>NW_022987720.1:9386588-10733254 GCF_902827165.1 Trematomus bernacchii | reverse complement strand
TGTTGCCACTTGTTTGTACCATTTTCAGGCGATTTGTAATCTGTTCTAGAAAAACGATGTGATTTTGGATAATTGTGGAGTTAGGTGGTCTGCGAGTGTTTTTTTATTGGTTAAGTGGTCCTTGGTATGTAAAAGTTTGAGAAACACTGATCTATATCTTGGATTAAATTGAATGTCGTTGAACCCAGATTACACTAGTGATGAGCTCTGGGATAACACTTTTTATTGTTTAATGTCTAAGTAGACATCTCATAAGTTATCATTCAATTTAACAATGTACACAAAATAAAGTGAGTCTCACTGAGGCTCTGTCCTGAAGCGTCTCGGTTCGACCAAGTGACATCTTGGTGTGGTTCATCCAGGCTGGTCGTATGGAGGGCCTTGAGCTTGTTCTGGGCGTATATTTTGTCCTGTTACAAACACAAACAAACACACAGTGAACAGTTGCTATTTTCATGTTAAAGGGGTCCTATTATGCTTATTTTTTCATGTTCATATTTGTATTTTGTGCCTCTGCTGTGACATGTCTCCATGCTTTAATGTTCAAAAAGGTCTTTATTTGTCTCATACTGCCTGTGCTGCAGCACCTCCCAGTCTGCTCTGATTGGTTAGCTGGCCGGCTCTGTTGTGATTGGTCAACCGCTTAGGTTAGTCCCGCCCATTAATTTACCACGTACAATGTGTTTGAGTGTTAGCCTATGGAATTGTATGCAGCTCCCTTTGGGAAGTTGAATTCATCATGCTGTTTTAATATGCAAAATGGTTTTATGATCTAGCAAGATTACAAAATATAAAGTTGAAAGAGATATTGTTACCATTCGAGCGAGCTTCAACTCTTCCTTAAGAGAACGAGCTTCCTGTCTGAGAAACTGCATTTCTGCCTCCCTCGCCCTCAGGATCACCTGAAACATACAGAACATGTTATAATTGATATGTTGTGTACAGTGTAATGGTATGGGAAATTAACAGACGTTTACATTTTGTACAGGTTGGATAAATGACAGATAACAATAAAACAAAACAGCTACTCAAGTTATGGATCAGTGAGGCTATACACAAAGCTCTTGTACCATTACACACAAATAAAAGTAATGTTAATCATTAAAGGTCCCATGTCATGCTTTTCCGGTTATTACCCGTCCCCTTGTGTGTTATGTAGCTTTTTCTGCATGTAAACCGTCTGCAGAGTCACAAACCCTCAAAGTACACCCTGTAGCGAGTACAACTCTAACACAGTCTATGCTGCCCCAAAACGCCTCGTTGGAGATTTCTCTTTTTCTTCCTGGGTACAGCGACGTGCCCATACCCAAATGGACCCATTGGTCCAAATGGACCAATCCGTGGAGCCGTTACGTTACGTTACGACTTCCTCACACACACACACACACACACTCAATCTTTTCTCAGCTGCAGCACAAACTCTCAGCCAGGCTGCGGGTGTGTGTGTGTTCGGGCTGGGTTTCGCTGTGTCTCGCTGTCTCGCAGACGGCCATTGCGCTCACAGGGGGGGGGGGGCAGGAGCTCCAACAAGCCGTTTAGGACAGAGAGTGAATACACATACTATACAGAGATGCTGTATGAGAAACCATGTGAGTTTGGAAAATTGCACAATATAAATCTATTCTAGTAGACCTCAACAATGGAATTATGATCAGTAGAAATGGCCATGACATGGGACCTATAAACACAAAAACAGAATCACTGCTTACTACTTCTTTTTTATGATTATGAATTGGGTGAAATAAAGGCTGTACTCTCTGTTTTCCAGACACTCACCTCCATTTCATAGAAGTCGTTGACTTGAGGGCCGACCTGGGACTGTTTCCCATTCAGTGAGAAATGTAGCTGAGACATTTCATCTGTCTCCCTCTGTAAGAAATGTCAGGAGACAGACGGTGAATATAACACATTCTCTCACTGTTTAAATGAGGATCTTAATGTAATAAAAACAAAGAATAAGGAGCTTCCCTTGGGGCTAAGAACATGTTGATACCTGTTTCTTTTTGAGCTCCTTGTTTTGTTTCTGGTACTGAATGGAGGACTGCCTCTCCTCCTGCAGCTCCTGGCTCAGCTGGGAGTGTTCCAGACATTTCTGAGTGTGCTGCCCCGACAACACCTCGAGCTCCTTATGCATCAACTGAAACTCCTTTCTGCAGAGGAAAACCAGAGGCATGATGTTGAACAGTAAAGTGACTATACATTCAGAACATCATCTTTTAAAGAAGTAGCAGGTAGATTTGGTTGAAATGGCCTTGTGTTACATTCTGAAATAGCTCTTGTGTTTGTCACTATGCAGGTATCAGCACCACGGACACAGGCTTGTTACAATACATCACTAAATACACCATGAACCAGTAGTGACATGTATGCTACTGTTTCTTAGGAGCTTAATTGTAAGAGAAATAACAAAAACGCAGTAAAAGGAAAAGCAGTCACTTACTCATATTCATTTTGCAGTTGAGTGATGTCAGCGCTCTCCTTGATGTGCTGAGACTGCCGGCTTTTCTCCAGCTCCACTTTATGGGCTCTTCTCATCGCTACAATAGCTGTAGAAAGAGGGGAAATGTGCATCAACCAGAGGTGGGAGAAGCACTCACATCTTGTACTTCATGAGCAAAAGTAGAAGTACCAGAGAGTAGGAATACTCTGTTACAATTAAAAAGTCCTGTATTCTAAATGTTACTCAAGTAAAAGTACACAAGTATAAGCATCAAAAGTACTTATTATGCAAATGTGTCCGTTTCAGAATACTATATATAATATGTTATATTATTATAATTGCTGATGCATTAAAGTGTTATCAAAGCTGGTAAAGGTGCAGCTAGTTTGAATGACGTTGTATACTGCAGCTTGTGAATGTTACTCCAGGTGTAACTTAAGTTGTATTGAAGAGTTCTTTACATTTCACATAATTAATCCAAATATGCAGAGTAACTAAAGGTACAAAATAAATGTAGTGGAGACGGCGGGACGCGGCGAGGCTGTGAGTCGGTGTGTGAGCACACACACAAACTCTCAGCCAGGCTGCGGGTGTGTGTGTGTGTGTGTTCGGGCTGGGTTTTTCTGCGTCTCGCTGTCTCGCAGATGGCCACTGGGCTCATAGGGAGGGGGGGGGGGGGCAGGAGCTCCAAGTTTTATTGAAGAGTTCTTTACATTTCACATAATTCATCCAAATATGCAGAGTAACTAAAGGTACAAAATAAATGTAGTGGAGTAAAAGTACACCATTTACATCTGAATTGTAGTGGAGTAGAAGTATGAAATGGAAATACTCAAGTAAAGTACAAGTATCTCAAAATTGTACAGCACTTGAGTAAATGTACTTAGTTACTTCCCAATGATCAACTAAACACTGTTACAACTTCTGCAAATGCTTCCGATATTAAAAAATAAAGAACCTTAAAGATTTAGCATTGACTCAACAGGCCCCAATGCTTTTCCTGTTGTTTGACTTCCTGCTGAAGACCCTCACCTGCCATGGTGGCGGCGGTCTCTTCCTGCAGCAGCTTGTCTTTCTGCTTCAGCAGCGCTGCCATCTCCGTCTGATGCTGCTTCTGCAGGTCTGAGATCAGCTGCCGGTGCATCTCCTCCATAGCAGCGAAGCCCTGATCACAGGTTGCCTGTATTTACATTGAGAAAAGGTTCAGTACTGATCATGTAGTACTTAGGTAATGTGTGTGCAGTAGTCGCGTGTGTGTGTGTGTGTTAAAACATAACTTGCTATACAGAGTGTGTGCGTGTGTGTGTGTGTGTGTGTGTGTGTTTCATACTCTTACTAAACTATTTTTTCAGCTGTGATTTGTTCATTTTGATTTCAATAAATATACAATAAAGAACTAATAGACCCAATAAATGTTATTTGTGTATGTGCAGCAACAAAGACGTACTGTATTGATGCATTGTTTAGTATTTAGAAGTTCTGTATTGATTATTTAGTCGAACATTTGTGAGATTATAATAGTGTAGAGAGGTTGTGTGTGTTAGTGTGTTTTTGGATTTGATACACTAAACCTCAGCATCTCAGCAACTTGTGTTTGTTTCCTGAAGTACGGTAATAGTGTGTGTTACCTCGTGTGTTTCTTTCAGGTAAGCCTCTTCTGACTCTGTGCAGAGTTTGCTCTGTTTCTCTTTGGAGGACTTGATGTAGTAGCCATGCAAGTTCTGCATCTCCTCTTCATGGATGTGTTGCAGCTCCCCGATCTTCTCTTGAAACCCACTTTCCAGATTTGCCATCCTTTCCTCGTGATATTCCTCGATTTTCTCGATGTCTTCCAGCAGCCTCCGGTTCCCAGTCTCAATAAATATGATCTTTTGCTCAGCACGCTCCAGTGTTTCTCTTAATGCGCTGTTGTCCTCCTGAAGCTGACATAAGGTGTGAGGAAAAGCCTCCTGCTCATCCTTTAATGTGCTGTCCTGCTCTTGGCACAGAGCTTGCCGTTTGTCCTGTAACACCTCGCTCCGCTGCCGCTCTAAATCCGAGTGCAGTCTGTCTGACAGATAAATCAACTTCGCCTGCTCCTGCATCCACCTGTGGTCAGCTGCAGAAGCATTTTCCCAGTTATCATCCACACCTCGCTCTACTCCACCGCCGTCAGAAACTTCCTGGCAGAGTTTGCGTAAGAATTTAGCTCTCCTTTGCAGCCGAGATATAAGTCTCTCTAACCACTCTGGTTCTTTCTCTTCCTTCCTTCCAGATTGATCTCTTTCAGGTGGCTTTGTGGCTCCTTCTGAACCTTTTCGCTGTCCCTGAACCTGCTGCTCATAAGGAGCCAACTCTGGGGGATTCACGTTTGCCAGACTCTTCTTTTGATGCTCAACTTTTGGATTATTTTCCTCGAGTAACGCTCTCGTGTTGCAGTTGAAATTTCAGGGCAGCATAAATGATCTCTGCTTCAGCACAGACTCTACCTATTGCCCTTTTTATAGGGTCCTTGTTGTCACATTCTGCTCTCCCAGAATACGTCCTTTTTAAGGCTATTCTTTGAGATATCATTATTTTGTACCTGTGTGCCAAATCACCCTCCTCCTCTCTTGGTGTTAGAGACATAACGCCAGGTTGACTCTGCAGGACGGACAACATTTCATCTACTAAAAGTACTTCCCTCATTAGACACTTTCCAACAGTTTCTATGTCCTCCTCTGAGGTAGACGTAGCACTGTTGTTCTCAGCTCCAGCTAAAGTCTCATCACTGAGGATCTTATCCCCTCCTTTGCAGGCGTTAAGTGATTCCTGCTGCAGTTTATCAGCATCCTTCTCTCCTTGCTGAATGCAAGAAGCAGCTGCGGCGAGTTGCTTGTCGAAGTCTGTGATGTTAACCGGAGCGGCTTGGAGCCTCCCTCTGCAGGCCTGTATGATGTTCAGTGCGATCTGAAACCTGCCGCCCAGCACCCTGCAGCGCCCCTCCGTCTCCTGGGCGAAGCGCCGGCTCTGCTTGGCCTGGCTGTGCAGCTGCAGACCGAGGTGCTGAGCGGTGGCTCGGCTCTGAGTCAGCTGAGAGCAGAGGTGGGGGTCCTGGCAGCCGATGTGACTCTGGTGCTCCTCCAGTCTCTGCATGATCTCCCTTAGCTTCTCCTCTGTCAAATAAAGCTTGGTTTCCAGGACCTGGATCACAGACATAAACCTTTCCGGGTCATCTCCTGCATGATCAACGTTGGGCCTGCGGTCATTTACAGGGAGAAGATCTGATCTCTCATTCTGCTGCTCTGAGGATGTATCGTTCCTCTGAGGAGAGCCACAGGTACATACCTTCAACTTCTCATTCAGCCTCACTTCTGTCTCCTCCAGGCTGTTCCCTAAGACTTCCATCTTCAGCAACACTTCAGTCAGCTCTTGCTCCTTCCTGTCCAGGAGTCTCTCGTAGCCTTCTCGTATCTCCTGTAGTTCACACTCCCTTTGCCGCTCCTTCCCTAAAGCCAGCTGCAGTTCCTCGCTAATTCTCTCGAACGAGTGCTCCAGATTGTAGTAGTGCGTCTCGTCTGTCTTCAAGCGGCTCTGCAGCCGGCTCACCTCTCCATCCGCCTCACCCAGCTGGCTCTGCAGCTCCTGGCAGCGCCGGTCCAGATGCTCCCTCTCGTCTTGGAGTTTCTGCACCACAGATACCGTGCACGCCAGCTCCTCCTGAAGCTGCTGTTGAGCCTCCTCAATGTCCCTGGTCCACGTCTGAGTCTTATTCAGGCTGTCCACCTCCAGCTCAGACATGTCCAGTCTCCTCTGGAGTTCCTGTGTGAGTTGCTCTGCCTGTGCCAGGCTTGAGGCTAAGCTCCTGCGCTCTCGGTCCTGACTGGCTTGAAGGAGCATGAGGTGCTCCTGCAGGCGAGCCTCTTTCTGAGCCTGCCCCTCCTCATTGGCCTGAAGTTGAGTGGTCACCTCTTGGAGATGTGTGTGTGTAGGCGCTGAGCCTCCTGCTCCAGACTGTGGTAACTCTGCAACTCCTGCTGCAGCTGTGTGGAGCGCGACACGGCCTCCTTCCTCTGCTCCTCACTGGCACTCAGCTGGGACTTCAGCGAGGCCCTGCAGCGCTCCCACTCCTGCCACTGCTCCATGAACTGCTGCCGGTCCAGCTCCAGGCGGGCCTGAGCGAGGGCAGTGGCATCGCCCGTGACCAGTAACTGAGCTTGTTGAGCTAAGAGGTCCACCCTTCGCCGCAGTTCTACTTCTCTTGTTTCTTCAAAGCTGCTCTTCTGATCCTCCAGCTCAAGGCGCAGGTCGTGGTTCATCTTATGAAGACGCTGTAAAACCAAAGCTTGTTCTGGAGACGAGTTGGAGTTTGAGAGGAGGTCGTTCTACGGAAAACAGTGAGCAGTATTAGCGCAAACTGTGCTTTCATGCTTATGTTTTAATACAGGACAAGCAACTTAACTTTTAGGTTTTAACTTTCAAATATCTAACATCCTAGTTTTCCTTTTATACAGTTTGTGTGTTTTCGCAATATGGCAAATTACATTAGTGCATGCCCTACAAACGTACTAGTGTTACTTAAAGTGATAACGTATGAATGTTATACCATTTCACTTGCATGCCTCGCTCTCTCTTGTTGCACCTCATCCCGCAGATTCCTGTTTAACTGCCGCAGTCGAGAGAGTTCCCTCTGTGTTTGCTCCAGCTGTAGAGAACATATTAAGAAAGCTGTCACACTAACCAGCATGCTTTTATTTATTCAGGCGAACATGCTTCAAGCTATTGTTTTTTTTACACACATACTCATTATTCATATATAAAGGGTAACTATTGTAGTTTTTATCATAGGTTTTTATTTAGAATATCACCTCTATGACAAGTGGCCCAGTTTGCTGCTTCTCCTTCTCCTTTGTGCTCTCAGTATTTGACTGCATTGTTGTGGAAGTAGAGCCGGCTCTTCCCTCAACACACGAAGACGCACCGGTCACACCTGAGGTTCAGAAAATGTAGTACTTTTGATATAAAATTAAACAATATGAAGTAGTTTTGTATAATATATTGGGGTAAATTGAATCATCGGCCAATAAAGGAACATTTATATGAATATGTGTTATTATTATATACTTTAAGATATATATATTTATTATTACAAATTGTAGCAGATAGAGTATCGGGCAAATTGCCATCATTGACTCCAATAGATTATAATCCAACACTCAAGTAGAGAAAAATGTATTAATTATTTACAATAAAAGTTTAATTGTATCTACTTTACTAGAAAATATATATTTGTATTATAATAATGAAGACTGGAAACACCTATAACGTCTAAATGTACATGATTATGTGTTATAACGATGATGAAATAGTAGCCAATATTGTCCAAATTGCTGTCATTGACTTAACAGCAACAGCACGACAAGCTTTTTGTATGAACTTGACTAGAAAAAATATGAATATAAACGTAGAGGGGAAGCACCCTTTACCTTCCACCACCTGCCCAGGAGGACTGATGGGAGACGGAGCGGAGGAGGCGGAGGGTGAGATGGGGGAGGCCAGATGAGAGGAGGAGATGGCAGGCGATGCAGAGCTTCCATCAGCAGAACGCCGCTCTGCCTCCGGCTGCAGGCTGGGCTCCTGGTGTTTCTGCTGCTCGTGCGTTTCCTCTGCACAGTCACTGCTGCTGGGCTCGTGGTGTTCAGCTCTCTCCGGGCCCTCGGCTGAGTCTGGAAGCTGTGCTTTTAGGGGAGTTTTCTGCTCTGAAAAGGAGCTGTGAGGAATAACAATGAAATATGTTTTGACTATGTATGTCATATGCACCAACGTCTATAAAATATCTTGAAATGAGTAAAGGTGGAGACACTTTAACAACTTTATTGACCTTGTGACGTCAGAGGTAGGACTGTGCCTCACATTTTTCAGCATTGCTTGGATCCAGTTGTGCCGCATAGAGGTCATGGCACAAAGTGTGTGCACCCCATCTATCGTCTGTGGAAAGAGAAATATCATTTATTACACACCTTAACGTTGAGGTAGTGGATATGTTAGCTTTTCCAGTTGAATGTTTGTGTTATGTTTTATTAATTTATCACAGTTTATCTAAACACTAAGGAGTAAACATTGATTTACCCTCAATATTTACTCCTGCTACTCAGCTCCCTTTACTCAAGCATCCAACGTGAGTTTTCATAATTTTGATGTTAAGAAGACTTAGATAGCATAGATAGACTGTAGTACATGTGTAGAGGGTTCGTTCCCTACTGGTACATTCAATAAGAAAACAATACAATACAACAAGTAAGAAAGCAGAAATATTGGCAGTCTTGTATGAGGTTTCGTAAGAACAGTTACTTTAAGGTATTCATAATGACACATTACCTGTTTCTTTACTTTGTTGCAGGTATGATGACATGCAGAGGAGGGAGACTCCTGAAGCTCAGAGGAGCTGCTTGTTTTCATTTGCTCCTCCTCATCCCCATCGAACTGATCCTCCTCATCCCTTTAAGGATGGACACATAAACAGAAAGGATCGACAAGCCCAGCAATTTTACATAATTCAAAATATAGCACAACAGCAGCATTTCATAACGCAACAACAAAAAAGAAAACCTCGCGTTATCTGAGTTCTTTAAAACAACAAACCTGAGCTGCTCCTCAGAATAAGACAGCGGTTTCTGTGCTGCAGTTGGTCCTTGTTTAACTGCATGCTCTGAATCTATTTCAGAGACAAAAGCTGTAAGTCATACTTTGTCAGAAGCTCCTTTAGTTATATTTATCCATTCTTATTTCTAAGAAAAACAATTAATCAACTACTTTGCTGTGGTGCTTAAGAAAAAAACATGAAAAGAGTGATAAAAAAAAGAGCAACCACATTTAGATTTGTATACAAACATAGATGGACTTTGAAATAACTTCATTTGGATGCATATGCTGTCAAACATACCGTCTCCCGCGGGTGTTTGGTCGAGCCTGTTGAGAGAGCGGCTGCTTCTCATGAAGGGAGCGGCAGAGAGAGAGGAGCTCTGGAGGGACGAGAAGCTCCGGCTGCTGCAGAGGCGCAGAGCCTGTCTGCCGGGGCGATACGCCGCTCGGGGCCCCTGGTGGACCACGCTGCCTCTCTTCAAACCAACACCAGCTTTATTAGCACCAGCCTTATTATCACTGGCCGTCGTCTCACTACCTCTGGTGCCCAGGCTGTTGCTCCTTCCATAAGTAACGCTGGTTTTGCTGGCAGCGTGTTTACCTCCACTGGACGCAGGAACAGCAGCAGGTTCCTTTGGGAGAGAGAAAATAGGCTGAACAGTGTTTCAAGTTTAAAGGTTTTATTGTCATATGCACATTAGCTACAGTGTAGATATGGCAATGAAAAACTGAAGTCCCAGGCACCCCCAACAGTGCAACCTGTGACTTAAGTTGTTCATGGTCTGAGTAGATACATCATAAATAAGACAGGATTGTAGGTGTAAAGTTCTGTATGTTTTTTGAGGATGCTCATATTTAAATATCACTGCACCTCCTGTTAATCCCGATTCCAAACTTGGCCTCTTTGACACAAACAATCCAATCACCATGTGAGACAACCTTTTAATCCTCAAAAGAGCTCTTAATTTGCTTAAGTACCATCTGACCGACACTGTGATCATGGACAAACACACACTTGAACTTAATCACACTCGAGCGTTGGAAAGCTATTGGAGACAGGCGGTTTATTCCGGTCTCTAGCGATGCAGCCTCACCAACTGCAGAGGCAATCAATCTGCGGCCGGATCACTAGACAGCGAAATCAATTAGAGGAGGCTCCAAGAGTCCTGACTTAGCGACTTGTGCAGGTCGTAAAAGCACTGACTTGACCTTCGGACATTAATGGCTGCATTAATGAAATGAAACGCACGTGTAGCAAAAACATGCACCTACTCTGAGGAAAATGGTGTCTTCTGTGTTTAGTGAACAACACAGATATGGTGATGTAGTCCAAACATTTTAAAACATATTGCATACAGTTGGCATTAGCTTTAGTGCTGGAGTAGTGGGGAGTTGTACAGTAAGATGATAGGCAAATATCTCATCTCACTCACCTGTGTGCATATTTGTATGTCTTCACTGATGCAAAAACCAGGATAACATAGGTTAAGCATATGTGTCAAATTAAGCAGGCTTTTTTATTTCACAAAATGAAACAAGCGCTGCTTTGTTGCAAGTTAGGAACTGGGAAAGATAGGATCATTTAACCATGATCCAACTCGTCCCTTTTTAACTGGAAGAATAAAAAAGAATGAAACGGTAAAGTAAGAAATATTTGAAAGGTCACATGTTGCCTAATCGTCATGACGCTTCATATCCATCAGAAAAGGTGATGAGTCTGAAATGTGCAAGACAATAAAACTCTTGGTAAAGGTCATCCTACAACTCTCAGTGTTTTAAGGGAGTGGGATACTTACCTTCCCCCCTGGCTTCGGTGCAGGTTATTTGGGCTTAGAGTTAACCAGGGAGTCATGCCACCTGTTAAAGATAAGATTAAGACAGTAAAGCATAAATTGTCCTGTCACCCTGCACTTCCATTAAACAATTATTAAGTGGGCGTCACAATGTTATTCATATATTTAATTTGACAGTAAAGAGGTATACATTAAAAGAAAGCATTGGAGGTTATGATCGTTTTGTGTGGCCCAAGTTAATGAAAATAGGTTTCCGTTGGCAAACATCTGTCACTGAAGATTGTTAAAAGGTAGAATCTGTCACAAGTATTTAAGTGCAGTTTCGACAAATACAGAGAGGTATAAATTATGAGCCAATAATTAAGATAAAGTGAAGTATATGATCGTTTCTGTGCGTGTTTTGTTTACCGAATGCAATACATACTGCACTATTAAAAAATGAAATGTCAATTAGTAATGGTGGTCATTTTACTGTGGCAATAAATCAACTCTTTTCACCTTAATTTGGCAGAATGGTAACAGGAAACATGAACATGGCAAAAGTTAAACAACATTTTAACATGCATTTTGTATGAAGAAATAGAGAATAAGCTAAATAAAATGATCACATATAGACCAGAATGAACATGCCCACTCTTTCTTCTCTCATGATGTTGCTCATTATTATTTCAGCTGCCATATTGGGACAATTCAAGTATGTTTTTTTATTATAATTGATGGCCTTCAGTGTCAAAATGAACATTTTTAGCAATGATGCCTTAACATTCATATATAAACAGGAAGAATGCTGACTCACCTTGGCGCCCTGGACATCATTTTTAAGCAGTAAGGTGAAAAAACTCTTGTATAGACTTTAAAGATAAACGTATAAACTTCTGGCTGGTGCAAATATCCATCTGCAGTGAGATGTGCTTCCTCTCACTGAGGCAAAGTCCAGAGAAATGAAATCACAAGGAGGTCTATACAATAGTGTCCTGAAGAAACACGCACATAATCCCATACACAGTTGACAAACTCTATTAGAGTTTGGCAGGATTAGGCCAACAGTTTAACAGGATTACCTCGCTTAATTTTTTGTGATCTTGACAAACAAGAAAAACTGCAAAAGCCCATTAAGTTATATAAATACACCATATATATATATATATATATATATATTTATTAGTTTTTTATAAACAATTAAAAAATAATATACTTGTTTTTATGACATTTCTTATTATTGTAATACTGCATTCCACTCATTCCACCCAGAGTTCCATGGAATGTCAAACAGAGACATTCTAGGACACTAGAACACCTAAGAATTCTACTAGGCCAATCTTCATATATCAGTCAGTCAGTTGAACTCACTTTCTTGTCAAGACTGGCTGTTTTCATTTGTCACTGTCTTATTTCAATTTTTTTGAAAAAAAACATTACTGACCTGATCTACAGGCAACAGGTTACCTGTTACAACATGGCTGCCTCTTTTGACAGCGACCTCCAGGTCATCAGAGGAGCAAAGCTGTCCTCCAAGTTTTCAGACTACCTTGTTCTGGACTTAATTGGACAAGGAGCCTTTGCAAAAGTCACCAAGTGTGTCAAGTCCGCCACCAATGAAACGGTGGCTGTGAGGATAACAAAGACACAGACAGAAAAAGAGCATGGCATCCTGCAAAAGCTCAGGAGCTTTGACTCTGACATGGGGAACTTTGTAAGGTGGGACACCTCATTCCTCTACAAAGACCATCTCTGTCAAGAATTCGAGCTGCTGGATATGAATCTGAAGGAGTTTGTGGATACGAGAAAGACCTTGTCTCTACCCCTGAAAGACATCCGGCCTATTGTACATCAGGTGGCAACAGCTCTGAAAGTCCTGAAAGACTTAGGGATCACTCACACAGATGTCAGACCAGAGAATATTATGCTAGTGGATCACTTACGGCAGCCATTAAAGGTCAAACTTATCGACTTCGGCTCCGCCTGCGATGCCACAAAAGCAGAGCAGGTCCCATCAATGCAGCACACGTGGTACTTGGCTCCAGAGGCCATGCTGGGACTCCTCTGTGACGAGCCCATAGACATGTGGTCCCTGGGCTGCATTGCTGTTGAGCTCTTCCTGGGCTCTCCGCTGTACCCCGGGAGCTGTGAATATGACATGATCTGCAAGATAACACAGACTCAGGGTGAGATGCCAGGGCACCTCCTCAACGCTGGACTCAAAACAAGAAAGTTTTACCTGAACACTTGTCCAAATAAGTGGACACTCATGACACCACATGAGTATGGAGGCATGTCAGTGATTGACGGCATGTTCAGCTCCCTGGATGATCTGAAGAAAGTCCAGCCGAAGCAAGACAGTCATGCCTCAAAAGCACATGCCATGAGAGATAAGGCTGATCTGGAGAACTTTGTGGAGCTGGTCAAGCAGATGCTGCAACTGGATCCTATTCAGAGAATAACACCCAGCCAGGTGTTGCAGCATCTTTTCGTTACAACGAGCCATCAGATGGACTTCTGTCCTCCACAAAGTCTGAGATCCACACAGCAGCCATCCTCAAAAACCAGATATTTTCCTGGGGAAATTAATTCTGGTCAAATGTCATGGGGCAGCACAACAACCCCAAAGATCCCATCACCAGAAAAGATGATCTGGGAAGCCACACCTTTGGCCAAAAGTACTTCTGGTCAAATGTCATGGGGCAGCACAACAATCCCAAACATCCCATCACCAGAAAAGATGATCTGGGAAGCCACACCTTTGGCCAAAAGTACTTCTGGTAAAATGTCATGGGGCAGCACAACAACCCCAAAGATCCCATCACCAGAAAAGATGATCTGGGAAGCCACACCTTTGGCCAAAAGTACTTCTGGTCAAATGTCATGGGGCAGCACAACAACCCCAAAGATCCCATCTCCACAAAGTCTGAGATCCACACAGCAGCCATCCTCAAAAACCAGATATTTTCCTGGGGCTAAAAGTCCACAAAAACCATTGAAACTGGTTGAGAATACTTCAAGCATCACTCTAATCCAGCCTCAGAGGAAAAGAAAGAGGGTCTCTGCTGGAAACAGATGCAGAGAATGCGCTTCCCCTGTAAGGAAGAAGCGGAGAACTTGTGGAGTGAAAAGGCGTTATTGGGAAATGTCAGAGGGCACTAGAGGATTTGGAGATTTCACTTCCCCAGAGAGAAAGAAGAGGAGGTTATGGGAAGATAAACCAACGCCAAAAAGGCGATATTCAAAGGCTAGGAAAAGAAACCCAAAGACCTCCTCATCAGGGAAGAATATGAGAAGGATCTGTGAAGATGCACCTCTGTTGGTAAATAAGCCCATTGGTAGCATTTCAAATGGCAGCCCAACAACCCCAAAGATCCCATCACCAGAAAAGATGATCTGGGAAGCCACACCTTTGGCCAAAAGTACTTCTGGTCAAATGTCATGGGGCAGCACAACAATCCCAAAGATCCCATCACCAGAAAAGATGATCTGGGAAGCCACACCTTTGGTCAAAAGTACTTCTGGTCAAATGTCATGGGGCAGCACAACAATCCCAAAGATCCCATCACCAGAAAAGATGATCTGGGAAGCCACACCGTTGGCCAAAAGTACTTCTGGTCAAATGTCATGGGGCAGCACAACAACCCCAAAGATCCCATCTCCAGAAAAGATGATCTGGGAAGCCACACCGTTGGCCAAAAGTACTTCTGGTCAAATGTCATGGGGCAGCACAACAACCCCAAAGATCCCATCACCAGAAAAGATGATCTGGGAAGCCACACCGTTGGCCAAAAGTACTTCTGGTCAAATGTCATGGGGCAACACAACAACCCCAAAGATCCCATCTCCAGAAAAGATGATCTGGGAAGCCACACCTTTGGCCAAAAGTAATTCTGGTCAAATGTCATGGGGCAGCACAACAACCCCAAAGATCCCATCACCAGAAAAGATGATCTGGGAAGCCACACCTTTGGCCAAAAGTACTTCTGGTCAAATGTCATGGGGCAGCACAACAACCCCAAAGATCCCATCTCCAGAAAAGATGATCTGGGAAGCCACACCTTTGGCCAAAAGTACTTCTGGTCAAATGTCATGGGGCAGCACAACAATCCCAAAGATCCCATCACCAGAAAAGATGATCTGGGAAGCCACACCTTTGGCCAAAAGTAATTCTGGTCAAATGTCATGGGGCAGCACAACAACCCCAAAGATCCCATCACCAGAAAAGATGATCTGGGAAGCCACACCGTTGGCCAAAAGTACTTCTGGTCAAATGTCATGGGGCAGCACAACAACCCCAAAGATCCCATCTCCAGAAAAGATGATCTGGGAAGCCACACCTTTGGCCAAAAGTACTTCTGGTCAAATGTCATGGGGCAGCACAACAACCCCAAAGATCCCATCTCCAGAAAAGATGATCTGGGAAGCCACACCTTTGGCCAAAAGTACTTCTGGTCAAATGTCATGGGGCAGCACAACAATCCCAAAGATCCCATCACCAGAAAAGATGATCTGGGAAGCCACACCGTTGGCCAAAAGTACTTCTGGTCAAATGTCATGGGGCAGCACAACAATCCCAAAGATCCCATCACCAGAAAAGATGATCTGGGAAGCCACACCGTTGGCCAAAAGTACTTCTGGTCAAATGTCATGGGGCAGCACAACAACCCCAAAGATCCCATCTCCAGAAAAGATGATCTGGGAAGCCACACCTTTGGCCAAAAGTACTTCTGGTCAAATGTCATGGGGCAGCACAACAATCCCAAAGATCCCATCACCAGAAAAGATGATCTGGGAAGCCACACCGTTGGCCAAAAGTACTTCTGGTCAAATGTCATGGGGCAGCACAACAACCCCAAAGATCCCATCTCCAGAAAAGATGATCTGGGAAGCCACCCCTTTGGCCAAAAGTACTTCTGGTCAAATGTCATGGGGCAGCACAACAACCCCAAAGATCCCATCTCCAGAAAAGATGATCTGGGAAGCCACACCTTTGGCCAAAAGTACTTCTGGTCAAATGTCATGGGGCAGCACAACAATCCCAAAGATCCCATCACCAGAAAAGATGATCTGGGAAGCCACACCGTTGGCCAAAAGTACTTCTGGTCAAATGTCATGGGGCAGCACAACAACCCCAAAGATCCCATCTCCAGAAAAGATGATCTGGGAAGCCACACCTTTGGCCAAAAGTAATTCTGGTCAAATGTCATGGGGCAGCACAACAACCCCAAAGATCCCATCACCAGAAAAGATGATCTGGGAAGCCACCCCTTTGGCCAAAAGGCCTTCTGTTGAACTTTCAAGTGGCAGCAAACACAGCCCACAGATCTCTCTCCTCTCAAAGGGGTTGAAGAGTATCGTAATTACACAGGAGAAAGACACTACCATGCTACCAAGCACCTCTAAAGACGCTGCTTCCACTGTGACCCAGCAGAAATCTCTGAACCAGGGGGTCGACAAGAACGGAAAAACTCTAATATGGATCATTGGATCTGGTTACGTTCAAAGAGGAGAAGTTGCAGCCTATGAGAACTTCGGTGAGAATTTTGGACTTGACGTCAAAGTTCAATGGTTTGGCACAGAAGGCATGCTCTGGAAGGGAGTCCTACCCCGCTTTCAGGCAGAGTTGTCAAAATCTCAGAGACCCCCTGACATTTTGGTCATCCACGCCGGCGGCAACAGCCTGGGAACAATGCCTGCAATGAACCTTGCATCAGTCATGAACAATGAATTGATGAAGCTCCATTCACAGTTTCCTTCAATGGCCATTGCATATTCCTGCATCACCGAGCGGCAAGTGTGGAGAAATGGACCTCCAGGGAAGGTCAACTATGACAGGAAGTGCGTCAACACATTTATGCAAAAGGCTGTTGGCAACCTTGGTGGTGAAGTAATTCAACATCCCCTCGTGACATTTTTTGACAACAACATATATCTCCCAGACGGAGTGAACTTCAGCAAGAAGGGGAATGGAATATTTGTGAGCAGCATCCGCAGTGTCGTGATGAAGATCCTTCAGAAATCTCACACCTAACTGCGAAACAAATATGTCTGATATGGATCATTGGATCTGGTTACGTTCAAAGAGGAGAAGTTGCAGCCTATGAGAACTTCGATGAGAATTTTGGACTTGGCGTCAAAGTTCAATGGTTTGGCACAGGAGGCATGCTCTGGAAGGGAGTCCTACCCCGCTTTCAGGCAGAGTTGTCAAACTCTCAGAGACCCCCTGACATTTTGGTCATCCATGCCGGCGGCAACAGCCTGGGAACAATGCCTGCAATGAGCCTTTCATCAGTCATGAACAATGAATTGATGAAGCTCCATTCACAGTTTCCTTCAATGGCCATTGCATATTCCTGCATCACCGAGCGGCAAGTGTGGAGAAATGGACCTCCAGGGAAGGTCAACTATGACAGGAAGTGCGTCAACAAATGTATGCAAAAGGCTGTTGGCAACCTTGGTTGTGAAGTAATTCAACATCCCCTCCTGAGATTTTTTGACAACAACATATATCTGCCAGACGGAGTGAACTTTCTCCATGTTCCTGTTGTAAATGTGTCAGCATAATAAAATTAAATGCATAAAAATGTATAACTGTGTACAGTGGTGGAATGTGTGTAGGGTTAGAACTGATTTATATGTTGCAATTAGCAGTAGTGTTTGAAATGTACAATTCATTTAAAAATATGCCTTGGTTCATTTTGTATCATCTTAATTAACTGACTAAGGAAAACAATTATAGAGCTAGGGAGAAAATACTGAATAATTTAAGCTAGCTGTGGCAACTATATCGTCACTTGCTAGCAACATACTAGATAACCTGTATAATGCACTTTGGTCTTTTATTGATGTTACAATGTAAACAGTAATTATGGCAAAAATAGCTTTCAAATGTTAAAACAGGTGTCAAAATGGTAAATGTTTGGTCGTAATGGGACACAGCGATGAACATTAAATAATACTATTACTGATACTACAGACAATATCCTGTATCAATCTTTTCCATTTTTAGTGGTATAGTAGGACTTAAAGGTGGGGTAGGTAAGTTTGAGAAACCGGCTCGAGATACACTTTTTGTTATATTCCATGGAATGCTCTTAACATCCCGATAGCAATGAATATCTTAAGTGCTTTGACAAAAAATCCATTAAAAAATGTCATCTGTGGAAGCCGTAATACTGTAAAAAGCACGACCAATCATTTTAGCCGGCCCGGCTAAAATAACTGGATGGCCTACCTGCCTGTCAGCCTTCCATCTGTGCACAAACTTATCTCGTGCCCTCATTGGTCATGTGCACGTTCGTGTGTGTTGGAGGAGGGGCTCTATAAGGAAGTGGCAGATTTTCTCCGGTTGTGTATTTTCAAATTCTAGCGATCTCGAGCCGGTTTCTCAAACTTACCTACCCTACCTTTAAGGTCTATGTCCTTATTATATATAAACAAAAACACATGACTGAAGAGGATGTATTTCTTTGTTATTCTTCTGCTTTTTTAAGTGCAGCCAAACTTTACTGAACCGTATCCAGACATCCAGGGCAAACAAGAGGTGGATGGTTCCTGTGTGACAACAGGGCCTTATGACTGCTGCTGTAGTGTTTTAAAATGTAGCCATGAGTAAAAAGTAAAACTTGGTAACATCATGTAAATTGAGATGCATTACCTCAGACTATAACTACTTCACATGACTCCCCCTGACATAAACCCTAATATAGCTCATGTGTGTCTGCAGATCTATTTGTGTAAATCCACAATATACAAGAAGCGGGTTGTTTGGCATAAAATACCTTATATTTCACGAATAGGACCAGACTGGGAAGAACATTGCTTAGAATTCCGCAATTTATGACCCAGTAAACCCACAAAAAGTGATGATAGTAAGCAAACAAAGCAGTAGACTGACCTCCAGGTGCCTGTACAGTGGTGACCTTTGAAGTTAAAGATAGCGATATGCTGCCATCTACAGGCTTCTATGTGCACTGACCCCACTCTGTAAAACAGAGCACATTTCTGTCATTTAACATTTAACTGCAAGAAACACATATTTTCACCATTATATCAAAGTTAGTAAAATACTTTCATCAATGGAATATTCTGCATGTTCAAAATCCAACTAGTTAGTAAGTCCTGCCATTGAACAATGTTTTTTTTTTTAAGTATCTACAGTGGTTATTACAATCCAATACATTTGTTGGTCCTAATTCAAATAGGATACCTTTTATTTGTGTGCACTGTTCTTCCCCCGTCTGAAAACACGGGCGCTGATGGGCTGACGGTCATCACGTGGCCTCACAGCTGATTTCGTTGGATGAGGTGTTTTGCTTTGACCGTTCATCATTTCATGAAGCCATTTCTGGTTAGCATCGCTGCAGAGTAGCACAGCAGTGAACTGTAGAGGTAAACCATGGCACAGGCAACACAGGGAAATGTCTTCGACGCAAACAGCTCTCAGATCCAGGTGGAGCACGATAAGAAGCGCCGGCAGTTTGTTATCCGACTAAACGGTGAGTATGTTTAACATGTAAACAGTAGCATGCTAACAGGCTAATGCTAGCTCTGCTGTTGTTCTTTTCTTGCTGCCAACATCGTCTTCGTTTTCTTATTGATGTCTCAAGCTGCCACTTCAGACACATAGCCGTTGTTATTTTCACATAGTTGCGATGTCACAGATATCATTTATTGTAAGGACTGAACAGACCACTGTGCTTCTTCTTAGTCAAAGCTGCTGACTTCCTTCACTTGTAACTTCACCTGCTTGTTTTTCGGAAATATTTTTGTTTGTTCCATCCTGAAAGCAAATATGCATCCACACCCACTAAAGACAGTTGTATAGACAATTCTGTCATATAAACAGACAATTAAAGCATTACTTAAAAGGAAGTTCAAGTATAACAACCTAGTTCCTCTCCTCAACCTTAACAAAACCAACTTCCAATTTTACAAGCTGAAAACAGGTGTTTAAAACCGTATCAATGTGTATATTCCAAGGTCAGTTTAAATTATTGTTTAATTAAAATCATTTTTGATCATTTATGAATTAAGATTTGTTTACAACAAAAGGCAAAAGCTATTGTTCCCTCAATAAAGATCTTTATCTCTTCTCTCAGAGTTTTTAAATGATGGGCTCCACATCACATGGGATTAAACAAGGGACCCTCTTGTTTTGATTGAGTGACCACTGAGGGAAATGACTCATGCCTTGTATTATTGAGCAGCCATGTTGCAGTATTATATGTAAATTAAACACTGCTACTGCAACTTGATCAATAACTTAGCCTTTGGGCAATATCTTTGTATTGTGTTTTTGGGCTACAACTGGCGATTATTTTTTTAATCAATATTTTATGAATATGTCAGACTTGTGAATTAATTGTTTGGTCTATAAAATGTCAGTAAGTAGTGAAACAATGTCCATCCAGGTTTCTATGATACAAAGTGAAGGCTTTTCCAGGGTTTCTACGCTCATTAAAAACCTGGAAAAGTCATGGAAATTCAAAATGCAAATTCCAGGCCCTGGCAAAGTTATGGAAAACAATATTTTTCCCAAAGATTTCGAAAAGTCATGGAAATGTAACCAAAGTTGCATCAAATATAATTTATATTTTAGCTAATCGCCGAAATAGTAATACTATAATGATAATAAATACTGTATCGTATAGTAATGAAACATAAAATGGCATTTAACTGTCGAGGTGTTTTGCTGGTGAGAGATTTTATTTGCTTTAGCCTGTAGAAGCTAGTAAGCCTACTATTTGATTTGTTTTAGGTAGGCACAATATGTTTCATATGCAGACCTTATTTTCCTGTTCCATGTTAAAATAAACCATTTTCAGTGGTACTGCTGAGAAAGAGTCATTTTTTTGGTCATGGAAAATTAGGTAAAGGTCATGGAAAAGTAATTGAAAATCATTGGTGAAAAAGAGTATGAACCCTGCTTTTCATGTCTTCCTTTTTAAGACCATAACACAAATATATTGAGTTTAATATAAATAAATACAAACATAGAAAGGTAGGAAATCTCCTTGTGTGAGATGGCCATTTTTCGATGAAACGTGAAATCGGCAATTATCTTTTCTGCAGACTGACATATCATTTAAGCTGTAATTAAGTTTGCCCTTAAAGGTCCCCTATTATACTATTTTTCAACAATATATCAACGATCTCGGATATACACAAAACGTGTCTCTGAAGTGTTTGGCTCGAAATACCAAAAAGATCATCTCTAGAAAGAGATTCAGGTGATAAGGTGGGCGGGTGTTACCTTGGTTGGTTATTGGCTATGGTTGCACGTAACCCAAAAAAACATTGTGACATCACAAAGTGGCCAAATCTGATCAGCTCCTTTTCAGACATGTTTTTTTTTATACGTCTGGCAGTGGTTCAGTCAGTAGGGGCTTGGACTGGGAGCTGTAGGGTCGCCGGTTCAAGTCCCGGACCAGACCTAAAGTATGGAGTGTGGACTGCCACGGAATATCGGCTTTAAAATGAGGAATAACAGAGGATTTTAGCAGTCAGAACAACTAAAGCAGCAGTTAATAACAGATACGAGTCACATCTAAAAAAAATATATAAAAGCATTTATTTTAATTGTGTAGCAGTCAGTTTATAATTTTCTCTCTAATTTTGGCAGCACTGTTGAGCATTTTGAAAATGTATTTTCATGCCTCTGTTCAAGGCTTAGTCTTTCTATCTGTATAGCCACTGGTGTAAAGTAACTAAGTTCATAAACTCAAGTACTATACTTGGGTACAATTTTGAGATACTTGTACTTTAAGTATTTCAATGTTTTGCTACTTTGTTCTTCTTCTCCTCTACAATTCAGAGGTAACTGGTGTACTTTTACTCCACTACATGTATTTAATACCTTTAGTTATTTTACAGATCTGGATGAATGATGTGAAATATAATCAAGTGTTAAATCAGACTTTAGTTCCACCTGGAGTAAATTCCCAAGCTACCCTGCAGTATACAAAGTCATTCAAACTAGCTGCACCTTTACCAGCTTTGAGAACACTTTCATGATCAATCATTATAAAACATATCACATATATTATTCTGAAATGGACCAATCTGCACAATGACTATTTTACTGTCGCTACTTTAACTATATTTTGATGATAATAGTTTTCTACTTTTACTTGAGGAACATTTTGAATGCAGGACTTTTACTGTAACAGAGTATTCCTACACTCTGGTACTTCTACTTTTACTCAAGTACAAGACCTGAGTACTTCTACTTTTACTCAAGTACAAGATCTATACTTATACCACCTCCGTTTATAGCCTATGAAAAAAACTATTAGAAAACGAAGGCTAAAGCTAACGTTAGCAGATAGTGACAATGTATGCTAGTTAGTTAGCTAGCTAATAATAATAATGTGGCCTTTTTGGCAGTTTAACTAAAGGTGTGCGGCTGCTGCTGTGAGGAAATTTACAATGGGCTTTAATGGAGACATGTTGAACGTTTTTGTCACTTCATGCCCTCAAGAGGCATTTTGTTTAATTATTTGTCATTTTTCAAGCTACGAGATGTTTTCCTACGTTTGTCATGAAAAAGTATGTCTCAAGAATGTAGGGTTTGGGAATTATGGCAGTTTTAAAAAAAATATATGAAGGCACATTTCAAGAATTCCCACACTCTAGCTGTGACATCACGCACTCTAGTTAATGTAAAAATCTGAAGAAAACCTCTTTAACAAGGTCTGAACAATGTTTAATACCTCTAAAAGTAAGAATCAGATTTAAAAGTTGTGTTACACAAATAATGTCAGAAAGATGTGTAACATTTTAAAGTTGGAATGAGGTTTCTGAGTGAAAGTATGAATGAACAGTTAGCAGTTGAAGTCGCATGAAGATTTGTTGAAGTCTGAAGAATGTCTCCATTGACTTCCATGTTAAAAATGTGATGAATTATGGGATGTATCTCTGGAATTATGAAAGTTATGAATGATAAAAGTAAAGCCTGCGATTCCCGACCGAGCTGAACGTTTTGATGTTTGAATGGAGTTTCTGTGATGTTGAATGTGGGAGGAGAAGAGGGCCAAAATAATTGGATGGAATAATAAGAAGAATTTTGTCCGTAGCATAACATATAGTTGGAATGCTGTATCAGCATTCCCACTAAATAACCACAGACATCAGAATGATGTAATTTAGCAACAGAAAACGGCAGGATTTGCATTGGACACGCCCCCGTCGACGCCGGCCAATAGAAGAAGACTACAGTTGATAACTCGTGATGGACAGGAAGAATCGACCTCTTTTTCACCTCGGCTGACCCAACGCACACGCGACAGGCAACTAGTGATGGGAATTATGGCTCTTTGATGGGAGCCGGATCTTATGGCTCCGTTCCTTTCAAAGAGCAGTTTTTTAAAAAGGGGGTTACTAGGTTTATCTGCCAAATAATCACCAGGATAATGATTGACTGCAGGGGCGTCGCCTGGACCTGGAAACATTCGGGGCTTAGCCCACAGTGGCGGTGTAGGTACCAGAATCTGTTCGGGGTTCGTTACGCTTACCAATGACGTCACGCATTGGCTGTACAGCAACCCAAGAGGACATTTTACACAGCCAAATTCCGCAAAGAATATTAAAAAATAACAATCGACACTACTGTAAACATATTATGTAAATAACCCAATTTGTGTTCTGTGAAACTGAAAAGGATATTGCATTGTTTTTTGTTACTTTCGTTGCAGTTGTATGTCTTAAATGTAATTTAGGTTAACTTCCTGTGCTTTTATTTTGAAGGCGAGTTTAGGCTGTTGACAGGAAGTTGTTGTTGCTATGGAAACAACATGCCGGAGAAAAAAGTAATATCTTTTTAATGGTGTCCACTTGGGCTTTAATGCTAGCTAATGCTAACTTATGCTAATAGAGTGGCGAAGTCCCTCCCCTTCCGGTGGACCTCCATGGGACCTTATTTCGGAAAAATTATGTATTGAAGTCAATGGAGAGAGAAAGATTATCTTTCGATCCCGTTTGAATTGTGCCACGAATTACACATATGATGTTTGTCAATTTAAAAGATAATTTTGCAAGTCAAAAAAAAAAAATGTGTCGTAAAACTGTGAAGTAACACATTTGTTTGTGTGAAACGCTCAATGAACTACATCTCTGGTCTCACAGAACAACACACGTCATCAAGATGGCCGTCACTACTGTCTTGTCAACAAAACGATTGACTACCCTCACTATCACCACAATGAAACACGTCCTGAAGAAAGTCATGCAAAGCTGCCTGCCTGCCTTCCTTTGATTCTCTCTGAACTGCCTGGTCTTTTTAATGTTTAATGTCAACCATTTGTGCAGATAGCATGAAGTAGAGAAGATCGCTACACAGTACATTTCTCTGAGTAAAATTGACTCAAATTGAAGAAAATTTTACTCTAAAAATATTACATTTGGTCCCAACCTATATAGAGTAAAATGTACTCTTTGTTCAGAGTTGTATTTTTAGAGTTCATTTTACTCTATTATGTGCTTAGATTTGACTCTGCTTAATGGTTATTTACTCTATGTAGTGTATATTAAAAACAACTCTACTGCCATTCTACTCATAATAGAAGGTAATTTTACTCCCAATCGAACGTAATTTTACTCCAAATAGAAGGTCATTTTACTCAGAATAGAATAAATGAACCATAATGATCTTTACAATAAAAAAGGTCAATAAACCAAAGTGCTTAAGGAACATGAGTGGGCGTGTGTGAAGCTGACCATTGAGCGGCCCGACCAAGCAAGGAGGCAGAGGCAGAGAGTTCAAATACAACCCGGTGTGGGCATTTATTCCTCTTTGTGGTACAGGATACACAGCCTCAATATGACTGTCTCACGTGAACACAGTCACCAGCCACCAGGACCTCACACACACACTAACAGGAAAACAGAACCTAAATACACACAGGACTAATCAAACCAACAAGACACAGGTGAGGAGGGAGGAGACAACACCGGGCACCAGGTGACCAATCACCAGCAACAGACAAGACGGGAGGGGGAACACTTTTCAAACTAAAACAGGAAACAGAGACAGACAAACTAAAACACAGACAGATCGTGACAAATAGATGCATAAATGACATATAATCACATGCTTCCTGTGCAATGTTTTAGCGTGGAACAAATGAATATACTTCGCCAATAATGAAGCTATATAATCCGTAACGGAGACCAAGATCAATGGCCCCAGAGATCACCTCCGTTACAGCGTGGTCATGGTTTAACTCCAATAGAATTGACTCTGAATTTTTGATCGCACTCTAGAAGCTATGAGTAATAAATACACTCCAAAATGATTAAATATCACTATTTCAGAGCAAAATAGTAATTACTCTGGAAAAAATACTCACCAATATTTCCTGTGTAGCGTTAGCGTTAGCATTTCTCCCCCGGGCTTAAATTGTGTATTATAGAATGATCACACCGGTGTGACAGTACTCTTCAAAGGGTTCATGAAACATGACTACTACTCTTACTGTTTAACATTTTGGGTTACTTAATGTTACTTCATGTTAAGGCTAATAAAAATGACAAGGCTGTAATGCTAACTAACGTGCTAGCTACTAGCTAGCTTGATCCATACACTCCTGGTCCTTTCATCAGACGGGAAGCGAAAGAACGAGCAAGACCAATTGCTGGTATGAACAACCTGGTACTAAGCACACAGGCATCTTGTTAAAGTTATCTTATCTTAGCCAGCGCCATATAGATAGATTCTATCTATATGGCACTGATCTTAGCTATCTCTTAGTGGAGGAAAACAATTGTGACATCACTTACGCGACTCTGGGATTTGTAGTCTTTCTAGTTGCGTATTTTTCATAGTCTTATATTTCAACAGTTTTACGACAAACTGTTGACATGGAAATGATTTTTTAAGATTGACAAACATCATATGTGTAATTCATGGCACAATTCAAACGGGATCGAAAGATAAGTTTTCTCTCTCCATTGACTTCAATACATTATTTTTCCGAAATAAGGTCCCATGGGGCGGAAGTAGATGGGCGTGACTTCGCCACTCTATTAGAGATGGCAAATCCGGATCATTTTACGGACTCAGGGTCTTCTGAGTTGAAGAGATCCGGATCATACGAGTCATTTGAGTCATCTGAGTCTGCTGTTGACTCGTGCATGACGACGAGTCTGCTGGATCTCTGGATCTGCTGCTATATCAGGGTTCCTGCAGGTTTCGCCAACTCAAATTTAAGACTTTTTAAGACCTTTTTAAGACCACTTTGAATAGAATTTAAGACCTATTTCACGGCAAGAAAGTATGAAGGAAAATTGCTATGAAAGAAGAAATACGTCCCATAATTACTTACAAAGTAAATGTATTCATGTTCAACATAAGAACAATGACTGAACATAACAGCCCAGAACTGTGTTAGCGTGTTAGACAAAAAGTGTGTGTGTGTTAGGGCTGTGCAATTAATCGTATTTTAATCGCAATTACGATTTTGGCCTGCCACAATTACGAAAACAACATAATAGAAAAAAACGATTATTTTGCTTTGCTAGGTTGTGACAGTGCACTAGAACATATTTGATCTAATTAATTTTGTCTAATTTATTTTTATTTATCATATTTATATATGTTTAGTAGCTTAACCAAAATATTTGTTGATCTTGTTTATTGGTATTTATTATTTTGATATTATTTATTTAAATGTATCATTTATTTTTGTATTGGTTTTTCAGTCGAATTATACGTTCAGGGTAATCAACAGTTAAAAATATACTATTCAAATTATTATTTGTTTTAAAGTTCAATAAATGGATGTTTTCAAAGTCAATGAATAATCGTATTTAATAATCGTGATATCAATTATTGACAAACATAATGGTGATTATGATTTTTGCCATAATCAAGCAGCCCTAGTGTGTGTGTGTGTGTGTGTGTGTGTGTGTGTGTGTGTGTGTGTGTGTGTGTGTGTGTGTGTGAGAGAGAGAGAGAGAGAGAGAGAGAGAGCTACAATCTTTCATCGTTGCTGTTGTATGATTGGTGTTTAACTACGGTATTTAGCGTCTACAGCACCTCCGCTTTCGAAGACCCAAACGTCGCCCGGAGGTCCCCCGGTGTTGTTGCGGGAGCTGCTGCACTAGCTAACGCTGCACTAGCTAACGCTACATTAGCAAAACAAACGCAAATGTATTTTGCAAAAGGTGCAGCGGGCTTCAAACACGTTCCCTCCACTGATTTCAACCAAGCACTAAATTCGATGTTTTCCAATCAAATACGGTTGAACTTACACTTCCCCATATTTATTTGTAAGTAGATTTGAAGATACATGAGTTTCTGACTGCCGCTAGCTGAAGCTTGCTTGCTAGGTTACTAGCTGGGTGTTCTCCGATAAGGGGCCGGGGGAAACAAAGTTAGTGATTACTGGTTCCATGTTGATTTATTTAATACAGATTGTTGGGGGGAACTGAAAGGCTCTTACCGTAGGCTACAGGTTACTTTGCAGCCCGGACATTTCCCCCAAAACACATATAGACGCGATCGCAACACAGAAGTACCTTTCAAATCCCATCATTTTTAAGACCTTCTAAATCATATTTAAGACCTTTCTTATTTTTTTGGTCATATTTAAGACCTTTTTAAGGCCTTAAATTCAGATTATCAAATTTAAGACTTTTTAAGACTTTTTAAGACCCCGCGGGAACCCTGTATATGGTTACGGCTCCGAGTCCGCACGAGTCTGCTCTGCTGTGTGTTGCACAGTGAGTCAGGATTTGCGAATCTGAGTCTGCTGTTGACTCGTGCATGACGACGAGTCTGCTGGATCTCTGGATCTGCTGCTATATGGTTACGGCTCCGAGTCTGCACGAGTCTGATCCGCTGTGTGTTGCAGCGAGTCAGAATTTGCGAATCTGCGAGTCTGCTGTTGACTTGTGCAGGAGCCGGGTGCTGGAGGAGGGGCTATGCTCGTGCACATGACGAGTATGGATCGCTGGATCTGCTATGCTATTACGGTTAGGAGCCGTCGGCTCCTCTGCGTCCCCACGAGTCTGCAGGAAGTTTCACTGATCCGCGTCCCCTCCCCTGAGCCAAACGATAACTTCTGGCAGGCAGCTATCCTGTATACTTGCTAAAGGGTAGGTAGATGGACTGAGGTACGTTGTAATGTGATTTTACATGTTATAAAGAGACTAGCGAGTGACGCAATTTATAGTTTTAATTTGTACGTCACACCAAGTGTGGGACTCAAGGACTCGGGTTAATGGAGAGGGGAGACTCGTCACGACCAGCTCATTTCTAAGATCCGGGTTAATGATCCGGATGAATCAGGACTCGCCCATCTCTACACTCTATGTCAAACATCTGCAGGTTAGCATCCAGCAGTGTCTATGAGCTGCAGACCCTACTCTACATTCACTAAGCTGGTATTTAGACTATAAATCCCTTTAAAGACGCATTCATAATATATTTAAATATTAGACTTATTAGCATTAATTTAAATAAACGCAATGAACACAAACAACTGAGTCAACAACAGAAATACAACAATTACATTCAAGTTCATTTAAAGTTATAACATTAAAAAGTAATCACCATTGATGTCTGTTTCTTTGATCCCAGCACAAAGACACAGGTCCACTGTCTTTAGGAAGTCCAACTGAAAACAACACACAACGATCTCATTAATTACATTTTAATGAAAGTGTGCTAAGCTAGCGGCATGCTAAGCTAACAGCGTGCTAAGGTAACGGCGTGATAAGCTAACGGCGTGCTAGGCTACCGCCGGTAGCGTGCCTAGCAGCTAGGCTAACAGCATGCAATAGTGTTTTATTGTCAGAGTTCATAGAAGTTTTATCTTCAGTCTACTGTTTATTTTTCTACTTTTTAAATGCAGTTTTAATTATATTTTTGAGATGTTTAAATTCTAGCATTGTTTATTTCTACTCTTTAATTTCTTGTTTTTTATGCTGCTGCAAAGCAAACATTTCTCCAATTTGGGATCAATAAAGTACCTCTTATCTTATCTTATTATCTTATATATTACACCCTAACATCGCTTTTGTTGTTAAAGTTGGATTCAGGACTTTAAACTGAATATTCTTGTTTATTTGTGAGGGTTTATCTTATCTTTATCCAACAGCGTGCTAGGTTAACGGCATGCTAAGCTAAGGCGTGTGTGTGTGTGATGGAGTTTTAATTGATAATATACCTGTGCAGTACACTCACCTGTGAGCGGGCAGTTGAAGCCTCCTGCACGTCCACAGACACATCCCAGGAGTCTCCGGACATGTTTTAGATTCACCTGAGTTTTTATTTAAAGATAAAAATTCACTTTTTAAGGTTTTAAATTAAAACTGTGTTTCCAGCTGAAGAGGCGCCGACCGTTACTCCGAGGCTGCGTTCAGGAGAGTCGGACATCTCGGTACTTTTAAAACCTCCGGTAAGCAGAGGCAAAGCATTAAAGTCATTAAAACCGAAAGATATTCAGCTGATAGTTACTTCGATATGAATAATGTTAATTAATAACTCATGGTATATTTGTAGAGGGAAAATGTATTAAAACGGTTATAGGAAACATATTTTCCTAACTGGTTTACTGATGAATGAATATCTAAACGAACTGGTTTACTGATGAATGAATATCTAAACGAACTGGTTTGCTGGTTGTTAGCAGATTGAGACTTATACCTTTTGTCTCTCTGCAGCAGAAAGGTGACTATTCTCAGCAGTTCAAGTTTAGCCATTCATCACGGCGTTATTTATTAGATGCACACAGGTCAAGAGACTTAAGGACAGTAGGGGTGGGCGGATCGATCCCAAAATATCGATACTTCCGATATTACGTTACGTTTCAAAATATCGATACTAGAGCCAATAGGATCGATACTTTTATACTTTTTTTCCCCCTCTCCTCTACTCGTCAATTTCATCAAAAACTATGTGCAGACGAACACAAATATATGCGCTATTTTCTTCTCTCTCCACTGCTGTCCTCCTCTCCTCGAGGCTCGCGCACGCGCAGCGCGCTCCCTGCCTGAACGCCGATTATCAAGCTGACTGACACAGCAGCCAGCAGGGCAGGACAGCAGCAGCCAGCGACTCGCGAGTGCGACACACACGCGCATTATGGCTGAGAGAAAGAGGAGCGTTGTGTGGAGCTATTTCACAACTAACAATGAAAACTTAGCGAACTGTGATGTGTGCAAGAAGGCAGTTCGCTACTCTGGCCACTTTGTATTGTTATTTTTCATGTTTGCACTTTAAATTTGCAAAAATAAAACGTTTATTTGTCTATAAAAACTGTCCTGACTTTATTCATGAATGAATGAATTCAGATTTAGTCTATGATGCTTTCAGCTCAAAAATCATGTCATGCAGGTCTCCCCTATATGAAAGTACATAAGACGCTTTTCATTTAAAAAAGTATCGGTATCGATATTGGTATCGGCGATACTGGCCCTGAAATACTTGGTATCGGATCGAATCCAGATTTTGTGGCATCGCCCAGCGCCATATAGATAGAAGAGTTACGACAGCGGAAGTCCAAAATGCTTGATCGTCACGTGGTTCAGGGAGAGTCAATAGTAGTGATGGGAATTATGGCTCTTTGAAGGGAGCTGGATCTTATGGCTCCGTTCCTTTCAAAGAGCCGTTCAAAAGAGCCGTTTTTTTAAGGTTTCTAGGTTTATCTGCAAAATAATCACCAGGATAATGACTGACTGTATTGCCAGACCTAATGTCAATAATCTGCATTGTAAACATGACACAAGGTGGCGCCATACCCATGTCATCATGTCAGTGAATGTACTTTGAATTTACCCTCTGTGTGTGTTAAGTAAATAAAGTTGCCTTGCCTTGAATGAAATTCATGCAACTCTTAATATTAGATACTGTGTTTTGAAGTGGCGATGGAGATTATTTGTTGACCCTGCTTTAAAGGATATGTTTGCCTTTACAAATGGTGCGCTTTATCACTGCCTGGGTTTTGGTTGAAGTGCATCCAAATGCTGCTGCGTTTTCGCGTTTGGCTCATTTTCCATCCGAAAAACACGTCGTCTACCTGTCCTGTTCCACTTGGTATGACTTCTCTCTCTCGCGTATTCCCTTAAGACCCACCCCATCTCACTCCTCGTGCTGAAACCTACCAATCAGAGTAGGGGGGGGTCTTCACAGAATACGTTTGGGGAACAAAATCAAGCTTTTTAAAAGGCGAGTGGATTTTGGCAGGCAGTGAGTGCGGACCAACGATTGAACGATAAAAAGAACGGCTCTCACCAAGTACGACTCGGTTCCCCTCGTTCGTACCAAAGAGCCGTTCAAAAGAATCGGCTCGTTCGCGACCGACACATCACTAGTCAATAGTTCCCCGGAAGTTCGTGGCGGGACATATGAATGCATGATTACCGGAGATAGAACTACGATTTTTGGTAATAAGTAGTGAATAAAGGTCTTGATTTGCAATATTTATACAACATACCGATATGTGTATGTATTTACATCAATATGTTTTAAAAAATAAATAGAATCTGCTAATATTTATGGATAATATTAGGAATAGTGTGAACAGCTAGTTTACTTGTTAACATATACATGTTAGGCTGTTGCCTTGGTTAAAGAGCCTGTTGCTGTTGTGTATTGCTTTGAATTATTTAAAACAAATATTATCTTCTTAAACAGGTATGGTAGTCAGGAGCATCACTTCCTAATGTTTATTGATATATTTAGAGGGAGGGGATGGCAAGGAATGCTTCAAAATTTAGATTAGATTAATTTCTACCATTTTTTTTAATTCATGGTGGTTTAAGTAATCTAAATGACTAATGTCATCTTTATGACTTTCAGAAAGGACAGGAGACCAACAGGTGACTATCAATGGACTAGCAGCAACATGATTATGACGTTAAAAGTGTTGTTTTAGGAACATCCATTGTAAATACATGGAATTCAATAAACATTGAATAGCATGTCATGCAGTTTGTCTGTGCCTTTTCCTCCATGTTGTCCTGGCATATCGTCTCCACCATGGTTTGCTGTGCTGCCTGGGGATGCTCCAATCGCTCAGAGAAAGGAGTAAGAATAGATAGATAGATAGATCGTACTTTATTGATCCCAAATTGGGAAATTGTTTTTGTTACAGCAGCATAAAAGGCATTTTACAATAAAACAAAATATACAAGAATAGAAATAAAATAAAATAAAATATAAAATAAAATATAAAATATACATGTCAAAATACAAAATAGAAAATATACATACAGATATTATATATATACAAATATATATATATTCAAAATATATGGAATTATGGAGTATTAAATATGAAACAGATTATGTGTGAGTAAAATGTACAAGGTGGTTTTATTTCTAGAGAAACTATGGAGCAGAGAGTTCTCTTCCAGCCAGAGGTGATTTGTTGTACAGTGTTATTGCAGTGGGCAGGAATGTTTTCCAGTATCTGTCCTTGTGACAGGGGAGCTGCAGCAGTCTGTTGGAGAAGGAGCTCCGTTGACTGTCCAGCTGCAGGTGGAGAGGATGGGTGGGGTTATCCATGATGGACAACAGCCTGTTCAGTGTCCTCCTCTCCACCACAGCTTCAAAGGGTTCCAGCTTGATGCCGATGACTGACCCAGCTTTCCTGATCAGTTTATTGATCCTGCTGGTGTCACCGGCTCTGATGCTGCCCCCCCAGCAGACCGCAGCAAAGAAGAGTGCACTAGCCACAACAGACTGATAGAAGATCTCCAGCATCTTACTGCATACGTTGAAGGATCTCAGCTTCCTCAGAAAATAGAGTCTGCTCATCCCCTTCTTGTACACAGCGTCAGTGTTGATCCTCCAGTTCAGCCCATTGTCTAAGTGCACTCCCAGGTACTTGTAGACCTCCACAACTGCCACATCCTCTCCCAGAATGCACAGGGGCAGAGGAGGAGATGTCCTCTTCCTCCTGAAATCAATGACCATCTCTCTGGTCTTGGCCACATTCAAAAGCAGTTGATTTCTTCCAGTCCACTCAACAAAATCACCCACCAGCGCTCTGTACTCCTCCTCCCGTCCATCCCTTATACACCCTACCACTGCAGAGTCATCCGAAAACTTCTGCAGGTGGCATGACTCTGAGTTGTATAGAAAGTCAGAGGTGTATAAGGTGAACAGGAAAGGAGACAGCACAGTCCCCTGTGGGGCTCCAATACTACCAACCACCACATCAGACAGCACACTGCCCAGCCGGACGTACTGTGGTCTGTCCGTGAGGTAGTTGGTAATCCAGGAGATGGTGGACGAGTTTACCCTCATAGCCTGCAGCTTGTCACTCAGTAGCCGAGGCTGGATCGTGTTGAATGCACTGGAGAAATCAAAAAAGGTGATTCTCACAGTGCAACCCGATCCATTCAGGTATGAGTGAGCACGCTGCAGCAGGTAAATAATGGCATCGTCCACCCCCAGGTGAGGCTGGTAGGCAAATTGCAGAGGGTCAAGGAATGATCTCACCTGCGGTCTGAGATGGGCCAAGACCAGTCTCTCAAGCACCTTCATCACATGAGATGTGAGTGCTACAGGGCGATAGTCATTGAGCCCAGAAGGAGTTGTCTTTTTAGGGACCGGAACAACGCATGATGTCTTCCACAGCACCGGGATGGTCTCCAAGTGCAGGCTCAGGTTGAATATATACTGGAGAACAGGAGCCAGCTGGCGTGCACAGGTCCTCAGGACCCTGGGGCTGATACCATCAGGGCCAGCAGCCTTGCCTTGGTGGAGTTTTTCCATCAGACTCTGGACCTGTCCTGTGCTCACAGTGAAGTGGGGGGGGGGGCTTGATGGCAGGGGGGATAGAGGGGGGGGGGGTCTGAGGCAAGATGAGCAGAGGGGGGGGGGGGGGGGGGGGTCAGCGGCAATGTGAGCAGAGGGGGGGTGCAGAAGCCAGGCTGGGTGGTGGAGGAGAGGTGTGAAGTGTAGGTGGTGAGCAGAGGGGGGATGTTGACGCCAGGCTGAGAGGAGGAGGTGAGGTGAGAAGAGGAAGTGGAGGAGACAGCAGCGGGCGGAGAGCTAAACCTATTGAAGAAGGTGTTCAGCTCGTTGGCCCTCTCCAGGGTGCCCACAGTCAGTCTGTCTCTCCCTTTGAAGCCAGTGATAGCCTTCATCCCAGCCCAGACATCCCTGCTATTGTTCTGCTGGAGCTTAGTCTCCAGCTTCTTCCTGTACGAATCTCTGCCCCTCCTCAAATTGTCTCTCAGTTGATGCTGGATACTCTTCAGCATTGATTTGTCCCCAGACTTAAAAGCTTCCTTTTTCTTATTTAAAAGAGTTTTCAGGTCACTAGTAATCCAGGGTTTATTATTGGGGAAACAGTTGACAGTTTTAGCCGGTAATATTGTTTGTTCACAGAAGTTGATGTATTCTGTGATGCAGTCAGTCATATTATTGATGTCCTCTCCATGTGGCACACAAAGCACGTCCCAGTCAGTGGTCTCGAAGCAGTCCTGTAGAGCCTCATTAGCCCCTGGAGTCCATTTCCTCACAGTCCTGGTGGATACAGGCTGCCTCTGCACCAGAGGGACATATTTAGGAGCCAAAAAGACGAGGTTGTGGTCAGATCTGCCCAGGGGGGGGAGGGCAGTGACACAATATGCATTCTTGGTATTTGCATATAGAAGATCCAGAGTATTATTTCCCCTGGTGGGGCATTTCACATACTGAGTGAATGTAGGCAGAGATTTGTCCAGTTTTGCACGGTTAAAATCCCCAGTTATTGTTATGAATGCATTTGGGTGAAGAGTTTGGAGTTTGGCCACAGAGGAGTGAATGACGTCACCAGCCACCTCCGCGTCCGCGTTCGGTGGAATATAGACAGCAACTACGATGACAGAATAAAGTTCTCTAGGTAGATAAAATGGACGTAATCCCACAGCTAGCAGTTCAATGTCCGGGCTACAGAAACGCTCCTTCACAGTAACATGTCCAGGATTACACCATCGTTCGTTCACATACAGTGCAATCCCTCCTCCTTTCTTTTTACCGCTCAGAATAACGTCCCTGTCCGCCCGAACACTCGTGAAGCCGGGGAGAGCCGTGTTATTATCCGGGATGAGCGAGTGCAACCAAGTCTCGGTAAAACACATGATGCTACACTCACGGTATTCCCACTGCGTCTTCGTCAGCACGCGGAGCTCGTCCATCTTATTCCCCAAAGACCTCACGTTCCCCATTATGATGGCCGGTACACAGGGTTTGTACCTCATCTTCTTCTTCATCCTCAGCTTGGCCCCAGCTCTGCAGCCCCGCTTGAGCCTCCGAAGCTCCTCCGGGATGTCATGCCTGGCTCCGGGCAGCAGCACGGGTCGGCACAGCGCAATCAGCTGCTCACGCGTGTAAACAATGCCATCACTCCTCTGAGCATGGCTCTCCGACACAAAAAGTGAAAAAAGTAGCAGAAGAATGACCAGAAAACGTTCGAAGTAAAACGTGGCCATAGTTCGCTGCAAAACAAAATAAATATCCAAAGAAAAAAGTACAACTAAGAGAATAAAAGTAAACAAAAAGACAAAGATCAATAAAACACCGGGAGCTGCATGCAACAGGCAGCCACCAGCACGGCGCCTTACGCAAAAGAAGTTTTTCAGAATCAGAATGTACGGCTTCCCCACTGACACAGAGAGGAGGGGGAAATGGCTAGCTCAAGTCAGCAGGAGCAATTTAACAATCAAAACAGACAGCCGCAACAAAATATGTGAGGTAATCATATTCAAACACTGCATTTGCACTTTTTCACAAAACGAAGACCACACCATTGGGAAGCTTAATGTTTGGTTTAATACAAATAACAGGGAAAGGCTTGAAGAACTCTGAGAGTTGAGACTCAGGGTGCAGGGTGAGGGTCTCAGTGCAGGTATTCAGGCTCTATTGAATCCCCCTCTGGTTCTTGTGCTGAAAGAGGGAGAAACAGACAGGAGAAAGGGTTATACACACCTATATAGCACACCTATTGGATGGGAAATTACCTTGGGGAGATAAGGTGTAGTCTTTGTTTCCAACTGAAGTTATGGAACTTTATTATTTGTGAGTTTAACAAAGTATGACAAATGGCATCAGTAATGGATGTGATATGAATTTGTATAAAGTTGTCTCACATTCTTGGTCGTATTTTACGTACAGTATGTAATGAGTGTATACATGTCCAGTAAGTCCTCCACCTGTAACATCACTGCCCCTCCACCTGCCAGCACCCAGCCAACATCCCTGCTCCTCCACCTGTAACATCACTGCCCCTCCACCTGTAACATCCCTGCCCCTCCACCTGTAACATCACTGCCCCTCCACCTGCCATACAGTAGGTTACTAATATACACTAACAAGATTACTTATATAATACAGTGATAGAATACATGTTTAGTATGCTTACTTATATACAACAGTAGTATTAAATGTACCTTGTGTTTTCACTCTCACTTTGCCATCATTTCAAAATCAGCTGAGCTGCAACATAATACAGACAGGTAATAATCAACAGAATACACTAAAAACACTCACCCATAAGTTACGTTTTTGTTTACTGTTTGGAAGTCTCAAATATGCCCTCTAAATTCATATCAATAGCGATGTATCACACAAATAGCTCTCTTCCTTATTATTGTGTAACGTTAACTTTATTATACTAGCTTGTAGGCCTACCCCAAAATGGAGATCGTCATTTCTCCACCTCCACTCATTACAATCACACGTGCCCCAATGTTATATTTAACTAATATTATATTCCTCCACCCCACAAAAAAATCACGTTTAGAAGCCCTTTTTCTCTAATTCCACAACGTTGGATGACATAACATTAGGAGAACGGATGAATAGCTGTTCATGGTTCACGTGTGTTGCTAACTTTATCCGGTATCCTAGCCTAATCTGTTATCTGTAAATGTTCCCTAAATCTACTGATTTAGGGATAATCCACTAACATCCTTTAATACACATGTTCATTTGACTCAGATGTGCTGATAATATCTGCAATATAAATCTTTAAACGTCTTCTTACCTTTAAAAGTCCATCACGAACGGTCTATTATGCTGCAACTCTACTGTGTTGCTGGTCGCAAAAGTTCCCCGGAAGTCAGCGGCAAGCTAACTTCCGGGGAACTATTAACGGCTGCACGGTCCGCCATTGCTGTAAAAAAACTGGTCCATTGGAGTGAACGGAGATGTCGTAACTCTTCTATTATACGGCTCTGGCATCGCCCACCCCTAAAGGACAGAGAGAGAAGGGGCGTGACTTCCAATGGTTTTATAGAGTGGCGAAGTCCCTCCCCTTCCGGTGGACCTCCATGGGACCTTATTTCGGAAAAATTATGTATTGAAGTCAATGGAGAGAGAAAGATTATCTTTCGATCCCGTTTGAATTGTGCCACGAATTACACATATGATGTTTGTCAATTTAAAAGATAATTTTGCAAGTCAAAAAAAATAAAATGTGTCGTAAAACTGTGAAGTAACACATTTGTTTGTGTGAAACGCTCAATGAACTACATCTCTGGCACGTTAGTTAGCATTACAGTCTTGTCATTTGTATTAGCCTTAACATTAAGTAACATTAAGTAACCCAAAATGTTAAACAGTAAGAGTAGTAGTCATATTTCGTGAACCCTTTGAAGAGTACTGTCACCGGTGTGATCATTCTATAATACACCATTTAAGCCCGGGGGAGAAATGCTAACGCTAACGCTAGCGATCTTCTCTACTTCATGCTATCTGCACAAATGGTTGACATTAAAAATTAAAACGACCAGGCAGTTCAGAGAGAATCAAAGGAAGGCAGGCAGGCAGCTTTGCATGACTTTCTTCAGGACGTGTTTCATTGTGGTGATAGTGAGGGTAGTCAATCGTTTTGTTGACAAGACAGTAGTGACGGCCATCTTGGTGACGTGTGTTGTTGACCAGAGATGTAGTTCATTGAGCGTTTCACACAAACAAATGTGTTACTTCACAGTTTTACGACACATTTTTTTTTTTTTTACTTGCAAAATTATCTTTTAAATTGACAAACATCATATGTGTAATTCGTGGCACAATTCAAACGGGATCGAAAGATAATCTTTCTCTCTCCATTGACTTCAATACATAATTTTTCCAAAATAAGGTCCCATGGAGGTCCACCGGAAGGGGAGGGACTTCGCCACTCTATACCCCAGGTAGTGACATCACAATCATGTGCTACAGCGCTATCCAATGAACACAGTAGTAGTCGCAGCTACTTACATAAACAATATGGTACACAGTATTACATGGAGTCATACAATATACATGTCTCTGTATGTTATACCTCAACACTCCCACTTATGAATTATGTGCTTACAAAACTAAAACATGGTACAAATGATTTAAATGTGGACTTTCTCAACACATTTTACACACCAAACATGGTCCCTTCAAATTTCCTTAGCTTCAGTTTGGATTAGGGCTGTGCGATTATGGCAAAAATCATAATCACGATTATTTTGGTCAATAATTTATATCACGATTATTAAATACGATTATTCATTGACATTGAAAACGTCCATTTATTGAACTTTAAAACAAATACAAATAATAATTTGAACAGTATCTTTTTAACTGTTGATTACCCTGAACGTATAATTCAACTGAAAAACCAATACAAAAATAAATGATACATAAATAATATCAAAATAATAAATACCAATAAACAAGATCAACAAATGTTTTGGAGCGCACTTCAACAAGCTACTAAACATATATAAATATGATAAATACAAATAAATTAGATCAAATATGTTGCAGTGCACTGTCACAACCTAGCAAAGCAAAATAATAGTTTTTTTCGATTATGTTGTTTTCGTAATTGTGGCAGGCCAAAATCGCAATTGCGATTAAAATACGATTAATTGCACAGCCCTAGTTTGGATACAGGCTTGGTCATCACATCTGCAACCATTTCATCTGTAGGACAATAAACCAGTGACATCTTTCTCTGCCTTATGGTGGACCTTATGAAGTGGTACTTAATATCCACGTGTTTACACCTTTGTCTACACACAGGATTTTTAGCAAGGGCTATTGTCCCCGGATTGTCCTCGTTTACAACTGTTTTCTTATACTCGTATGTATCTATCCCTTTCAGTAGCTGCTCCAAGTAAATACACTCCTGTATAGTTAGAGCTAGAGCCATATACTCAGCTTCACATGTGGAAAGCGCTACTGTAGGCTGTTTCTTGGTTTTCCAAGAGACTAGTGAGCTGTCCTTACTCATGCTCACACAATACCCTGTCGTACTGCGTCTATCGGTCTTGTCTGCAGCCCAATCAGCGTCACTATACGCCCGTAGGCCTAGTTTCTCATTGCTTTTTCTGAAACAAAGCTGTTTGTCCGCAGTACCCCTGAGATAACGCAAAACGTGTTTTACTGTAACCCAATGTTCATCTGTCGGTTCAGCAACATATTGTGATAACTTGCTTACCACGAAACATAGGTCTGGACGTGTACAGGTAGTCAAATAAATAAGGCTGCCAACCGCCTCTCTGTATTTCTTCACATCCACCATTTTAGGTGCATCTTCAGTGTAGTCTAACTTTTGGTCACAAGGTGTCTCCCTTACCCTACACTCCTGCATGTCAAAACGTTCCAATATCTTTTCCACATATCGCTTTTGTGATACTTTCACACAGCCGTCAGACTGACTGAAATCCATGCCCAGAAAATGATTTAATCTCCCCAAATCCTTCATTTAAAATGTTGTGGAAAGCATGTTCTTCACTTTCTCTAAAATCTTGGTGTTGCTGGCTGCGATGATAAGATCATCGACCCAGATAGCAATTATTACTTTTCCCTCTTTAGACTCCTTGGAGTACACGCAGTGGTCTGCCGGGTTCTGAGTGAAATTGTCATCTGTTAAGCATTCATGCAACATCGTATTCCAATTTCGCCCTGACTGCTTCAGGCCGTAAATTGACTTCTCTAGTTTACACACTAGCTTTTCTGCCTCCTTTACATAACCCTCAGGTTGTTCCATGTAAATGTCGTGATCGATGGGTGCATGCAGGTAGGCTGTCTTTACATCCATCTCGTGTAAAATCAAATCCTCTTGGGCTGCCTTCTGCATTAATACACGTACACTTGTCAGGTTGGCTGTTGGTGAGAACGTCTCCCCGTAATCTATCCCCGCCCTCTGACTGTATCCTTTCGCTACAAACCTAGCTTTGTATTTGTTGTGTCCTTCAACGTCTCCCTTAACTGAATAGACCCATTTACCTCCCACTGTTTTCCTGCCCTCAGGCAATTTTGTCAGGGTAAAAGTCTTATTGTCTTCTAGAGACTTAATTTCCTCATCCATCGCTTTTCCCCAGTTTTCTGACTCAGTCGATGTCATGGCCTCTTTAAAGGTCAGAGGTACACCGCAAACTGCTCTGTAACACTAATCTACACTAGTGAGTGTTTTATCATCCTCATCACTTTCTTCCTGAGTATAATCTCTCAAGTACTCTGGGGGTTTGCGCTCCCTATTGGGATATCTCCCACTTTCTGAGGCATGTGACGACACTCTAGGGTGCTGTTCGCCATCATCCTCTGGTGCTGACTGTGGACCGTTAGTCTGTACATCTGTGCTCAGTACACTAGGCTGTGGGGCCTTTACTCCCTCTTCACAGTCTTCCTCCGAATCCTGTTCTAGTCTCTGTGTCTGAGTCTCGCTATCACAAGTTGTGCTGGTGATAAACTTTACAAGTCTGTGCTTCTGCACCTTCTCTTTGTCGGGGTGGTAAACTAGATAGGCGGGGCCTCCCTTGTCATGCCCTACAAAACGTCCTTTCTCACACCTAGTATCTAATTTTCCCCTGTCCTGCTGGTACGCATAACACACTGCTCCAAACTTATGCATCCTAGCTAAGTTACACTTTTTCCCTGTCAGTGCTGAATATGGCGTAGTGCCCGTGTGCTTATTAAAACACCGGTTTCTGGTATGGGCTGCTTCCTGAATGGCATAGTGCCAAAGGTTTTTAGGTAGATCACTGTCAATAAGCATACATCTGGCCATTTCAAAAAGAGTGCGCCCTTCTCTTTCAGCTGTCCCGTTTTGATGTGGGGAATAAGGACAAGACGTCTCATGTCTGATCTTGTTCTTTCTCGATAGTGTCTCAGAAACTCCTTACTAGTGAACTCAGTCCCGTTATCTGATCTAATGCATTTCACAGTCCCATAGGGAGCTACATCTGCCAGATACTTCTCAGTGGCTTGAACTGTGTCACTCTTCGCTTTCAGGAAATAAACAAACACTGCCCCTGTACACACATCTGTAAATGACTGCATATACCTGAAGCCATTTATGGACTCGTTATTAACTGGACCAGCTAGATCAGTGTTCACCAACTCAAGTGGTGTGTTTGCTTTATCGGTCGGATCTCTGTTTCTCGTTTGGGTAAACTTTCCCTCTATGCATATGTAACCGGTGTGGTTAAGCGGTCTCTGCGTTGTGTTGATATGGACGAGACCCGAGCCAGCGTAAAGTTGAGACGATCTGTTTAATGACTGACAGATAAAAACGATCAGTTTTACAACAGTTTCCCTCAGTGACTCCTCTCACGTGCAACGTTTACAAAAAGGGCCGAGGAAACGGGAGGGACACAATATATAGGGGGGAAAGTCCTCACAACAATGAACTCCTGAGCACAGCGACCACACTTCAGAGGTTCCGCCCACTGATCTCCGTCCTTGCCAGGTATTTAACATTCAATAAAATGAAGAACACAGAATAAAATAATATAAAACACAGAATTTGTGTGATTATACAATATTAAATTAAATAAACCCCACTGCATATTTACATCTGTTACACTCTCCCCCCTAGAATTACACAAAATTCTGAGCACCAAAACAATCCACACATACAACACATCGGCCATGAAATACACAAACAAAGTGTATGGAATCAGCAATATAAACTTCCTACTGAAAGGATAAGAGAATCAGAGTATTACCCGGCGCCTAGCAATAACACATGACACCCTCTAGACAAAGTGAGATGCCTTATACATCACACATACGGCCAAACCATGTGGATACACAAAAGAAAGTGCGACATACAGCAGCAGAGTTAACCAAAAACATTCCTTTGTCACAAGAAAAAAAAACATTATACATATAATAACAATAAAACAAAACGTCAATCCTATGCCACCCCAATTTCTCACACATGGATAACAGCACCGGGGCCTGAATCAACCCCTAGAACAGACTCAAGTTGTGTCATGGACTCAATCAGACGACATACTGGCCTAAAGATTCTGCCAAACCGAGAGGCAAGCCCCCCATTGGCAGTCGGACACTGCTGTGGACCAGGATGGGCAGACAGTGACTGTGACAGGGGAACAGGGATCGGGGCAGGAACATCCAAAGCAGGGGAAATTGCCAGAGAGGGAGACAGTGGACACTCTGAACTAACTGAGCCATCAATGGAGGACTGTTCGTGGACCCATGAGGCAGTGCGGCTATCTGCCCAGCCAACAGCACTCGAAAGGGAACCAGCAAGAGACGATCCGGCAACAGCAGCTGTAGTATCCAACTCAGAGATCACAGTCTTGTGCAAATCAGTTGCAGGGGGAACATCGGCCAAGCCAAGCTAACAGTAGGCATGGACAAAGGAGCAGGACTGCCATTTGAGGCCTCTTCCAGGGGCAGGAAGTCAACCTGGAGAGCAGGACTGCCATTTGAGGCCTCTTCCAGGGGCAGGAAGTCAACCTGGAGCAGCAGGTTCCGATGGACAACACGTTCATTCCCTTCTCGATCCTTGATCCGGTATATATGCAAGGCAGGTTTTGAGGCCACCACGGTGTAAATGATGGGCATCCACTTGTCAGAAAGCTTACGTTTCCCCCTGGCTCCTTTGTTCGCCAGCAGCACCCTGTCACCAAGAGACAGGGGATGACCTCTGACCCGTTTATTGTACTGGTCACATTGATGTCGTTGCTCAGCAGTGCTGTTCTTTTGAGCCAGCACCATGGCGCAGCGAAGGTCATCCAAAAGGGATTTGACATAAGCGTCGTAGTCACACACTGTGTCATCATGCAACACATTCTTGAAAAGAAGGTCAACCGGCAGTCTGGGGACCCTCCCGAACATCAAATAGAAAGGTGCAAACCCAGTGGTCTCATGAATGGTACAGTTGTACACAAAAGTCATGGTCTGGACCATTTGTGGCCATTTCTGTTTGGAACGGAGGGGTAGAGATCTCAGCATGTTGCCCAGGGTGCGATTAAACCTTTCAGTACCGCCATTACCCATGGGGTGGTAAGGTGAAGTACGAGACTTGTTGACGCCTGACAACTCTAGTAGCTCTGCGATCAGCTCACTTTCAAAGTTGGCCCCCTGGTCAGAATGGAGACGCTGAGGGAAGCCATAAATACAGAAAAAGCTGTCCCACAGCTTCTTCGCCACCCTTTTAGCGGTCTGATCCTGACAGGGAAAGGCATGAGCCAACTTGGTGAAGTGATCGGTGATCACAAGAACATCCACAGACTTGTTGTTATTATCCTCAGCCGACCAAAAGTCAATACACACAAGTTCCAGAGGGGCAGAGGTCTTAATACTCTCCAATGGGGCTCTTGCGGAGGGCTCAGGGGCCTTGCTGAGTATGCATCTGTGACAGCTCCTTACATGATTGCGAAGATCCTTTTCCATGTCATACCAGAAGAACCGCTGGCGGGCCAGAGAAAGTGTGCGGGGCTGACCTTGATGACCAGCATGGTCATGAACACCAGCCAATGCATCTGCTTTCAGAGTCTCAGGTACAACAAACTGGAACTTTTTGTGTTTTGTCAGAGGGTTCTTTGTGACCCTATAAAGGATGCCGTTCGTGAGTGTCAGTCTTTCCCACTGCTTAAGAATTCTCAGAGTTTCCAGGCTCTCATTGCAGCGTTCACGTCTAGAAGGCCTGCGTTTTCTGTCAACATAGAGAACAACTCGTGAGATGACTGGGTCCTGTTGTTGGTGAGACCGGAGGTCAGCAAGAGACAAAGATGGCAACACATCCTGGCCAGGAGGCTCCAATGAGGTAAGATGACCGGCTAGAGAGGACGCACGTTGCCCGGGGGCAGAATCCCACTCATCGAACGAGGAGAGGATAGAGGAGACATCCTCACTGGACATTGATACATCAAGGGCCGACGAGGTCAATGGGTGTGTCAGTGATTGTGGCTGGCAGGTGAGACGGAAGGAGTCCTGTATGAATTCGTCACTGACATCACAGGCCCGGTCCAGCAACTCAGTGTAAGGCTCGAGCAACAACTGTTCTCTCAAAGGCTTCACAAATGGTTCCCTACTGAGAGCATCTGCAACCACATTTAGCCTGCCAGGAATGTGTTTGATCTCAAAGGAGTACGGCGCCAATTTGGAGACCCAACGCTGCTCACACGCATCAAGTTTGGGTTTGGTCAAGATGTATGTGAGAGGATTGTTGTCTGACCAGACAGTGAACCTGTGACCCATCAGCCAATGACTGAATTTATCACATACTGCCCATTTGAGCGCCAAGAACTCAAGCCTGTGAGCAGGATAGTTGAGTTGGCTGCGACTGAGAGACTTACTGGCGAAGGCAATGGGCCTTGCCATCTCCTCACCAGCTTGTACCTGGGACAAAACAGCACCCAAACCATCAAGGGAGGCATCGGTGGAGAGGATGAAAGGCCTATCAAAGTCTGGGTGAGCCAGCACTACACTATTGAGGAGCGCACTCTTCAGATCTTCAAACGCTTTCTCACAGACAGGAGTCCAATCCTGAGGAGTCAATTTCCGGAAGGTACCGACTCTCCGCCGACCAGGGGAATTCTTCACACTCCTCTTCGTCCCTGCGGTCAAAGCGTACAGCGGTTTGGCGATGGAAGAGCAGCCAGGAATGAAATGCTGGTAGTACAGTGCCATCCCAAGGAAAGATTTGACCTTCTGCTGAGATGGAGTACAGCCGTCACCGTCCATAAGGTCCTCTTTCCTGAAAGCAGATATGACCTCCACCTTCCCCTGATCGACTGAGACACCATCACTGCTCACCACATGGCCAAGAAACCGCACAGACCTGCGAAGGAAGTGGCACTTCTTCTGAGACAGCTTCAGATTGTTAGCTCTGAGACGTGAGAAGACCGTCTCGAGTCGACTCAGGGCTTCCACTTCAGATGGAGCGAAAACCAGCAGGTCATCCATATAACAGAGGAGGCTGGAGAAGTTCAAGTCACCAAAAACACTCATCATCATCCGCATAAAGGATGCAGGACTGTTGCATAGCCCCTGGGGAAGTCTGTTGTACTCATATAAGCCCAATGGTGTTGTGAAGGCTGTGTACCGTCTGTCAGACTCATGGAGGGGGACATTGTAGAAGCCTGATGTGAGATCCATGGTGATGAAAAAGGCATTCCCTCCAAGGGCGGCAAGGCAGTCTCCCTGGTGAGGCAATGGGTGGGCATCTTTGACTGTCTTGGCATTCAGCCAACGAAAGTCAGTGCAGATCCTCAATTCACCTGTCTTCTTCCAGACCAGAACCAGCGGCGAGGCATACTCGCTGACTGACTTGCTGATAATGCCCTTCAACTCCATCTCAGACAAGACTTCTCTCAGTTTGTGGTAGTGTGCTGGAGGGACGCGACGGTAAGGGAGCCGAAAGGGATGATCATCAGTGAGGTGCATTCGATGGACAAACCCTTTTGCTTCCCCGCAGTCTAGCTTGTCCTTGGAAAATACATCCTGGTAAGTAAGAACAAGGTCAGCCAGACGCTGCTTCCATTCGCCCGATACCTCGCAGCCATCAATGTCTATGTCCGCCAAACCACATTCCTTGAGTTGTTGAAGGGGGCTACAGGTGGTTTCTGGGTTGAAGACCGGTTCAGCAGGCTGATCTGCCTGTGACCTGTTCACACCCTGGGAGATGTGGAGGTCCTCTACAGCAACACAAGGAAAGACGTCAGCCACTTTGGCATTGCGACGTAACGTCACAGGTTTCTTCGTCGAGTTCATGATCTTCATTGGGACCCAGCGATCTCCCCACATTGGTGCTACGACCCGCCCAACAATGATGTTCTTTGGGGCTGAACGGGAGGATGTTGGTTCCACAATGACAGTGCTTTCTGGTGACACAGGTGCGCTACTGGGTAATTTCCCCCAGACCAAATACTCTTGCTGAGGAGCAAGTGTGATAGCCTGCTGCAGTCTGACAGTACCAATCTTGTCAGGCAACTCAGGACCAGACCAGCGTGTGATGCCACTGAGCATCTGAAGAAACTGTTCACACTCTGGGTCTGAGGTGCTTGAAGATATGAGCTCCCAGTACTTTTCATCAGACTTCATCTTCTGTATCATGGGTCTGATAACGTTGCTCCCAATGATTAACTCGTCCCTCTGGCCAGGAACAAGGAAGGTTGGCACAATGAACTTAGATCCAAAAATCTCAATGTCAAGGTCATAGATACATGTGGGTCGTGTCGTGAGGCCACCACAGCCAACTAGGATCACATTTCCAGGAACCGGCTGAGGATTCAGAATGACGCCAGTGGCCTTAAGCCTGGACTCTGCCGCCTCACTGAGCGTGCATGACATGCTTCCAGAATCAAGCATCCCTCTCAATGTAGACTGGCTACTGATGACCACTGGAGCATAAAACAAGTCGCTAGCCCCCTCCACCTTATGTGATCCCACAAAAATCACTGTCTTATCGTCAGGAAGACTACTAGAACAATTTGCATAGACAGACTGCGAATCTTCCTCCCTGCTGAGGGTGTCACCAGCACTGCCCATGTTATCCCTCTCATTACATGGGCTGGCTAGTTTAAATCGGCATTGGAGGGTGAAGGGGCAGGCGTGGTTGGGGAGCGGGAGGCTTGCGGGCACTCAAGCCTCATGTGACCAGGACCAAAGCAGTTGAGGCACAATCGGTAAAGTCTGCAATGCGCATGGGTTGAATGGGTGTCTGAACTACAAACTCTGCATGTAGTGGGAACTGAACCCTGCTGGTGATAGGGTCGGCCAGCTTGCCGATTGCGTGGTTGACTGTTTTCAGGCTGACGGGAAACTGCCTGATGGTAACCTGGCCGTTGGCTGTTCTCGAAGGAAGCAGAGCACAATGACAGCACTTTATCAAACATAGCCACTAGATGCTGAACACCAGGCTCCTTGGTTGATGAGTCAATGGTGGCAGGGGCTGAGTTAGAAACAGCAGCAAGGGGTGAAGGCAGTGCGTTAGATGCATGTTGACTCACTAGCACATTGTCCTGACGAGGCAGATCGCAGACCCCCACAGGGGCAGGCAGAGAGGTCTGATGGGGATTCAACTGGCATATCCCGAAGGCAGCTTGTGCACCACCAGGACATGAAGAACGGAAAGAATCAGCCACAGGACTCTGACTGCAAGCTGACAAACACTCTGTGTGTCGGGACTCAGATGCTGTCCTCCTCACATTTCTCGTGTAACTATCCAAACGCCCCTGGACCTCGGATGCAGTCCACTGCTCAGGTGCCTTCAGCTGGAATGACATGGTAAGACTGGGATCGGGGCAGTGATTAATGAACATCATGACCACTTCAGCACTGGGGTCCTCAACAGACCTACCTCGTCTCCTCAGGCACTCGTCAGCAGCATCAATGGATTTGTTGAGGCGAATCCAGTAATCCATGGCACTTTCATTTGCACGGGGAATGGTACTATAGAAATCTTTCATTGGCAAATTGGAGTACGAGAGCTCGCTAAAGTTACCTTTTAATATGTCGAACACTGCTGCAGGCAGGGCAGTGACATCCAGTTCGGGGCGGCTGCGGAGCGACACTTTCACCACATCCCTAGCTCTGCCTGTTAGCCTTGACATTATCAGGTCGAACATTTCCTCATGAGTGTTACATTTAATCCTATTCATGTAACATTTCATCATGTCCTCCCATTCATGAACTGAGAATGTGTCACTATGGTCACCCCTGAAGTAAGGTGGAGCCTTTGATTCAGACTGCACAACAACCTTCAAATGTGACAAACCATCATGACTGGATGACTGACTCGTAGCAGAATTAGGCTGGATGACACTGGGTTGGTGAATAGCGCTAAGGCTGGCTGAGATGTTTTCCCCAATCTGTCTAGCCAAGTCTGTAATCAACTCCCCAAATGTATCGACAGAGATGACTTGTGCAGGCTTAGGGCCGGGTGGGATGAATGGTGTGGAACTGGCAGCAGGGGCCAAACGTGGATCAACAGCCGACTGATCAACTGTGTAGTTGAGAATATTGGGCAACATAGACCTACCCCTACCAAAACTAGGAGAAGCAGCCTGCTGACCCCTCCCCACCCCAAAAGTAAAGTCATGCCCATGACCAGCCATAGCTCAAAGATCAAATGTACCACCCTCTGATATCACAATATGCCCAGAAAACTTGTAAAATAAATACAGATGAAGAGAAAAATAAAAAAAACAGGTTATCACTCTCAGTAAAGGTATAAAACAGATATAGACATCAAATATCACCACAAGATGAATACAAAATATATATAAATTAAACAAATATAAAAAGAGCTAATTCTACACAGAATATAACACTCTACACACACGTTTTCAAAAATGTACCCTTTTTTCTATGCCAAAAGTAACCCCTAAATGCACTCACAGGCCACCATAGCCTCGCAAGCATAAGAAAACAAAATGGACTGAGGGATAGAGAAAACAAAATTAAATAAAAACACACTCTAATCCCTCGTAACAATAGGGCACGAGCGCTGTTCAAGGAGTCCACAGAGCGGGGAGGAGGGAGGGAGAAGACGGGAGTCCGCAGCTCTCTCCCGGCAGATCAGACGAGCGCCGATCGGGGATGCAACGGGTCAAACGGCACCAAGTGTAACCGGTGTGGTTAAGCGGTCTCTGCGTTGTGTTGATATGGACGAGACCCGAGCCAGCGTAAAGTTGAGACGATCTGTTTAATGACTGACAGATAAAAACGATCAGTTTTACAACAGTTTCCCTCAGTGACTCCTCTCACGTGCAACGTTTACAAAAAGGGCCGAGGAAACGGGAGGGACACAATATATAGGGGGGAAAGTCCTCACAACAATGAACTCCTGAGCACAGCGACCACACTTCAGAGGTTCCGCCCACTGATCTCCGTCCTTGCCAGGTATTTAACATTCAATAAAATGAAGAACACAGAATAAAATAATATAAAACACAGAATTTGTGTGATTATACAATATTAAATTAAATAAACCCCACTGCATATTTACATCTGTTACACATACTGTACAATCTTTATCAGGCTTACGCTTTGTACCCTTAATATGCATACCTACAGTTACATCCTGCAGCTTTAAAACATCCTCATAATTATAGTGACCCATAATCTCATGCCATATTTGGATATCATGGCTAACATGACACTTATCTTCAACATCACACTCTGTTTGCAAATAGTACATTTTCTTACATACATAAATGTCAAACCTGGTACCATCCGGTAACATCTTTACCCTCGTCGAAGAACACCTTGGCGCCGTTAAGGCCCAGGCACACCAGGCCGTCACCAGAGAACTCGCCGACACCGACACCGACAGTTGCATCGGCGAGTTCTCCTGCGTCTTGGCCATGTGTCGCACTGGAACACACCGCAAAGACTTCAGCCGAGCACGTACGAACTGCGCATGCGTGAGTGGCAATAACTCTCCTTACCAGCAGGCGGCGGTAGTGTGTATTCGTCATTCAAAATAGGCAACAACCGGAAGACAGAGAAGAAGAACAGACTGCGTGATCTAAACAAACAACAAATAGCGTGTGCGTTCCATTTTCACTCTCGTCCATCGAAAACATGTTTCGTGCGGTACTGGAGCTATCAGACATTGGAGTGTTGCTTGTGGAAGACATTCTCAAGCAACCGTTTTGCTTCTCATGCACTGATTCGCTAGCTGAACAGCCAATCAGAGTGATTTCTTTGTCCGACTGCCTGTGGCCGACGCACGGCGGATTCAACATGTTGAATCGGCCGTGCGTCGGCCATGAAAGGCCAAATAAGGCGTGTCACGGCCGACGGTGCGGGACACACCAAATTGAGTTTGGGCGACAGGGCATGCTTCGTCGTCCGACTAACGAAAACGGCCGATTTCGGCCTGATGTGTCAGGGCCTTAAGAGTTTTACACTTTTTCTCCCTGGGTGTAAAATCCTGACGTTTGTGTGTCATGTTGCAGGCTCCTCTGCGAGGGGCATCTTCTTCCAGATGTTGCAACCCAGTCTCACATCTAAACGTGTAATAACAACGTTGGTCCACAACTTGAGACGTAGTGTTTCTACAAAAACGCCTCAGAAATTGTAGGATCGCCATGTTTTTTTTCACCATTCATTTCCAATGGCTGGCGTCTATGTCACGTGATCTTCAACTTTCTCTCTGCAGAAAAAACAAAACATGACCGACCTTCGTTTTATTCTCGGTGGAAAATGCCTATTTTAAGGTTAGTTTGGCCATTAAAATGCCATCTCAAATTGTAATATTAGAACGTCTTTGCCCTAATTTATTTCTATTGCTGTTAGCGCACAACTCGAACGTAGCAGTTTCACAAAAATGCCTCAGGAAATTGTGTACATTCAACGTATTTTAAGTGTTGCTAATGCTAACAAGCATGTTGTTTAAACATTCTCTCTGATGTTATATTATTTCTGTTATGTTGTGTATCTGTTTAAATGGTGTTATCTTTATTGCTACCCCCTTCCCCGTCAATTTATAGTGTTGGTCCACAGCGCAAAGGTATTAGTTTAACAAAATCCGCATCTAAAATTGTGGCATAGATACGTTATTTTCCCCTGTGCAATTCTCATGGCTAGCGTCCCGGAAGTAATTTCAAATGGCGGAAGGTAGACAGCGAAAACAGAGCATTTAATTACATTTTCTCTTACTGGACCTCTTTGAAATGCAATTGAATACCCCTGCATTATAGCAACAACAACAATGATAATAATAATAATAATAATAATTATAGCAATAATAATTGGGAGGGGGGGTGCGGCTGTTCTTATGTTCTCTGAGGGGAGGCTCACCTTCCCACACTTTGAAAACCCCTGTCACATGTGGCAGGCAAAGACATCGCAGCAGATGTACTATCCAGGGCTCCTGTCAGCAACATAAATGAGGGGCTTCATGAAAATGAAATCAATCTGTACGTGGACTCAGTCATAGCAAGCCTGCCAGCTACAGAAAAGAGACTCAGGGAAATACAGACACACCAAGACAACGACACCATACTCCAACAATTAAAAAGATACTGTGTAGAGGGATGGCCAGACAAGTTTTCTATTGAGAGAGTGTTTCAACCCTATCTGCCACTCTCAGGTGAGCTCACAGTTCAAAATGGTCTCCTACTTTATGGTAGCAGGATAGTGATCCCTACATCGCTCAGAGCTGACATGCTCACCAAGCTGCATGAAGGTCACATGGGCATAACCAAATGCAGAGAAAGAGCCAAACAGTCTGTGTGGTGGCCAGGACTCAGCAAGGAGTTAACAAAAGTGATAGAGAACTGTGACACATGTAGCCGGGAGAGAACAAACCTCAGAGAGACATTGATGCCTACTGAGTTCCCACCGAGACCATGGTCTAAAGTGGGAGCAGATCTGTTTCAAATAGACAACAAACAATATTTGGTCATTGTTGAAAAAAAAATTCAAGATTTTTTGAAGTGGCAAAATTAACTTCCATAACATCAGAGGTAGTTATCACACACTTCAAGTCTATCTTTGCACGACATGGGGTGCCAGAGATAGTGCGCTCAGACAATGGACCACAGTTTGCATCCGAGCCGTTCAGGAAGTTTGCCCAGGACTGGAACTTCAGTCATGGGACATCCAGTCCCCACTTCCCTCAGAGCAATGGAGAAGTGGAGCGGGCTGTGAGGACAATCAAAGGTCTCCTTAAGAAATCAAGTGATCCATATCTTGCCCTCATGGCCTACCGTGCTACTCCTCTGGCAAATGGATACAGTCCCACAGAGCTTCTCACGGGGAGGAAGATAAGGACACTCGTTCCTGTCATTCCATCACAGCTCAACCCAGGATGTGCTGATATGATAAAGTTGAAATTGACAGAACAAAGTTACAGACAAAAACAGAGACAAAACTATGATTGCAGACACAGAGCACATGATATGCTGCACCTGCAACCCGGCGAACATGTGTGGATCAAAGATCCACATGAGAAGGGCACAGTGGTGTCAACAGCAGGCAAACCCAGGTCTTACATCGTTGAGACACCCAGGGGCACCGTCCGAACAAACAGATACCACCTCTCTTCAACCCCTGAGGGTCCTCGATTATCTGATAACACCACACCTGTAAACACAACTACTGAGGCAGCATGCACTCCTGCCACACCAGAAGTCCAGCATGACTCGAGTCAGCAAAACACAGTGTGTGAGAGACGTTTTCCTGCCAGAGTCAGGGCGCCTCCTGCACATCTAAAAGACTTTGTGCGTTCATAGCCAGGAAACTGAGTGGTCAATGGGGCAGAATAATCCCCACACTCAGCTGGAGGGTTTAGGTAGTCCACCCCATCCCTCCATAGTTAAAACTAAATAAATGAATAAAAAGAAGTACAGCAGTTGAATTTTTTAATAAAAATTCTGCAGTTAGACAGAACTATATGTTGCAGTGTTTTCAGAAACACATGTTGATAAAGTGTTTCATATTTTGCACTATGTTAAAAGAGAGGTGTCATGCTTTTCCGGTTATTACCCGTCCCCTTGTGTGTTATGAAGGTTTTTATGCATGTAAACGGTCTGCAGAGTCACAAACCCTCAAAGTACACCATGTAGCGAGTAAAACTCTAACACAGAAAATACCTCCCCAAAACGCCTCGTTGGAGATACGTCATTGTCCATTTGATTCTTCCGGGTACGGCATGATGTAATGCCGTACCCGGAACGAAATGGACCAATCCGTGGAGCCGTTACGTTAAGCCCCCACTGATTGGTCCAAATTGACCAATCCACGGACTTCCTCACACACAGGCAGCTCTGCTGATTTCTCCTCCCTGGCTGCAGTTGGGATCGCAGCGAAATGCTCTCTGCAGACCCATTCTCACAGCGTTTATCAACCTTTTTCTTACTCAATATCAAGCCACACTTATTGTTTTTACTTCGACTGTGAGTTTGTGTGTGCTCAGGATGAGTTTGGCTGTGTTTCGCTATGTATCCTAAACAAGGAAACAACACCTCCACGGAGCTCAGCGCGATTCACAACGTCCCGACCAATCAGAGCACACTGCTCTCAGGGAGGGTAGGGGCTGGAGCTATTGGAGCTACAACGAGCCGTTAAAGGCAGAGAGTGAAATTCAGTGAATACAAGTAGTTTACAGAGATGCTGTATGAGAAACCAATGTGAGTTTGGAAAAATGCACAGTATAAATCTATTTTAGTAGACCTCAACAATGGAATTATGATCAGTGGAAATGGCCATGACACCTCTCCTTTAAGACCTAGAAAAAGCCTTTAGTGTCTTTAATAATATCCATCTTGGTAAACTTGAGATGTAATGCTGTTATACATGTATTGTTCATTAGAATGAATACAAGTTAAGAAATTGTTTAATATCAGCTTCAGAGGCTTGTGTTGTCCATACACATCCTCTCCACAGGTAAGGTCTCCTATTTAGAAAGGGGGATGTAGTATCAGGCATAATAGGGTAGGAACCTTTATGATGTAACGTGTTGTGCATCGGTGATTAATAAACGAGAGCAAGTCAACCTACACGTTTGTCAGGGTTGAGCGAAGCAGGCAGGACCCAAATGCAGATTTCACAGAAAAACACCTTTATTAAAAGGCGACAAGAAAAATACAAAGCTCTTCCCAGTGAACACAGTCAACGACAAACAAGGATCTAACAAAGACAGACAGAAAAACCAGAACTTAAATACACACAAGACTAATCACACAACAAGACACAGGTGAGGAGGGAGGAGAAAACACAGGGGCACCAGGTGAACACAATCAGGAAATCAGACACAGGAGGGCAAACACAGAGACAGGAATCAACAGACAAGACAGGGGGTGAACACTTTTCAAAATAAAACAGGAAACCAGAGACAGAAAAAGACAAGACAAAACACAACACAGACAGATCGTGACATTACCCCCCCCCCCTCAAGGGACGGATCCCAGACGTGCCAAAAAAGTCCAGCAGGGTGGGTAGAGGGGGACCGGAGGAGGGACACATAACTAGGGCCAAAAGGGTGGGTGGAGGGGGTCTGGAGGACGGGTTTGGGCTAACAGCCCAGGGGCACAGCGGAGGACCCGGAAGGGGTCTCGGGCGGACGGCCCAGGGGCAAGGCAGAGATCAAGGAGGGGTCTCGGGCGGACGGCCCGGGGGCAAGGCAGAGTTCATGGTGGGGCGAAGGCCACAGCGGGCGAACTCAGGGGGCCGGGCATGAGGGCGAAGGCAGCGGCTGGAAGAGTCAGGGGGCCGGGCTCGAGGGCGAAGGCAGCGGCTGGAATAGTCAGGGGGCCAGGCTCGAGGGCGAAGGCATCGGCACTCAGGGGACGGGACAGCTCCGGAGGACGGGCAGGAAGACGGTGTAGGCCGCGATGGGACCCCTTCAGTGTCAGCTGGATCGACAGAGCACTGGGATCAAGAGCAGGAGCTGGTGGAACCCCTAGCGGGTCAGGCGTAGACGGGACCCTGGACGGAACATGGGCTGGTGTCGACGGGACCCCAAACAGGACAGGACAAGATTTTGGCGGGACCCCCGCTGGAACAGGTATTGGCGGGACCACCAACAGGAAAGGACAGGGAGTTAGCAGGACCCCCGGCGGAACAGGTGTCAGCGGGATAATCACCGGTGTTGCCGGGACAGGTGTTCTCGATGAAACAAGGGCTGGTGTCTGCAGGACCCTCGGCGTAGCACGTGTCGGCGGAACCCCCAACAGGACAGAATATGGTGTCGGCGGGACCCCCAACAGGACAGGATATGGTGTTGGCAGGAAACCCGGCGGAGCAGGTGTCGGCGGGACCCCCAACAGGACAGGATCTGGTGTTGGCAGGAAATATGGCTGAGCAGGTGTCGGCTGGACTCCCAATGAAACAGGACATGGAGTTGGCAGGACCCCCAGCGGAACCTCCAACAGCACAGGACATAGGGTTGGCAGGACCCCCGGTAGAAGAGTAGTCGGCGGGACCCCCAACGGGACAGGACATGGAGTTGGCAGGACCCCCAGCGGAACCTCCAACGGACCAGGACATTGGGTAGGGACTTGAGAGGGGACTCGAGAGGTGACTTGAAAGGGGACTTGAGAGGGAACTCGAGAGGAGACTCGAGAGGGAACTCGAGAGGAGACTCGAGAAGTGACTTGAAAGGAGACTCGAGAGGGGACTCGAGAGGAGACTCGAGAGGGGACTTGAGAAGGGACTTGAGACAGAACTTGAGAGGGGACTTGAGAGGGGACTTGAGACGGTCGGTACGCCGACAGGACACGGGGGGTTGGCGTCGGCCAGAGCCAACAGGAGATGAGGTGCTGGAGTCGGCCTGTAAGCCTTTTGGAGGCTCCGTGGACCTCCAAAAGGCAGACGAGTACCCGAGAACGGCTCCTGGACAGGAGCAGGAAATGGGGAAGAAGCAGGGGCTGACTCCAGAAGGAAAACACAGAGACGTATGGTGTCAGGTTGGGAATTGGGAGGCAGGGGGCTAGCATGCCAGGGGCTAGCAGGCCGAGAAACAGGTTTGACCTCAAAGCAACCAAAAAAGTCCTCCACCCACTCGGGTAGAAACTCCCTTAACCAGGGCCTTGAGGTTACTTGGCGTGCCGTAGAGATAATTGACTGCCTCTCTTCACTACTGGAGGCATATCGAAAGTCATTCTTGAGGCAAGTTAAATTGTACGTCACCTCGTACAGGCTGTCTGCTGGGTCCATTCTTGGTTAGATCCTTCTGTCAGGGTTGAGCGAAGCAGGCAGGACCCAAATGCAGATTTCACAGAAAAACACCTTTATTAAAAGGCTACAAGAAAAATACAAAGCTCTTCCCAGTGAACACAGTCAACGACAAACAAGGATCTAACAATGACAGACAGAAAAACCAGAACTTAAATACACACAAGACTAATCACACAACAAGACACAGGTGAGGAGGGAGGTGAAAACACAGGGGCACTAAGGCCCTTTCTCATGTCATCAAATGTCCCATCCTCGACTCCTCGACTCCTCGGTCCTCCGGTAGTGACCCGGAAATGAATTTTAGCGCGCCATGTTGAAGGACATCTCATTTCTCGAAATGCACATCGAGGACCGAGCATCGAGCGTCGAGGAGGCTCTCTGGAGGAGCTATAACCGAGGATACACTGATGGGTCCTCCACAGTCCTCCACGGCTCCTTCGTGGATGCATTTCCGGCAACAGTGATGTTTCAAAGAGTCGAGACGCACGGCCGGACTTATCTCAGCCAATGACAGCTCTGCATGCATCCCCTGGATATTATTTTATTAACTGCTTTCATCGCGACGCGATGTTTACAGTGAGAACAGCTGTGTGGTCCGTGCAGAAAGCAGAGCAGTGTGTATAATATATATCACTCAGTATAACAGGCCTACTCTCTGTATTTGCTTTAGTTTAGTAGATATCTACAAACAAAGTCGATATTTTTAGTGCTTCACATTTAGTGCTTCACATAATAAAATACACAACGGCTGTAGCCTGATTATATGCTTTAGGAGCTGTAGGTGTGTGTGTGTGTGTGGTGTAGGTGTGTGTGGTACAGTGTGTGCGTAGATGCAGCGGACAGACAGGTCTCAGTTGGTTTGGTGTCCTCTGCTTACTTGTAATACTTGTAAATAAAACTTTTGGCCCGTCATTTATTTCCCTCATTGTAGCGACCAGAGAGGGGGGGGGGATATATCCAGTCTCTGATAGTGTTACGTTATTATGAGAGTGCTCTGTTTGATTCTGAAATTGTATATATTTATATAAATATATACATATATGTGTGTGTGTGTGTGTGTGTGTGTGTGTGTGTGTCTGTGTGTCTGTGTGTATGTCCGCATCTGTAGCCTGTTATTGTCTCATTATACCGCACTGTGAATGAATTAAAAGTAAATATATAAGTCGTCATGAACACATCTGTCCATCAGACAGAGGGCTGATGTGCCTCCTGTCATCATTAATGGACGTCTCTTTAAAATGACCGCTCAGAGGAGAGGAGTTCTCATTTCTCTAACCGCCTGCTGCTTCCCCTCCTCTCTCCTCGGTTCCCCTCCTCGGCTCCTCCGCTCGCATCTCCTGTGGGCGGGACTAAGTCTCGAGGATAGGAGTCGAGGAGGGGAGTCGAGGAGGAACATTTGAAGACATGAGAAAGGGCCCAGGTGAACACAATCAGGAAATCAGACACAGGAGGGCAAACACAGAGACAGGAATCAACAGACAAGACAGGGGGTGAACACTTTTCAAAATAAAACAGGAAACCAGAGACAGAAAAAGACTAGACAAAACACAACACAGACAGATCGTGACAGCGTTGGTCCAATACTTTCCTATTCAACAGCTCAATAAGTTATAGTGAACACTTATAACAATAGAACACTAAGTACGTCAAAGTACTTGGTGTGAAAGCGGTCATGTGCGCGTTCGTGTGTGTTGGAGGAGGGGCTCTGTAAGGAAGTCTGAAGGAATTCTAGCGCACTCGAGCTGGTTTCTCCATTCTTACCTACCCTACCTTTAACCAAATAAAAAGTATGATGTTTTTACATTTTCCATTTCTTTTCCAGAATATATATTTATACTGATAAACCTTTAATGGGTAAAACCTGAAAAAAGGATGTTGGTGTCTGGTGATAAACTGGCTACAAACCCTTGTACACCTATTAACTAATGAGTTAAACATTAAAACACTAATGTGATTATAATGCCTTGTTTATTAATTATAAAAAAAATGATATACATAACATTTCTCTTGTGAAAAGCTTGTTGCCCAAAATGATTAAAAACATGAGTATCTGTGTTTTTGTGTTGTTCAGTTCAGAGAGAGGTACAGGAAGTTTAGCCGAGTTTACAGAAAGTCAAAGGAATGACCCATTTCCTACAGACTCTATTAAGTCATTAGTCCTCAATGGGCTTCTGTTTGTAAGTTCTTTCTAACCAGTGTCCGGAGTCACATGCTGTCTGACGCTAACTCTGATGCCTCCGAAAATAATTAGCTGAGTGTTATTGACCGGCTGTATTGATGACTTCTGCACCGCCGGCTCTGGCTGCTCTGCACTGCAGATATGAAGTGTTGGCAAATGTTTTATAAGGAAGATGAAGAATGTTGGTTATTACACTCCGAACTAGTTAAAACCTCGAGCTACAGAAGAGTTGATTGTGGCATCTCAACCGTGTGGTCAAACCGTGGCCCGTGACATGTCTTGTGAATTCTCCGGCCGAAGCTCCAAATAAACCGTCAGTGTTTGCCATCAAAGCTCCAGCTCTCCTCGTGTCTCTCTGAGTCCTGACTCCAATTGCTTCAGAAGTGTCCCCCACAGTAAGGGTCTCTTTAAAAGTGGATAAATCCACATTTGGTGTTCTAGTGCAGTGGTTCCCAGCCTGGGGTTTGGGACCCACAGAGGAGGCGACACCTGGGGTCTGCTAAACAGATTTGTCCCTTATCTAATAAATATGCAGATAAAACTGAGTTGTTAGTAGCAGTAAAATGATGTCAAAATACTTTATTATATGAATACAATTCCTCCAAAATACTTCCTTAATTAAAAGTATATATAGGCATTAATACTTTGTAAAATCGTATGAGGTAGCTTGAAAATAAAACACAGTACGTTTTGTAAGTACCTTTTTGGAAGAGTAAATGTGACTGTAGTTACATTACAGTTGAGGTTTCTCTCCATGAAGCCCTCTGACCCACCCCGGAATTACCTGTTTATACATCAATAAAATAAATCGACAGGCACAAAATAAAGGGAGATTCAGTTTTATTTTCAAAAAATGTACTTCAAAATCGCTAAGGTCATTTATAAGGCATTCACAGAAATTCTTACTACTTTTTTTTTGGCTTTTGGACATTTAGAGTTGTTGATGCTTTCAGAGACCATTTCCTAAAACATGATAACATCTAAGGCACAGCACTACTCCCACTGAGAGAGAGAGAGAGAGAGAGAGAGAGAGAGAGAGAGAGAGAGAGAGAGAGAGAGAGAGAGAGAGAGAGAGAGAGAGAGAGAGAGAGAGAGAGAAAAACACATCAGACAAAAATGGCACTTGCGTCAAAAAGGGTTGTACTGGAAATAAAAGAGACAAACTGAATTTAAGTGTGAGAAAAACGTTATTATGAAATAATAATTCCAGAATCTGAAAACTTTATCAACATTTAAAAATTCTTATAAACAGTCACATGACTTCTGTGGCACCATCATCATCTTAACTTAGAAACTGTACACCGCCAGAGTATTTTACAAAATACTGAATTACATCGACTCACTCGTTATATGAAAAGTACATATCGGACATAAAATGGCTCTTAATATTCAAATTAACATTGTGCAGCAAAGAAAATAAAATGTCTTTTTAACATTCAGGACTTTCTCTGAGACTGACATTATGCAAAAATGAAGCATAAAGACAAAATTATTGTATGTGTGTGTTAAAGGTGGGGTAGGTAATTTTGGAGAAACCGGCTCAAGATCGCTAGAATTTGAAAATACACAGCCGGAAAAAATCAGCCACTTCCTTATAGAGCCCCTCCTCCAACACACACGAACGCGCACATGACCAATGAGGGCACGAGATAAGTTTGTGCACAGATGGAAGGCTGACAGGCAGGTAGGCCATCCAGTTATTTTAGCCGGGCCGGCTAAAATGATTGGTCGTGCTTTTTACAGTACTACGGCTTCCACGGCTTCCATGGAATATAACAAAAAGAAGTGTATCTCGAGCCGGTTTCTCAAACTTACCTACCCCACCTTTAATTAATAAATAATGTTTACATTTTACAAAAAAGTAATTCTGAAAACTCTGTCCATAAGAAATGTATTTAAAACCGAAGATTTTGTGTGAATCGAATGATGCGACATTTAAACCAAATGACTGTCGGATTAACTAAAAACATGTTTACTAAATAAAATAGTCATGAGTTTTCTACCTGGTGATTGTTTTTTCACGTCTTTGTGGTGAACATCTCCTTTAGACCTATATACCCCTCATGCTACATTTCAAAATAAGAGCCCGCTTTATTTTACAGCTTTTGTCCCAGAATCGAAATAAATACAGATTTAATTCAGCAATAGGGTTTTTCATGAACAAACCTTAGTATTTTGTTGACACAAAACCATAAAGAACTATTTCAAAGTTAGGCTACCGTCTTGAATGTTAAGCAAAATACTGTTTTTATTTAGTAATTTAAGTTATTTGTTGGTGCTCTTGCCCTCATTCTCGCATATTATCTTTCCTAATAATCTCCCTTACAGGTGAACCTATTTTTTTTATATTATGCTTTTTACATAATAAAAGTAAAGGATTCACAACAAGGGAAATGTCCTCAGTCTAATTCAGAAATCCAAAGGTTAAAACATAACCAGATCGTACCTGTTGCTGTCATTTGAACCCTTAATCTAGTGGCAGTACATGTCTGATATATTTAACAGAAGATGGCTCTTTCAGGGCTACACCCACCAACACTGTGCTGAAACATAACATCTGGTAACATCTGCACCAGGCGTCCATTTCAAATAATAATTTATATATAATAGTCACAATCCTTTTTGTGACCATTATATGCTATACGTAAAGTGCTGACTGTCACAGAACAACAATCATTCTCAGCTTCACTCTCATGGTTAAAACAAAACAAAAACACTCCTCTCCAGTTTTGGTCCCAATAATAGTCACATGGCAACTACACACATTGAAATGATTGATCAAAAAATTGTAAATATCAGTTTTTATAGTATCAAACAAAAGATGGATTGCACCAGCGAGTATCAGGCTTTGTTAGTTGTTATTTGGTAACTCAAGTAACATATGTAGGGTGGGGTTGAAAAGTAATATTTGGACATTTTCAGGAGAACATTTATTCCCTTTCTTGCTGTAAATTAACAAAGAAATATGATTATCTTATCATAAAGACTGAAAGCAAGTGGGAAAGGCTAGCCTGGCTCATCTAAAGCTGAATTTCTTTTAAACGTAGTTTGTGTAATCCATAAAAAAACAGAAGATTAATAAATAAAATCTTATGTAGCTACAATTCCAAACTCTATCCAATGCAACTGAACTGACATGTAATCCAGTAATAACCAACCTTTCAGATTTGTTTTCACTAACAGTATTGTTTATGTTCAGTGTCTCTGACTAAAACTGAAAATATTAGCCAAGTCTTTAAAAGACCGTTATTAAAGCTGTTGTTGTTTACATAAGCCTCTTATGCGTCACTGCTCTTAAAAGCCACACAGTGTAACCTTCATCCTAACTGGTGCAACCCTATGAATATTTACCGTCTTGGCACATAGTCCATCACAGAGCAGCATGGAACTCTAAAGGTGCAAAACCTGTGTCGGTGGTCTCCTCTCCCCTGCACTACACTCAAACTCAACTCTCAGCGAAATACTTTATGCATGGGTATATCTTTTTTTTAGTATGGAAGGAACCAAAAATCTTTCGAGAATTTGCTTTTGCCCATTAACTTTCCAGAGTACTACAATCTGATATTCTGAATACAGGAATATTAATTGTGGAACAAATCTCTTCTTATCACATTCAATTATCAATTTATCTAACTTATTTATCTGCATAACTTATTTTATATGCTCTGTGTTCAGACATACAGAACAATATTCCCTTCCAAGGCTTAACTTGTGCTCCGTTTACTGCTGATAGGTATATCATTACATGTTTTCCATCCAATCATTTCATTATAACATAACAACAACAAAATTGAGACCAAGTTATACAAAATGTTGTAACCGTTAGACACCGCCCAAGCAAAGCAGATGTTTTTGTCAAAGCAAATTCCAGCATATGAAATATTAGCCACTGACTTATATATATAAAAATGTTATAAACCCTCTTCTGAATAAATGACTCGTATATTAGTTGCACGCTTTGAAAGTGACATCCGTTTCTACAGTGAGTATGGAGCAGATTTAAAACGTGTGTAAAGTCCAATAAAATAGGCTGACTGAAGGATTCAGACAGTTCTTTGTTTTGAACACTTTTGAATTAAATGGTCATTTTGGCACCAAATAAATAATACAAAATAAATATGACATATTTCTATTGCTTGCTCATTTGTTCCTGTTTCTTCCAGCTAGAGGTGTGCTGTACGTCATCTTGAGACAGGAAAGTTATAATTCCACCGCTTGGCCAAGATAAAAATGAGCTCAAAGCCAGGCGCTCTTCCAGGGGGCTCGGGACCTTCATGGACACAGAAAGTATGAATTGGTCTACAAGGACCAACTGTTTTATATTTCAGCATCTGAACATGTAACACCTGCCTACCTTCCCCCAGGGAAACGCTCACATCAGGAGGTATAGAGTTCTTCTGACACACCGCGTCCACACACACTTATTCACACCCACACACTCGCACACAGCATGATGTCCCAAGCAACAATGAGAGCAGCAGACTGACTGAGGACTGAAGGAGATGCTTCCTCTCTTCTACCCGTCGCTGCCTCCAGAGTTTCATTAATCCATTTCACTGTAACGTTGCACACACTTTTAAATAAATAAATATCAGACAGGACGTGTGTCTTCCTTCATGTGTTCCTTGTGTCCTCCCTCAGTCCGTACGTCTGCTACCTGATCCTCCCGTCCTCTCTGGGGGGGCTGAGCTCAGACTTTGGGTCGGGGCTGGCGGAGCTCCAGGGGGTGAGCTTGCAGCGCTGCATGATGGGACACACGCTGGGGCCCATGGAGCAGACGTCCGCGGCCGACCAGTGGCCCTCCAGCAGGCGGTCCAGCCAGCGACGCAGCGGCGCCCCCGTCAGGCCGGCGTTGGCCTCCGCCTCCTCCACTGCCCCCAGACTCACCGGCAGCCGCAGCACGGGGTTCAGGCCGTGGAAGCTCTGCTCCATGTAGGAGTTCTTGGGCGGGCCGCTGTGCAGCCGCAGGGTGTCCTCTGGACCCCCGGAGGAGAGGGGGGAGGAGAGGGGAGAGGGGAGAGGGGAAAGGAGAGGCGAGGAGAGGAGAGAAGAGTGGTGAAAAAGGTGGGCACACTCTGCACTAGAAAAACCTTTTAATGATGCACAAGCTTTTTGACATCCTGCTGGATCCTACATTATCATATGTTCACATTATCACTTTCATTTGTTTGGTAATGTTGTTATGTTGCTATACCAGAGGTTTGTAACAGTTTTTCGCCATCAATTGTAGGGTTTCTATGGGAGTCTAATGCGAGTGTCGAAGGACAGAGGGAGACCATTTTGTATTATGTGATATTGGGCTATATACAAAATGTTGACATTGAAATTAGATTGATTGACCACAAAAAAATGGTAAATTACATTATTGATTATTTTCTTTAAAGGGGCCCTATTATACACATTTTCAGGTTCATTTTGGTATTTTGTGCCTCTACTGTGACGTGTTTACATGCTTCAAAGAGGCCCTATTATGCTTTTTGGGGTTTTCCCTTTCCTTTTGTGTGTTGTATATATGTTTTGTGCATGTTAATGTTCAGCAAAGGCTAAAATCCCAAAGTTCAAAATTCCCCCTCTGTCTGAAACCAGAGCCCAGTCTGCTCTGATTGGTTAGGTGGTAGGGTCTGTTGAGATTGGTCAACCACTTAAAGATGTCCCACCCTTTAGCCTATGACGTACAATGTATTGGAGCAGAAGCCAATAGAAGCGCGAGTGTTACATAGTGATGTCATTATGTTAAGGAAGTAAAAAAAAACAGTCCAGAAGTGAACATGTTTTAACACACAGGCACCTGATATCACACACACACTCTGATCAGATCACGTCGCACTCCATCTTCACTTTATGACAGCAGCCAATAAAACATCACCATCTATTCATGTCCCAGGCTTTGCTTAGTTATCTCCAAACACACATACACACACACACACACACGAGGAGGTTCAGCGGGAAGCTAATTTGGGACAGAGGTGACCGTGTGTGCGTGACTGGATACTGACACTATAAATATGTGTGTGTGTGTGGTGTTGACAGCTGTGACAGGAAGGGCCTCTGCTCTGTGTGTGTAATTTAAGTATTAGCTTTTGACATAAAGACTACAGTGACCCCTGTGCCGCTCTTAAATATACGTTCAACAGGTGTTTTCAAGGGGGTTCTGCAGGATTATAGCCAAGCATTGTGCCAAATTAGTGATATTTTACTGACTAGCAGAATAGTAGTAATAGGTCAATCCACAAAACGATGCTTATAGACAATACAAGTTACTGGACCATGTAATAAGGACTTTTTTAACGTCTGAAAATGTGCTATACAGTGGTATATACTGTAATTAGGGATGCACCAATACAAATATTTACTTGAAAATATATTCAACAACCTAAACCATAGCAAGACAGTACATGAATAATCAGAAATAATGCTGAAAGAAATCGAAACATTTATGACATTTATTAGCTCCTATCCTCTTAAATCTACCTCAATGTTATTTTACCAAAAGGTTATTGCAACATGTTTAAGGCATGTTGACAAAAGAGCTAATTAACAATTAAATATGTATTCAATAATTGAAGTCCTGCAAATAAAGTCGGTCTGCCTTTCATTTTTTACAGTATATTTGATCCTAACTGTCCTACATGATTTACACAGCCTAATATCAGAAATTACAAATTTGTTTCAGGGGGCTTTACAGATTGCACAGCATACAACAAACTCTGCCCTTAGACCCTTGCAGCACAAAAGGAACAACTGCAAAAAACACTTAAGAGTTAACTGGGAAATATCACAGGGAGAGTAGGAGTGGTGCTGCACCTCCAAATTCATGTTTTTCAGGCAGTAACGGCTGTGCCCAGATTCACTTTTTGAACGCAGTAGCCCCGCACCACTTGCCATGTGACGAGGAGCAACCAATCACAGCTGGCCGACATCTTTACATTTGTAACAGTCAGTCTTCGGTAAATAATAATAAGAAGTAGATTATTTTTGTGCGGGGCTATTGTTACCCTGAGGTTAAAGACGGCTGATCAGGGCTGCTGAAAGTCTACACATCTTCCACTGTAGACCTGTTTTGTCTGCACCTTAGCTATTCAAATCTATCTAAAAATATTATAGTACTTGACATGGTTTGGCTTTTTTTTAAGGCTAATGTATGTTTCTTGCCGTTCTAAGTTTGTATCTTCATGGTTGATCACTTTTAATTGAGTTAGTATTAAAGCATCAGCTAGATGTCATGATTTAATGTGTAGATGCATTTAGGGTGTCTCCCCCCCCTCACCTTGCTGTATGGGCTGCTGCCGGTGGAACTCGAGCGGGGCCATGATGAAGCTGGTCTGGCCCAGCAGGTTCCAGTGGTGCAGCACCCTGAGGGTCCACAGGCCGGGCCTCAGCGGGGGGCTGAGGGGCGGCCGGTAGTGCGTGACCTCGGCGGAGGCGTCCACCAGGATGTCGTAGGTGGCGGCGATGACGTTGGTGGGGTCGATCCACACCACGGTGGCCGTCAGGTTGCTCTGGCTGCGGCTCCAGCGCTGCACGGCAACCGGCTCGTCCCTGGGGCCCAGCAGACCCCCCCAGTTCCTGAAGATACGCTCCTTAGGGTCCCAGTCCGCCCCTACCTGGAGAACAGGGAGAGGGTCATGGAAGTGTTTAGGTCCCTGAGAATGTCAACGAGCTAGTTTTCTGGCTGTGTTAATAAACAACTTTCTATTTTCTCAGAACTCCTACATACATAATATCACCTACTGGTCATAACAATGTACTGTGTGTGTGCTGACCTGGACGTGCTGCAGCCTGTTGTTGGGTTGGGGGGGGCTGGCGGGGGTGTAGTGGTCTTTGGAGGTTACCCAGGTCTCCAGGCTCTCCAGCTGGGCGGAGGCTCGGTTGGTGGCCACGTGGCGTAGCAGGTAGCCCTGGAACTTGTCTGACAGGAAGTAGAGGTGGACGGATACGGGGTGGCTCGTGGACATGAACCTGAGAGAGGAAAACACACTGTACTGAGAACATGCTGCAATGAAGCAGACACATTTAAAAACATCTTTGCAAAGTTAATTTTCTATCTTTGACTTTTTAAAGACAAACAATATTTTTTTACTTTTAGTGACACACTAAACTATCATTATTTTATTTAATATTTTGTTCTATTTTATGATATACTATACTATAATTTGTATGACATTCTCAATTTTCTTTAGTTTTAATGGATTCTTTTTCCTTTTACGACACTATAATGACATTTTTTATGGCATGTTATACTTTATACTCTTACTGTGACACATTTTACTAGGACTTTTTTACATTATATTTTATGACTTTTTTTAATGACATACCATAGCCTAATATGGCATATTTTTATGACATCCTTTACCAGGGGTTTTCAAAATGTTGATGACTAAGGAGAGTGCACACACAAAACTGAATATGAAATAGACAACAGATTGTTAAAATATAATGTATGCATTTTATATCATGTTCAGGGGCCACAAAAAATGTTATTGTCCTTTGAGAAACTATGAGTTGTATTCTTGTCATGTCTCTCTGTTCAGAAGACTTAATCAGTGTAAAACACAGGTTCAAAAGAACTCTTGAATTCAGAGCCCAGTAAACACCTGGACCTTAGTTAGCCGTTTTAAACTGGATACAAACCCATCATGGAAAATTTAACCCACCTGTAGCATGTGATCAGCTGTACAGAAACATGAGATGAGTCAGAATGGAGCAAAAGCATGAACAGACTGCTTGTTAAATTCCAACAGCTTAGCAGTGGGTTCCTAGTAGAGCTCCGTTTTGGATATGGATGGAAGCATGTTTAAATATATCCACACATTAGTGTGTTCGTGTTCTCAGACTGAACTCACAAGTTGGGGGAACAGACAAGTCCTGTTTTACTCCTGCACCCTTGTCCCCCCTTCACACACACTTCCCATAATGCTGCCCCCACCCATCCCCACCCAAACTCCAACAACAACTACCTCCTTGTACCTACTGTGGGTCTCCACCCCTCCACACACACACACACACACTCTGCTGGAAAAATCCAGTCTGCAGACACTGTAGCCTGGTTGTATCCCAGGACAAGCTGGGGTTATCTTTATATTTAATTTGGACTCACACACACCGGTTTAGTGAGTCTAGTGGAAAGACACATTTCATCTGCCCGTCCTCCTCGATCCCATCAGACAGAGATTCTGCAGTTTCTCTCTCTGCCTAAATGTACTGAGCCAGCGACTGAATAATCCTGATACACTTATGGTGGCAGAGGACTTCATTGCATTGTATTTATTTGTATTTGTATGTCCCAAGTATTGTATCTTTCATTGTTGAAGGGGCCTGGGAGTTTTATTGCCTGTTTTTATCGCTAAAAACAGCGCTACACGACAATAAAGCCATTACATCGTAAAATTTGACTTGAGGTTGTTTTGCCTTTAGTTCACATCAATGAATAAAACCAAGTCAAAAGTGATCCATTGTTGCCTTTTTGCCACGTTAGCAGATTTGCTTTTCCTGTTGCACTGACTAATTACACAACTAAGAGCTCTTAACATGAAGCTTAAAAGACAGCTGGCCAACACTGATTAGATAGCTTAGTTTTATATTGGTAACCACCAAATACACACACCGCACACACCATTAATCACTGGGGACGGGACCAAAGAGACACTTTTCAGGCAGTTTTGGTCTCGATGTTTGGTTCCCACCAATGTTTGACGGACAGAATGTTAAACCAAACCAAACAATCCAAATCAAACAGGCGACACCCAAGACTATTTTAACCAAACAGTCTTATCTGTCTCAGGGGAGCACATGGGAAATCAAACTTCTGGTAACTGACAAGCAAGTAATGCTGCATTCACTGAACCGTAAGGATTTATTTATCACAAACATGATACAATTCAGCAACCCGGCCAAATGTCATGTCATAAAAGTGGCAAATGGGAAGAATAGAGAAAGTAGTTTATCATATCGTTTGTGAAATGTTTGCCCGATGACAATCAAGACATGGATTTAACAGCAGTAACATCTGTGCTAAAATACAGAGTTAGATTACTGAATCAAGGTGTTTGTCTTTTTGGGACTTGGACCAAAAACCCACTTTTCAGGCTGTTTCGTTCGAGGTGTTTTGTTACATCACAGTTTGTTGGACCAACCTAAACAATCCAAAACAACAGGAGTGTTGGTTTGAATTCAACCAAACGGGTTCAGCATGAAAACATAATGTTTCCAATCTACATTTTAACTCAAGGTTCTGTTTCAGGGGACCTTTAAAGGAAATCATGTTTTTTCCCAACAGATGCTGCATTCACTGAATCTCGAGTGTTTGTGTCTTTTCTAATTCCACAACTATAATATTAAGTAAAACCTTGACATACTTACATTTTACTTATAACAAAGTATTTACACTGTGGTGTGATTACTTTTACCAAAGTAAATATCCAAGTACTTTGTCCACCACTGATTATTGTATTGGGAGAACTTTATATAATATGGCTAATACAGTACCAGTCAAAAGTTTGGACACACCTTCTCATTCGAAGGTTTTTATTTATTTAAATGTGTTTATACATTGTAGATTAATACTGAAGACATCAAAACTATGAAAAGACACATATGGAATTATGTAGTAAACAAAAAAGTGTTAAAAAATCCAGAATATGTTTTAGATTTTAGATTATTCAAAGGAGCCCCCTTTTGCCTTGATGACAGCTTTGCACACTCTTGGCTTCTCTCAGTCAGCTTCATGAGGTAGTCTTTCATAGTTTAGATGTATTCGGTATTAATCTACAATTAAATAAAAACCTTCGAATGAGAAGGTATGTCCAAACTTTGACTGGTACTGTACATACACATTTCTCTCACAACACAAATAAAAGTAGGTTTAGTTTTTCCTGGTTGACTTCCACAACACATCCCATTCTCAATAAACCCACATGTGGATGTTTTTACCTGCAGCTGTTGTCATTGGGGTGTCCCTGCAGCGAGCTGGCGGCGCGGGACAGTCCCATACGAGCGAAGGCGTGGTAGTGGCTGAGCGTGGAGTCTGATAGGCTGGCGGGGCCGTCCGTCTCATGCTCATAGATGTTTTCCCAGTAGGCCTGGAGCCCCGGGGTCCCCGAGGGGTGAGATCCAAATAGGTAGGAGTCCAGCTGGTTGATGATCTCCTGGCTCACGCTGGCCTCAAACTTCCTCGCGAAGAAGGTGGGTCTCGACGCTTGCTGTAGTCAAAACATACAAACAAAAATGAAGGATGGTTGGAGTAAGACCAACTTTAAAATATATATATTCATAATTTATTTTTTTATTTTTTATGAAATAAAATCAATACTGAAAATATTGATAACAAAGAGAAGTTATGGTAAAAATGTGCACATTGTAATACAATAAATACAATATAAAACAACTATATAAAAACAAAATATGTAATGCAGTATAACATTATAATAATGCATTAATATAATACAAAACATTACACATATAAATACAGTATACTTGGCATTTTCTCATCTTGCAATTCTGACTGATTTATGTGATATGGACCTTGAGTCTGAAATAAAGATTGATTGATTGACTGATTATTCATCATGGATACATTGTTCTATGAAAATTGTTTTATGTTGCCATAAGAAAAAGGTAGAAAAAGTGAAATTATTTATTTGATTAATTATTTATTTCTCATTAGATTTGCTGATAAGGATATAATGAAGTTAATCCAGAAGCGGCTGTATTTATACCCTACACCTTAGAAAAGAGGGCCTCAGGGAGGGTGTAGGGGCCAGACTGGAAGCGAGGCACAAACACACACACAATTCATCATGTGGCTGTTTCTCGAGGAGGCAGGGCGGGCTTCATGCTGTCATGACCTCACCCAGCCGGCTCCTGGTGGCCCCGGCAGCAGCGGCGGGCCAGGAAACCCCAACATAATGAGAGCCATGCGGACTGCAGCGAGCGGCAGATTTATATTTATCTCCGAGGTTATTCTGGGGCCGTTACCTAACAATCTGTGTCCTTACACAGCTAAAGACAACAGAGGAAACCACTAGTTAAAGGCTTTTTGTTTTCCTTCATCAGAACATCAGAGGGAAACTATATAAAAGTGCCTTTTCTCTATGTGAACGAGGTCAGCCAAATATGACTCAAGCAGCTGCTCGCCTGTAGGAGCAGCTTTATTTAGTACAGAGTACACAGGTTTCACACTTGTGAACATGCCTTTGGATTTTACCTTTTACAGCAGTTTTATCAAAAAAATGTTCAACATGGATTTACAAATATAACTTAAACGATCCAAAACAAACAAATTCACGACAACATGAGATGGAACCTCTTTCATTATCTATTAATCTGCGTATTATTTTCTTGATTGTTTACTTTTTAATGTCTTAATTTGTTGGTCCAAACCTCAAAAATATTCACTAAAATATGATATAGAACATAAGAGCCGTAAGTCTCCTTATTTGAGAGGCTGAAAACAAAATGTTGTTTAAAAACAATATATTAATAACGCGTTAACGCAAAAAAAAATTAACGCCACTAATTATTTTAACGCGATTAACGCATGTGTATTTTTTGTCCTCGGCCGCCGTAGTTTCAGAGCGCATCGAGTTTAAAATACCATCTACAAGCTGATGCTGACAGCCCCGCTCCTGCTGCCCGCTTGTGGCAGACCACACTTCCACGCTCACCGGCAGGCCCGGACTGGCCATCGGGAGGACCGGGAGGGAGTGTGTATGTGTGGCGCGAGCGAAGCACACCTTACGTGTTACTGTTACTAACTGTATATCTGTAGACTTGGTATGTCTTAAATGTCCGGTTAGGATGTATTAGAACGAAATCTAAAATGAAAATTGTAAATAAGCCATCTGTATGTAAAAAACCACCTGTATGTAAATTGTAAATAAGCCATCTGTATGTCAAATATGTCTTATATGTCTTAAATGATATGATGAATTGGAAATGGGGGACCCTGATGTAAACAAGACGAAAGTCTTTCTCTGGTCTGCATCCCCTTAACAATTGTATGTTTTGAGCTGTACTGTACTGTACCCAATATACAAGCTGTTAATAAACTTTTCAATCAATCAATCAATCACGTGTTGTTGTTAGCATCTGGTGCTAGCTAGCTGAGCTAACGAATATAAGGAGCTGTTTCAATGAAAACAGAGGAGCGACATTTCGCCGACAACTGCGCCGAGCACTTGACTTTATGCAGGTAGCCAGACAGCACACTCAGCACGGATAGTGCCGCAACACAGCTCATACACACAGGCATATATGCCTTGAGCTGCACATAGCTCCAACGATCCTCCACATTCATTCATTCATTCACACACACACACACACACACACACACACACACACACACACACACACACACACACACACACACACACACACACACACACACACACACACACACACACACACACACACACACACACACACACACACACACACACACACACACACACACACACACACACACACACACACACACACACACACACACACACACACACAGTATTGTATGAGAGAGGTTCCAGGTTGAATTGAGGCGAATATTTGTAATGTTCAGAGGTTGTTGTGTTTAATATTCATGAGAATATTTGTCATTGTTCAAATGATAATAAACAAACATATAAAGCATAGTTGTCCACTCATATGTTGATAAGAGTATTAAAAACTTGAAAAATATCCCTCTAAGGTACATTTAGAACAGATAAAAAATGTGCGATTAATTTGCGATTAATCGCGATTAACTATGGACAATCATGCGATTAATCGCGATTAAATATTTTAATCGACTGACAGCCCTAATTGTGTGATATTGTCATAATTAGTGCATGAATGGTTTGATCTTTTAACCACAAAATGTGTATAATTTCATCATAGAGTCTTAGTGGACATTTGTGCCAAATTTGAGGAAACTCCTTCCAGGAAGTAACCTAAAACACATTGATTTGGTTAAATGATGGAGAAAAAGTGTGTATAGTACTGTACATGTGTGTTCCTGACCCTCACATTCAGGACTCAGCCTTTCTAGCAAGCGAACCCGCACATTATAATAATGATAACTTTAAAAACCTCAGCGGCATCTCGCTACAGAGCTCTAAAAATACCAAGAGTCCAGCTGTTTCCAGGACCAGCTCCTCTCATAGAAACCATCCGAAGCCCGACCACAGAGGCTGCTCAGGTCTGTGGTTACAGCGAGCCGAGGGCCGCCGCTCCGAGGCCACTGCTCATTTGTGAATACGGAGCTATTCTGGGCCACAGAGGCCCTGAGAAGGGAGGGCGGGCATAAAGACTATCATCTCTGTAGCAAGGCTGCAACATTATCACAATTAAAACAACTAAATCCAAAGAATGAACACCAGGGAAAGCTTTGAGATTAACAAGAAGTTCAAACAACATCTGTCACATTTTGATATCTTGGTAAAAAAGATCAAATTAAACACTAGCATTGGAAGAGCCATTGAGAGCTAGCTAGTTTTTTTAAATGATCAAACCTAAAAACCTAGCCCGCCCTTGAGCCACAGGAGGTAGAGTGAACTACTCATCGTTGGGTTGGTGGTTTGATTCCTGGCCGCTGGGGTCAACATGTCTTTTAGCAAATGAAAAAACCCCACATTGCTCCCATGGCCAACAGTGTGTGAGTGTTATGGCGCATTTCCATTGCAGCGCGTAGCTCGCTTTAAGCGTGCCGTGTCGTGCCGTCCCCTTTTTTGGTTGTGCTTCCACTAGGCCTCGTTCCGGCGCGGCACGGCGCGGGGCCACTTTTTCCCCTCTTTTCTGGCCCTAGAAAATTGTGGTTCTATCGGGGCCAACAAACAGGGCTGAGTCGGGCTGAGTATGCTAAACTAGAGAGAGGAGCGCTGGCAAGAGGGCTAGAACTACAACAAGATGGACATATTTGACCGTGATTTAATTGTAATACACGTTTCAAAATGATGCCGAAGTAACAACATACTGATACCGGTTAGTAAAAACCATGAATTAATGCTTTGTCAAGTCTGCAGACAGACGGCAGGCGAAAAACCTTTTAAAATTCGTGTTTTTCTAGATGGAGATTGGCTAAGCTAACGCAGTATATGCCCCGACCGTCCACACTCACAACAACGGCCTATACAGACATAAATAAAGCAGCGACTGTATTCACCATGACACAGGCAGTCTGTGGTTTGTACTTGTTTAACTTTTGTCGAGTTTCTGAACATATATAAGGAGCTGTGAGCTCTGAGTGCTCACAGCTAACGGCTGTGTTGTGTTTCTGGATTTCTCATTGAAGATGACGTCACGGCTCCGCCTACACTGCGTTACTATAGTAACTACCCCAGTTCCTAAACTGTAATGGAAGCGCAGCATGAAGTGAGTCGGCCCTGTTAAGGCCCAACGCGGCCAAACCGTACCGAGCCGTACCGAGTGTGGCCGAGGCCGACCGTGTAGTGGAAATGCGCCATTAGTCTCCCTGAGCAGGTGGCACCTTGTATGGCAGCCTCTGCCTCTGTTCAATATGAATGTGTGTGAATGCTGATTTGTTGTAAGGCACTTTGAGGGGCTGCAAAGACTGGAAATCAATATAAATGCAGTCCATTTAACAAAAGGATAAAAAACTGCTTGAATCTTTAATTATATATATATTTGAAGTAATCTTGTTGTTTTTTTTCATATTATATTTACCTCACCTCTGGCTATCAGAGAACTTCCAACTTCGTAGTTTTCCTTTCTGAAAACCAGAATCCACTGTATTTTTCCCTTAAAATAACCCTTAATAGTTAACACATATTGAACTCACACTCTACCTCATTGCATATACATTTAAATGTGAAAAAAGGCAACTACTTATATAAATAGTTTTCTTTGTTAATATTTCTCTAGTATTAGATAGGCTATAATAATGTGTTCTAACTTAAGGTTTTGTATGTTTATTTTTTTTATTGACTGCCTCATTAACATCAAAACCATTTCCAGATATTAGAACATATAAACTACATCTATTCTATGTTAAAAGTTTATATCAAAATGAGCTTAATTTAGTTTAAAGTCTCACCTGGAAGCGCGGCAGGTCGGAGGTCTTGAAGTCGTTGGGCGAGCAGCCGCACCAGTCCACGATGTGTTTGTACTGACATTTACATCCCAGCTTGCGGTTCCAGTTGGTGAGCCTCAGGTTGTTGTCCACCATCGTCTCACAGTGGGCGCTGTTCTCCAGAACCGTGTGGAAAAACGACTGCAGGGACAGAAAGACACGCACGTTTATTCTCTTCAGTAAAAGCGATTCATCTAATGTACTTTCTTTGATTGATGCATTATGATTTTGATGCGCCAGATATCTGTTTTAAAAAATAACATATTTTATATGATTGCATCTTAAAATCTAATTTCTGCCAAATTCTGATATGCATATTTTGTCTGTGACAAATAAAGAGAATAAGGATATTTTTGATCCGATGAATGTTTCAAAAGATTCAATAAATGTGACGTTTGTTCAAAGTTGAAGTAATAGAAAATGTCCATCACAAGACTTCAAACTGTTTTTTTTATGTCAGACAAGACCGCAAAAATCAAAAACATATTGTCAGATTAATTGATGGTTAAAATAATATGAATAATACATCACAATTTATGAATTTAACTAACTAAAGTAATAATTAATTACAAGTACAATTATAAAGTAGCATACAAATGGAAATACTCGAGCAAAGTATCAAGTTAAGTACCTAAAAGATTTCACGTTAGTGTGTCTGTGTGTGTGTGTGTGTCTGTTTGTGTGTGTGTGTGTGTGTGTCTGTGTGTGTGTGTCTGTGTGTGTGACTGTGTGTGTGTGTGTGTGTGTGTGTGTGTGTGTGTGTGTGTGTGTGTGTGTGTGTGTGTGTGTGTGTGTTACCTCAGCAGGCAGCAGTGTGTAGGTGTAGAAGCTCTTCATGCTGCTGACCAGCTCGTCTCTGGAGTTCACCACGTAGTCCACGAAGGGCCGGTTCAGCAGGAACCAATCAGAGCCTCCGTCCACCGCAATGCCCTCTGGGATCTTACGGTCCCCGAGACGCCACATGTGCGTGTCACACTCGAGGAACAGACGGTCCAGACCCTGCTTACGAATGAATCTGAGAGGAGTGTCCAGAGTTTAGATGATGACTCAAACAGACATACAGACAGATGCAGTTAGCTACATGTATACTGCTTTAAGAAACTTAACCTGTGTAAGCGGCCATTTTATCTTAATAATATAATGTAAAACTCTTATGATAAACATATGATATCTATAAGGTTTGTTAATAGTAACATCTAAATTAAAACTGTCATTGTTTTCTTGAAACTCATGCTGATGCTAAGAGGAAGAACAGAAAGAAGAAGCGGAAGTGAAGAGTAATTATTATCTTTTTACAAAAAACAAGGAACTGTGATGAAGATTGAACTCTCTTTTTCTCACCGTGCGTTGTCTCTGCCGTGAGATTTGATGAAGTTCATGTTGCGATACTTGGACAGGAACGCCACCAGCAGCTCGTTGGTCCTGAGGGGAGACATCGGCTGTCAATCATCAACTCAAAACGTTTCTTTAGAGAAATGTGATGATATGACAACTATTGGATATATAAAAATGGTGCCTTAGACATGAATGTTGATGGTGAATTTCCACCTAGCACCATCAGATACCACATACTCATATACCAATGAGAGAGGAAGTATTCAGATCATTTTCTTTAGTTAAAACTACTAATACCAATAAAACCCACTAAAAAGTCAAAGTTATGCATCAAAGAAATTCCTTAATAAAAGTATGCAAATATAATGATTTAAATGTTGTATGTAAAAGTATAATAATGTCCCAGGCTTCTGAATTATACTGTATAACACCCTTTCATTATTAATACATTCAACTAAAAGCTGGGTTTTACCCTTGTAGGTGGTTGAGGTGCAGATTATTTTTTAGCCCAAAAAAACTTCTTATTTAACTTAATGAATTAAAATGTTTGAAACATTTTTTGCTTTTCAACCTTTCATACCGTGAAAAACATCTTATCGCATCATTCTGTGTGTTTGGAGAAGCAAAACAGACTCACGCGATACACGCTGTGCAGAAAACTGTGTTTTAAGGGGGATTTTCCTCGTAATGAATACACATGTAAGCAGGATGCCATTAAATATTTGAACGATACGTCTCTTTCTTTTAAACAATCTTCCATTCAGGGGAATCAGAGTCACTGTGTTTGGGACAGCTGGGCCTTTTATTTAGTTTCCTCTTCAAACTGTGCGGAGCTACAGTGTGTGGCCTGATGCAGACACACACACACACAACTCGGCTAACTTTGATTACAGTCGTTAAAACGCTCCGCAGGCATGTGTGTGTTTGTGGGCATGTTTGTGTTCATCGGTATCACACACACATTTAAATCTAACTGAGGCTGCTGCAACGCATGCTCATATATCCAGTGGTGGAATGTAATGAAGTACATTTTACTCAAGTACTGTACTTAAGTACAATTTTGAGGTATTTGTACTTACTTTAGTCATTATAATAAATTCAATTATAATAATGTTATGCTACTTTGTACTTCTACTCTATTTTGACAGCCAATATTGTATTTCAAGTATATTTATTTGCCAGCTTTAGTTCCTTTACAGATACTGATTATTACCTAATAACATATATTGATGAACTAATAAACATTGACATAAGACATCCAGCAGCAGTATACAAAGTAATTCAAACTAGCTCTATCTTTACCAGTCAAAGATGTATTAAAAAATCAATAATCAAAATCCAGTAATTTAATATATATATATATGATTGTGAAATAAGCCATTATGCTAAAAACAAGTGTATTCACCATTCGCACTTAAGTAAAAGTACTAATACCTAACTGTGAAAATACTGCACTACAAGTAAAAGTCCTGCAGCCAATCGCTTACTCAAAAACACTATGCATCAGAAAAAACCCGCTCAGTATGGATTTGGCAGTAAAACATTTCCTGTCAGGGTTTTATAGGTTTTATATTGTATATGATGTTTCTGGATCGACATTACTGCTGCATTGTGTTGTGTTTTACCGCCGTGGATGTTTTTAAGTACTTTATATCTGTTGGCTAGATTAAACTCATAGTCTATAAGATCATCACATGTTTGTAGCTTTGCCGCTGTCCTGTGAGAACCATGCATCTCTGAAAAGTCAACGTTTCATGAATTTATCAGAAAAACTGTTAATTTGTGACGATGCATTTTCTAGCTGATGCATCAGGTTTTTTTAAGACTTTATTGATCTACTGTAAGGTAGGAGGAGTATCTTCTCAATGCATAAAAGGAACACTTCATCCTTCAGTTTATTACAGGAATGATCTGGAGATACATGGTGTCACTGGACAGGAAGGAGAACATTGTAATCAGAAAAGTAACTAAAGCTAAAAGATAAATTAAGTGGGGTAAAAAGTACAATATTTACATCTGAGTTGTAGTGGAGGAGCAGTATACTCTTTGTTTACTCTTTATTTCAATTTCATTATGTTTCTTTCTCTACGTGTGGACAGTCTTTTAGGTTATCAATAAGAAACATAAGCTAATACTATGCACATTGTTAAAATCAATGTGATCGGTTATTTGTCACATTATCTGATCATGTGAAGTTTATTATTCTCTTTCATATTTGAAAAAGGATTGTGCGACATACTGTGGCTACAGAAATACAGACACACACACTTCCATTGACTCACTTTCCATGGGCTTCAATGACGTCACAGCTATTGATGGTGTGTCCTAATGCTGTGTGTGGGCTATGGATTTTAGCTGGAAGGGTGTTCAAACAGTAGCTCTGATGGGAGGACAGGGAATAACAAGAGGAGCCCTCTCAAGAACAAAATATGAAAAACTTAACATTTTGATTAGGCTTCAAAGACATTTTAGTGTTACTCATTTGAAAATACTGGGCTTTTCGAATTCCTTATTAAAATAATTGCCAATCATTATTTTTCAGTTGACTAATGTTTCAGCTGTTGTGGAACATTTCTTATCATGTTTTAATAGCAATATTATTTTAGTTGTTTTTGCAAAACACATTTTTGTCAATTGATTCATTGTTTTGAGCTGTACTTGAAAATGTTTATATATATATACATTTTTAATATCTATTATTTATCTGTATCTATTAATATTATAATATGTATTTGTATCTTTATCTTTATTTTATTAATAGCCTGAAATGCATTATGTATTTATCTTTATTTATTTAACTTTAACGATATATATATTCTGATATTAATATTATTGTTGTTATTATCAATTGTCAAATGACTAACAGTTGCAGCTATTAATTGAAAAATAAAGGTGTTAAGATATGATTCATTATTTTATTTTATTTCCCCGTTTCCTGGACCTTTATCAGATTAGTAATGAAGGAATAACGCACCAAAATGGGCACAAACTGAATAAAAAGGGGCCAATGGACTGAATCATTTCCCAAAATCGAACCAATGCTGCTTACTGGGACTGATTTTTGCATTAAACTACAGAATTCTAGAACAAATCACGACATCTCCGCAGACTAACACAAGTCCCACAAATGTCTTTATGGGACTTCCTTACTTCACTGCTCCAGCTTCAGCGAGCTCAATACCTGCACTGATGCCAGCAAAGCTCTCCTCCAACAACACACACCCCTTCAGACCCCTTCAGATCCCAGAGCAGCAGGGCAGCCATTAAAGGGGCTCTGCTTCAAAGCTAGACTCCACATCCATTCAGAGTCGATGCACTTGAGGGCTATTGGCCGTGTAACCTGATCCATAAGACCTTAAACAAACCAACCACGGCTTTAACAAATCAATGCTCTGCGTGTTTGGATGGGACTTGACGTGATCGATAAATCCCCCACATTCTTCTGCAGGGATACAACACAGGGAACGGTACGGGGGGGAAATCCACCAAACCTCTATGGATCAAGAGTCTAGAGAGCATCTCTTGGTTTAAAAGAGACAGTCAAGATAGTTTGAAGTCGGGTTTCATGAGGTGCTTATATGGTCATCGTTCACATTTCATTATGTTAAAATAAACATTGTGAAGGAATTTAAAGACAAGTTGCCATATTTCTAGCTAACCAGGCCCAAAAACTTCCCTTATCAGGTTTTTTAATGTGACCTTAAAAGGTATTTTTTCATGAATTTAATCATTAAAAGGAAATAATTTCCAATTGATTCGAACACAAAAGGGACCAAAATTATAGTAACATTATGATGTGGTTTTCTACACATTTTGTATTTTAAATTAACTCTAGATTAAGAGCTATATTGGTGTCTTTCCCTAAGTTTTTATCATACAAAATAAATACATATTGTGCAGCAATAGAGGAGAGTATATGAGAACTTCAGTTCCCCTTCAGAAAGGGCAGACAGCAAGGTAAAGCGGTGAAAACATTCTAAATATAGCGTACACTTCAACTGATATTTATGTATTAAACACGTCCAAAGAAGTACATTGCTTAGCTTTTTGTCTGTTCCTCTAGATTGCATTTACTGTTAAAGTATCTTCAAACAATCTAAAGCTACCCTTTAAGCACAAATAGAAACCCTATGAGGGTAATTTGGGCTCTTAGCTTGAAATATGGCAATGACTGGTCCTTTAATTCAGTTCTTTAAAACAATTACCAAATGAAAATAAAATGCAAATGAACATTTGACCTGGACTTTTGCCATGAATTTAGCAATTCAGGTTAACTTCAAAAGTGTAATTGTCTTTCTGCTTCCCTATATCCCACCTGATGGGGTAGTCTGCGGCGCTGAGGTTGATGAAGAAGTCCCAGGACCAGTCGGACATTTTGAGAAGGTCCTCCATGCTGCGCAGGTACATAGTCAGCAGGCTGGCCCCGCCCCAGATGGTGGACATCCGCCAGGGAGTCACCCGGACGTTAGGATACTGTCCGGCCAGAGACAGGACCTCTTTGTAGAGATAGTTGGACCTCTGGGAAGGTGGACATTACAACAAGGAAGGTTATAGGCTCTACTCCTCTCCAAAACTAACAGAGCTTGTGATTAAACACTGAACTAAGCAGGTTTAAATTACAAATCAGTGTTTCCCTGAAAAACATAGGGCAGATTGGCTGTGAGCTAACATTAGCTGAGCTTGTTTCTCTGAAATGTTAACATAGGACTAGTGGTTTTGAAATGTAGCACATAACAGCTCAAACAGATAGTGTGGCTGTAGTGTATCAGACGGAAGACATTTTCTGACCTGGAGGGGGTGAGGCTTATATTATTAGAAAGATATCCAATGATGAGTTTTTCTCTCTGATAAACCGTTCATCTCGGTGCATTTCATTCGGGTTTGTCAAAATGCTTGCAGCTCAAAAAACTCATGCTTTCTTTTTGTAATCCTGCGTAAAAAAAAGTATTTGAATGATTTAAAAGGGTGAGTCCAGAAATGTGTTAGCATTCCCGAGAAGTATCGTGGTCTATTGGATGTATTAGTTAGAAGCCTGAAATAAGGTCTGTGATTAGCACAAGCTTAAGAGATTTTAATGATTTGTTCTACAACATGAAATACATCACTTAATACCCCACTTGATCATTGTGTTTGTTATTTTGTCTTAAAAACTGCATCACGCCAGACATTAGCCAACTAGCTTAGCAGTGGTGACCAGTAAGTCATGCGAGTGTGATGTAGTCCCTATAGCCTTACGTTAGCTTTTTAATTCTGGAGATTGCATTTGCACCTCATAAATGTTAAAGGCGCTGTTAATGTGGATATTTTTGTGCATGTCTTTTCCGGGTCGGCCTTTGAAAATACGTCCTCCCTGCCCCGCTCTGTGACAGTGGGCGTTCTCACCTGGTCCACATGGATGTAGTAGTAGTGCGAGGTGTGGTAGATGGCTTTGAAGAGACGCTGGAACTGACGTGAGGACCGGCCGTGGACCACCAGGACGAAGGCCATCCGGGCCGGGACCAGCTGGGCGGACCCCGAGGGGTCCTCGTCCCACTGTACGTTCACATTGGCCTTGCCTGGACAGAGGGGAGCAGCTCATTACACAGGCAGCATCTTTTACAGAGCAGTTGACATTAAATGTTGCATTCATGTCCTGTTGCCAAAACAGTTCATATCAGCACTCGGGTAATGAACACATTTTCCAACGGGGTCTGCTGTCTAGGGAATTAATTTAAAAAATCTAATTTGTTTTAATTGTGTTGTTTCCAGCTCCTCTTGGGATTGGCTGTTTTTCGTTTCGATACAATAGGAAATAAATAATGCATGGATTTTTTTGACATGATTGTATACCGGTTTTATTTAAATATATATTTTTGTATTTCAATTTTATAGTTATTATTTGACTATTATTATTATTTATAATTTCATTTCTTCTCATCTTATACGTTTTTGTCATCTTTAACTATTTAATCATATTTTTTGTATCTATTGTGAAGCACATTGAGTCAGCGCCTGACTAGGAAATTTGCTACATAAATACAATTTTAACACATTTGTCAAATAATGAGGTTTATCCAACATTGTTAATCCCATACTGTGGTGCAACTGTAGTTTGGGATATATTTATCTAAACAAAAAACACCAAATCAGCAATTTTCTACAAACATATTTAGTAAAAAATCTAAAAAGAGAACATCAAGACAGACTAATTGCTGCATTGTTTAAGTGCAGGTTGCAAGGAAACGTCACGCCGCTCTTGTTCTTAATCTTTTATTCTTTCGTGGAAATGCTGTTCAGTCTGTGGCTGTCTGAGCTAAATCTGCCTCCTGTGTATACAAAGCCTCTGACAGCCTCATGCTTCTCCATCATCACGCTCACCCTAAAGATGGCGCGGGTTGAGGCCTGCTCCGCCTAATTAGTGACCTTACCCGCGCTGTGGGGCATGCTGGGAGTTTCAGGATGAATAACTGTAATCTGGTGTAGACAGGGGGAGCGTGCAGAGGGATGCACGCAGTGCTGGAATGTAACTAAATACATTTATTCGAGTACTGGACTTTGTCATACGTGTACTTTACTTCTATGCTCCTTTTGTGCAATATTTACTATGCTTAGGCGGTAAAACGTGCAAATATTCAACTGTGCAATGCTCGCAACGTTTTGTACACTGTTTTTAAAGCATTATCTGGTTTTTACACACATTTTACTTTAACTAAATGGTTTTATTTTATTACAAAAAGGAATCCAATTTCCTCCCAGAGAAAAATAAAGTGTTCTGATTATACCTTGAAATAAAAATGTTGGGAGAAATTATTTTCCTTTAATACAGTCATTTAAAATGTTTTAAACATTAAATCACATAATATTCGTATAGGATATGTGGTAGTAGTGTACTCCCAATAGGGCTGGGTGATATGGAGTATATCAAATGCCACAATATCTTTGACCAAATACATCTATTTGGTGGACAAAAACAGAATAATATAATATTCTATAAAACTATAACAATTGAAAAGAGCCCTTGTGTATAATGAGTACTTCTTCTTTTGATACTTAAAGCCCATTTTACTGATAATACTGCACTTCTATAGCTGTTCAAAATATAAATATGTTATTGATATAGAGATATTTGGATGGTTTTAAAGCCCTATATCTACTCGTAGAGTGATCTTTCCGAATTCACCACATTACTGATGATTATTTAACAAAATTGTCATTGTGTAAATATTTTGTGTAATCATCAATGAATAAGACTGCAATGTCGTCAAACATATAAAGGATTCTTTTTCATATTGCTAAGCCCTAATTTTAATACCAGTTTTCTACTCTTACTTAAGTAAAGGATCGGAGTAGTTCTCCCACCACTGGATGCACACAGAAACACCAAAGCCGCTCCAGTCTGTGGATATAATGACTAGCCTATCATCAAAGCAACCTATACTCACATCAATTTAACCCCAAACGGCCCAGGGTGGTTCAGAGAGCACGACTACAAGTAAATCATTAGTCAGTGAATCCAAAAATAAGACGGCAAAGTGCTTGCTTGATTGGGGTGTAATTACTTAGGCTGAGTCTCATCCTCTGTGTCCGTCCGCGCTTCAGCTCCCTGAAAATAGAACTGGCAGCGGACTGGAAGCGTCTTCATGGCACGTGCTGGGTTAAAAATGCTTCTCAAAGGGTACATTTAAAAAATATAAATCTCTCTTTGCCACTTCAAAGCAGCCGCCTGTTCATCTGATTCCTTGTCCTTACATCTTTCAGTCTGTCATTTGTTAACTGGCTCAATCAGCCGCTGTCATAACTAAAGGGATAAATCTGTCCTTAAATCATAGGTTAATACATTTAAGCCAACTATGTCATATTTTGGATTACACCCATATTGTAAATATAGTCTCATGAAATATGCTACATCAGTCCTTTTTCAGATTCACTTCACCAGAAAAATAAATGGCCACCATTTATTTTAAGCCTGACTACACTTTTTTTAACCTAATGGACATCTTCCATTTTTAAGATCCTCCAAAGAAAAGATTACATGTAGAACAGTGGTCCTCAACCTGGGGGCAAGACCTCAAAGGGGGTTTCGAGGGAAAAAATGTAATACATATTTGAAACTGGGGGTGGGTCATACATTAAAATCATCTATACCAGTCATATCATTTGCCTTAGATTATATTTTGTTGAGTGTATTTGAGATACATCTTCACAAGCCTTAAGCCCTATTCATGTAACCATTTACAGCACAAATGTCCATTTAGACACCAAAATACATTAAACCACCTGCAAGCATATACATATTTTTGTTAACGTATGTATTGTTTTATATAGTTGTACAATTGTAACTCTTATTTCTGATGTTCAAATATATATTTTTATTATTTTCTTTTCCATTTTGTCTTATTTTATTTTAAAATGGAGCAACTGTTCCGAAACACAATTTCCGACTGGGTTAAATAAAGTATTCTGAATTTCATTGCCAACAACTGAGCAGTAGCGATTATCCATATGGCAATAAACTCTTTAAACCTTTGAAATAAAATGTTTCATCTGCTGATATTTCATCTCTAGTATAAATGAGTGCAGATCTCACCTTCTATGGGGCAGTAGCGAGGCACTCTCTCCGGCATCAGGGCTTTGTTTTTGTGTTTGCAGTAGATCTCCACTATCTGCTGCCGACACTCGCGGCTCTTGGCCCGGGACAGAGCAGAAATGGCTTCCTTCCCGCTGATCTCGCACTGCGGCTGCTCCTTCTTCACCACCACGCCGGGCGATGGCAGCGTAGAGGACCTCTTCGCCGTGTGAAACTGATCGGACCCCTGCACCGGTATTGGGACCGTTGGAACCTGGGGGTGGGGTTCACGGACGTGGGTGCGATTGTTATGGGGCTCCACCCCTCTGGGTTGCACCGGAGGGAACTTGAGGACCTCGTTTGCAGGTTTTCCCAGCATGCTCTGTGCTTGGGCCTTGTCCAGCTTGCGCTTGGAGTTAGCGAGTGGAAACCGCTGCCGTCGGGCTCCCAGGTTGCTGTTGCTGTCGATGGTGTCAAAGTCTTTAGGGACCGAGTTCTCGTTGTTGTTGCTGTCCAGGCGGAGTTTCTCTTTGGGACGGTGGGAATGGTAGGCATCCTGTGAAGGAAAAAACTAGATTAATATATTGTAAAAGTCAACAACTATCTTTGATGTGGGGGTGAGTCATTCATTAAAGCGGTCCTATTTATTTATTGTACTTTTTGGTGTTTTACCTTCCCTGCTTTGTGTTATAGGTTTTTGTGCATGTAAATGGTCTGCAAAGGATAAAATCCCAAAGTTCCCTTCAGAGGGAGTTTCTCTCCCACACTCCCACACTCCCTGAGTGTGGTTCTGGTTTCAGACAGAGGGTGAAAAGAGGTGCTGCAGCACAGGCAGTATGAAAAATAAAGAGCTTTTTGAACATTAATGCATATAAACATTTCACAGAAGAGACACAAAATACAAATATGAACCTGAAAATGAGCATAAGAGGGCCCCTTAAACCTCTTAAGCCCCACGGACCCTTCGGCGGGTCCGAAACCACAACATCTGCAAGCAACAGTGTCTGAGGGCTTCTTAAGAATTAATAAACTATGAATGTTTCATATCCATGTAACGGGAAGAAACTCAGCTAACTGATGATTTTTTTTTTTGCAAAAAAAAACACAAGGCTAACGCTGAGCCTCTGAATTAGCCCTGGGCGAAACAATCTTAACGCCGTTAGCACAGAACTCTAGCTATACCGATCAATATACTTATTGGATCTGCACAAACAAGTTTAGCTAACATCTTGAGATTCCACAGATTATAGAAATATAAGGATCATCACTGAGCGATCAGAACTCGTGACAGGGGAAGCAAATACAGACAACACACGACGTAGCTTTAGGTAGCAAAACACGGAGATATGCTCACCTTAGCTGTTATTCTGATCAAAAGTCGTGTTCAATGGCATTAAAACGAGAAAAAACGCGGCTGAAGGTTAATCCATAGGTTAATCCAATGTGTCTGTCACTTTGAAAAAATGATTGATAAACCATAATTCAATTTCTATGCAAAAATCGGAGGTTAGAAATGAGCTGCTAATGGGAGTGTGTCGCAGATCCGGTTTTGGCTACGCGTCACTCTCACTCCTTATTTGGTAACCTGTGTGTGTATGTGGAACTTTTCCTCGATTCCATTGGCTCTAGAGATACGTCAAATCCACCCAAATGACCCCAGAAGTGGGTTTCTTTTGCTAAACCTCTCTAAAAAGGTCAGATTGTTTTGCATCAATCTTGATACAGGGTACTTATTATATGTTGTACTTTGGATTGCTAAAGCTTTTAGTCTACTAACCCATCATCCAAGGGTAGTTTTCACTATAAGTAAAAAAGAATTTTTGGACAGACACTATAATTTACAGTTTTTTACTATGTTCAATCTGAATTTTCTTTAAAATAAAAAACATCTATATTGATTCTGACTTTTCTACATCCAACTCACAGGTTTATCATTACTTTGAGAAAAAAGATTATTAATTTTCCCCTTTTAGAAGTGTAGTTATGGTCATTTGTTCTGGAAATGTCATTTTCTAGCCTGAGACCTGAAAAACAGGCTTGGGGCTTAACAGCTAAAATCTCAAAACCAATAAATACAACTACTCTCAACCCTGTAATTTTCCAGAGTAACACACTGACACTGTCCAACTGTTATTGTATAAGTGCAAAAGTAAAACATCAAAGAAAAGGCACTTAAGTTGATTACTAATGGTAATGGTTTTTGGAGCCAAGGCAGAACGTATAAAAGTTAGCGCTGAGCTTCAGTCTGCAATGTTCAAAACAACAGATAAAGCCAGAAATCTAGGTGTAGTCATGGACTCTGACCTGAGTTTCAACAGTCACATTAAAACAGTTACTAAATCAGCCTACTATCACCTAAAGAACATATCTAGGATTAAAGGACTAATGTCACAGCAGGATTTGGAAAAACTTGTCCATGCTTTTATCTTCAGTAGACTGGACTACTGTAATGGTGTCTTCACAGGTCTCACTAAAAAATCTATTAGAAAGCTGCAGCTAATTCAGAACGCCGCTGCTCGAGTCCTCACTAACACTAAGAAAGTGGATCACATCACTCCTGTTCTGAAGTCTTTACACTGGCTTCCTGTGTGTCAAAGAATAGATTTCAAATATTGTTGCTGGTTTATAAAACTTTGAATGGTTTAGGCCCAAAATACATGTCTGACCTACTGCTAAATTATGAACCATCCAGAACTCTCAGGTCTTCAGGGACTGGTCAGCTTTCTGTCCCCAGAGTCAGAACTAAACATGGAGAAGCAGCATTCAGTTATTATGCTCCGAATATCTGGAACAAACTCCCACAAACCTGCAGGTCCGCTGCAACTCTTACTACTTTTAAATCCAGGCTGAAGACTTTTCTTTTTGCCGCTGCTTTTAATTGAACTATTCACATCTTAAACTGCACTGTAACTTTTAACTTTTATCCATGTATTTTTTCTTTTAATGTTTATTTTATTATCTTTTCTTTTTAATGACTGATTTTAAATGCCATTTTTAAAATGTCTTCCATTTTTGTAAAGCACTTTGAATTGCCTTGTGTTGAAAGGTGCTATATAAATAAACTTGCCTTGCCTTGCCTTGCCTTGCCTTACTACCACAGACAATGGTGAATTATGTCCTTAGAGTCCGCTACAACACAATCATAACAATGACATCCTGTAATCCTGTAAGAACTGCATAACATCCGCACACAGAGAAAACAAACATGGCTGATGTTTACTGGTCCACACATCTTTCTTTACAACAAAAAAATCCAGTCGTATGTTATTATATAGCAATTTAAAAAGGTACCACGCTGTGAGTAATTGATACATTTAAGTCATTTAATTGATTGCCATGAACATTTTAAAAGAATCTATTTTTCAAATCACGATAAGTTCAAGACAGTCTACCAGTTTAATCCAGACTGAAATAGGTCAACAATTAGTTGATAGATTGCCATGACATTTTGTGCAGAGGTTAATTATAAAACGGTACACAATAACAAATAATTATGCCCAAACATGTCAGAATTCAAAAGTTTCCGTAGTTTCTTTTCTTACAAAAACAAATCGTAAATTCAAAATATTGATGAATGTTAATTACTTAGAAAACTGTGTAGGTTTGGTTCTCATTTTATCTGCAGAATTGTGCAGATTACCAATCTACAGTATATTCACTTTGGTCCCTGGCTTTTTCATTCAGTCAGGCATCACTTTCACTCTTTCTAGGAAAAAGAAACAGAGTCACAAGAGGGGGAAGAAGGAAGAAAGGAATAATGTCCTGAGCCCAGTGACCTTTAACCCCTGAGACACGGCAGCTGTGGCCTTGACCTCCCAGAGTCAGAGGGTGATATATACTGTATATGGAGCTGCGTGTGTGTTACACTTGCATAGCCACATGGCCTTGATGGGTGTTTTAATCCCATAGATTGTTCTTTATTAGTCTTTTCCAGACACACACACACACACACACACACACACACACACACACACACACACACACACACACACACACACACACACACACACACACACACACACACACACACACACACACACACACACACACACACACACACACACACACACACACACACACACACCTTGTGGGAAGACTTTAATATCAGGTCTCTTGCCACCTGCTCCTCACAAAACCTTTCATTATCTCATCTGTAATATCCGTAAGGAGGAGTGTGTGTTTGTTTTTGTAGTTGCAGTGAATTATTTACAGCTCTCCTGTGATCAGTGAGTGTAAAAGTACAGCGGTAACCAGGAATAAAAAATATATATATATATACACACACACAATATAGTTCCTGGGATTTTGTGTTCACACCAAAAAGATCTGGAACTAGAACCTTTTTTGCAAACCTAACCCCTTGTTAGTCCCTGCTAGAGAGCAGGGACTTTCCTGGGGAGAAAAGGGTTCAAATTTCTGATTGGCTGGGCGAATTGCAAACCACGCCCCGTAAAACCATGGATGTATAATAAGAACTGGATACAGCGTCGGAGGCGGGGTCTCGTTCTTTCCTATGAGAGCTGCTCAATAGGCGCTTTCACACCCGAGTACTTTTCCCAGGAATAGTTCCGATAGTTCCTGGGATTTTGCGTTCACACCAAAAAGATCTGGAACTAGAACTTTTTTTTTTTCTTACCTTTTTCACCCCTTTTTAGTCCCTGCTAGAGAGCTACAGAGCTAGAGAGCAAGGACTTTCCTGGTGGTTCCAATTTCTGATTGGCTGGGCGAATTGCAAACCACGCCCCGTAAAACTCTGAAGTTTTTGTGAAGCCGCCATTTTATTTGCTCGTATTAGCATATATTAGCATTAGCCCAGCGCATCAACAGAGAGAGACTAACTTATGGCAACACAAAAGAATAATGGCGCATGAGGACAAAATGGCCCAACTTTTGAGAGAGCGAAATGTCACAGATTACCCATCATGCCTAGCTGTCAGAGCAGAAGAACCCGTATGTGCGCTCACAGAGCATGCGCTCCCCTTAAACCCCGCCCCCCGAGCTCCCACTCTCGACTCAGTAGAATGAATGGAGACAGAAAATACATCTAGATTCGGCTTTTAGTGCATTTTACAACTTTAAGGACCGAATGATTCTAATAAGGGCTATAAAATAGTTCATACTGGGTAGTTTATTTAGTTTTTAAAAAAGTATCCGCTTATTTACAGACGTCTCTTTCCCAATGTTAGTCAATGGGGAAAAGTCTTTCTGGGCCCAGTGACGTCACGGACTGATATGGAAATTGTAGTACCGCCGTTTGGACACAATTAATATTTTCATCAGAGTCCGGCGCACTTCCTGGGGGCTTGCGTAAAACTCTGAAAAGTTTTGTGAAGCCACCATTGTATTTGCTCGCATTAGCATTATTAGCATTAGCCCAGCGCACCAACGGCGAGAGACTAACTTATGGCAACACAAAAAAGAAAACATTGGAGCGGTGGAGTGATGAGGAGGTGTCGGCGCTTCTGGCGATTTACTCGGAAGGCTTCAGTAGAAGCTGCTGGGAGTCGCCAGTCCCCAACTACGGGGACTTCGGGTGGCAGTATACGCCGTGAAGTTGTTTGCGGCCTGCCAGTAAACCCAAAGCAGAAGAAGAAGAAGAAGTGACGTCAGCGGCTCCCTCAGGGACTTATTCCGGTGTGAACGCGATCTACTAGATAGTTCCGGAACTAAAGATTTCCGGGGAAACTAAGTTCCGGGAACTATTCCTGGGAAAAGTACTTGGTGTGAAAACGCCTAATAAGACATTTCGATAAAAGTTTCTCCATTTCTTTTCACATTTGTTGTCGAAAATGTTATATACATATGCTGAAGTGCATTGGATTCATTGCTTAGTTTTTTACCGGGTTATTAAATTGGGTATGTAGAATCATGGATTTCAAAGGGATTGGTATTGACTACGAAAATGTAAGTTTGTGGTATTGCGACATCCCGACTCCTAACGGAACGTCTACACAGCAGCCTTAAAAAAATCTTGGAGGTGGCCGTATCTGAAGCTTGAGGATTTTTTGCGAGCAACCAATCACATGAATCTCCCGCCCGCGACATACGAAGCAAAAAAGCCCGAAGTAAACTGGATATAAACTCCCCAAAACAGGCGAAAACCTACCACTGTCTCTGCCACCTCCCTCCATGCCTGGCTCCTCCGGTTTATATCCCGGTAGGTCTGGTCATAAAGCACCGGGTGATTGATTCGCTACCGCTAATTTCTCCTCCATTTTTTGGAATATGAGGAAATGACCTGCGGTATGTCTCTCCCAGCATACACGCCGTTTGATTGGCTAGAGCTTGAACTGTCAGATTTGCGTACACGGGATTTGATTGGCTGACGCTTCCACCTCAGCCTCAAAAGTTGAACATTGTTCAACTTTGAATCCTCAAAATCCTGAAAATCTCCGCTCGCCTGCCCACAATCCATTTCGGCGAAAAGTGAGGGAAAGTGACGTCACCCCATTCAAAGTGAATGGGCAGAAGCGTTTCAAGATTTTTTTAACGCTGCTGTGTAGACGTTCCGTAACTGTGAAAATGTCTCTTGAATTTGCCTTCAAAATAACACAAACTGTTTTTCTCTCTCCTGCGTTTTTCCCAAGAAATCTGGGCATTCCATGGAGACGGACCACAGCTAAAATACTACTGCCTACCTACAAAGACATCATTCTTTATACACGCACCGAACGAATGCACACACACACACACACACACACACACACACACACACCGACACACTGTAAGTCAGTTTGCAGCTTCCTATTGAAGTAGTCTCAGACCTCCTGCTGCTGGATGATAAAGGTGACAGAAAACAGACAAGAGAGCCCGCAGCGAGAGGCATTAAAGAGGGGAGGAAAGGGAAAGACAGAGGGGAAGGGTGCAAGAAAGGAGACCTGTTGATCTGACAACTGTTGAGTAGAGGTTGAGGACAAACGGGAAAATGCATTTTAACGTCAAAATGGTTATGAGAGTGGTTTGAGGATGGTGATATTGATAGAATCCTCCATGTTTATCACCCTCCTTAAATGGGGAATTATTTTAGATGTACAGCTCATTTCAATCCAGAACCGGTATATAATTTATTTACCTATCTAAAGACCTGCACCTTCAATGGGCCAATCACCAGAAACAATAATTTATAATATAATTGGTAGATCAATCCATAATGTAAATAAGCGTCAGTTGCAACCATAATATTTAGTATAAATAGGTTTAGTGTGTGTGTGAGAGAGAGAGAGAGAGAGAGAGAGAGAGAGAGAGAGAGAGAGAGAACACCTTCGAATGAAGCAATAAAGAGCTCTTTCACCAGGCTGTATGGAGTCCCAGTCACACATTAATCAAACACTTGTGCATGTATTTGAGTGTGTGTGTGTTTGTATATGTTTGTAGTCAGTATACCTGTGGGAACATACAGCCTGGAATTTATTGCAATGAAAACCTTACAGTATATGCTCAACTGAGGTAGAAATACTCCTGTATTGATGATAACAATTTGCGAAAACGTGCAGTACAATTTAAAACTATTTATTTATTGTTGTATTTTCTTTCCAAGCATATACAGTATTTTATAAAGTACATTTACTTGTTGTATGCGAGTATTGTCTTTGTTTGTAATGTATGACTTTGGCTGTGAATTGTTTTAAAGGGGCCCTATTCTGCTCATTTTTAGGTTCAATTTTATTTTGTGCCTCTTCTGTGACATGTCTCTGCTTTAATGTTCAAAAAAGGTATTTATTTTTCTCATACTGCCTGTGCTGAAGCACCTCTTTTCACCCTCTGTCTGAAACCAGAGCCCAGTCTGCTCAGATTGGTTAGGCGGCCAGCTCTGTTGTGATTGGTTAACTGCTTAAAGATGTCCCTCCCTTAGCAAATCACATACAATGTGTTAGAGCGCTAACCAATAGAAGCGCGAAGGTTACATGGTGATGTCACTACGTTACCGAAGTAAACAAGGGAGTCCAATGGAGATGTTTCTTGCAGGGGGGGTTTATAAAAACCTGTAAAACACACTACAGGGAAAGGAGAGCCCCCAGAGAGCCTAATAGGGTCTCTTTAAGTTGAATGCAAACAGAATATCTAATGAGGCTCAACACACAGACAGAAAACTAAATAAGTCTTAACAAAATGCAAAAAAAAGAGGTGGCAAGACAAAAGGAAAAACAGAGGCAGATGGACAGAAAGAAAGCTAAATGGACTATTAAACGAGGGACAGGATGGCGCTGTGAAACCTGGCGGAAGCAACAGGACGCCCCGGGATTACAGCAGGGATTTAAGTCTATCTATGCCAGATTTAGTGAGAATTATCTCAAAGGAAAACATAAAGCAGCTTTCTGGTTTTACCATTAGTGTGTTGTGCGTAATCGCCAATAGAGAGAGTAACATGCCAGCATGATCCTAGAACTTACGCCCTGATTTCTGACCGTATGCACTTTGATGCTCCTTCATAATAAATCATTATAAATATAATTATATAGTTTGAAAAATATTTGTTCAACAAAAAAGTTGGCAAAAAAAGTTGCTTACGATAATTTAGTCAAGCAAAATAATGCATTCCAATTATATTTCCCAGCCATGTTTCATGGGCCTGAATCAACAAGCTAATAATTTCATTTATACAAATAAAAGAGATTTAAAGATCTTGATCATGTGATTTGATCATGATTGTGTCTTGATATTTGTCCATGTCGATGTTAGAAATGCAGCTGCTGTGATGAAAGTCAAATTTCAGACTTGATCTGACCACTAAAATATGATCGTATCGTATGTAGTTAACATTCCCCTTAGTAGCCTTCTGGCAATTGTATGCACATAAAAGCCTAAAACTGTAAAATGAACTTAGCAGTCGAGCAGAAATCATGTTGAGTCTATTCCAAAGCAAAAAAAAAACTATGATCGGTGGTAGGGCTGTACCCGAATATCCGCATTCGTTCGTTGGCCTACTATTTGGGTTTCAATTTCATTATTCGGATATTCGTCTTTTTAATTTTTTCCTAAATGTATGCTATCAATAAAGGCGAATTGCCATATTCTTAAACTATATTTATTCTTTTGAATTGCACTGTTAAAATGCGGAAATATATACAATCTCAGCTTGGGCGCCTGACATCGCTTTCACGCACAGCGTCACGAACGTGAACGTCACGAACGTGAACGTCACGCTTCACAACGCTTCACAACGCTTCACAACGCTTCACCTCGCTTCACACACCTGAACACAAAATGCCGAAGACTTCAGCTGTGTGGGACCATTTTAAATTGGACGACGATAAGAAGGCAGTGTGCCAAATATGCGACAAGACACTGGCCAACCACGGTGGCACAACAACTCTGAAAAGTCACCTGAATGCTAGTAGCCTAGCTTAGCTTAGCTGTTGTCCAGTTGCCATGATGAAGCTGCTTTATCCACCGTTTAAACAGTAACTTTACACATGATAAAAACGTGCACTTACTTTGCTTGGAAAATAGTTGCAAGCAAGCAACCGAATTGTTTTTTTATATACATTTTTCAATTTGATCCGAATAGTTAAAATAATACATGGAGTAATGTGGGAACATCTGCACAGTTGTGCATGTGACTAATAAAATGCTATTTGATTTTAAGGTTGTCCGCCTGGCTGAACATCTACACCAGCGACAGACCGTTCGGGAGGTGGAAGGAGAGCCGGCAGCAAGCGATAGAGAAGAGGAGACTGCCACGCCACCCCCAAAAAAAAGAAACAGCAGGATATGCTGATGCAGTCTGAGTCCGATGATGAAGAGGAACAAGAACACGATGGAGACAGCGCAAAGAAAGAGATGGAGCAATATTTGAGAGACACGACTAAAATCCAGTCTGGTCCACTTGCATGATGGAAGCACAACAGTGACCGGTATACCAAACTAAAATAGTTTGAGGGAAAGGGGTGAAGAAATACAAAGTAAGAAACTGAAATGAAAAGGCACCACATTGCGTAAATGTATTGTTGTTATAACAGAAATATATGTGTTTTGTATCTTTTAATTTGAATTAATTCTCTTATTGTCATTTCACAGTACAGGTACTATGTAACGAAATTGTTCCTCTGCATTTGACCCATCCTAGTGTTAGGAGCAGTGTGCTGCCGTGGTAGGCGCCCGGGGAGCAGTGTAGGGAACGGTGCCTTGCTCAGGGACACCTCGGTAGCACTTGGTCTAGCCGGGAGTCGAACTGGTGACCTTCCAGTTGCCAAGCCAAGTCCCTATCGACTTCGCCACCACCGTACATCTTTGTACAGGCCAAGCACTGCCTTTGCGTTCCGGCCACTTCAACCCTTCAGAGCGCATTTTCTCAAAGGCCGGCTACATCGTGAACAAGACCAGAAGTTCACTTTTACCTGAGAATGTGGACTAACTCATCTTCCTCGCACACAACATGAAGAGAGTGTAGGTAGGCTTACGGCTTAGTCAAATGAAGCTTGCAACCTGATTGTGATTTATTTGTTTATTTGAAAGATTGGAAAGAAATTGTTCGTTTATTGAAGTGTATGCTGCTGTTATTGTTATAGCGCTCAATCGCGCTACCTCCTACCTTGTTCTATTTGTTACAGTTCGTTTTATTCTATATAAAGCCATTCATTTATTTGTATTTAAATTGTTTGTTTATTAAAATGTGTGCTGCTGTTATTATAATTGCGCTACCTTGTTCTATTTATTAGAATTCGTTCATTTAATTTTCGTTCTTAATTTATTTAAATACTCTTTACTGTGTCGGTAACAAGTATTATACGGTTAGGCCTACTGTTACGGCTATCTTGGGTTAGGAAAGGGTTAGGGTTAGGTTAGGGTTATCTACAGATATCTCCTGAACTTCCCCACTCAATCTATCAAGACCCGAGCAGTTCTATTAGAAGTCCAAGGTAAGGCACGGGCCGGCGCATGCCGCTCAAAGGAATCCCTCGCCATATGAACTTTGACCCTTAGAAAGTAAAAGTGAAGAGGCACAACGTGTCTACTCCCTTAGGATAGGTCTGAGGAACAGGGGTAGGAAAAGAGAAGTAAGAAACAGAGGAAGAGAGGCACAACGTGTCTACGTAAATGCACTCTCCTAAAATAGTTTGAGGGAAAGGGGTGAAGAAATACAAAGTAAGAAACTGAAATGAAAAGGCACCACATTGCGTAAATGTATTGTTGTTATAACAGAAATATATGTGTTTTGTATCTTTGTTTGACTCTTCAGGTTGTAAAACGTTATGGATGGAATTTGGAACCGGAGTTGGTCCCCGGGCGCTGCACTGCAGCTGCTAAATGCCCTGGTGGGTTAGGATGGTATAGGGTTGGGTTAAATGCAGAGGACACATTTAGTTGTAATGTATGCAAGTACTGAGACAATAAATAAATATAAATCTTATAAATATAAATCGTAGTAGTATGCTCTTTCTGCGCTTCACAGCGTTTTGTCAGGTGTCTCGGATTCGGAGCGTATTATGAAACCTTTTGGAAAATGTTTTTTTTAATAAAATATTCTCCGTTCCGAATATTCGCTGCTGATTACTACCGAATATCCGGAGCCCGAAAAATGGTATTCGGGACAGCCCTAAATCGGTGGTGACTATCTCGGTTCAGTTTATGCCAGGTCTACTGGGGCCAACTGAAACTATTAGATCTTGGAAGATCATGTGGTTGGTGGTTGGTGGTTGATGCTTTCAAAATGTATTTTTACTTCAGCAACTCACATATTCTACATAATGTTCACATAGGGACAATACTTCTTTTAAGGTAGATTGTTGTTGACATTTTGTATTACATTTCCGGTGCTTTGAGCTCTAAAAACCTTTGTAATCATCACAGCTACACTTCTAATCCCAACCCTCACCAAATATCCCATTTTACCAAACATATTCTCACTGTAAAGGTTTTAAAGCTGATCTCACAGATACAGAAGCACAACACACACACACTGTGTCACACACACACACACACACTTTAGGGATTATCGAACAATCTAAACTAGATTAGAAAGTATTAATTCCATCGGGGGAACCTGATCCAAGCCAATCCTCTAATCTGATCTAACCAGAACTGTGTGTGTCTGTCTGTTTGTGTGTTTGTGGATATGTGTTTGTGTCCCCATCCCTGCAAAGGTGTGATGAATGTGAGAGTTGTGCAACAACTGTGGCGCCATCCACGACGGCTGTAAACACACTGAGTCAGTACACATGATGGGTCACATGCACGCTGCTAAACAGTGCATGACCCAAAAACGTACACACAGCATCACCCAGACAGTGCCAAACACGGTGCATCACGTACAAACACACACAGTGCTACATACAAATGACACACACACACACCAGGCTGGTTGATGGAAACACTGCAGGTATTTGAATGCTTCTGTGGAAGGTGCTGCAGTGAAAGTCACACACACACACTTTTATTGGAAATAGGATGCTCCTTCCTGTCAATAAACACACACCCACACAATTTATCAGCTTCACACGTGTTCAGTCTTCACTCATTTTCACTACAGAATCACAAAGCTGCAACAGAAACAAAAAGCATGCTTCTATTAGTGCTCCACTTATTGAATAATGTCTAAATATTCATTGATCCGTTTATTTAATTTGGGGATTAATCAAGCATCTTGTTTGCTAAATAACTTTAACAAACACAGAAATCTTTACTGTCCATCAATCAATTGATCAAATGATTGATATTTCACAGCCCCGGGAATCAACAGGCAGATTAACTTTAAAAGGCAACGGCACAAATATTTTTAAATCAACTGGGAAATTGAATTTGTTAATAAGGAATAACATTTATTCTTGCGCCAAACTCGGGAGAAAGTTTACAGTTTTAGCCCCACTAAGGAGAGTTAAATCAAAAGCTTAACAACACATTAACTATTCAAAAGATTATTATTATTTGCACACTAAATTATATTTTTTTGCATACAATGCACAGCTCTTTGTAGACTATATTCTGTCAAGGCACTATGCTGTTTGTTGAGTGGAGAAATTTAAAACCAAACTCTGTTAACATAACACACAATTATATATGTTCTTGGTTAAATAACATATAACATACACATCATGATATTTTAGGACAATATCTTTAAAATCGATAGATTCTGTATGGACATTATCAATATATCTGCACTAACTTACAGCAAGTTTTTCCTTCTGTGAATGACTGAACTGTAGCTAGAAGTATATTAAACTGAGGATGTTCTCTGTTTTCTCAAATTTAACACACAACATAATTTAAAGATATTTATGCTTATTATTAACATAGAAAGGCGTCTTTGAAGATTTTTTTTAGGCTGTAACGGACATTTTGACCTTTTTCTGATGTTTTTCTGGGCAATCTTAGCTCCACTTCCGGTAAGAAGAAAAGCTTAATAAATTGTATTTTGTTCAATATGTCAAACTGTCAGTATATTGTATGTTGCATTGTTGGAGGAGCCTGGGATTTAAGATTTTCATTGCAAACCACTACATTGTAACTGTTGTGCATAGGACAATAGAGCCTTTAAATGATTGAATCTCCACATATTTTTAATTACTCATATAGTGGTCACGTCGACCTTCTTCCTTGCCGCTTTTGTTTCCTTTCCCTCTTTCTTTTCACCTCCTAAACTTCTGCTCTATAAAAATGTGCTGGCATGTATCTCTACTGTTTTAAAAGCCAATAACTGTCAGGACATATCACTGCACACACACACACACACACACACACACACACAAGATCACAGGGCATCCGGTTAACTGTAATGAAAGGACGTAAAAATGGATGCCTGCAATAGAACCCACGTCTCTCCCTCTCCTTCCTTCTCACACACATACAGACACACAGTACAATCATGTCTTGACAACATGAGAACACCTGGATTCCACCAGGTAAAGCAACACACACACATACAGTAACAACATTTTCTTAACATAAAAACAATGTGGAATCTCCCCTCAGATTCTATACGTGTACTGACAGTATTTAAGCATTAAACACATACAGTACAGTAAGCCTATATGCACACAAGGGGGAAGCTTGAAAGGTGATTAAAGGATGCAAACTGAGCAGAACAAAGAGTACGTGACTTAACTTTGACTTGGCATGCAACAAATCACCCATGTCGTTTCACAAGTTAATATCAGAGAGGGGCAATTACCATTAATAAAAATGGCTTAATCATTTCCCAGTTTCCAAAGGAGTCTGTAGGGTCCCTTAATATCACCAACAGAAGGGTTTTAATTAAACCCTTAAATCACAGATCTAGGAAGAGACTCACAATTAACAGTTTTATCCCACAGTTGCTCATTCTTTGCTTCAGTTAGCTTAATTTGAAAAGCTGAAATGTCTGTAAAGGTTTTATGCATTTGGGATACATACAAACTATGTTGATCTTTTATATTAAAAGTAATGAAAATGACTACAGACGAGACGCTTTGCTGTATGTTGAGTGGAGAATTGCCAACCAAAGTGCGTTAACAAAACAGAGAATTATATTTGTTTTTCATTTTCGATGACGCACATATAATGGAGAACACAAAATAATATATTGTAGGACAATATCGGTGATTTTCTTACATTCGTCATGAACATTATCAATGTACATGCCCTTTCAGACAGCAAACATCGATATGTCCTTCCTTCAATGCTGACTTTACAGTGGCTAACACTGCGAATTAAACTGATAAAGGTAAGTGGTTAAAACAATTAGTCTGGCTTTAAGTTTTAAATGTATGCAAGGTTGCTTGCTCATTACAGACAACTGAACAGTTATTACAATCTCCAGGAAAAGGCAAGCGAGTCCGTTTAACCTGGTAAATGTGGTCATTAATCGATTCCTTAAATGGGCAGATTTTTATATCGAGTCTGGCCTACAGACTCATGTCCCCATACAAGGGACGAAAGCGGCCAAAATGTGTTGATGCAAATGCCAAAACAACAGCTGCAGCCACTCCGTAGCATCTTCTACGTAGCTACCATGCGGCTTCCCCCGGGACAGACGCAAATGTTCCAGTCGGTCGAGGAAACACAGGTGTAAAAATATCTAATTTGACTCACAAAACTCGTTTTAACTGAAGCAGGTATTATTTTAAACCTTACCGCCTGCAGCTTGTGCTGTACGGCCGCCTTCTCGAGCGGCGGCGGGTCGCCCTTCTTTTGCAGCCCCCTCCGCTGGTGCTCCTTGTCTGCTTTGTTGAGCCCCCCGGCTCGCTCCTCTCTCTTCTCCCGGCTCCTGGCGCCTCCGTCCCCGCCGCCTGCGGAGTCCAGGCTGCTGAAGTTCCACACGATGAGGGTCTGGACCAGCAGCACGGCCAAGGCGGCGATCAACAGGGCGGACTTGGAGCGCCGGGCCAGCCTGCGGGGACACGGGATACCGGTCATCTTTCTCCTCCTCCTCCTCCCTCCGGCTCAGGCTGAGAGCCCCATCCGCTAAACACCGACAGCGGGGTGTGAATGCTCCCCTACTCGGCCTGAGAGGGACTACTGCCAGGCAGAGGAGGAGGGAGGGAATTTGGCAAAGGCTTGAAATGAGGAGAGAGAGGTTGGAGGCGGTAGAGAGGACACGGAGGCCCCCATGTGGCCATTGACATGTAAACAGTTTAGTGAACATTTATTTTGTCATTAAGCAAATTACGTCGCTGCAGTTTTATGAACCAGCGGAGAAGAGGAGCACCAGAAGTCACTGCCGGAGCCAGCATTTCTGCGGGCCTGGGCAGCATGTTGTAGAGTAGCTCCAATAAATAACCAAATGCAACTACGAAAAAAATAAAGAATACAATAAAATAATAAAAAAACTGAACAATAATAACATAAAATAATAATAAAGGTAATAATATGAATTAGTGCTCTCAAATTGACAAATGCATGCAAACATGTATGATAAAAATACAAATAAACTAAATGATTTGCATGCACAATGCACATTTCTTGCATTGTGCCAGTCCAAGCAGATTTATTTGATCTTCATATTGCAGCAAAGTGTGAGAAATGTAATTTAAAGGGGACCTATCATGCAAAATGCACTTTTGTACGTCTTTTATACATGAATATGTGTCCCCGGTGTTCCAGGGAACTCACCAAGTGTCAGAAAACACAACCCTCTCTATTTTCCTCCATACCCAAATCTCTAAAAAAGGGGCTGCAACGGATCTGATAAAAACTGATCCAGATTTGAACACTGTCCTGACGTCAGGACGGTGGCGCTACGGCTATTGGGCCAACTCCACCAATCAGGAGGAGACAACCACGGCATTGCCGTTCGAAAGCGCTGGAGACGCTGTAGTACATATGCCAGGCCTCTAGATGGTGCTGTTGCTCACAGAATCAACCCTTGCAAAAACAGAGCTAACAGTTTTCAAATTGAGCGAAATGAGGCATGGCTAAAATGCATGATCTGTTTGGTATTTGGAAAAAAAAAAGTATAAATATGCCTTATATAGGTATGGTCCTAAACTATATTATTCAAATATAGCATGATAGGTCCACTTTAATGAACATCTAAAAATATAAATAATTTCTTCTATTTTTGACTACTTGCCCTCATCAGACATTTCCAAAGTGGATATCCCATAATGAAAATACACTCATCTCTGGACAGAAATTCAGATTTAATAAAAAATAGGTATTTATACATCTAATTACAATGTTTAGTATTCAGATGTGAATATTTTTGCATGTTGCATGCAACCTGATGGTATCAGCATAGGAGCACATTGCCCTGCAAAGAGTACCTCTGCGGCATCAACATAATTTAATATGTTGCATTTTACTGCTGTTGAGGTTTTTTGATTTCTTACTGTTGGTTAGTCTATTCTGCCGCAATGCATCATATTTTATAAGATAATTATATGTTTGGCGCTTGGTCCTGACCTGTGAGAACCACTTACCTCTAAAATTCATGAGTTTCTCAGAAAAACAGCCCTGTTTGCCAGCTTTGTGGTGCTGGAGGTGGATTACCTCACCAGAGAAAATAAACATTTCTACCTTCAGTTCATCACAAAGGTTCAAAATCATCTCGAGTTAAATCGTTTTCACTGGACAGGAAGAGGATGAAAAACTATTATCTGAAAAGTAAAAAAAGCTGTAAGTACTGTATTTACCTCTGAGATGTAGTGTATTAGATTAAGTATAAAGAAGCAGGAAATGGACATATTGTATACAGATTCAGCATGCTCTACCTCTGCTCTCCCTTTAATACACTTTCCACCAGATTAGTCTGATTTCATGCATATTGCAGCAAAGTGCCAGCAATTTAATTGAATGAGCATCTAAAAATAGACATGATTTCTTCCCCTTTTCCACTCTTTGCCCTCCATCTTCTTTGACATTGTTCCAGATGCATATTCCTCACATATGTATACAGTTAAACTTTGGGGAATTTGTGTTAATGTTCGTGAAACTAATCCCCAACACAGTTTGAAGGTACAGTTTGCATCAGATATACTGAATTTAGCTTTCTTCCCCTGCAGTATTGATAGTTATTGTAAAAATGCTTTTATTTAGTGTTCACATTTGTTTCTGTATGCCCTTCCAATGGTGCAGGCTGTGAGTTCACTCTGCGTACATAAATAGCCTCAAGTTTCAGAAGAAAATTGCTACATGTGTGTTCATCGTTCACTTTCGTTTCACTTATTTTTGCATGCCTTTGCTTTCAGTCAGACATTCCTGGACTCAGCCAATCAGAGGCACGGTAGGACTTGGAGAAAAGACAGCTTTTGGAAGGGAAATGAAACTCTGTGAACGTGATTGTTTTTTACAACAGTCCCTGTAAATATCGACCTACAACGTTTTACAATCTAATGAACATATCTCTTCTTTTTCTACAGTACCAAGGGCTTTTTGACCATATATCAAATACAAGTACATTTACACAAGTATTGTATTTGTGTACACATTTGAGGTACTTTGCTTAGATAATAACATTTTCATGCTATTTCATACATCTTTGGAAAAGCAGAATCATATGGAGGCCAGTATCTAAAGCTGCACAATGTGTGCACATTTGCTTTTGCAACTTTGCTCACTATCTTATTAAGATTTTCAAATATGAAGTGGGAATCTATTATTTACTTTTGTAACCCTAGTTGGTATCAATATCTGGAAGATAAATAATAATAATGATTAATCTTAATACATCTTCTCTTTTACAATAGCCGTCTGCCATTTTCTAGAAAATATACGGTATTTAGTCCTGAGTAAAAAACATTTCTGAGTTTATTTCTAGTAAGGTATTAAATACAAACACAATGTATGTAAGCTTACATCTCATATGAGAATATCAAATATCTTTCTTGGTTTGCACAACTTACCAGTAAATGTTTGCATGGAACTATTTCTACACAGATATCTCAACATAAAACTAAACTCACATAACCAGACACAAACTCAGATTTAATATGAACCATTTATTTTTCCATGTAACAATGACACAGTTACAAAATGCAAAAGTAATTTACTTTGTATCAAAAGGTTTAAACATACAAAATAAATGGGTTACAGCTCATAGGGCTCACATGTAGCCACGTGCACCCGCATAGGTTTGGACTGGTTTGGGGTCGATGATTTTAAGGATTTTAATTCGAGAAGGATCCCAGACACAATCCTCCTCGAAACCGCTCTTCACCATCCCACAGTTGGGGGGCACCCAGGCGGTGTCGAAGCCTAAGTCGTGCCAGGTCTTCTGATTTGGATGGCGTTGGCGATTAATGGCGATCACTCTCCCTACGTTGACCAAAACCTTAATGACAGCCCTGTCATGCTCTGGGTGATTAATCGGATAATGGCTAGCTTTCAGCAGGTCTCTGCTGAGGTAGACACCGCAGCCAAGCATCCCGTCTGGGGACTGGCGAAAACCTTTGGCCAGGATTGATTGAGCAATGGCCCTGGTAGTGCCATGGTACATGATGTACTTTCTATTATCAACTGGCGCAGAGAGCCCAAGTCGGCCAACCCCAGACGGCACATCAAAGTCATCTTCAGCCCAGCTGTACTGCATGTTGGTGTCAGTATCACTGCAGGAAAGAGGAATATTAGTGACTTCAGAAGGACTCCATATGGAAAAACTAAACAGAAACTAAACAAGACGTTAAGAAATCATTAAACAACACGTTTTAAGCCCTGGAAGAGTCTGAAAAAGTGATTGCATTCTTTCTAATACCACCCATGGGGTAACACCTCTCTTATAAAAAGTACAAAGTCCGATCTTATAGAAATCTATGAAACATATTACCTTATGACACAGTAGTAGTTGTTTTTTTAACCCAATATTAACAAATTGCCTTACATACAATAGGCCTACAACTCATATGCAACACCCAGTAAAAAAAAGTATAAAGAAAAATGCAATTAATAACAGATTTTACAGATCCTAAATGTGCGTAGAATGATTCACTTAATGGTTATAGAAGTATAAACTGAGTTTGCAAGAGTAATATCCTCAGGCAATTTGTTCTAAAATTAACAAGGAATTGTAGCATATGACAGTCTTAAAATAAACTTAACTTCTGACAAATAATCTACTGCTTCTCAGTTAATCTTCTTGTATTGATAAACTTGACTGTTTTTGAATGTAAATGCACTAAAAAACAAAGAGTGTGTTCACGTACCTTCCCTTCGTTCCACCAAGTGTGAAGGCTGTGAGCTCACTCTGCCTTATATAAGCACCTTCAAGCTTTGGGAGGAAACTTCATAAAAGTGCATTTAAATTTCACTTTCGTTTCACCTCTTGCACTTTTTTAAAGTTTGATTTGAAATGTGTTTTACATTGTGGGTGTGGTCAACACAGCAGTGCCTGCCAATGACGTGGGAATCTAAGGCGGTATCTGCAGATGTAGGAGCGGGAGTTATGGGACTTTCCAGGTCTCTTTTAACACAGGATGATTTGGCACTCATGTCCGGGGCAGATAAGTTCCATAACAGTGAAAACAATGAATAGGAAACTGGTTTGGTATGTGGCAACATTCTCCAGAACCACAATTATATGAGCTCAGGTTTTCATTGTGCTTATACACCTGCTCATCAAAAGAGCTACTGTGGTCCAGTTTAACTGAAAGTTAAACTAAAGTTTGTAGAAATTAAAGAAACCGAGGTTGTAAAATGGACGCAGGCTGAGTGAGCCTCCTTTTGCTGTCCAAATAAACACAGGAAGCATTTCAAGTGCATTCCACAAATATGTCCTAACATGATGTTTTCAGCGTCACAACATTTTTGATTTCCTGACTTTTTTTGTTTTACATCAACAAAGTGAATATCTAACAAGTGATTATTAATACTAGTACTTATTGTGCTGACCCCAAGTGGCCAAACAAAATATGACTACAGCTTTAAAAATGCATTATTTTATTTTCCAACTTTGATTTAATGGGGACCCATCATGCAAAATGCACTTTTGTACATCTTTTATACATGAATATGTGTCCCCGGTGTTCCAGGGAACTCACCAAGTGTCAGAAAACACAACCCTCTCTATTTTCCTCCATACCCAAATCTCTAAAAAAGGGGCTGCAACGGATCTGATACAGACTGATCCAGATTTGAACACTTCTATGACGTCACAGAAGTGGCGCTACGGCTATTGGGCCAACTCCACCAATCAGGAGGAGACAGCCACGGCCATTGCCGTTCGAAAGCGCTGGAGATGCTGTAGTACATATGCCAGGCCTGTAGGTGGTGCTGTTCTCACAGAATCAGCCTTTGCAAAAACAGAGCTACATTTTTTCAAATTGAGCAAAATGAGGCATGGCTAAAATGCATGATCTGTTTGATATTTTGAAAAAAAAAAAGTATAAATATGCCTTATATAGGTATGGTCCTACACTATATTATTCAAATATAGCATGATAGGTCCACTTTAACTAAGTGTCTTTTTCAACAATATATTATAGGTCTCAGATATATACAAAACATGTTTCTGAAGTGTTTGGCTTGAAATACCAAACAGATCGTCTATTGTAACATGCCATAAACCCCTCTGTTTCAGCCCTGTTCCAAAAGTGCTGATTCTGCGGCTGTAGCTTTAAATGCTAATGAGCTGCTGCCGGCCACACTCCTCTGCGAGATGATTTGTTTGAAAAAACACAATGGTGGTCTAGGAGGAGATTCAGGTGATAAGGTGGACGGGTGTTACCTTGGTTAGTTATGATTTTGTAGAATACAGTAGGTGATCTTTAACACATGATGAAATGGCAATAAAAAAGGTGTATACATTATTTATTAAAGTTTGTATTTACATCCCAACTAACGTTGTCTGAGAAAATAATGAATATAAAAATGGATAAAACCCCGTTTGTCTCACAATCACAAACACACACAAAATGGTGGTTTGCAGCTGGTATTTTGATTGAATTTTATTCTTGGTAGCAGGTCTGAGGAAGAAAATAAAAATGTGTGTTGGATTGCGGGTGTTGGATAATATAAAAAATAACACTAAATATCTCTCAGGTCAACTTCTGTCCACGCCACTAACATGTGATAGAATGAATAATAGATAACTGGAGGAATTATTCTATTATTCTACTTTTTGTAACCCTATTTGGTATCAGTATCTGGAAGAAAGATAATAAATAATAATGACTGATCTTTATACATCTTCTCTTTTACAATAGTCATCTGCCATTTTCTGGACAATACACGGTATTTAGTCCCTAGTAAGTAATACATATTTCTGAGTTTATTTCTAGTAAGATATAAATACAAAACCCAATGTATGTGAGCTTATATCTCATATGAGAATATAAAATATCTTTCTTGGTTTGCGCAATTTACCGGTAAATGTTTGTATGGAACTATTTGTACACATATATCTCAAAATAAATCTAAACTCACATAACCAGACACAAACTCAGATTTAATATGAACCATTTATTTTTCCATGTAACAATGACACAGTTTCAAAATGCTAAAGTCATTTACTTTTTATAAAAAGTTTTAAACATAAAAAATAAATGGGTTACAGCTCATAGGAGATTACACATGTAGCCCCATCCACCATAGGTTTGGACTGGTTTGGGGTCGATGATTTTAAGGATTGAAATTCGAGAAGGATCCCAGACACAATCCTCCTCCAAACCGCTCTTCACCATCCCACAGTTGGGGGGCACCCAGGCGGTGTTGAAGCCTAATGGCGCGTTTCCACTACACGGCCTCGCTCGGTATGGCTGGGCCTCGTTAGGACTGGCTCACTTTATGGCGCATTTCCATTACAGTTTTGGAACTGGGGTAGTATCTATAGTAACGCAGTGTAGGCGGAGCCGTGACGTGATCTTCAGAGAACCCCAGAAAAACAACACAGCCGTTAGCTGTTAGCACTCAGAGCTCACAGCTCCTCATATATGTTCAGAAACTAGACAAAAGTTAAACAAGTACAAACCACAGACTGCCTGTGTCATGGTGAATACAGTCGCTGCTTTATTTATGTCTGTATAGGCCGTTGTTGTGAGTGTGGACGGTCGGAGCATATACTGCGTTAGCTTAGCCAATCTCCATTTAGAACACACGCATTTTAAAAGGTTTTTCGCCTGCCGTCTGTCTGCAGACTTGACAAAGCATTAATTCATGGTTTTCACTAACCGGTATCAGTATGTTGTTACTTCGGCATCATTTTGAAACGTGTATTACAATTAAATCACGGTCAAATATGTCCATCTTGTTGTAGTTGTAGCCCCCTTGCCAGCGATGCTCTCTCTAGTTTAGCATACTCAGCCCGACTCAGCCTCGTTGTTTCTGGCCCTAGACCCGCGATTTTATGAGGCCAGAAAAACTGTGAATTAGGACCCGCCGGCCGGTACTAGGCCAAGTGGAAACGCAACCAAAGACGGGCCGCTGACGTCACAGCCCTCTTAAACCGTGCTCCGCGCTGTAGTGGAAACGCGCCAAAAGTCGTGCCAGGTCTTCTGTCTTGGATGGTCTTTTTTTCTGATGGCGATCACTTTCCCTACGTTGACCAAAACCTTAATGACGGCCCTGTCATGCTCTGGGTGATCAATGGGATAACGGCTAGCTTTCAGCAGGTCTCTGCTGAGGTAGATGCCGCGGCCGAGCATCCCGTCTGGGGAAGGGCGAAAACCTGTGGCCTGGATTGATTGAGCAATGGCCCTGGTAGTGCCATGGTACATGATGTACTTTCTATTATCAAATGGTGTAGAGAGCGCTTGAAGTTGGATAACCCCAGGCGGCACATCAAAGTCATCTTCAGCTTTAAGGTCTGCTGACCAGCTGCTGCTGATCGTGCCCAAGACCAGGCTCAAAACCAGAGGGCACCGAGCCTTCGCAGCAGCTGGCCCTTGGCTCTGGAACACTCTGCCCCTCCATGTGAGGTCGGCCCAGACCCTAGGCGTTTTTAAATCTACTCTTAAAACACACTTCTTCTCCCTGGCCTTTTAGTCAGAGCGGAGCACGACTTCCTGACTTTTCCCTGTGTTTTTTTTTTTTATATATCTGTTGTAATTTATTGTCTTTTATTTTGATTGTAGTAATGTGTTTTTATGATTGTAGTATTTCTTACATGTACACAGGGGTTACGTTGGGATTTGATATGTTGGGGGGCTCTGTGTGTAGGTGCGAGAGGGGGGCGGAGGTCGAGGATCTCATTATTTGACCTTAAGGGATATAGGCCTACACTGTGGCCCCTAAAGCAACTGCTCCATTATCTGTATCAAATGCACACATTGATGCCACCAAATGTCACAATAAAAATAGAAAGTACAACATTCATAATTAAGTAAATGTAACACCCTTTTCACCCCGGTTACACTTTTCATTTGCCCTGTACGATGGGCGCTGTAAGTGATGAAAGTGGGGGGTGTTGGCTTATCAGGCGCCCGCAGCTCACAGCCAAAGTGGGCGTGGGAGCGAGCAAGAGAGATAAATGCAATTTATGTAAACAAATATTTCCAAGGCACTCCTTTATAATTATTGGGATAAACAGGTTTGAAATCATTTCAATGTATACTATAGGACCGTAAACCAAAAATATCGTTTAAAACTTGAGAGATATAAAAATATGCATAAATACATTTTAAATAGGTAAAATAAGATATGAATGAACAACAAAAATAAAATAAGTTACATTTATTTGTTATTGGCTATGGTAGGTTATTGGTTATGTTCACATATTTGATTATTAAAATGGAAACCGATCTTTTTCATATGGGTGTTTAGAGTTGTACCCCCTAGATCAGGTCTCTAGTAATGTGTGCTTAAAGTGCACCAGATTGAAGCATTTTACTTTACATTTTCAAACATTTCTTCACACACACACACACACACACACACACACACACACACACACCGCTGCAGACTCTGCACGAAGGAGCCGCGGTGCTGCAGCTCCTGATCGGAGCAGAGACACTATATCCTGTCACAGAGATCTGCTATTTTAAAGTAAAGTCAACACATATCGACCCTAAATAAAGTCTATATTAAGAACGAGAGATGTTTTAACATATGGCTTAAACAAATGACAAATGAGCGAGGGTGATGACGTCAGAGCATCGTCCTATGTGCCGGGGCTGAGCCCCGGGCAGCCCCGGCCCAATTTAACCCCTGCATGTACAGCACTTTGGCCCGAACCAAAAATCGCTTTTAAATGTGCTTTATAAATAAACTTTGATTTGATTTGATTTGATTCAGCCCAGTTGCACTGCATGTTGGTGTCAGTATCACTGCAGGAAAGAGGAATATTAATGACTTCAGAAGGACTCCATATGGCAAAACTAAACATCATTGCAAAATGATTTAAAACAGAAACTAAACAAGACGTTAAGAAATCATTAAACAACACATTTTAAGCCCTGGAAGAGTCTGAAAAGGTGATTGCATTCTTTCTAATATCACCCATGGGGCAACACCTCTCTTATAGAAATATATTAAACATATTACCTTATGACACAGTAGTAGTTATTTTTTACAAACCAAAAAAATTAAAAATTGCTTTACATACAGTAAAACTGTTATTCAACACCCCGTAAAAAAAAGTATAAACAAAAATGCAATTAATAACAGATTTTACAGATCCTAAATGTGCGTAGAATGATTCACTTAATGTTTATAGAAGTATAAACTGATTTTGCAAGAGTAATATCCTCAGGCAATTTGTTCTAAAAATTAACAAGGAATTGTAGCATATGACAGTCTTAAAATAAGATTAACTTCTGATAATAATAATAATAATCTACTGCTTCTCACTTAATCTTCTTGTATTGATAAACTTGACTGTATTTGAATGTAAATGCGCAAAAAACAAAGAGTGTGTTCACGTACCTTCCCTTCGTTCCACCAAGAGTGAAGGCTGTGAGCTCACTCTGCCTTATATAACCACCTTCAAGCTTTGGGAGGAAACTTCATAAAAGTGCATTTAAATTTCACTTTCATTTCACCTCTTGCACTTTTTAAAAAGTTTTCATTGCATTGTGTGTTACATTTTGGGTGTGGTCATCACAGCAGTGCCTGCCAGCAACACAATGACACTGGAATTCAAGGTGATATCTGCAGATGTAAGCGGAGGAAACTGGTTTGGCATGTGGGAACACTGCAGAACCACAATTATATGAGCTTATGCACCTGCTTATCAAAAGAGCTAATGTGGTTCAGTGTCACCTTTAGTTTGTAGAAATTAAAGAAACCGAGGTTGTAAAACGGAGGCAGGCTGAGTGAGCCTCCTTTTGCTTTCCAAATAAACCAAGGAACCATTTCAAGTGCATTTCACAAATATGTCCCAACATGATGTTTTCAGCTTCACAAAAATATTTTGTATAATTGTATTTCTGGTTGCAGGTCTGAGGAAAAAAAGGAAAATGCTGGTAGGATTGTGGGTGTTGGATAAGACTTATAGTCAAATTAAATATCTATCAGGTCACCACTCCATTGAACTTTGCGGTACAGGGGCACATCTTGAAAATGAGGCCCGGGCAGGACTCTGCTACACACCACCTTATTTATCAGTCACTTCTCAGTCTTGTGGCTCTTCATGTGCAGTTTAAGGTACGTCTTACGGTGGAAACTTTTCCCGCAGATCTCACAGCGGTGCGGTTTCTCCCCTGTGTGCGTGCTGCTGTGCTGCTTCAGCGCGGAGTGGTCGCTGAAGCAGCGGCCGCAGATGTTGCACATGTAAGGTTTCTCCCCGGTGTGAATCCGGGTGTGTCTTATCATATTGTGGCAGCAGTTGAAGGATTTTCCGCACTCGCTGCAGAGAAACGGCTTCTCCCCCGTGTGGGTCCTCATGTGGATCTCCAGGTCTTTCTGACTGACGAAACACTTCAAGCACACCTCGCACACCTTCCCGCTTTTGTGAGTTTTCATGTGAAGTTTTAAGTTTGCCTCGGAGTCGAAGTGCGTCCCGCAAACACCGCAGAGGTCCGTGGCGTGACTTTTAGCGTGATTCACCAGAGAAATCATGGAGTGAAACATTTTACCACACACTTCACATATTGTCCGAGTCTGCTGCTTTTTTGATAACGTCAACGTCTTTTCATCCTTACTGTCTTTGCCATTTTCACTTTCGTTATTTGGGTTGCGTTTCTTCTTGTGCACGTGAACCAGCAGGTGGCGTTTCAACGTGGAGTCGTCATTAAAACATTTCCCGCACATAGTGCAAGAATAGGGTTTCTCCCCAGTGTGTATCCGGATGTGTCGCATCATGTTGTGGCGGCAGTTGAAGGATTTCCCACACTCGCTGCAGTTAAACGGTTTCTCCCCCGTGTGGACCCTCATGTGCGTCTGCAAAGAGCTGGAGGAGCCGAAACATTTCCCACAAACGCCGCAGACTTCCGCTTTCACGTGCGATGTCAGGTGATCTCGAAAACTCTCCTCACTCTCGAAGCGCTCCCCGCACACGCCGCAGACCTCCTTCGGATGCACCTTCAGGTGGTTCACCAACGAGATGTTAGCATGGAACGCCTTCCCGCAGACTTTACAGCAAATTTGCGATTTTGCTTTTTTACCTGGGTGCAGTTTCGACACCATCGGACGAGGCGCCTTCCTTTTCCTCCAGTCCTCGTCGCTCTCTTCGCTCTGAGACCCCCCGCTGCCCGCCCACTCCTCACCGCTGTTGTCTTTCTCCACCGCAGAAAAGCCGGAGTACGCTCTGCCTTCAACTTCAGTCTCCGCCTCTACCGTGGAAGTGCTCGGGAGAGGATCTGCTTTATCCTGGTCCAGCTCATTATTCACACAAGGAGGAGTGAAGATGACCTTGATGGTGTCCTCCTCCTCCTCCGCCTCCTCCTCCTGCTCCTCATCCTCCTGGCTTTTCTCAGTTTGTGGAGGCTCCTGGTCCAATGCGGAGCTCCACTCCTGCTCACAGTGTTCTTCCTGGTGCTGGTCAGAAGGGAAGTCCTCGTCCCACCCGGAGAGAGCCAGCTGTGGTTGGTCTGAAAAAAAAAGGAAAACTATTATAAAGATCTGCCGAATGGAGATCAGGGCTGCAAACTCGGACTGTTTTTTCAAATCTATTTTACATCCACTATTTTACATTACATTTGATTTAGATTACACTTTTATCCAAAGCCACTAACCATTACGGTTGTGCTGTATAAAGAAAATCAAATATCTCAGAACAGCAAGAATCTTGCAGGTTTATTTGCTTTCAAAAAGCCGAACCATTTTTAAGTATTCCAACAATTTTTGTGTTAGATTTTAACTGCCAAATATAATTGCTTTCATGTGCTTTTATTTATGTTTTACTACTTGTTGTTTGTTGTACTCATATGTGTATTTTAATTAATTGAGTTGCTATTAGATATGTCCTGCTCTGTGTATATTAAATGTGTTCTGTTATTATTGTTATCATCGTTTTTAGGCAAAATAAGTTACCATTGAGAATGATTAGGTGCAACACAAGTTTATTTTGTTTAACTTTGGCAGGTATCATCTTACACTGGAAAGGCCTTGCTAATATGACATGATAAACTTCAGCATTCACAAGAGGACATAAGTTAAAGTGGACCTATCATGCTATATTTAAATGATATATTGTAGGGCCATACCTATATAAGGTATATTTATACGTTTCTGTTTTCAAAATACCAAACAGATCATGCATTTTAGCCATGCCTCATTTTGCTCTATTTGCTGTTCTCCAGCCCTGTTTTTGCAGGGGGCTGATTCTGTGAGCTGCAGCTGACCACGCCCCCCTGCAGGAGAGGGGAGCCGCTCTGATCAAGTCAGAAGAGGGGGAGAAAAATAGATCTCCGTCCTCCGTGTTTTATTATAGCCTATTATTATATAGAGTCGTTATTCATTTGTTTTAAAGCTCAATAAATAACAAAGAAGACCTTTGACCGGCACTTTTCTAATTTTGTCCGTAAGATTTCAACTTTAACGGACATCTTGACCGGCGAAAGAAAACCTAACTGAAACTCTGCCGCACGGTCCCCTCGTTCCTTGGAAGAGGCGGAGAGGTGGGTGTTTGTCATCTGCTGGTGGACTAACCGGAGAGAATTACAGTGCTTGCCTCGACGGGGAGGGATTGCATTGAATTAAAGCAGCAGGAGCAAACGCTTGCCTCGGGGAGGGAGAAAAAAAGCCACAGCGGAGAATAAACAGAAGGGTAACCATGGTAACCATGCGCGGGAAATCTTCTTCGCTGCTTTTGTGGCAGACTACAGCGCCACTTACAGGCCTGACATATGTACTACAGCGTCTCCAGCGCTTTCGAGTGGCAATGGCCGGCCGTGGCCCAACCCCACATTCCCCTGATAGGTGGAGAGTTGGCCCAATAGCCGTAGCGCCACCGTCCTGACAGTGGTCAAATCTGGATCAGTTTTTATCAGATCCGTTGCAGCCCCTTTTTTAGAGATTTGGGTATGGAGGAAAATAGAGAGGGTTGTGTTTTCTGACACTTGGTGAGTTCCCTGACACACCGGGGACACATATAAAAGTGCATTTTGCATGATAGGTCCCCTTTAAGCTAGCACAACTTTACTGAAGAACTTCCTTTTCAGCAGGAAACCCGGTGTTCACGAGGCTCGTGATGATAGCAGCTAGCCTAAGTGCATAGTCAAAAGCAGAGCCAGAACAAATTAATGCTAATTACTCACAAACCTGAACGTTTTTTAATCTTTATTTTGGGGTATAAAAGTGTCTGCAGCTCCGCGCGCTGCCGGTGGATCTCCCGTTTGGAGAGCAGGATCTCCTCCTCGTAGCTCGCGAGTGTGTTTTTGAATGCCGCGAAGATCTCCTCAGCGGCTGCAGACAGCCGCTCGGTAACCAGCTCTCTGAGCAGCTGGACGCCGGACATGATGGAGGGACACTCGGCTGTGTTCACGGGCCAACCAAACCGATGTTTAGGGTTTTTGTTGAGAAAACAATTTAATACGACATGCAACGTTTCACTGCTGTGAAGTTGGCGCTTAAGTGCTGCCAGCATGAACTAGTTCCGGTTCGATCATATCCATTTCAAAATAAAAGCTTTGTTTTCTAAGAACAAAGGTAGTAAAAACATTTTTTAAATAAGTCTCTAAATTGCAAGATGCACATTTTAATTTCTCCAATAATATGGTGCATTACAATTCAGTGGCAAATATGGCACTCTATACTGCACTGCATTTATTTGATAACTTTTGATACGTTTCTTGTTACTTTACAGATTCAATAATCATTACTTATGATAAAACAATGATTAATAAGCCAGTGCAATAAGTTAAAGATGTTTTCGGTGTGGATACTGTACGTATTAGGCAGTTCTTTTATTTGACATTAAGTTGATTTTTATCCATCACTCTTACTTCTTTGACTTTTGAGTTTTTGTTACAATTTAATTGGTTGAGGGCTCAATAACGTTATAATATTGTCTTATCTGTATACTATAAGTTATACAATTGTTTTAATTTAGTATGATAATAAGTTCTCTACGTTTTACTTTTAGGTTATTTAAGTTTAATAAACTAAGCACAAAAAGTAAGGACATTTTTGTTTGGTAGATTATTTCTTTTTTGTAACAATGCTTCTTGGCCATACATCTTATACCATTGGAAAGTTTGGTTAGTTCCCTTTCAAATGGTGCCACATTTGTGAGGAACAAGCATTTGTGGGATGAGCAGCAGAGCTGAGTATGTGGGGTGCGCCCATGAAAAATGTGACAAATCTCCTCTTCCAATGCCAAACAGCTTTTATTTTTACTGGTGTCTCTTGTTTGGTGATTGGATGATTGAAGTTTGATGAAACAAGACATATTGGCAATTGAACAATTGATTAATTTAACAAGAAGCCTCAGTAGCGTGTGAAAGAACCAAACAAGGCCACAACAGCCTCTCCTCCTCATGCTGTCATCAGCCTGCTCACACTCTGCTGTGGGATGGCATCCCATTCTTCAACCAGCATTTGTCCCAAGTCAGCCGACGTGGTTGTGTTGGTCACTCTGGCTTTGCTGGCAGGTGCAGACAATCAGAAGCTAATCAGGCAACCAGGCACCTGATTGTCAGCACCTGGGGGTACCAGAAATTGTAACTGTCCTTACTTTTTGTGGTATGTCATTAAGATCTGACTATTTTAAAGCTATACATGTTTTAGTTTATGAATTATAATGCATTATTTTAAAATAATAAATGTATTACTATAAAAAAGGGAGACATTTAGAGAATTTTCACAAAAATGCTGAAATCAGATCTGAAGTGTTACCCCAGGATAATAATTATAACAACAAAAAATGATTAACCATTTAACTTATATAGCACAAACTAGTTCAATTAAGTTAAAGTTAAAAGTCCATGAGTTTGGATGCATTTAACTTCCAGTAGATGGCAACCTCTCCAACATAAACAACACCAAAGTTCCTTTACACATATATATATATAGTCTATGCTTTAAAGCAGCAGTCAAACATAAAAATACTCAGCAGCGACATCTTGACTCCAACATTCAATAGTTTTATTGTGAAAAAGTCTTATCTCTTCATACCCTCACCTTAAAACTGTACAATCAATAATTTAAAAAAAGAAAAAAAATGTTCAGCTTTGTGTTTAAAGGAACATTCTCACAAAACACACCTAGACACACACACACTCACACTCTTTCTCACACACACTCGCTTCAGATTACTCAGCAGCTTTAGCCAAAAACCAGAATAGTGTTTTACATTTTGTTCTCATCGTTATCACAACAGTCTGCTCCTTTGTACAAACACTTCCACAATATCCGGTCCGGAACCTTCCACCATCCAAGTCCAAAATGGAAACTCATTTCAGGAGAAACACAATTTAGCAGAGTCAGCAAACACTGAGGAGGAAGTCCATAAAACAAATAAAAAAAATAAAAAGGGAGGTGTGGAACCAAAACATGGAGAAAGATGTGTGTTATTATCACATAACACACAGAGGCTGGATGTACAATATAACACTAAACAAGTCCGCAAGGATGAAGCACAGAGAGGGAAACCTCTTCTGGAAATCTTGGCAACAAGCTGGAGTTATGGCCGGGCAATATTATGATATATAGAAAACCGTTGAAACACGTATGTTGTGGGCATTTTTCAATATTGCTTCAATCGCGTGTTACGCTGGGCCGATATTCATTTATCGCCATCATTTTTATTTTGCACTAAACTTAAAATGAGAAAAAAAGTGTACAGGCCTTAACATGTCATTATTTATTTAATAATTATTAATTATATTACCAGAGAATGTGGTATTAATATCGTTATGACTATATAGTGATTGATCATTTTGAGCCCCAAGTTGAGTCCTCATTTTTTAAAACCTCCATATATATATATAATATATATATATATATATATATAGCTATATATATATATATATATATATATATATATATATATATATATATATATATATATATATATATATATATATATATATATATATATATATATATATATATATATATATATATATATATGTGTTTTCTGTCCATGGCCTCCGGGCCTCCGTAGAAAACACACTGAACACCTGAGGGAAAAGTGTATGCAGCAGCAGCAGCTCACTCTTTGTGTTATCGAGAAAGCGAGGCGGACGCTGCGAGGTGGAGCTGAGAGGAGGATGAAAGAGACGGACTGATGAAGCCCTCCAGAGATCTACCAAAAGAGCATCTATTATTCAGCAACTATGAATCATGGGACAGCATGCAGAGGCGAGGTGTACATCAGAGGCAGGGAATAAGAAGAAGAAGAAGAAATGCTGCTTTCATTCCCGTGAGATTAAATATCAGGGACTCGGAGGAACCCATGTGTCCAACACCGTTAACCCTACAAGTCAGAGCCAATGTTTCCTCGCTGTTGAACAGTGTTTACAACTCGTATCTGCCGTTTCCCACTGGTCCTGAATGCCACTGAAAATAGTCCCCATCGTATGCCCTTTTCCTCCGGTTTGTCTGAAATGATTTGAAACTATTTGTCTTCTGGAACGAATGTTAACCTAATGGAAGCTTTTAATATGAATTCTACTTTACACTGCTTTCTCTTCATAAAGTATTTAACACTATTTTGATGAATAATCTGTGATGTGGAGCTAAAGCAGCCGTTTAGCCCTATAGGGAGATACTGCAGGAGACGAGAGGCTGAAGGGGACTGAGTGACATTCAGAGAAGAGTGGTAAACACAGGCGCTGTTTACTGTAAATACTGCAGACATTCCACTCTACCTGACACCATGCTCAGCAGCTACACCATGCTCAGCAGCTACACCCCCCCCCCCCCCCCCCCCCCCCCCCCCCCCCCCCCCCCCCCCCCCCCCCCGCCCCCCCGCCCTCTCAGATATCTGCACTTCCTCTCGCTCCACCTCTAATCAATGTATGGAAAACACGGCTGGGAGGGATGGGGGAATTCTACACAGTGCAGAGAACAGGAGAATTAAAGTGATATGCCCCCCCGCTATTTGAGTTCCACTATGACGGAGCAGAGTTTTAGTTCAAATAAAAGCCTGGAGGTGTGAAATGTGAACACAAGAAGAAGAAGGTGTCTCTAAACATTTGGGAGAGTGGGGAAAAAAAGGAGTGATAGTAAAAAGTAATCTCTGCCTGTATCCAACAGTGTGTGAGGCTTTACCTCTCCTGACTACAACTCCCAGAAGCCCTTTGGCCAAGAAAGGACTAGCTCGTAATGGGATGCGAGTGGATGAGAGTTAAAAATACATATTTCACAAAAAAGGTATTGAGTGGTATCTATGGCAACAAGCATCGCTGGATCCCTTGCCGCGGAAAGTGGTTGTGTAAACAATAAAAAATGAAAACAAACTCTAATGAGAGAAACGGGGAATTTGACTCATCTGTGCAATTTTTTCTTCTTCCTTTAAGCCGGTTAGGTTCAGGTGAACGGACTCATTACAAATGCAGTTTGTGTTTATATTGACATCTCTACGGGAATATTCAGGAATGGACTCCTGCGCACCAGCATGTCCGGACCTGAGATCTGGATCAGGCTGCGTCTTTTAAACGATTTTAAAGGTGGTCCTGAAGACACCGGCTGTTAAACCCTCACTCAGGTTGTCGCCAAGATTTCCCTTTAGAGAGAGTTTTAACCTCCGAGGCGAAACGAGGGGCGAATTCACAAAAAGGATTGCACGACTTCTGCGGCTCATATATACAAGACAAAGAGAAATATGTCATTCTTAACGCTTTCGCCGTGGTTTAAATGTGCTGCTGTGCTATTTGAACATATTTACATTTGGTCATGTGCAGAAACGTGGCACAAAAGAGTCCAATTCACAAAGATCAGCGCACAAGCAGTTTCAGGGAAATGATAACTTCGGAGAGTTGGTGGTTGAATCCTAGAAAGCGTTCTCTTTGTCACATTGACATTCCTTGCATGAAGCTTCTGAAAGAATGACTGCATCTTGTGTTTCAGGAGCTGCAGCTCACGGCCTGGAAATGTATTTTTTAAATGTTCTTTCTGCCTTGTATCCATGTCACAAATAGCTAAATGCACTCAAGTGCAAAACATTGGTGGTGTGTTGTAATCATATTAGCGCCGTGTTATCTTTAGTGAGGGACTTTGCCATCAGCAGCCACAATCCATTCTTTGTGAATTCGCCCGTGAGTTTTCAAACGGAACCGTTACAGCCAGCGGAGGAGAAACAATGATCAATAAAATGACTGACTGGTTACTAGTGTCTTGATCATTAAAACAGCAAATAAACTGGGTGTGGACTTATAACCAGAAGAAAGAGGGTAATGTGAGACACACAAAGTGAAGAATGTTGAGGTGATTTCTGTGATGCACACACACAATGAGGCGTGCATCATGTCCAGGAACTAAATACGTTTGTGAGAGAGTTCTGTACAGGTAGTTAAAACGCCAGCGGTGACTCTCGTGGGGGTCCGGTCTGTGGAGACCCAGATGTTTTTCCGTGCTGTCCTCTGATATCCGGAGGGGCTTCTCCTCTGGAAAGGCTCTTTAAGAGAGCAGGAAGCCATCCCTTTATCCATCATTCTTGCTCTTCAGCTCCTCAGGTTTAGGGATGTGCTCTTTTCCTCTAACATCCTGAACAACCGCCTCCTGAGCGTTTACTAGGAGATTTTGCAGTTGTTGCGGGTGCAGTTCTGCGGCGGGCTCTGAGGCGGACGGATGGACTTGGAGCGCTTCAGGCTGTTCCCCTTGGAGCCGCCGGCGGGGTTGGCCAGGGAGTACGAGCGTCCGTGCATCATGACGGCGTTCATGCCGTTGGCCATGGAGAAGGACTTGAGGTGCGACTTGATGGCGACGGGCAGCGGCAGCTTGTCGATGAGGTGGACCGGCGTGCACGACACGATGGCTCTGCAGCACAGGTCCTGCAGGCTGAACACTGCGGAGAGGAGGGACACGTTACACTGAGATCATATCGAGCTACAGCTTTAAAAAACTCCACAGCTAACAATCCGAGTGAACAGAAAAAATAAAGGATAAATATAAGCATCCAGGTTTGAATAAGGCTTTGAGTGTCTGTCGTCTATCTCCCCTTAAAAAAAAAACTCGAACTAATCCTCAATTTGAAAAAAGTGATTAATCTAATTATTTCTTACTAGAATCCGAATCATGTTTCCTCGCAGGTAGGGGTAAACACTGCTGTGTGATGGTGATTTGATAAATGCATTAAGAGACATAGAGATGCAAAAAAGTGGGCAAATATAGACATATTCTTACTAATGTTAAAACTTTATTTAAAATGAATACATTTAAAGAGGCCCCATTATGCTTTTGGGGGCTTTCCCTTCCCTGTAGTGTGTTATATAGGTTTGTGTGCATGTAAATGGTCTGCAAAGGCTCAAATCCCAAAGTTCTCTCCAGACACACACACACACACACACACACACACACACACACACACACACACACACACACACACACACACACACACACACACACACACACACACACACACACACACACACACACACACACACACACACACACACACACACACACACACACACACACACACACACACACACACACACACACACACACACACACACACACACACACACACACACACACACACACACACACACACACACACACACACACAATTAATTTGCCCTTTGGATCATGAGATTGTGTGATGTGTGTTTATTATGGAATTTGAGTGTGTGTTACTCCAGCAGGTGGGGTTTAGGTTTGAATGGAGAGGGGCTGCAGAGGTGTGGCTCAGTGAAAAGCACACAGACTTTAGACCTTGTTTCTTTGCAGCTTGCAATATAGTTTGATTTTCCTATTTAGTTGCAAATCTTTATTTGAATTGAGCATGATCAGAATGCAGACCCCATGAGGAATAGTTCATGCTAATGCTAGTGCTAATGGGGATTTCAATTATAACAAGAAAAGGATAAACCAACTATCTTTTATTTTCAAATCAAATCTGGACACCTCAGTCAGCCAAAAAGTGACACACAAAGAAAGAAAGAATGAACATCACGGTGACCACACCCACATGCCCCCCCGCTCACCTCTGTTGGGCTTCCAGAACTTCTCCATGCCGTGCCTCATGAGCACGATGCGCGACAGCTCCGTGAACGACTCGATGACGTTGAAGTTGCACAGCGGGCTCACCTCGAAGAAGGTCATGCCGTTCTTCTCGGCGTATGCCCGCGCCTGCTCCGTGGGAACTTGCCGTTTGAAGGCCAGATGCAGCCGGTTACCAACGAGGATCCGAGGCACTCCTGGTGCATGCTGGGAAGTAAAGAATCAAACAGGAGGACAGAATGAAGCTTTGTTCATTTAATGAGCTGTTCTTATTTTGTGTGTTGAGGTGGCTAAAGTATGTATGTGCGTTAGACTCTGTGTCTGGACCCCAGGAAGAATAGCAAATGCTAATGCTAGTGCTAATGACGATCTTTAAATAGAATAAAGGAAGTAAAGCTATGGATTCCAACCAGTTATTAATTCCAACCCGCAATTAAAGTCAACAGGAGAAGGATGTCTAGTGGATTAAATGAAAATTCATACTTAAGTACCTACACTTTTTGTAAAAGTGCTTCGTAACATTCCACCACTGTGTGAGAGACATTTAATTCACATTAAGTTAGCAGAGGAAGCTTGTTATTAATTCAACAAGCGTGTATCTGGCCCTGTCTCTCAGCCTCAGGTCTCGCTAACTCATCCCATCTGTTCTGAGAAACTGTGAAACACGATGGCCTCCTTCACTCCCACGCATTGTCACCCCTCATCAGCCTCTCCTCACTTCCCTCCCTGCTGCCTTCTCATGCTCAGAGTCCCTGTGACACAGCAGCAGCACCAGCAGCAGCAGCAGCAGGCTCAGGGGGAACGGCAACATCTGCAGCAGCAACATCTGCAGCAGCAGCAGTTAACACTAGAGGTTTCTCCTGAAGCTAGGGTATGTACATCTCCAGCAGAGCAGAGACAAAGCACTCATACCACCTTTAACTACACAATACATTGGTCGATCAAAATAAAGAAGAGATTAATATAATGAATAAAACTGAAAAGGAAACGGAACATAATGATAAAATAGTTGTAAAAAGATAATTAGATGAAGCTCTACACTGAGACAACAGGAAACAACTGTCGGTGAAAGATAGTAAAGATATGTAAAACATACAGCATATAACCAGAGATAAAACCTAACAGTTTCTCTGCAGACTGTCACCACACAGAGATCTTCATCCCTCCATCTCTACTTTATTTCTGTGTTTCTAAAGTGGACGAGCGCCACACCACGTCTTTGGAGGTGGAGCAGGAAAGGCCGGACTGAAACACACATTCCACAGGCCAAAAATATCACACACACTCACACAGACGCGCCTATACACAGACATCCTCTTGGTCTCTAATTCAGCAGGAAGGACATGAGTGTAGCACCCCCCCTACACACACACAATAAATATATATATTTATAAAAAAGGTTTTGCTCATATTTAAAAGTTACACTGTCTGATTATTATTATTATGCAGCTTCATTATTGTTGCAGCAAAACAACACAAATCAACAACTAATAAACGTCTCTGTCGGCGTGGCAGCCGAGGCAGGAAGGGTTAACAATGGCATTGTGTTTCCCCGTTAGATATTCACTTTTGAAAATAAAACCCAGCCTCCTTTCACAATAATTCATTGTCTTTTTCCAAGTTTTTGTGTTACATTAAATGAGAGTACTTAAGGTATTGAAAATAAGTCTGGGCAGCAGACTTTATTAAGACTAATCGACAAATATACATCATAGCGTAAAATACTATGAAAGCTTTATATATATATATATACACACAGTAAGGCAACTAGTAAGTAGCGTAAGCCCTAATACAGTTGTTTGTAAAGGATACATTACTTATAGAGAACATGGAGTATGTTTTTCAAAATAAAAGCACCAGATGGTAATTGTATCTTAAAAGGGGACTCAGGACGAGGCCTGTTTTTCAAAATAAAAGCCTCCAACAATCGATGCATGTTAACAGAAACGTACAAATGTAAATTGTATTTTTCAAAATAAAAGTGTCAGAATGTAAATGTATCTGAAAAATGCTCTGCCCCAGAGTTTGATGGCAGGGCTCCACCTCCACACTCACCTCATCGATCTCTCTGATCCACCTGTCGATGCCGTCAAAGGACCAGCGGTTTGTGATGTCATACACCAGCAGGATCCCCTGGAGACACACGACAACAACAACAAGCAGTCACACGTCTGTCTGTAATCACTATGACATTAGGACAGTGTTTCTCAAACTTTATAACAAGGATTACCATCTGCTCAAATATCTTTTAGCATTAACCTGCATTTGATCCAGCAGGTTCACTTAATGCAAAGTTCAGTAGTCTATTTAATGAGTTTGTTTCTCACCTGAGCCCCGCGGGAATATGACCGAAAGATGGTGCAGAACCTCCCCTGGCCTGAGGTGTCCCTGAGAACAGAGAGAAAAGACAGAAAGAAAGATTCATATGTGAAACAGTGAAGACGGAAACACTCGTCCGGCTACTGGTCTGAATGAATCCAACTAAGCTTATAATATTTCCTGAAGTAACGTTGTTGTACTCGATGTACTTTTACCCACATCTGGATGACTATATCCCTATGACCCTTTTTTGTCTCTCACATTATTTTGTAGCCTGTTTCTTTTTCCAACCTCTATCTTACCCATCTTGTGATATCAGATTCTTTACAAAGAGAATCATTGAGGATTAATTGAGCTATTTTTAAACCGGTGTTAGAAATATGAAAGGAAGCATCATTTTCCAACTTCACAGCTCGTTTGACATCTTACTGTAGATTCAGAAACTATTTACGGTGGAGAGTTTGAAGGATCATTTCAGACGAGCTGCTTAAGGAAAGCAAAGCCAGATGAGCCGGTCGTGTGTTCATCCAGTCAGATGTCAAAGTCTGAGAGACAATCACCTGTCAATCAACTATTGTGCGGTCCACCATGTAGGATGTTCATACGAGGGATGCCAGCGATTATTCGATTTTTCGAATATTCGTTACAGTCTCCATAATCGAAAATTATTTTTAAAATTCGATTTTATTAATATATCTTTTTATTATTATTTATGTTTTTCTTTTTTTTCCTGGCTTAGTTTCAACCAAAATATAGACTAATGCTAATAATAGTAATAATAATTGTAAATGGCCATTGGTCACACCACCAGTTTGTTTTACTGTAAACTTGGAGGAAGCAGACTGCTGCTGCAGCCTGCTACACACCGACCCGACCCGACCCGACCCGACCCGCCCCCCCCCCCCCCGGCCCCCCCTCTCCGTCACACGTGCGATTGATTTATTGGCGATATACAGAACAGTGAGAACAACACAACTAAAGAGGAACAAAGCGGCACGTTCAGAGAAGAGTTCCTCGTGGAACTACTTCGAACTGACAAGTGCAAATGAAGTAAAATGCAAGCTCTGCGAAAATACTTTTTATTTCTCTCTCCCGCGGGGGGGGGGGGGGCGGCGAATAATTGATTAATATTCGCCAGGGCTGTCCGATTTTCTAATTTGATCATGGTCAGTTTCTGGCATCCCTAGTTCATACTAAGTCAATGTTTGCAAGACAGGTGCAGCTTTCTGAATGAAAATGAAAGAATGAAATGATTCTCCCCTGTCTGCAGACCAACATATTGCACTTTGAGCCTGAAATGAAACGCCTCCATTGGACTCTTTCTTTACTTCTGGAACATAGTGACATCACCATTTAACACTTTCGCTTCTACTGGCTGGCGCTCCATCACATTGTGCTTGATAGGCTAAGGGGCGGGACCTCTCTAAGCGGTAGATCAATCACAACAGAGCTGGTCAGCTAACCAATCAGAGCAGACTGGGCTCTGGTTTCAGACAGAGGGTGAAAAGAGGTGCTGCAGCACAGGCAGTATGAGAAAAATAAAGAGCTTTTTGAACATTAAAGCATGGAGACATGTCACAGGAGAGGCACTAAATACAGATATACACCTGAACATGAGCAGACTAGGCCACTTTAACAGCAGCAGGACGATGTGTGTGCAGATCTTTTAAAACCATACACGCCCACACGGTCACTGAGGTCTGCTGACAGACTCTTTCTGGTAGTCCCAAAATCAAGGCTGAAGCAGCGAGGAGACAGAGCCTTTGCTGTTGCAGCTCCAAAATTATGGAACGAATTTCCCCTCCAGGTTGGACTTGCTCCAACTCTGCCTGTTTTTAAATCTCGTTTAAAAACCCACTTCTTTTCCCTTGCATTTACAGACCAGATGACACATGTGCTTTTAAATGTGGGTTTTTATCTTACTAGTGTTTTGTATTGTTTTTACGTCATGTAGGAGAGTTTCTCAGTCTGTGGCTTCTGATCTGGTTTCATTGTCTCGTGTTTTACATTTGTTTCATGTCGCGTCTGTCTTTTTTATGTATTTATGCTATGTTTTTATACAGTTGTTGATGTACAGCACTTTGTTCAACTCTGTTGTTTTTAAATGTGCTATAGAAATAAAATGGATTGGATTGGATTGACCTGTCACCAGGTGCAACAGTGTTTCTCATTTATGTGTTTTAATAGTTTTCTGCAGAAGTGATTTGCTGACAAAAAGAAATATAAATAACACCACCTTCAACTTGACATTTCCTCCGTTTCTCTCTGAGAGTCATGAGACACAGATGGCAACAGAGACAGAAATAGAAAGGAAGCAGAGGATGGAAAGGACCACATTTAGACAGTGAAACAACAGGCAGGACAGATTAGGAAGAGTCAGCATCATAGGGCTGCATGCTTTGAAACATTTCCCTCCACAGGGAAGACAAGGCGTTGCTTCTCCCCTGAGGAGTGGCCTACTTCCACCTAGCACTGCAGTGTCTTTACTGACAGATACATCTGCTGCATCTCCACTGATGCAAGATTATTTGTCAGGCATGTAATAATATGCAGAGAATAAGGACCCACAACATCTGCAGGAAAGTACATGCACCCTGCAGCTGGCTGTTTTTACAATTAGATGTTTCAAATGATTGGTTTAAATAAGAAGAAAACATGTGATGCATCTGCAAACATGTTTTTAACGAATATAGAAACCTTCCTGCTTAATGTATTTTTGTCGCTTGTGCTTATTTTTAAAATATGATGTTAATGAAATGCAACCCCTTGACATTATTCCTCTTTTCCCCTTAAGTAGCTTTCCCTGTCTGACAGCTTGAGATATATTCTGTATCATGTTGTTCCAGCTCTCCCTTGAAGCTCTGTGATGTTTACACCGAGTGAAATATTCAGAGCCAAGACTTGATGTTTTTTCCTGGCTGCAGCATCCATCAGACTGAAATATTCAAGACGCATCTTTTAATACACATTTGTTCAAAAACAACCTGATATATTGCACATCTTTGGAAGCTTTTTTGGTTTGAACAATGTTGGGTTACACTACATTCGCTCTGCGGGTAGGTCGGAGAAATATGAGAATGAAGACCCTTAGACACCACAGGCAATTTTTAGATGAGATTAATCAAATGATGTAATGTTGTACTTGCATTCATTATGAACACTTCAGGGGTCTCCTAAGACAAAGTCATTTTGGCTTTTATTCGTCCAGATTTTGAGATATATTTCAGGGATTTCTATATCTTCACTCCGCTTAAATACATAGAGGTGATTTACATTTCGCAATTATCATCACAAAATGACTTCTGTGATCATTCTTCCTCTGCACTACACTCTCCTGAAGATATTTCTTATAAAAACAGGCCGTGAGGTATGTAGATTATCCAGAGTAACAGGGACAACCTTAGATAGACATGGTGTCGTTGTATTGTTCAAAAGTCATTTGTCAATGCGTGAGCAGGTTTGAGACCTCAGAGAAAAATGGTAAACACTGGGGTGGATAAACACAAAACTGTTCATGGTTTCATACCACAAACATATTATATGTGGACTAACCCATAAAGGCATTTGGATTTAAGAGTGCATCCCACAAAAAAACAGTAGTCACTATCTTTTGTACAGACAATAATGTGTTATCATTTCAGCAGTAATGAGTGTGCTTACCAAAGCTCCAGCTTCACTCTCTTCCCGTCCAGAAGGATGGTGGTGGTTTTATAGTCGATACCTGGACAGAGAGGGGGGGGGGAGACAGAGGCAGACATTAAGCAAAAGGATGCATCAATCTCCATTATAACACCACAGCTAGAGGAAGGCTGATGAACCAAAGTGTTCCCACAACACACTGTAGAGAACTGTGAATAGCTTGGTAGAAAATATGACAACCATGTATTTATGGGTTACAAGACAACATATATATTTCTGCTAGCTAAGAAGTCAGTGTTTTTGACTTTTCATCAAAAGATAACAATTAGGTTCATATATTTTCAGTTCAGTCCATAACCATTGCTAATATTCTTGCTTTCAATCTGTGTCCTACTCTGAAATTCATTATGTCCTCTCCAAAATTAACATTTGACTGTTTCCTTAGTAAATACCTGTGTCACATTGTCTTGTTTTTTAGAACCATGAAGATTTGAGTTTAAGACTTATAATAATTTTCAATAGAAAGGAAAAAAAAGGAAGAATAAATCCCATCAATGGACTTGTTGTGTTTTTATCTTTTAATACTATTTAATTCTAAAATATGGACCTATAAAACATCTGGGAGGTCAAGAGTGATACAAAACATGAAATCAATAGATTTCATGTGCAACTGCTCCTCAAGCGACCAATAACAATACTAAGAGTCTACAGTCTTGCTAGCAGCTGTGGGGCTGTAACTGGAGCTAAAAGCTAATAATAACATGCTAACATGATTGCACAATGTTAATATAACAATGCTGTGAACATTTGCAGGTATATTGTCCTAATAACTGGACAAATGTTGACCTGATAATGGGGGTAGATTTAAATGTCAGAGGGTTTAACCAAATCTTTAAAATACTCCAGAGGGGAAGAAGTTTTTTTTACTCAAAACCACAATGGTTGGCAGGGCTCATTTCACTTCATTGATTTACAAAATTGTTATCCCAATCCAAACAGTGGGCTTTTTTTGAAGATGTTATTTCACCGTATAAGTGAAAACAGTGACCGTTTGAAAATAATGACTTCCTGTGGGGACCATGAAAGTCTGAACCATATTTAATGTAAAACAATTTAAATGAATTATTACAGTCCTAAACAACTCTGTTTAAAACTGAAATGAAGAACTGTGAAAAGCATGTTCCCTCCCAGAACAGGCAGCAGTGATCAGCCTCTCTGTTCTCGCCCGTTGTCTATCTCTTCTTTGACAAACCTGTCTGACTGCTACACCTGTCGCCTTCTGCTCCATGCCTCGACACGCTCACCTGACTCCACTACAGCTCATGTGGTTCATACCCAGTCTGTTACCACCTGAGGGCAAACTGGTGAACCACTAGATAATCGGTGCTTTCCACCTCCTATCAGATGTTTATCTTCTTACTCAACAGAAAGTAAACGATAAAGTTTATGGTTAAGTGTTAGCACCCCCCGAAGAGGCACAAGCTCTTACGTTGATATTGGAGTTTTCCAAAAAAAAAAAAAAAAAAAAACGAATAACGAAATTGAAACCCGAATAGTACTCCAACGAACGAATATTCGGATACAGCCCTAACTCCCACACATGACTGCGTCAGCCTCTGGCAGGTAGCAGCTGCTGGCTAACTAAATTAGCAATGTCTTCCAATTTCCCAGGCAACATAAAGCTGCTGCCGAGCTAAAGTGCTGAGCTCAGGCTAAGCTAATTTAATTTGAGTGAGTGCGGGATTTGGGACCAAGCGCTGCTCTTCTCTAGTTGCCAGGGCTCACTTATAATCAATAGCATCTCTGACGTCTTAGCAGAGCACTGCTGCTTCTATTCTGGGGTTCTTTGTTCTTTCGAGGCACTCAAAGCTTTTGTTGAGACGGTTTCAAAGAAGTGCTGAGTTAACTATATGGTGGTAATGTGTTCTAGATTAGGTTTTTTGTCTCTGTAAACCTAGGAGAGGTTGACATAGACATGATCAGCATATAGAATCATAGGGGTGTACGTTTTTTTTTATTTGTACCTAACCAGCACAGTAGCAGGTCAGCTGCACGCAGAGCGCACACTATCCAGGCTTGTGCATGTAATGTCAAATTAAAGGTTCACAAGTGTGCGTTCCACACATTTAGCCATTAGCTGTTAGCATGAGGTTATGCTGAGGTTACTACGACAAGTTGATTGGTGTGCAGGTGTGCTCGACAATATGGCGAGCGCAGAACAAATAATGGCTAATGGAATGGAAACATATAACGGAAATTCAAAAGCATCACTCAGATGTGCTGATCATCAGGAGAATAAGTGTTTCAAATGTTCCTTGTTTTTAAAAAGAAAACCGTTTTCAAGTTTAAAATACTTTTTTTTTTTAAACATATCCATTTTCGGGGTTTTTTATGCACACAAAACCATGATTTTAGTGTACACCACAAGTAGCTAATTAATATGAATGTATCAATTAATTAAATAATAATTAAATTGTTTGTGAACATGTCTTAAAGTTGTAACATTTAAATAATAGCTATAAATATGAAATACATTACATCTGCAGAAAAGGTGCAGATAATCAGATTTGACTGCACTTCCTGCTAAGCTCTGGAGTAATATTGAACAGATAAGAGTCTGCATGCGTCTTGCTAGAGGATTAGACCAGGGCCGGCTTTACATTTACCAGTTCACTCTCTCCTGTGAACACCTCCCTCCATCTCGGAGTTGGCCTGCTTCCACTTGATAACTGCTGTGTGTGAATACCACTGTCTAAACAGCCAGTCCTCTGCTGCAGAGAAACAATGGGCCGCCGGGCCTGCATGACCCCCGGGGAATATCCCATTGTTAGTGCGTGCTGAATGAAGAACAGATTTAAGAGTCTCGCAGCTGTACTGAAAAGCCTCTTTCCAACCTGCTTTTGCATTTTGATTGTCTACACCCCTCCAAGGCTGGTGTTATCTGATTGCTAACTTCAACAGGCTGTGAAATTCAATACCTTAACGCAGTGTGAAAAATGAATGGAGGGGGATCCTCTCTGTAACACACCAACCCCCCCTCTCCAACCAAAGTGGCCTTAACATCAGTTGGGGGGATTCATATTAGGATACATACAGCAAGACAATTAACATTTAGAGCCTACCCCTTTCTCTTTCTTGACATAAGCCTTTGTGGGCGAATTATAAATACACTGCAGGAATGCTTTTTGGTAATTACTGAGATGAAGTAACTTGATTTATTAGGTATTAACTCGATTTGATTTAACAAAATACTTTTCTAAATGCTTATTTCATCAAAATAAATGATGCCTGGCTACATTGTGTGGGCTAATGGTGGCAGCTAGAAGCTAGGGCTACCACTAGAGCAGGAAGTTGATAGTAGAATAGAAACAACAGAGCAATAAAATCGGATCCGATAATGGTGAACTATATATTTTTCCAAATTTAAATATATCAATTTGAGCTTTAATAAATTGCGATTTACGGATGTATTGTTTTGTCCATCAAATAATGACAAATGTCCTTCACAATTTCCCAGACCCGGGTGATGTTTTTTTTTACCTGACTAACAAAATACAAGGATATTTAGTTAACATCATACATGCGAGAAAAAGCAGCAAAATGTAACATTAGAGAACTTGGAACAAGATAATGTTGCCTTTCACTGAAACGATCATCAATACAGCTCTTATTAATTGTCCAAAAAAATAAGTAAGAAAGTGGCCTTCACTGTTTTACAGAACCAAACGTTTTTTCTGATCTGTAACTCACACTATCACTGAGGAGAATATGTGACGGCCCCCAAGTCTAGTTGGGAGCCAATCACAGCCCAAAGAAACAATGTTATCCAATCAAAATCTGCTGTTCTGTCCAGATTTTCTCCTCCTAAAATATTTAGTTTTCCCCTTCCTCCACACTAACCTCTTTTAGCCAGAGGGACGAAAATCAATATGAGACCTTCTGTCTGCACAAACATCCCGGCACAAGCGTTCATCTGCGTTCCACTCTGCCTCCATATTTAATGAAGGCGTTTGATCTGGCTCCCGTCAATTAGGACGTGTTCCTCTTTGAGGGACTCTGCAAAGGCTCGCTGATTTTCTTTAGAGGAATGACAGGTTCTCCATGGGCTTGTGTTCAGAAACATCCAACGCAGTGGTGACATCCTACATCTTTAGATCGCAGCCATGCATATATAAAAATGCAAATAGTGTTCTATTTAAGCCCATATGTAGATTTATTTTGGTAACACGTGAAAAATCTGGTATATAAAATATCACACAAATTTGAAAACTATCCTTTATAATTTCCGTAAATCCAAGTTGGGCCAAAAAAGATATGCAATATGCAAAGATATGTTGAATCGTTTATTGCTCATCAATAATCTTTTTTAGATAAAAACCTTGTAGCTTCACATGACTGCATTGATATGTTTAAATAGAGCCACCAAATATAGCAATACATCGCCAACCACGTTGAGACTCATTGTGTCTTTTAAATGCCTCACTACTTATTTATAATTATGACCTTCCTTTCTCAAATCATTGTCACTGGCTGTATGGAACAGTTTGGCCTTCAGTGTAGTGGGTGTGTAAAAACACCCATGAAGAAGAGAAGCCAAATGCCAACAGGCGGCATCACCCTTTGGCTGAATTCATTAAAGAATCAGTGATGAAAGAAAAGGCTCATTCTGCTGACTGATGTATATTTCATGAACAGTTGCTGTCATCCTGAGGAGAGGAAAACCTTTTTCATCTAAAAAGCTAAATGGATACTCGGGGAATCATCTATGACTGCTGGTGAAGACCTTTTGCTGGAGCAAATATCTCAACAAATGCAAGTCACGTGCACGTTTACCTTTAGGAAACTGGGCAGCTTGTATTGCAGTAGAAGTGGTTTGAAGAGGAGGTGGGGGTATAATGCGTGAGATGGGTAGACACTCTTCCTTGCTGTCCTGCTGGCATCTCATTGTATTCCTTAACAGACTCTTATTGTAGCATCAAGTGATGCAGGATTTATTTCCCACACATCATAAAGAACCATGCCGGGTGTTAGCATATTTTTGCCAATTTACAAAAACCAAGCATTATCTTGGTTACTGCAGACTGTTTTCAGAAGCATTTAAGTCTGAGCTTTCAATATTGCTACCTGCTTTCTCTGCAGCCATTAGCACTTCTCATTCCAGCACACTATTACAATTCATTTGGAGGTATTTTAAAGTCGCTGAGTGGAGAGAATCCATCATGTCTGCTTTTATTGCTGGCAAAGTAATGCTGCTTTCAGTGCTGAGTCATTTGTGCTACATAACCAACATCAATAACAGGATGTTTATGTTGAAGTGGTTTCCATATGTAGAGTTCACTTTGGTGACCCCCCCCCCTAAATGGATTTTCTCCCACACAAAATGTTTTTTAGGGTGTTTTTGAATGTATTATTCCTTCATTTCCTTTGGTTAAATGCAGTTAAAGCTGGAGAATGGTAAAACAACATTCAGGCTCTTGTGTGCATGGAGGCAAGAGTAATGCGGTTTTTATATAGACTGGACTGCCACTAGGGATGCTCCGCTCGCCGATTTTGGGGCCGATCACCGATAGTCAGAATCAGTATCGGCCGATACAGATCGCCGATCGGATCGAGTGGGCGGGGCCTATGGGGATCTTCCATTTAAAGTGATGTTTAAAACTCAGTTAATGGGGCTCATTCACTGGCGCTTCCACAAACAACCAACATAATTATTACATTCAAATGATGTACAGTATTCAAGTTTACATTAACTTGAGAATAACACAGGAGAAATTACGGGAGCCTCTCTCTTTTCCTCTCCCCCTCTCTCTCTCCTGACAGCCTGTCAGTATCGTCTCATGCAGCTCACTGATCCAGTAATGAGTGACCCGACTGTGAAGAATAAATATATGACTTGTTTTATAACCCAAATCTAAAATCTATTCACTGTATTATGATATAAAACAGACAAAAGCAGGAAAACACCATATCCGAGGCATTCAACATGAAAAATGTACTTTATCTGCTAATCAAGTAATCGTTTCAGCTCTAATACAGAGGAAGCCATGTAACAAATGACGTTTTTTTTTTTTTTAATGGATGGGAAGGGTGAGTTTTGCATTAAATAGGCTGAGACTTGCAAGAACACTGCTATGGTCATAGGAACTTTCTTTATGTGTTTTTTTCTTCAGGGCTCTCCTTTGATGAGAGTGTGTGAGTATTTGTGTACAGCAGACGGCCACAGACCACAGCTCACAGCGCACTGCAGCAGCAGGCAGGGATCAGCCTTGGAGCTACAGCAGTGAGAGAGCCAGGTGATCTGAGCTGCTGCACCCAGGGAGGACTCCTCTGACTGGGCAACGCTCCACCAGCCCTTCACAGCACGGTGGAGACAGTTAAATGAGCTGTGGGCCTACTCTAAAGTAACAAATCAATCAACCTAAAAAAAAAACTGTATTCTAAAGCAATAAGCCAATCAAAATGTGTAATTTATCCAGATTCTGAATATTTTACATTAGGCTAATTTTAGGGTTCCATCATTTATTTTGCACTTCTGATGTGATATGTTTACTACTTCAAATGTTCAAAAATGTCTTTATTTGTCTCATACTGCCTGTGCTGCAGCACCTCTTTTCACCCTCTGTCTGAAATCAGAGCCCAGTCTGCTCTGATTGGTTAGCTGGCCGGCTCTGTTGTGATTGGTCAAACGATTAGAGATGTCTCACCTCTTAGCCTATCACGTACAATGTGTTGGAGCACTAGCCAATAGAAGCGTGAGTGTTACATAGTGATGTCACCATGGCAAATGTTTTTTCTTGGAATATCTGAAACTATAAGAGGCTTTTTTCTTTTATGTAAAGAAGTTTTAATTATTGTTAATGTTTACTAAAGTATTTCTGCTGTTCTCTGCTACTGGCCAAGAAATAAAAAGTATTAATTGTCATGTTATAACCTTGTTAAATGTGTCTATTGACAAAAACCTTACATGTTAAGCCCTCACTGTGGTATCGATATTTTGTTAAAATTATGAACATACTACTTGCAGCCTTTGCTGAGCAGCCTTCAATAATATACATACATATGATATGTAATATATAATGTATATTAATGTTAATATATATTATATATAATAATATATAATATGTAAAACAGAGAACATTGCTTCCTTTGTTTGTTTATAAAGTAGGAAACCAGTGAGGCTGTTTTAGAAAAAGGAGGAACAACCCGTCATACCGGAGAGGATGTTGTTCGCTCAGTTTAACGTATAGGTCTAGAAATGTATTGTCAACAGGTCATTCAAACTATTGTTTGGCAAGTGAGACTGAACGACAATGCACATACAGTCTGACTGACTTCCATGGCAATGCTTTATATTATCAGAGAGCTCATTGTGTGTTCTCCACAGTCCACACAGCAGCGCAATGTGTAGTATGTTCAAGGCTTTTCTGATGAGCAAGCATGACATAACACAAGGACCCATCATCATAAGAGGATACAACTAAGCCATTAGCTGAGAGAAAAGTGACTCACCACTACTGTACGCGTACGGGGACTCTGCAGATCCATCCTGCAGGCTGTCCAGGATCTCTCCTTTGCCCACATCGCTGTCTCCCACCAGGAGGAACTTGAGCAGGTAGTCGTAGCTTTTCACTGGGCTGCCCTGGCTGCCCATGGTGCATCCCGTCTGAGTCCAGGGGCTGAAGATGAATGACTGTAAACTTCCCCCGTGTGTGTTGTTCTACACACTTGAACCAAAACAAAGGCTTGTTATGCCATGAACCGAATGTTGTGTCCACCAACTTGAAGTCTTTGTTATGCCTCTTTTTCGTTAACAGTCTTACAAATTCAGAGCACCTTTTCAGATAAAAAAAAAAGAGCTTCCAATCTCAAAGGAATGTCTTACTTGAAAAAGATAACATCCTTATTGCTGAAAATAAGTGCAACTAAGCTGTATCCGGACGGGATGACTCTTTTTGGCTTGGTGGCATAAGTCTACGTAGAGAAGAAAAACATGCTTATTGCCTGGAATAATAATTATAATAAGCCACTTTGCAAAGTATAGGAGCAAATACCTTTACGAATCATATATTTGTCTAGTTAGCAAAAAAACTAGCTAACCTGGAGGCTGTGTTTTTGTTCCCATTTAAGAAAAGCTCTGTGGGGAACAACAAGCTATCCCCTGCCAGAGAGCTAGCTAGTTAGCTTAGCAGTTAGCACTGGTGCTATCGTTGCCAGCAGTTATCAAACACGGTAGATATTAAAAGACACTGACACTCGCTATGCGTTACGCTACGCAATGCAACACATGGCACTGCATTTAATAACTACACATCTCCGTGATTAAAAAGGACTTGCTGTTACTGGCTAAATGCTAACTTAGCTAGCGCAGCCCGTAGCTCAACTTCAACCGCCGTCCGTGTAATTTCAGGCCCCCTTGTCTTCCTCTGGTCCGGAGTGACAAAGATTCCTGTAACTTCACTGCGTTATATCCAGAAAACACCAATATCTGCAGTGGGATCAGAAGCCTGTGGCAGTTTTATGTCCAGTCCAAATCTCTGTAGGTGTACTCAATAATCCCAGTCTCTGATATCTCCATATTTCTCCATTATATTGAATCATAGTCACAGCTGTGGCTTCTCAGTACCGTACAACAACACTGCTGACAGATCCGCTGCTCGCCACAGTGTGTCCTCTTCTTGGTTCCCGCCCTCTCACTCCAAGCCCCGCCTTCCAACTCATATGATTGGACGCTGGTCTTACGCAGGATGTAATACATTGGCTTAGCAAAACGACCATCACAATCTGCTGTCAACAACACGCAGATGGTGAGGAGAATGTGGACAACAAAGATGATTCATTTGTCACTGAAACACGTACAGAACAATGGCAATCTTGTGGATAATACATTCATACATTCCGACTCTTAAGGTAGATTTGGTTTACTTAGAAAACTGTCTGTTTTAATGTTTTGTAGGTTGATTTTGTATGGTTATTGGTTATGGTTATGTATCTTAGGCTACTCTAAGGAATACACAATGAATGAGGCATTGTTTTCTTTGTTGTTGCCTGTTCTTGTGGTACAGTAAATGTAAAAAAATGTGAATGCTAAACACTATTGTCCCATGTGAATCTATAGTTTTGTAGAAATAAAACCAGAGGTGATAAAAGCTGTAGAGTGCAGATGAATGTACACATGGTAATAAAGAAATGAGGGGAAAAGAAGAATACACTGTATAATGCAGCGTAACTGCATGGTAACATGAGTTATAATATGACATGTGATGTACAGTAGTAAGGCTGAGTTTGATGCCATCTGTGTCAAATCTGTTTTCTTAACATCATGACTCACTTCTCTTTAGCTTTGCTAGAAAGAATCTCATGAGGGTAAACACCTACACACAAAGAACCAAGCACACAGGCTGGTAATGGCAGAAAAAGCATGAATCATTAAACATAATATGATGAGTAAAGCAGATTCAGAGTGGTAAAAGGTTTATTATCGATTGACTGTACATGCCCTTGTAAATAAGCAAATAAGAAGGGGGTCGGGGGATCGATTGATTAGGTTGAAGTGATTATCCATTATAATATTTGAATATCCTACAATATAATAATGAACTCTAACAGTAGCCATCAGACTGCACAACCAAATCTTGACCCCTATATACAATCCTTTAACAATTATATTTACCTACTTTGGACTTTCACATAGACATTTATATATATTTATAATATTCAGAATTATCCAAATCTGTAACCTAATTCTATTGTTAGTTTTGTACTGTTGTTGCTATTTTATTTGCAAAAAATAAAGATTTGCTTAAAATAAATAAGCAAGTGATTTTGACAACATTTTGATTAAACCCCATTAATCACAGGCTGTGAAAATGAGTGCATTAAAGACCAGTTTCAGAGTATTTCTCCCCCCCCCCTTAAATGCATTTTATGGCCCATCATGAGAATAGCATATAAGGCATTAAAGATGAGACATTAAACACCATTAGAAGTCATTAAATCGTATAACAACTGCTACATAAATCACTGAACAAAACATCACCAATCAACACACGAGGCATGTTTAGCTAGTGATAAATGAAAAAGAAGTTTCAAATTGCACTTTTTCCTTAACAATTTAATGTAGGGTTTTCATCATCAGTCCTACCGGAACTATATTTTTCCATTTGTTTGATTGTCAGAAAAAGCATTAAGACACAGCTCCTATGATCTATGGATCAGTTTGGATTTATAATGATAATAATCTGAATAGAAAAGAGCCATCCCAGGATTACAGTAAGACTGGATACGTGTGCTGCAGCAGCACATGGTCACAATACATCTCATTCAATCTAGGCACAAACATTCTTATTCAAATATATTAATAGAGCAGCTCTGGGGTTTGTCTCTTATTGACATTACAGATTAGATTAAATCAATAATCATTTCTATACCCATTATTTTATAAGCTGTTTATGAAAAGATAAGCCTCATCTGAAAAGAAGAGACACCAGTATATTAAATACGCATGGATTTTATTAAATGGCAATGGAACATTTAGTACAGATCAGTAGGAGATGATCAAATAAGAGGTTACAAAAACAAGAATGCACATTTAGACAATTTAACAAATTGGTGCTAAAGTACAGAAATAATTCACATTAAAGAGAGTGAACATTTGTTTTTAATTCTAATTCAGCACTAAGACTGCAGGCAGAGGACATTTCATTGCCTAGCTTTATAAAAAGTGGAAAAATGTTTAACTTTCAACAGCTTATGTATCGTTCACCTACAGTTTGTGCAGAACAAGGCCGACATCAAACCTCATTCTAAACTGTTGGTTAGTTTCATTTCAATCAGAGATGGATTAGGTTCATTGTTACAAAGAATGACACCACATTTCATTACAAATGACATGAATAGGCACATATATTAGAAATAACAAGACAAACGCTGACAAATTCACCCTGAGCAGAATAAAGATTTGCTTCGTACCATAACAGAACAGTAACTCCCTCCATAACTGCGAAATATGGCAACAAATGAACACATAAAACACTAATCATTCTTTTAGACTACACTCTTATACATCAAAACACAAAGTATTACAAAGAAAATATAAATCAGTTTTTCCAGTTAGTATCATTTAGGTAGACTTTTGCTAATACTTTAATTATATACAATCTATATGATCAGTGCAGTTAAAGCATAAATACCTGATTACTGAGAGGAATCCCGCCTCTATGTTGCAGACTTTAAAAAGAAACCTGTGGTTACTGCTGTCGAATTGGATTTTCGCATTAAATATGGAGCCTGATTTGATGACTCTTTTTTTACTTGAGTTACTGTTGCGACATGTGTTGGCAATATCCCATTAGAGTAAGCGGTGTCCATTGGCTGCAGTTCACTAAAAGTCAGTCTCACTGTACTTCTAGAATCCCTCCAGAAGCTTCAATGGTGCTTAGAGGCTGGTGCTGGAGTAAAAGTCATGGGTAATAAAAACTCAAATGTTTACATTCTGGTATTTCATGACTAAGGAGTGTTGTAGGGAGGGTTTTATTTTTGTCCTGGTTCCCTGTGCAAAACTACTTTAAACTAGGTAGGTTTTACAGGAAAGCCCATGGAGTGTGAAAAACAGCTTGTACTTCATGTTTGTGATAGTGAGTGGTACATCACTATGGGTTATTTGCTTATGGCACTTGAAATGGACATTTACGTTACATTTAAGAAGCAGGTGCACCAGCACAAAAGCCAAGCAATGTACTGTCATCTGCTTGTTTTTTTCTAATTTGTTTTTTTCTATTAAGTCTTATCTAAGGATTAGTAATTCATCTTTCTGTCGCACACTTAAACCACATAACACAAATAGCTTTGGTCCTTTAGTGGCGTTTTTCTTTGTGGGAATGCATATACATTTAGTACAGGGGTTTAAATACTCATATTATTATTAATTTATGGCCTCTACAACAAAAGAAAACAGCTGACCCTATATCAAATCCTAAAATGATGGAAAATAAAAGTATTTTCCCCATGTAGTGAAAGTCATCTTATGATCACAGTTCTTACAGCAGCAGGACGTGACTACTTGCTGGTTTTTAAGTTTGTTGGCTTACACCGCCTTGTTCTCTGTGCTCAGAAACATGTTTCTTCTTCTTCAACCTGACCAAGTGTGCTGAACTGGCAGTTTCTTGCTAACACACACTTTCTGTAACTTTCTTCCAATTTAACATGAAAGCAGCGCAACTCACATTTCTTTTTACCTTTCCATCTTGTTTCACCTTTCCCCCTCTTTCCTTCCATCTCATTATTTAATCAGTCACTTCCCTTTCTGTTGTTCCCTCATCCCCTCCATCTCTCAGTCGGTTTTGGTGGTTTTATGTCTCCACGGATAAATCAGCTCCCCAACAAACAGTTTCTTGGCCAGGGCCGCCCACGAGTCTTTGGGGTAACAGCTGTACGTCGGGGTGCGGTACAACTGAACCACCGTGCTGCTCTTCAGAGGGTTAATCTGAGGAGGGAAACACAACAGCTCGATATCTTAAAAAAACTCACATCAATTGTACTGTATTATCAGGTTACAAAGTTCTAAATCCTTTACTAAACAGACACAAATCCAGAGAATGTACTCCATTATTAGAAGCCTCAGAATAGACACAAAGGAAAATACTTTAGATGGCAAAAAAATCAAGGGGAAAGGGAATTTGATCTTTAAAAAAGGAAACTAAATGTGGCCTCTTACCTCCATCAGCAGGTGCAGGGCCGTCCCGGGCTCTTCACACAGCACCTTGAACTTTACACCCTCTGTGAAGAACATCGATAAGAGTCCAGAATCATCTATACACTCAGCCACCCATACATCTCTTTGCTTTCAGGATTTAATAACCTGCTGATAATGCATCATGTTGTCATAGTTCTGTCAGTCCAATCATTCCCCGATCGCTTCGACATGAACTCATTAGGTGTTCACACATTAAAAAGAGTGGAGCAGGGATGAAATATTTTTGGAGCAGAACCCTGAACTTAGCATCGCCCTGGTTCCCTAAATAAAACAATGGGATTTATCAAATGGATATTGGATTATATTATGATATTTACATGAATTTGTACAATAAGGTAATCTTAATAAATTATTAACCCTTTAAAACATTTTTTTTTAATAACATCGCTAGTAAAGCCACATCAAAAGTGTTTAAGAGAACATATTTTAGCCATTTTCATGATTCATATTTGTATTTTGTGCCTCTACTCTGACATGTTTGCAAGCTTGAATGTTCAAAAATTGCTTTATTTTTCTCATACTGCCTTAGCATTATTAGATCTAGCTACTTGCTGAATGCTAATTGGCTCACTAATGGATTTCATCTTTAGGTATTGAAATGTGGTATTGAATGACAGGCAATTCTTCGATACTTTAATTTACTGACATATTTTATGTGGTAAAGAAAAAAAGTAAAAATCTCTCAAGCTTGTGTTAACCACAGAGCTTATTTCAGGCATTTAACACATTAAATAAAATTGACTTTGAGAAAAGGGAAGCCGTGCAGGTGTTCCTCCTAAATAAGGAGAGTTTCAGATCCTCGAGTCAGTAGGAAGAATCTGTAGTGTTATCTTAAAAAGCATTGCACTGTTTCATGTTTACTTTGATTGAGCAGTTTTACACAAATGAAGTGATCCATGACAAAAGGTAACGTACCTGCTAGTCTGTAGGAGCGCGTGATGCGGAGCGCCACAGCGAACAGAGGGAAGGAGTTGATGAAGTCCACACTGAGGTGGAGCACGCCCTGGAACAGCACCACCACCAGCCGCAACTGCACAACACAGGGGCACACAGGTGTTACAAACAAACCCACCCTACTGGAAAGAATCAGGGCTGGAGTCACTTAATAAAACAAAAGTGTGAATGGACTACTGAGTGTTGTGGGTAATAGATTAGATTCAATCCACAGGATATATGAAATAATGAGTATGTATTTCATGTTTAAATTAGGGAGGGTAAGAAACAATTTGGGATTTTAAAACTTAATGCAGTTTCTTTTGGCTAAATCCATACTTACTAACTCCTTTTAGGTCAGTAACTAAATAAATCATCTAATAAAATGATTCAGTATTTCTCTACCACAGTTTCATTCCTGGTCAGGGTGCAGAAGGCTTTGAAACAGAATGTAGGAGTGTTTTAAAATGTCTAATCATTTCCAAGGGAAGAACCTCTGGGGCTTATTATCGGGAAATGTTGACGTATCTTGAGGAAATTTCCATGGAAGAATTTGTCAGTTTGAACAAAATAGATTAGCATTTATTGACTTTACGGTAATGCAGCCTTTAAAACCAGGAAAGACAACCCTTAAGATATAACGATATTCCAAATCTAAGGCAATATCTATTCTCATATCACAATATCAGCAGTTTTCTAATTACTGTGCTTACTTAAACTCACAAGAGGGTTTCATGATTCATTTTCTAGATTCCTGTCTACAGCTGTAGATGGTCGTTGTGTTTCAGAGGTCTGAACCCCGGTTAGCACAGAAGTAAATTTCTTGCAGGAGTGTGTTTACGTGTGACTCGTCTTACCAGAGTGAAGACCAGGTAGTAGAGCGCTGTGGTGGGCAGCAGGAACAGCAGCACGGTGAACAGCAGGGTCCCAATGAAGAGCTGAAGCAACGATAACACACAAACACACTCACAGTAAACGTCTGTGCCTCTGTGCTGATGACAATGTGTGTGTGCGTGTGTGTTGGTGCTGGTTTTATTTCTTTGCGTGATGACTTCTGGGAATTGAATGTGTCTAAAAAATGAACCCAAAAAGGCAAATTGCACAATTAAAGTGTGAACTTGTCACCAAATGCAAATCCTAATGGGGAATAATGATCCTTCTAAACTCCTTTTTTTGGTCAGGCCTGTCATCCTCTCATCCTCTTTTGAGAATCTTCTAAGCATTGCTTTTATCTGCATGTTTCACAGCCTCACAGTGACACACAGAAACAGCCTGTTGTTAAAATGTCAGTGAAAGAAAGGGACCGGAACAAATCCTTTGAAAAGACGCATGCATTAAACATCAATGACTTATGAACCGTGTCATATTCAAAGTGTCTAAAATTGGCTTCAATTTGACGAAAAACTACATTAAAGCGCTCAAATGTATACGCTGGAGATTAAAACAGAATAATATAATATTTTGTAATTACATGACCCTTTGAAGTACTTTTATTTTATACTTTAATTACATTGTGCTTATATTTTACGTATGATTATACGTTAAGATACATTTTATAATCCCTTGGTAAAATCACAAGCTACCTGACTTCTGGTCCTTCCAGTATGATTGGCTGGTAATACCTTTATTGTTTTATCTAAGCAAAACATTTAGAATTCAGGACTTTTACTTGTAATGGAGTATTTGCAAACGTTGGTCTATGTTTAGGTAAAAGGCCTTATCACTGCGGGTTACCTGGTCCAGGTCGTAGGAGCAGGAGTCCACCCTCTGCCGCAGGACGTTCCACTTCTTCCCCCTGAAGAGCCTCCAGAGAGACGAGAGGCCGTAGATCTTCAGGCAGTACAGCCTGACACACACACAGAGGAACATGTATACCAGTTCATTCAATACATTATCAATATGCACAGTAGGTGTACATCAGAGACAAAAGGATGGAGAAGTAGAGAGGGGGAAATGAAAGAAATTGGTTGGAATGCTTTTAGAAACAAAGTTAGTTTCAATGTAAAGCCTCTTTGAAAAAGCGTTAAATATATTTAATATCTTTCTTTATTATTATGAGCGGAAATAATTGATCTAAGTAGCTGGTGAGACATTTTATATGGATAATTAAATGTTAATATTGTAGTAATAATAATAACATATTCTTTTGATTGTTTACGTCTTTTTATGTTAATTCATTTATTTGTATTTATTTGTTGGCCGTCACTTTGCTGTTGTGACTCTGTAAATGTCCCAACTGTGGGACAAATAAAGGGTTTATGATTTTTAAAATGGTATAACACTAGTATTATGAGTGAAACCTGATAATTATTAACTGGGCAGAAATACAGTTTTTAAAAAAACAACTTGTAAGGCTGTACCATATATTATGCAGCAAAAAAATAAAAAAATATTTTGGCACAGCCCAACAAAAAATATGTTCTCATTCTAGATCAGGGGTGGGCAATTATTTTTTACAAGGGGCCACTTCAGAAACTCGAGCTGTGTTGGGGGGCCGAATCAAAAATAAGTTGAACTTAATTCTGCTCAATATACCAATACTGAAAAGGTGTTTTACAGTATGTTAAAGATAAGAAATGAATCAGCTTTATACAAAAAGAAATGAGTGCTTTTGATTTTTGTTTTTCAGTTCATTTTACTTGTTCAGTGAGAAAAATCCAGTCTGTCTTGGGCTTGAACAAGTGCACGGAAATCTGGTTCAATGTCTGAGGTGGATATGCGAAGGACAGCTGAGAGGTGATCATCAGTGATAGAGGATCTGTATCTGGATTTGTTGAACTTCATCACTGAGAATGTCTGTTCACATATGTAGGTAGATCCAAAGAGGACCATCATCTTCTGAGCATGTCTCCTGATGTGTGGAAAGTTCTCCTCTTTCAGGGAAGAGTAAAACTCAGGCAGTGAGACTGACCTAAAGTGCTCTGACAGAAGTGTGTCAGACTGCAGGTCAATGAGTTCAAGCTGAACATCACTGGGTGCATCATCCACATGGCATGTAAATGGGGAAAATATCATGTTCATTTCATTCTCAACTGTTTTGAAGTCTTTAAATCGCCTTGAAAACTCACCATGCAGTGCTTCTAACATGGATGAGTACCTCTGGAGGTGATCAGCTGATGGTGTGGCTTCCTTCAGTGTTGGCAAGTGCGTGAGAATGTTGTCCTCCATTTGGCTTGAGAGAAGCTGCAGCTTTCTCATGAAAGCCTTCACTGCACTGTACATGTCATGCACAAAAAGGCCCTTGCCTTGCAGTTTGACATTTAGTTCACTCATTAGTGCAGTCACATCTACAGCAAAACCAAGGTCTGCCATCCAGTCTGCATCTGAAAGCTGTGGGATGTCGTTTCCTTTCTTCACACAGAAGTCTTGAATCTCTTCTCTCAGGTCCCCTACTCTTTTCAGCACTTTGCCCAGGCTGAGCCACCTGACAGCTGCATGGTAGGGTATGTCACGATGTTCAGTCTCACTTTCCTCCAAAAGTGCAACAAACTGTCTGTGATTCAATGCTCTTGCCCTGATGAAGTTAACTATTTTAGTTACAACATCAACAACATGGTTAATTTTTAACACTGACTTACACAACACTTCCTGATGTATAATACAATGCAAAAATACCTATTTCTGCTCAGGGTTAATTTCTGTCACTTTATCCTGCATTCTCTTCAATAGTCCAACATTTTTCCCTGTCAGATTTGGACAACCATCCGTTGTCACGCCTGTCAGCTTGTCCCATTTCAGTCCCAACTTTTCCACACATGCATTTACCTCCGTGAACAAATCACTCCCTGTTGTTGTACCTTTCATTGATTGCATGGCTGCCAGCTCCTCCGTGATTTTGAAGTCTGTAGTTATCCCACGTAGGAAGATGAGTAGCTGGGCAGTGTCACGTACATCGCAGCTCTCATCCAAAGCCAAGGAAAAAAAGTCAAAGTTGACCGCTCTGTTCTGCAGCTGAAGCTCCAGATTTCCCGCGATGTCCTCAATTCTCCTCGTAACAGTGCGTCGGGAGAGCGGCACTTTCTCAAATGCCTCCTTTTTCTCCGGGCATATTAGTGTCCAACAAACACTCCTTAATGAACTCTTCGTCCGAAAACGGTTAACTTTTAAGACATAACTCGTCTTGACAGCTGCATCTCTGGATGTGGAATGTTTTGTGAAAATGTGTTGTTGGCTTTGCAGCTTAGCTAGCAAAGCATCCGACCCCTTTGCCCGCTCTTCCTCAGACAGGTTCTTGTATTTATCTGCGTGTTTGGTAGCATAGTGGCGACTCAAATTGTACTCCTTGAACACAGCGACCTGCGCACCACAAACTAAACACACAGCTTTACCTTTCACTTCTGTAAATAAATACTTAGCGGTCCATGTCTTGTTGAAAATGCGGCATTCAGTATCGATCTTTCTTTTTTTCCCCTTAGCGGACATTTCGAGGACTAGCCGGCCAGCATCACTCGTAGCTGTTACGGCATAAGCGTTTACGTAAATAAATAAAAAAAACAGCAGCTTCCTTTTCAAAATAAAAGCAACACAGTTAGAAAAGTATTTACGCCATGCAAGCAATACAGCTGTGTTGCTTTTATTTTGAAAAGGTTGCTGTTTTTTTTCATTTTGTTGTAATTTATGATCAACCTCACACGGGCCGGCCAAGGCCGGCCAACGGGCAGGATGTGGCCCGCGGGCCGTAAAATGCCCACCCCTGTTCTAGATGTAAGCTAGTTCATATATTTTTTTAAATAAAGACACGTTTTCTAAAGATTTTTCTGATTATTATGAAACATGTATGAACATGGATAGTTATTACTAATTCTCTCCCATGTAGAAACTGCATGGTGACCGCAGCAGGAGATATTTTTAGGTCCATGCATACACATTTAATAATCCACTCTGACAAAGGCTTCTCAAACTAAATCTGAAAACAGACCCTCGCACAAATGTAGGAGCTGCTGGGGCATAAATATGCAGAAAGAAAGTGGGTAATATTTCATTATGCACCACAGCTAGGGAGCTCAGCTATCTTTAGAGCAAATGCATAATTTAGTCAATCCTGTCCTCCAACACCAAGACTATTATCACAGCGCTCTGCCTTCCATCACACCACGCAGCAGACCGCCACATCTACGGCTTTCATTCAGATACAATTGATGGAAATCAAAAAGGAGGGGAGTGTACCTGAGAGTCAAATACACATTCAATTATACAGATTTATAATTTATTCTCCAAACAAGATCTGCCAGTAGGGACATGTTCCGGCATGCCTTTACATGCCCCGACATGTTCTGAGATTAAAAAGGAAGATTAAAAGGGTGGGACAAACTATTTTTAGATTTTTAATGATGCACCAGGATATTTATAAATGTCATATTTTTTCATAGACTTTAAGCAACCATCTGAGCTTTTTTTTAAACCAGATTATACAGAAGTAAAAGTTCCACAATTTAGACAAACATGATGCTAAAAATGATGATGTTTGTATAATATTTAAAAAGGCCCTATAATGCTATTTTGGGGGTTTTCCCTTGCCTGTCGTGTGTTTTATAGATTTTGTGCATGTAAATGTTCTGTTTCTCCCCCCCCCCCTCCCCCCTGCCTGAAACGCCTCCATTGGACTCCTTTTTTTTTTTACTTCTGTAACATAGTGACATCACTTCCTTACACTCACGCCGCTATTCGCTAGAACTCCAAGGCATTGTTTGTAATAGACTAAGGGGCGGGACATCTCTAAGCGGTTTACCAATCATAATAGATCTGTCCAGCTAACCAATCAGAGCAGACTGGGCTCTGGAAAAATAATTGCCATAAATGAATCAATAAGTCATTTTTCATGCAAATATGGTACAAACGCTGTTTTAAGTCTCTGAAATCTGGATGTATTTTTCTTGCTTTGTTCTATGGTATTTAGGTAAATATCTCTGTGTTTGGACTCACAAACAAGAATGTTAAAGACCTTAAAGATCGCCTTGGACTCTGAAAAACTGGGATCTTTTCAGCTTGCTGGAATTTCAAATATAAATCTGACTTCCTTAGGATCACTGTTAACATTATCATGAGGGCTTATATACATGCATGTCTAAATGTCACACTGTAATGGCGCAAACGCTGCTTTTCAGCTATTAAGAGAGCAGATGTTTCAGATTTACAGAAGTTATTGGCAGCTTAATCTTTGTAAACGTTATTTCTGATCTAGAAAAGCAAACCTCTTGAGCAAACAATCAAAAGAGCCAAAGAACTAAAACAGAGTGAAGGAAACTACTTGATGCACCAAATTATTTTTTAATAACCGTATGACCTAGTTAGGCAGCAGTGACGTAAAACAAAAACATCTTGCTCAGCCAGATGGATTATTCATGTCTTGTAGTGCCATCGACAATTTAAATGATAATAACTATGGTATTCTCTGCTTTCTATGAAGGGAAAACACAGATGTTTTCATTATGCACAACATCACAGTGAGGAAAAAAAGGATCCATTAGTTCCTACTTAAGATGAACTAACTCAAAATAATGAGATAATCCCAATTTTGACAAAGTTTCTCATTATTTATGCTTTGTTTCTCCTCTCAGTGGCAGAGAAGGGTTTACATAAGATTGTTATGAAAGAAATGTCATTTATATTTGACCCTCCTGGTACAGATAGAGGACAGTAATGGTAGTTTTGTGCCCCACATCTCCACTAAGCATGTATATAGATCCTGTTTGTGAATGTCTGTGTTTGGGCCTATGTGTGTAATGTAAAATAAGACCAGAGTGCAGAACTATATTTCCCCTCAGGGATTAATAAACTGCGTCTTAATCTTTAGTTTAAATCTCAACCAAGACTCTAAAAGACGGGTCAATAAGGAACTGTAATTATAATGACTTTACAAGAGGGAAAGAAGAAGAACAAGGTTGGAAAAATACGCCTCCTGCAGGAAGTCATCAGGAACAACCACAACTACAACTAATTACAGGGTATATGCAGGAATCCTGGGTTGCGGTCGAATAATCCAAAAATCAGCTCCTAAATTCTAACCCTATCGTCTATTCCTTGACCTCTGAGTGAAACGTCATGGGGTTAAGGGATAGTGGATAGGAGAATTCAAAAGGACTTAGGAGAAGAGACTGCGGTCCTTTAGAGAATCCGACTGCACTTTCACTATCCGACGTGTTTATGATGCGCCAGCGGAGGTCATAAATGTGCGTCTGCTGCTGTGGGGAAACTACAGTTTTCTATACAGCGGACTACAACATGGATGTTTAATAAGAACGAGGGACTACTGTAAACTCATCTAGAGACTCTGCACCGTGCTCTGATGCTGTTGTTTTATGCTTTATGAACGGGGACAACAGAGAAACATATTCTTCATGACCAAAGTTGGAATTGAAATAAAAAAGGAAAGTGAAACTTATGCTCATCACCCTCTCCCTCCGGTCCACATTAATACAAATGATCCCAATACGTATGACTGTATGAACAGATCTTAAAATCAATACAAATGTATTTATTATAAAAGTTAGTCCTTAACATCTATCACTGTGTATATCACCATTCAAACATCTTTTAAAAGTTGAACAAACCCCACACAGCTCAGTAAAGACTGAAATGTTGACTTTCTTTGATCATTTCAGTAAAAACTAACGTTCATATTTCTCTTTTTGATTATAATACTGATGAACGTTCAAAACAAAGCACTTTGGCAACTTACCACATACGTTTTAAAATGCTTAATAAGCACCGTAACTTTCATGATATAATTTCTCGGTCATAATCGGTTGTTTCCGTGAATGGCCGGATGTTGTGTGACGGCAAATGCTGCGGCTGCAAGGCATTGTGGGGCAGCATTTTCTCCTCTCCTTTCGGTGAGGGAGGTCCAGTGGTTCCTAAGCTAAAGGAGGTTATAAAGGAAGTTTGAAACCTCCTTTCCTTTCATTTAGAGAATTCGAACGGCACTTATCATGGCTGCCACTGAGGGACTTCCGGGTCATTTCACTCCGTTAGGAAGGTTCCTAAGCTAAATGGGCTATTCGACTTCAGCCCTGAAGTCAAATGTAATACCTTTTAAGACCTTTTTTAAGACCCTTTCCATACATTTTAAGACCTCATCGCCACTTTGAGTTTTAACCGGTTACATTGGCGACACACTTTACCTCACATTTACTATATACAGTATTGATTGTCCTTCCTCCTTATCTTCCAACCATTTGGACGCAAACTTGCATTTCCCCATAACGATGTTGTTTAACAACCGGCGTAAACGGACCTACGCGCGCTATCAAGCAGTGAGCGTGCGATGTCCTGTTCAGATGACGTCAAATCCAACGGGATGCCATAAATAAACTACACAGAATCACACTACACACCTACGCAATGATTACATTCAGGCAGACTGTAGAATACAACCTCTTTGGACAATTTATATACTTATTGAAAACAAGCTACAAAATGTAATACCTTGGAAAATGCCGTTTAATACTTTTTAATAGCCTTAATTTTGGCTAAATTGATTTATCAACTTTTAATACTTTTTAAGACCCCGCGGACACCCTGAATTAGAAGCATATTTGAGTGTTTAGAGTCACATTTAATACTGGATGGTGTTGAAATAACTTGGGATTTATCTCGAAAGAACATACAGTACATACTAGGGATGGACCATATTGAATAAAGCTAATATTAATAATGAATACTGTTATAAGTGATATTTTAATTTGCTGCTATATAAACTCCAACATGAAATAATACAGGTATTTTCACTAGATGTCTTGAATGCTCTATTTTTAAATATTTAATTGTTCTTGAATTATGAAGGCGGTTTTGTAGTGGACTGTATCTGCATAGAAAATGTTATAAATAAGAGTTTGAATTCTAACTTTAAATCATTTTAAAGGACTACTTCAGAAATCACTGGTGGCATCAATATGACAATTGCCCTGTACGCATTAAAACATTTCCATACATGCGTTTAAAGGCTTCATAAATAAATAAATGAATCATATATCTGTATTTAAATCAACAATGGAATTTATCTTATCTTAAGGGATTTACATTTTGTTGTTTTTGAATTATTTTGGCATAGTTATATTATTAAGTTATATAACAGAAAGCCAATACATACGTTCATTAAGTCCTGCACTTCAAGTAAAATCACATTTGAAAGGCTCTTGAGTCTATTCTACCATATATCCAAAGATTTTTTACCATATATCCAAAGACTTCTCCAACACAAAACACAGATAAACAGAACAATATAGTGCAAGTAAATAGTAAATACAATAAGAAAATAGTTTTAAAAAGTGAAATAGTGATAGTGGCCCCCGGGTTGTAGTTTGGACCCCCCTGGTGTAAACTAACTACTAATTGGTCTGTGTGTTTCACATGTCTGTCCTCCTGAGTTTATTTTGTGTGTGTGGTGTATCTCCAAGTCACCCTTAAGTTCCATCAATGTAAACAGTTATCCAGGGACCTGCCTCACTTTACAGTGGCCTGCCGTGTAGAAAATAACCCAGCAGCAGGAGCGCATCAAAGCCAGCTTATATTGCTAACAGGGAGGAGAGTCCGGATGGTCTCCTACCAGTAATAAGACCCGATTCGCAGCCTGAGGCAGAAAAACAAGAGCACTTCAGTGAAGAAACACGACTGTTCCGTCTATATATATCTCTGTACTAAATGCCTCATGTTAGTTGGCAGATAAACACATATCTAAGTGGCTCGGGCTGTGCATCGAGGACCAGTGCAGAGCTTGCTCTCTGAAAGTAAAACAAAATCGCAAAACCAAGAATGTACATTTAAGTGAGGTCTGGCAATCTTTTGTAGTGGACTGTCGTATAGGCCTCCACTGCTGTTGCATAAATATTTCATTCATCTAATAAATCTATCATCAATAAACATTTTTTTGTTAAAATTCTGTCAATATATTGTTGTGTCCCGTCAACAAGAGTTCAGTCATGTTTTATGTTTTTGTTTAAGCACCTAGCCTGTTTTTCATGTTTCAGGCTCGAAAATGACATGCCCAAAACAAATGACTACAACTTAACTTCAAAAAGGGTTATATGAATAATTTCTTTTATCAAAGCAAGGTTACATCTGTGAGTTGGATGTAGAAGTGTCAGAATCAATATAAATGTTTTTTATTTTAAAGAAAATTCAGATATTACATAGTAAAAAACTGTAAATTATAGTGTCCGTCCAAAAATTATTTTGTACAGATAGTGAAAACTACCCTTGGATGATGGGTTAGTAGACTAAAAGCTTTAGGAATCCAAAGTACAACATATAATAAGTACCCTGTATCAAGATTGATGCAAAACAAGTGACATTTGACCTTTTTAGAGAGGTTTAGCCAAAACCACTCCACCTCTGAGGTGATTTGGGTGAAAATGTTTTTTTTTCTATATCTCTGGCCCCCCTTGGTCGATTTGGATGGTTGACACCTCTTTCTGACCGTTAGAGCCAATAGAATCGAAGGGGGAGGCCCACATACACACTCATTGTAAAGAGAAAAGGTGGGGGCTGCGCGCATGTAAATGTAAAGCAGAGTGGAGCTACATTCTAGCTCTGGCATTTGGAAACTAAAAAGCAGTTTTATTGCTTATGGATCATCAGAAATAATTTCAAAGAAGGCACAGACACATTGGATGAACCTATGGATTAACTGCAGCATCGTTTTTTTATCGTTTTAATGCCATTGAAGACCAGTTTTGACCAAGCTAAGCCATGTTAGCGTTTCTAGCTACTTAGCTCCACATGTTATGATGTACGCTTTCGTTTATAGCATCGCAAATGTTTATCACTGAGTGTTGAGGAGGGCACCACTAGATTCAGTGTCTCCAGGAGATGCTAATCGAGGGGTTGGCTGTGCATCTAGGATAAGTAATAAGGGAGTTATGAGTGAGTTTAAGTGCCGTTTTAGGTTACATTTTTTCGCTCGTGGCTAATTCAGAGGCTGAGTGCTAGCATTGTGGGGGTTCGCTCAACAACTGAGAGAAGCATCTGCGTACGACATGCAGACATTAAGGAGGGAGAATGCTGACATCAGGGCTAAGTTCCTTGTCCTGGAGAGAGAACATGACAGAGAAAGATGTGATCTCCGCTCTCGCTCTGCGGGCCATGAAGAGATGCCGTCAAGGACAAATGATAGCATTTCTGACAATCAGTTTACCATCACTAATCTACAGTGCATTGTAAATGAGCTCAAAGCAAAGGAGTCAAAGATCAAGATGAGACAAGCCGATCTGGAAGAAGCCCTCAAACAGGAAAAGACAAGAAACTCTGAGCTGCACCTTACTGTTGATCAGATCTCCTCCAGTTTGGACAAAGAAAGGAGCAGGTGTGAGAAGCACCGCGACGAGCTTCAAGAAGCTTTGAAGAAGCAGATCACAACTCTGGAGGAAAACAACAAATTGACCTTGTCTCTGCAGAAGGCTCAGGAAACCTTCCCCAGGCTTCAGGAAAAACAACGTGCAGAGACAAACTACAACTTTGGAGACATCCATGACACCGAGTTCAGGCTCAGGGAGCAGAAAGATTCCCTGGATGAGAGCAATAAGGCGCTGTACCACCTGCAGCAGGAGTACACCAATCTGGGGAGGAGGCACTGCGACATCAACGCTGAGTATCGTGAGCTGCTCAGGACTCACACCGCCCTCCAAGTCAGACATGAGAGGCTCAGCTATGCTCAAGGAAACCCACGCCCAGACTTCAGTCCATATCTCTTCCAGTCAAATTGTGCAGCACACTAGAAAATGATCCTCCAAGGACATTTTGAGTGTGAGACTGGCACCGACGCAAATATGTTTTTTAGTTATAATTTTGAATGTTTTATTTTTTTAAATGTATTATCTTTTTTATTTTCACACTACATCTGTTGCACGTCTGTCCACTATTGCTTTCCCCTATGTTTTTTCCATTTGTCCACACGGTAACTGTCAGGTTTCTTTGGAAATTGTTCCTTGTCCGATGTGAGGGTCTAAGGACAGAGGGTGTCTTTTTATGATATTTATATTCTGTACGAACTGTAAAGTCCCCCGAGATAAATGTAAAATGAGTGATATTGGGCCATACAAATAAACCTCAAAGCCTCAAAGAAGATCCAGAGCCAACAGAAAGAGCTGTCTGAGAAGAATCTGGCTTTAGAAGAGAGCCTGACAGCCGAGAAACTCCCAAGGTCGTCTCTCAAAAGTGAGATTTGAGAAGATGGTTGGAAAGCAGGCGTCAGCTGGACCTCTTTCAATCCTCACTAAACTCCTAAGGTCGTCTCTCAAAAGTGAGAAGAAGCGATCACAAATGATCCGTTGTCAAAGTCCCAGGAAATGTGAAGTTTAGCCAACAATCTGGTCCTTTGAGTAGCTTTAGTGGTGATATTACTAATACCACATTATTGTTGTTATTACAGTGGTATAGTTGTCTCTTTGTAGGACACTGATTTAAATTATTCTTAAACTATGATTTTTTTTTATGCTGTGTATGTAATTTGTTATATGTAGTGTTGTCTTTTATCTGGACCCTGAGTCTGTAATAACTTTTTTTTTTTTATTGATTATATGCTTATGTTTATGTTTGTCAATTTTCTTTAATCAATAAATGTTGAGTCATCAACCATTAAAATGTCAAGAATTTGTGATGGATGTTTTTCTGAAAGTGGCATAGTGCAACAACATTTGCTGCCCAGTGTTCAAATGAATATAATTGTGCACCAGACTAAGAAGACATTTTAATAAAAATATCGGTTGAATTCAGCCTTCAGTTTCTTGTTGGTGTCTATCTACGCCGGGATCCTGAGTCGTGGCTGATCCTGTTGCTGTGGTCCTGGATCCTGAGTCCTGAGTCCTGCATCCTGAGTCCTGGACTTCGAGTCGTGGCTGAACCTGTCTCTGCGGTCCTGCCTGACTCTCATCATACTACTTCCCTGATGGCTCCCACAGGATTGTTGACATCCTCGTGGATTCATCTTCTTATTATAGACACATGCATTTCCAAACATTTGGACTACCTACGCTGTAAAATGTATTATCTCTTCGATTTACACACGGCATCTATTGCACGTCTGTCCGTCCTGGGAGAGGGATCCCTCCTCTGTTGCTCTCCCTGAGGTTTCTCCCATGTTCCCCTTTAAACTGTGGGGTTTCTCTGGAAGTTTTTCCTTGTACGATGTGAGGGTCTAAGGACAGAGGGGGTCGTATTGTCATACTGATATTCTGTACAAACTGTGAAGTCCACTGAGACTAATGTAACATTTGTGATATTGGGCTATATAAATAAACATTGATTGACTGATTGATTCAGTGAGCAAATCTCTACATCTACATTTCCGAGGAAAATATTTCTGTACATGTTTTGTTTTAAAGGTCACCTATCATGGTGTTTTTAGGCAATAGCATAGGTCTTAGATATATGAAAATATATAAAAAACATGTCTATGAAGTGTTTTGCTCAAAATACCAAACAGATCACCCATTCTAGCCATGCCTCATATCCCTCTATTTCACTTCCTGTTTCAAAAGTGCTGATTCTGGGTATAAAGCTTTAAAAAATAAAAATATTGATACAAAATAAAAAAAGAGGGGTGGAGCTTATGCGGGAGATTCTACCGGCAGATTCTGCGGTGATGAAACGCCATATCATGGATTATCAAGGGTTATTTCTGAAACAGTATGGAGCTCAAAGGCTTTCTCTCTTGCCGGTTAAACCACAAGGTGAGTTCCTTTTTATTTCCTGCTTCTTCACACACATGCTCTCCAGTACAGGTTAGCTCTGAGTGTTAGCGATGCTAATGTAAACACCGACCATATTACGTCCAAAACAGTCGGGCATTGTTTCTGATAGCAACTTTTCTGATAGTGCCGTGGGTCCGCGGCCGATATGACGTCAAACCGCCGCAAATCTGGATCAGCTCCGTTGTACCTCAGTTTTTAGAGATTTGGGTACGGAGGAAAAGAGAGAGGGTTTTATTTTCTGACGCTGCGTGAGTCTCCTGACACACCGGGGACACATAGTTATGTATAAAAGACATCAAAAAGTGCATTTTGCATGATAGGTCCCCTTTAAAATAACTGCCATGTGTGGAAAAAACTAAAATAAAAAAATGTTAAAAGGAAGAAAGAAGAAACCAAGATATTTAGGATAGAGAATGTGTCCTCTGCTGTGCATTGAAATAACAGATGCATGAAATTAAAAACACAACTCAGTGGAAACCATGTCCCCCACGTGGCTTAACCTCTCCTTTCACTGATTTAATATCAAACTGTGTCCTTCAGGAGCAAACAACAGAAGAAGATGCATTTATTATTTATATAAAACACAGTGTCCTGCAGCGGGGGGGAGAGTGTCCTTTCAAACACTATTAAAGAAACACATGTGGTCGATCACAGAACCCAGTTTGTATATATAATGAGGATACTGAGGGGTTCGTTTAGCATGAAACACTTGAAATAACTAACGGATAAGTTAACAAAGAAAGTAGAAAGAAAGGGAGGTCATAGAAAACTATTTCTTCTAAAAAGTGAGCAATGATTGAGGCTGCTTTTACACGGGAACGTTTGCGTTTATGCACAGTATGCGTTTTCAAAAAAGTCTTCCGTTCACATGCATTCGTTTCATTTAACGTGTCTGTTCAAACGAGACCGCTGGAAACGCTGTAGTACATATGCCGGGACTGTAAGTGGCGCTGTAACTTCCGCCACAAAATACACCAAAAGCAGTGAAGAAGACCCCGGAGCAGCCCGGAGCAATGTTGCCATGGCTACCCTTCTGTTTATGCCCCGCGGTGGATTTAGCAACATGTAGTAGTTCATGTAATTCTCCATGTCCACTTGTTGCTGATGGTTGTGGTAGAGGAGCTGTAGATGTTGCACTAACATCTGTAGCATGGTCAGTAGCAGTAGCACTAGCAGTAGCTACTGACAGTAGCTACTGGCCATGCTACAGCAGTGAGCAGCAGAGGCGGGGAGAGGCGGGGCTATCGTTATTTTTTCAGGAAATATTCGTATAGAGGCGATTACACGGACTCGTTTGACCCCCCAGAGCGTTTCGTTTGCAAATCTATCCACCTTGGGACCCGTTATCGTTTGTGGGGTCCGTTTGTTACGGCCTCGTGTAAATAATAGGGCTATACGCAAGAGAAACTATGCAGATACAAGCCGTTTCGTTCTCGTGTAAATGTGGTCTGAGAGTCAGAGCTAAACCTTTCAGATGTGTGTATCTCACTCTGCTCTGTGACTTTCACTCATGTACCTTTGTTATTCATGTTTTATTATCTTTTGCTTGAAATGAGTGTTTTTAAATGCCATTTTATAAACATGTTTCTTAATGCTCTTAATGTCTTTCATTTTTGTAAAGCACTTTGAATTGCCTTGTGTTGAAAGGTGCTATATGAATAAACTTGCCTTGCTGCACATCTAGAAACTAAAACAAAGCCAAGAGTAATATTTGGAGCGGATGAAAACTAGTGAAAAGAAATGTCAGCCGTCTCAAAGCTCTACCTGATGATTAGGAAAACATAAGATAAGATACGATAAGATGTACTTTATTGATCCCAATGTGGGAAATGTTTGCATTGAAGCAGCATAAAGAACAAGTCATTGCACATAAGTAGAAATAAAAAAGTAAACATTAACATACGTGTTGTTTTAAGAAAACCATGTTTAGGACAAATGTGACTGTTAAGAAGTCAAGGCAGGAAAACGTGCAGCATCTTCAGAAACGATGCAAATATAAGAACAGAAATGTGCCAAAACACATGAAGATGAAGAGAAGTCTTCACCAACGCCAGGAAACACGCTCAGCGTTTACTAAAAGCGCTGCGTGAATGAAACACTGCTTTATAGTTGCATCGTTTTTTTAAGCTGTTTTTGACCGTTGTGGCGTTGTTGCGTTTCAAATTTGAAAAACACTCGACTGTACGATCAAGTTATTGCTGGTTTTTATTCAGCAAGCCATTTTTGTCATTCTTGTGTTTACAGGAGCAGCAGAGAGCTGGTGTGTGTGTGTGTGTGTGTGTGTGTGCTCACACTGTTCTGTCTGGAGACATGTGAACACACACACACACACACACACACACACACACACACACACACACACACACACACACACACACACACACACACACACACACACACACACACACACACACACACACACACACACACACACACACACACACACACACACACACACACACACACACACACACACACACACACACACACACACACACACACACACACACACACACACACACACACACACACACACACACACACACACACACACACACACACACACACACACACACACACACACACACACACACACACACACACACACACACACACACCAAAGTCTTCTGCTATTTTTGGCCCTGATTCATTCACGTAGGATGTTACTCGCTGTGTTTTACGTCTCTCAGCGATGGCCACCAGGCAGGAAGTGTGGCGTGCAAAGACGCTGACCAGCTGACCTCTCTTTCAAGAGTTCAATAATAACAATGCAATATAACTGAAAGACTTGGAATAAGAGGCAACTTTGCAGTGTCTTAAAAAGGTTTGTGTTGTCCCAAGTTAACTTTTTTTTAAATGATACTTTGCACGTGTCTCACAGGAAGCAAAAACACTTCAGTTCTCAATTACCACATCCACACAAAAGTATTTAATCTGCATTAAGAGGCTCTGTCACCCTTTCACTGTGTGTTCTATAGGTCTGTGTGCATGTTCATGGTCTGCAAAGGCTGCAATCCTACAGTAAATGCACACAATAACATGAAGATGAGCAGAATATGCTCTTTACAAAACACACTAATCAACAGTGACATGTGACAAACCGTATTGCAGTATTTTAAGTCAGAAAAAGTCAAAATAACTACTAAAAATGAGCTTTATACTTCAAACCTTATAACAGATATTTGGAAGTTAAGACATGAATTATCCCTTTCTAGTTTTTATTTAAATAAGAGTGTACTCCTATTCTCCTAAATAAAATAAAAGTCCTAAGCCAAATGGAAGAAGAGGGGGAAGGGGGGGGGAAGAGGACTAGAGTGAAAAGATGAGTTTTAAGGGCTTTCAGTTATTATGGCCGAACACCTTCCTCCCCTAGCTCTTCACTCACTGTTACATGCTTTAACAGAGCCCCTTGTTCTTATTGTCACAGCGGTAAAAAGGCAGAACATGAGCTAGCTGTGGAGCTAGCTGTGGAGCTAGCTGTGGAGCTAGCTGTGGAGCTGTGCTGAGGCCTCACCTGGCTCCGTACACGTAGAAGCAGTAGATGTGGAAGGTGAGCAGGGCCACCATGTCGGAGAGCAGCGAGAGGGCGAAGGTCAGGCCGAAGCAGGCCGACAGACCCCCGTACCACAGGATGCCCTCGATGAAGGGGGACATCAGGTGGATGTAGCCTGGAAAGGAGATGATGCATCAGGGAGAATGAAAGCCTCTCACGGCCAGGAGCAGAGATGTTGCTTATATCTTTCTTTGGCATGGAAGTGATCAGCACGGTCAAAAAGTCTACCATGATTATTTAATGCTTCATCATTTCCAGAGCAACGGATATTTACATTATTAAATATCGGCATATTTCTTGCTCATTGGTATTTCTTAAAATCTTTCATTTAGGGTAAGGGTCCAGGGACAACAACCAAAGCTGGAGACAGGATTGTTTATTTTTTATTTAATTGTATTGATTAATTTTGGTTAACATGAGTGATGGTGTAGTTAAAACACCACAATGTTGAAAATCAAGCCTTTTAGAAGGAGTATATTAAAATATTAAAATAACCTTTGCATCCTAACGGTTAATATGAACTATTTTCCAAACTGTGAAGTCTTTGTATCAGTAATTGTCAAAGCCCTGTGTGTGTGTGTTGAGACTCACTGATCCAGAGGTGGATGTGGTAGAGGAAGAAGCGGCCCAGCACCTGGTCCAGGGCCCGGTTCATCTTCAGCCCGGCAGGAGCTCCCATCAGCCACTGCAGCAGCTCCTCCAGCTCTTTGGCCACGTGCTGAGGAGGAACCAGAGGGAACATTTTCAGTTTTTATTCTCCAAATATCTGGAACAAAATTCCAGAAAAATGCAACTGTCTCGTGTTGTAAAATCAAGGCTGAAGACATTTCTGTTTCCCGTCTTTCATTAGATCAAACAACTATTCACGCTTAGAGAAAACTGTACATTTTATTATTGTTTATTTGACCTGTCATATTGTATTTAAGCTTATATTCTCTTGGCTTATTAATGACTGTTTGAATTGTATTTTAATGTCCTTTCATGATGTGTTTCTCTTTCTTGTGTTATACAAGATCATGCTTTTTAATGTAATTTTGTAAGCACACTTGTATTTTCAAAGACTTACATTAAAATGTCAAGGTTTATTAGGTAATTTACTTCACCCAAACCTTCTTGCGTTAACTTAAAAAGCCTTGTTTATGTAATTCAGCCATTTAGGACTTAAACATCTGATCTGATCTGTGTCACACACTCACGTCGGCTGCAGGCACCAGTGTGTTGGCTAACATGCTGATGTGGTTGTCTTTGTACAGCCACCACATGAGCAGCATGCCGAGAGCCACGTCCAGCAGCACCGACACCACCATGTTCGCCTTCCTGGAAACACACGGAGAGACAATAGAAGTGGTTACAATAAAATAAGCAAAATAAGAAGAAATAAAACATTAAAGGTCCCATGTCATGGCCATTTCTACTGATCATAATTCCATTGTTGAGGTCTACTAGAATAGATTTATATTGTGCAATTTTCCAAACTCACATTGGTTTCTCATACAGCATCTCTGTATAGTATGTGTATTCACTCTCTGTCCTACACGGCTTGTTGGAGCTCCTGCCCCCCCCCCTCCCTGTGAGCCCAGTGTGCTCTGATTGGTCAGCTCTCCCACTCTGTTCTGATGAGTCCACCACCGTTACAGCTGGACATCAGTGTTTAAGTTTTACAATGGCGTTTGTTAGCAACCAGAAAATGACACCAGTAATGACAAACAGATGAGAATGTTGCGTGGGGTCTGGGTGCCGTGTTGGCGGGACGTTGCGCGGCTCGCTGCTGCGAGGAGCGGACAGTGTGAGCTGGCTTACTGGTGTCATTTCTTGGATGCTGCGTGGGGTCTGCGAGACAGCGAGACATCGCGAATGGACACGGGAAGGGGGGGGTGCTGAGGGGGCTGCAGCACCCCCATCTGCGAGGCTCCACTAGCACCCGCACCCCCAAACGCGGCGCACCTACAGTGTAAGCGTGCCACAGTTTCGCCGCTGCGAGGCTCCACGAGCACCCCCCCCAGCGCGTCACAGTTTCGCCGCTGAGAGAGTGTGTGTGTGAGGAGCTCCACGGATTGGTCCATTTGGGTATGGTCACGTCACTATACCCAGCAAGAAAAAAATGGAAAAAGAGAAATCTCCAACGAGGCGTTCTGGGGCAGCATAGACAGGTCTTTTCTGTGTTAGAGTTTTACTCGCTACAGGGTGTACTTTGAGGGTTTGTGACTCTGCAGACCGTTTACATGCATACAAACCTTCATAACACACAAGGGGACGGGTAATAACTGGAAAAGCATGACATGGGACCTTTAAGACAAAAATAATGGTCAAGTCCGAAATGCAATGCTGTCATAAGTTGTCCCAATATTTCAATATTTAGTTACAAACAATCTTCACAGTGTTTGTTTCTGAAGCAAGATTCAACCAGCTGTCTGAGAGACCAAACTGGGTTTACATTCTTCAAACTGATCAGAAATATCCACCCAGGGATTTTATAAAGAAACATGTTTCTACTATCAAATCTAACTTATAACTAACTAGAAATATAGCTGCCCTAATACTGATACTTTAAGGACATACAAAGTCCCAACTTCTTTGCTTTTCATGTACAGTGAATCATACTAATTGTGACATTCACATTCAGTATACTGTTTGGTAGAAAGATTGATCTTCTTTTATTCTAAATAAACCGTTTTTGCCCCACTAGAGATGTTGAGGCCATATAATCGCTTTTCTGGCGAACACTTTTGTCCTTTACTGCTGTCCTTATTATCATTAGATGTTATGGGGAACTCCACCATGAGGACAACACTTCCACTTCAAATCCAATTCAACGACCCGACTGACACTTCAGCATAAAACTTTTGAGACTGTATGAGGATGTCTTATACGGTCGATGACTGCTGACTCTTCTAACCTAGGGGCCAAAATAGATCACTACCAACTGCTTTAGTAGAACAACGCAGATAGGCTAAAAACAATCCTTATCAACACTGTTTCACGACACATTTCGTCCTCGCCGTGGCTCAAAAACTGACATCCAATGAAAAGTTTGGTCTCATTTTGAACCGGAGCATCCGCAGATTCATTCCATAATAGCTATGCTACGATCCACTAAAGTTAAGAATGATGCAACATGAATAAATCCTTATTTTTGTAATCTTTTGGGAGGGACAATTAAGTGAGATTTAAATATTCGTCATTTATTTCGGAGGGGAGAGGGAGACACACCTGCAGGAGAGATCTACTCTCTTCTGAGGTGACCTGCTTGCACTGTTTATAACATGAGAGAGTTTCTGTGTTGCTTTTATTAACTATCACCTCATGAACTCCGTGTGTCCGGCGGCGGGCTTCTGCGAGCTGAGCGTCCTCATGTGCTCCGTCCTGTAGCTGAGCTGCACACAGGTGGACAGCTTACTGCTCAGGAAGCGCAGCGGGGACAGACTGAAGACCCTGCAGGAGAAACATACAAAATAAGGATGATGTTTGAAGTGTGCTGCCTCACATTGTCAGTCACATTAACATTTGCAGAACTGTGGTGATACAATTTGGTTGTCGACTAATTGATCAATTAGTAGAACATTTTAAAGACTTAACCAACGGGAATTTATATGTTTCACTATTTTCTGAAATGTTCTAGAGCAGAGGAATAATATATTTATTTATTAGAAAGAAATATGAGGACTTATGTATTATTAGGCTAATCGTTGCAGGCCTGATTTGATTATACATCTAATGTTAAAGAAATGTGTAAATATACTCTGCACTTTATCACTTTGCTGTCTTCTGGTTAGATGCTCTGTGCACAAATAATAAAGCTGAATCAAATCTCATCTTACTAAGCCTGTTGTTGGTCTCATAGCTGCCCGTACGACTGGCTTTGTAGACATTAATTAAAATAGAGCACATTGCCTCCTCCCCCCCCCCTCTCACCGGATGTCACAGATCCAGGTCCAGATGCTGAGCAGCCAGCGAATCAGCACGCAGAGCGGCAGGGTGGAGTGTTTCAGCAGCTCCACGATGATGCTGGCCTCTCGACCCTCAGACTGCCAGTGTGTGGACTTCAGGGGCCCGTCGTCGTATCGGTCCAGGAAGAACAGAGGCTGGCTGAGGGCCACCGAGCGGAACATCTGCCCAGAGGAGAGGAGGGGGTTAGGGATATTAATGGCTGCTTATATCAATTAACATGCACTTCACTCTGCACACCCTCTGGGAACACGTCAAATATTGGATGATTTACCTCAAATGTGATGCCAAACTTTCTGTTTAAATGTCATGCTGCATTATTATTCTTTTCTTTAGGATGTGTTGCTGCATTGTGGGAGAAAAGGCAATCTTACAAGCAGAGCCCAAAGAAAGACATTCCTAGCATTTGTAGAACCTTAAAAAACAACTAATTGAACACACCAATCTGACGACAAAGACCTGACACAGAGGGACCCCGACTGTTGCGTCGCACGTGTACAAACTCTGTATTTACATGATAGAAAACCTCAAACAGGAATGACATGAGGCACTGCTGGTGTACCTGTCTCAGCTCAGAGGTTGGGTCCGTTGCTGGGTCTGAAACGCCGTTCTCGATGGGGTGAAGCTGCGACAGCATCACCTTCCTCTGCTCGTAGTGGACGAAGATCACCTTCTCCTCCTCATCCTCTTTTTTCTCCTCCTCCTCCTCTTCTTTCTCCTTTTCTTTCTCCTTCTCCTCCTCCTCTTCTTTCTCCTTCTTGTTCTCCTTTTCTTTCTCCTTCTCCTCCTCCTTCTTTTTCGTCTTCTTTTTCCCCTTCTTTTCTCCATCACCTCCAGCCTCGCCATCAATCTTATCCGCCTTCTTTTTAATCTCCCGTGGAATTACTCTTCCATCTGGCCACAACAAAGTTACAGTCATTAAGAACGCTTTATTCATTTCACTGAAAAGGAAGTCCTCCTGAGGTTTATTAAAGCATTTGAGACAAATAATAATAATAAGAAGAAACCCAATATTTAAACAATATTTCAAAATGTGGATGTTTTATGCAAACCCAGCCCAAAAACCATACTTGTTATTAAAGTTAATTTGGAATTTATAAATAAATGTGAAATGATGGTATAGTTAAGTTTATTTTTTTTATTTCATTTGTTACATTTATTATGATTATTTGTTAATCATCATGTGTTTTCTGTGACGCTTTTGGCTTCACAGCCTTCATATTCTGTTATGAATGATATTGCTTTCCTGAGGCCTGTACTACGAAGCTGGTTCAACCTAACCTGGATATGTTTGAGTTAGCCGGTTGGCCCAATCCAAAACATACGCGCTCTGGCTAAACTGTACTACGACGCTGGTTATCAAGTGGATCGCTCAAGCCAGCCGTGTCCTATCTAGTTAGGTGCGCGTTCACATGAAAGGGGTGGTATTTGGAGCATTCGACCAATCTCAAACACGGACAAGCGTACTGACAGCGCAGCGTCATACTTCCTGAATGAAAAGTGAACTTTAATATTAGTCAAATATGAAGAAGTTAAACTTTAAACATCCATGACTTAAACACTTTATCCAGGATAAAAGCCACATAGCTGCACCTGCAAGGTGAATACAGCTGGTAAAAGAAAAAGCGTTTGAATGCGTACATTAACAGGTTTATGAAATCACTGCCCCGTCCAAGACACGAGTGGATCTGACTTTAATTACATTTGACTCGAGTGTTTCGTCAACTTAATGTGTTGCTTAAAATAATACTTCTGCATACAGTATGTGACACTGTGAGTGTTGCACGGCCAGATACGGCTCAAGAAGCTGACTCAAATAAGGAAATATATGATACATTATGATGTGATATGATATGAATGATAATGGGACACATCGACGTCTGCACTCACAGTGCCGCGGACTGTACTTAATGTTACTCTGATCCGGTTACTTATGTTGTGGCAGATATTTAAGTAAGCTTTCTTAACGCTAATGTTATAATAGTCAGATTGCTCTGAAGATGGGAGGGGATATTCTATTAATTTTCACGTTCACACAGTCAGTTGATTTTGGCCGGCCGTCTTTCCTGCAACGGCAGTTTTTCTGTATTTCCTCTATCCTGTAATATGACTTGATAGCTTTAAACTCCGCACACGGAGCTCTGATTGGTCAGCAGGCAGTGCTTTCACTGAGTTGATCTCTTAGCCTGCCACCTAACCTGCTCCGGAGCAGGTTTGCCGCTCAGCATAAGTTACCATGGAAATCTAGCCTGCTAAAAAGAGAACCAGCGTCGTAGGACCGGAAAGCCCGAGATTTCCCTGAAGTTAGCCGGCTAAGCAAAAATCCAGCTTCGTAGTACAGGCCTCTGGTGCTGTCTTTATTTACTTTGAAATAATACATGAGAGTCTCAGTGTGCGAGTCTTACTCTGATCCCGGCTGAGGACCTGGCAGTTGAAGCCGGTCTTCCCCAGCTCACGGTTGATCTGGAGCCAGCGCTTCTGGGGGAAGATGGTGCTGAGGTCTCTGAGGAAGCTCTCCATGCCCTCCTGCCCCTCTTTGGGGAGACTCCATGAGCCCAGCACCGACAGCTCCACCCCACTGCGGGCCTGGATCTGGGGAGAAGAGGAAGGAGTGGGGTTTTGGACCTTTAAGAAGCAGTGTTCTAAGACTCTTTTTTCTGGGACATTTTATTTTCAGTTCATTGACAAACTGAGCAAGATGATATTTCCAGCTATCATCTTTGTTGTTATTAGGAAATGCAGGGGTAGACATTAAGGGTAAAATTCCACTGGCCCAAGAGCATTCATCCAAAACATCGACTAATAATGAAGAAAATGAACACATTTGTTGCAATAGTAATTTATGCACAAACTACATTACTACTTGTGCTACAACATTTGAATCATCAGTCCTTCCTCATTTTCATCAATTGCTCATATTTGGTTTATTAAAATAATTATATTGTGGTCATTGTTAAAAAATGTCTGCTATTATCATTATGAGTATTATTATTTGTATAATGCGCTTTCTGCGTTCCTGTCATTAGGAGTTAGACATGTAATGGCTATGTAATAGATTAGAACCTTCATTATCCTAAACTGCTGGGACATTTCCCATAGCCAATATACCTTTATATGTTCTACCCTTCACTGACTTGTCAGCATAGGTCGGCATTGATGTACAGAGCCGACAAAAGACCTTGTTTATATTGGCATCATATTGAAGCCAACTCCATCGATCAAGCCAGTGTGGCTGAAACTTTCTCTCCCCTTTCTTCTCATACTCCCTGTCACTCTCCTTTAACTCCTCCGGTGACATTCTTTTATTTGAAGATTGTTTTTTGCCCGGCGCTTGGCCGGTTACCGCTGGTATTAAAAACATTTTGGCGAATGGTTAGGTGGCGAGAAAGTCTGTAGTTAACGAGCGCGCTCCCGCTCACGGGAGCCTGCTCGTGCTGCGCTCCCGCTCACGGGAGCCTGCTCGTGCTGCGCTCCTGCTCACGGGAGCCTGCTCGTGCTGCGCTCCGCACCAAAAACAGCTGTTTGCTTTTCACCAAACAACGACAACCTCCTCACGAAACGCTATGTTGTAGCGTTAATAAACAAAACAATTTAACAAAATGCTTGTCAAAATACCTATACCACAGGACCATTGTTTTTTTTAAAGCAATATTTTTAGTGGCCCGAGCGAGCAAGTGGAAAGTACGTTATGCTGGCCCGGGGTGTCTAAATAGTGCTTCCGGGCCAGCGGGCCATTTATAATGTCAAGCCCTGGGAAATGATGAGCAACTTGGGAAACGGGTTGAAAATTAGGTTTTAAAGAGCAGCAGAGAGAGTATGGAAATATCCAGGTATTTATCTTTCGAAGAAAATGATGCTTTTCTTTGTGACTAAAATGTCTAGGGTTGTACCATTATTATAATGTTTGTATCCACATCCACAGGTTTTTGAATGAAGGTCAATTTACAAAAAAGTCATAGTTATACAAATGTATAACTATAATTAGAATTTTGTTTTTATTTTGGCTAAACGCCACAAAATTGGGGTTGAACTGAATATTCGGTCAGTTGAAAACATTTGGTACATTTGGATTGGTTTTTTTCAATACATGTTGACTTTCGGCCTGTATAACGCTCCAAATTATGGTACATGTTTGGATCAAATGAGTATGAAAAAAATCCTATGCAGCAAACACTGGAAACTTATTCTACAGATAACATAATACTAATAATATTAGTGTCGAATGATTTGTATCTGCAACTGTGCACAAATACCGGCTTTAAACAGAATGAAAGAAATTATGCGCAACATTCAAATGTTGAAATGAAAGGTTGGGTAGGTAATTTTGGAGAAACCAGCTCGAGTGCGCTAGAATTTGAAAATACACAGCCGGAAAAAATCTGCCACTTCCTTACAGAGCCCCTCCTCCAACACACACGAACGCGCACATGACCAATGAGGGCACGAGATAAGTTTGTGCACAGATGGAAGGCTGACAGGCAGGTAGGCCATCCAGTTATTTTAGCCGGGTCGGCTAAAATGATTGGTCGCGCTTTTTACAGTATTACGGCTTCCACAGATGACATTTTTTATGGATTTTTTGTCAAAGCACTTAAGATATTCATTGCTATCGGGATGTTAAGAGCATTCCATGGAATATAACAAAAAGTGTATCTCGAGCCGGTTTCTCAAACTTACCTACCCCACCTTTAAAATGTAAATGTCATGTTATGAATAAAACTTTGATACTCAAACAAATATAATGAAAGGTCTACTAAGGTGTCCTCTTTGTATGAGTCAGATAAAAAGAGTAGAAATGTTAGTACCGGGTTAAAAACTGGTTTTATTGTGCCGCAGATTATTATTATTTTTAAATGCATAAGGTTAAATTAGTCCTTGAGGAGTCAAAACATGAAGCCTTCAAAACACTCAGCGTTGTTACAAGACTTTCTAGGTTTTACAAAGTCACAGTTTTTCTATCTGGGAGGACACAGGGGTGTCTTCAGTGCTGCTGCACGTACCTGCTGGATGTACTGTTTGACCTGTCCCGGGATGAATGGGTAGTGGATGACCGCCAGCACCACGGCAGAGTCATGGCCGGAGAGCCAGCGACCGACCAGCAGGCCGCTGTCGGCCCGGTTACAGCACTGAGGGAAGAAGATCTTCAGCACCATGACTTCACTGCAGCTCTGATGATCTGAGAAAGAGAGGAAACAACAACCAGATGAGCTCTGCAGCACAGAAAGAGGCCAGCTGGTTGCATTCTAGATGTAGCTTCCTGTCAACAAAGGATACATCTTAATTAATCCCTGAATGACTATTCAGGTGTGAGAGCAACAAAACCAATAAGACTGAAGGACAGGATATGCCTGGAAAGAGTTCACAAAAGGATACTAAGAATACAAATAAGAATATGAATGTAAGCTACAGTAAAAAATAAGATTAAAGATACGAGTGAATATTTTTTATATATATTTTTAAACAAAATCCATGAATGCAACATTAGTCTATCTTTCATTTATTATTGGTATCTCTTTCGTGTGGCTCTCAGTACATTAGTTCCTAAAGACTTCAACCTTTTAAAAACAGCTTATAAAAACTTTTTTTTTTTCAAGGGCTACACTGAGAAAAGGTTGAATGGAAAGCTAGAATAAAAACCTGGTGTGAAGCTGACCCCGTTAAAAGAGCAATAGCTTGATATTTTACTTCGGGAATATTTCGATGCTAGTTTATGGGAATTTCGAATGCATTACGTTGAATTGGAAACCAGAATGTCCTACACTTTCGTATTGCTACTTGCTTTTACTTCATATAAAAACCATCTTGCACCACTGGTCACATTTATCATAAATCACAACATTTCAAGTACATACACAAATATTTCTAATGTATATATAAAATACCTGATGTCTGCCGAATCGAAAAGTGGATCTTTGATATTCATGAGAGATATTTCTGTTCTTAAAACTGCTCTACATGAATGCACGACGGATGGCAACTGATAAAGTGTCCTGATTTTGAATGGAGTTTGGTTTGAACGGAACTGGACGGTTGGCCTCCTTTTATGCCCTTCAAATATTGAGTTTGTAGCGCGTTGTTGTGGCAACATAAACCCCGGGGCTGGATTATTATTGATGTCAGTGACAGTTATGTCAATTAAAGGGTTAGCACAGGAAAGTAGGTTAGCTTGAGTGTTAGCCAGCGAAACATAAATGTGGCAAATTACCGTTAAAATAACATGAATTTACTAAACGTTTATAGGAAAGATTAGTAAGTTAACGACGATTGATAACACAACACACATGAGAGGTAAACGACAGAACTGCAGTATGGAGACCAGTTATTTGTGTGTAAAAAATACAATATTTACCTTCTTTAACAACGACCAAATATTTCACCTCCCATTTATAACGTCGAGTGGAGTTATGATCATGGGTTTAGTGAAGACGCCATATTTTTTGTTGATAGTCCGTTGCATAAAACTGTCCGATGAGAAGCACAACTCTAATGTTTGGTTCCGTTTTCCCTCCCGTCGAGTTGTTTTTACATTTTCACGATTTAAGCAAATAAATTGACCGGACAATGACAACAACCAACAACAAAAAAACACGTTTTTGTTGACGTTACTACAGTTTGGTCCCTTTCATATGTAAATGTTTACCGGAGATAATAAAACGACCAAAACTGTCAAATTCGGTCAAAGTAGATAAAAAAATATCCCCCCAAAGAGTGGAAACAACATTTTAAAATACGCCTGACTGAGAACCTGTTTAAGTATATATTACAACAGAGGTAGAATTGATATAGATTATAATGACTTTACTAAATTTATAAAAGACGATGAAGTGTTTGGTCAACATTTTCAATTAAAGAATAATAAATTAATATAATAAAAAAAAACCTAACAAGGTAACAGAACTCAAAGAAAATCGAAGAATGTAAACTTTGTTATGTTCTTTCTTTCTAAGGAAACAATATAAAATACAACCTAACTATAAAATAGTACTTTATTGTCAAACTCTCTACTCACCAGTAAAAGTTTGGGTGCTGCTGTTAGTGAATGAGGAGTTGGCCCAACTGTAAAGAGCTTTATCTCCACTGGAATGACTCAGCAACAACAACAAAAGAGCGCAAATGAAGTGTCCAACAGACTATAATTAACACACATATTCCAGGCAGATCATGGCTATATTAAGGCTATCATTTCGAGACACAATTGAAGATAATTAAAAGTAAATATAATCATTGTCTTTGAGCGTTTAAAGAAATTAACATTAAAACAAATTACTCTCTGTCTGCAAGCCACACTCATTGGCATACTCATATCATAATCAATCATAATCTCAACCATATTTCAAAATTGAAAGTCGGTCATGTGCTGGGGGGTGGGTAGCATATATTGCATCAAATATGTTATAATATTTTCTTACAATCATAGGCATACTAATTTGGATCTAATGGATGAATACGTGTGGACAGCGGGGAGGGTGATCATTTGTTTATACCAATTCCTACGGAAAAAGTTTAAGGCCACATGAAAAATGTTTTTGGGGAATTCTGCCTTTTTTTCAGAATTCTGAGATTAAAGTCAGAACTAGTTTATTTTTTTTAACTTTTGGTCACATAAAAAAAAAGGTCTCATGTGGCTCTAATTCTCTTACGTAAATTGTTTTTGTACTGTTCACGTTGATAAAGCCCGCATAAAACAACACGATAATTGGACACGGCTTAAAGTATGTGGATGCGTTTATAGTAGTCCGCTTTACGGTAAATTGTAGTTTCCCCACGGAAGACGCACATGCACTAAAGCCGCTGTCGCATCTTAATGACGTTGCCCATTGATTAATAACAAAGTTCAGTCGGATTCTCTTAGCATAGCGGTTCTCTTTTATATAGTCCTGATGAATTAACTCTCATATCTTTCCTCAAGGCTATAACGTTTTTCACGGAGGTGATGGAAAACCGGTTAGGAACAAGACCTAGGACCTGACGTTGTGACCAGGACCAACACATGTCCAGGGTATGAGGAACTGTCCGGTCTAAGTAGTACAAACCCCAGGAAAACAGTCATTAAGATGGACATTTCGCAGGAATTTCAGGCTCCTTTTTTCGCCATGAGTCGTCTACTTTCATTTCCCTGGACTGTGAGTATGGCTTCGTGCTAGCATTGCTATTATCCCGTCTCCATTCATCATGCAGAGTGAGCGCTCAGCCAAAGTCCACTCAAATATTTATATATTCGTGATATAATGCTCAGCAGAAAATATATTCAGTGCCTAAAAAAGACTGATATTATAAGAAATATTATTGCATAATTCGGCACACATATGATCCACCAGCAGGACGAAATGTGTCAATTAATCTGAACCTTCTTCAATTCAGACTGCAGTTCAGTTTGCTAATATACTGAAATAACAGCAGACCCAATGTTGACCTTTAAAAATAAGAGTGGTTTAATAAAGGTTGAATTAAGTGTTTCAATTAAATCCATAAGGTTTCCTCACATGCATATCTTCAGTAAAATGCTGGTTGGTATAAGACTGTACTTGAAAATAATGAAAAATTATTAATATAAATTAGAATAAGTTATATCCAAATTAGAATGAAAAACATATTAAAAATACAAATGATTCTGTAAAATAAAGCATACATATATTTAAAGTCTCAATCGCTTCCTATTATTTTAATGTTGATTTCTGTATCTAGGGGGTTACAGTCATTTGACAGGATGTATCCATGTGTAAAATGTGTTTAAAGGTCACCTATTATGCAAAATCCACTTTATACATAAACATGTGTCCCCTCTGTGTAAAGACATTCTGAAAGTTTCAGGAAAAAAGATTCTCTCTCTCTTTGTCCTGATCCATTTATATAAAAACCTGTCTGAAAATGAGCTGATCAGATTTTGGCCACTTTATGATGTCATAACGATTTTTTTGGCTTGTGTAACCATTAGCCAATCACCAACCAAGGTAACCCCCGCCCACCGTATCACCTGAATCTCCTCCCAGAGCACCATTGTGGTTTTGTTTTACCAAATATCGGTGTGGGGAGTGGCTCCTTATTTTCATCTAAAGTAAAAGACAGAATCAGCACTTTTGAAACAGGGCTGAAACAGAGGGGTTTATGGGATGCTACAATGCATGATCTGTTTGGTATTTGGAGCCAAACACTTCAGAGACATGTTTTGTATATATCTGAGACCTATAATATATTGATGTAAAACAGTATAATAGGGGAACAGTGTAATAACAATGTAGTATTGGTGTTACATGGATTTAAATGGGTCTGATAACAGTGCAATACCGGTGTAATGTAGAAAATAGCAATCAATTCATTTTCCAAAAATGCATTAAAGTGTAAAAATCAAAAAGGTGGTAACCTGCGAGACTGTACTAATACAAACATGTGAGCTCATTAAAGGCTTCAAACCATTTTATTATTTCCAACTAATAATATCTACTTTCCAGTTTGTAGAAAAAGATCTGGAAAGCAACAAATCGTCAGAGCTGATTTCAGACATCCTGAAACAGGTAAGTGCGGCTGCACTCAATCCTGCCAAAGTCTTCTAAACATAAAACAGTTATCAATTTAATAAACTAATATGTGTCCTTTGTGTTTCCCGCAGACATGCCTTCACTCTTTGTGCCGGAAGTTTCCTCCGTCAGCCAAATACAGGAAGCTGTTTCTCTCTCAGCTCATCAAACAGGTTGGTTTCCATCCGTCTGTCCCTCATAGAAAATATATTTATATACATCTGTTGATAATGCTATTGTAGTTACTTATAATGTCTTCTAACTCTCCAGGAAATAATAATGATATTTGGGACTTATTATAGAAAAATTCCCTGTGAGACTATTATTATTGATTAGTTTGTTTAAGAGGTGAACTATGTAACATTTTAGCATTATAATGTGAAAAATAACTATACTTATGTTATTTATATCTTGTACAGTTGTTTATTTACAGTATCCTAATGTTTTTTAGAGAAATGTGTAATTGTTATCCGTGTAACAGTGAGTTTCATCTAGTCTCCTGTGTGGCGTCCTATCCACTTTGAGCATGCATTAGCATTATTCCAATTCTATTTCAATGTAAATACTGCTATATTTGACTATTTTCTATATTTTTCAATGTTATTATAGTTTTCTTAAAACAGTTTTGTATCTGTCTTTTACATTTTTGTTTTACTTTTATGTATGCGCCACAACACCAAGTCGAATTCCTCGCGTGTCATCCTACGTGGTAATAAACCTGATTCAGATTCTCTGCCAGAATCTGTCAAAATACACTTTTGATCCAGTTTCAAGCCACATTCTTACCATACAACATACATCTTGGTAGATAACCCATCAAAAAGCATGGGAGAAACACCTATTTTTAATGTAAAAGCAGTGTAATTCAGTGTTATACTATATTGTGTGTCTGTGCAGCAGGAGGCGGCGGGCTGCGATCCTCTGGACGAGCTGTACGACGCTCTGGCTGAAGTGGTGGGAGCTGAAGACACCAGCGAGTGCTACAAGAGCTACCTACTGGTACTTTAAGAGCTTGCTTTGGCTTTTTAACGTTCTAAGACCTCAAGTTCAAAGATATTTATGTGGGTTTAAAGAAAATATTTAATCTTTTAAATACTAATTTCAGGGATAAATCTGTTGAATTGTATTATACAATCTTTAAATAAGGAATAAAAAAAGAATATTCAACAGTTGAGTTGCAGACAGATATTCCAGTGTTGTTGTCCTCTCCGCAGCCCGGCGGGGACTCGGTCAGCCTGAGGGAGAGCGTGGCTCTGATCTCAGACGGGACCACGGGCCTGGTGACGTGGGAGGCCGCTCTCTTCCTCACTGAGTGGGCTCTGGAGCACCGGCAGGCCTTCAGTGGCAGGTAACCAGCACCAGGAGACCTTCAGATATACAGAGAAATCATTGAAGATCTGCATCCTGCAAGATTCAGAATTCGATTTATTTGACTCTGATTGATCCTCTTTTCATAACGTTGACATTTTAATTCTAAATCAACGTTTGAAAGGTGTGCAGTTGATTTCACAAATTGGAGTTACTTGTACTACATTACCTGAGCAGTTTGACTTGATACTACTTTATACCTCTCTTCCACTACATTTCTGAAGTCAATATTGTACATTTTTTACTCCACTACATTCCTTTGACAGCTTTAGTTACTTTATAGATACAAAGTATTAGCTTAAACAAAATATAAATGAACTAATAAATAAACATTGACATTTAATTAAAGGTTAATATATTCAGCAGCAGTATATAGAGTAATTAAAATGAGCTCCAACTTTACAGCTTTTATAGAGACATTAAAGGTGGGGTAGGTAAGTTTGAGAAACCGGCTCGAGATACACTTTTTGTTATATTCCATGGAATGCTCTTAACATCCCGATAGCAATGAATATCTTAAGTGCTTTGACAAAAAATCCATAAAAAAATGTCATCTGTGGAAGCCGTAGTACTGTAAAAAGTACGACCAATCATTTTAGCCGGCCCGGCTAAAATAACTGGATGGCCTACCTGCCTGTCAGCCTTCCATCGGGGCACAAACTTATCTCATGCCCTCATTGGTCATGTGCGCGTTCGTGTGTGTTGGAGGAGGGGCTCTGTAAGGAAGTGGCAGATTTTTTCCGGTTGTGTATTTTCAAATTATAGCGCACTCGAGCTGGTTTCTCCAAAATTACCTACCCTACCTTTAATGAATCAATAACCATAATCCAGTACCTTAATATTTGATTCTGAAATAGGCTATTACACATAATGAGTACTTTTACCCTTAGTATTAAACTACATTTAGATGCCAATACCTTTATACTTAGATTTTGAATGTAGGACTTTTAAATTAGTATTTTTACATTTTAGTATTACTTTAATACGCGAGTACTTCTTCCCCCTCTGCATACTCGCACAGTTGAATCCCCCCCCCCCCTCTCTCTGCAGGACGGTGCTGGAGCTGGGCAGCGGGGTGGGGCTGACCGGCATCACCATCTGTCGCTCCTGCAGCCCGAAGAGGTTCGTGTTCAGCGACTGTCACCCCCGGGTGCTGCAGACGCTCGAAGACAACGTGCGGCTCAATGCTGTGACGCAGAGGGAGCCCCTCCCCGTCACCGTGCAGGAGCTGGACTGGAGCACGGCGACGGAGGAGCAGGTCGCTCTGATCGAAGCCGACACCGTCATCGCTGCAGGTCAGAGATCATGGTCCAGAGGTGGAATGTTAATAGTTAAAAAAGAGGAAACCTACATGCAGATGTTCTCATCATGTGAACAACATCTTGTTCTTTTGTAATACTGTGAGCCATGTTCATGCTCAACTCTCTGACTGCTTTTGGCACACGTCTGCACAGCCCTCCACTTTAAAATATAATACACTGTAGTTTGCCATTTACTCATTGTCCTAAGTGTTTTTTGTATTTTAGCTTTTAAGGTTATTTGTATAGTTAAATGAAAATTTGGTGTAAATACTTGTCTTTAGCATCCTTTTTTAATGCTAAATAGTTTTTTAAAAATACTTATTTTTTATTATCCTTATATATTTACTTTGCAACTTATTTTTTTCGATTGTTTATGTTCGCACGGCCAGATACCAAAGCAAATTCCTTGTATGTGTAAACGTACCTGGCAATAGACTTGATTATCCCCCCCTTGCAGATGTGGTGTACGACCCGGAGGTTGCAGAGAGTCTGGTGAAGCTGCTTAACACCATCCTGAGCTGCTCCAATCCTGACATCTACATCTGCTCCACCGTGAGAAACCCTGAGACCTACAGCGGGTTTAAGACGCAGCTCGGTGAGAACCTGTTCTTTTTATTTTACTGATGATATTCTTTCCAGTCTAATGTGAAGCAGCATATTTCTGGTTTTATAGATCGTTTTTTCTACTTCTTTGTAATACAACATTCATACACACATCAATAGAATGTGTAATGGTTAAGTGCTTAAACACACACCACAAAGACTACAGGCATATACATTCTGCACCTGCACGCGAGGGAAATTCAATAGGCAATAACAGTCCTGCATTTCAAAAGAGAATTTACAAATGATCATAACTATAATTGTCAAATTTACTATAAATGCAAGGTCTTGTAAAAAAGGTTTAACATTTTAAACGATTAAAAAACCCGTTTGTTCAAACGCTGTTGTAATAACTTTTGCAAATGCAGATTTAAAAATGACATTTGTACTTATTAAAAAGGTATTTTGTGCAAATGTAAATACTTTGGAAAAATGGTATTGTGTACGAAAGATGATTATTGATATCTACCGCTTTCTAGGCGCAACACAGGCAGCTTACGACTTTAATTATATTTAATTTACATGACTTATGAACGGTATTTGATTTGTTAATTATTAGATATACTGAGATCTCTTGTGGGTAAATCCGAATGATTTTTATTTTATGAGGGCTTTAATTGCCGTGTCCTTAATATAATGAGGTTTTCTGACAGAATGTGTTTTTGACAGAAAAAGCAGGAATCAGCCATCGGGTGATGACAGGAGCCGTCAGCCACGTGTTCCCTTACAGCAGAGGCTCTGCTATAGAAATGATCCAACTGTACAGATGACTGTAGCACAATAAAGATTTTATTTACAAATTTACATCGTATCAAAGTGTCCTTTTTATACATTCAAGTGCTCTGAAGTACTACAAAATCGCTGGAATCAAACGTTTGTACTTTATCTCACCTGTGTTGCTGCTGCATCTCATTTTTTTAAGTGAATCAGACTCATTCCCTCCTCTTTAATGTAACAAGGCAGAATTCAAAAGGTGAGATTTAGATGCGTTTTGGTCTGAAAAAATTGTATTGTCCATTAAAAGTCCCTCCTGGTGTCCCTCAGGGAGCGGAGAGGAGAGGTAGGACATTCTGGTCCCAGTTCTCGTCCCAGCCTGGCCCCCTGCTGCGCCGCAGGGTCCTCCTGAAGGCCCCCAGCTGGCCCCCTGACCCGGGGAACTCTGAGAGCAGAGACTGAAACAGACACAATCAGATTTATTTCAAAAGCCATGTTCTTCACGAAGAACATTTATGGCTTTTTCAAACGTTTTTAATATCATTTTAGGTGATTTAATGCATTTGGCTTACATCCTTAACCTACATATTAACATATTGAAAGTGTAACCTCAGCTTCTCTAATAAGTGTATGATAACATGTGTGTCCAAAATCCAGACAATCATAGAGTCTTAAAAGAAAAGAAATTACCCCTGAATTCAAACCACCATTTTGTATTCCATGGACATTGTACAGATTACATCACAGTGTCAAATCATGCATCATATTATATCTTTAAATTAACATATAGAGACTTGGCTTCCAACCTTTTACTTTTTTCCAACATATTAAGATAATTTCTCATGTTATATGCTATAAGACAAACATGCTATTTTCCTGGTTTCCTGCACAAAAAAATCAAAATGGATCCAATGCAATGTTCTTGATCATATCAGACTGAACGAATTACAAATATCCCTTAGCTTTAAGTGTTCTTTTCATCAAAACAATCTGAAAATGTATTATATGCTGTAGTTTTGATCAGGACTGGTATAGTTCTGATTCGCCTCAGTTACAGTGGAGAAATAATATAAATATATATGAATGAATAGTTTTAGGGGGAGTTTCTCTAAAAAGGTGAACATACATTTAAACTGTAGTAATTGTACAAAGTAATTGTGATAAGCTGTAATCTTTGCTAAAGGTGTTAATATTTAACCACCCTGAACATGTGTCAAACTTGTATACTGAAGTGAAACCTTATTTTAGCCTTGATTTAGTAACTCAGTAGTGTTGAGAACTTGTTGATACAAATTAAAATCGTGGACAGAAACGAAACCATGAATTCAAATATTCTGAACGTTCTTTATCTGATTTTTGTCTGTATTCTGGAAACATGCATTAGTCTCACCTTGAGCTGCTCAGCGAGCTCCTGAGCGTCTCTGAAGATCAGCCCGTTCTCCTCGTGCTTCACCAGCTCGTGTAAACTGAGGGAAGAGAGGTGTCATGTCAGCTCTCAGAGTGTGACCCATCTCTCCCGGCTCCATAGTTCTTGCTGATACCTAGTACCTTTGTTATTGTTATTTTATCAGGGTTTAAAGTGAAAGCAGACTCACCAGTGGAAGTGGATGGCGCAGACGGGCAGGCAGCAGCCGAACATGTCCACCACCTTCATCGGGAGGTCCAGACCGCTGGAGGACTTGTGGAGACACACACCCAGATCTGCTGAGCCTGATAGGAGAGACACACACACAGAATTATAATTCCCTCTGTTCTCTTACCATTTTGAGGCAGCCATGTGAGCAACTTGCAGACATTTCCCCACATGCTTTAAGTTTGTAACACGTTTTCATTCGAATTACTTGAGATATTTTGCACAATTCAGTATGTTTCAGTTATCCGATTTTTGACAGATTTGCTTCGTTAGCTTTGATACTAACACACATTTCAGTTTTACAGATGACATCACTAAAAACAAAATCATTTCAGTGTTTTTGTTATTGTAATTATTCTTTGACACAAATCGTTCAGTCTTCTGACAGGCTTTAAACACATGTTTAACATTTATGGTAAGAGTTATTTTATGACACAGTAATCCATGTCCCTTTATTTTCCCACCTGCTTATATTGCCTTTGACTGTATGTTTTGATTATTATTAATTGCTCAGACTTTAAAAGAAAAAGTTTTACAGAAACCTCAGATTAGTGTGAGCCCATTCTTCCAACATGAGCTCAATGTGTTGAATTGTCTTAAAAGAATCGTAACCTAATGTGTATGTCTCACCCAGTAACACAGGATAGTCTTCGGCCTCCAGCCACGGCGTGCAGATCTGCACATGCTCCAACTGCAGAGAGTCAATCAGCTTCCTGTAGTACTCCTTCTGAGGACCTTTACCTGCACAGAAACACACACACACACACACTCTAATAAAACCTTTTGAAATCAGAGCTTTGGTGTAACCGTGCAGTGCAAAGAGTTACCTGTGATCACACAGACTAAAGATGGCAACGAAGCTCCTGCTTTTATAAAACCGTCATAATCTGTGGGGGGAAAAAACAGCGGTGAGGGACTGTGAAACTCAAATAATTCTATTTCAAGCACAGAGTCAAGTTTTAAGAATGTTAGAAATGTATAAAACATATTTGGACAACTGATATTAATTCAATTGACTGCAAGCGTGGAAGAATTAAAATCCTTTACTTATGTAGAAGTAATAACTACACACTGTAGAAATATGCTGTTTAAAGATTTGTTTAAAGCTTTCGCACCTTCAAGAGCCTTCAGTAGGACAGAGAAGTCTTCGTCCTCTGTGGAGAGAAGAGCCATTTAAAGATAGAAGCAGTCAAATCTGATTTAATCTTCTGAGTTCAAAGAGAAACTAAAACAAAGTTAAAACAAATGTATTCACAGCAGTAAATTAAAAAGATATCAACAAATTGTGAAATAAAAAATCTCCAAAGCCAAAAGTAACCCACTTAAAAGCTTGTTACATTTGCCTAATAATTTATGATAATTATTTGACAAACTAAAATATAATCGCAGTGAAATATGACAACATATATTTGCTTCATTCTAACTCAAAGGGAGCTTTGAGTGTAAAAAATAACATTTTGCTAATATCTGCTAACATAATGTATCTGCTAACATAATGTAATCTGCTAACATAATGTAATCTGCTAACATAATGTATCTGCTAACATAATGTAATCTGCTAACATAATGTAATCTAAATCTACATCTTATATCATATAAGGAAAAAGAAATCTAATTTAATTTGTGAAAAAAAAAGACCCGCCGACGGGGTCTTTGGGGCTTAACAGGTTGCGCTTTGAGCACCAGGAAAAGCGCTATATAAATCAAATGTATTATTATCTACTTGTAGCACATCTTAATAATACAAAACAAGCATATTTAATATGTGTAGTCAGTAAATGCTCCCTGTGTCTCCTCCTCTCACCGGTCCAGCTGGTGCTGCTCAGCAGCAGCGCCGGCCGCTCCGCCCTCAGCGTCACCGCCTCCTCACAGAGATCACACTCTGAGAACACCGACCGCTCCACCTGCTTATCCTCCTCACACCTGGAGAAACACAGAGGAGGAATGTGACAAGTAAAGTATTATTTCGACATACTTGTATTTGAGTATTTCAATTTGCTACATAAAATGGTGTGAGTATGTCATAATTTGATAGCTGAGGTTAATGTCAATGGAGTCTGGTGGCTTTGAAGAAATAATTGTAATAGTATGTTTTATATAGTGATGGCGAGATGAAGCCTTATGAAGCTTTGAAGCTTTCCAGCCAATTGGTTCGCAAAAGGGTTCATCTCATGAGGCTTCATCATGGGCTTCATCTGAACACAAACCCCCCTGTTGGTCAAAGTGTGTAAAACAGGCAGATTTGACATCTCAACAGTGTGCTCTATCTCATACCGAGTTCCCAATGAGTAAAGCCTTAGAATAACTCAAAACAACGAACATAAAATCACATTTTCATGTTAACAATATTGTATTTATTCCAGTTTAATGATTGTGATTGAAAAGCCTAAGGAGGCTGGTAAACATTGCAAAGAGGGATTTGTATTCCTTAATAATATTCGTAAACTTAACCATGTTGTAGCCTGAGAAAGGCTAAACCATATCAAAGAATACATTTATTAACTACATTATCTCATTTAGCTGTAGCTTTCACACACTGAATCTATCTGAAAACACGGATTACTTTTTATTCCTGTATTTATTCATGTTTTTATTCCTACTTTTATTTATGCTTTTATTTATTTATTTATTTATACTTATGACATGTTCCGACCTCTATATAAGTGAGGGTCTGAGCTCTCTAAACTCCATCGTGTCACCGGGCCCGGGTACAGGAGGGGTAATATCGTTCTTATTATACATCCATGGGTATTATGAGCGTTGTGGTTCAACCGATCTAAAGCTCTTCCTGAAGCAGTCACGTGGTATCGACAGGCAGCGAGGCTTCATTTGTCATCGGTGACGTCACTGGCCCAAAACGATACAAGCCTCGATACAAGCTTCACAAAAAGCTTCGGGGATTACACGACACACGCTCCGAAGCCTCGGCGCAGTACGTAACATCACTAGTTTTATATGTTATTACATTATAACAGTTGAACAAATCCTTGTTGATTATATTTATTATATATTCACTTCGCCAATTCAAATGCCTTGGAAAAGATCAGCAATCAATATTGTGACAACTGCAAATCTTTTTCTTGGGAATGAATGCTGAATGTACCCATTGACACTGAAGATCAAAACCAGATGTTAGTGTTTCTTTGTCAAGTTGGAGAGGAGCTTTAACAGATATGAAAAGCTGCAGTAGAGTTCCTCACCCTCTGCTCTGGAACTGAGGATACGCGTTGGCGAGTCTCATGAAGAGCCCGTGCTGCAGCTTCAGAGGAGTCTCTCTGAAGATGGAGGGCGGACAGTCGTACAGAGTGGTCGCCCTGCAAACAGTCCAAATGTTTTATTATTACATCACTTAGTTTGCAATTAATAACTTTGATGGCAGGCTTTGGCTGACTTTATTGTCCATATTTGTTTCCTTTTACCGGAACTGTTTTAATTGTGCCAAGTCATGTATACAGTACCACAGCTTTAAGTCGCAATTTCCTGATTGCCATAGTCAATGATATCGAGAAGCTGGAAACTAACAATAACCTCCCAGATGGCATATCTGTGGCAGAAGCAAGGCTAAACCGGAAGCAGGTGAAAAGTGTGTGAGTGTGTGTGTAAAAATGACATACTTGATGCCCCAGTTTTTCTGCAGGTCATCCTTCATTGCATTGGTGACACACAGGTTACGAGAGGCCAGCGGGCCGAAAAAGTGCTCGTACCTGGAAGAATAAAAACAAACATTTTTAGAATATATGCACACCAGGATGTCAGGGATGTCATTATAAACAGGCATAACTAAGAAATGGATCTGCAGCATTTTCTTATATCAGCTTCTAAGATGTGAGCTATTATTTTGCATATCATAAAGTAAAACAACCCCCGGGCTCACACACTCACCACTTTGCGAGCCTCACCACAGGATGTGTGTCCCCGTGGCTCAGAGCCATGATGGTGTAGCCGTAGTTGTGCCAGTCGATGACGAACCTGCTGCCACGCAGGACGCACACGAGCCACGCCACCGCGATGCCAGGCAGCCCCGGGGGATTCTGGGAAACAATCACAGTCATTAGCATAGGCCAACATTCCTTTAAAGCGTACCTGTAAGTGTGACAGCTGGTTATCTTTTAAATGCAGTATATCCATCAATAGATACAGAATTTATACCAAAAATGTTCTCGTACCTGCATTAATATATGAGACTGTGTTTCCATCCTCAGCAGCACGTAAAGTAGCTGCAGACACTGGAGGATCACCTTCGTCACATACGTCAGGATTTTTGGTCCCACTAGAAAAAAAGCAACAAAGCACTTGTGTAAAAAACACTATAACATTTCTGGGAATTTTTCATTACTTCTGAAAAACATAAAATGTGAAATAAGATGTTTACCGCGTACTCCTTTAACCTCTGCTATTGGCACCAGCTTTATCTTTTCCTCTCTCAACACTTCTTGATGAGGTTTGGTATCTAAAATTTAAAATAAATGGAAAGATCTGAAAATAAAACACTTAGTTTTTTGTGGTCTTCTGCATTAAATAACTTTTGTTGCACTACTCAACTTGTGAAGAATTGTAATTTTGACACTTTTTTTTTAGTAGTTGAGCATTTACCTTTTGGGGTATTTACACAAGTATAAAGTAGCATTACACTACATCACAGAGAAAACATATTGTAATATACTGAACATTTATTTGAAACTTAAAGGCTTGCATTAAAACATTTGAAATACAGTATAATGCTGTACTACACTATTGTAAGAAGTTAAATTATGGGATTGGGTTCGAAACAGTTATGCATAGCATACGCGTTTACTATATTACATACAATGGTGTAGGCTAACAGTTACTTAAATGTAGGTTAAGGTCCCTTAGTTACACTCCACAGTTGTTGACAGCATCAGGGGACGTTTTGGGAAACAGAGGAATTTATGAATGACCACATGAAACTTTATTTTCATCTAATAAACCCTACAAAAGTCATATTATATCCGTGTTTGTAACTTACCTAAAAACCCGACAAAAGTAACATTATACCCGTGTTTGCTGAGGGACAGAGCGTGATACTGCATCCGGGGGCTGCGACCCAAATCCCCCAGCACCAGTACACACACACGCCGGTCAGTCCCGCCGTCCCTCCGCCGCAGCCACAGCGAACCCAGCCCGGTAACAGCCGTCAGAAACACAACCGGCCATGTTACACCCGAACCGGCGCCATAAAACCCAATTAAAAGCGCAGAAATGAGCGCAAACACAGCGAGAAAAGTTGTGCAGGTGCCGGGGGTCGCCATGTTTGTTTGTTATGACGTAGCTCAGCGCAGGAGGAGGAGCTTTATATTTAAAGGGCCAGCAGAGTGTATGGTGCATTCATGTACAATAAAACATTATAGTTAAACTGAATAAATACCAAATTATAAACCATATTATAAACGTTATTCTTCTTTAAAGATTTCATCATGCAATTTGACACTTTTATCACGTCTTCTTTAGGTATTTAAATGTTGTTCTTAACATATTCCTTAAACCAATATCAAATTATAGTGAACTTGGGGGATAACTTTTATTATTTTACTTTATGGAAGTCAAGCGTACCATAGAGTATAAAGTCAAGTTTGTTTTCGCAATTACGTCACGGCCTCCTCTCCTTCCCATCCCTTTTGAGAAAAGAGACAGCCTGTCATCCCTCCTCTCCTCTCCCCTCCCCTCCCCTCCCCTCCTCGTCTCTCCTCCCTATTTACCGTCCCGGAGCCTCCACACAGTCTGACTGAGAACATGCAGGCTGCGGGGCATCAACTTGCCACAGTGCTGGCTCTGTTTGCCGCAGTGTGCGGAGGGTCGCAGGCCGAGGTGATCGATGACATCCTGGGCAGCCTCTCCCGGGGAGCCGCCTTCCTGGAGAGTCAACACGAGCACATCAACCTGGACGGAGTGGTCGGGTTCCTCATGCTGCAGGGTGAGAGCCAAAAACAGAGCCTCCTGTGTGTGTGTGTGTGTGTGTGTGTGTGTGTGTGTGTGTGTGTGTGTGTGTGTGTGTGTGTGTGTATACAGTATGTGTGTCCTCTCAGCTGCAGTAAACATCTGGAAACATCTTTGTATGTGTTTGCCAAGGGCAGTGGTAAAATGTAACTAAATATATGTATACAAGTACTGTACTTAAGTGCAATTGTGAGGTACTTGTACATTACTTGAGTATTTCTATTTTATGCTGCATGCTTTACTCGACTACAACTCAGATTGAAATATTGCACTACATTTATCTTCTTGATTTAGTTACTTTATAAATGAAGTCAATGGATCATTTTTGTGAATAAAATAAAATAAACATATTTATATAAACATAGATTAATAATGCCAAAGTTGTGTAAATATTCGACAGATTAGTAATTCATGCAGATAATTAAATAGTATAGCTTTGTCATTAGTGAAATAAAAGTAGGCTAAGAGATTAAACTACCAAACTATTCAGTGTGTAATTGCATGCCCTTCATATAGTGGGACGTTTTTAAGTTATTTTTATGTTATTTAAAATGTGAAGCAAGCGCTACAGTTTGCATGTGGATGCAGTTAGCTGATTTTTTTAAATCTTATTTTAATGTGTTTTTGTATATATTGTCTTTTTTATTTTACGATATCATCCTTGTTTGTGTCCGTAATAAATTCATTTCTACTGCTGTTAAAAGCAAGGAATCCAATCTTTTGATGTAGTGTTTTTGGAAATTCAATATGTCGATGTTCCTTCTTTCACATTTTGATCAACTATAAAAGTCAGTATCAGATACCAGCAGAATAAATGCTGCTGCTTTTTGACTTAAGTAAGAAAGGTGTATTACAACAGTGTGAAAGAGGGAAGGACATGTGCAGAAATGTGCCAGTCAGAATACAAAAGGAAAGGTTGCAAATATTATTATTGTATAAAGATTTCCTCTGCTGCTGACTGTGTCCCAGCTGAGCTGAAGGAGGCGGTGCGGACGTGGCCCCACAGCGACCCGGTCAGCTGGGCCCAGAGGACCTCCACCGTGGTTCTGGTCAAACGTTTGGACCGGAGCTTCGAGAAGGCCGTCACCGCCCTGCAGCAGAACGACCCCAAGTACTACAGAGGTGAGCAAGACGCCATTACCCAGGAGCCCTGTGGTGTGATGTTTGAACAGAAAACAAACCCTTTTACTCAACATTACATTTTTAGAGATTAAACATGTAAACAAAAAATTGGGTCTTAAATGTCTTTAAGCATATTTTGATCTTGATAAATCAAAAAATAAGTAAAGAAAATAAATAATAACATGTTACAGTTTTCATGGTACATTTGACATAGACTAATGCATAATAAGGAACAATTCCCTCAATATTAGTGTATTTTTCTGTGAATTAAGAAAAATAAATAAGAATAAGTAACTTACAAATATAAAAATCCTACAAAATGAATGTTTACCGGATGTGTGATTTACAGAGCAGATATATAATGTAGTAGAAATAGAACATACAATTGTATTTCTTCATTAATAAATGGTCTATGATGGTAAATACCTTTGTGTGTGTGCTGCAGAGTTTGAGCCCCTGCTGTCGTCGAGCTTCTATCTGATCCCTCAGGAGTGGCAGTCCACGGACACCAGCCTGGTGTATTCCTCCATCCTGAGCACCGAGTGCTATGACGAGCAGCTCAGCGACAAATGTCTGACGCTGCTGCTGGGAACCTGGTACGAACACTTATTGTCAGAGAGGAAAACACAACAGAGCACGACTTCATTACACAGACAGAAATATCAGAAAAAGTGATGTGACCTCGACAGAAGTAAGGTTTAAAACCTGTCTTCCTGAAACAAAAAGTATCTGTGTTTGTAAACCTCGGTCTAAAAGATTCAAAAATATTTAGTATCCTATGCAAAACAGCAACAGCGTTGGTGATAATAAATATAACCCCCGGCTTCTCCAACATACATTACATTTCATTTAGCTGACGCTTTTATCCAAAGCGACTTACAATTACCAATTACAGGGACTCCTGGAGTAACTAAGGACTAAGTGACTTACTCAAGGGCACACTTGTGGTGGTGTTCCTGGCAGGATTTGAACTCACAACCTTCCAATCTTCAGCACACCTCACTATCCATTAGACCACCACTATCCCATACAATATGCATTTCTTCAAATTTGGCACAAACATCCAGTTGGACTCAAGAAATAATTGATTAAAAGTTGTGGGTCAAAGGTCACTAACCCCAAAAAGAATTCAAACGCTAATTATGCTAATTTTACACGGATAGAAAATAGGATAAAATGATGAAGTGATGACATTTTGGGCAGACCTTGGATAATTTGATAGCTATGCCTTAGATTGTTACACTGTTGTTAACAGGATGTCAAATACATAATGTCCACATGACCTATGATATACTAGGTAAACTCTTCACTATCAAGATATTGATAGGGGTGTTGTTGGATTGTGAGTGAATTTACGTATGTGTGCGTGTGTGTGTGTGTGTGTGTGTGTGTGTGTGTGTGTGTGTGTGTGTGTGTGTGTGTGTGTGTGTGTGTGTGTGTGTGTGTGTGTGTGTGTGTGTGTGTGTGTGTGTGTGTGTGTGTGTGTGTGTGTGTGTGTGTGTGTGTACGTACGTGTGAGCAGGAAGATGAACGGGACGCCCTGCATTGTCACCAAACCCTGCCGGGACACCATGACACGTTTCGGCTGTCCGCACTACTCTCTGTCCCACCAGCTGCTCTACTTCATGATCGGGAACATGGTGAGAAGTTAAACTATCGAAATATCTCTATCACTCAAAATCATTGGTAACCATCACCTCCAAATGCACTAAGTTCTGAGCAGAAGCTAAAATAAAAACATGAATAATTGATTATTACTATTAATAACCTGCTGTGTGTGTGGGTCTCAGAGAGGCTGCACTAACATGCTGAAAGGAGACACCAGAGAGTCCCGCGCCAACATGACGGAGGGCAGCTACCAGAAGATCTACTGCTCCAACATGATGAAGGCCAACCAGGACATCTTTAGGGACGGGATCACCGAGCAGACGGTCGACATCTTCATTGAAAATAGTGAGTATATTATTTCAAATTCTTCTTCATTCTTTTTGTCACATTCGTGTGAACGCGACATCTTCGGGAAGCCTTGAGGGAGGTTCTTCAAATTCAGCCAAATGTAAACTTAGACTAGGATGAACAGATTATATTTTGCTGGTCAAAGGTCAATGGACAGTTCGACCTCACAAAACACGTTTTTTGCCTTAACTCAAGATCCAATACAGTACACCATCTATTACAATTTCTTACAAATATCAAATAGGTTAAAAGTATGTCATTATTTTGGACATTCATTGATGAAAAAGTTTGCATGTAGTGTGTATTACATCATGTGTTTCCTATAAATATTTCAAACTGCATATATTTTGCATATTATATAGTTTGGACTATCTTGAGTTCCTCTGCTCTTCTTCAACAGTCCTGATTTGTGGATTGTCTGGTTTCTCCGACTTCTACAAAGCTGATTGGCTGCAGCACATCCTCCGGCTGCAGGACGAGGAAGCGGGCTGCTTCGGGAGAGACAGTACGTGTTTAAAAATAAAGTTTTAAAATGCAACTGAATTGAAAATATCTCATTATCTCCAGGTACTGTAGCGTTACTGTCAAAGTACATGTTAAAGCTTAATCTTTTCAGTAAAAGGAATACTGCACACGAATAATCACCATTTGTATACTCTAGTCCAGTGGTTCTCAACTGGTGGGTCGCGGACCCGTTTCAAGTGGGTCGCGGATGTGTGAGTGAAGAAAAAAAATTGAAAAAAAAAATTGGAATTCTTTTTTTTTTTTTTTGGGAAAAAAGGCAAACTTTTATTTTGAAGAACCGATTTTCTAACGCTGTGCATGCAGTAGGCGTTGGACTGGAAGTACCGGAGACCATAAACGGTTTTGAAAACTTCTGTCACGTAGTGATTATCTTCTCAATAAAACATCTCTGCTGATGTTTTTTCGAGTCTTCTGGCCAATCAGAATCAAGATTGTTGCCGGAAGTCCCCACGGAAAATAACTTAGCGGTAGAACTATTCTTTATACATCCATGGGTACAACTTCAGATATAAATGAACACATAATGAAATATGACCCCCGGTTTGATGATTGACAGGTCACAGAACAATGGGAGCTATCTAACCTTACCCACAATTTAAAGTAAGTCACACAGACTATCTCCTCTTTACTCTTCTCTCAGCAAGCTGTCAGAACTAAGTGAAAAACAAACAATGGCATAAAATATTATTAATATGTATGATTTATTTATTTTCTTCTCAGAGTGTACCAGAATGCGTAGTTTATGTTAGTATTTCAAAAAATCTCCTGGGGGAGAATCCCCCCAGACCCCCTGCTGGGGTTGGGTTTTCAGCATGTGTGCCTTTTTATATAGTTCAGCTTTGATTCCATCATCTCATTAAACCTTTTTTAAAAGCATACTTTAGTTCTGTGAAGGGATATATGCACTGTACTTCACTTTTATTAATATTGTATTCTGAAAAGTGTATATTACAGCACGATTTTTTGTTGAATAGATTTGGGTGCTTCAAAATGTTGGGTCCCGAGGCCTAACCAGTTGAGAACCACTGCTCTAGTCTACTGTTCGAGTACTGTTCATACGCAATTTGAAGTGCTTTTAAGTGCAGTTTTGTTAAAAATCCAATGTGTTAGTGAAGTATTAAGCATTGACTAGATAAATGGGACTTGTATTATACTGCACTAGTAGTATGAGAGTTTTATGTTTTCATGTACGGTAGTTGTGCTGTTGTTAAACGCCACTCCCTTTTATTTTTCAATTCAATACTTTTCTTAGTTTATTTGTTAAGTATCCAAGGTTACATGGGGTTAATGTTGTATATAAAATGATTTTGGGGTTGAATTTTTCCTTTGATGTTATACTAAGTATCCGTCCTGTCTGGTGGAGGTTACACATATTAGTAAATGTAGAGATAATATTATTACTTGAGAGATGTTACCTGCTGTTTCTCAGAGAGCATCATGTCTCAGATCATCGGAGACGAGCTGCTGGAGCAGCTGCAGCCTCACCGGAGAGTGAAGAGGAGGGAGAAGATACTTCCAGGTACTCGCATGGTATATCATATTAAAGTCTAATAGATAGGAAATGATTGCAATTTCAGCTGTGAAAGTTGAAAAAATAAATAACTAATCAAAGCTAACTTTCTGCCGAATACAAAGAAGACAGCTTTTATCAGATTCTTGATCCCGTACCAGTGCGACTGACCTCACTCCTTTTAAAACAAATTATTATCAGCACTTTTTTGGTTTAAAATCTGAAGTCATTTTACTGCTGTTATGTGTTGACTTTCATAAACAGTTTGAATGCAAATGAAAGTTGCAGAATCGACTGTACTTATGGTATTTTTGTGTTATCATTTCCTGTTTCTGGCTCTTCTATTAATTTTTATAAAAATAATAATGATAACACTCATTGCTTCACTTTGAATGTGACTCCTCAGACGGCTGCTCCAGTCACATGACGGCGGTGGCGGTGGGCGCTCTGGGAGGATACCTGAACTACTACCTGGCAGAACAGGACATAACCAAGAGGCCAATCTCCTGAACGCCCCCCCATCAGGTAGCGATGCTCTTCACTGAGAGACTCCCGACACAACATGATGTTAATGAATATAGGTTGTAAGATGATGAAAATAGAATGTAGCTGTTTGTTAGGCACCAAACTAAATGTATTTATTGATTCTAATGATCTTTAAAGTGTATTAACCCCAAACAATGTATCTTTTGAAAGTAGCGATGCTCCCATTCAGCGGGAAACCATATGAAGTCGCATTTACTCTTTAAAAAGTAGCTTTAGTCGTTTTTGTCTACAGAACCAGGAAGTACCTTTAGGATGTTTTCTGTCTGTGATGCAACAAGCTAGCTAAAGATTGAACCTTTTTTTTTTTTTTATCCGGATAACAACGTGTCAGATTCAGCTTTTTACCACACGGCTTCTTAAACAGTTCCACGTGTTATGGTCGAATGTATGCTGACCAGTGCTGGAAAGTAACTAAGTACATTCACTCAAGTTTATTTTTCTTAAATTCTATTTCCTGCTACTTTATTATTATTTTATTATTTATTTCTATTCCACTTATAAAAGGTGGTAAATATTGTATTACATTACATTTGTGTGACAGCTTTAGAAGATTCAGATTAATAATACGAAATATAATCATCAAATAATTGATAATACTTTGGTTCTTTTCTATCAGAGTATTCATAGTTGTATTGAGGTATTCGTTTTGTCGTGATGTCATCTCCTGGTTGGTACCTTCGTCTAATTTGATGTAAAAATGTTAGGGATGCACAATTTGGATTTTCTTAGCGGATACCGGTACCTAATAATGACCTGCTTCAGAGATGAGGGGTTAAACAATAAGTTCATACTAGTAGTTTAGGCACACCTGAGGCTAAAGTGTAGCATGTACAGTATAATCTAATACTACAAAGCTCTGAGATAACTTAATCTAACTAACATCAACATTGATTGACTTCTTACACTTCTGACATTGTTATTAATGCCCTGTTTTGCTTTTTCTTCTGTGTCTTCTTTTTTTTGGCGGGTCACAAAGCAACTTGTGTAAATGTGCATAACATCCCCGACTGCATCAGAGTGTGTAGATGCTGTACTTGTTAAATGAATTTGGCTTTGTATTATGAGCTATACATGAATTATCTGAATAAAAGATTATAATAATAGGCGTTTACAGTTTTCTGCACTATATGTGTATATTTCTCAGATGCTCCGTCATCATTGAGACAAGAATCTAGGTGGGAAAGACACCGGCTGATTTTGGAGGATGGATACAAGTATAACAAGGTGTGAGGACTTATAGGAAATTGTTATATTTGATAACTTTCTTATTCTGAACATTTTAAAATGGCAATGCTGGCATCCCAATTCAGACCTGGGAAAGGTGTAAACCATTTGAGATGATATTCAATAATCGGGCTATCATTCAAATATACTGACCTTTAGTCGTTGTTTCCTTTAGCTTTGTGTCTGCAGGATCTGTCTGTACAAATGTGTGACTGATTGGAGCATCCTTTTTAAAAGGCCATGAAATATTCACTTAAAGAAAAACATCGTAAGCTGTTTTTTCTTCCAAAAATATTATCTTTATTTTCTTTAAATTATTTGTATCTACTGAATATAAAGCTAGAAGGCAGCTGTACAACCAGCACTGAGCAAAGAGGACATCTGTAGAGGGACTTACATACAAAATGTCTGCTTTATATTTATGTATATATACACATGATATCCTCTATAGCGGTACAAAAGTAGTACTGATAATAAAAGTACTAAATAAATATGAATGTCTGAGAGTCTGTGAAGTGAAGCAAAGATGCCATTACATTGAGAAAGAACACAAACTGATTATGTCACATCTGCTGCAGCCATCTTTTTGCCAAAACTCCCCCGGATTCACTCAATTTCTAAATAAAAGCTTCACCTGGGGTGTGAGTTTGACGAGAGTCCAAAAGCTGCCCGAAGGAGTCAGAACTGGGAACTGGATTTGATTCCCAGGAATAACGAGCTTGCACAGCAGGCCTTGTTATGCTGTCTCTGTGCCTCTGTGCCATGCTCCATTATCCTTCAAACTGGTAAAACACCTCATATGTTGCAGTGACTCCTGTCACTTGTTCCAGCCAATGACCTCGTAGAAAAGCGCCTTGAGCATTCTGGCCTCGTAGGTGACGGTGTTCTTTCCGATGTGGGTGAGGGTCTCCTCCAGAGGCTGCTCGATGATGGCCGTGACCTCCTTACCGTACACTACAGGCGAGACACACTGATGTTAACTCACACTCAACAACATACCATTTGTTATTTAGGTCCTATTACATATATTGTAAAAATAATTATGTTTATGCATCCTATTTTTTATTGTTGTTCTCACTGTCATTTTATTCAGATATGTAAAAAAAAATATATATATGTTTTACAAATTCAAATGACCGCCTTCACTAGTATATGAGAAGAAATATAAAACTTTTTTTTTTAAAAGGAGAAGGTAAAGCTTCTGTCAGCTGCAATCATGTATTGTGGGTTATATATCTTCCCCAAAAGGTCTGTCTCCTACATCCACATTCCTTTTTAGAGTTCTCCATAACAATCCCATGACCTTGAGAAAACAAAAGTTGTTTTCTTGTGATAAATGATCTTGTTATCTTGAGAAAGCAGATACTTGTTTTGTCGTAAGTCCACATGAATAAACCCATCTCACAAGAAGACAAGCTCTAGTATCTCTTGACAATAAATGAATAGCTCTTTATATTCTTAAAGGCTAACACTTTGACTTTCAGGTTTTGCCAGAATGTTAACTGTAAAATCCACAAAGATCAGCACAGAGCTGCTAACGTTAGCCTGCGCTGACCCAGCTGTTGTGCAATGTGTTATCTGCTATTATGAAAAGCAGTAAACCCACAAAGTGTTGTCGCTAAACAAAGATGGCTGACACTGGAAGTAGTGTTAGGTTTGTGTCTGGGAACTAGTTAGTCGGAAATGCTCAGTGTCGCTTAGCTAAGAAAATAATGATGTTCAGTATACAACCAATTCCGACCTGATGGTGATGCTGCAGAAAATATCCAGGGATAGAGGCTACATCTGGCTTCCAAAAATAGGAAGCCAGATTTCAGTTTTATAAATGACTGTCAACAGTAAATGTGAAAACATATGGATCTGTGCTCTCTCAAAGGATAAATAGTGTTTGTTGCAAACTGAAACATCAATTATTGTCACAGGCCAGCGGGCCAGCACTTTTGTAGGTGTGTGTGTGTGTGTGTGTGTGTGTATGCTGCTTACCCTCGCAGTGCTCCAGGAACTGGATACACTCCTGTACCACGGCGTCCCTCAGCATGACCATGTGTTTGGACATGTTCTCCAGCAGGGAGAGGAAACAGCGCTTGGCGTAGAACCAGGTGTCTGTTCCCAGCTACACACACACACACACACACACACACACACACACACACACACACACACACACACACACACACACACACACACACACACACACACACACACACACACACACACACACACACACACACACACACACACACACACACACACACACACACACACACACACACACACACACACACACCACACACACACACACACCACACACACACACCACACACACACACACACACACACACACACACACACACACACACACACACACACACACACACACACACACACACACACACACACACACACACACACACCACACACACACACACACACACACACACACACACACACACACACACACACACACACACACACACACAAAATATATATATTTATTTATGTTGGGGTTAAAAAAACGTTGTTACACCATTGTGATATTAAAGTTATTATTGTGACACAAAAGATCATCTCTTTACAGAAGGATATGTGGCAGAGATTTCTTCCTTCTGTTGGAAGGAGTTCAGACATGGTGGTCAGATTGCTTGGTTGAATGTATGTGGCTCCACAGGCTCACATTCCTGAACTCCTCTCTGATTTCACAGTGAATGTGAGTCTATGGTGGTGATTTGTACGAGGCTGAGAGGGGGCAACACTCGGGATGACAGCCTGTGTTCTCAGCTGGAGCTTCAGTGGACTCAGCTGCAGCCAGTGTCTGATGTTGTGACTGGATCAGATCAAAAGAGACTCTTCTCCGGGGGGGGGGGGGGGGCACAGATGGTTATTTTTGGTTCAAAAGAATGAATGTTTGTATTTTAAATGAGCACTTTCTTGTAGTTGTGTTTATGGTCTCCTGTGTATTACTCACACACATACGGCTTGCTGCACAATAAACAACAAACTATTTCCCTTAAAATATGTATTGAATGTTTACTGTTTTTATTACATGACTTAGTTGAATACTCAAATCTGATTGGTCAATTTGGACATTCCAGAGGTTTTACATTTTCAATAACAGAATAAGGAGAGCAGGCCGTTGCTAAGGAGAATAGACCGCTGCTTCGACCACCCTGTCGGTGTGCTTTTCTCATTGATGACCGTCTCACACGTTGCACATTATCCCTTTCTTAAAGCATTTGCTACAAACTTTCTAAAAAAAGAACCCAGGGAACAATGGAATAACTGACCTTCTTATTGTAAGGCTCCAGGCTCTTGATGACACGAGATATGCCAAAATCATAGTTTCCCTTAGCACAGTACAGCGTCCTGAAAAAAAAACAAATTTAGTCAGAACAGCAATACTTACTAAAAGGTCCTTTTTACCATTCTATAATATGTTGACATTCCTTCCTTTTTCTTCCACCTTGAAAGGAACTTGCTTAGGTCAGTTGATGTCATCCTGGCAATCTGCTGAAAATGTCTTTGGGATACGTTTAAAAGCTTCAGGAAAAGCTCAAAAGCGAACCGTAAGTTGCAAGATTTCTTATACAGATTTGGATAATCGTCACAAAGTAACTTAGTCTCTTAAAAGTATCCTAGCCAAGCTGTTGATTTACACACAAAGATTGTGATGAAAAGAATATATAACTGCTGCATATAGGAACAAGGACGGATGAATCCTGATTGCATGATAAATGAGCTCAGGTTTAACATAAATTAGATTATTTCTTTCTTAACATATTTTTTCTGTATTTATTAATGATAGTATTTATTGAACAATGCCTGATGTGTTTATTTGATGATAAACACTTTGGGTCTCCATAAGTGTGAACTTTATAGTAAAGGAACTTTGTTTTGGTTCCAGGGCTAAAATGAGTTTTGAAAGCCAGTCTAATGCAAACAATGAACACGCAGTCCTAGTTAATACACATGACATCTTTTTAAATTCATGAGGTTCTTGGTGGCGAAACCTAATAAGCAACGTGAAAGCAGATTTTTCAAGCTGTAAACTCACCCGATGACCAGGTTGACGATGCAGAGGTGGAACACCTTCTTGTCGGGGTCGTCGTAGGAGATCTGCTCTTCCTCCTTCTCGATCTTCCTCATCAGCTCTTCAGCCTGTAAGACAACGAGAGGAGGAAACAGAGGGGAAACTGGACTTTTTATACTGAAGATAAAGATTACACGACAAACATTATTACCATACAGAGACACAAAGAATAGAAGTAAAATGAAAGTAAAATCCCTCTGAAATATATTTAATTAAAAGTATATAATAGAAAAAGGTGTACTAAATTACAGTACATTGTTTTATGTTTAATCTCTGTGAACAGTACCTCCTCATTCTGGCTGGTCAGGATGTAGGACACACACAGGTTGGCCAGGACCACAGCGCTCACATTCAGGATCTACAATGGGACACACACACACACACACACACACACACACACACACACACACACACACACACACACACACACACACACACACACACACACACACACACACACACACACACACACACACACACACACACACACACACACACACACACACACACACACACACACACACACACACACACACACACACACACACACACACACACACACACACACACACACACACACACACACACACACACACACACACACACACACACACACACACACACACACACACACACACACACACACACACACACACACACACACACACACACACACACATTTTTTGTTAACTTTACAATATATTTACAACACTCAGAATGTAACAAACTTCAAAACCAATCCAGGGTGCGTGCAAGTTTCCACAAACTGATTTGAGGTTATTTAGAATAGAAAAGGATTAAAACGTCATGAACACGATGATGCTAAAGTGTTTAGCATCATCATGTGGCGCAGCGGATTGTGCGTATGTGTTCGGATCAGGGGGTCACAGGTTCAAACCCCACTGCAGTCAGCATGTCGTTGTGTCCCTGGGCAAGACACTCCAAATTGCTCCTGTGGGGATTGTCCACAGTATTGAGCATTAACTGCTTTGGATGAAAGCGTCTAACAAGTAACATGTAATGTCATGTTTCATTTTTCAGTGAGGAAAGAAAACACTCTAGAACCCTCAGCTGAGTGACTGAAGTTCCGTGAAATTGGACGAAAATCATAATTCTCAGATTCAAAACAAAACCAGCACTGCAAACCAAAATCCACACAGCAGAAAAGAATGAAACTCATATCATGCACATTTGAGAAAACACTGCAGATCGACGCAGAGCTGCTCATCTATTTTTACCGAGGGTTTGCACTTGCAGGGACACTCTTGAATGTTACACTGCTCCACCTGGACAAAAAGGCAAACTGTCAACGATTAGTCCTGACCTCACTCTGACATCGGGGCTGATCCCATGCATTGTGCGCATTTTATCTTCAAAATACTTTTGTTTAAGCGTCTGATGTTTACGAAGGAGTATTAAGGCCATGAAGGTCATATTGAGAGAAACTCATAAATATGGAGATGTAATTCTCAATCTCAAAAAAGAAACTAACTAAGATGTATGACTTTATAATCTCAAAGCATTTTGGAGTTGTTTTCGTGTACATTTACCAATTTAATGTTGTAATTTAGTGATTTTTTTCTCATGTATTTAGTTATTTAATCTTCGAAAATATCCAACTTGGTTTTTCCTAAGATTAAGACTTATTCTCTTTTTCTCAGACTACCACCACTTTCACACCAGCTCCATAATCATGATTTAGTTTGACCTACAATGGCCTTAATATGGTATTGTAGATATACATTAAGTCTCAATAATTAATCTCGCACAAATAATGGAAGTCTCCCTCCTCCACACATTTATGTTCTCCATGTTCTTCATGACGTGGCCGCCCTGAGGCACTCACATTATCATAGTGCTTCTTGACGATGGGCTCGTAGAAGCCGATGGCCTCCTTGTACTTGTTCTGCATGAAGAGCACGTGGGCTACGTTCAGCTTCCAGGTGTCGTCCTCATTGCAGACCTCTACAGACTTTCGGAAAATCTTCTCAACCATCTGGAAGTTCTCCCGGTTCCAGTAGATCTTGGACTGGGCCATCAGCACCACGATGTACCTGGGAGACGACCGGGACAGTTCAATGGTGGGGGGAGGAGCTATGTCATCTGAATCTTTTTTGGGTGAATTAGTGAACTAAATAGAAGCTGAGGGTTAAATATTTATATATTTTTGTGTGTGTCCTCACTTCTCCTGCATCAGGTCGTAGTCCTGCAGACATTTCTTCTGAGCTTCATCATCCCTAGTCAGCCTGGCTTCCTGCACCTTACAGCAGAGGACAAAAACAACACTCAGCCAAAACAAATCAGAGCCTTCAAAATCCACTATTCTCAATTTATAGATATAACATATTGAGAAACACACATGAAAGAAAATCCTTAGGCTACTGTAATAAAGGATCCAGGGCAGTGTTTCATCATGACTTGTCTTACATATTAGGCTGATGACAGGTTGATATATGTCTATTGTATTAAAGGTCACCTATTATGCAAAATCCACTTGTTCATGTCTTTTATACATAACCATGTGTCCCCTCTTCTTCATGTCTCTTCTTCATAACCATGTGTCCCCTCTGTGTAAAGAGATTCTGAAAGTTTCAGGAAAAAAGATTCACTCACTTTTTGTCCTGATCCATTTATATAAAAACCTGTCTGAAAATGAGCTGATCAGATTTTGGCCACTTTATGATGTCATAACGATTTTTTTGGCTTGTGTAACCATTAGCCAATCACCAACCAAAGACAGAGAATCAGCACTTTTGAAACAGGGCTGAAACAGAGGGGATTATGGGATGCTACATTGCACGATCTGTTTGGTATTTTGAGCCAAACACTTCAGAGACATGTTTGTATATATCTGAGACCAATAATATATTGATGAAAAACAGTATAATAGGGGACCTTTAACATATGGGTAAATACACATACAGGACAATGCATAACAAATGAGAAAGAACAAAGGAGGAAAACAACCTGCTTGGCCAGTTTCCGTAACTGCTCCGTCAGTTTGCCGTTCATCTCATCAAACTTCCTAAAAGCCTGTGGAATAAACAGACAGTTTATTGATGGATGAACAAACACAAATAAACTGATTTTGGAGTCAATTACAAAATGACAAGGTTGACTTCAGCCCAGATATTATAATGAGGTTCCTGCACACTGAGAATTAAAGCTTAATGTAAGTTTATAAGCAGTTTTTTATCACCTCCTTAAACCTTTATTCAATCCCAAGTAGTTTTGAAATCCAAACTTTTCAACATTTGATTAAGCTGTGCTTCTTGGGATTATAAAATAAATGTTTTATGTAAGTAAAACAGAAAGTTTAAATTGATTTATCACAGTGTTCTCCCTTTCAGCAACAGTAGAGGCACTCATTTAACAAAAAAGTTACATAAAGGGTTGTTTGACCTCTAGGGGGCAGTGGAACAAGCTTTAAACACAAATGTGACACATTATTAACTGATAATAGTCTTATGGTGAATATGTGTACTGTATATGCAATCGTGTGCTTACAATAGCTCAGTGCTGCTGAGGTTGATGGGAAATACTGTAAGCATACAGTAAAGCAAACATAAAAAGTAGCTTTTATTGTAAAAAGAAAATGTGTAGTACCTCCTCTGGTGCTGTCTGACAGGTCAACAGGGCATCAAGAAACTCATACATGTACTGGAAAGGAAACAACAACAACACTTTTTCATTTGTGCAGGCCAACAGAAACAGAACATGTGAGTTCCTGAAGTGTGAATTAGGAACTGAAAACACATGGATTGGTTCAGAGTGTAACTTACCGGTGTGAGGAACTTGTATGTGAGATGGGCGTTCTCTGCCAGGACGTCAGCAGCCAGGTCAAAGTACTGAGAATGAGAGAGAGGACATCATTGACATCAATACCATTGCAACCTCTCTTTCAGCCCTCTGTGTGTTTTGAGCTCTTTCCACTAACACTCACACCACATGACTCCTATTCAAAACAGTGCTCCTCCCCGCATGGACCCTCACTGTATGGAGGAAACTGCTGACTCGAGTCTAATGATAATTGATGATAATTTGATAATTCCCTGTATCATGAAGATCTGTTTAATCTAATATCAGTAGCATAGTGATGCTTTTATTTTTTTTAAGTTGACATCAAACTCTTATAATTTGTTAAAGTGCCCTGAATGAAAGTCAACATGCCTTTAAAATATTTTTCAATGACATTCCCAAATAATATAATAGTATTTAGCATCCTGGCTTCTTTGATTGTTTTCAGTGAGCTGATCTGTATTTCTGCTCCGTACTGGGCCAAAACACAATTACATTGACTGTGAAAGGAGAGATTTTTGGCTTTAGCATAATTAGTAATGGCCTGTTAGACAGTTTTTCAGTCTCAAAATATAGTGTGGAATTGGTAATGAAACAGCTTTTGGGGGGAAAGAAACACATTTGTTCAAACTGCCACAGGCTAGGTGGGAAAGTACCGTGCAATAATTAAGCTCAGAAGTCTTTGAGCAAAGAATTAATTTCTCAAGCCTATTTAATAATACATGACAATAGCCTGCAACCTGTTGTGTACAGTACCTCATGTTTGCAGTAGAGCAGCAGCAGGTTCCCGAAGGTGACGGGGGGGAAGGAGGGTTGCTGCAGCAGGAAGGCCAGCTTCTCAAAGCCCTCCGACGGCTTCGTGTCCATGTTCAACAGAGCCTGGTTGTGTAGCGTCACGGGGTCCAGCTCCTGAAGAAACACACACATCACAGTATAAGCAGTATAAGTATCAATATCTAAGATTTGGAATTATAACCTGGAATTGGAATTTTGGTATTGGAATTTAGAATTTGGACAGTGAATGGAATTTTTAATTGGAATGTAGAATGAAAAATGTAGAATCATGGACGCTGTGTCGTCCGGGCTAAAGAGGAAAAGGAACATCCAGATTGTTATCAGCGCAAAGTTCAAAAGCCAGCATCTGTGATGGGATGGGGGTGTGCACATCTGTGAAGGCACCATTAATGCTGAAAGGTACATACAGGTTTTGGAGCAACATATGTTGTACTTTGGAATTATAATTCGGACTGATGGATGCTTTTATAACAGGGAAGACAAAACTAAGATTTGGCAATGCTGCTTGTATTAAGTCGGGAAAAATAAAACGTATTATTTGTAAGTGTAAAATAAAATATTTTATATATGTACTGTTTTATACTTTTTTTGTTGTTTTATTACTTACTTTTAATTTGGAATGGGAATTTGCCATTGGAATTTGGAATTATAACTTGGAATTGGAATTTGGAATTGGAATTATAAGCGGTATTGTAATTTGGATTGATGCATGCTTTTATAACAGGCACGACAAACAGAACAAAGATTGGGCAATGCTGCCTGAACAGAAAGAACTAAATATATTATTATTATTATTATTATTATTATTATTATTATTGTTATTGTTAGGCACATATTATTATTATTAAGCATACAGTAAAATCATTTTAGTTTGGCTTTTATTAACTGTTTTATACTTTTTTTGGTTGTATTACTTATCTTTATAATATTATCTCCAGCACTTCACTATTTTAATTAATTGACATTTTATTAAGTTTGGTTAATTTCTTGGAAAGCACTTTCGAGTGCATTTGATATTAACATAATGTGTAATGTATTATAATTTAGTTTTGTTGATTGACTGATATAAGAGGTGCAAAGAATAGTGGATATGTAAAGACACAGAATATTCTGTATCTAGCCTCTCAGATTTGTCGATTTTCTGCTGTGTATCGGTTTTTTATCATGGAACTGTAAAGTGAATATCTTTGGGTTGGTCTGACAAACTGCAGTAAGTATTACATTCCACTAGGGGGCACTGGCTGTTCATTTCTCTCTCTGTATCTCAGGATAACTGGACATTGATGACTCAGTGGCAGATCCACATTTGGCCAAGGACAGTGCACCCCTGTACATTAATGTAAATGAAGCCGTTTGAAGACAATACAAGTATTATCATTTCCTCCATGTAAGCCTTCACACCCCTGCCTCTGTTCTAACGTTCTATTCATCTCTGTTATCTGCAGGCTGTCAGCAGGCAGGTCCAGGCAGCACTAACTCACACTACACACACAATATCACGCCTAGCCAAGGGGCACACACACACACACACACACACACAATATCACGCCTAGCCAAGGGGCACACACACACACACACACACAATATCACGCCTAGCCAAGGGGCACACACACACACACACACACACACACACACACACACACACACACACACACACACACACACACACACACACACACACACACACACACACACACACACACACACACACACACACACACACACACACACACACACACACACACACACACACACACACCACACACCACACACACACACACACACACACACACACACACACACACACACACACACACACACACACACACACACACACACACACAATGTGAATGGCTGATGACAGTTACCTCCTCTGATCGGGGGGGCATGTCTGTCAAAGCCTCCTGAGATCCTTTCGCTGCAGGGAAGCAAAAGATAAGAAAACAGAAAAGGAAGCGGTTAGTTTGAGTCTTTTACTGTCAGTGTTCCAATACATACTTTTGTTTGTAGATCCCAAAAACGTAATTTAATCAAACTCAATTTGACATTCAGTCATATTCCTCAAGATACTCTAAGAACCAAATTGTCTTGAGATTGTCTTCCCTTTGGCAATACAGAGGAGCATCTCTTTTGGAACCGCCTCATTCCATCGCGACAACCATTACTTACTTACTTGTAAACATCTTTGTAAAATGTATATTTCTAAACATTTTTGAATTACTACTGAGTCTGGAAACTTCAAATAATCATGCTCTCTATTTGTTTTTATCTTTGTATGCTTCTTTCTAAAGTATGACCATTGATATCTAACATGATGTATCTTTATTAGCCATGTTTGGCTTCTAAACTCTCCTTCAAACTGTTCAGACTTTGTATTAAAAAGTCTTTTTTAAATGTCCGTCTTTTAGGGATTTGTCTTTTTTTTTTTTTAATATGTGTACTGTAAATGTGCAAATAAATAAATAATCAACATTTAAACGGGCCATATGGATTTTTCTTGAAGACAAAACAAGTGTATATCTTTGAAATGATATGTATGCTTAAGGCTTAACAAATCATAAAAGCCATATCTCTGGATATTTAAAATCCATGTATCCAGCTTGTAGTCTTCCTCTTGCATGCATCGTGAAAGCATGGCCCCCTACTGCCATCAGTGGTCCAAACACTTTGCAAGGAACCTTTCACTTGATGATACTTGAAGTAGAATAAACACTGTAGTAAATGAGGTCACAAAGCAATTACAAATATGAAGACTGGCAATAGATTAACTAACTGTTGAATGAGTTTTGGAGAGTAGCCAAATAATTATTTCTATGAGGAATTAAGGTTATTTTGTGAAGATGTAGCAATATTCTCCATCCTCCTTGTTATGAGAGTCAGAGGCTCTGAGTGAGGAGCTTACAGTTCTTCAGCTGGTATTCGATGGCAGCTTTGAGGTTGAAGGCTTCGATCAGGGCCGTGTGATGCAGCACCAGCGTGTTGCCCACACTGTGCACGTCGATGCCCTCAGTCGTCATCCCCACGCTCAGCTCTGATGCATTAGGACAAAAAGATTTGTTGGAAGATCATCAAATAATGTAAGAAGACTTCCACTTAACTCTTTTTGCTGAATGAACACAGATGAAATAATGGCAGTGTCTTTACGCTGTGGTTCTACCTGGATGTTCTCTGATGCCTCTCTCGATGATCTCTCCGATGTATTTGAGGGCCTGAGCGTAGTTCTTCACGCTGTAGAAGCACAGGGCGATGTTGTATGACAGAGCTGAGAAAGAGGAGGGCAGAGATAACAGGATGACATTTAAATGCTTCCTGTGGAGAGGATTTCAAATCTCTACTTGATAGCCTTCAACATTTCTCTCATCATATTATTCGCCTCCACTTTCCCCAGCTCGTAAAAACTCTTAAGGTGTTCCCTTCCCCTTAATGTTGTGTTGCTCTGATTAACGACTGCAAAACATTTGATGCAAGGTATATCAATCATTGTCAAACATGGTATACATTTAATCTGGAAATGTCACCAACTGAGCAATAAAGAACCAAGCAATGGGTTTATAGTGGGACGATGTTATTAGGTCCGTTTACAAGTCCAGTAAAGTAAACGGTGCAATCTCGCAAATGTGGGCTCAAGACCTTGGAGTGGAGATATATGAATATACAGGGACAGTAATATGGGAGTATACTAATAGCATATCCATGTGTAATAGAGCAAGGGAACTACTACTGCCTTTAGATATTGCCTCATCTCAAGAATAGGACGGAGCGAAGAAAGTCGACTGTGTATTAAATAGTAAGAATGGAGTTGGGAGTTTTTTTATTTACACTATTTGGACCTGTGCACACATCTAGGACATCTCAGTGAAAGTACTTTCACAATGAAATGGGATTTTTAATCAAGAATTCGATTTGAATCCAGTATGCCCTCTGCAAAGAACACCTCACCTACAAATCAGGGATAGGGGATGAGTGTAACTTTGAGATTTTAGCCTGTGCAGACCATTTACATGCATAACAACCTATATATCACAATACAGGAAAAGGAACACCCCAAAAAGCATAATATGGCCTCTTCAAGACTCAATTCAAAGCCCTGTTTGTTGGCATTGGTATTGAGGCCTTTGCTGTATTATTGTGTGATTTTTTCTCCTTTAAAGATGATGTTATCAAACCACTTTAACAATCCCAAAGTCACAACTGTTGTGAAACTAACTTCTTCACCGCCCATTTACAGCTCGACGTAATAAAGACATACAAATGTGAAGTCTTGTGTAGCAAGGGCCACTTAAAGAGTATACATGTTGTGTGTGTGTGTGTGTGTGTGTGTGTGTATTTGTAAACTACCTGGCACGTATCCCAGCACTTGAAGGGCAGACGTGAACTTCTTGCAGGCCTCCTCGTACTTCCCGTCCTGGTAAAGCAGACATCCCGTATTGTAGACATAGTCCGGGTCTTCCTGGGGAAGCTGCTCCAGGAGTGACTATACACACACACACACACACACACACACACACACACACACACACCACACACACACACACACACACACACAGAACACACACACACACACACAACCACACACACACACACACACACACACACACACACACACACACACACACACACACACACACATCACACAACACACACACACACACACACACACACACACACACACACACACACACACACACACACACACACACACACACACACACACACACACACACACACACACACACACACACACACACACACACACACACACACACACACACACACACACACACACACACACACACACACACACACACACACACACACACACACACACACACACACACACACACACACACACACACACACAGTTAGTGGAAAGTGAATGGATGTGTGTGTGTGTGTGTTGGCAGCAGATAGTAATGATTTAAACCTGAAATGGTATAATTCATATGCATTAACAGATAGTGTGAGAGCCCTTGTCACCTTGGCAGCAGAGTAATCTTCCTCACAATATTTGATGCAGGCTTGTAGCTTGACCATCTGTGGAAGAGAGAAAAAGAAAGAGAGAGGGTTAAAGGTAAGTGCTGGTTTGACTTTGGGGAATAAGAATTAAGCAATACAATTAAATACCAACTCTAATCCAAACATCTATTATGAATTTTTAGCATCTTGAACCAGTTTTCCCATGATTAATTCACACATTGTTCTGTGGATGTTACATCATGTTTCTACTTGATCCATCATATCAATATAATTAACTTATAGGGGACATATTGTGAAAAAGATGCTGTTTTCAGTGCTTGTGCACGTGCACTTGGGCATCTGGGAAGACTTTGACATATCACATTTGTTGTGATAACATAGGATTAAACTCAGATTTAGACTTTAATCCTCCTCTTATATCACATTAGATTATACGTCCCTATCTGAGTATCTCCAAGCACATTTTTTTCACAAGTCAGATGTTTAGTTTCCGTTGTGTTACCCCACAGCGATACATCAATGTCTTAATAGACATGGGGGTGACAGACAGTCTTAAAATACATGAATGTATGTCAACATGTTTAAGATTATAACTTTAAATTCCATTTGAAATCAGCATTATTTTGATTCCTGGTAATAACATGTGTTTCCTGTTGTTGGGCTGTACACAGTTTGACTTGCTTTATTTGATTAGGTGTGCATTAAAGGCCCATATGTATTTGTTAGAGCACTTCTGCTGAACAACTGCTTCCAGTGATGGATGTAACAGATGGAGTTGTCAGAGTGAAACATTTAGAGTAAATAAGGTGGATTTGTTCTGAAATCGCACATTTGATGCAGTGATGGTGCACCTGGAGCCAAACTCCATAAGAAATGCAGTGCGTCTTATAATGCCCCTTTCACACCGGCGCTTTTCCAGCTCCTGCTGGGAGCTAGAGCCTGAAAAGCGCCGGTTTTTCCTGTTCACACCGCAGCGGCGGCGCGTCATAGCTCCGGAATGCGGTTCACTTCCAGCTCCAAAAAGTTGTCGGTCCAGAGGCAAGAGCTTTGGAGCTATGACGCGGCGTCGCTTACGTCGAGGCGTGCAGGAAACCTTACTTTGACCATCCGTTCGCTGTTATTGATCATTGTGGAGAGCAGGCAGACGTTTTGTTTGTTATTATAGCAGCTATCGGATGGAATCAATACATGGGCTGTACAGGTTGTCATGTCCGACTATCACAAGTAGAATCATAATGAAAAATACGCCGGTAAAATGTGCCTGGAGAAAACGGCTTAGCAAGTAGTCAGTTTAGCTTCGGTTGCTATGCTAACATCACCCATGTTATACCAGAGAAACTTTCATAACAGCGTTGTGATGCCAAACAGCGTCAATTCAGACTGACACACATTCACTTAAGGGTAACTGGGGATATGTATCAGCTGCTTGTGTGACAGTCAGACAGTGAATACTTTAGAGCCGCTAACGGGAGAATAAACTCCCGTAGAAGAGCAGCCAGCACTGTAGCGGTCGGTAAATGCCGCTGAAACACATTAATAAACAATGAACCACGGCACTCTGGAGAAAAGTATAAGGTTGGAGAAGCCGTTATTTAATTTAATCTGGCTTCGTATGATTAAAAGCAACACGATCGTCGACCCGACGCAGTCCCCGGCCCGTTGTTGTTGTGGGAGAAAATCTCTCGGCAGCTCTGGGCGGTGTGAACAGAGCGGGAGCTGAAAAGGGAAACCGGAGCTGAACCAGAAAAGCTCTCGCTAGGAGCTAGAAAGGGAAAAGCGCTGGTGTGAAAGCCGCATTAGTGGAGCAACATAAAAGCTGGCATTTAATAGAAACAAGGTTTTCACATCATCTTTTTCTTTTCGTCTAGCAGTGTGTACAGGCTGTACCTTGATGTGACTGCTGGGGTTATCGAGCACGAAGGAAGCCTTTGTAGCCTCAGGGTAAGCACCAGCTTTGTAAAGAGACTGGGCGTAGTACACCTTGTACTCCTCCACCTCCGGGTGCAGCTGGGTGAGCTGCTCGTAGCACTCTGCAGAGTTGGTGAAATCCTGGATGTGATAGTAGCAGTAACCCAGCAGAGAGAGTGCTGCCCTGGACTGGGACACAAAGGAAAGCAAGAGGGAGTGAAACTGGTGGTCGTCTGCAGTGTGTGTTAAATTAGGGTGTGTGGTTAAACAATAAAAAACACCAAGACATACAGTAGCAAAACCGAAAGACACCAGGAAGTATGACAGCATCAAATGTACTTTACCTTTAAACAAAAAGAAGGTATACACATCATAAGTTAGCTGGTAATTTAAATCAGTGTAACCCATATTTTTGAACCCATCTGTTTTTAAATATTAAATCGCAAACATTGCAATTATGATGTGCTGATTTGGCCATTCCTATTATGAATCATGGTTGAATTGTTCAGATGGTATCTGAAATAACATTGTAGGGACAAATCATATCCTGCCTGAAGCCCAATGTGACGTCTTTAAATCCTTTGGTTTGTCCGACAAACGCTTTAATACTTCAAAGTCATTCAGATTACAACAATATCTTAACTGTTCATTAATATGCAATGTTTTTCTCCATGGACTGGTTTTTGGTATGTCAAGGAATTTCCAGAAAACAGAAAGAAGCAAAAAAACTCAAATTAAAGAAGCTGGTAAAAGTATAATTTTGCACTTTGCTTTAAGAAATGGCTCAAACGGCTCTCAGAAATATTAACAGCAATTATTTTACTGGTTGATTAAAGGTGGGGTAGGTACGTTTGAGAAACCGGCTCGAGATACACTTTGTGTTATATTCCATGGAATGCTCTTAACATTCCGATAGCAATGAATATCTTAAAGGCTTTGACAAAAAATCCATAAAAAATGTTCATCTGTGGAAGCCGTAGTACTGTAAAAAGCACGACCAATCATTTTAGCCGGCCCGGCTAAAATAACTGGATGGCCTACCTGCCTGTCAGCCTTCCATCTGTGCACAAACTTATCTCGTGCCCTCATTGGTCATGTGCGCGTTCGTGTGTGTTGGAGGAGGGGCTCTGTAAGGAAGTGGCAGATTTTTTCCGGTTGTGTATTTTCAAATTCTAGCGCACTCGAGCTGGTTTCTCCCAAATTACCTACCCCACCTTTAATGAACCTATCATTTCAACAATTTTACAATAAGAGCTTTAACCGGTTTTCCAATTTAAATTAAACAGAAAAATAAGCAAATCCTTGTGGATTCAATTACATTTGATGCCCATTATTTTGAAAAAAATATCTCTGATATCCTGAAAATAAATGTTCTCTCTGTTTTTTATATTAACAGAATCCCAATGAAGGTAGTCCTGAAAAACTGGATTGCTTTAAATATTTCCAAATCAGAAAGAATAAATCCCTGAAGCTACATAAATGAAAATGTTTTAAAAAGCTTTGAAAATGCAAAATATGAATATATATCAAAAATACTCTGAAACATGGGGGACAGATGAAAATAAGTCAATGTCACTATAAAAATATGAGGGTAGAGGAGTTAAAAGAAGGAAAAGGAAGGGCTACTAATTCATTATTCACTTGTAATTTAAAAAAATGGTTGGCTCAGATTTGTATATTGGTTTAGAGGGGGGCAGAATGACAAGATGCATATATGTATGTTGATGTAGTCTTAACAATTTTTTACATGTATGTTTTGTATGGAATGTTTTGAATGACAGAATACAGACATCCACCTACCTTCGTGTGTTTTTGAAGTTGGCCGTTTAGGATATGGATTGCTTCCACATACTGTCCGTCTTTCATCTGAAATATATGGAATTAACTGTGATGTTCCTATTAATAAACAGTATTAACATTATAGACAAGAGAAACGTTACTAACAAAAAATGCCAGTGAAGAAGAAAATAATTCTAAGTACATCAAGTACTTTAAGTACATCATGTGTGTCTCATGTGTAACGTTACATTAAACTGCAGCAAAGATTGGAGATTATTTAGAGTACAGTAGCGTAATGTTAACAGACAGAAACACAACAAACTTGTATTGAATTAGATTGGTCGTTTTAATTGTGTGCCGAAGTTAAAATCATTCCAGCATAATTCCGGAAAGGTGGGATATGTCCAGTGTATGTTTTTCAGTAAGATAGCAACACTCAAATGAACAACCTTTGAGTGGAGTTTGGTTTATAGTTTACCGTTATAGTGATGCTAGCTTACCACTGAGTTGGGAAGCTAACCTCGATTTTAACAACAATATTCTCACCAGTTTGTAGATGGTAGCCGTGTACTCTCCGTCCTTTATAGTTGTCATGGCTGCCAAGAAGTCGTTTTAACGATAAGTAACTGCTTCTAACAGTGTGTGTTCACAAAACCCTACAAAATAGCATCGAGCTAGCTTCTGTTTAGTGGACGGATGAAACGCATCGAAGCTGTTACTAAGCAACAGAACAGAGCGGAAGTGGAACATTTGACAGACCTGAAACACAGCCAATCATAGAGCAGGATGAAGTTACGCTGGCCAACCCTCCGTTTTTTGTACCCAAATCTTTATTTAGCAGTTGAGCAGAGAGACACAACCAGCTATACTTGTATGAACATCATATCTCCTCCAATGTTATTTACAATTTCATGCAGGTTAGTTTTTATTATCTTATTAGATCGTTTATGCAGCATTTATTTGTACTATTCATTTATTAATGAAGCAGGGGGCTTTATCCCTTAATCATCAAGCCCAGTAGAATAACATCAACTTGTGCAACATTGATCGACAATATCTTTACAAATGTCATGGAAAACAGTTCTAAGAGTGGGCTAATAATAAATGAAATAAGCGATCATTTACCTGTATTTGTAGCATATGATTGGCAATTAAAGAAAAAGAAGGAAGAGACTAGCAGTAGGGTAAGGACTGCTGAAGCAAAAGACAAGTTTAGGAGTGACCTCTTAAGGAAGAGTGGAGAGGGGTTTATGTAGAAGATGTAAATGCTGCATATGAGTCCTTCCTAACAATCTACATATCACTGTATGATAAACAATGTCCCACTGTACTCTGTAAATATAAAGGTACTTATTATCAAAAGCCTTGGATAACCAAGGGCTTACAAAATGCTTGCAAGAAGAAAAATAACCTTTATAAAGACTTCATAAAATGTAGGACAAAGGCAGTTGAAAAGCAATACAAGGCATATAAAAATAAGTTGACAGTTATAATGAGACAAGCAAAAAGAGAATATTATAATAATATGTTAAAAGAAAAGAAAAATGATATCAAGGGCACATGGAAAATCTTAAATAATGTTATTAGAAATAAATCTGTATCCACTGGCCTGCCCAGTCACTTCATTAATGACAAAAAAACAAAACATGTATGAAGTGGTACATGAATTTAACAATTTTTTTGTAAATGTCGGACCTAATCTAGAAAAGACTATTTCAAAACAAAACGATGGGCAAAAAGAGGGTGGCGGAACTGGGGGAAGTAAAGTGTTGCAGTCAATGTTTCTGGGAGAGATAAACAAAATTGAAATTAGATCCATTGTAGACAAATGCAAAAATAAGACTTTGACTGACAGTGATGGGATCGACATGACAATAGTGAAAACGATTATTGACTGTATAATTAAACCGCTAAGCTACATCTTTAATCTTTCATTTCAGACATGTATTTTTCCAGATAGCATGAAAATAGCTAAAGTTATCCCACTTTTTAAAACAGGGGACAAAGGCCAATTTACTAACTACAGACCAGTGTCCTCGCTTTCACAATTTTCAAAGGTCCTTGAGAAATTGTTTGTCCAAAAATGTGATAATTTTATTGAAAAAAATGAGTTATTGAGAGAGAGTCAGTATGGATTTAGGAAAAATTGATCTACAGCTTTAGCTTTAATGAAAATAACAGAAAAAATTACAACAGCTATAGAAAGAAAGAAATACACAATAGGTGTATTTATTGACTTATAAAAGGCATTTGACACCATAGACCATTACCTATTAATTTCGAAATTACCTAGATATGGTGAGAGGAGTAGTTCTAGATTGGTTAAAAAGTTATTTAGATAACAGACAACAATATGTACAATTTGCTGGTAGTACATCGGAGTGTATGAACATAGAATGTGGTGTCCCACAGGGCTCGGTTTTAGGGCCTAAACTTTTTATTTTGTACATCAATGACTATGTGAAACGTCAACATTATTGTAATATGTGTTGTTTGCAGACGACACTAATTGTTTTAGTTCAGGAGATGATTTAAACATTTTAGCAAAGTGTATTGGACATGAAATGGTCAAACTTAAAAGATGGTTTGATGAAAATAAGTTAACCCTAAATTTGAATAAAACTAAGTTTATGGTTTTTGCTAATAGAAAAAAAGATGAAAACATTTCACTGTCCATTGATGGAGTTTTTATTGAAAGGGTTTCTGAATTTCGATTTTTAGGTGTGACGCTGGATCACACCAACAGTTTTTTAAGTCAGGACTCTTGAAACTCAAAGACATAGCTGAGCTGCAGACATTATTAGTAATGCACAGAGCAAAAAGCTGAATGTTACCAGTATATTTACAACAGTTGTTTGTTTTTGGATCAGACAAGGAAGACCACAGAAGGAAATTTGATTTTAAGCATTCTTATGCAAGGACTACTCTTAAGCAAATGTGTATTTCGGTGGTTGGTGTACAATTGTGGAATTCTCAACAGAAGGATCTAAAGAATAGTATATGTATTTTTCAGTTAAAGAAATTGTATAAATTAAGAAAAATGGGACTATATGAAGCAGAATGTGAATAAGTCTATGTACTCTGGTCCTGCATTGTTAAATATTTTTGATGTCTTTGATGTGATGTCTGTTCTTTATTTGCAGGTCCCATTGTTATTATTATTATTATTATTATTATTATTATTATTATTAATATTATTATTATTATGCGCCGCTTTCCACCTTCTTCTCCAGTAGGACTCAGATGAGGGTGTTGCACATTTCCTTTTCCTTATACATGTGATGTTTTGGTGTTGTTGTTTTTTGTTGTTGTTTTGTTTCTTTCCGTTAACCGTCAAGTGAGAAATAAGTATTTTTTGTGTTTCTCTTAGTATTTTTCATTTCATTTCAAACCTTTATTTAACCAGATTGGTCCCATTGAGATCATAGATCTATTTTTCAAGGGAGACCTGCAGCAAATAGGTTCCACATGAAACATAAAACAATAAAGGACATCATACATTATATTTACAGGATACATTTACATAGTTATCGACATTTACAAGTACCCATAGTATCAAAGAGCATTTCATTTAGCCTAACAGTATCCTAAGATACTGTTATGTTTGGCTGTGAAAAATAAATAAAATTGAAGGGCAGACCATCTATTTCTATTTATTTAGTTTCAGGTCATATAAGATCTTTTTCTTCTCCCTGCTCCTTTCGCTCCGCTGATGGTAGGCAAAACCCAATGTACAATAATTGCCAACAAAACATGTCTCTACAAACTTTGTAGAGACATGTTTTGTTGGCAATTATTGTACATTGGGTTTTGCCTACCATCAGCAGAACAAATAACAAATACAAATATTACTATTTGTTATACTGCAGACAGGATTTACAAAATAAATATTTGGAGAAACAGTATGAACCTTTGAAACATAACCTTAAACAGTGGATATAATCCTCAAAAACACAATAATTGCAATAAAAAAAACGAGTTTATTCATGAGCACTAGATGAAAAAACACTTTAAATACATTAATTTCCATTAGGAGATACAGATATTCATTTGCTACAACCTGCCTATTAACATCTGTAGTAGGCCTATAGCTGTAATGGAGAGTGTGTGTGATTATTTTGTAATCAGCACCAAATTATTTAAGGCACACCTGATGGCAATCAAGCAAATTAGATCGATGCTTATGCTTATGCCAATCGTGCCAACCACATAGCTTGCAAGAAAAAAATAAAAAAGGCAAGAATATGAATATATTTTCTTTCTTCCTTTCTTTCTTTCTTTCTTTCTTTCTTTCTTTCTTTCTTTCTTTCTCAGCACAAGCACATTCTAGTAAAAACCACCAATGATCTCATTTGCAGAGTCCAGGACGATGGGCTGACAGAGGTACAAACAGGATAAACTGACCGAGGTGCTGGAGCTTCGCCTCAAACCTCAACCACACTATGCTGACCACCGGGACGCCATAATGACGGGGAAGTGGTAGATGCTGTATGTGTGTATGTGTGTGTGGGTTTGAAAGTGAGAGAGTGTTCTTTTTGTGAATATGCATGTGCATGCATGCTTCTGGGTGTGTGTTCTCTCTCTCCTTCTGCCCTTCCTGCATGACTCTCACTGACTCTGTTTGGACTGGCACTTTGCAGAAGGAGCTGCGAATCGACAGGTACACTCTACTGATCAACAGGTATGTGCAGAGAACAGGATTTTATTATCATATTGATTAAAGTAGTTTAAGCCAAATTATACAGAAAATGCAAGTGAAAAGTTTATAACAAAGGAAAGTAAAAGTAAATTGTACTACTTGATGATTTCGGTCTGAAGTTTCAGTTTTATTTTGTTAACACAAAGGTCAAGAGGGAATTTTGATATCTCTTTGCACCACTCCGTGTATTTAGTAATTAAATGCTGTATAAATCAGGCTCTGGGTGGTGTGTGAAGAAAGCACCCTCTGTAAAAACATTCAGAATATAGAGAGGAATGAAACTGGAAACTTTGGTGTATGTAAGTGCTTCTGAACCGGATGCTTTTTTCGTTTGTGCAAATAATGGCCTTTAGATATTGAAAAGTCATACATTTTATACCCACTTCTTTTGGATGGGATAAAACTCTTAACTATAGATATCACCATAAAACGTTGATAACTTACATTAAAAGGACTATCTTGTTATTACAAGTTTTTGAAATGTTATTTTTTGAATATAAATAATCAAGCACTGTATAATGTTGACTCTTGGTTAATTTAGGAGACATGTACAGAGACATATAGACAAAGTTAGCAACATAAACAATTAAATGTGGATTTTAGATTTGTCCTTTCCTCTAGTCTGAAAAAAGACATTCTATGGAAGCAAAATATTGTCCACTATAGCACTCAATAAATATTTTTTTATGAGCAATTTTGCTGCTTTGAATTAACATATGTAGGTTTTCATGCTGCATCAATCTGCACTTTTAGTGTAACATGCTTGAGATGAAACGGAATATGACTCCTTTTTTAATGTTGAGCATGAATTTGAATGAGGCATCTGCCGTTTAAATACTGAATACATTTGGGAAATTCTGTAATTATTCCGCGTGCCTTCTCTCACCGCAGGGCCAAACTTATTTCATGGTTGCCAGATTGAGTGCGGTTTGAGTTGATGAGATTTTGGTTGCGCAGGAAAGAAAAGCTGTGGGTTTAAGAGACCGGCAGCAGAGAGAGCTTTACAAATATAGCTAAAATATTTGTGGTTGTTATTGTGTGCATACCTGCAGGGTCAGTCAGGGTTTATGTGTGTTTAATTAAGTTTTAGCGAGATGGTTCATTCTGCAGTGATGACTGCAAAGAAATCGACATATCCCCAGTCGTGGGGCATACAGTATGATGCGTTAAAGGAAAATACTGGTAATCATCAAAAAATAATAAAAATAACACTTTTTTAGTCGGTCTCTCAATATGTTTTTTATTTCTCTCTGTGGCTCTCAGATTAAAGCCCATTGGTTCATAATAAAGCTGAATCTATAAAACAGGAGAAAATATTGCATTTGTTGGGAACTATTTTCAGCAGCAGGATGATCAAAGTTATCATGCAGATGGACAGTAGAAGTTAGAAGAAGTATGTTTTAAACTTGTTCTAGCTGACTTATACCAATCCAACTTATTTTACCCAGTCTTAAAGCCCACAGAGAATGAATGTTTAACACTTTAGAATAAACAAAAAGAAATGATGAAATCTGTAATTTAAATGTCTTGTACCGTCAGTTTTCTGGCGTGACCTCAGCTGCAGGTCAGTCTCTCAATTACATGTATTTAAACACAGCTGTATAGTCTACAAGAGCCTCTGTGTATTATTGGAGTGATGAATGTGTGGACGTGGCATAAACATAAGCTTGATGGGGCAGTTGCTACTCTGCATGTCTCTGCAGCTCTCAGTTTTTCCAAGCCTCCCTTTGTGTTTGAATGCTGTTGGCCTCGCTCCCTACCTGAGAGTTCAGCCTCGGGGTATTTTGCTCCTGTTCCTCCCTCTGAAACGCAAGGAAGACTCTAAGAAGTTTGTTCTCATGCTCACTACAGAGCAATAGTTACAGATGGAAATAAAACCTGGCACACTGAAGTCAGAGAACATCAGGCATGGAAAGCAAAGGAAAAGAGAATTTAGAAAAGTGCACCCTTGTATTAATAAAGTGGAAATAATAAAACATATACCAGCCCTTCCTCTAAGGCATTTGAGGATGCAATGCATGATTTAGTGAATCGCTACAGTGCCTAATGTGGGCTCAGTATTGCTATTAAAAACAAACAAACAATCAATCGTTTTAGTTTAGCAAGATCTAAGTCGTTTGCCTAACAAAAACTAATTTGACATAAAGTTAATAGGATTTGAACCAGTATATTCAAATACTATTCCTTGGAATAAAGGGTCACAGATTTAAACACATTTTTGTTTTAATGTTTTGTATTTAAAACAGGTTATTCATTAATCATAGGCACTGTGTCTTAATGCTTTTAAGTTTTTTGTTAAAGCTCTTCTTATTGCCATTTTGTTGAAATGTGCTCTATAAATAATCTTGCGTCACTCTGCAGGTGCTGGTAGAATCATGGCCCCAAATCTCAACATGGTGCTGATGATGCTATTGGCCGTCACCACGGTAACGGTTCTGGCCCAGAAGCGGCGCCCGGCATCAAAGCCGAAAGTCACCACGGACGAGTGGAACTTCAGGGATGGCTGTGAGCACACCGATTTCTCTCTGTTCACCCTGGGTCAAAGGTCAAGTTCAGGGCTCAATTTAATGTCATGGTTTCACAGCTAGAGATGAAGGCAAAGCTGTCTGTCTGTGTGGAGCTCTATTATGGGGCCAAACCATAGACTGTATAATATAAAGGGCCAAACCTGATTGGTTAACGTGGGTAGACAGAAAACAACTGATAACCTTAATTTGTCCTCTGTTATCAATTTGTTGTGTCAAAATTATTCGTTCAAACTAAAGATATAACAAAATATTTCCATGTTTCTTTACGTCATTTTGGCTCAATTTAAGAACTTGGAGCATTTAAGAACTTGGAGCATTAGCATTAAGCTGCTAATGCTAATATACTTTTATATCTTAGAAGCGAACGGCAGCTTAAAGGATTCAAAGGACTCCCAGGACAGTGGATCTTTTTCCTTTGAGTATTTTTCAGTTAGATTTAGCAGAACGAATGAATTCAGTGGGATCTGACTCAGAATTACGAGCCTTTTTTCGGATCACCAGAGTGTGTTTTCTTGTCTCAGCTGATAAGGTGAACATGCGCGGCGTTGCTAACCTGACTCAGATCCTTGACGACTGGAGGTTCGACATCCTGAGCCAGATGAGAGGACTCCTGCAGAACGACCACCAGTCTGTGCTGCCCGACTACGCCAGGTACGAGAATGTGTTATATTTATCTTTACAAGTATTTCTGTCACGGTTTTGGATCGTTTTCATTTTCCACCTTTTATTTTGAAATGTTTTCCTCCTTGTGTCTTCTCTGTTCCTTCTTCCTGTGTTTGCCTTACTGTCGTTAGTTTCCCTGGTGTGTCTGATTGTCTGATTGTGTTCACCTGTTGCCCTTGTGTTTCTGCCTCCCTTACTCCAGCTGTGTCTTGTCTTGTGATTACCCCTCTCTGTATTTAGTCTTGTCTTCCCCTGTGTGACTTGTCGGTTCATTGTTTTTCCTGTCTCCCTCCATGTTAGTCACAACCTTTTTCCTTTTTGAAGTCTGCATTTGGGTCCTACCTTTGCCCAACCCTAACAATTTCTCTTTGGATTATGTAGTTTTGGTAGAACTATTTGTATTTTCTACAAAGTTTCTGCGTATACAGTACGTTTATATAACTTACATGAATGGATTTTCCTTTGACGGATGGGTAGGATTTCTTAGTTTTGGTAAGCAAACACAACTTTTAACCTTCTACCAACTTCTCTCAACAACAGCAGAAGCCAAGCCTTCCCATTAGGTTTCGGGTACCCCATTGGGTAAAAGCCAACCCTAGAATCATTCTAGTTTTGGAATATGCTCTTTCCGATTTACATATCCACTTGAGATATTTGCAATCCTTTACTTGTTGGGGAAAAATACAGTTGTTTGGAAGAGACGTTTTCACAGCAATATGTAAAAGATAAGAATGTAGTTTGATCTTTGTCATAATCGAGACACACTAATGTCAGCTTCGATTTTTATCTTTCCCACGGCTATTACAAATATCAGTTTTAAGGAAAGTTTCGCTGAGTCATCAAAGTAACCTATTAAAATCTGTGTTTAATTAACAGAATTCATCAAATTAAGAGGATCATATCCAAATGTATTATTGCCAAAGACAGCAAAGAAGTTCAAATATGCAGAAAATGAAAAGGACAAAAAACTGAAATGAGTGTAAATGAAAACGTGAGAGAAGCAAAGCTGCTTACAAAGGCCAAATGAAAAGAAAGGAAGTCCGAGAATATTCCATAAAACGTGCTGCTCCATCACTGTTTATGTAACTATTGCACCATAATGAAGTCTGCTCCTCTAAACGGTGGCGAGCTGCAGGAAACACCAGACTTCCTCGGTGGAAAACTTTCTTATGGCGCCATCGACCACAGAGTGTACTGGACAGAATGTATTCTCAGCCTGAAGGATAAACCACGTTCCTGTGGGGACTCGCAACTGTTTTATTTCACTCGTGGAATATTCCGCTCATTCAAAACACACAGGAGGATGGAGACGTGTGCTCAGTCAATTTTAAAACCAGTTGTTGAACTAAACTTTAACCAGTGATGAAAGACGTAGTGCGATCCATTCCTGCAGAATTGTTTTCTTCTAAATACTCCATTACAAGTTACCTTAAGTAAAAGTGGATTTTTCTTGGATAGGATACTTTTTAAAATGTGGATTTGTTGTTTTTATTGTGTTTGAATAACGAGAGATCAATAAGTACACAGTCTGTTCGGGATGTGCGTGTGCCTGGTTTTAAAAATAAGTCTGTAAACGTGTTTATGGCAGCAATGCTACATCATGAGTGCAAAGCTCCCTTAAAATTGTACGGCTTAAGAAAGATTCCAGCCAGTTGGTTCTGTTTTTTTCAGTTTTCTACAGAATCACTGATCCAAAAAACTTCTCTCGGGTCCTCAGTAACACACACGCCAAACGTAAAATAAATCAATCCAATGGATTCCAAGAATAATTTAATCTCAAACACACATAACTACACTACAATGTAGCTACTGTGCTTATGACAATAAAGCCTTTGAATCTTGAACATACTGTACAAACACACACTGAAAAAAGTATCCTCAAAGTACACCCTGTAGCGAGTACAACTCTAACACAGAAAAGACGTGTATATGCTGCCCCAGAACGCCTCGTTAGAGATTTTATTTTCCATTTTTTTCTTCCGGAAACCAAGTGATGTAACGACGATCCAAATGGACCAATCCGCGGAGCTCCTCACACACACACACTCAGCCAGCCTTATTTTTCTCAGCTGCAGCTCTCTGAATTTCTCAGCCTGAGACAGCGGGACACGGCGAGGCCCGGCCCGGGCCCGGTCCGGGTACACACACAGACCCACAGCCAGGCTGCGGGTGTGTGGGTGTGTGTGTGTGTGTGTGTGTGTGTGTGTGTGTGTGTGTGCTCCAGCCGAGCTCGGGCCGGGCCTCGCCGTGTCCCGCAGTCCCGCAGACCCCACGCAGCAACCAAGAAACAACACCAGCATGCTCACACTGTCCGCTCCAGCAGCGAGCCCCGCAACGTCCCGCCAACACGGCACCCACGCAGCATTCTCATCTGTTTGTCATTGCTGGTGTCATTTTCTGGTTGCTCACGCCATTGTAACACATAATCACTGATGTTCCGCTGTAACGGTGGTGGACTCATCAGAACAGAGTGGGCGAGCTGGTCACACTGGGCTCACAGGGAGGGGGGGGCAGGAGCTCCAACAAGCCATTTAGGACAGAGAGTGAATACACATGCTACACAGAGATGCTGTATGAGAAACCAAAGTTTGTAAAATTGCACAATATAAATCTATTCTAGTAGACCTCAACAATGGAATTATGATCAGTAGAAATGGCCATGACATGGGACCTTTAAGTATGATACTTCGTTTGCCATTATTAATCGCTTCTGATTTTATTTATTATTTGCATCCATTTCTAATGTTTTTTTATATCTTTGTAAAATACTTTGTAACCAGTTTTTGAAAAGTGCTTTATAAATTATTTTATTATATTTTGAATCTTTGTTCCTGTCTAGGATCCAGCCGCTGTCTGAGGCTTTAAACGACCTCTACACGGAGTTCAATGCCCTCAAAGCTCACCTGGGCGACCTGACCGAGAAGTTCGGCGCCATTGAAACCTTCATTGACGAGGTCAAGGCAAGCCGCACCACCAACACCAACACCAACGCTGACGCAGGCTCCGCCCCCAGCGGGGGCATCGTCCCCGTCGTCAGGCAGGGCGGGAGGAGGGTGATAAAGAAAAAGCCAACGACTTCCTAAACAGCCAAAATTATGTTTGTTTCTTCTTCTCAGGCTTTCTTATCTCTGTGTCCTGATCCTCCTTTAATTTCATTGTTATCACATGTTATACAAATATTGTACCAAGGCACTCCCAGTTTAAAACATCTGGATATATTAAGTTGAGCTTGGCATGTTGCTGACATCAACTTAATATTCGTTTTTTGATATATTGTGATATTTTCTCGAAATACATATTGTTTTTCTGTTATGCATTTTTAATTACCTGTAGGCCTACACAACGTGGTACAATTCACAATTGGTTTAAAAACATATATTTGGTCCTTCCATTAAATAGGAAAAAAATCTTAGTAATTGTGTGCATGACATTGACATTTAGGATGCATTTTGGATTACATTACATTGGATGCATTGCATTGTGGGATTATGAGAAGAAAACTGTCCATGCCATGATCACATTGTAGATTCTTTAACCTGTTAAGCCCCATAGCCCCCGCCGGCGGGGGTTACGGGGCTTAACAGGCTTTTTTTTTCTCACGAAACTGTGTCTCAGGGCTTCTTAAAATGTAATAAACTATGAATGTATCATACTCACTTAACGGGAAGAAACTAAGCTAACTGACTATATGAACCATTTTTACCGAAACAAAACACAAGTCTCACAAGAAGCGTCTAAATGAGCCCTGAGCGAAAAAATGCTAACACACTTGGCACAGAACTCTAGGTATAAATCGATCTATATACTTATCGGATGTGCACAAACAAGCTTTGCTAGCAAGCTGAGATTCCACAGGTTCTAGAAATATAAGTATCATCACTGAGCGATCAGAACTCGCGACAGGGGAAGCAAAACCAGACAACACACGACGCAGCATTAGGTAGCAAAACACGGAGATATGCTCACCTTTTTCTGTTATTCTGATCAAAAGTTGTGTTTATTGGCATTAAAACGAGAAAAACGCGGCTGAAGGTTAATCCATAGGTTAATCCAATGTGTCTGTCACTTTGAAAAAATTATTGATAATCCATAATTCCATTTTTATGTCAAAAACTGAGTTTTCATATTAGCTGCTAATGATAGCTTCCAGAGTGTATGACAGCTTCCTGTTTTGGTTACGCGTCACTCTCACTCCTTATTTGGTAACGTGTGTGTGTATGTGGAACTTCCCCTCGATTCCATTGGCTCTAACGGTTAAAAAGAGATGTCAATCATCAAAATCGACCAAGGGGGGCCAGAGATAGGTCAAATCCACCCATATGACCCCAGAAGTGTTTTTTTTGTTGCTAAATCTCTCTAAAAAGATCAAACTTCCCTTGTTTTGCATCAATCTTGATACAGGGTACTTATTATATGTTATAGTTTGGATTCCTAAAGCTTTTAGTCCACTATCCCATCATTCAAGGGTGGTTTTCACTATAAGTAATGTTTTTTTTTTACTATGTTCAATCTGAATTTACTTTAAAATAAAAAAAATTAACAGGCTTTTTTTTTCTCACGAAACTGTGTCTCAGGGCTTCTTAAAATGTAATAAACTATGAATGTATCATACTCACTTAACGGGAAGAAACTAAGCTAACTGACTATATGAACCATTTTTACCGAAACAAAACACAAGTCTCACAAGAAGCGTCTAAATGAGCCCTGAGCGAAAAAATGCTAACACACTTAGCACAGAACTCTAGGTATAAATCGATCTATATACTTATCGGATGTGCACAAACAAGCTTTGCTAGCAAGCTGAGATTCCACAGGTTCTAGAAATATAAGTATCATCACTGAGCGATCAGAACTCGTGACAGGGGAAGCAAAACCAGACAACACACGACGCAGCATTAGGTAGCAAAACACGGAGATATGCTCACCTTTTTCTGTTATTCTGATCAAAAGTTGTGTTTATTGGCATTAAAACGAGAAAAACGCGGCTGAAGGTTAATCCATAGGTTAATCCAATGTGTCTGTCACTTTGAAAAAATTATTGATAATCCATAATTCCATTTTTATGTCAAAAACTGAGTTTTCATATTAGCTGCTAATGATAGCTTCCAGAGTGTATGACAGCTTCCTGTTTTGGTTACGCGTCACTCTCACTCCTTTTTTGGTAACGTGTGTGTGTATGTGGAACTTCCCCTCGATTCCATTGGCTCTAATGGTTAAAAAGAGATGTCAATCATCAAAATCGACCAAGGGGGGCCAGAGATAGGTCAAATCCACCCATATGACCCCAGAAGTGTTTTTTTTGTTGCTAAATCTCTCTAAAAAGGTCAAACTTCCCTTGTTTTGCATCAATCTTGATACAGGGTACTTATTATATGTTATAGTTTGGATTCCTAAAGCTTTTAGTCCACTATCCCATCATTCAAGGGTGGTTTTCACTATAAGTAATGTTTTTTTTTTTACTATGTTCAATCTGAATTTACTTTAAAATAAAAAAAATCTATATTGATTCTGACTCTTCTACATCCAACTCACAGGTTTATTATTGCTTTGAGAAAAAAGATTATTCATTTATCCCTTTTAGAAGTGAAGTTATGGTCATTTGTTCTGGGAATGTCATTTTCGTGCCTGAGACCTGGAAAACAGGCTCGAGGCTTAACAGGTTAAGGGCACTATATAATTAATCATTTTCAAACCCTGCCATTCAAATAAAGTAGCACTATGTAGTAACAACATGGGAGAGATTTGAAACACAGATACTGTTTTCAGTTTCCGCATGAAATAATTGCTCTTTTCTAGAACTCAACAAACATTTTGAGGGATTTGATTTGACAGATTTCCTATTTGTTTTTGTCAAAGTGCCTGGTTTGTTGTGTTTATTCTGGATCTTTTTCAGACAAACAAGCTTGTTGGTTTGGGTTTACTGTTGCATTATATGAGCTCTGTAAAAAACTCACTTATTGCATTCATTCATTATTTAGTGGGAATGCTGATACAGCATTCCAACTATCTGTTATGCTACGCACGAAATTCTTTATTAATCCGCTGGGTTATTTTGCACCTCTTCTTCTCCCACATTCCACATAGCAGAAACTCCGTTCAAACATCAAAACGTTCAGCTCGGTCGGGAATTGATGGCTATTACTTTTCTTATTCATAACTTTCATAATTCCAGAGATACATCCCATAATTCATCACATTTTTAACATGGAAGTCAATGGAGAAACTCTTCAGACTTGAACAATCTTCATGCAACTTCAACTGCTAACTGCTCCTTCATACTTTCACTCAGAAACCTCATTCCAACTTTAAAATGTTACACATCTTTCTGACATTATTCGTGTAACACAACTTTTAAATCTGATTTGTACTTTTAGAGATATTAAACATTGTTCAGACCTTGGTAAAGAGGCCTTCTTCAGATTTTAGAGTGCGTGATGTCACAGCTAGAGTGGAGGACAGATTTAATTTTGCATTCATATTTTCTTTTAAACCTGCCATAATTCCCAAACCCTACATTCCTGAGACATAACTTTTCATGAGAAACGTAGGAAAACATCTCGTAGCTTGAAAAATAAAAAATAATTAAGCAAAATAATTAAACAAAATGCCTCTTGAGGGCATGAAGTGACAAAAACTTTCAACATGTCTCCATTAAACCCCATTGTAAGTTCAGCCTCATCTTTCCCCACCACAGCAGCCACACACCTTTAGTTAATCTGCCAAAAAGGCCACATTATTATCCCGAAAGTACACAAAAAGTACACTTCAGATGCTCAAGTTCCTTGACATGCTTCACGCTTTGAAATCTCACCGATATCTGTTACGGTTCTTCAACAAAACGTTCACATGTAAGAGGTTTATCTCTCATTCAGAACAATGAAAATGCTCTCCTCTCACTGATTACTGCACCATCACCATGGAAACCTTTGATCTCTGGACACGTCGTTAGCTCAAATATAAACACCTGTGTCATGGAACACGATGATGTCATAACTCCAACTGACATGCTCAGAGCAGCAGACTTCAGATAATGGTTAACACAGCTCTACATCAAATCTGATGTTACGTAATGTGGTGTTACTATGGCAATGCATCCCTCGCCATAAAACAGCAGCAGACTTCAGATAATGGTTAATGGTCCTGCCCTCAACAGCTCTACGTCAATTATGGGGTGTCATCATATGCCATTTCCATGGAAACGCATCCCTCACCATGAAACACGATGTCACTGTAACTCCAATGGACACGGTCCGATCGTCCCCAAACTTCGCTTGTATATCACCGGTCCATGCCTCAACAGCTCTACGCCAAATCTGAGATCTCACCATAGGCTGTTTCCATGGAAACGCATCCCTCCCCAAAAAACACGATGTTGTCGTAACTGATATGAAAATGATCAAAACACCACCAGACTTCAGTTGACAGTTAATGGTCCAGCCCTCAACATGTCTATGTGGCATTAGTGAGTCTTCATCAAAAGCTGTTGCCATGGCAACGCATCCCTTTCAATAAAACACGATATTGCTATAACTCCTATGAAAATTGTCAAAAAGTGCTAAAACTTCACATGTGTGCTAACAGTCCAGCCGTGAAGACATCTACGGGACAGTTTTGAGATTTCTTCAAATGCCGTTGCCATGGCAACACAATGCTCGCCATGAAACACGGTTATCTCATAACTTCAGTGAAAATGCTCCAAACGGCCCAAAACTTCACAGGTTTGGTAACGATGCAGCCATCAACATATCTAAGCGTATTATGGGGTGTCATCAAATACCGTTGCCATGGCGACAGATCATTCGCCATCAAGTTAGTTAAATAGTTTGCAGTTCAAATATTCTGCTGCTTTTCCAAGCCATTTTACTTTATGTTCTTCTCTTATCACACATTCAAGCCCCCAGTGTTCATGTATCATTTCAATCTAAATTCTTCACTTTCTTCTTACACATTACATTTCAGCATATCAATTCAGCGTCAGCTTTTCAGCATAAAGCATTCCCACTAGCAATTTCTTCAGGAATTGCATTCTCTAGTTTCAGTTGGTGTTTCTTCACAGATAATCTGAGTGGAGTATGGAAGCCCTGAGGTGCCAGTGAGAAAAACAACATCCCTGCTGGTTAAACATTTTAAAATAAATATTTTTTCTCTCCTGTGTTTATAACCAGGTGAAAAATGAGGAAACAAATAGTTGGCAAGTGTGTTTGCTGTTGTAATTCTTATTTCAGCCAAAAAAGGTGGAAGTGCAGCACTAATCTAAAGGCAGATCAATGCCAAATAAAATACATTTCTAGCCAAAAGAAAGACATTACAGTAAAGCTACATAACTTGGCCACACGCAATAAATGCATTTATATACACAGGACTTTCACACCGGAGACCAGGGTTCTCGTTTGTGTCAATGTTACAATTTATTCAGTTTCAAAGCTTATTTAATGTCCAATGAATCAATGATAAAACTAGTTTTTGCAGGGCATTCCTGACCCAAATCTATGAGGCTGATGACCACTGATAATGCAGATATTGTCTGATAACATTCAAAATAGTAAATATAAGCCATAACTATCTACTTCTGATGATGAAGTTTTACTGACAATAATGCCAAGTTTAGTGGGGTTTTTATGTCCCGAAAAAATGAGTGCCTAAGAATTATGAAAGATCTATTGGTATGAAATATAATCTCTAAGAAGCTTTACTTCTAAATATATCGCCACAAAAAAAGTCTACATTATCCAAACTCTACTGAATCTAGGTCTTTGAGCTGTGACCCAATTTGTTTCACATCAGTTTTAGTAATCCCATATACTGTAACACACTGTGTGTAATCTGGCGTTGCTCTCAATCTGATTTGGAGAACCTTATAGGAGGTGAAGAAAAAAGTTACAGAGTGACAGGTCGTACCGCAGGCAAAATCTATTGAAATTAAACTATCGGCAAAAAATAAGCACTGAGACAAGGCTAAGTGTAAAACATGACGTAACTTTATGTAAGGAAATCTACAGACTACTTTTGAATTTGTACATGAGTATATCCAAAGTCAAATAAAAGTCCTGCAGAAGCACAAAACTGTTAGCATTAAAATAAACGTACAGTACCAAAAAGGAAAGTTACTCATTATGAATAATGGCCAATTTCGGAATTTATTTTCGAGGTTATTTAACTGTGCAGTTTTCGAAAGAGGTAGCATTATGCAGAAATGTGCAAAATATACTGAGCGATGTTCGAGGTTCACATTGTGGAATATAATCAATGGCTCACAAGATTATGATTGTAACTGTATTTCGAACTGTTTGTGAATAAAATAAATTGAGTTAAACTTGAAGGCAGGCATTGTGATGGAAATAAAAGAAGAAAAAAAACATGAAAAGCCGAGAGCCACTTTCATGCCTTAATTCATCGTCTCTCCTGCTATTATTGGGTCGCCTCACTTGACCGGTTCATGAGTGGATCCAGCAGATGCAGCTCTGCTCTGTCCTCCTCCCATTCTGTGTCAGGGGGAACTCCGATCAATAACACATTTCATGCTTTCTGGTGTCACTGACACGCTGCAGTGCTGGCGAAATACCTGAAGAAGAAACACTTCGCTTTTTTTTAACTCTCTTGTCCTCCTGCTCAGAGGTAGAAGGTGTTTTTACAGGCAAAATATATTAATCAGTGACAACATGAAAACATAAACAGTATACAACATGCAGTGGTGAAAGAAATATTAATTACTTTAGTAAAAGTACCTATACATACATGTCAGAAAAACGTAATTACAATTAAAATACCTATATTCAAAATGTATTATGCTATTATGCTTTTGGAGTTTTCCCTTTCCTGTAGTTTGTCATAGGTTGTTGTTCATGTAAATCAGGGGTCTCCAACCTTTTTTAGGATGAGAGTTACTTTCAAAAAATAAAAGAAGTCGTGAGCTACTTTTACTCCTCTCTATTTTTTATGTATGCAATTAAATTATTTTAACCTGCTTTATTTGGGGGTGGACCTCACATCCTCTGGGGGGGTCCGGGGGCATGCACCCCCGGGAAGATTTTTTTTTAAATGTTGAAGTTAAATGCATCAATCTGGTGCACTTTGAGCACAAAATGAATTTATGGATACAGCTCTCAACACTCATATGAAAGAGAGCTGTATACTTTTCAATAATCCAAACATCTTTAGAATATGATCACAACCAATAACAAATCATTTAAACTTGTTTATTCTTATCTTATGTTACCTAGTTAGCATTCTTTCTTTTTATGTATGCATATTTGACTAATCACTCCCCTTTTAAACTGTTTTAATAGTACACATTGGAATGATTTCTTACTTTATTACAGAGACTGTGTGCTCCTCCGTGGCGATGACGGCTTGCGTTAAAAAATTATAATAAACATATTTGTAAAGTGGGGGGACACATGACTAGGCTGTTCAATGGGGCTGATGTGTTGAGTAGATTCTGCCAGAAGGAGAATCACGGTCACACTCCTTATGAAGTGGTGAGGTGCAACGCTGGTCCCGCAAATCAAGCAAGAACGTGATTGGTCGATATTCATTGTGGGGGGTGGGGGGAGGAGGGGTGTTAGATAGATATAGAGTTGTAGTAAGTCGATAGAGTTCGCTATGATTGAGGTTTCGTTTATGCAGATTCTTTTAAATACATTTCCTTTTTTTTGTGTGTATATTTTACATTTTGGATTTGCTTGGCGAGCTACTTATTGAGGGCTTGCGAGCTACCGGTAGCTTGCGATCAACGTGTTGGAGACCCTTGATGTAAATGGTCTGCAAAGGCAAAAATCCCAAAACATAGTGACATCACTATAACACTTTTGCTTCTACTGAAAAGCGCTCAAACACATTGCACGTGATAGACTAAGGGGCGGGACATATCTAAGCGGTTGACCAATCACAACAGAATCGGCCAGCTACCCAATCAGAGCAGACTGGGCTCTGGTTTCAGACAGAGGGTGAAAAGAAGTGCTGCAGCACAGACAGTATGAGAAAAATAAATACATTTTTGAAAATTAAAGCATGGAAGCATGTGAAAGTAGAGGCACTATACAGATATGAACCTGAAAATGTGAATAATATGGCCCCTTTAAATTGAGTAGAAAGAGCGTAATTTACTGTCCTGCTCCAGTAGGTGATTGAGAGTGACCCTAATAGTGTTGAGTTAATACTCAACACTAGGAGGGCAGCTCCTCCAATGGGAGATAACACCTCCCATTGACCTCCACATCAACAGGGCTTGACTGATGCGCCGGAAAATCAATGACAACTTCTCATTGGTGGAGAATTACAACATACAACTAGAGAATGCAATTCCTGAAGAAATTGCTAGTGGGAATGCTTTATGCTGAAAAGCTGACGCTAAACTGCTATGCTGAAATGTAATGTGTAAGAAGAAAGTGAAGAATTTAGATTGAAATGATACATGAACACTGGGGGCTTGAATGTGTGATGAGTGAAGAAAAGAAAGTAAAAAGGCTTGGAAAAGCAGCAGAATATTTGAACTGCAAACTTTTGAACTAACTTGATGGTGAATGATCTGTCACCATGGCAACGGCATTTGATGACACCCCATAATACGCTTAGATGCGTTGATGGCTGCATCGTTACCAAACCTGTGAAGTTTTGGGCCGTTTGGAACATTTTCACTGAAGTTATGAGAAAACCGTGTTTCATGGCGAGCATTGTGTTGCCATGGCAACGGCATTTGAAGAAACCCCATAATTGACGTAGAGCTGTTGAGGGCTGGACCGGTGATATACAAGCGAAGTTTGGGGGACGATCGGACCGTTTCCATTGGACTTACAGCGACATCGTGCTTCATGGCGAGTGGTCTGTCGCCATGGCAACGGCATTTGATGACACCCCATAATACGCTTAGATGCGTTGATGGCTGCATTGTTACCAAACCTGTGATGTTTTGGGCCGTTTGGAACCTTTTCACTGAAGTTATGAGAAAACCGTGTTTCATGGCGAGCATTGTGTTGCCATGGCAACGGCATTTGAAGAAACCCCATAATACGCTTAGATGCGAGAGAGAGAGACTGTGTATGAGAGAGAGAGAGAGTGTGTGTCTGTGTGTTTGTGAGAGGAGAGATGGGTGTGTGTTGTGTGTGTGTGTGTGAGAGAGAGAGAGAGAGAGAGTGTGTGTGTGTGTGTTGTGTGTGTGTGGTGTGTGTGGTTGTGTGGGTGTGTGTGTGTGTGTGTGTGTGGTGTGTGTGGAGAGAGAGAGGAGAGAGTGTGTGTCTGTGTGTTTGTGAGAGAGAGAGTGTGTGTGTGTGAGAGAGCAGAGAGGAGAGAGGAGAGAGAGTGGTGTGGTGTGTGTGTGTGTGTGTGGTGTGAGCGAGAGAGAGTAGAGATGAGAGAGGAAGAGGACTGTGTGTGAGAGAGAGAGGAGAGGAGAGAGTGTGTCTGTGTGTGTTGGAGAGAGAGGAGAGTGGGTGTCGTGTGTGTGTCTGTGTGTGGTGCTGTGAGAGAGAGAGAGAGAGAGAGAGAGTGTGTGGTGGTGTGTGTGATGTGTGTGTGGTGTGAGAGAGAGAGGAGAAGATAGGAGAGAGAGAGAGGAGATGTAGGATAGAGAGAGACTGTGTGTGAGAGAGAGAGAGAGAGTGTGTGTCTGTGTGTTTGTGAGAGAGAGAGAGAGAGAGAGAGAGAGAGAGTGTGTGTGTTGTGTGTGTGTGTGTGTGTGTGTGTGTGTGTGTGTGTGTGTGTGTGTGTGTGTGTGTGTGTGTGAGTATGAAATGAACAGTTAGAACTGACTGCTGTCAGTTGGAGTGATGACATCATCGTGTTCCATTACACAGGTGTTTATAGTTGAGCTAACGAGCTCTGTAGAGATCAAAGGTTTGCATTGTTCTGAATGAGAGATAAACCTCTTACATGTGAACGTTTTGTGGAAGAACCATAACAGATATCCGTAAAATTTCAAAACGTCTGATCAATGTTTAATATCTCTAAAAGTAAGAATCAGATTTAAAAGTTGTGTTACACGAATAATGTCAGAAAGATGTGTAACATTTTAAAGTTGGAATGAGGTTTCTGAGTGAAAGTATGAATGAACAGTTAGCAGTTGAAGTCGCATGAAGATTGTTCAAGTCTGAAGATTTTCTCCATTGACTTTAATGGTTAAAAATGTGATGAATTATGGGATGTATCTCTGGAATTATAAAAGTTATGAATAATCCAAATGATAGCCATCGATTCCCGACCGAGCTGAACGTTTTGATGTTTGAACGGAGTTTCTACGATGTTGAATGCAGGAGGAGAAGAGGTGCAAAGTTCCGGCGGAATAATAATAATTTTGTCCGTAGAATAACATATAGTTAGAATGCTGTATCAGCATTCCCACTAAATTAAATATGATGATGAAAGGTCAGAGGTCAACATTAATTACTTTTAGTAAAAATCCAGTATTAATAGAATCAAGGTCACAGAAAAGTTGAACTAATGCAGCCACAAATTGTTTTTAAAAGTTTTTGGACAACAATGGAGCTTTATGACACGAAGGAAGAAGATGTATCACTCTGATACGCACAATACTTGTTAGTGGATGCATTCACAGCTGGATTCAGTCTTTACATGAGATGTATTTAGTATTTGAAAGACATAGTGTTTGAGGAAAACATACCTACAGATAAAAACTCTCAAGGATCTGCCTCTCTAAGTCCTTAAGGTGAGCTGATGATGTACTGTGTAAGGTATTTTGTTACTACTACTTGCTGTAAAACACAGAATGCTTTCAGGGGGAGATTGCCTAATTTCTCTTGGTTCCGTTTGCATTTCCTGGAAAGTAAACAGACTTGTATTACATTTTCTTAATGTTCAGAATGTTCTTATGGTATGACTTAGCATAAAAAAGCATGGGGTGAAAGATGAGAGTGAACTTTCATAAACTCGAGCGGGGGAATATTAGACCCGGGGACGATTTTTCAGCTGCAGTGAACACATTCCTGGGTGTGCAGTGGAATGTAACACACTCACTTTTCCTGATGTACTCTCAGTGTGACAGGTTCAATTTGAGAAGCATTTGACATGAATAAAAGTCTGTGAAAAAGGGGCAGCTGCCAACTAGTATTTTGTCTCTGTCTCTTCATTCAGCGCACATCTCTTGGATGTCTTCCCATATTTCCTGTCCATCCTGATTCCTACAGAGGGAGGTATTCTGAGGATGCTGCGGCTCTTGGCTCGTGTTTGGACCACATTTAAATCAACACATAAATCTGCAGCCCCCTCCCTCCCCCCACACCCTCCTTCATTTTAAGATCTTAATCTGTGCGAGTTGGAAGTCGCTTTATAAACTGTTTGCAGAGCAACCGTCCAACAGTCTCTCCATCCTGACTCAAAGTGACATCTCTGCTCTCATATATGCAACCGCAATGGCAGAAGTGAGGTTTATAAACTCAATATTTAATTGGATCCATTCTGTACAAGGGAAATGCACATGACATAAGAAATACAAAGCAGAAAAATACTTGTTCTGGATGAGTACATATACTATTAAAAGCCATTTTTGTTTGATTTGCTCTATGGGTGAAGATATTTAGGAAATAAAAGACGTTTATGTGTCACAAAGTGTCACAGCTCTGTTTTGATTGTTTTACCTCCTTAAGATGACCCGCCCCTTAACCAAAAAAATCACTTACAATGTGTTGGAGCACTAGCCAATAAGCGCAAGGGATAGTGATGTCACTATGTTACGGAAGTAAATAAAGGACAACAATGGAGGCGTTTCAGGAAGGGGGGAAGAGAAACTCCATCTGGAGGTACCTTTGGGATTTTAGCCTTTGCAGATTTACATGTACAAAACCTATATAACACACTACAGGAACCAGGACTTTAATTCAAGTGTAAAAACTGCATGCAACTAAATCCAACTTTAAAAAATATGCAATAATAAATATGCAATAATGCTAACATATTGATGCAACAACTGTTATTATGTTCAAATGCAGATGTTATCACACAGCTTATTCTGCACTCACAACATCTATTACAGGTGTTTCCCCCCTGGGAGAGAGCTCCTCTGTTTCTCTCCCTCAGGTATCTTCCAGTTTTTCGTTTTTTCCCATTCAGGCAAACTTTTAAAACACAGATTTTGTGTGAAGCATCTGGAAGGAATATTGATGATATGCCATTTATTTCCCATCGTGTTTCACTGTTTGTCACATAATAATGATGCACAGGGATCCTCCAGGCAAACTTGAAAACAGCCCAAAGCTTCCAGTTTGTTTTGGCATCTGCCTTCTCCCCAGCTGATCTGCTGAATACTAAATAATAACAACGATATTAATAATGAGCATTGTGACGCTGAGGAGGGTTAATAAAGGATGTCAGGAGCAGAGAGATGTCTTCGGCCCCTCGCGCCCTGCAGACAAATAAATATTTATCCAACATACTGGAAAGTAATTAAATGTTACCAGCCTCATTGAAAAACCTCAGACACTTTTCACTCATTATTCACTTAGTTGTTCTGAAGAAAGGCAAGAGCAGAAACATCCCAAAGGAAGTTTGGATAATGAAGGATTTGCAAATATTAACATTTATGTTTTGCCATAAGGAAACATCCTTTCTGCTGTGGTTAACCAGTGAAACGCTGTAATAACGACAGGATTTATTAAACCTAATGAAGCGAGGGACATGATATCAGATTCATGTAATATTACTGCAAGTATCAGAAAGTACCTAAAATAAATATTATTGTAAGTTATCAAATCTCTCGTTCAGAAATGTATGTTTCACTAAACATACATTTCTGAACGAGAGATTTGATAACTTACAATAATATTTATTTTAGGTACTTATTTTAAGACAAAACTGAATATTAAGTCACTAATACTAAGTTAGGTTAAGCCTAGGTCGTTTTGACGGCATTTTGGTTTATTTTGTTTCAATTAGACATTGTTTTTAATACGGTGGCCGACAGAGGGAAACCCGCCAAACAGCCCAAAACACTTACACTGTAGGAGTAATGTGCTGCACCTTCAAAAACAATGCTAATATAAAAACAGAAATGTGCCAAACGCATGCCTCTCCACCTCTGCAAATGAAGAAACACGCTGCTAGAAGCTCAAAACACAACGGAACCAGGGATACTAAGAAGTGACGCACACAGCTGGGACTGGAGCACTTGTTTGGGGATTATAAAATTGGCCTACCATTACAAATTGGATATTCTGAAAGCCAAGACTTTGTTTGTTAAAATATCAACGAAAACCCCCAAATGACCAAAACACAAACTCAAGTTTTTTATCACAAATCCACGTTTATCTCCGAATCTCCATTGCGACATCTGACTCATTTCGATAGAGCGGGTCACATATGTTCTTTGTCAATTATCACCTCATGATTGAATTCCAATGCCAATGAAAGAAAGGGTGGGGAGGTCGGAGTGGGAAATGTGTATCTTGTGTGATTTTAATGCAGTTTACTGGAATTGATGGTCCATTACAGAGCACCAATTCACATACAGCACATTAGCAGACATAATAATATGAAACTCACATTACAAGTTGTGTAGTTTCCGTGCACAGAAGGTGTAGTAAGCAACGGCTGAAAAAGGTTGAGACTGAATTTAGAAAATGTGGTAAAGGAATCAGAAAGATGAGGAGCGGAGGATAACATGCAAACACTGTTAATCTACAGTATCAATACTGAATGATGCATTTAGGCAAAGTCCTATAGTTGCTCACACATATTTCCCCTGACTGTCTAACCGTTCTGCTGAGAGGCTTTCACTGACAAATCATCTTCAGTAATCTCTGCTTTAAGACTGTTTGTGTTGTGTTGTTTCTCAGCTTAAGTTCGTTTTTTCTCTTTTGTTAGTGCCCAACAGAGGAGCAGACGTTAAGGCCACACTTCGTCTCTTTTAATTCTTCTTCTTCTTTCTCTCTCATGCAAACAAACCGAGGCAGGCAGAGTAATCCCTCCTCCATCTCCCTGTCATGGCGCCTAATCCAGGTCCCAGATGCCCTGGGGTCCTTAGCCAACTCTCTCTCTCTCTCTGTCTCTGTCTGTGTGTGTGTGTGTCGATTTAGTTTAGCATCACACACACACACACACACACACACACACACACACACACACACACACACACACACACAACACACACACACACACACACACACACACACACACGCACACACACACACACACACACACACACACATAGGGTCTCTGTTTGGAACAAAGCAGGAAACAGCTGGAATCAGGGAGTGCGTTGTTAATTTGTTTGGAGACTCGGCAGACTTTTGGATGTGAGTCACAATCAGCAGAAGGTCTTGCACTGGCTGATTGCTAACTGTCATGTTAAACTAGGAAAACGAGTTGGCCCATAGTCAGCAGAGACCTGAGGAATCGTGGAGACGCTGGACAATGCAGCAAAGGAGTCCAAATAAAGGAGAGGTCTTGTTAAACAAAGCAGGACATATACGGACAGAAATGACCTACAATTGGCAGTTAACATGATAAGACGCATCATCATAAAAAACATTTATGGACCATGCTTTATGTGTTATAGTGATAATAGTAATGTATCAACTATTTTCAAAGTATCTTTTCCTCTGAGTTGATACATGTAAAGTTATCAAACCTTTTGTATCTTTTGAGTTTTGGCATTTTTCTTAATATGGCTTTTATTTCTATGTTATAGTAAAACACTTCTTATGTATAACTTTACATAAATAAAATATCAAAACCTGTTCATTTGATTGCTTTGATTTACCCCCACTCCTGGCCCTGACCAAAGAGAAAAGTTACACTCTTTGTTTGTTTGTCAAAAAAACCAGTATGCTCCCAATCATCATGAGGCATGAGCAGCTGCACTCCAGGCAGTGTGAGTAGTAATGGGCGACCAGTGGAACATTTGGGATTCATGACCACTCATATGTCCGACTGGCTTACTCAGTAAATACCGGACATTTGTTCAAAAATACTTTTACTGTAGGTTATGTTTTGCACATCACTATGAGGTTAGTATGTGCTCCTGCATTTGTGACTTCAGCTGGATGCAAGGAGCAGGTGGAGAGTCATGAAAAAGTGGAGTGAGACGACCAGACGGGCTGCTGCTTTTTGGACCATTTACAGAATTGTTACTGAGCAGGCTGGCAACCCCACAGGGCAGAAAAACACATATATCATCTGAAATATAAAACACTGTTAAAAGGACAGAATGTGATCAGGCCAAAAATGTATAGCATCATCTCTGCATTTACAACAGATCACATATTCTGGACCCTTCTTTCTTCAACAAATTCTTTTGTAACATATGGACCACCAGATCCAAAACTTGAAGCCGATGCAGAAGTGCCTTACACCTGCCTTGTCTCTGATATCCAACAGGACGCGACTCATTTGGTTGCCAAAGTCAGATTGTATAGAAGTTTACGAGAAAATGACCGTATCGCTTAAATGTATCACCTCAGTAAACATTTTTTCCTAAAGAGTTTATGGTCTTAATCTCAAGTTTTTTCAAGTCTACGTCAATACAGCACTACACTTAACTTAAGTCTGGCTTAATCATTAATGGGGATAGACATAGTTATATTTTGTATTGAAAAGTATTTGTAGATTTCATAAATGCTGAAAGCAATTTATTGATCCAGATTTATTTTTATAAAATTAGTCTTCCATCAATATTGTATTTCTTTCACTAGATTTCCTTTTTTATACCTGTTTACACATTAAAGCACATTTTGGTCACATCAGTGAATTTTGAATGTTTGGCTTCTGAATAAAGCTTATTCAAAAATGCTGTTCAGCAGTCGCTGTTACCAAGGTGAATTTAATGAGCACAGCTTAAAGGTTTGGTGTCTAAAAAACATCAACTGCAGGGATTTTTCCAAAGCTTTACCAAAAGTGACAGGTCTTTTTTCTATATGCTGAAAACACAACTTGACAAGACGCCTTTCACAGGACATTCAAGAGAAATGTCAGGCGACAGAGGTGAGGCCATTGGGACAAGGCCATTTTAAACGGCAGACACCTGCAAATGTTAGCCCAAAAAAAGAGGTTAAGGTAACGTTTCCCATCTAGTTTCTTGACGGCTCTGCTGACATTTACAGGCGCCCGCGGAGACGTCGGGTCACAGGCTGTCTTTCAAACAGCACGACACATGTGTCACAGGGGACCCGGGGGACTAAATTGTGCAGGATAAGGACATTTCCAGACAAAAACTGTGGGGACTTACAGGCTGGTTAGTGTGATTGGGATTGAGAGACGATGGAGGCTCCTTTTTCTATTTTCTTCTTTGATTAAAGACACCAGAAAATATAAAACCGGAAGCAATATGAGTGAGCTATAGAGGTGACTTCTCTGTGTGATCGTGTTTGAAAGCTTAGAGGAAAATAGATTAATCTGAGTCCAATCAGTCCAAACCAAAGCTGCTGAGTTCTTCGTGTTAAATTGGGTGAATTGGGAAAACCGTTAATCACAGTCTGTGATCAATAAACCTCCACCGGGTAGAAAACCAGCAACAGAATGTGAATTAACTCCCAGTTCAAGAGAACTAAAACAATGGTGACCCTATTTTTTTTAACCCCTATAAAAACATATTTTTAGGTTTAAAAAGGTGCCCACGCTTAATACTGTAGATACATCTTATTTATGCACAAACGATTAAACAATCACACATAATGTGTACAATTGTTCTTCCCTCGTCATGAAATAAATAAATAAAAAATCAAAGAGAAAATTAGAAAATCAACTATGATTGAATGATTGTAAAGGAAATGTAAATTATAAATACATTTATACATTATAAATGCCATATTCAGCCAGTTTTCTTGCCAAGTGCCCATAACACAAAACCACAAAAACGTAGTCATGTCCTTCCAAAGCGAGCCATAACACTGTTAACTAAATTATTTATATCAGTATTTATTTATTCACATCCTCTGTGAATTCACTGCAGTTATTAAATCCAACAGCAAACACCAGTCATGAAAAACTAAAAACACAAACTGTTAAAACCACTCCTGCAGTTGGACCATTGCTAACATAACGACTGACAGATAGTGGTTTGACTACCCAATAATGGGTCATTTTGACAAGCTGGATGATGAACAAAATACTGTCTTATATTTATTTAAAGCAGCCTCCATTGGACTTCTTTCTTTTCTGCCCTGACGTAGTGACATCACTTTATAACACTTGCACTTTTATTGGATAGCTCTCCAACACATTGTTATACCTGGAGCTAAACGCCCTAAAAACAGTGGAGATGGTCGTGGACTTCAGGAAGAACGCAGCCCCACCCACCCCCATCACTCTGTGTGACTCCCCAGTAACTGCTGTGGAGTCTTTCCGCTTCCTGGGCACCATCATCGCCCAGGACCTCAAATGGGAGCAGAACATCTGCTCCCTCATCAAAAAAGCCCAGCAAAGGATGTTCTTCCTGAGGCAGCTGAAGAAATTCAACCTGCCAAAGACGATGATGGTGAACTTCTACACCTCCATCATGGAGTCCATCCTCACCTCCTCCATCACCATCTGGTACGCCGCAGCCACAGCCAAGGATAAAGGCAGGCTGCAGCGTGTCATCCGCTCTGCAGAGAAGGTGATCGGCTGCAATCTGCCATCCCTCCACGACCTGCACGCCTCCAGGACCCTGAGGCGGGCAGGGAAGATAGTGGCCGACCCCTCCCACCCTGGACACAAACTGTTCGTCCCCCTCCCCTCTGGCAGGAGGCTGCGCTCCATCGGGACCAGAACCTCTCGCCACCTGAACAGTTTCTTCCCCTCCGCTACCAGCCTCTTAAACAAGGCCCGGCCCCCCCGCTGACACTTTACCTCTGCCACATCATAGACTATATGCATTACATTAATGCACACAATGTCATACTCCTTTCTGCACATATTCTGATTTCACATTTCATAGTTTATATGCAAAAATTCATTCATAGCATTCTATTTCCATGTAAATTACTGCTTTATTTTATTTTTATTTTATTGCTATTTAACTGTATTTTATTACGGTGTAAAAGATTTTGGGTTTTATATTAGATTTCTTGTTTTTTATATTTTATGTATGCACCATGACATCAAGTCAAATTCCTAGTATGTGCGAACCTACCTGGCAATAAACCTGATTCTGATTCTGATTCTGATTCTGATATGCTAAGGGAAGGGACATCTTAGTGGTTGATCAATCAGGGATTTTAAAAATAGTTAGTCCAGAGGTCACAAAGTTTGACACATTTAAAGAAGAGAGCAGGACGTAAAATAGAGACACAATAAAATTAATAAATGTTTCCTGATATTGTTTTTGCCTTTTAGCTGTTACATCTATACGAATTTTGGTATTTATGTACATTTTGCATCTAATTTCTTGCTTGTTTTTATTTATTTATTTCTCTTTAATGACTGCCTTCAAATATTATAATTGTATAATGTCTTATTTTTGCACAATGGCTTAATGCTTGTAATGTTATTTGTGAAGCACTTTGAATTGCCTTGTTATTGAAATGTGCTGCCTTGCCTCGCCTAATGCACCACTCTCACATTGTAAAGGTTTATTCCAACGTTGCAGAAAAACCCAGGACATTCAGATGTATTTTAATGGGTGTGCTACAACACACAACATGTTCTTTTCCAATCTTAATAAATTGCAGGAGTGACAATGAGCATGCCGTGTCAGCTGTCAGCTCACACTTGTCCTGTGATTCACTCAGTGTTTAACTTTGAACTCACAAGGTCAGACAGTAATTGACCTGCCAGGGATTCACTGCCTGTGATTTAGGAGAGTCACAATATGCAGCACATACAGAATTCCTGCCGGGATGCAGAGGAGAAGGTAAATAATGCTGCTGCTGTGTCCCTACATTATAAGAAACAGCAACAAAAAACATTAGAAGTGAGAATTTGGTTAAGTAAGAACAAACTTTACTTAATTTCAGAAACAACACAAGTTAATTTAGAATTTTGTTTGCAATGTTGAACCCATATAAATATTTTTTCTGCAGCTTTTTAGCTCAAAAATGTATTTGAAATCAAAGAATGCGAAGTGAATTTGAGGTGAAGCAATTGCAAAGCTGGTTAGCCCTGCTTAGATATTTGAAATGAGGAACAATTTCCTGCATTTTAGGGGATTCAAAGCTGCTACATAAAACATACATGGACAAAGGGGTCATACGTAAATAGTAGCGTTTTCTGATGACTATTGTAACTGGCTAACGTACAGATGCCATATTGCCTGTATCAGGAAAATTAATAAAAGCTCAAACTAAACAAATGAAAAAAATGACTCTGTAAGCCCAAAATAACTCATCAATTTCCAACTCTAGAAGAAGATTTATGAATGTTTGTGGTTAATTTGTGGAGGATTTATTAACCATTGTCTGCGACAGATACTGCAGATATCATAACCTTCCATTCAAAACCCAAACTGGTTCCTACTGTAGCAGTGAATTAATATCAAAATCATAAAATCGCTGAATTGATCTGCGTCCCAAACTTTGGTGTTATTTTGGTGACATTACTTAGGGTTTGTACATCCTTTTTGTTTATGGACAATGAACCCTGCATGAGTTGTTTCCACAAATATGAGATTAAATTATTTTTAACCTGTTAAGCCCTGAGCCTGTTTTTCAGGTCTCAGGCTCGAAAATGACATTCCCAGAACAAATGTCCATATCTTCCCTTCTAAAAGGGTTAAATTAATAATCTTTTTTCTCAAAGTAATGATAAACCTGTGAGTTGGATGTAGAAGAGTCAGAATCAATATAGATGTTTTTTTATTTTAAAGAAAATTCAGATTTTACATAGTAAAAAACTGTAAATTATAGTGTCCGTCCAAAAATTATTTTTTACTTATAGTGAAAACTACCCTTGGATGATGGTAAGGTAGACTAAAAGCTTTAGGAATCCAAAGTACAACATATAATAAGTACCCTGTATCAAGATTGATGCAAAACAAGTGACATTTGACCTTTTTAGAGAGGTTTAGCCAAAAACACTCCACCTCTGAGGTGATTTGGGTGTAAATTGGTCGATTTTGATGGTGGACACCTCTTTCTGACCGTTATAATAATTCGATTCTGTGTCACCTCACGATGTGAATCGATTTCTTGGATGTGGAGAAAAGATAAATAATAAGGTTTTGTGAGTGATTTCGGTGCAGTAAGGGGTTAGCATTTTTCGCTCGTTGCTAATTCAGAGGCTCAGTGTTAGCATTGTGGGTTTTCTTTAAAAAAAAAAGAAGAAAATTATCAGTTAGATGAGTTTCTTCCCGTTACATGGATATAAAACATTAACAGTTTATTAAATGAACATGCCCTCAGACACTGTTTTCTGCAAGATGTTGCGGCAGTGCCCCGGTACCAGGTTAAATTGTATCAATCAATACATTTCTTTACTGGAATCAGTGTGTTTGAGTGTGAGACTTCAGACAGAGATTTCCTCCCAGTGGGACAGAGGAGCCTCCACTGTCATCTGATGCCAACCATGACACACACACACACACACACACACACACACACACACACACACACACACACACACACACACACACACACACACACACACACACACACACACACACACACACACACACACACACACACACACACACACACACACACACACAGTTCCAACCTCCTCAGTCTGCTCTATCTTCGTGACTGGCTTATGGATGATACACATCTGTGTGTATTTGTGTGGAAGTGTGTGTGTTGGCCCTCGACTGAAGGCCATGTGGGCCCCACGGGCGGTGGGACTGCAGCCCATCTACTCGCCTCTCTGGATGTCAGTAAGTGTTCATTTTTGGAAATGTTTTGCACAGACAACAATGAATGTCTACAGTATGTGGTGTTCATGTTTGTGAGCTTGTTCAGATCACACGGAAAATCTGAAACTCAAGACTTGCTGGGATGTATATCATCTTTATACATCTTAGTAAATAGTCTCGTGAACAAATTCCATGAAAAAAGGACTATTAATAGTCCTTTTACCTCTCTACATATTTTTTTTTAAACTTGTGATACACTGGAGCATGCTTTACCAATTAGTTAATGCTGCCTCAAATGTAACGTGACATATGCCAATAACATTGGTCAGGTTACAATAGCAGGGTAAGGGCAGCAGGATTCTCTTCTTTTACACATTCTTTTCCTTTAACCTGTTACGCACGGCCCCCCCGGTACCGGGCGGATAATCGCGTCATTTGCAGGAAACAACGTCTAAGGAATCTTAATATTTAATAAACTATGAATGTTTTATATCCATGTAACGGGAAGAAACTCAGCTAACTGATCTTTTTAATTTTTTTTTTCAAAAAAACCCCACAATGCTAACACTCAGCCTCTGAATTATCCACGAGCGAAAAAATGTAACCTAAAACTGCACCTAAACTCACTCATAACTCCCTTATTACTTATCCTAGATGCACAGCCAACCCCTCGTTTTGCATCTCCTGGAGACACAGAATCTGGGGGTGCCCACCTCAACACTCAGTGATGAACATTTGCGACGCTATAAACGAAAGCGTACATCATAACATGTGGAGCTAGGTAGCTAGAAACGCTAACATGGTTTACCTTGGTCAAAACTGGTCTTCAATGGCATTAAAACGATAAAAAAACGATGCTGCAGTTAATCCATAGGTTAATCCAATGTGTCTGTGTCCTCTTTGAAATGATTTCTGATAATCCATAAGCAATAAAACTGCTTTTTCGTTTCCAAATGTCAGAGCGAGAGATCGGTCCACTCTGCTGCAAAATTACATGCGCGAAGCCCCCACCGTTTGTTTTCACAACGAGTGTGTGTGGGGGCCTCCCCCTTCGATTCTATTGGCTCTAACGGTCAGAAAGAGGTGTCAACCATCAAAATCGACCAAGGGGGGCCAGAGATATGGAAAAAAATACATTTTCACCCAAATCACCTCAGAGGTGGGGTGGTTTTGGCTAAACCTCTCTAAAAAGGTCAAATGTCACTTGTTTTGCATCAATCTTGATACAGGGTACTTATTATATGTTGTACTTTGGATTCCTAAAGCTTTTAGTCTACTAACCCATCATCCAAGGGTAGTTTTCACTATAAGTAAAAAAGAATATTTGGACGGACAGTATAATTTACAGTTTTTTACTATGTAAAATCTGAATTTTCTTTAAAATAAAAAACATCTATATTGATTCTGACACTTCTACATCCAACTCACAGATGTAACCTTGCTTTGATAAAAGAAATTATTCATATAACCCTTTTAGAAGTTAAGTTGTAGTCATTTGTTTTGGGCATGTCATTTTCGAGCCTGAAACATGAAAAACAGGCTTGGTGCTTAACAGGTTAAAAAGGAGGTTTTAATCAAGGTCAAGAAAATAAAATAGAAAATACATGGGACGTAATTTGTTTTCACTTTTCCACTGCATCTTGAAACCAAACACAAATTATTGACTTCCTGTCTGTGTCTCTTAGCTCAAAGCTAGCTAGCATACTGAACGCATGCATTTAAAAAAAAGAAACAGTAGGCTATAGATTGATATTTTTTTTTAAAGTTCTCAGTTACATTCACTGTTGTAATCTTTTATTGTTTTTAAAAAGGATTCCCTATCTCTTAGCTTTGTCATCATACATTGAGAAAACGACTTGGCTATTAAGCTGCTAGACTTAAAGGTGGGGTAGGTAAGTTTGAGAAACCGGCTCGAGATCGCTAGAATTTGAAAATACACAACTGGAGAAAATCTGCCACTTCCTTACAGAGCCCCTCCTCCAACACACACGAACGCGCACATGACCAATGAGGGCACGAGATAAGTTTGTGCCCCGATGGAAGGCTGACAGGCAGGTAGGCCATCCAGTTATTTTAGCCGGGCCGGCTAAAATGATTGGTCGTGCTTTTTACAGTATTACGGCTTCCACAGATGAAATTTTTTTATGGATTTTTTGTCAAAGCACTTAAGATATTCATTGCTATCGGGATGTTAAGAGCATTCCATGGAATATAACAAAAAGTGTATCTCGAGCCGGTTTCTCAAACTTACCTACCCCACCTTTAAGGCTCCTCAATGTTAACAAATTGTCGCTAGCTTTGTCTGTCTGCAGTTTAGTTTCAGACAGGTAAAGCTGGCATGAAGTCGATTTATCAGAGCTAAATGCTGGAATGTGGTGACGTAAGAAGCGAGGAACACTATCATCATAACAATTTTTAAATCTTTATGGTAATATTTTAAAACTAACTCTATAAATCAACATCATTATTTGGCATGCAGGTTAGCCACACTCTATTCAGTAAAAATATGTTATTTATGAACAAAACAACATTTGGATTAGCTTTTGTAGGTGTAGTCATATTGCCAACCCTCCCGATTTTCGCGGGAGACTCCTGATTTCATTGCCCTCTCCTGATTTCCTCCCGGGGTCATATTTCTGACAAAATCACATTTACTCACGACTTCCTGTAAATTAAACTATACAGGTCCAGCCCACACATATGCTCCATCAAGGATTGATTGATTGATTGATACATTTTATTTCGAACAAGTACAATAAATAATTACAAAACAAAACAAATGTTGCAGTGCATAGTCATGTAGAGAAATCAAAACAAAAAAAACAACAACAACAACAACAACAACAGCATTAGCAACATAAACAGTGCGACATCTAGTGTTCGAAAAGGAGTGAGAAGAAGTTTAACTTATTTAATCTCACCCCCTTGTCCCTAAATGATTTATTTATAATCTATAATCTGCAATAATTATCATCATTATTAATTATTATTGTTATTATTATGATTAATCTGCTTTACCTGTTGATTTACATATATACATATATACACATATGTACATATACATACACACACATACACATATACATATAGGATGGTGCTACAGGCAGCAATGCATTGCACTTACAACAACAATAAGCCTGTGTAGATGCTTATTATGCTTATTGCGGACGATCTATGCGCGAATGCGGCGCAATTATGCGCTCCACAGTTTCAGTTTCCCCGCTGCGAGGCTCCGGCGCTAACAGTTCTAACAGCTCGAGCGATCCAATAGCCCTAGCGCCCCCGCTGGGCGGTGGTTCTCTGGAGGTCTCAAGGTTGGCAAGTATGGGTGTAGCTAATGGGGATTTAAGCAACCGAAGAAACTTCAAAACCAATTATTTTTTAAGTAAAAGACGAATGACGATGAAAAAGTCTATACTAGGTTGGTTTGAATATTAAAGTGTTTTTTCTGTTTTGCTGTCTCCATGTGCAGGTGTTTGGTCCCAGTCTTTCATAATCAGAAGCAAACTTTGTGGCTCCTCTCCACAGTTCTCGGCTCCATCTGGACTCATCAGCTCTATGAACAGAAATCCATTTATCCTGTCGATGAGAAGCATCGCCGGGTGTCCGGGGAGCGGCGCATTACGCTGACATAGAGCCACACTGGTGCCACCACATATGGTAAAATGCTGAGAATGAGAAAGTCACATAGAGGAAGAGTCATAGCAGAAATGCCATATTATGCATATTCTCTGAGTTTTTTTATGCCATTAACGCTGCTGACTAAGCTCAAACTTATGTTCATAGTCTTTAACTGTATCTGACTTTTACCACACTTTAAGGTTATTTATATGTACACTGTATATATTGTAGAATACAATTTTCTAAGATAGTTAATATTTTTTACATATTAACTAATTCTGTATATAAACAATATATATTGATGTTATAAATTCCAATTTCGATAAAGATTTTGCTATTCTCAGATTTCTTATTCTAAAAACCTTTCTGCTTAAGGAAAGTAATTAAAGTACAGATGGACAGGTGTGAAACCCACCAGGTGTTTAAAGAGTCTCCACGGGTTAGAACTTTGATGAGATCACACACACACACACACACACACACACACACACACACACACACACACACACACACACACACACACACACACACACACACACACACACACACACACACACACACACACACACACACACACACACACACACACATATAATGTCATTCATTCATTTCATCTATATAAGGATACCTAAAGAGTGCCAGGTGGTCGGTGTCACACTCCACCACCTGTGTCATGGTGACCAGATGCTTCCTGTAGCGTGTGCATGTCTGTGTGTGTCTGGATGTGTGTGTGTGTGGGTGGGTGTGAGACTGCAGGAACTTACCGAGAGATCGTCTCCTTGTTATTGTCCCCATGAGGTCAGTCAGTAGGAGGTGATTCATTAGGGTGGAAGGATTTCACGGCTCACTGACGATCGGCTGAAACTTCACGTGGAGCTGAGAGAACGTCAAGGTTGTAATGAGAATATATAACTCTAGCAACTGGAGATAAGTTTTTTACTTATTATAGCATTTCTCCTGTGTTTACAAAGATGTTAACTTTGTTGGAAAAAGATAATTTATAAAGTGCCAGAACAACAACAACAACATTAACAAAACTAACAGTTTATAACAGTATTGCCGATTAAATTGGTAGTCCTACATTAAAAACAGTTAGGACATGTTTCATTGCAGACTGAAAACACATCAAAGAAATCTATACAAATATAATAAATATAGTACTTGCTGCACTTTCTGTATGTATATAAGTGCAAATGATGGTTGGATGCTAACTGCATTTTGTTGGCTTGTTCTAAGGGGTCCCACCAGTGCAAAGACGCTACAACTGCCCGCACTGCTTTTAAAAAAACGATGCAAATACATAAATAAATACATAAACACAAATGTGCCAAAACACATGCAAATGAAAGAACCTCATCACCAACTTGACATCACTGCACAGCATTTAAAAAAACATACAACATTGTGACGGAAACCGTGACAACTTTTTTTTTGTATTTGCATTGTCTTTGAAACTGCAGCGCATTTCTCCTAATGGCATGTTTTTGGGTCGTTGTAACTGTTGCATCTTTTGGCCGCCATATATTCCTGTACTATTAACCTGTATAAAGTTAAGTCTAATATAATTGAATTACAAGGGACACACATATTGTGAAAAAGAAACACGTTGCATGTTTGGCTTTCAAATGATACTCCTTCTTGTTGCAGATGCTTCCTCCAGAGGCCTGTACTACGAAGCTGGATTTTCGCTTAGCCGGCTAACTTCAGGGAAATCTCGGGCTTTCCGGTCCTACGACGCTGGTTCTCTTTTTAGCAGGCTAGATTTCCATGGTAACTTATGCTGAGCGGCAAACCTGCTCCGGAGCAGGTTAGGTGGCAGGCTAAGAGATCAACTCAGTGAAAGCACCGCCTGCTGACCAATCAGAGCTCCGTGTGCGGAGTTTAAAGCGATCAATTCATATTACAGGATAGAGGAAATACAGAAAAACTGCCGTTGCAGGAAAGACGGCCGGCCAAAATCAACTGACTGTGTGAACGTGAAAATTAATAGAATATCCCCTCCCATCTTCAGAGCAATCTGACTATTATAATATTAGCGTTAAGAAAGCTTACTTAAATATCTGCCACGACATAAGTAACCGGATCAGAGTAACATTAAGTACAGTCCGCGGCACTGTGAGTGCAGACGTCGATGTGTCCCATTATCATTCATATCATATCACATCATAATGTATCATATATTTCCTTATCTGAGTCAGCTGAGCCGTATCTGGCCGTGCAACACTCACAGTGTCACGTACTGTATGCAGAAGTATTATTTTAAGCAACACATTAAGTTGATGAAACACTCGAGTCAAATTCTCCTAATTAAAGTCAGATCCACTCGTGTCTTGGATGATTGAGTGATTTCATAAACCTGTTAATGTACGCATTCAAACACTTTTTCTTTTACCAGCTGTATTCACCTTGCAGGTGCAGCTATGTGGCTTTTATCCTAGATAAAGTGTTTAAGTCATGGATGTTTAAAGTTTAACTTCTTCATATTTGACTAATATTAAAGTTCACTTTTCATTCAGGAAGTATGACGCTGCGCTGTCAGTACGCTTGTCCGTGTTTGAGATTGGTCGAATGCTCCAAATACCACCCCTTTCATGTGAACGCGCACCTAACTAGATAGGACACGGCTGGCTTGAGCGATCCACTTGATAACCAGCGTCGTAGTACAGTTTAGCCAGAGCGCGTATGTTTTGGATTGGGCCAACCGGCTAACTCAAACATATCCAGGTTAGGTTGAACCAGCTTCGTAGTACAGGCCTCAGGTGTTGCAGATACTGAGTGTGGGCTGTAGTCTTTGATCATATGGAAATGAAACACCTGCAGTGGGTTTGTTCATGTAGCTGTTGTCTGTTTGAATCGTGCTGTGAGAGGGAATCCCTCAGAGGATGTGATTCAGTCAGGTACGGCTGGAGGGAGGGTCTCGACCTTTCCCTGCTGTGACCCCCTGCTGGGCGCCAGCACCCTGCCGTCCTTCCCCCAACAACACCAACACCACAGGGGGGCGAGCGTCAGACAATTGCTCCTCCTGCTGCTTTAGCGCCTGAAGACAAAATTAACAATCTGTGGGATGAGTTTGCATGCATAAATGTGTTTTAAGGTGAGTTGGGGTCACTTATTTAAGGCATATATGCCTGTGTTTGTGTATGTTTTGGAGTTATTGTGTGTCTGCTGGCCACAATGAGGTCACAATTTACACTTCTACCCAAGAAACTAACATCACACCTTATCGTGGGGAGAATATGTTTACTCAAGTATTGTACATGAAATACTTTTCTATTCGCACAGCACAAGGTTTTCAGTTTGTAGTGGGCCAAAGTGATTTTCGACAAAGAATTAAATATTCATTTGTATAGGCTATTCGGACAGTAAAAAGTCTGCCTTACAGAGGAAAAGCTTGATAGTCTGAGTTGGCAGTGCACCTTTTTACAATTCTCAAATTAATTTGTCATCGGCACATAATGATCATTTCTTTATTGAAATATATCTTTGTTCCAAATTAGGAAAAGAGGTTAACCAACATTTTTTATTATTTTTAGCCTCATTCTTAAACATTGTAAGAAAATATATTTATTACACATATACATTTACAACATCAAAGCCTTTTAGCCACAGGACACAGCATCTTAGGCACAGGAATGAGGCAGGAAGTCCGCCGCAGCACAGGGATCCTCTGAAGACTCCGGCTCACAGCAAAGACATGGCAAAGCTCCCAATGCAATCCCCGCTAGCCCAAACAGTGTAGGTAAGGTTTTTTTTTAAATAAAAAAATCTGTGCAATAAAGTTAACAAGGAAAAACAACTCTTAATATTGTGTCACACTGCTCTGAGTAAATAAAAGTCCCCTTCACTCCACCTGCAATTGGTCTAGCTAATGATCGGATTGGAGCTTAATTTAATTTAGTGATTGTGTGTGTGTGTGTGTGTGTGTGTGTGTGTGTGTGTGTGTGTGTGTGTGTGTGTGTGTGTGTGTGTGTGTGTGTGTGTGGGTGTGTGTGTGTGTGTGTGTGTGTGTGTGTGTGTGTGTGTGTGTGTGTGTGTGTGGGTGTGTGTGTGTGTGTGTGTGTGTGTGTGTGTGTGTGTGTGTGTGTGTGTGTGTGTGTGTGTGGATATGGAGGTCATTGGTCCGTCAGACAACTCAGCCTTAATTTGATTAATTTTGCCCTGGTGGCATTGAAAGGTCTAATCTAAACAAGGTGAAATTGGAGGTGGGAGGATATACACTACACACACACACTCACACATACACATACACTCAGACGTACAGAAGCAAGGTGACAGACGGCGAAGGATGACAGCCTCCATTGATCCGTTTCTGTTCATAAACTCACCAAGGTCACTGAAGCCTGAACAAAGATGATTGTGACAGTGGATAACATTATTTGATAGCTCTTACTTAAGGAAAAGTAACAATTCTACTTTTATAAAGTTGGTTGGATGGATGTCGTGGAGTAAAATGTACAATCTTTGCCTCCCAAATGTGGTGGAGTAGAACCACAAAGTACCACAAAATGGAAATATTCAAGTTAAGTACATGTATCTCAAACTGTACTTTAGTGCAGCACTTGAGTAAATGTATTTACATGACTCAAATCCACTACTTGCCAAGAGTGATCCTAATTGAAAATGAACATCTGAAATTTACCATGAAACATGTTGAGTGTGTATTTGTGAGTTTTTTTTCACTTTTGAAGAACCTTTAGAGAGAAAAGTATAAAGTCTAAGGAATGCTTGGTGTACGAGAATGCAGACGTTTATAAAACATGATAAAGATGACTAAAAGATAAAAACATGTAGTGATGGGTAACAACAGAGGGGTTTATCTGTATCTGAGAGTTTTGACATACGCTGATATAACCCATGAGGATGTGAGGAAGTTCATTACACTTCTATAGTTTGTTTCTCCTGTCCTGCAGCACATGAGTGTCCCTCCAACACTTCCACACAAAACAGCTCCACCTCTGTCTGTGCCTGCACGAGTTGATCTGGCTTTAATCGATCGACTGATGTTACTGAGAGTCGCTGGGTGAGTTATATTCTGAAAGACAAGGAGGAAGAGGAGTAAGAGGAGAAGGAAGAGCACTGGAGCGTTGTGTATCTGAGAGACAGGAGAGACTCAAAGATAAATAGAAACAGAGACAGATACATGGGTGGGAGAGTGTCTGAGTGTCCTCACTTGCGCTAGTGCAGCTGCAGGAAGTACTGTGGCAATACATAAACACCCAGAAGTCTTAGTAACTTCAGCTTTAATATGGCTTAGGGGCAGTTATTGCAATAACTGATGCTGCAATCCAACATGCAGTTAATATTCACTTCAAAAATCTTTCTCTAACCTTACGCAAGTCCCAACAGAAGCATGCCGGAGACACTTCAGAAAGGAGCAGGCAACATGAGAGTCAGTGTCCTGTATCTGTGTGATGTTGGTTTCATCGGTGCCTCTTAAGGACACCAGCAGCAGGTGTAAGTGTATTAAAGTAAACATGAACACAGATTATAAATGAGCATTTCGCCCAAAAAGTCACCAAAGTAAATATTAAACCAATTTTGCAGAAGCCACATATTTTCACTGACACTGAAATCACATATTTCAGAAAACAAATCAGTAGAACATTTATTTTGTTAAAGAAAAATGTGTTTTATTGGTCGTTCTCGGCGTTTCTCAGTCTTTATCGTATTTAGTCAACATCATTTTAAAATCAAAACCAAAAAACGTTAACATATTATTATGTTAATATTGTCTGCTGCCACTGTAGACCTGATAAGGAAAGCATATATATAGTAATTTGTCTCCCCTTATTGATACTACAATTAAGGAAAAATGTGGGTAAAATGTAAAACTACATTTGAGTCTTTTCATGTCAACATTATGGCAGATTAACACATATGACATCATCATCATTTGCTCGTCTTTGTGGAAAATGACTTATATTAATAAATACATTTAGTCAGAGTTTGCGTTAATGATATAAACGCTGGTCAGCTAGTTGGCAATGTAAGAAAAGTAAGGTATTTTAGCAAGTTCATTTAACTACAAGATGAATATTTCCATGTTAACAAAATGCACTTTGATGCAAACATAGAAAAAAATAATCTTTAAAATAATGTCCACACTGAAACGTACATTTTCATTACATGTCACTTGTTAGACGCTTTTATCCAAAGCGACTTACATACATTCAGTACTGTGGAAAATCCCGACAGGAGCAATTTGGGGTGAAGTGTCTTGCCCAGGGACACAACGACATGCTGACTGCAGTGGGAATCGAACTTGCTATCCCCTGATTCAAAGTTCAGCGCACTATTCCACTGAGCCACAGCCTCCCAAATACATCAAGTGTATTATGTTAACACATTTCACCCAACTGTATTAGGTTAGTTGAAAGCAATAATATTAAGTTAAAGCTAATATTTTTTATTTAAACCTTATATAATTATTAAAGGGCCCATGTCATGGCCATTTCTACTGTTCATATTTCCATTGTTGAGGTCTACTAGAATAGATTTAAATTGTGCAATTTTCCAAACTCACATTGGTTTCTCATACAGCATCTCTGTATAGTATGTGTATTCACTCTCTGTCCTAAACGGCTTGTTGGAGCTCCTGCCCTCCCCCTCCCTGTGAGCCCAGTGTGCTCTGATTGGTCGGGACGTTGCGAGGCTCGTTGCTGCTCGCTGCTGCGATCTGCTGCGAGGAGCGGACAGGCTTCCGGGTCGGCGATACAGCGAGAACAAGCGAAACTCATACTGAGCACACACAAACACTCACAGCCGAAGTAAAAACAATAAGTGTGGCTTGATATTGAGTAAGAAAAAGGTTTATAACGCTGTGAGAATGGGTCTGCAGAGAGCATTTCTCCGCAATCCCAACTCGTCTATTACCAACCAGGGAGCTCTATGCAAGTCAATGGGGACTCCCTGTTAGTTAGCCAAGGGATCCTGGTGTGTGAGGTGCTCCGCGGATTGGTCCATTTGGGCCAATCCGGTCATTTGTTGTTGATTTGGGTGTTCACACGTCACAGAACCCAGGAAGCAAACAATGGAAGATGAGAAATCTCCAATGAGGCGTTCTGGGGCAGCATAGACAGGTCTTTTCTGTGTTAGAGTTTTACTCGCTACAGGGTGTACTTTGAGGGTTTGTGACTCCGCAGACCGTTTACATGCAGAAAAACCTTCATAACACACAAGGGGACGGGTAATAACCGGAAAAGCATGACATGGGCCCTTTAAGTCAACGTTCAGTTTTTTCAGTGCGTCTCAGGATTAATTGAGCTTTTTCATAGGCTACATAGGATGTGTTTCTAGGCTGTCCAGCTGAATGTAACAAGGTGAAGAGCTCAGCTTCCACACAGTGTTAAATGTGTGCATGTGTGTGTGTGTGTGTGTGTGTGTGTGTGTGTGTGTGTGTGTGTGTGTGTGTGTGTGTGTGTGTGTGTGTGTGTGTGTGTGTGTGTGTGTGTGTGTGTGTGTGTGTTCCCATCTTCAGAGAGGTTTATTTTTCTCCACAGATCTCTGAGATAAGCCATCCTCCTGCTCTGCTAAATCACTGGAGCTTTTTGTCAGACACCAACAATGTTTTTTCCCCTCATAAGGAAGCAGCCGACAGCAGGCAGGGAGGACGGAAACGCTCTGAACCAGAGACACCAGATTAAGCTCAGGATTACCTATCGATCCTTTCATGCAAACATGTTTGTTTCTGCTCATATTTCTCCCTGACATGTCACAAAAAGAAAACAGAGATGGAGACAGAAAGAGAGGAATGATTGTACCCATCTGCTAAAGGCTGTCCAATCAGCAGCAGAGATCCACAGACAGCTGATAAGGAAGGCTGTAATTGAAATTGACCAATTGGCCGTCTGATGTGTTTAAACTCCAGGACAGCTCAGACAGTGTCATTATGATCAGAGCCTGCTTTTTGCTGCAATTCGTAAAAAAGGAAGCTGAAAATATACGGTGTCCCAGCATTTTAGCAAAAGATTTCAAATTGTTAAGGTATGTTTGTTAGATTTTATGTTTTCAATCAGTACAACGGATCTTAAACTGCTAGACAGCTTTCATTCAAAAATGTAGAAAAACCGGTCATGGGCAAAACAACATAGCAGCCAATTTTGGCTAAAAGGTACGTTTATAACCTTTCAACATTGAGTCTCAATCGAATCAATCAATCAATCAATGCTCACTTACCAACAATGTGCATTGCTGGTTTGTGTTTGTCATGGAAGGCATTCTGTACAATGTAGTTTTGTGCGACTACTTGTACGAACGTAAACTCCTCAAACATAGAGACTTTAACAACCAAAATGCTACATCGATCTAGGATCAACTCTTGTCTTAAATATGTACTGGCGCTGTTGCAAAAGCAAGGAAGCTCATAAACATTAGAGTTAATACTGAAGATTTTTACAGAAAATGCGAAAATATTTTTAGGGGAAGCCTCCGTTTTTCAGTTTCGTTTGATCAATCTAACTTCAACCTCAAGTTTTGCTAACTCGTTGGCAACTAGAGATAACAGACTGCTAACATTAGTCGCAATGGCTGTGATCAACCCGAACATCACATATTCTGTCATGATGCATAATATACTTTTCTGCTTGCTGCCCAACATTTGTGTAAGCTGTAAGCATAGTAGAGCCTTGATATTTCACCGTCTTGTCTCTTTATGTTAAGCTAGGCTAATTTGCTGTTTGCTCCAGCTACACATTTAAAAGCAGATGTTAGAGCGGTATCTAATTTCACAAAATGTATGTAAACACATTTTAGAATACCATCTTCATACTAACTTATTAGCCTTTTATTTACATATAATCATGCTGGTTATGGATCAGAATAATTGTCTGGAGATAACTTCTGGTTGAAGGCAGAAAAAAAATAGCTGTCTGCTGTTTTAACCTGCCAGCTTTGAGCATTTTCCTCGTCAAACAGCACAGAGGGGAACGCAGACAGACTGAATAAAACATCGACTCACTGTGTGCTCTCCACCTACACCCTGTTTTCCAGAGGTGCGGATTTATGGTGCATCTCCTCCTTTTTACATCCCCTTGACACTTTCATTACAAAGTAAAATATCACTGAAATTGGACATTTCCCTCTCCTGGAGATCGAGTGAGCGAGACGGACAGGTGAGCTTTTCAATAACAAGGTGCCTTCCACGCCTGACTAATCCTGACATATGACAGAGGGGCTCTAAGAAAAGAAGCCTGGCCCGACTTTACGGCGGGGTCCCCAGCGAGAGCTCGGAATCTGAATTGGACGAAACCCCCAGGCGTTAATGGTCCTTGTGAATTTCAATCGAAGCTCAAAGGATTAAGAGTGAGCTGAGACTTTCTCAAGTTGGATTTCTCTTGAATGCTGCGGAGACTCACAGAAACTTTAACACCAAACACATGCTTCTAGACAATTATACAACATTTATAATCTGTGAGGGACTTTGAGGAGATCAGGATTGAAAAATATATTAAAAAGTTATAATATTAGTAATCAGAAATTCACAAGAAGTTAAAGTTATGGTAAGAACAAACAGTAAAACGTATTGTGTATTATAGATTTAGCTTTCCAGAATTAGTTTATAAAGTAGTTAAAATACAGTCAACCTTTAACAACTGCGACATTATATATTAATTCATGCATCAATGATAATAACCTTCGTCCAAGGATGTAATGTTTTCAGGTTAATTTCTCAACTGGATTATGGAAAACTACTGGAGTGGATCTGAATGAGGGGGTGGATACACAAATCATTTGGCACCTACTGTATGGTAACACCTCGGTGTTAACCTCGCAAGCTAATACTCGTCTCATGTCAGTTGTCTTTCTGCTTGAGGTTGATCTCAATATCTTTTGTGAATACCTCTCTTGCGGTTGAGCGATTTGTTGTTTTTATTGACTCCAAGAACTGTTTTTTTAAGGCTGCTAAAGACATACCTGCTTGGTCAGGCCTTTTCATAACATGGATGCATCAGGGCTTCATTCTTGCGTTTAGACTTGCACTTTTAACAAGCCTATGCCTCTTGTTTTTTTGTTTAATGCCCTTGTTATGAACTTTTTGGGATGGGCTTCAAGGCTTCAGCAGTATTCAATCAATATCTGAAGCTTTTTTAGGGAGAATGATTGAGGGCTTCTCGATGAAGATGGATGGCATAGTGCTGCAAAATGGGTCCTTCAGTTCAAATCAATAATCAAACAGTTATTCAATAACAAAGAAATCTACATCTCCCAAAAGGTCAAACATGTTTCATGCATGTATGTAATCCTGATTGGACAAACAAATAACCAAATTCTTAAATATTTAAATAGATATGAATTTATAAAGTGCTTATTTTATGTTAATCCATACCACATTTGTAACATAAACAATTTGTTCTTGAACTTCTATTACTTTATTATCAAAATATTACAACTTTTTTTGAAATTCTGACTTCCAAATTGAAAATGTCAAGGTCACTCATGAAGATGTCAGGTGTCTCTGCAGATCTTTGGGAATGAAAAGAGAGCAGAGGGACGACCTGTCTGACTTCCTGTTTCTGCATCTGTCACTTTCTCTTCTTCCTCCACATCTGCCCTCCAGCCATCACATCTGCGTCCATCCATCACATCTGCCTCCACTATAATGGCCTTCTCTCTGTGTGCACCAAGTGGAGACAGCTGATTTACAGTTTTAGCCTCACTGTCCGAGCTCAGATCACATTTTATTTAAAACATCCCTGCTGTGGAACAAAAAGTTGGACAGATTGACAATCATGGTCCGCCGTTGACAAATATATTGTAACGATGTATCTGTATCCCAACGTCACCACTGACGTTTTAGCTTTTATCTGACTCAGCTGTCTAAATGTTGCCGTAATCAAAACGAACGTCACACTGTCTCTTTGCGTTGTCCATCATCTCTGAGAAGTTCACATACTCTACTTTAATATCATAGTTGTATACTGCTGTGTATCCATCTATCCTTCCATCCATGACTGATGAATTCCTGCTGTCATTCATCTCTCCTGTCATTTCCCGTCTTCTCCTCACAATTGGCTCTATTCGTCTCCTTCATTAAAAACAACCATATCTAAAAAAGCCTTTTTATGAGAGGTGGATTGTTTTACTGTCACTTAAAGATGCTTCTTGGACTATAATAACCATCATATCAAATTAAATTGGAATGTAAGCCATTGTAAATAAACTCTCTGAAAGCAAAATAGCAAAGCTTTGATCATCTCTAACTGCAATTGCAAAAAACTACGTTCTCAACGTTGCTAACAGTAACCCAAACTTGAGAAAAGATTCAACCGTGGATTCCAAAAAATATAATTTGTTTACTTTTACTCAAGCAAAAGTTGAGTATTTGATCTGATTAGATTTTAAATATTTTTTCCTCTGTTGTTTATTTGACACAGTATCAAAGTTTCCATGTATTCTGTTTCCCATGAGAGCAGGAGCAGGTGGGAGGTTACATTATGGCTTCATTGGTTTGAAGCACAAGCCCGGGCCTGTTGTGCCGCTTCGCTCTCTGACGGCAGTCTACAAGACTTGATTGATTCCTGGGAACCACACTTACACCAAGGCACGTGCACACATAGACATCAAAGTGGGCTTGAGCCCCTGCCCTTTTTCTTCCTCCAGAGAAAGTGCCCTTTTTTCCCCCTTTTTTAATTTTTTTATAAATGAATATATATCTACTGCTGTTTGCGCACAGTTTCCCTTTCCAAAAATATATTGATTGAATACAAAATTAAAATATCAGGTCGGGAGATTAGAAGTTCCGTAAGGCAAGGCAAGGCAAGGCAAGGCAAGGCAAGGCAAGGCAAGTTTATTTATATAGCACCTTTCAACACAAGGCAATTCAAAGTGCTTTACAAAAAATGAAAGACATTAAAGGTGGGGTAGGTAAGCTTGAGAAACCGGCTCGAGATACACTTTTTGTTATATTCCATGGAATGCTCTTAACATCCCGATAGCAATGAATATCTTAAGTGCTTTGACAAAAAATACATTAAAAAATGTCATCTGTGGAAGCCGTAGTACTGTAAAAAGCACGACCAATCATTTTAGCCGGCTCGGCTAAAATAACTGGATGGCCTACCTGCCTGTCAGCCTTCCATCTGTGCACAAACTTATCTCGTGCCCTCATTGGTCATGTGCGCGTTCGTGTGTGTTGGAGGAGGGGCTCTGTAAGGAAGTGGCAGATTTTTTCCGGCTGTGTATTTTCAAATGTTAGCGCACTCGAGCTGGTTTCTCCAAAATTACCTACCCCACCTTTAAGAAAGTGGCATTTAAAATCAGTCATTAAAAAGCAAAGATAATAAAATAAACATTAAAAGAAAAAAGACATGGATAAAAGTTACAGTGCAGTTTAAGATGTGAATAGCAGATTGTTAGCTGCCATCTCCACACGTCATGGCCTGAAGCTTAACTTGGAGGTTTCAAAACAGATATAAATCAATCAAGGGAAAAAGTGACACCATCGTCTTTGGAACACTCGTCTGACTGACGAGTGAGGTACCACCCACATTTCTTTACTAATTACTAATCCAAAAAACACAAGGTATTTTAACTTCTAGTGGTCACATCATGATACTGCAGCCTCCTGTCTTTGTCTTCATGTCATTTCCAGCCTGCAATTTGACACAACATATACCAAAACAATGCATGAACTCACACTTGTATAAGCTTCCATCACTGAACTGAACCTGCCTATAGTTGGGAGTTATAATAATAATAATACAAAATACAATTAAGCTGTTTATTTTATGAAACAGCTTAAGTTATAATATCAATTGTTCTAAGGGTCAGAGAGGCAAGGTGATAAGAGGCATCTACATTCCTACCAGGTGGCTCCACCCTCTCCCAATTGGCAGTATTGGGAGCAGGTGTGGAGAGCTACACCTGGAGCTGATCTCCACTACAAGGGACACATGCAGAGAGCAGGAGGCTCCCAGTCTCTGAAGAACTTTGTTTCTGATCCTAGCCGGTAAGTCAGTTAGCCCAGTCCTGTTACATTGTATTGTATTGGCTGTCAGGTAACATATCAATTACGAGTTAGTCATTTGATCTTGCTCTTAAACAGTGAATAATGCTCATTTTTAACCTTTTTGACCCTCCAAGCGACCAGCAATCTAAAGAAACTATGGAAAGGAAGGACAAGGATACTTTGATTTTGAAGCCAGCCAGACAAACTATCCATGTAAAAAAATAGAAGAGTAAGAAGAAGAGGAGGACATGGGCAATGTGGGAAAAAATAAACAGACACATTGCTGGTTTTATACGTTTTTTGTCAACAATGAAGCTCTATGGCATATATATATATATATATATATATATATATATATATAGGGAAAAAACTACTTGCACATAATCCACCTAAACCATGTGTAGGTCAGACTATAGCTTCAATTACCCTGAATTAGGCATGAACCATCACATACCATTTAATGTTTCTAATCTCTGCACTAGGCGTCTGTGCAACTCCCATCAACCTGTTAAAGCCATAACAGTTCTGTGGAACCAATTAAAACCATCCGAAACCGTGTCCAGAATCAACAGCAGGCAACATTACGTTTGCATTGTTAGTTTACATTTGTTTGTGTTGGACCGGTTCAATTTCACCCACACTAAAGTGTCCTTGCATATCTCCCAGTTACACTGATACATACATATATTAATACATTAACGGTGTGGATTCAGAGCCCTTCTACTCTTTCAACAAGGATAGATAGAAATGTTTTCACATTTTGAGGAACTCTTTGGCATAAAACCATTCCAAGATAATTGCGTAAGATAATGAAAATAATGCCGTTGGCCTGCGAGAAGTAATTTTAGTGGAAGCCTGATGCGGATGGCTGGCGGAGACAGATAGACAGACAGAGAGTCCCGTTAGATTAGGAAAGGAGGTTCAGCGGAGGGTATAATGAGCTGCAGGTCAGCACGCAGACACACTTTCTTACCGCGGGGAAATCAGGAAAACTCTGGGCTGCAAACACACAAACACACACACTGCATACAGTTATAGTGTGTCCACATGCCATAGACAGACAGATGGACGGATAAGCATGCTTCTCTACAGTTTACAGAAGTTACAGAGAGGATTAAAAGAAGTCTGACTACCACCACACTGTTTCCATTTTTTTGATCTCATTCTCTCTTTAAAACATTCAGGTTCACCATCTGTTTCTGAGAATAAACACTACCTTTTTTTCTAAACCTTAAAGCTGCAATAGTTACTTGTTTGGACGCCAGGGGGCAGAAAAAAAAAGTATTATCACCTTAAAGGTCCCATGTCTTGGCCATTTCTACTGATCATAATTCTATTGTTGAGGTCTACTAGAATATATATACATTGTTCAATGTTCCAAAATCACATTGGTTTTCAGCATCTCTGTAGGCCTATAGTATGTGTATTCACTCTCTGTCCTACACGCCTTGTTGGAGCTCCTGCCCCCCCCTCCCTATGAGCCCACTATGGTCTGATTGGTCAGCTCGCCCACTCTGTTCTGATTAGTCAGCCACCGTTACAGCTGAACATCAGTGTTTATGTTTTACAATGGCGTTTGTTAGCAACCAGAAAATGACACCAGCAATGACAAACAGATGAGAATGCTGCGTTGGGTCTGGGTGCCGTGTTGGCGGGACGTTGCGGGGCTCGCTGGTCTGCCCTGTGGGGTCTGAGCTCCGCGGAGCTGCCCCAGGCATTCTGGGGTAGCATAGACAGGTATTTTCTGAGTTAGAGTTTTACTCGCGACAGGGTGTACTTTGAGGGTTTGTGACTTTGCAGACCGTTTACATGCAGAAAAAGCTAAGGTAATAACCAGAAAAGCATATGATGGGACCTTTTAATAAAGTTGTGATGTGTTTGTGTTCGCCATATGAATACAAGTAAGGGTGTGATTTGCCCCCTCCCTTTTATTGTTACAGTTAGAATATCATAGTAAAATACCAAAACAAGTTGTGAAGTTGTACCACTCTTCGTCTAACTCTCTCTCATTCAAACGTCAATCACTCACTCTGGGCTCCTGCTGCCCCCTAGTTGTTGGCGGTGTCAACAGCTGCTTTTGGCGCAGTTTGGTGCACCCCAAGCTGCTCCTATCTGTTGCATTGAAGAGGTGCGGACTGTGCATGCACCACTTATAACGAGAGTCAATAGAGTGGTGCAGTGACGAGTCCTAAAACCCGGAGGTGAGTTAGCATTTTACCACTACCGGTTCCCTCGTCTCAGAGTCAATGGGATTTCTCCATAGGATTTTGGAAAATAGCTCGAAATAAGGTCTGTGGTTGACACACATTTAAGAGACGGATCACGTTTTGTTCTACGACATAAAATACATCAGCAGTGACCCCACTGGTGATTTTTGAAGAGTTTAAGTGTCTGAAAAAACGATGGTTGTTAACAAGTGGCTGAATAGGACTACAGAAGTTGTCGAGGACGCTGTACGTCATTACACCAAACACGTAAACACTCCCGCTAAGTTTGTTTGCCCCTGTTCTGCTTGAAAGCAAGTACCTGCCTCCTGCAAACTGTTAAAGCTCCCATGTCATGCTTTTCCGGTTATTACCCGTCCCCTTGTGTGTTATGAAGGTTTTTATGCATGTAAACGGTGTGCAGAGTCAAAACCCTCAAAGTACACCCTGTAGCGAGTAAAACTCTAACACAGAAAATACCTCCCCAAAACGCCTCGTTGGAGATACGTCACTGCCCATTTGAGTCTTCCATTTAGTTCCGGGTACGGCCTGATGTCATGCGGTACCCGGAACGAAATGGACCAATCCCGAAGAGCTATGGCCACACCCATCGGCGCTGGCCGCACCCTCTGCCAGCCTAACATTTACTGTTGGAAGCTCTGGTTCAGTTCACAATCGATCCAGTCATGCCACTGCCAAGGACCTGTTTCCTGAAATGTGAGGAGAAATCTGAGCTGTTTGTCCTACCGACGGAAGAACCACGACGAAGTCAGTGGTTGAAATTTCTTTTTAACACTGTTCCTCCAGAGGTTCAAAGAACTGGCATTTCACAGACGAAAGCTTCCAAAACATTGCCCAGTTTGAGGCCGGATATGCACAGCTTGTTTGGACCGTTTGGAGCAGGGGAAGATTCGGGTACACAACCTGTAAGTTTGCATTGTTATTTGTGTATTTATCAAACAAGGTATCTACCACGACTGTTTAAATGTGTAAACATGTTTCGGACTGCTAAGCCAGTGCTAACTGTGCTAACTAAGTTGCTAGCGTTTCCATATATCAACTCCAATATTAGCAGATCGCCTTACATACATGTTCCTCATAGCTGGATAATGTCTGCATTCACACACGAAATAGTCATAGACCGTATACTCCTGGTGATTTACCGTTCGGTATAGCTGGCGTAGCGTGTATGCTACCGATCTACCGACGGAGCTAGACCTTAGTTTGGTCGGAAAAACATTTTTGTTATGCTACGTTGCTAGCGTTTAAATATATCAACTACAATGTCAGCAGATGGCCTTACATGTTTGTCATGGCAGGAGAATGTCTGCAGTCACACACACGGAATACTCATACAGTATACTCCGGGTGATTTACCGTACATTGTGACAGTACATGTACATACTGCATGTATAGCTAACGAGGCTAGCTGTATGCTAGCGCAAAACAATGTATTCATGCAAGTTACAATGTATGACCGAACGTAGCAGAATACCCGTATAATATTGCAATTATAAACACGTTATTGCTAGCCTAATATGAACCACTAGCTTTTGTTCATAGTATCGTGTAAAGCTACCAAGGTAAACAAAGCTAGGTTAGCTCTCTTTGCCCGCTCACAGACCCCCAACGGACGGCCTAGAGACCTCCAAGAGGTGTCCCTGAAATGGGGACTCTGTTTATTTCACACTTCCAGCAGAGACAACGGGGAAATCCCCTCTCTTTGCCCGCTCACAGACCCCCAAAGGACTGTACATTACAGTTAGCTTTCCCCCGACGCTGATAGCATGTATAGCTAATGAGGCTAGCTATGCATGTATAGCTAACGAGGCTAGCTATACATGCTAGCGGGAAACATTGTATGACCGAACGTAGCAGACTACCCGTAGAATAATGCAATTATAAACACGTTATTGCTAGCCTAATATGAACCACTAACTTTTGTTCATAGTAGTTTTATTACACTCCATTATAGTTGCCGTTCCTCCAAGCTAACGTTCATATCGTGTTAGCTACCAAGGTAAACAAAGCTAGGTTAGCATATTAGCAGGCAAGCTGTTCATTAGAAGATAGATCCACACTCCTACCACAACTACTACTAACGAATCTAAAACAACTAAGTTTCTCTAATATTTTGTGATTTGCATTTTATTTCGTCCAGCCAGATCCTGCCGGACAATACATGACTGGACGACCACACTGAGGCATCGTCTCAAAAAGCCCCGGCTGCTATAAGCAAGATGCCGACAACGGGGAGTAATTGACGATATACCGTGTATATATGTATATTTACGTTCATTTTGTACATTTCTAAAAATAAAGTTTAATGGAAATACTTAGTAGGCCTATCCTTTCTTCCCTGAATTATTTGCTCCTATAACTTGTCATTCATATATAGCAAACCATGATTTGATTTCTCATCAAACAGTAGTAGTTTATAACGGGTAAAAATAACTTACTCTTTGTTATGACCGGCTCGTAGGCCACAACGGAAAGACAAGGAGACATACACGAGTTTACAAAACCACGGCACATTTATTGTGGTAAATGCAGAGATAGGTGGTCAGGGGAGAGGATTGCTGAGCTGCTTGGAGGGGCTGCCGTTTGACTCCGGGCAGCTGGCTAGCACCTCGGCTCCGGCCAGGTGTCCGTGATCGCGCTGATTAGCCTCTTCAGCTCCACCCCATCGTAAGACAAAGGCCCTGGTGCCGTCACACTCTTCTATAACAACAGTTGTAGCTACAGTTCGGTTAGTTGGCGTATAAAATATACGGCTGTACCGACGCCATGATAAGACTGATGTTCGGCTGAGAGCAGCCGTTTAGACATGGGCGCAGCCTCTCTGGTGGTTGACTAATCAGAACAGAGTGGCCGAGCTGACCAATCGGAGCACACTAGGCTCACAGGGAGGGGGGGGCAAGAGCTCCAACGAGTCGTTTAGTGGAGAGAGTGAATACTGCTGAATACACATGCTTGACAGAGATGCTGTATGCGAAACCAATGTGAGTTTGGAAAATTGCACAGTATAAATCTATTTTAGTATACCTCAACAATGTAATTATGATCAGTGGAAATGGCCATGACATGGGCCCTTTAAAACAAACGCTTCAACGTGTAACATTTTGAATCTGTATTTTTGAATATCGTTCTTAAATTGGCGTGACGTTGAAGTCGTGCGACCCTGCTGTACTCGGCTGTAGTTCGTTTATAGCATAACGTTAGCATTTTGCTTCTGGCGATTAGATTTATGATTTGAAAATTATAAAAGTAGGGTAGACATGTGGAGATTATCCGGCTCAACAAAACGTGCATTTATCAAACAGGTTTGTTTTCCACAGACCTTATTTCGAGCTATTTTCTAAAATCCTATGGAGAAATCCCATTGCTTTTTTGTCGAGGGAACCCATGCGCAGCTTACTTCTGGGTAAATACGTCATCCCTGCACCACTCTATTGGCAAAGATTTCTGCGCCCCAAGCAGGAAACACGTCACTTATCAGTAACTTTAGACATCGTAAAACCATTTTAATCTATATTTGATCATATATTATACATTTAACTGACACCAACTAAATATGTACCTTCTTCATTAAATAAATATGTATAAAATGTATCAAATTAAACTATTTTTTAATGACAATCTAGAACGTGGGAAGGGGTGGGGCGGCGCCCCTAGCGCCCCTATGGGCCGGCCGCCACTGGCTGTCTGCCTAATTGGTCCCTGAGTATTCTGCCTGCCTCTAACTGAACTTGTTTGCCTGATAGACGGGTCTCCACGTTTTGACCCTGCCTGTACCTGTCAAGGTAAACTGAACTCCATGAAAAGCTGTTCCTGTTTTTTGCTCCTGCATTTCAGGTCTGTTTGTACCAGTGAGCATTACATTAACTTTACCATGTCGTTCCTGTTTTAATGATGATAGATAGTAGAGCTAGATAGCTAGCTATTTAGCTTTTTAGCTGTGAGAGAGCTACGGAGTGAGAGATGGGGAAATGTGTATATTAAGTTTTGTTGGTGTTGGCATCTTTCAGAGAGAGAGAGAGAGACGGACATGGGCGGCACCAGGATTTTTTTGCTGCAGTAGCTTAGCAGTTGCTACAGATGAAGCGTCTTATTTTGGACAGTTTAAAGTGCGAGGGTCGTGATCGGTTCGTGCACGTTCCGTGATGGCCGGCCGGCCCCCAGTCAGACTTGATACCGCCCCCATGATAAATACATTTAATTATTGTGAAGCCAGCTGCAATGGATCATTGATCCACCAGGGGGTGCAGTGGGGTTCCACACTGGAGTCATGTGAAATCAACTTCTAAATAATAGATGTTGTTTAGTCGGAAAAAACGAACGAGCCGGCTCTCCCGATTTTTAATCCTAATTTAATCATCATCATTGATGTTTATGTTCGCCGAATTGACATGAAATCACTGACAAATATGAATATTCTGTATTCAACTTCATTGAAACGATCAGGATGGGTGTTATTTTTCCCCACAATGACCAAGTCGCTGCAAATGATCCCATGTATTACATGTACATGGCCACATTCTCAACAAAGTTACGTAACGAAACATTCTGTATTCCTTGCTTACTTTTTATTTAATGCTTTATAACAGCTGGAATAGTTCGTTTAGAACAGGCACCTCACTCGCAATCTGCTCCTCCGCAGCGCCGCCCACCTCCCTCCGGCTGAAATTATGAATGTACAGTAAGGCATAGTAATCATAGATAACACGGCAGGGTCCGTCACAGTTTGTTTTCATCTGATTTCAAATATTTCAAATGTCTGAAGTTAATAAATACATTCTCAGTGTTCAAGTCAATAATAGTCATATAAGAAAAGTACTGATCTAATAACAGAGATTTTATAAGGACTTTTCAATGTTCGACATCGCTCATGTGAAATACAGTAAACTGGATGTTGTGGTGCCGAGAGGCGGGGTATCAAAAGTACAAGCTAAACTTTTATTTAGCATCTGAACACACTTGTAAACAACGTGATGCCCGGGAAGCGAAGACCCGGCGGAAACAGCTGGTCTGGTTCACTAAAATGTCCGTGTACAGTATATCTGGTACTAATGTATAGCGGATCTTTGTTAAGATCCATATGTCACGGATAGAACTATATATTGAGCTTTAAAACAAATGATATATATTATAATAAAATAAACACCGGCTGTTGTTATGCCTGCTGTAACGTTTACTTTCTCCGTTCTCCGCTTAAGTAATTATTACTTCCTGGTTAGCTTTCCGCTCGAAATTTAAATCTGAAAATGGCAAAATAACGGAGAAAAAAACGTTCACAGAGAAGACGACAACAATTGTCACTTGCACTTGTCATTTAGCATCTGAACACACTTGTAAACAACGTGATGCCCGGGAAGCGAAGACCCGGCGGAAACAGCTGGTCTGGTTCACTAAAATGTCCGTGTACAGTATATCTGGTACTAATGTATAGCGGATCTTTGTTAAGATCCATATGTCAGTAGAGATGGGATGGCAGAAGGTGCTATATATATATATATATATATATATATAATTCCAAAGCTGGTAAAGACCTTTCAAATTTAGCAATAATAGTCATATAAGAAAAGTACTGATTTGTTCTTGAATCAACTTTTTTATGGAAAATGTTTTATGTAATTTTATTTCATTTTAAATAAAATGAAAGACATTCACAGTTAATGTAATTAGATATACATTATTAATGCCATACATTTTTAAATGTAATTAGATATACATTATTAATGCCATACATTTTTGCATAAATATTTATTCAGTATGATAGCTGTCTAACAGAAGTTAAATCCATTTCTCACTTATTCTGACAATGTACTTAACCCCAAATAAAAGAACCCAATAAAAATAGTTGTTAAATAATAGTGAAGTCACGTTGTAATAACAATAACTCATCTCTCTCGGTTTTTTTTGTTTTCTTTGTGTGCTTTGCCAAAAGCCACTGTGTCAAGTGTCCTAGTTGGGTTACCGTAACGAACAGCAGCCGGCTCTCGATTTTTAATCCTAATTTAATCGTTTATGTTCGCCGAATTGACATGAAATCACTGACAAATATGAATATACTGTATTCAACTTCATTAAAATGTTATTAACGTGCCTAAACTCAGTAATTCACTAAAAATTACTGATCCCTCCGCGTCGCGGAGGGATCTTGATCCCTGGGTGTTATTTTTCCCCATAATGACCAAGTCGCTGCAAATTACCCCGCTTATTACATGGCCACATTCTCAACAAAGTAACGACATGACTCCCAATATTAATTAAAATGCTTTTATGGATTTAGAAAATATTTTTATTGATTTAAAACATAGTTCTATGTATTGATTTAAATTTACATGCATCCGCTAAGAAAAATAGTCCGTTGTTACCGTTTTTTAAACAGTCAGAATGAAACGGCAGCTCTCAGCTGTGTGTTCACACTCCTAACTCTGATCTTTCTTTTCCAACAGTTAAGTTAACTGTAGGTTACTCTGAGTGACAAGCTTACAGTTAGTGAAGTAACACTTTTTTTTTGTGAGTCACGACCTCGCTGTTTCATTCTAACATAACGCTCCAAATATGACTGTTTCCACTCGGACTTCAATACAGCAACACCATTGTTTGGTTTCCATGGTAGCGTGTCTCTTTAGTAGCGTGCACTCCTTTCCTGTAAATTACAGGTCCAGCCAGGCAAAACAGTAATATGAAATATGAACGTTAGTTTTTAACTGAAATGATCAAATAAAGTCAAAATGTCACAGTGTTTACAAACATTGACCATAACGTTCACCAGCCCCCACCCCACTCTTTGTTTAAAACGAATTGGCCATCGGAATGTGTGTGTCCCAACCCCCCCCTGTGATATCTCTTCACAGGGGGGAGAGAGTTAGACGCTCGTGAATTGTCAACGGGGGGGGGTCTCTCTGCACGGAGGAGCCGCGGAGAAGTGAATCACAGTGATCTGCTATTTTAAAGTAAATTCAACACATATCGACCCTAAATATAGCATATATTAAGAACGAGAAAGTGTTAACATCGTTTTTTGTAAACATATGACCAATGTGCGAGGGTGATGACATCAGAGCATCGTCCTATGGGCTTAGCCCCGGACAGGTACAACAGGTATTCACTCAGAGGGGGGTAGTTACCCATTTACATGTCAAAAAGCAACATACAGTAGGCGGGTGGGGGATGGTGAACGTTTACATTTCTCTACAGCAGTGGTTCCCAAACTTTTTGTGCCCAAGGCACACCAAAGGACAAGTAAAAATCTCAAGGCACACCTATTGTGCGAAATAGCCCTTATAACACGTGTTATCACTCATATCATGTAAAATATCTGTAAATGTGCATAATTATTTACTAATGCCAAATAAAATGTATAGATAGAACAATCAGTGGTTCAAGTTAGTATATTCCTCAGTGTAACATATCCACTAGTTGCAAAGCTTAAACATTTTTATATATTTTTTTATTTTAAGGGAAAGGATGTTTTCACTACTCAGTTTGTCAACTATGTTACGGACAAACTTGATGTCATTACAATCATTTGATTAAGTCCTGCACTTCAAGTAAAATCAAATTTGAAAGGCTCTTGAGTCTATTCTACCATATATCCAAAGATTTTTTAAAGTTTAAAAAATAATTGTATTAAAGTTTTGTTTTTTCATGTGATATGTTCAGCACTGTCATTAAGTTTAGGGATATTTTGTATTATAAAACTACCATACAGGTCATTTTGATAGTTTTAAGAGATGTCATGTAAAACTCCAACCTGTGTAGATATACATTATACTATAAAGGATATCAGAAGCACTATTTTAGATATTTTAAATTTGAAAAAATGAGGTGCAACATAGTTGACAATGAAAGTCAAACATTTGACGCAAATAACATAGTTGACTGGACACATTATTAACCATCAGCACTATGTTAATTTCAAGGCAGAAGTGCAAAATTCCATTGATAATGATGTGTAATGACGTCTACATGTCGTACAAATTGTCAACTAGGTTACCTGTCAACTAAGTTACTACACTTATTACAGTACTGGGTAACTTAGTTGACAGGTAACCTAGTTGACAATTTCCCTATTTTGACCCATCATTTCAATGGTAGGCCTTGCCTGGATGACCACATGTCATTTTCTTGAACAGGTTAACATCACATTTGCACATATAATTGAATTAAAATCATTAAACAATTGTAAACCATAACAATGTACGTAACATTGTTGATTGTCAATGAGTATATTAATTGACCATGTGCTATTATACATAAAATATTGTAAAAATGTAGAGGACAATCACCACAGTGTGTTCAAAATGTCTGCCAAAGAGGAACATGGCATCATGTGATGCTGGTGACATGGTATTGGGACAAACAATTTTTGAGTTAAAGGGGGAAGTTCTGTTAGTAACATAGTTGACAGAACTTTTGCGGACATTCATATATTAAGATATTTAAATTATTTAAAGGGGGAAATCAATTAAAAATATGTTATTATTCTTTAGTATTTAGACTTTTGAAATAAATGAATCATTTTTTAAATTTACTTTAATGGTTTTTATTCATTATTTTGAATCCAAGACACCCTCAACTGAAAAACGGACATAGCAAAAACTGACAATTTAAGAACATCATGACACATTTCAAGCTAAATAAAGCATAGGATGCACATAATGTTTGTGTGATATTATAACATGCTTTCCAATAATAGGCAAAATATGATATTTTTGAAGAAAATAGTTAGAATAATTATAATTATCATCAATGGACATCAATGGACATGGAATGTACCCTAAATTGTAGAATCACTCAGCAGTTACATACACCAAACCTTCCAGTTATATTCCTATCAATATTATGAAGGCTTTTACAGAAGGGTTTGGTCATATATAATTCATAGCCTGAATTATATAACATTTTATACCTAAAAACATGGTGAAAATTGATATTTTAGGGCTGTTGACAGTATTTTCTGATTTATGGAGTGATAAAAAGAGATATCCAAAATCCCTTCTGTAAAAGCCTTAGATACTAATATGACTACAAAATGAAACAATAATTTTGATCCTGGCTTTATCCAAAGTTCAGATTTCGGTTCCTGAAATGTGTTAAAATATGCGCATATTTCATGAGATAATGGTTTATTTGGATATTTAAACATGCTATTTCAGAAAACTTGTAATACAAAAAACAATTGCCTTATTGTAAGTAATTAACTGGAGAAATATTTAGCTGATATCTTTAAGTTAAAAATACCCTATTCACCTGGGGTGTCTCGCCTTAATTAGATGTTTGATAAGTGCAGATCACATAGTAAAACACATACACAGATACATTATTTTGTATTTTTATTAAATTCGACAATGTCAATTTCACTTTCCACTATGTCCACCGTTGTTTTTCACAACCAATGGCAGAACTTTATTGAGGCCTGTAATTAGTCAACTACAGGTCTCTTGAGTCAGTCTTTTTCTTCCAAAAAGCTTGTGACAAGATGTTATTGCTCTTGGGGCATTAAAAACAAGATTTTAACTTTAGTTTTTTATATAATATCTGCATTTTCTATTGTGAAAAACTAAGTCTTAGTTATTTAATATATAGCGCCATCTCCTGGTTAAACCCTGAAATTGGAGAATAGTGGGAGGGCCTAACATTCCTGAATACTGGTCTTTGGCAGGCAACTGGCTGGCAACTGGCTGGCAGTCGGCAGGAAGCTGTATGCTGGGGTCCAAAATAAGAGGCTCCATCTGTATATGACAGCACGGTGTTGCTAGTTCATTTTCAAAATAAATAAACAAACAATACCAGTGGGCCAAGCACGAGCCTGTTCATATTGTAGCGTTCACCGCTATTCAAGATCACAGATCACGAGCCTTCAATGTCGAAAACGTTCTCTTTATTTTCTGGTATTGACGGCCACAACCACGCCTTACAGAACCAATCAATAGTATAACACTCATTATGACTTTTCCCCACACTCGAACACAACTCCTACCGTCTCGTACTCCCTCCACACACACCGGAAAACGCACGCACACACTTGGATGGGGCGGTCTCTCCCTAACTCCCACCAACAACATTGCCTAAATAACTTTACAAATGTACTAAACTGTGCACATCTGATAACTGAAATAACCATTAACTTGGACACGCTACGATATTATCATTAATATTTACATTAAAACATTCCTTTGACACTTATAACATTACTTTGCAAGGTAAGCACAACCAAAATAAGTTTGTAAAAGCAGAATTTGAACACTGTTTCTGTGTTCCTACAATATTTGTGTATAATACCATTACACCCTAAGCGTACAAGTACACAATAGCGATCGTTCACTGTTTCAACTGGCATGCTGTGGCATTTAACCTCATCACCACACCGCAAACAGACACACAGGGTTGTCCGGCTGGACCGGCTCCGTTCGCGGTCGTTTACGCTGACTTGTAAGAAATCTTTCCATTTTCGATCTGTGTTCACACACTGAGAATTATAACAACATTAGCCAAGTAACAGTTCGCGCTTGAACTTACAACGACCCCTGATAGATCTCGCGAGAATGTGTATAAATATATATAGATGCATTTTCATAACAAAACAATGGGGTTGCTAAGCCGTTGCTAGGCCAATTGTTGGAGTTGCTATAGCAACTCCAAGCTACCCCCTGGCGCCGCCCCTGGAGACGGACCCTTTGTTTCATAAGTCACATCTATTTTATGCACGTAGCACAGCTCTAATGGCACACGTAGCTGTTTTGCACTTAAAAATAGAATAAAATAAAATGTGAATTCATGGTAACTGTTTGTCCAAGATAGTTTTAAATATTCTTATTAAAAGACATGAAAAAATGAATTAGGGCTGTGGAAGCTTTACTCACCTTACCCATTTACTTTCTCTGCACTTTTTTTCATTTGGTTTCATCTTTGTTTCACCCCAAAACCTTTCTGTTGGCAGACTCAGTGTGAACTGGGACCTCTCCAAGTAGCAGTCCACACTCCATATGTAGGTCTGGTCGGGGACTTGAACCGGCGATCCTACAAATCACAGTGCAAGCCCCTACTGACTGAGCCACTTCCGGACAGCTCCAGGAAAAATAGGTAATAAGGAGTGGGCCCCTTAACTCTCTGATAACAGGAGAAAATTATTGAGATGTCCTATTGGCCCACCGTTTTGAAAAGAAGGAAACACTTCTCAGTTATTTAGGGAAAGTCTCCTGGAGATGAAGTACTTTCAATAAACAAAACTTGTGTAGCTCAGCCAGGTGTGCTCTGTAGGTGCAGCTGATTCATTTATCAGTCAAACACACATTCTCCCATCAGGCTTTTTGAAAAAAGTTTTGATTGTTATCATTTTTCACACCGTCTTTATTTATTTTTTAAATGTCCTCCTCTTGACAGTTTGTGTCAGCTTTACATTTTCCGCCACTTGATCGATGATTTAGATGTGGGTGCAGTGACGACATCGGGTGACGCTTTCAAACTCCTCTTCACACGACAGGAATGAATTACCTATGTAGCAGCATTTAGGCATTACACAAAGACTAACTAACCTGGCCGTTTCATCATTTGCCCAATTAAGTGTGTCAGGAAGAGAGTATTTGGGGAGAAATCAGAGTGGCACTGTGATCTAGCCAAGAAGAGGTTTTGACGCAAAAATGTGTGTGATGCCAAAAGCAGCCAGCCAGTATGGTTAGTGTAAACATACCTTTAGCAAAGGTCAAGACATTTGGATATCTTATGGATATTCTTCTGAAATATAAACATACAGTATGTTAAACATACTTCATACATTAAACAAGTCATCAAAGTAGTTTTAGTTTTTTACGCAACGAGGTAAAGTATTGAACTATTGATGAAAGATTACAATCCTGGAGTTGTAAATACTAGCTATAATAAAATTAGAACAATAAAAGTCCAAACCAAGTGTTGACAGGTAGAAAGGAGCCAAAAAAAGTGTGCATAGATGTTTTACTTTCCATTTTGTTGAGTATGACACAAACCTAAAAAACATTTCAAAGGAAAATTTGACCGATGTTTTTTGTGATATTTAGTATTTATTTACTAATGTTTGCCACGGTTAAAGGAGTGGATTTTGGTTAAAAACGATGCATCTGGGAGTTAGCTGCTGCCAGAGAAAGTTGATTTTATTTTCCATCTATACCTTCTGTTTTATTTAACTCCTGTTGTCGCGCGGCTGAAGACGGCTGCAGCTACTGATTGTTAAAACGTCTGAGTCGACACACCGCTGTCAGCAATCCATCCTCAGGGAATTTGCATAAATGTCATTTACCGGCCAAAATAAACAACTTAGCTCTCCTCAGACCCCCCTTGTCCATGCAACCATCCAGACACTTAATTGGAAAAACAGAACCATGAGGAATCTGCTGAGCGTGGAATTGATTCACAGGTTATTTTTGCTGCAGACTGCTGTTCATATCTTGCTGAGAGTGAGAGGTGGGGCATCAAGCTCAACAATGGGACCAACAGCCGTTAAGAGGGATTTAGATCATTTACTTAAAGTGGACCTATCATGCTATATTTGAAACATATATTGTAGGGCCATACCTATACAAAACATGTCTGTGAAGTTTTTTTTTCAAAATCCCAAACAGTTCACCCATTGTAGCCATCCCTCATACTGCTCAAACCCCTCTTTTGAAGCCCTGTGAAAAAAAGACACACACACTCAAGCACACTTACGCTCTCATACACACACTCGACAACTTTCATCCGAACATTCCCTCATCCAAGTAAAAATCTAATCTACGTACTCGATGCTACTAGCTTAAAAGGAGTTAGCCTAATTCCCATGTGATGATAAACATAATTAGAGGAACAGCTAACAACTGATTTCAGAATCATAACTCATCCAATGATGATCCTCGGGGGGGCAAGGGGTACTATGCCCTTGTAATATTAAACACGGATCCCCGTTTTAAAAACCGTTGGCTAAAAATAAGTGAGCAAACTTGAAGGGCTTTTTCTCAAAATCATGTCTTGGTAGAATCTCCTAAATTGTAGCTCAAAATGTGTTCCGGGGTCGATGTCACTGATTTTGTTAGTGCAGGGCAGTACATACATGGCAGGATATCGAAAATGTTCAACAATTATATAAAACAATTTTTTATAACTCACATTTATCTCAAGGATACTGTCAGTGAAATTATGAAGTATGTCCATTTTCACAATTTAAAATCAATGTATGGAGGCAAAAAGGACGGGAATGGAGGACAGAAATAAAAAGGCAATTAAAATAAATGAAAAAGACTAAATGAGATAGTAGCAGTAAAATACCAAAACATATTTATATTATTTGTTACTCTCTAGCTCATACAGACAGTGAGTGCTGAAGACTGTAAACATTTATTTATCTGCTGCACCTCTTGTGTAATAGAGAAATGTAATTAAACATAAGTTATAAGTTCAAACAAAAGCCTGGATAAAGAAAATTACTTTTGATCTGTATTATGCAAGATGTTCAGGGGCCGTTGAGCCTGGATCAGCTCCAAGCATTTCCCAAAGAATCACATACAGTTTTTACAATCTGACACCATTGATCTTAAGTTATTAACCTGAACAAGTGATCAAGCTGAGTACTGATAAAGAAACACTGACCGTAGAGAAACATATAAATCTCACAGGAATATGATTATTTTTCTTGTAATAAAAAAACTGTTTGAATTAAAGTAAAAGGGAATCAAAGTTTCAAAAATAAGTCTGTTTATTGTGTTTCTACAGAAATAATATAGTGTTATCTCAGTTAATAATAATAGAATCGGAATCACTTTATGTAAACTATATGAGGATGGATCATTAAATGTCTTTAAACGCTGTCATGGCATCCAACACGTACAGTGCATTAAGAAAGCAATGGACCAGGTTTCATGTTCTGTGTAAATGTCAAGCATTGACTTATTTATGATGACTAAGCTACTTAACTTAAGTAGATAACTTACGTGACAAACATACCAATGTTAACCCTTATCAGGATCTTTTCCCAAATCAAGTAATTCAGTTTGATTATCACAAACCATGGCAGGGCCGGACTGGGACAATAAGTCAGGCCGGGAATTATACACCCATTGTGCCATTTTGCTGGATTTATTTGTCAATATTTACAGCGTTGCTGCCCATAGTGATAGCCCTATAGTTTAAATCTACTACCCAAAAATAAACATATGGACATGGGTTACTATTAAAAAAATATTGTGCAAATCTATTTAAGAACCTATTCATGTGAACATATTTTAAGTGGGGGTGGACCTCAAATCCTCTAGGGGGGTCCGGGGACATACTCCCCCGGTAAGATTTTATTTTAAATTTTGGAGTTAAATGCATCAATCTGGTGCATTTTGAGGGGAAAATAAAGAGACTAGATCTATGGAAACGCCCATATGAAAAAGAACTGTATACATTTAAATAATCATAAAATCATAAGAACATGGCCATAACCAATAACATACCATTTCCAATATGAAAAAACATTGAAATCTGTTTATTTATTTGTTTTTGGTTCATTTATAGTTTTGAGTGTGTCTGGGCTCCTGAATCAGCCTCTCCCTCCTCTCCCTCCTCTCCCCCCTGCTCCTCTTTGAGGCAGCAGCAAAGACTAGTTTTAGCTCTCAACAAGTTTTAAAAGTTTATCTTACCTTTTTTCACCTAGTTAACATTTTTATTTATTATTCATGCATATTTTACTAAACACTCCCCCCTCAAATGGAAAAATGTGTTTACATAAATGGTGACCAAACCGTTTGAGACCCACAGAGATAACTTAGACTAAGTTAACAATCTAAACACTCAGAGAGTCCTTAACCTCACCTGAGGCCTGTACTACGAATCCAGTTCAACATACCCTGGATATGTTTGAGTTATCTGGCTTAACTGACCCAAAACAAACCGATCTCGCTAAGCGGTCCTACGACGCTGGTTATCAACTCGGTAACTCAAGCCAGGGTTTCTCCATCCGGCTGAGTGCGCGTTCACATGAAAGGGGCGGGGTTAGCAACATTTGACCAATCACAAACATGGACAAGCGTACTGACAGCGCAGCGTCATACTTCCTGAATGAAAAGTAAAGTATAATATTAGACAAATATGAAGAAGTTCAACTTTAAACATCCATGACTTAAACACTTTATCCAGGATAAAAGCCACATAGCTGCACCTGCAAGGTGAATACAGAACAACTGGTATAAAAAAAAGTGTTTGAATGCGTACATTAACAGGTTTATGATATCACTGCCCCGTCTAAGACACGAGTGGATCTGACTTTAATTACATTTGACTCGAGTGTTTCGTCAACTTAATGTGTTGTTTAAAATAATACTTCTGCATACAGTATGTGACACTGTAAGTGTTGCACGGCCAGATACGGCTCAAGAAGCTGACTCAGATAAGGAAATATATGATACATTATGATGTGATAATTCATATCACATCATAATGTATCATATATTTCAGATAATGGGACACATCGAAGTCTGCACTCACAGTGCCGCGGACTGTACGTAATGTTACTTTGATCCGGTTACTTATGTTGTGGCAGATATTTAAAGTGGACCTATCATGCTATATTTGAAACATATATTGTAGGGCCATACCTATACAAAACATGTCTGTGAAGTTTTTTTTTCAAAATTCCAAACAGTTCACCCATTGTAGCCATCCCTCATACTGCTCAAACCCTCCTTTGAAGCCCTGTGAAAAAAAGAAAAGAAGAGGAGGCGGAGCTAATGCCTGATCAGAATTCTACCGGAGTGTAAGGGGCTGAGAGGCAGGGTAGTGGGAGGCACCTACATTCCCAACAGGTGGCTCCACCCTCTTCCAATTAGCAGTATTGGGAGCAGGTGTGGAGACCTCACACCTGGTGCTAATCACTCCCTCAAGGGAGACAAAGCACACAGAGTTGCTCAGTTGTGTGTGGCACATGGAGGGAGCAGGAGGCTCCCAGTGTGAGGAAACGTTTTGGTAAGCTGGTAAGTTGGTTAGCGGCCCGGCTACGTTAGCCTTTGTTTAATGGAAGGTATTTTTGAGTTTGATAGCAATAAAGCCTTTTTTTGGATTTGAACACTGCCTCTGTCGTGATTGCTGCACTACCACTTTTCTCTTTATCTGCCCAGTCCTGTTACACGGAGATAAAGTTAAATTCTGCTGTGATAAAACGCCATCCTGTTTAACCCACGTCAAGGATTATTTCTGAAATAGTATGGAGCTCAAATGCTTTTTCTCTTTCAGGTTTATCACAAGGTGAGTTCTTTTTTTATTTCCTGCTTTTTAAACACATGTGCTCTACACAGTACAGGTTAGCTCTGAGTGTTAGCGAGGCTTGCTAATGTAAACAAAGAAGAGATTACGTCCAAAACACGTCAGGCATTGTTTCTGATAGCAACTTTCTGTGGGTCCGCTGCCGATTTGACGTCACTTCGGATGGAATCTGTATCCGCTCGTTGTACACCAGTTTTTAAAAGATTTGGGTACGGAGGAAAAGAGAGAGGGTTTTATTTTCTGACGCTGCGTGAGTTCCCCGACGCACCGGGGACACATATAAAAGACATCACAAAGTGCATTTTGCATGATAGGTCCCCTTTAAGTAAGCTTTCTTAACGCTAATGTTATAATAGTCAGATTGCTCTGAAGATGGGAGGTGATATTCTATTAATTTTCACGTTCACACAGTCAGTTGATTTTTGCCGGCCGTCTTTCCTGCAACGGCAGTTTTTCTGTATTTCCTTTATCCTGTAATATGACTTGATAGCTTTAAACTCTGCACACTGAGCTCTGATTGGTCAGCAGGCGGTGCTTTCACTGAGTTGATCTCTTATCTGCTCCGGAGCAGGTTTGCCGTTCAGCATAAGTTACCATGGAGATCTACCCCGGTAAGAAGTGAACCAGCGCCGTAGGACCGGAAACCCAGAGTTTACCCTGAAGTTACCTCTCTAAGCGAAAATCCGGCTTCGTAGTACAGGCCTCTGAGCTGTAGTTATCAGCCTCTCAGTCTGACAGCTTGTTGTTGAAACAGCTCCTTATATCCATTAGCGCAGCTAGCTGGCACCAGATGCTAACAACAACAATACAAGTAACCGGTGCGCGTGCTCTCTCTCTCTCGCTCGCTCGCGCCACACATACACACACCCTGCCGAGCTTGAATGACACAGAGACCAATCGAGGGCTTTAGTGTATGATCTGTATGACAGTGGCCATGTCGGCAGGCCACATCATAGACAGCCAGTCACCCTGTGTGAGGCAGAGTCAGACCCACATTTACGCAGCGTTGCGTTCACAATACATAAAATAAAAATAAAAATCCTCAGGCCAGCAGGCCACTTAACAGGCCAGGCCATCGGGAAACCTCCCGGTCCTCCCGATGGCCAGTCCGGGCCTGAACCATGGGCATAAAATTGCACGTAAAAAAATGAATAGACATGCCATGCTTTTCATACGCCTTCTAATCAGATCACAATGTGTGTTGTGATTGTTGCAGTACTGTTTGTTCTTCTGGAGGTTTCTCTCAACACCACAAAGGATCTCCAGAGTTCAGACAGATTAATAATCTGGTTCTGTTTCATGTACATATAGGTCTTTTTTGTACAGATTTGGCAGCCAGTTCCAGGAAGATTCCTGTTTGATCCACACTTCACAGAATTCATCTTTAGGATCCTTTCAGCTTTAACAAAATCCTGTCTTTAAAATCTGCAGGAAGTCCTTTCCAGCATTTTTTCTTTTATTTATTAAATTCTGGTAAGCATAAAAGAAAAGATTTACAATGTGAATTTGATCTGTGCTTTGGCTCTTGGTGGCACCCATCACAATTACCACGCATGTCGCTTATGATTTTACCCAAGTGACGCAACAGACAAACAACTTTGTAATAGTGTAAACATAAGGGATTTGGTGATAGATACTGACTTAACAGTTTATTTATATGAATAGAAACCATATGCTTGAAGGTTATGTTCAAATATATGTGGTCAAGTATAGGCCACAGGACACAGTTGTTGAAATAAATTGGGCTTTTTATCAACCCAAAAATCCAAAGAAAACACTATAAACCAAGAATCTCTAATAACTATGCCTCTAAAAGAGGTCAACAGGAAAGACCTCAAATAAACATGACATCAACTTAACAGGTGTTAACTCATCAAACTAACCTGCTACAATGAAAAACCAAGGAACATATATAGTAGCTTGGCAAAACCAAGTAGAAACCAAGGTGGTAATTAAGATTAACAGAATACAAAGAGGACACTGACAAAACCCAAATCCCCCCTTTGACATGGAAGCAGTTGGTTTATCCCAATTGGCTGCTTGCAGTATTTATGAGTCCTCAGCGCTCAGCCAAACCTTTTGCTGAACCAGGAAGTAACCTCCCCCAACGGCCACGGTAACTCAAAGACAAAGACAGTAATTCCTACAAACAAATACTTGTGAGCTGAGCTAAAATGAAAATACTGACTACGTAATGTCAGATTGCAAGCAAATCAAGATTTTACATTCTTAAAGGTCCCATGTCATGGCCATTTCTACTGATCATAATTCCATTGTTGAGGTATACTAAAATAGATTTGTGCAATTTTCCAAACTCACTGTTACGCCCCACCCTTAAAATGGCCCTATGGGGCTTACAAAATTCCACCACTGACCCAAATAAAACACGAAAGACACCTTTTAAAATCATCAAATCCATAGGATTTATTATAATCAACACATCAAATGTTTAATTATCCATCCTAGGATGAGAGGCAGAAACACAGCAGTCCCCACACCAGAGGCCTCCCTCTTCTGCTGCTGCACTGGAGCTTTTAAGCACTTCCTTCTCCAGGTGCACCTCGTCTGAACCTCGTTACAGCAATGCAGCACACCTGGGTAGAGGAACGAAAGGGAAAAAGAAACAGGGAATACATACAGCCGTAACACTCACATTGGTTTCTCATACAGCATCTCTGTAAAGTATGTGTATTCACCGGTATTCACTCTCTGTCCTAAACGGCTTGTTGGAGCTCCTGCCCCCCCCTCCCTGTGAGCCCAGTGTGCTCTGATTGGTCGGGATGTTGCGAGGCTCGCTGCTCACTCAGCTGGCTTACTGGTGTGGTTTCCGGGTTGGCGATACAGCGGGACAGCGCGAAACTCATCCTGAGCACACACAAACACTCACCGCCGAAGTAAAAACAATAAGTGTGGCTTGATATTGAGTAAGAAAAAGGTTTATAAACGCTGTGAGAATGGGTCTGCAGAGAGCATTTTTCGTCTATTACCAACCAGGGAGCTCTATGCAAGTCAATGGGACTCCCTGTTAGTTGAAAATGTACGCTAAAGGTCCTGGTGTGTGAGGAGCTCCGCGGATTGGTCCATTTTGGTTCCGGGAAGAAACAAATGGAAAAAGAGAAATCTCCAACCAGGTGTTCTGGGGCAGCATAGACAGGTCTTTTCTGTGTTAGAGTTTTACTCGCTACAGGGTGTACTTTGAGGGTTTTTGACTCTGCAGACCGCTTACATGCATAAAAACCTTCATAACACACAAGGGGATGGGTAATAACTAGAAAAGCATGACATGGGACCTTTAATCAAATGTGTGGTGTTGATAATTGGCACGTTTTACTGCAGCTGAACTGCTGAAGGTGAGGGTGCAGTGGAATTGTTTACCCTGTGTGGCTGTGGCGTTACGTAAATGTATTGAAATGGAATCAGTCTTATGGGCGGCTTGATATTGATTGTATATTGTGACTTTTCTGTATAATAACTCTTCATAAATGATCAGCATCTTGTATTAAATTGGATTGTGTTGTGTATTTGCAGCCTCACAGTGTCAGACACACAGAGCTGAACCGCTGACTCTGATTAAACACAGCATCCACTTCAGTTCACAGGCTGCACTCAATTTAAACCAAGGTCGCTCTGAGCCGCTGATAGCTCTCAAATATCAGCACAAAGTGAGTGTGTTTGTCTGTGTGACAGGTAGAAATGTGACACCTGAGAACAGTCAGGAGCAGCGAGTCTGTTCCTCAGGCAGCAAGTCCAGGTGTTGATCCCTACAGAAATCCTTTAATCGTCCCACAGCGGGTACAATTTACAGCGTTACGTCAATAAAAGTACAGATAAAATTAAATAAGAAAGGCAAGCACATGTGTAATACAGTTATGGTATATCTAGGGACAAATATACAACATACTGTATATAACACAATAATTAATTGGTGAAAAAACAGTTATATAATATGCTATAATAATACAATTAATTTTTATTTAAAAAGTACTATTTAAAAAGTACTTTTTAATACTTACCGTACATATTTGTGATGCTATCTCTGTACTATTACTGAAACAAGGATAACACGTGAAAAATGAGGAATACTTTTTGTTACATATCATACGAACCATTATATAAGGACATGATGCAGTGTGGTATTTCTACTTTGCCAGACAAAAAGAAACAAAAACAATACCTGGACAATGTCCCCAGAAGAAAATGCTGCACAAAACAAAGCCTGTGAAGTAAACGGTGCTTGAGGGTTGTTGTTCCTGAGTGTGCACTTAAGTTAAGTTACAGTAGCTTTGGTGTGTTTTGCTGTTGTTGCCTGGGGTGTATCGTGTTTCAGCTGCAGCAGCACTGAGCTGTGTTAACTTGGACGGCTGATGCCGGGTTTTAATTCAGACGGCAAACAAAGCCGGGGCGAACCCACAGATGGTCTCATACATCCAATGGGAAATCTTGTCAGGGGCATCTATCCAACTACAGAGTAAAAAATATGTAGGTGTGTGTGTGTGTGTTTTCAAGCCAGAAAGGGGATTTAACCGTCACACAGACTAAGTGAATCAGAGCTCTATTTTGGGAGCTTAGAAGGTAAAAAATGGTATGCTAAGATAAAGTAGAAACCAACTAAAATATGATTTGACTCTCACTGGGTTTGTTAAAATACTATCACAATATAAGAGTCTTAATAAAAGCGTTAATAAGGGTTAAGGTTAGAAAGGGTTATCTAGATAACTACAGGCTATGATGGAAGCAAGGTGTTACGTGTAAAAGGACATGTTGGTTTCAAGATCACAAAACATAACCAGAAATATATCAACATTAACAAAATTAAGAGTGTCCTATTTGGATTTGTGTCATTAAATTAGTTAGTGTTGTTACATTCTGGGTAATAAAATGAAAAATAAAGTAATCCAAAGGCAGCTGAAATTGTTGGAATCACAAAGCCATAATTTGACCGATTCAAGGAGGCTTGAAATCATACCAATATACCACTCAACAGTTTTTATGATATTTAAAATATATATATATATATATGTATTGTAATTTTCGTAATTTGTCCTTCAAACATCCAGCATTATGTACACATTTCCGGTAGTTATGTTTAAAATTAAACCTTCTTCTTCATAAGAAACAACTCGTGGAATTTAGGCAACAAAACTACTAAATAAATATATACCTACAGATGTGGCGAGGCAAGTAAGTTAACATTTGGGTTTAGGTTATGTCATTTCTGTAGATTATTCCTGCTTTTAGCAATTTTTGTGAGATGCTAAACATTTACTTGAACTGTGCAATGACAATGATTGAATCTTGAATGTTAAATTGCCTGTGGAAAAGACCAAAACCCTTAGAAATGTTGTGATATAGAATAAAATGTTCCCTGATACTAAAATATATCAGTTTCTTTACCTGAAGTCAAAGACTGGACTCCCAGTGTTTAAAATGCTGTCACTGTTACCTGAAAGGAGGGCTGCAGTCATTATACTTTTATATATGTGTTAATATTTGAACTGCTCAGTGTGACTGCAGATATATCCAACGGCATTATCACACATTTATCAACGCACCGTTTTCTTCTCTTTTTATTGACCCTTCTGAAGTGCTTTGTCACTCTGAATCAGACTGTGCTGCCATAACACACACACACACACACACACACACACACACACACACACACACACACACACACACACACACACACACACACACACACACACACACACACACACACACACACACACACACACACACACACACACACACACACACACACACACACACACACACACACACACACATAGGCTGACTGTATTGATCTGGAGGTGGGAGCCATAAAATGAGGGGTGATAGATGGATGTGGTGGGTGGCTCGGCCTTGTCGCTGGTGATTTTCATGCCTGGAGATGTGAGCTTTCAGTTGGCAGATCGATAAAGAGGGATGGCTAGTTTCTACATGTTCTTGCAGCACATCACAGCTGGAAAAACTAATTAAGGAGGGGTGTGTTCAGGTAGGTTGGCTCTTCTCAGATGGGCTGCAATGATCTCATCATATTAGAAACAGTTTTATTACCTGGTAGGTTGATACGTACGAGGAATTTGACTTGATGTCATGGTGCAGGAGAATATTCTGTATTGGTCACATTAGACCACAACACTGAGTTGAGAGGCTTAGGCAGTACATTTTAGGATCACCTCTGCACTGGATTACCTCTTAGACAGGAGTTTTTGCACCAACTGTGCATACCTGAACCCTCATTACATTAATCTCTGTTTTCTGGTGTACCCCAAAGCTCCAGACTGGATCCTATTCCTTTTGCTTGAACATCTTCTCCAGCTTTATTTTTAAAGATATCGCCTGCTGTTGTTATGCTGATCAACTGTACAATAGTTTTAGCCCAACAATTTGCTAAACATTTTGTTTTACAGATGTGCCCTACAATAAAAATGTTGGGTAAATCATTTTTAACAGCTTAATACTGACAAAACACTTTTATTTCTGCTCCAGCTTTAAACCGAAAGGGTTGATCTATTGTGCGTACATCCTGTAGTGGCAGCACTTTTCGTTGAATCTTGAAGCAAATGTTTGTGTATTGATAGCATTGTAACACGTTTTTAAATGTGAGCGATGCACATGTGGCTTTGGATAACATTATTTTGTTTGTTATGTAACCTAAAGGGTTAGGGTTAGCTAAATATCCTGCTTGGCTTATAACAAATCTGAAGGTGACATTTCACATGGATTTCTAAGATTTATTTAACTATGTCAAAGCACTGAAAAAGGTGCGCAAATAAAGTTATTGTTGTTATAATACGTTGGCAATAAAATAAAATGTAAGCTTCTTATAAGAGAACATTTGCTGCTTTTATTTTGTATATGACAATACATTCATTATCCTGATTGTCTGATAAAACCTGAAGGTGACTTCCTGTGATAAAACATTTATGATTATATTCCAGTATTTTGTGAAAGAATCATAGAGCATCTCCCGATAAAAAACAGTCCGGTCACAGCGATGACGCACGAGGAGCGAGAGAGAGGGGAGAGAAAGAGAGAGGGGGGGGCAGAGAGACGTTTCATCAGTGTGCCCCAGTCCTTGTTGAGAGTTGTTGAGACGGGGACGCTGGGAGTTGTAGGATCTAATGCTGAAGTAAATGGCAGGTTTATAACGGTATTCTCTCGTGCAGTTTGCACCACCTGTCACTTCTCCGCGAGGACAAACTAAGACAAAGAGGAGCAAAGAGGCACAGACGCGCGTAATTCCTCTGTGCGTCTTTCCCGCGTCATGCCTCTCATCCTCTGACCAACAACCTCTTTGGATGAACTTTGTTTATCATGAAGACCACGCGGAAATGTCGCGCGCTGCTGTCCGTGGGTCTGAACCTCGTGGCTCTGTTTTTCTCCACCACTGCCTTCATCACCACGTACTGGTGCGAGGGCACCCAGCGCGTGCCAAAGCCCAACTGCAGCAAGCAGCGGCGCCACAACTGCATCGACTACGGTGTTAACGAGACGGACAAGAACAAGGTGCACTACAGCTGGGAGACCGGGGACGACCGCTTCCTCTTCCGTCGCTTCCACACGGGCATCTGGTACTCCTGCGAGGAGAACATCAACGAGGCAGGTGTGTCCATACCGGAAAATCAAACCAGTTTAGGAATTAATTTGCACTTTAAGGTAGCACATATCACAGAAAAACAAGAAAAAAACATAAAACACTCTTGAAAATAACAAATTAAATGGTTTTAATTACAATTATTGCTGGTTCTCAAAATAAGCAGATTGTCTGCTTTTCTTTAACTAATATGAAATAAGCTTTTTGATTGTTGGTATGATTGGTGGAAAATGTACTTGGATACTTTACTCAAGTAAAAGCAGTAAAGTCTAAAAAGACTATTACAAGCAAGTTCTGAGTTCAAATGGTTACTTTGGAAGTATTAAAGTAAAAAATAAAAAGTTTAAGTATAGAAAATAAAAGTATTCAGTATTCAATTGTCTCTAAAATGCTGTAATATTAAATATTCCACTATTTTTCATAAAGGAGTTTTTGAACTCGTAATTGGCTAAGGTGGAGCATATTTTGTATACTTCAAATACTGGGTAAGTTAGTACAAATATATAAAAACATTACATTTAATTCAACCACCACAAATGACAAATAAAGTAAAAAGTACAATATTTCCATCTGAGATGTCGTGGAGTAAAACAAATGTTAATACTCACGTAAAGTACCAAAATGTATACTTAAGTACAGGACTCCAGTAAATGTACTTAGTTACTTTCCACCACTAGTTAGTATGACATAACTACACGATTTCAAAATGTGACATTTGACTTTGGGAAATCAAGAGAATAATCCTCAGGTTAGTCAAAAGTGAAAATATATATTTTTAAATTGCAGCAAAACTATAAACATGACATCATCTTCAAAACCACATTCTAAAAGGCTCAGTAGTCAGTACCTTCCTAAAGAGGTGAAAATAGTGCATATGTTGTAAAAAAAATGTCTCTGTAGTGCTATAAGTGTTTCTGTTATTTTGTCCATCTGAGAGGATGGAACTAAATGATTAACTTCTGATAAACTACAAACACTATCTGTTGCTTATCTTCTGCAAGCAATACAGAGAGAGAGAGAGGGGAGAGAGGGAGAGAGAGGGAGAGAGGGAGAGAGGGAGAGAGGGAGAGAGAGAGAGAAAACACACAGAGAGAGAGAGAGAGAGAGAGAAAACAGAGAGAGAGAGAGAGAGAGAGAGAGAAAACAGAGAGAGTGTTAAGATGTGTTTTGGCTGTGTATAAGAGTAATTAAACAGCTTAGTGAAACAGACAGATTAAGAGAGTTTGTGTGTATTGACCAGTTTATGGTCTTAAAGGCAAATGCTGAACTTGTGCTGATAATGAGTGTCCGTACATTTTACCACATTTAACACTTCCTGATCCTTAGAAGATAAACCGTACCCCAGTAACAGTGCAGAGCTGGGAGGGGATTTTGTTTTCCATTCATATATTGGCTGTTTGGTGTGGAGCCGCAATTATTTGACAGTTCATATAATGATTAGTTGATTTGAACATCAAAGCCAAGTAATCTCACTATTTTGTATTTTTTCCGAGGTGGAACAAGTACTCAGAGCTTTCACTTAAGTAAATATATTCAACTACAGTGTAGAAATACTCTGTTAAAAGTCAAAGTCTTGCATGCATTTTTTTACTTAGGTAATAGGACCAAAGTATTCACATCAACATACACTTTAAGTACCAAAACTAAACTAACTTTAGTTACAAGTAACTATATTGCTGGGTATCTTAGTCCATAACAGCACATCACAATTGATTAGTTCATTTTTATGTTTTATTAATGTTATGAAGTTTAAAATAAGTAAACTTACTAATGTGAAATAAATATAGAGGAGTAAAAAGTACAATAATTGCTTCCAAAATGTAGTTGAGAAAAGTATTACGTATTGGAAATGGAACATTTCAATACATTCCAAATACTTGGCAATTGTACTTAAGTGCACTACTTAAAAATGTACTTAGTTACTTAAACTAAATATTTAGGACTTGGATTATAAATCGGCGTGTGGCGTAATGGATTGTCCGTAGGTGTTCGGATCAGGGGGTCACAGGTTCAAACCCCACTGCAGTCAGCATGTCGTTGTGTCCCTGGGCAAGACACTTCACCCCAAATTGCTCCTGTGGGGATTGTCCACAGTATTGAGTATGTAAGTCGCTTTGGATAAAAGCATCTAACAAGTAACATAAATCAGTGAAACAACCAATTTGAAGATGTCATGTTGGGCTCTGTTAAATAAGGTAGGTTTAATTTTTTTCTGACATTTACAAATGCAACAAGACTTTATCGAAAAACAATGGGCAGATTAGTCATTATAGAAAATAATTAGTAGCAGCTCAGTCTAACCCTAACCTGAGAACAGGTCTAATCACTGAGAATAACTGGGAACACCTGTGCTGGAATAACATTTGTCTCTAAATGCAACACATTTATTATGATTGGATATAGTGAGGTTGTTTATCCCTCCCTCTGCCTGCTTCTCTTTGAGTGTGAGGAAGTCCATAGGAAGCCCACCAGGAGAAAATATGGTGGATTTCCTGCTTCGATTAATGTTTTATTAGGCAGTTTGCCTAGATTTGGAAAACATTTGAATATATACGGTGAGTGTGGGTGGAATGTGGATCGGCCCATTTTAGAATAATATATTATTGATGCATTACTGTGTTTGTCAAAGCTGTTAAATGTGCAGCTAGCTTTAACTACTTTGCATACTGCAGGGAAGCTTTGGTGTAACTAAAGTCTGATTAAAGTGTTGATTATATTTGGCATCATGAATCAAAATCTAAAGGTGTTTTACGTTACTAAGTTACTAAAGGTGATACATAAAGGTCATAAATTGCAACTTTGCAAAGAGATAATTAAAATATCTTAGCATTTGGTAAACTAGTTGTTTTTTTGGTGAAATCATGAATAAACAGCTCTGCACATATCTTGCATTTGACTTTCGACAAGTCATCATTTAATTGGCAAATTCACGTATCACATTTGAGGCAGCGTTACGTAAATTAGCCATAAAAGGTTATTCGTAATAGTCAGAATTGTGTAATCTGTACACCTCTCGCTATCGCCTGTTGTCCGCGATAGTGAGAGGTGTCATAGTTAGCTCTTGTGGTGTCTAAAAGAAGGTTACTAGATCAGAACATCTTATTGACGAGGTGTCGTTGTACCCTGAGTCTCCAGCTGGAATGTGACTTAACAAAATATGGGTTGTTCCCATAGACTGTATATATAAAGGTTGTTTCCCTTCACTGAGAAGATGGTCTGCAGGAACACCCAGAAGCTCCACCATGCATTGCAACTGTTTATAAAACACATAATCAAATCAAAATAAGAAACAAGATGCTACATGTACTTAATTCTCTCAGTAAAAACTTAAAGGTCACCTATGGTGAAAAATCCACTTTTTCACGTTTTATACATAAACATGTGTCCCCTCTGTGTAAAGAGATTCTGAAAGTTTCAGGAAAAAATATTCGCTCACTTTTTCTCCTGATCTATTTATATATAAACCTGTCTGAAAATGAGCTGATCAGATTTTGGCCACTTTATGATGTCATAACGTTTTTTTTGGCTTGTGTAACCATTAGCCAATCACCAACCAAGGTAACCCCCCCCCCCTCTTATCACCTGAATCTCCTCCTAGATCACCATTGTGTTCTTTTTAACCAAATATCTCTCAGAGGGGCGTGGGGAGTGGCTCCTTATTTTCATCTAAAGTAACAGACAGAATCAGCACTTTCGAAACAGGGCTGAAACAGAGGGGATTATGGGATGCTGCAATGATCTGTTTGGTATTTGGAGCCAAACACTTCAGAGACATGTTTGTATATATCTGAGACCTATAATATATTGATGAAAAACAGTATAATAGGGGACCTTTAAAATAAGCACACCAAATGTTGTTTCAGTGTTAGCGAAAAGATCATGATGTTATTATTTAAGATTAATTGTTTCCTAGGAAGTGGCATTGTTTCATGACGAACCTAAAGGCAGCATGTTGAGCAACAATATTAGCTTCTAAAATGCAGTGGAGTAGAAGTATAAAGTAGCATACAATAAAAATACTCAAGTAAAGTACCCCAAAATTGTACTTAAGTACAGTACTTGAGTAAATGTACTTCACTACATTACACCAATGCTTTTCACAGACTGTCTGGTTACATTACATTACATTACATTGCATTTAGCTGACGCTTTTATCCAAAGCGACTTACAATAAGTGCATTCGACCAAGAAGATACAAACTTGAAGAAAACAGAATCATATAAGTACATTAGGTTTCATAGAGCCAAAACATTTTAAGTGCTACTCAACTGGCTTTAGATAAACCAGTCCTTTGTTAGTATAAGTGCTTAGTTAGTATATGAGTGCTTAGTTAGTAATGTATATAAGTGCTTTTCTTTTTTTTTCTTTTTTATTGCTCGAAGTGGAGTCGAAAGAGATGTGTTTTCAGTCTGCGCCGGAAGATGTGCACACTTTCTGCTGTCCTGATGTCAATGGGGAGCTCATTCCACCATTTTGGAGCCAGGATAGCAAACCGACGTGTTTTAGCTGATGGGAACTTGGGTCCCCCTCGCACGGCCTCGCAGTGAGGGTGCCGTTTGGCTGATGCAGAGCGGAGTGCACGTGCTGGGGTGTATGGTTTAACCATGTCCTGGATGTAGGAAGGGCCAGAACCATTCACAGCATGGTACGCAAGTACTAGTGTCTTGAAGTGGATTCTAGCAGTTACTGGAAGCCAGTGAAGGGAGCGGAGGAGCGGTGTGGTGTGGGAAAATGTATGAAGGTTGAAGACCAGACGAGATGGTTCTAATGCTGCATTCTCAAATGGGATGTCATGATGCCACAAAGTTTAAAAACGTAACTAAACTTGTAAATAGTCACTCTGGGTGCCGGAGCGCACTCTGGCACAAACCGTGCCATTCTTAAACTCTGTTCATGCCGTTCGGATATTCAAAGCAGCTCACTGTCAGAGCATGGTGTGCTTGTGGACGTTTTTGGCATATTGTGTATTAAATTGTTGAGCTATTTTCTTTAACTCAATTATCAGCCTCACGTGAGTAAACATAAATAATAATAGAATTAATAAAAAAACTCTGCTCTCTTTTAAGACAATAAAACAGTAGAACATTTGGCAGTGATTCACTTGAGTGTTTTGTTATCTGTCTCTACTCCGATGTTAACTACAGCGATGTTAGAGTGTATCAGAGCAGTTGCAGCGTCTAATCACTAATTGATAATCAATGGGGGGGCATGATGGCCGGTAAGAATAACTTCCGGTTCAGACGTGGTGCGAGGCAATGTCAAGTAAGAGACTTGTGGTGTGTCTTTGGCCTTCACTCAACTTGATGACCCTTGATACAAGTTGTTTAATCTGTGCTGAGAGACAGTGTGAAGGGTCTTAAGGGTTAAATTAAAAAACATTGTCACGCTGCCTCTTCGGCAGGCTTACTAACTTCATTACATCACGCTCTCTGGCACGCAGGGCGCAGAGACTGGTAAGCTGCTCAGCTCCATAATGTTTTAACAAGAGTAATGAGAGCACAGTCTGACGAGGTTAGTCTTCAGGAAGTTCACTTTTACACCAAACTGAGCTTTTTTTCAACTATGTTTAACTTTGAATACTGATTTAATTAAATGGGGAAATTGTTGAGTTTGTGAAGTATTTTCAGTTTTTTATTGTTTTCTTTATGTTTTGCAGAATGATTGCAATTCAATTAAAAGTGTTTCAACCGGATGAAATGAAAAGTCATCCATACTGGACTGTGATTCGTTGACAGCAGCTAAACAAGTTCAATCTGGTAACTGGTTGCTTTTCATTTCACAGGTTGTAAACTAACTGGATCTTATATACAGAGGATCCAGTTGCAAATACTGTCTAATGGGTAGAGTTGTTGACAGGTCTCCAAAAATCTACCTAAAGCTGCATTCACATGATACACGATTTGCTCTTTGCTCACTGCGAGGTTGGATGCAGAGCCTTGAGGTAAAACGTTTTGTTTTTATGGTTACATCTCCTGCTAGCTTGCGCCAATACATACAGATGTATTCTGATTGGTTGCACGTCGAAAGTTAAAAAAGGTCAAAGTTGAAATAATTTGAACTATGCATCCAAGTATTAAAAACAGTAACATCAAACAATATAGCACTATACTCTTTGTGCAATCCAATACAAATTATAACAATTGCCTATCACAGAAAAGATAATATGCGTACAGTGTTTTTGAGAATCAATAGAATATCAAAAAACATAATATCTAAATACACAAGTTGATCCATATTTTCTTACACCACCGGATAGGATTGTATACAATTCTAACATTTTGACCCACACAAGCCTGGCTCATCTTTGGATTCTTTGGATTTGAAAAGAGTTGGGAACTGGACTGATTTTACCCATTACAGTGTGTTTTCAGGTGTTGGGGATTACTCCTGCATATGTTAAATACAGGAAGAAAGAAAGAAGTAAGGCTTGTGTGTGTCCAGAAGGAAGCTTTGTGAAGTCTAGAGGTGTGAATTTAAGAAGAAGTGAGACTACTGTAGCTGATACTAGCATAAAACAGCATCATCTCTGACTGAACTGGCAGCAGTTGAGTTGCATTTTGGGTAATGTAGGTGCCAGATTCTGACCAAGGAAGAAGATGATCACTCGCATTGATTTAGATCTTTTTAATAAAAATTGTCCATTGTGAGTCCAACAATGTTATAGAAGACCTGTAAATGCTATAAGGCAAAAGAAAGTAAATGTTTTTGCAATTGTTTTTGAAGTAATACTACAGTTTGGAAATACACCATTTTAGGTCAAATGTATGCTGCCCTAATAAAAATGATTTGCATCAAAATATACAAAAATAGCCAAAAGTAAAATCACTCATAATTCAGAAAATCTTATTGTAATGTGATGTGATGTATATATCATTCAATGAAATTATAGATTTTTGTTGAAGACATGGTGAAGCTCCCGGTGCAATCCTTGTTTTTCCATACAGTCCCAAAGCTCTCCTAGATATATCCTGGTGCAGCCATGTTTCCGTCAAACACACATTAATCTGCACTCCAGTTATTCCTTCTGACTCTTAGCTAACGCTGTTAGCGTATCCATTTCATTAGCCAGTTATTTTACGTTGCCCCATGATGAGAGGGGGGAGACATACATATATCTCCTTTTCTCCATAAATCTGACCCAGCTCTCCACCTTTGTCTCTTCGGTTTACCACTACATCCTCTGTGATAACAGTTATTCTGACCACCATGCTAGCCGGCATTAGCACCACTAGCTTCTCTCTGCGCATCAGTGTGAATGCACATAACAGCAGCTGAATGGCAAAAATTAAAATAAAAAACTCTACAAGAAAGTTTTGAGAGAGCATTTTGAATCTGCAAGTTTTTCAGAAATGTAGTCGAAAGCACAATATTTGCCTCTGAATGTTACTAGAATAGAAATATAAAGAAACAGAAAACGGCAATACTTAAAGTAATTGAGTAAATGTTACTTTCTACCTTTATTTGCGTGTAAATAAACGACATGGCAAAGAGTAAACTTGTCATAAAAGTGTGTCTCTCCGTGCGATCTGCACCATATCTGGCTGAAAAATGCAGACACTGTAGAAGTAATGCTACATTAGCCGTTGTTTCACAAGACCATTCATACTCATTACAGCTGCAATTAGCCCCGAATGACATCGGATCACTGATTAAACTGACTGCGGAGCTGCAGGGCGAGGGAAGAATGTGCCGTAAAAGAAAAAGGTACTAGAGAGAGAAATCGGAATCCACCTGAAGCCTCCTTAAAGCAAATCTATTTCATTTCAGCCTGATGGATTCCCAGTGTGATAACGGGGACTTTTTGGGATAATTGACATATTATAGGGTAATTTGCCTCCTATGTGCAGTGGGAAAGCGTAGGAATACTGATTGTTCTGTAAGTTAGTGCTGTCGTCAGGTCACAGACAGGCCCGCTCATTCTTTAATTACATTTTAGATTCATGTCCTAATCAGACGCCATGCTGCTCACCTTAACGCACACTTTCTCTGCAACTCACCAAGTCCCTCTCGAGTTTTAACCTTGGAAAAGATTCATTATAACACTTCAGATAAGTTTCCGACCAGTATACGTCAAATACAGCATGCTGCATTTATAACAGGGGAGTCATGGATCAACTTTTAGCTATAGGGTCATTGACATGTTAACTTTAATTTAGGTAGAGTTAGGGAACTGTTGGACCGGTAGGAGGACTCAAATGAAAAGGATACAAATAGTTAAAGGTGGTTTAATGGATAACATGGATTCAGACAAACATCAGCAATGTTTCTCAGTCAGGCAAAAACATACAGTCCTGAAAAGGCAAGTGACTCTACTTGTTGCAAACAGAAGTCTGATTGCATTGAAGTCTATAAGAAAATGAACCTACTATTAACTTGAGGTAACATTCACCTTATGAGTTAATGGTCTCAATCACTAGTTACAAGTCTCCGAGTCTTACAGCAGGAGGTTCGTTCTGTAAATGCAGTGCATGCTTTAAGGAGTACATTGTGATTGATTGATTAACCCATATATAGTGTTTTTAGTGCAGTGGAATTTTTTTATGTTGAAAAGTGTAACGTTGCCTGAAAATGTCTCTTTCAGACAATTGGGTTGAGGTTCAGTTTTCCTCTGTCGTGTCACTCGAAGATTCAAATACTCCAGAAACAATTGGTGACCTCAAAATGACCCACTTCCTATTTAGAGTATATGTTTTCAAAGTCCAGGACGCTTCCTTGGTAGGAATCAGCTCCAGTTTTACAATAGTATTCTAGCTATAATAATTTAAGCAACCCTTAAACCCCTTTCTTTCCAGTTAAAAGCACGTTTCTCCAGATGATATAAAATGTATGTGATAAACTGAAAAATTAAGTGTTCTTTTGTGTGTTCATAACATTTCCTAAATCTTTATTAAAGTGGACCTATCATGCTATATTTAAATGATATATTGTAGGGCCATACCTATATAAGGTATATTTATACGTTTCTGTTTTCAAAATACCAAACAGATCATGCATTTTAGCCATGCCTCATTTTGCTCTATGTGCTGTTTGCTGTCTACGGGTCTGATTCTGCTGACCACGCCCCCCTGCAGGAAAGGTGAGCCGTGCTCTGATCAGCTGCTGGGCTGTCAGAAGAGGGGGAGAAAGATCTCCGTCCTCCGTGTTTTATTATATAGAGTCGTTATTCATTTGTTTTAAAGCTCAATAAATAACAAAGAAGACCTTTGACCGGCACTTTTCTAATTTTGTCCGGAAGATTTAAACTTTAACGGACATCTTGACCGGCGAAAGTAACTGAAACTGAAACTCTGCCGCACGGTCCCCTCGTTCCTTGGAAGAGGCGGAGAGGTGGGTGTTTGTCATCTGCTGGTGGACTAACCGGAGAGAATTACAGTGCTTGCCTCGACGGGGAGGGATTGCATTGAATTAAAGCAGCGGGAGCAAACGCTTGCCTCGGGGAGGGAGAAAAAAAGCCACAGCGGAGAATAAACAGAAAGACCTTTGACCGGCACTTTTCTAATTTTGTCCAGAAGATTTCAACTTTAACGGACATCTTGACCGGCGAAAGTAACTGAAACTGAAACTCTGCCGCACGGTCCCCTCGTTCCTTGGAAGAGGCGGAGAGGTGGGTGTTGAGGCAAGCACTGTAATTCTCTCCGGTTAGTCCACCAGCAGATGACACCATAGCCGTAGCGCCACCGTCCTGACGTCAGGACAGTGTTCAAATCTGGATCAGTTTTTATCAGATCCATTGCAGCCCCTTTTTTAGAGATTTGGGTATGGAGGAAAATAGAGAGGGTTGTGTTTTCTGACACTTGGTGAGTTCCCTGGAACACCGGGGACACATATTCATGTATAAAAGACGTACAAAAGTGCATTTTGCATGATAGGTCCCCTTTAAGTTTTGAAAAAGCCTTTCGGAACAGCTAGGAAAACCATCATCACAAAGCTGATAGAGATTAATCAATACTTTTACTTTAAATATTTCAGGTATTGTATTTGAATTGTGCTAATAATATGTTTAATTAAATAATGTTTTGAATGCAGGACTTTGACTTGTTTTCATATGTACGGATGTATGTAACTGATCTGTTCTATTTTGCAGCAGTTTTCATGGATTAAAGTTGCACTCCAGGTCTGATTTTGACTCGGTATCCAGGAGACTAACTGAGTGTCTTCATCTGTTGTTCGTGCTTCAGTGTGTGTGTGTAGCAGTGTGTATGTCGGTGTGCATGCCAGTGTGTAGCAGTATACAGGCTGGTAATGGATGTTCCTGCCTGCTGCCGGTGACTCTGCAGAGGCTGAGTTATGGCTCGTGTTGCAGCCGCTGATCTGTGACCTGACTGAGCTCCTATCAACTCTGCAGCCAAATCCAACATGAGACTGCATTATGCAAAGATACTCTCAGAATAATATTGTACTATTGAGTACAACTGTTGACTGTGTTGCAGGTGTGGATATATATGGAAGCCCATTTCCACCAGTAAAAGAAAAAAGCTCAAATAAAAATGTAGAATTGTGGGGGGGAAAAAGGATTCTGACTAATGACTGACAGAAAAAAAGAGAAACCATAGCAGCATTATGACGAAGCATACCATAATTATGGCATAGAATCTCAAAATAATGACTAAGTGTTAGCAAAAATTACCATCATTCAAGCATCATTTAACTTTTGTGCAAAATAAAGCAATTCAACCATTTCAACCAAGTGTTGATACTGGAGAGTCTCACTGCAGGCCTGATGCATTATTAACTTGTATGGTTTGAAGCACTGTCACTAATGCACATTTTCTCCTTTTTCTCCTTGTCTCATAAATCGCCTCATCCTCTCAACTTTCCTTCCAACTCCTTCTCACCCTTCTGTCTGCTTCGTTCCCATCTCATTTCCCCTTGCCTTCTTCACCTCTTCCTCTTTATATCTATCTCTTCTTCTCCCCTATACTCCCCTCTCTCCCCTTCCTCAGGTGAGAAGTGTCGGAGCTTCATTGATCTGGCCCCGGCGTCGGAGAGAGGTGAGTAATGACCGTCATTAGCCACCGCCGCTACTTCCTGCCGCTCCCACCTGTTCGTCAGACCAAGGGAAACCAAAATAAATATGCACACATCTCTTTATTGGGCACCTTTCTGGCTTATTTTCATCGGCATTTAACATTATTATATTCTAACAATTTAAAAATATATAAATAATGACTGTACCTATCCATTTTTATATTATTAGAGAAACACATCTTATTTATGTTACGTTCATTGATCCTGTAACACGTCTGTATTATCTACCTCAGTAAGAGTTAGACTTTTACTTGCAAGGGATTATTTTATAGTCATACTATTTTGACTTTTATTTAAGATATAGGCCTGATTTCTCTTTCACTTCTGGTAGTAAGTAGTTCTGATGTCCGGCTCTAAGAAGGACGTTCATTTTAAAGACGTTTAATGTAAATTAAATTGAGGTCAAAGTTAATGACATCTGAGCATCTGCTTTAAAACTATAATGAGAGTCGTAAGTGAAGATTAGACTGAGAAGGTTGTCTGTCGGTAGGTCGAAGTCACACGCTTTGTTGACATAAAGCAGTCGTTTCAAAAGGACATTAGGGTCAGTGTCCACATAGTGCCTTTCTCTGGCAGGAAGGCACTATGTGGACACTGGCTTTGCTCCTATACTAGGAGGGGTTAAAAGCCACAATGTCATTGTGTGTGCTGTGTGCTCTGTGTGTGTGACGCTTAAAGAGGGTTTCATCCCTCCAATTCTAATTCTACCACATTTCAATGACGGACTAGTGACGCTCCCTTGGATTTCATTATCTGTTTGTGCTACTTTATATTTGTGTTTGATAATGTTTTTCACAAGTACAACCAACTGAAAGGTTGTCGCTCTCACTATTTGTCTAAATGAGCATCACCGCTCAGTCTGACAGCCGTAGAGCTTGGGAACAAAAAAAACAATGCTGTTATTTTTGGGTGAAAACTGTTTCTTAACCAACATCTTTCCAGGAGCAGTCTGTGCTTCAACTTCTCTGTGAGTCCTCCTCTAAGAGACTGCAAACTAAAGTGGAGTCTGCACTAAGGGCTCATTATTCTTTAAGAAACAAGTATGACGTTTCCTTTTTTCAAATCTACATTGTTTAATCTCAAATCATTGAGGCTGATCATTCATTCTGATCAGAAAACGTAGAAAATCTATTTGGAGAATGAAATGAAAACTGGTTGATAACAGGGCAAATGGGACCTTCTTCAAGATTTACTTCCTGGGTTTATTTACTCACTATCCTCCATAGCCACATCTGAAAAGGTAGAGGCAGTTATAGAAGGAATGAAAAACACATTCTAATGTTTTTGCCTCAAAACATCTGGCCAATCCCATTTGTGCCCGATTATCCGTCAAAACCGTTTCAGACTTAACCTTCTATTCCAAAGGTTTCATATTTTCATATTTTCTCCGGGCTGATTTAACTGAGGCTTCCTGAGGCCTTCATCATAATTGTATTGACAGAGGAGGGAGTAAAAGGAAAGTGACATGTATTAATTGAAATGAAACAAGCTCAGGATTTTTCCAATGTGTTGTCAGTTTTGATTTATGGATGTTAGAGTAACCTGCTCCCAACAAAAATGAAGATAATGCCTTCTGTTTTAATTTAGGTTTCAAGCAGATTCAAACCAATCTCCCAGAATTTTTTTTTAAATGTATCTATCAAGAAAATGATTGATGATAGAGGACATATTATTCTCAATTTCAAGTTCATATTAGTATGTAGTGCCTCTACTGTGACATGTTTACATAGATTAATGTTCAAAAAGCTCTTTATTTTTCTCATACTGCCTGTGCTGCAGCACCTCTTTTCACCCTCTGTCTGAAACCAGAGCCCAGTCTGCTCTGATTGGTTAGCTGGCCGGCTCTGTTGTGATTGGTCAACCGCTTCGAGATGTCCCGCCCCTTACCCTATCACGTACAATGTGTTAGAAGCTAGTCAAATTAAGTGCGAGTGTTACATAGTGACATCACTGTTAGGGAAGTAAACAGAAAAGTCCAATGGAAGCTTCAGGCAGGAGAGAAACTTCCTCTGGAGGGAACTTTGGGATTTTAGCCTTTGCAGACCATTTACATGCACACACACATTTATAACACACTACAGGAAAAGCATAATAGCTTCTCACACTTTAACTTAGGCTCCTCTAAAATTGCAACATGTAAAACAATTCTGAAATAAAAGGAAATTAATGAATAAACTAGTGCAAGACGAATAACGATGCAGCTAAGTTGCAAGTATAGGCAAATATACAGTACACACATAAAATAGAAAAAAGGTGAAACAGGATGTAAACTTAAATACTGTACAGTAGAATACATATTGTATACTTTAATAATGTATTTTAATATATTGATGTGTGGAATATGTGAAACGTAACATATCATACAAAACAGTGTGCCCTAGGTTTCTTTACATTTACACCTACATTATGTTTTCCCACCAACTGCTGCCTTTGGCCTTACTTGCTTCTTGTCTTATTTGTTTTTGAATTTGACCCTAATACATATGTGTATGTATGAGGGGCTGGATAATAAGAGAACATCTCTCCTCCAGATTCCTCATAACTGCATGAGCAGCTTATTATCTTATCCTGCAGCTCATAAAAAGAATATTTGAGCGTGAATATTTCTGCTGCAGGTGGGCGTAGCCTCTAATTCTCTGTTCCATGCAGAGCAGGTTGTTAATAATGAACGTTTCTGATGGTTTCATCTGTGGATGCCATCTGGAAGAAGAGCAGGAGTGTTTTGCAGGGAGTGGTGGTGAGCAGTGATATGGTGCATCCAGTGGGGCGACCTTGCTTCTCACACAAGGATACAATATGTTAATCTGCCTTCCTTTGAGCCCTGCATGATCACTGCTGTGTTTTATAACACACAGCTGCTCCTCACTCACAGCCAAGTTCATTCTTAATGAAAAACCGACAACACAAATTTGATTACACAAATCAAATTGGGGCCAGAGCCAGGACTTTATAAACTGTGCTGTGGTCAAGACTGCACCGGCAGAACTAAGCCCACCTGAGAAATGCAAAACGTATCGGCCATAAGAAAACTATTTACAGTTTTCTTAGTTTTTAAAGTATCAATAAATCTAACTTTTTTTCTTTTATTTATTTATTTGAGATGAGACACTGGTCTATTTTGTTGTTGCTTATTCTCCTTATTTCAGCATTGGTTTCTCTTCTCAGACCATAAGGTTGCCTTTTCAGTACAAGAGGCGCTTTTACACCGCAGTACTTTTCCCACAAAGGTTCATCAGAATTTAGTTCATGAGAACTCTTTAGTTCTCATGAACTAAGTAGAGATCGCGTTCACACCGGAATAAGTCCCTGAGGGAAGATTAGGCAAATGAAGCCGCTGACGTCACTTCTTCTTCTTCTGCTTTGGGTTTACTGGCAGGCCGCAAACCACTTCACGGTGTATACTGCCACCCGAAGTCCCCGGCCAGAAGTCCCCGGAGTTGGGGACTGGCTTCAGTAGAAGCTGCTGGGACTCCCAGCAGCTTCTACTGAAGCCTTCCGAGTAAATCGCCAGAACACCGACACCTCCTCATCACTCCACCGCTCCCATGTTTTATTTTGTGTTGCCATAAGTTAGTCTCTCTGCGTTTCTGCGCTGGGCTAATGCTAATGCTAATAATGCTAATGCGAGGATAATAAAATGGCGGCTTCACAAAACTTTTTGGGAGTTTTACGGGGCGTGGTTTGCATTCCGCCCAGCCAATCAGACATTAGGAACCTTTTTCTCCCACGAAAGTACCTGCTCTCTAGCAGGGGGTAAAAAATAAAAGTAAAAATAAATACAAAATAAAAGGGGGTAAAAAGGTTCTCATGAACTAATTTTAGTTCCGGCTCTTTTTGGTGTGAACGCGACATTTCGGAACTATATCTGAACTAAAGTGGGAAAAGTACTGCGGTGTGAACGCGCCTAAGGTACAAAAATCTAATTTAACAAATCAAAATGTAAGACGAAGTAAAGGGAGAGACGAAATGAGGGTGATTAGGCGTTCGTAAAACTTGGGACAGTCCCGATTTCAATCAGCTGTCCTGAATCACCTGAGTTGTTATAATACTACCTTAAAAACATTAGCTATTATATTAAATTATAGACCTTAAAACCAGGGAAAGGTAACACTCACAATATAACAATGTCTCGCTAACATGAGTTGTGATGGTAAAAACACAAAGTACAGCGAGAGTTGATGAAAGTCATAAACCACACTATTGACCTGTTGATGGCACTAGATTGAAAAACAGAGGATCAGCAATGTTTTTACAATTCATCCTGAGGGAAACAGGAATGTCTGAACTAAACTTCATGAAGATGCAACAGCAGTTGTTAAGATATTTCAGTCTGGACAGACCATAGAACCGCGCCGACGGCAGCACAGGTTTCTAAAGAGAAAACATCACGCTGTTTGTCATCCTGAAGGGTTCAGCCCCAGGTTTGTTTCTCCTCCAGATGATCTGAGCAGACGTCACATTAGTTTTGCACCTTGACATCGTAAAATGCTTAGTGGATACTTTTATCACCGACGTCCCCCCGAGGTCTCTGCTCATCCTCTCTTCTCCTGCTCCATTTTTCAGAGATTTCTTCAGACTTTGGTGTTTCATATCATGAAAGAGAAACTTTAAGTATTTGCCTCTTTCAGATCCAGATGTTATATCCTTCTTTCTGTCTGTTGTGAATACTGTCCTTTAAATGACTATGGCTTTATTAACAAACAATATTCTTAAGTTTCAATGATGAATGAATTTAGTTAATTCTTAGGTTTAGTTAGAACTTTATGACTTTTAGTCACTAAACTCTGCTTGTGTGGATTCATTATTTTTACTTTTATTTTCTTGCTTCATGTCTTTCTGAAATAAACCCTCAGCTCATATCATCTGTCCCATCCTGTCTTTTTCTAATTGACATTCCTATACAGTACAACTAAACCAAATCCTCAATCAATCATTTAGAAAAACATGTTTTCTCCACGATTACGGGGACTGTTTTTAACACCTTAAAACAAAAACACAACAAAGCTTCTAAGTCAAAGATTGTGGTTTGGTTTAAAATAAACATTTGATTGAATAAACGGACATGCATAAAAGAGTGTCAATGTTGATATTTGCACAGAACAAAGACCTGATTAAGAGTCTCGAGTGTGTTTAGAAACTTATATGTAAAAAAAAAAAAGGAATCTGAGATAAAAAACACTCTCAAAACCTATTCGACAATGCAGTTGTGTTGTAAAGAAGTCGTCTTCTTACAAATTCTCTTAGTTAAATTTGACCCTTTGTAATTGCACCCAATGTCTTGTGTCTTATGTTAGCAGTTTGGAGATCCTTAAGCTCTCTCAAACTTACTTAAAGATTGTGTATTCAAGACAAGCTTCTGCATTTAGAAAATATAAATATCGAAATCTGCGCGAGTTCTGCTAGTAAGAGTGAATCCTGAGGGCATGAAAACTCGTCTCTCCTCTACATTTTTAGAGGAGAGCGTGAAGAAGTACAGTAGGGTTGTAAAACGTGTTCATCATCCTGCAAAATGTCTCTCTCTGCTCTGATGGGATCTTTTACAGCCCTGTACAACCCGAGGGCCCAGTGAGTGTCAGACAAGAAGACGGAGATATCATAATAATAACGCCCCCTCCCCTACCAGATCAGAAACAAATACTTCACCTTGTTTTGAGATGTAGGGGTTGTGTCCTGCCTGCAGAGGAGAAATGTATCATCATCGTTTAGAGATTCATCGCAGTATCTGTCATCCAACACTGGATGAATGGATGTTAACAGAACAAATGGAAGGACAATTCAACGTCCCCACCTTCAGTCTGTGCAGGTAGGACAGAAGAACAACAAAATGGAAATCTGGTCATTTTCCACACACAAAAGCACCAGAAGTGAAGGTCAACAAAGACTCTTTATTTAATAAAAAGTTACTTGTAGATTACATTTTATAGAGTGCCAAGTAGACTCTAAGTGCTTTATATAATGCATTCTAATGCTTTATTAAAATTATAAGGGAAACAATGAAAATATTAAGTGAAAATGCCAGTAAGTCTCAGCTTGATTCTAGCTTGGTTTTAATAGGTTAAGTTGAGTTTCTCTCCAACACACTTAGACCCCATTTACACGCAAACGCATACGAAACGCAAACTAACCGAATACGATATCAAAAAAGTCTTCCTTTCACACGAGACCGCTCGGGAGCGCTGGAGACACTGTAGTACATATGCCGGGCCTGTAAGTGGCACTGTACTTCTGCCACAAAATACACCAAAAGCAGCGAAGAAGACCCCCGAGCATGGTTGCCATGGTTGCCCTTCTGTTTATGCCCCGCGGTGGATTTAGCAACATGTAGTAGTTCATGTAATTCTCCATGTCCACTTGTTGCTGATGGGTGTAGTAGAGGAGCTGTAGATGTTGTACTAACATCTGTAGCATGGTCAGTAGCAGTAGCAGTAGCTACTACTACTGACAGTAGCTACTGAGCAGCAGAGGTGGGGAAAGGTGGGGCTATGGCTTCATCGTTATCAGGAAATTATCGTATAGGGCGTACACACGGAGCCGTTTGGCCCCCCAGAGCGTTCCGTTTGCAGATCTATCCACCTTGGGACCCATTATTTTTTGCAGGGTCCGTTTCCGCGTTTCCGGCCTTGTGTGAACGAACGGGCTATACGAAAGAGAAAAGTAGTGGATACAACCGTTTGCGTTCCCGTGTAAACAGCACCTTAATGACATCACTATGTAACACTCACGCTTCTATTGGCTAGCGCTCCAACACATTGTACGTGATAAGCTAAGGGACGGGACCTCTCTAAGTGGCCGAACAATCACAACAGAGCCGGCCAGCTAACCAATCAGAGCAGACTGGGCTCTGGTTTCAGACAGAGGGTGAAAAGAGGAGCTGCAGCACAGGCAGTATGAGAAAAATAAAGAGCTTTTTTCACATTAAAGCATCTAAACATGTCACAGTAGAGGCCGAAAGTACAAATATGAACCTGAAATTTGGATAATAGGGCCCCTTTAAACACACAAAAGTGCTGCCAATAAGTGAGTTTATTCTGAATTTATATATTTTTTCTCTCAACTATATATGATGTGCTTTAATTTCACATCTATGCTTCGATGCCTCTGAATCAGATCTCTCTCCAAACCTCCTGGTTCTTCAGCAAGTTGTGGTGGCTTTACTCCCTGAGTGCTGAGTGAATAGCTTCAGACGTCTGCCAAGTACAAGACAAGGAACTCTTTCAGCACAACTTTGTGTTTCTTAGTTAACTTCTGTATCAGTGGGCATACCTTGGAGAGCGACACGGAGCATAAAGGGAAACATATGGTGAAGTCTGAATAAGAGGAGCGTTGTCCCACAAGTCATTGCTGCATTCAGTTTGATGTTTTTATCCCGTTGCTCTTTGTGTGCATCTGAAAGACAACGCCTGATACAGACACTGTCACAATCTTATGAAGGACCCAAATGCAGCACTCGAGAAACCAAGGAGTATTGGTAATGTACTTTATTGGTAATAATACCAGAGCAGAGGGATACCAGCAGAACAGTAACAGCCGGATGATGTGCAGGCAAACGAACCAGAGGACAGCAGGCAGAAGGTGAGTCAGGGCCGGGCAGAGGGTCAGGGAGCAGGCGAGGCGGTCAACGTAGGTACAGGCAGGGTCAGACAGCAGGCAAGGCAGGATAGTCCAAGGACAGGCAGGATCAGGGAACAGGCAGAGCAGGCAGGTGAGGGACAGGCAGGGTCGGAACCGGGTAGGCAATCTGGTAACAAACGCGTGAAAGACTAGCATGAAGGCAAAGTACGATCTGGCAACGGGTGTGTGTCTGGTGAGGGTTTAAATACTGCCAGTAAAACTAATGGGTGCAGTAGAGAAAGAGAGTGAGCAAAAATGTGTGTGTGGTTAACCTCTTAAGCACGGCGGTCCCCCCATTGGACCCCTTCCACCGTTTTTTTTTCGAGATAATGTCTCAGAGCTTCTTAACATTTATGAAACTATTAATGTGTAGCACCAGATTAACGGGAAGAATCTCAGCTAACTGAAGATATGAACCATTTTTACCAAAACAAAACACAAGTCTCATAAGAAGCGTCTAAATGACCCCTGAGCGAAAACATTCTAACGCACTGCGGCACACAATTCAAGATAAAGATACCCTTATTACTTATCGTAGCTGCACATACAATATATCGGATTAAAGCTGAGACTCCACAGATTATTTAGGTATAGTATCATCACTGAGCGATCCGAACTTGCAACAGGGGAAGCAAACACAGACATCACAACACGTACCTTTACGGAGCTTTTACGGCAGATCGTCTCACCGTAGCTGTCAATTAGGTCAAAAGACGTGTTCAATGGCATTAAAACGAAAAAGAAAAATGCTACAACTGTTGATCCATAGGTTGATAATGTACCTGTGCCTTTGAAAAAATTATTTATAATCCATAATTCCATTTTTATGTAAAAATCGGAGCGGAAAAGTTAGCTGCTAATGGTAGCCACCAGAGTGTATGCAGCTTCCGGTTTTGGTAACGCGTCACTCTCACTCCTTATTTGTTAACGATTTGGTGTATATAGAACTTTCCCTCGATTCTATTGGCTCTAGCGGTTATAAAGAGATTTCATTCATCAAAATCGACGAAGGGGGGCCAGAGATAGGTCAAATCCACCCAAATGACCCCAGAAGTGGGTTTTTTGGCTAAATCTCTCTAAAAAGGTCAAATGTCACTTGTTTTGCATCAATCTTGATACAGAGTACTTATTATATGTTGTACTTTGGATTCCTAAAGCTTTTAGTCTACTAACCCATCATCCAAGGGTAGTTTTCACTATAAGTAAAAAAGAATTTTTGGACGGACACTATAATTTACAGTTTTTTACTATGTAAAATCTGAATTTTCTTTAAAATAAAAACATCTATATTGATTCTGACTTTTCTACATCCAACTCACAGGTTTATCATTACTTTGAGAATAAAGATTATTAATTTAACCCTTTTAGAAGGGAAGATATGGTCATTTGTTCTGGGAATGTCATTTTCGAGCTTGAGACCTGAAAAACAGGCTCAGGGCTTAAGAGGTTAACAGGTGAGACAGGTGAATGGAAAACTACTGGTGAATGATGGAGCAGACTGTGACAGACACACTCCTACTTAAGATTATCATTTGAGAACAATGTAATGTAAGCCATGCCGTAAGGAACATTGTTTTTTACTTTACACTACAGCAATCTCTGTTATGATTTCAAAGTGATCTGTTACAAAGAATGGAGAATTAAGAAGTGGTAATTAAGCACATTGTTAAAAAGCTCTATTTTGACTTGTTCAAATGATCACTTGAACAGTCATTGAGGTCACATAGAAGAGTATAGGAGACAGATAACTTCAGGTTTGTATTGCTCATGTAAAATCTTAAAGTTAGATGTGTTCTTTAGCTTGTAATTGATGTACAAAGGTGTGTGTGTGTGAATGTGTGTGTGTTTGTGTATTTTGGGATCTATGCCTTTAAATGTGTGAAGTCTGTTTTTATCTCATATGTTCGCTTGAGTTCTGTATTAAAGGGCCCATGTCATGCTTTTCCGGTTATTACCCGTCCCCTTGTGTGTTATGAAGGTTTTTATGCATGTAAACGGTGTACAATCGATCCAGTCATGCCAATGCCAAGGACCTGTTTCCTGAAATGTGAGGAGAAATCTGAGCTGTTTGTCCTACCGACGGAAGAACCACGACGAAGTCAGTGGTTGAAACTTATTTTTAACACTGTTCCTTCAGAGGTTCGAAGAACGTTACTGTGTGCGCGGCATTTCACAGACGAAAGCTTCCAAAACATTGCCCAGTTTGAGGCCGGATATGCACAGCATTTGAAACTGAAGGACGATGCTATTCCTAGTTTGTTTGGATCGTTTGGAGCACGGGAAGATTCGGGTACACAACCTGTAAGTTTGCATTGTTATTTGTGTATTTATCAAAGAATGTATCTACCACGACTGTTTAAATGTGTAAACATGTTTTGGACTGCTCAGCCAGTGCTAACTGTGCTAACTAAGTTGCTAGCGTTTCCATATCAACTCTAATATCAGCAGATGGCCTTACATACATGTATCTCATAGCAGGAGAATGTCTGCATTCACACACGAAATACTCATAGACAGTATACTCCAGGTGATTTACCGTACGGTCAGTCGCGAAACGTAATTACATTATAGCTGGCGTTCCGAGCGTGTATGCTACCGAGCTAAACAACAAGGCTACTAAGAGCTAGACATGAGTTTGCTCAGAAAAACATTGATTTTATGCCAGCTACAATGAATGTAGCAGACTACCCATATAAGATTGCAATTGTAAACATGTGCTTGATAGCCTAATATGAACCACTATCTGTTGTTCATAGTATAGTATAGCATATTGAACAACTGAACAACTAGCAAACGTAGATTAGCATTGTAATCCAGCTGGCAAACTGACGAACATCAAACAACTAAGTTTATTTCACACTTCCAGCAGAGACAACGGGGAAATCCCCTCTCTTTGCCCGCTCACAGACCCCCAAAGGACGGTACATTACAGTTGGCTTTCCTCCGACGCTGATAGCATGTATAGCTAACAAGGCTAGCTATACATGCTAGCGGGAAACATCGTATTCATGCCAGTTACAATGAATGACCGAACGTAGCAGACTACCCGTATAAGATTGCAATTATAAACACGTTATTGCTAGCCTAATATGAACCACTAGCTCAAGGTTCAAGGTTCTTTATTGTCAATCTGACATAGCTACAGAGTAATTATGCAGTTGAAAATCTTATGTCACAGGCTTCTCCAACAATGCAACATAATAACATAACATAATAACAATAAGAGCATGAGCAATACAAAAATAATAATAGTTATAAAAATGAAATAAAGTTATGATGTGGAATAGTGCAGTATGAGTCTATATACAAGTTATTGGAATGATATATATATATTAGGTATTAGATACATACTACTGAGTAGCAGTTGAATGTTTGAAGTTGTTTCAACAGTTCAATTTTTTAACAGTCTCACTGCCCGCGGGAAGAAACTGTCTCCGAATCTTCTTGTCCTTGCCAGGATGCTGCGGTAACGTCTGCCAGACTGCAACAGAAAGAACAGTTTGTGGCTGGGGTGATGGGGGTCTTTGATAATCCGTAGTGATTTCTTCCTGAGCCGCTGGGAGTAAAGGTCCTCCATGGATGGCAGCTCCGTCCTGGTGATGTGCTGTGCAGTTTTCACCACCCTCTGTAAAGCCTTACGATCGAGGTCGGTGCAGCTGCCGTACCAGGCCGTCATGCTGCCAGTGAGGATACTCTCTATCGTGCACCTGTAGAAGTTGCAGAGTATCCTGGAATCCATTTTGAACCTCCTCAACCTGCGGAGGAAGAAGAGCCGCTGTCGAGCTTTCTTGGTGATGGTGGTGGTGTGAAGAGACCATGTCAGGTCCTCAGTGATGTGGACCCCAAGGAACCTGAAGCTTTTGACTCTCTCCACCGTAGTCCCATTGATGGCGATGGGGGCGTGTCCCTCTCCCTGCTGCTTCCTGTAGTCCACAATCAGCTCCTTTGTTTTGCTGATGTTGAGATGGAGGTTGTTCTCCTGGCACCAAGATGTCAGGTTTTCGACCTCCTCTCTGTACGCCGTCTCGTCATCGTCTGTGATCTGGCCGATGACGGTCGTGTCATCAGCAAACTTCACGATGGTGTTGGAGCTGTGTGTGGCCACGCAGTCGTGGGTGAACAGGGAGTAGAGGAGAGGGCTGAGCACGCAGCCTTGAGGGGCACCGGTGTTGAGAATCAGGGTGGAGGATGTGATATTTCCCACCCGCACTGCCTGGGGTCTGCCCGTCAGGAAGTTTTATTTCATAGTAGTTTTATTACACTCCATTATAGTTGCCGTACCTCCGAGCTAACGTTCATATCGTGTTTGCTAACAAGGTAAACAAGAAAGCTAGGTTAGCATATTAGCTGGCAAGCTTACTGTGTTTATTAGATAGATGGATTATATAGATCCACACTCCTACCACAACTACTACTAACAAATCTAAAACAACTAAGTTTCTCTAATATTTTGTGATTTGCATTTGATTTTGTCCAGCCAGATCCCGCCGGACAATACATGACGAGGACGGGACTACCACACTGAGGCCTCGTCCTAAAAAGCCCCGGCTGCGATAGGCAAGATGCCGACAACGGGGAGGAATGGATGATATACCGTGTATATATGTATATTTATGTTCATTTTGTACATTTCTAAAAATAAAGTTTGATGGAAATACTTAGTAGGCCTATCCTTTCTTCCCTGAATTATTTGCTCCTATAACATATCATTCATATATAGCAAACCATGATTTGATTTCTCATCAAACAGTAGTAGTTTATTACAGGTAAAAATAACTTACTCTTCTATAACAACAGTTGTAGGTACAGTTCGGTTAGTTAGCGTATAAAATATACGGCTGTACCGACGCCATTATAAGACTGATGTTCCGAGAGCGAGCCGAAAAAAGCACTGTTAGACATGGGCGGAGCCTCTCTGGTGGTTGACTAATCAGAACAGAGTGGCCGAGCTGACCAATCGGAGCACACTAGGCTCACAGGGAGGGGGGGGGGCAAGAGCTCCAACGAGTCGTTTAGTGGAGAGAGTGAATACTGCTGAATACACATACTTTACAGAGATGCTGTATGCGAAACCAATGTGAGTTTGGAAAATTGCACAGTATAAATCTATTTTAGTATACCTCACCAATGGAATTATGATCAGTGGAAATGGCCATGACATGGGCCCTTTAATATTTCAATGTTTGTGTGTTTTGTTGTGATGTTTGTGTTAGATGCCACAAATTCCCGCAATCCAAGTAGAGTTTTCTCACTTAACATCAACTCAAAAAAAGTGTTTGAAAACGTACTTTTATGGATAATTTCTTTATGTTTCTGACCTGTTTTAAAGCGAGAACTCAGTAGGGTTAGCTACTCAATTGGCTGACTCTTGATATCTGTAGAGTACTGATCTTAACCAAAAAAGTTACAGATTACCACATCGCTTTCATGTTGCTACTACCTACCTACCTAAGCATTGGGTTTTAATCCGAAATATTGCCAAATAGTCCTCTGCCATTGTGTTATCCGTATTCACCCTGTATTTGTAGCCTGAAGCTATTTGTTTTGCTTTTTGTTTAATGCTTTTGCAATATGCAATGTGTGTATTGCAGGTGTGCTGTGGTTGTCGGTGGTGTCCGAGGTGCTCTACATCCTGCTGCTGGTGGTTGGCTTCAGTCTGATGTGTCTCGAGCTTTTCCACTCAAGCAACGTCATCGACGGACTTAAACTCAACGCCTTCGCCGCCGTCTTCACCGTGCTGTCGGGTAAGATGGGACGCCTGAAAAGACATGCAAAACCTCTTAACCTTTTATGGCCGTTCCTCTGGGGAAGTAGTGCACATCGTATTATTTTAACACATTCAGACATGAGGATAAGTAGTTGGAGATTTGTCAGAGGTCGCCCATGGTCAGAGGTTATCCCCTGGAAGCTGTCGCTGTGTAGGATTGTAGGATTTCTTCCCCCAACTCATGTTAAACCTCTTATACAAGAAGTTGGCTCCATTTCAACCATGTTGCAAACGGCTATCCTTTTCCTCACACCACTGATGGTTTTAAAGCACATTTACAGGCACTATAACTAAAACATGATAAACACTACATCATTAATTAAGTGTGTAAAGTGATTTTTTTTCACAACAAGCGAAACAATTATCTTGACCTCAATGTAAAGGTTATGTTAATTTAGGTTCATATTTTGATTTTGTGCCTCGACTGTGACATGTTCAAAAAGCTCTTTATTTGTCTCATTCTGCCTGTGCTGTAGCACCTCTTTTCACCCGTGAAAGTGTGCGGGAGAGCAACTCTCTCAACTTTGGGATTTTAGCCTTTGCAGACCATTCATATGCACAAAAACCAATACAACACTACAGGAAAGGGAAAACCATATAGCATAATAATATAGTACTGTTTCTTGAGTTACCAAGTGGACAATAAGCATGTTTAAAAATGATGCTAAAGTAGTTGTCACAATGGTAAAAAGTGAAGCCGAGTGGTGTTGGCCAAGCATGATGATGTTAACCTGCTTTTTATATATAATTTTGGACATAAACATTTTTGACGGGTAGCATCAAAGCTACAATGAATACTGTAAAACATCCAGTGAAGCAGAAGAACCATGTACCCTTACTAGCATGTGACACACACACAGAAACGAGTCAAGGTCAAGAAGAAATTATTTTTTCACAAACACACACACACACACACACACACACACACACACACACACACACACACACACACACACACACACACACACACACACACACACACACACACACACAAAGAAAGATTGTGATGTATAACCTTTTCATTCATTTCTCTCATTTCCTCATTTACATTTATGGCTTTCTTGATTTACTGTAAGATTATGAGCGATTGTTACCCTATCTCTAATTGATTGGGTGTCTCATGTTAAATCAATTGGTGCCGTATAATGACTAATTATCATACGTTACATGTGTTCTGATTTATTACTGATAATATGTTGAGCTGCAAATAGCGAAAGTGATTTACTGTTGTTCGGTTCATTGTAATTATCCAGGCAGATTATCTTTTTGTTATGTAAGAAATAGGAAACACACTGAGGGTGTACAGCAGCATTAGTTTAAAGCGTTGAAAGGGAGGGGTTAATAATGTAAACCCTGATGTTGGTGCAAGAGGAGAGGGGATAGGGTTATTAACAAATCTGTAGGGTTCATCCTCTGGGGAGCAGAAATTCTGATCTGTGGCAAATTATACTTGCTGTTAGCTTAGTTTAAACAAACCATTACTTACTAAAGGCCTATGTCCCAAACCAGAATCAGAATCCGGCTATTTAAAAATGTTGATCCAACCCTCAAATATTTGTAGGTTTTCATTACTTTTTGGCCTGTCTATTTGTATGTAAAAAACTAATAAACCTGCATCACATAAAAGAGGCCAACATAAATATGTCATATTTAGGACAGTGAACGAGTTATTAGTTTTAAACCCAAGTTATTTCTTGTTATCTTGAAGGGAACATGGGTAATGAACCAAATGTCAATGCATTACATCATATAGCTTACTTTAATTTAACAGAATGAACCACTGTTTTATATATAGACATATTTCTTGAACCATTGTGATAACAGGTTGACTGCTTTTACGTAGCAACTGCTCAGACAAGTCGAGCCTCAATGTCTCAGGTTAATGTTTGGATATTTACACTACTGTGTGCGTTTGTGATGCAGGTCTCTTGGGTATGGTGGCCCACATGATGTACACTCAGGTGTTTCAGATCACAGTCAGTCTGGGTCCAGAGGACTGGAGGCCTCACAGCTGGGACTACGGCTGGTCCTTCTGGTCAGTACACACACACGCACACACACGTGTTTATAGGATATATCAGGACTTGTGAACAAAACATGACAAATTGGGACATGCCTTTCCCAAGGTCCTAGAGACCTGGGAATCAAAGTATTTAATATCTATGCTTCTAGGAAGACATCCAACTGTTGAGATCAGACACACACACACACACACACACACACACACACACACACACACACACACACACACACACCAACACATACACACACATAATAAGTATACCTCTAATTTGGATCAAGCCTGTGGTGTTAGAAGAATGAACAATGGTGTCTGATTACAGCCTGGTCTCCTTGATATAAGGGCCAGCTGTGGTACTTAGGGGCGACTGGGGTGCAGGGTCTTGATGATCTACCAATCAAGGAGCCTACAGTTTGATCCCACCCCCTACAGTTAACATTTCACAGTTTCCTTGGGCAAGATACCTTACCCCAAAATAGGCATTACTACATTATTAAAGTACATATAAGTCTCTTTGGATAAAAGTTTCAGCTATATAATATGTAATGTAAGGTATTTGAAGACAATAGTAGGATATTAAAGTAAACAATTGGTACAAAAAATAAAAGGAAATGCCACTGTCTAAAAGTACTCCATTACAAGAAAAGTTCTCCATCCAAAATGTGTCTTAATTACAGAAGAATTATCAGCAAAATGTACTTTAAATATCAAAAGTAAACATATTCAAAGTTTTTTTTAGATTATTATTATAGAATATCGTATTATTCTTTGATTCTGATTTCATAAAATAATACTTTTAAGTTGAATTTTGGCTTTATAGAGACAATTTTAATTACTTGGTGGTATGTTACTGCATTATATCATCAGTATGTGTTTTTGTAATGTAAAAAGTTAACTGAATGTTAAACAAATTTAACAAAGTATACAATATTTGCCTCAGAAATGTAATGAACTAGAAGTATAAAGTTACATAAGATTTAATTACACAAAGATTGTGTACCTGACTACATGTACTTAGTAACATCTATAACACTAACTAATTCTGCTTCAATTAACTTAACAGCACATCATACATTACACAAAAAGTGGATTAACTTGACCCGTTATCCATCTAATCTTGATCGAGTACAGTTTATTCGTATGGATACGTACTTATAAAAGAGGCTATGTGGACACAAGCCATAGGGGCCAATCATCCGCACTGTGTTTAAAGCTGAACTACAAAGTTAATTCTTACTTTGGTAAACACAATATTTGAGAATATTTGTGGTGAAATAGTTTTACTGCTGTTTACACTTTCCTTTGCATCTACCCATTATTTACTGTTTTTGTAACGCTGAAAATCACAATCACAACTGCATAGATCTAAACATGATATATTTTTTGATTTGTCAAAAACTACAAAAAAAATTGCAAAGATATATGACCAAAACAGGCAGGAAATACTCTCATTTAATAGGCATATATCTGAGAATACCGGAATTCTTCCACTATTTCTACACATGCAATGAGTTGCCATTTTTTCCCATCCTTTTTGGTGAATAGATGAACCAACTTATCGTTTCAGATCTTCACTTATATCTTCATGGTTTATTGCACTTATTCTAAGTTGCTTTGGATAAAAAAGTCTAAATGAAATGTTATGTGAAACGCTCTTGTCTTGTCTATTAAGTGGATGGTGATTTCAGAAAAAAAATTATGTTTACATCTTAAATTTACATCTTCAAAACCATGACCTGGCTTGTCATTGTTTGATGATCATAAGTTAGTAGTCTTCTGAAAGCAGACGTGTCTCTGTCCCTCCAGCATGGCCTGGGGTTCCTTCACCTGCTGCATGGCCGCCTCCGTCACCACGCTCAACTCCTACACCAAGACGGTGATCGAGTTCAGGCACAAACGCAAGCTGTTCGAGCAGGGCCTGCGCGAGGAGCAGAACTTCCTGGACCAGGAGGCCTTCCACTACTTTCGGGACCGCTCCATGCAGTCCATCTCCAGCACGGTGGAGGTCTACCCTGGCCACAGCGGAGCCAGAGGCGGGCTCATAGTCGGGGGGCCGTGTCCAGGGCCGTGTCCAGGGCTGGGTTCTGGTCCAGGACGGGGCCAGAGAGCCACGTCAGCCTCCATAGACCTGGGGGAGAACACAGACTCGCTGGGGGAGGAGCAGTGCTGAGTATCGGGGGGGAAAAGCTTCTTTTGGTTCGAACTGTCCGGGTGTTCTGCCACCGAACACAAAAGCACAGCATACCTTATTTCATGAATAAGATTAACTTGACAAGAAGGGACAGAGTAGTTGTAATAAATAACTTTAGAGAGGTGTGTTCTTTATATATTAAATGAGAATTAATATAAAGTGTGAAAAACAGAGGTGTGAGAATTAGGATACTTCTCAGATGGAAAGTTCTCCAGCATATCTCAAGGAGTTATGTGTAGAACAAAAGCACAGCAGCCCTTATTCCCTTTCATATTTGTTGTAACAAAATAATTGTTTTAAAGAATATTAGACAAATATGTACTTATTATATGAAATGCAAATCACCATTAAGTGTGAGAAACCTTTTGAGAGATTTTTGACTCTGAAATCTGGGAATTAAGATTCTTCGTGGACGTAAAACAGCTGTTCCAGTATATTTCAAGGTGCTATGTGTAGTATTTTATAGGATATGATAATACTTTATTGGCAGATAATGTGTACATTGTTCTTGCATTATAGCAGCTTCAATTTGAAATATTAAAAAGGACAAATATTTACAACAAGAAACAAGGGAACAGACATTTATTCTAACTATGATATTAACCATTTTGATGAACTAAAGAGGGCATTTGTAACTCCTTTGGCGAAAAGCAGGAATAAAATGGATGCTAGAGTTACAGTATAAACGTTATAATGTGAAGTTACACAGGAATATCTAACATTAGCCCCTCTAAGCTAGTTCTATGTTATATGTATTCTAAAGCTACATTTTAAGGTAGAAAGATGACATTAGAAGAGAGTCTTGGTGAATATCTTGGATAAGAGAGAAACCAAAAGTTGCGATGAGGTGTAATGCATGCAGGTAGAACTAATGGGAGCAGTACTTTTTGAATGCTGACAGATTGAATGTTGTAACTTTGTTAGATGATAGGTATTAGACGGAAGTTTTACACTCTGGATATTGTCTCTCATTCTCCCTTTGGCTTTACGGAACAAAGAGGGACTGATTAAAAGGAAGTAGCATGATCTGTTAAAACACAAAATACTACACATAGCACTTTAAAACAGGTCTTGTCCAGGCCATGCTCTATTTATGTCTCAAACTGTGAATACTAATGTTGATTAAGTGTTATTGCTGTTTGTGGAAACGGAGTATCAAGACCAAATGTTTGAACTTCTTTATTCCTCAGTCATTTTGCTGTCCTCTAATAATGCACTTTATGAGTGCAGGTGTGACTATTTGCCTACAACTATGTTAGGTGAGTTAGGTTTAGACAATACAACTACCGGGAAAAAGATCATGGTTTGGTGTGTTAGGTCATTTAGGTTTAAGGATGAAAATGTAAGAACCTAACATTGACTTTGGTCTTTGTAATCCATTTATTCTATCTGACATCCTCTATATGCAGACTCCGTAAAGTATCATTACAAACTGAATTGTGAAACTTGATTTTAGACCAGAATGACCAAAAAGTGTCATATTGAAATGTTCTGCACACTTTTAAGCAGGTTTCTCATTAGGTGCCCCACTTCAACTTGACTGCCTTTGTGTTGAGGAGAACTCTAATTTAGCAAAACATGTTTGGACTTCAAACCATAAATCCCTCTCTCTTCCATATTTGGCATTTTCCCCCTAACACCTCTACTGCTTCTGCTAAATTAGTTTTTCTTTTGTCAGCTGATTTTTATGATGGCAGGACTGGAAGCTCTGCCGTGTGAAGTTCTTTTTCTGTGACATTTTTGTTAATTAGACTTTCCCCGCAAATGGAGCAATTTGAGGGCATCGAGCATGTTAATGATCAAACGGTACGAGTGTGCACCTGCTCATGAACAGGTGGGATTTATCAGGCTGAAAGAGGCAATTTATGACAGGGTTCTGTAGTTGGGAGAGCTTAATGAATGTGACTTTGAACACTAAGACTGAGATGTTTGGGGAAATAATCTTTGAAAAAGGTTCTCGTATGAGTCTAATTGTATTTGTTTATACTGTCTTTATATCTTCAGAAGTATTTAAAGGGGCCCCGATATGCTATTTGGGGTTTAACCTTTCCTGTAGTGTGTTATACAAGTTTTTGAGCATGTAAATGGTCTGTTAAGGCCAATATCCCAAAGTTCCCTCCAGAAAAAGTTCCCCCCACCTCACAATCCCCCCTTTAACATGAGTAGTTTACAGTTATTTAGGGACTTTGGGCAAATATTGACACAATGCATCCATAAAAAAAACATTAGAGCATAAAGCTAATTATAAAGGCTTTCACTCATGCACAAACTTTATTATTTCCCATATTTCATGGAAAGGGACAGTTCTGTTTGTTGGCAGGGCTTTGGGGCCAAACACATGATTGACAGCTCCATCACCCGGAGGTCAGAGGTCAACCCTCTCAGGAAGCTAATGTGCTCCTACGGCACAGTGTCCTTGGGGAAGCTGCTGCAGGAAAGCGTTGACCTCCGACCTCTCTGAAAATTGACTGCATAAATGTGCTGTATGTAAGTCTCAAGGGGATGTGCACTGTATCGAGAAAATAACTCAAAATTGTAACCCAGAGCTAAAGTTCTCTAAAAGAAAAAGCAGACAATAAGTGGCTGTGTTAGCGGCCGAAATCGATACATCACAGGTAAACAAACACTTCTGTTCAAATATGAAGTGAGTATTCAAAAGATTATCTTGGATTGTTATCCTTTTAGTCCCTACACAACCAAAACTGTGATTTGGACACATATCGTTATTTATTGTAAGAGTTATAAAAATATATATAAAATAATATAAAGTGTACATTGACAGATTTATATATACACAGATGATTGTATTTTGAGATGGGAAAATAGCAAAAGTAGACAAACTAAACACATCATTTCTTTTCGAAATAAAATAATAATGATATCATTGTCATTGTTGAATATAATCTTATGTAATCTAGAACATTCGTTTCACTACAGGAATTGTTACGATTCAGAAAATAGCTATGTGCACAACATCTACAGTTTACAGGGACAAATATGTTAAAACACAACTAAACTTGTATTTTATATATTATTCATCCAAAATCCCCCAAAAATACGTCATTTTAATCTAAAAAACTAAAATGTCTGATCAAATTCATACATTTACAAGAAATGGGTAATATTCCATGACATTTCATGTAAGGTAAAAACCTTCACATTTTTATGAGAAAAGTTTAGTTAGAAAATCTGATTTCTCTTTCTAGATTTAAGTTACAAATAACCCCCCCGAAAAAACATCAGATCAAACATATATTTTTTGTCAGCTAATCATACGGATTAACAACAAGATTGAATCAAACTCATACATTTCTCGCAAATGACTTTATAATCTCAGAGAATATTCAAGTTGTTTTCTTGTATATGTGTGTACCACTTGAATTTAGATATATATTTATTTGATTTTGATGCATTTACAAAACAAAGTAATATATATTAGACCTGATAAATAATCTCAATTCACAAGCACAGATGAATGTCTGGGATCTTTGTGATGTTGAGAGTCAGCTATTTCAATTTTCAGTGAGACATGAGACTTTATGATGGATGAAAAAACTCTTTCTTCTCCTGCTGCGCTCACTACAGTTTCTCCCCAGTGTGATGCTCTGCCTGGGAATCTGTGTGTTATGTAAGGCATGGCAGATTGTAAACAGCAGGGATTGAATTGGCTGAGGGTTGCAGAAGTGAAGTTGATGTCTAATTCCCTGCCTGTCTGTAAACTGCTTGGTTGTAGCAGGTCATAAACCCTCTCTGTACACAGATGTAAACATGCTGCTGACGACTGAAAATCTGTTGAATGTATTTATTTACATATATTTATCTATGTATTACACATCCTGTGTCCTGTCTTTTTTCCAACCGGATTGGAAAATATATATATATATATATATATATATTTCCCCCAAAACATCAAACACATTACAGATACAGCTTCTAACTCTAAATTGTTTTGCTTTTTATGTATTTCTTGTCAAACATTACCATAAAACCTGCATTGATACTGCAACAAAAACTATCCTCATTATCATCCAATCAATTAAGTATTCTATTAATTCTATTAAATGTATTTATATTCATTATAAATGCCTCAATCTTTGAAAATGTGCACCCCAGTGACAATCATTAGGATACGTTAGCTTACATTTTCTTTGAAAAAGCCACACAACCTTCATTTATAAGACCAAAGTAAACAATAATATCTTAATATTTCAATATAATTAACTATATGTTAGCTAACTTTACATTTAGCAGCAAAAAATGTGTGCTAACATAATGATTTTTCAAACATTGGCTGAAATGGTAAGGCTGTTGTTACAGAACATTAGCAGTAAGCAAACAATAGCTACCATTAGCAAACTCATGAGGTTAGTAAAGGTGTTATTGGCTTAACATTACTATACCTTATATCAGAAGCATGGACTTGTGTAATGTTTAATATACGCTCAGCAGGACACATTATTTATTAACAATAAGCGACAAAACACTATACGGCATAAAATCAAACAGTGGTATGTAAATGCTTTTATTCATTCATGAGTAAGCGCAATAAACACTGATTTATCAGCATGGCTCCCAGTGCTGGAGATGGGCCTCAGCCTGGTTGGTGGTAACTGTAAATGTTTATAGGAATACTGATATGCATTTCCAAAGCACAATATCAATAAACATGATAAGAACCTTAAAGGGAAATGACAGTATCTTTAAACTTGGGCTGAGTTCTATATTGGTGTCTATTATGACTTTTTACTAAATCGCACATACAGCATCATGCTGCCCCAAATTCACACTAGAGCACCAAATGTGGGTTAATCCGCCGCTGTTACGAATTTCAGACACAAGGCAGTTGGACTCAAATGCACGACTCCAGGAGACAGAGGTAAAGTATAACAAAATACTTTAATTTCAAAAGACTCAGGACGCTCACAAGGAGGATAAGTAAACCAACACAAAAAACAACACTCTTACAACCTATCCTAAGGGAGTGCATGTACGTAGACACGTTGTGCCTCTCCACCTCTGTTCCTTACTTCTTATTTGCTATCCTTTTTCCCTCAACCTATCCTAAGGGAGTGCATGTACGTAGACACGTTAGTTTAGCTGCTATAGGCTTAGACTGTCGTGGGACACCTTAATTCTTCCTTCTGTCTGTCTGTACCTGTGTACTCTCATGTTCCGAATAACCCAGCTTCCCCCAAATTTCTTTTTGGTGTCTATCTACGCCGGGATCCTGAGTCGTGGCTGATCCTGTTGCTGCGGTCCTGTGTCCTGGATCCTCTATCCTGAGTTCTGTATTTGAGTCCTGGATTTCGAGTCGTGGCTGAACCTGTCTCTGCGGTCCTGCCTGACTCTCATCATACTACTTCCCTGATGGCTCCCACAGGATTGTTGACATCCTCGTGGATTCATCTTCTTATTATAGACACATGCATTTCCAAACATTTGGTCTACCTACGCTGTGAAATGTATTATCTCTTCGATTGACACACGGCATCTATTGCGCGTCTGTCCGTCCTGGGAGAGGGATCCCTCCTCTGTTGCTCTCCCTGAGGTTTCTCCCATTTCCCCTTTAAACTGTGGGTTTTCTCTCTGGAAGTTTTTCCTTGTACGATGTGAGGGTCTAAGGACAGAGGGTGTCGTATTGTCATACTGATATTCTGTAGAAACTGTGAAGTCCACTGAGACAAATGTAACATTTGTGATATTGGGCTATATAAATAAACATTGATTGATTGATTGATTAATGAGGTGAGAAAATACAACCAAACATTTTTTTTTCAAAAAGCTATTAACAAAAATTCTCTCAGTATGAGGAACAAAACTTACTAAGAGAACTCAGGAACATGGAACAGGCTTGATGCATGAAATAAACTGCGTATACGCTGGCTACTGACACAAGGACAGGACAAGACGAACTGGCACTAGACAAGGGGAGACTGGAGTATTTAAACACGAGGTAACTGGGAACAGGTGGAAACCATCAGGGGCGGGGCTGGTGAAGGCGGGGTAACACAAAATGGCGGAGAGTCAAGGGATCTGAAATGAGACACAAGAGGTAAGTACCAAAATAAAACAGCAAGTGGAAGACAAGACTAGACGTGTGACACGATAACTTGACAAATCCCTGACATGACTTGTCAATACAAAAATAACTAAACAAAACATGAAACATGACTAACCATTAAACTTGAGTATAAGTAAAGAGAAACATGCTAACACTTACTGTACATATTTGACGAGACACAACAGCCGCTATTTGTATTACAGAAAAAAACAGGTGGCCAGCTTTCATCAAGGAAATACCTGATCCTTTTTTAACATTAAACTAACTAACTTGTAATAGTAGATTTAATTGGACATGAGCTACAAGTATATATAACTATACTATCGATAACTAATTCAGTGAAAAAAAATAAGTAATGAGGGAAATGTTATTTCCCAAAAATCTCAAGAAATGCAACAGCATGCTTAAAATTCTCATTTGTATGGATTATAAAATCAAAATGAGCGCTGCCTGTTACCTGAACTTTACACATTTGCAGCGAGCTCTAGAGATGAATGGACCTCCATGCTGACCTGCAGTTATGGATTCCTTTCCCTCCCATCTTTCTCACAGATGTGTCAGCTGCACCGACTTTGATCCATAATCTATCCACTTGCAGACGTGATGTATGGACTCTCTGAGCCATAATGGCCACCAGAGATGTAGAGATAGATTAGCTGGGCAGTTAAAGCCTCTGTTTCACTGCTTCGCTTGGCGTTGTAAAAGGAGGTGGAGGATTTATAAGTGAAGAGAGCTCTGCCTTGCCCATTACAACACAAATAGCTGCATACTGACACAGGAGGGGAGAAAGATAGTGGAGATACAGCATGAATCCTTTTGTTTGCTTTTATAACGAAATGTGTTTTTCACGAACATTTGCAAACCACTTTACCAACGCACAAAAGGTGTTTTGTCTTGAATTTAAAGAGCATTTTAAACACTAAATGATTAATCTCCTCCAAACTGGTTGTTGTCAATATCCATACTTTTCGATTATAAATCCAGGTGACCGTCTTTTCAAAGTTCATTTAAAGTTCAAGTAAAGAGAGATGCTTTAATGGGTTTTGGTGAATTTCCTCAATGTCTTTTTTCTACCACAAAGACAAGAATACAACTTGCTCCCTATGTTTGAATTATCGTTAACATTATTATCTCAACTGCAATTTGTATTTTAGGCTAAATCCAGTTTTTATGGCACACCCAAATAAGTACAGTGAATTGGCTGTTAGACAGTGTCAATCAATTCATAAAATGATTATTGTGTTACAAAATGATAGATAGCTTTTTTAAAGAAGCAATAATTCATTTTTTGGCTATTTGGGGTGGTGAACGCAAAATGTATAAACATGAGATTGGCACATTATCACCCTGTATACAGTGATTATCACCATTACAATCAAACTGTTAAACCAAAATTGTGATTGCTGTGTGATTGTATGATTATAGAGATAATATAATCAGTGTATCTGAGTCAGATACACAGTTATCAGTTGTGTTTGTCAGTTACCATATCCTTTACCTCAATGTACTATGTGCATTGTGTTTGCCATAGCACTTTAACCTGGATTCCCAGAAAAGTATAATGTTGATTTGTCTTTTTTTAGGTTAGCATCTTGTGCTTTCTTTAGTCATAAATACTACTTTTACTATTACTATTTACTTTTACATTTTCTATTCTTGTCTGTGACGCCATTCAAGATTCAAAGGTTTTAATCTCATATGCACATAAACTACAGTGTAGAAATGGCAATGAAAATCTTATGACCCGAGTTCCTCCAACAACGCAACCTAGTTATATAATAAAATACAAATACAAAATAGTGTAAGAAGTCTATATACACGAGAACAGAATGTAAAATTAAATATTGTACAAAAATTAAGTCATTATGTTGTGTAATTGTATAATTCTGGACATCTCTAGAAAAAGCCTGGAGACATGAGTTAAGGATTTTGTGGGTTTACTTGCAAGAAAGACCTCAGTCACCTAATGCAATTTCTTTATACAGTCACAGATATTACATAACCTTATATAACCATTCATATACTATATAAGCTGAAAGGTATAAAATCATCTAAAAACATAAAACTAACAGATTGAAAAAAAAAGATTTGATCTGTTGTTGATATAAAGTAATTATTTGGTGCAGCACGTTGATGATATGTGGGTTAAAACTTTGATTTAACTTTGTATTAGGTTCCTAGTTGATCCATGATGTACTGCAGCGTCCAAATAATGACAGGAAGCTCTTGTTTGGCACTAAATGAGCTACAGCACAGTCTGAGTCCTTGGAGAATACATTAGTTTAATATTTGTGTGCTGCTCCTGGCTTAATGGGGCTTGATGATAGCGATGCTTCATCTCAAGGTGGACCTGCATTTTTCAGTCTGTACAAACAGGTATGACCTTCTCTATTAGTGACAACACCGCATTAAACAAGAGCTTTATTCTCTGCACAATACATCACTAGACGCTGTTTGTGAGTGAATCTGGCATCAGTAATACAAATAAATTGTTCACAATAGGTTCAGAAGAAGGAGGGTAACAGGTCATCAGAAAACAGGAGGCATTCATATTTACACCATTGGCTTCCAATGAGACATCAAAGCAATCAATACGCTGTGTTCTCATGACATGAACTGCCCATCCTTCATTAAGACTACCCAGTTCTTCTCAGAGGTTCAATGCATATCTGATCCTATTAACAGTATGATTTTATATTTCTGCTAATTGGAATTGGATGCTTATAGCGGAAGCAGTTGTCTAACAAAACAAAAGTTGTCAAAACTAAAAACGTGGACTGAGCACTCAGAGAGCAAGGAGATCCACCATGGCCGTTTCCATAAGTCAAACATATTGCGTGTATCTGCCCCGTTTTTCGGATTCACTCCAAAATGTGGGTTTCCATGTCAATATCTGCTCTTTGCACACGTCTTTTCAAAGTAAACATGTGCAGTTTTAGAAAGATTGAGGGTTCGCTTAAAAATTAGGAAAATGTAAATGCCTCCATAAGACTCCTTTGTTTCTTACGTGACATAGTTTGATTGTAGATTATAGAGTATTCCATTAATTCAATATTTTCGTTATATTGTGTATTATTCAGACACTCTGGTGATCTATCTATCTATCTATCTATCTATCTATCTATCTATCTATCTATCTATCTATCTATCTATCTATCTATCTATCTATCTATCTATCTATCTATCTATCTATCTATCTATCTATCTATCTATCTATCTAGTGACATCACTGCATAACACGCGCACTATAGCACTCCAACACAATGTACATGATAAACTAGCGAGTGGGACATCTCTAAATGGTTGACATATGGATCACAACAGCTGGTTGACCAGCTAACCAATCAGAGCGGACTGGGCTCTGGTTTCAGACAGAGGGTGAAAATAGGTGCTGCAGCACAGGCAGTATGAGAAAAAAGGCTTCACATTCAGCCTGGTGTTTTCTGCCAAACCAAGTTCCAGTCGCTTGAGCCAAGGCCAAGAAAAACAACATCAGGATGTCTCTTTATTAGCAGTGAGACATTTAACAGTCTGCATGTCTCTGCAGGAGGCAGGATCAGAGAAAAGAGCGGTGACGCACTTTAACACCGCTCTGAGACCGTTGTGGTGAATCCCAGAGGACGTTTCAAAGTCACAGAGCAGCCACCAGGCCTGTTCATTAAAGTAGGACTTTTTACAAGACGGCTCCTGGTACTTATCAACTGTAAAACATCCCGCTGGGTACGCAGCTTTTATTGGAGAGGAGACTGTTGTATATCACCTCCCTTTAAACTCAGCCTCAGGGACGGGCCTCTGGAAAGCTTCTGTGTCGCTGTGATTTGTGTCCCTCTCCAGTTTATTGTCATTGACTTTTTTCATGCATCTGTGTTCTTGGTACACAACAGGTTGTTGCAGAGACAGGTCCATAAATATCCTCAGTGTTATTCTCCACCACCTGAGCAAATAAAGCACTTGGTGCATGCAGGTGTGTGTTCATATTAAATGGTAAACATTTACTGCTGCTTTGTCACAATATTAGGCTGACATTGTTTTCGTCTGTCATTTGTTTTGCTTTGTACTAACTTACTAAGATTATCAAGTGTAGTCATGATGCCGAAAGGGTCTGGTCCCACTTGCCTTTTATTTTCAAAATATCCCTCAAAGACACAACCAGGAAGAGACTCATAATGACCAAAAGAGACATGATATAATTACAAAGACACACACAGACTACAAAAGACATAGAATGACTGCAAACAGATATAAAACAACTACAAAGACACACAAAAAGACCAGAAGACCCTCACAATAGATATAATTAAGCATCTACAAACAGCCACATATAGTAGACTAATGAGACACTCAAAATGACTGTGATGAATGGAAAAACTATAACAAAGAGACACAAAAACACAGATAGACGCAGAACAACAAAAAGACAAAACAGAGACTAAACATCTATAAAGTCTGTGTGTCTTGCTCATTATGTAACCTGCTTTTACAGGGCTCTTGGGTCTACTATATAAGTGATTATTATTATTATACATTAGGCATGTTGTGTCCCGTCAAAAATGTTAAGTCCAGTCATGTTTCATGTTTTTGTTTAACCATTTTCTGTCTCCCACTTCCTGTCCTGGTGTGTGTCTCCCGCCCTCATCAGCGTCAGCCCCGCCTCTGATTGTTTCCACCTGTGTCCAGTTACCTTTTGTTTATAGTCCCCAGCTTCCCTTTGTTCCTTGTCAGTTCGTCTTGTCCTGTCTCTATGCAAGTAGTCAGCGTGCCTGTGATTACTCACCTTGTTTCATGCCTGCTTTATGCTCTCGAATTATTTTGTAAGTTTGTTCTCCTCACTTAGTGAGCGATTTTTCTTTTGTGCCTTTTTTGTCACCTCATCCAGAGTGTCGATCCTTATTTATTATCCTGTTTTTGGAATAAAGTATCTTACTCATACTTTACCTCTGTCTCCCGGGTCGTGCATTTGAGTCCAATACCTTGTGTTTCCAAGTTCGTGACAAGGCAAACATCTCAGACATTTCTAATGCAACTGATTCCCAAAAAGTTGACCAAATAGTTCATACAAAAGTCTGGACCTTTCATCACAATTACTGACTCCTAACTGGACTATTACTGGGAGGTTGCATCAGCGAGCGACGGCCCTTTGATGCTCTTAGTGTTGTATTATTTAAACACAGTCAAGCTAAAAAGGTCCAACAGTGCATGAAGAAAGTGGAAAGAAATGTCAGTTTGTTAATCAGAGCCTTCTGTCCAAATATCACACACTCCCCTCAAACCAAAGGCACTGTGTGTGTGTGTGTGTGTGTGTGTGTGTGTGTGTGTGTGTGTGTGTGTGTGTGTGTGTGTGTGTGTGTGTGTGTGTGTGTGTGTGTGTGTGTGTGTGTGTGTGTGTGTGTGTGTGTGTGTGTTCTTCCCTTCACCTTTGTTAGGACCGATTTGAGTGTCAGACCTTGACATTAAAGAAATGTAATTTAATTTTTTATTTTATTTCATTAAATCAAGATAAGGGGAAAGTGAATGCATGATGATCAGGGTGGGATCAGTAGGGAGACACACGTACTTGTGTTGTTGTTGTTGTTGTTGTTGTTGTTGTTGTTCCACCTTTGTTAGGACCAATTTGAGTATCAGACCTTGACAGTGTCAACATTTTCAGAAAGTGGAACCAATTGTACCCTGTCCAATAATCAGGGTCCTCACAAGTGGTACAACTTTGTGTCAGTAACTGATGTCATTTATAAACAAACCCAAATCAGGTTTTCAACAACAATCAGCTGATTGTTGTTGAAAACCTGATTTGTGTGTCTGATACACCCAACCACACAATCAATTGTAAATTATAAATATATGTAGGCTGGCAGTCTGGCAGAGCAGCTGCCCCATCATGATATACTGAGAGTAATGGCAGGGACTAACAAACCAGCAAACAAACATTTTCAAACACACACACACACACACACACACACGCACGCACGCACGCACACACACACACACACACACACACACACACACACACACAATTGTTCTGTGTAAAAGGCCTTTAAGTGTATGTACCAAAACAAGTCAGCTTAATCAGTTCAGTTTTATTTTAAATATAACATTTTCTGTTTGTTTGTTTTCAAATGCGATAGTCACAAATTACATTTATTGATATACCAGCTGTTCCACTTCTTCCAAGCGTAAACACGTGTTCTTACACACATATACAGTACTAATGCTCACACAAATACTTGCTAAAGCACCACATGTGGACAAATCCGCCTCTGAAAATAGTCCCCAGCAAATGCAATACTACAGTAAGCAGCTGTTTAAGGAAATTATTGATTACTGAAAAATTAAACTATATGTTTGTTTTTATAGTGGGAATGGATCTGAGAGACACAGAGTCAGATGTCTTTTGAGGATAACAAAAATATTAAGTATTTTCCTTAAATTATTAAAATATCAATGTTAATATTAATGAAGTGAAGCTATTCAATCAAGTTGGAATTCAATCATATCAATACATACATCATACAAACATAAAGAACAACGTATGACATGTGGATGTATTTGTTTAAGTATTTTATCAGGAAGATGGACAAAGAAGAAGGGAAAAGTTGTGCAGCTGAACATTTATCTGATCCGCCCTGCATCACACAGTAGAGTCTCCCGAGGCTCTGCATGAAATGTCAGTTAAATATCAGAGACATGAGTTCCCGCTGACCATAATACTCCCTCAGAGAGCTCCAGCTATCATATGAGCAGTGATGAAGTGCAGCAAAGTGAGTGAGCAACAGCTGGGGTGCAGATATTGCAGTCATCTGTTCTCACTCCTTAAAGAAAACACTGCTGGGGAAAATGTCAAGACAGGCGTAAATGAAGTGAATATTTTTAGGGTTCAACACACAGATTAGATAGAGGACAACGTAAATTCAGCTTTTCTTTTGTAATACTATTTTCAGTTTAGGAGCTTCCACTCACACACTTAGGTTGCTGTCAAATGAAGTCGATAAATGAGTTTTTACTGACATCTCATGGTGAATTCTTATCAATACACTGACCTTCATGGTACAACCAAGTGTGTGTGAACGGGACAGTTGTTGATTTTATTGAAGTACATTTACTCAAGTATTGCACTTTTTGACATATTTGTGCCACTTATTTAAGTATTTTCATTTTATGCTACATATACTTTGTGTCGAATATTGTACTTTTTTATCCATATAATATATGTATCTAAAATGTAGTTACTAGCCAATTTTTAAATATATATTGGCTCAACATTGGTAAACTAAATGTAAACTAAAACATTACATGTTATTAAAACCTAATACTACCATTCTGCATACTGAGTGCTATTCTGTGACTTTTATTGAAGAACAATTTTCATAATTATGTACTTCTAACTTCTATTTTTGCAGATAAGTATTACAGAAAATAGTATTTCTGCTTTAAATCAAGTTAAACGTTCATTAACATTTCGACTTAATTCTAAACACTTCCATTTATTCTTAAGATTTCGACTTTATTCCCGACATTTCCACTTTATGAATATTGAAGTATCAATGTTTTTTTATTTGTTCTCAATATTATAATATTTATTCTCGACATATTGACTTTATTCTCAATATTTTGACTTTATTCTTAATATTTGTAACCTCATTTATTGATTTATTTTCCCTTATGCTGGTCCTTATACTGTAGTCTTCTTTCTGACAGAATATACCTTAATTTTCTGCCGCTTCCTTTAAGCCTGTCACTAATTCATGTGAGTTAGATAAACACATGCTCTTCCCCCATGAGGAAAATATAAAGTTATAACGTCCAGAACAGAAGTGGATTGTCTATAATCAAGATGGAATTCAAAGTGGACGATCACTTTAGAGCTACTTAAGGATGAATTACACGGATGCTCGAGGTTAAAGAGCGTTTATAGACTGCAGGATTCTGCGTAATCTCTGTGCTTTGAAAACTATAACCAAATTAGATAAAGTCAATATGCTGCAGGCCTCTTCTTATCCTATTATGGTTGGGCCTTCTCCACTGGGTATTCGGTATTTGAATAACCACACAGGCTCCACTTCATGTTATGTAATAACTGCTGTTTGAAGCAAAGTGCTGCGTGCTGACACCAGGAAGAGTTTAAGACATGAAATACAATCAGATCATTACATTTTACATAATTAGTCTGACCCGCCCCCTGGTCCAGTCCGTCAGCTGTATGTCTACACCTGTAGAGTACGGCTGTGCTGAGGAGGATTTTACCCCGGAGACATCGCGGAGAGACGGAGTGGCTCCACGCTTCGGGCTTGGCCTGCTTCCACCGGGCGTGTGCTGCTGTGCGGAGGAGGATTTTACCACGGCTGGGGCCTGCTTTCCACCTGTCCTGGTTCTGCTGTTGCGGAGGCCTGCTCCCACCTGTCGTGTGCTGCGGTGTCGTGTGCTGCTTTGCTGAGGAGACCTTTTACCCCGGGGATACCACGGAGAGACCGGAGCGCTTCCACGCTGCTGCTTTCGCCTGTCCTTTGCTGCTGTGCTGATTTGCTCCAGGAACATCGCGGATACTGTGTGCTGGTCTAGGAAAATGGTCCATATTGTGATTCTGCTGTGCTTGTTAACTGTTTTGGACTATGAGAAGATCTCAAGTCATTCTGAGAAGTCTACTGGATTCAGGTCTGTTCTGCCACCCGCAGTGGGCATCCCCTGCAAAGGGTCGGATGTGTTACACAAACAATTACCGGTTGCCTTGTCACAGACAATCTGCTCGACAAAATATGTTTGTCTTTTTTGTTTGCCTGCGATGATGGTTCTTCAGGACTGCTTCTTAAACTCTGATCACACTCTCGCAGACTTTTCCGGTGATTCTAAAGTAGATGACAATGTATGTGTGTCGATTAAGAGGAAAAGATGCCTGTTTTTTTTGTTGTTATTACTGTCAGGAAATGTACAACCTAACCCTGGTCCGCCCAGTAGTAGTAGTCAGATCGCTACTCCTGATGATTTTAAAGCTAGGTCTGGGTTGGGTTTCATCCACTTGAATGTGCGCAGTCTGTTAGGTAAACTAGATTTTGTCCGCATTTGGGCAAGCTCGACTGACGCTGACGTCATTGTTTTATCAGAAACATGGCTAAATAAATCTATTTTGGCCTCTGACATTGCCTTAAATGGTTATAATGTGTATCGTGCCGACCGGCCTAATAAAGGTGGTGGCGTTGCCATTTATGTTAAGAATAAGTTCAGTGTAACCACATTGGTTTCCAAATCTATCAGTAAGCAATTCGAATTTTTTGCCTTAAATATAGAAGTGGCAAAGGGTCAACTGGTCATGGTGGTGGGCTGTTACAGACCCCGCTCAGCTGTCAAGGACTCCTTGTCTTCACGAGCAAATCTTTTATCGCAACTAGACTATAAGGAAATAGTGCTACTTGGTGATTTTAACTGGGACTGGTTAACTGCAGTATCAGAGGATTTTAAAAACCTTTGTATCTCTTTAAATGTTACTCAGATTGTTGACAGTCCTACTCGCCCTAACATTAAGTCCCCTAATAAATCCTCCCTAATTGATCTCATTCTAACTAATGTTCCCTATAAATACTCATCTGTGGGAGTATTTGCGAATGATGTGAGTGACCACTGTGTTGTAGTCACAATTAGGGACACTAAGGTCCAAAAGGTTAAACCTCGTATTATCATTAAGAGAGACACAAAACATTTTGTGGAGCAGGGTTTTGTACACGATCTGTTTGGGTTTGATTGGGGGAAAATCGATCTGTGTGCTGATGTAGAAACTGCATGGTCTTATTTTTATTTTGGTTTTATGGAGATCATTGATAGACATGCACCCCTACGTACATTTAGAGTAAAGTCACGAGACAATCCTTGGTTTTCTGCTGAACTGTCCAGTCTCATGAGAGAAACAAGGCCTGGGCAAAGGCTAGGAAATCAGGCTCAGAGGTAGAATGGCTGCGTTTTAGGCAGCTAAGGAATAGCTTCACTTCACATGTCAAAAGTGCTAAGTCGAAGTACTATTTGTCAGTTACCACAGAAAACCTAAATAATCCTAGGAAATTTTGGAAAGCCATAAAATCGATATCCACCGGTGAGATCCGAAATGAGCTACCTCCGTGCCTTACCACAGCATCTGGCTCTATATCGGACAGGGCCACCATGTTAAATTGCTTTAATGAGCATTTTGTGTCCTGTGGCTCTCTGTTTGATTCTGTGACTAACTCTGCTTCTGTGAACACCCCAATCCGTGACTCTGAACAATGTGGTCTGGAAAACCCTTTCAGTTTTACTCCTTTTACTGTAAATGTTGTTCATGAAGCATTATCTAAGTTAGATCCTAAGAAACCGGCCGGCCCGGACAACGTAGAACCTTTCTTTTTAAAGATAGCTGCAGATTTTATTGCTCCACCTCTCACTACTCTTTTTAACCTCTCCCTCAGCACAAATGCAATTCCAAAAGTATGGAAGTCAGCTTACAGATGTAGCAGCTAATTTAGGACAGTTTGAAACGCGAGGGCCGTGATCAAGAGACTGCCCCCAGTCTGACTTGAGACCACCCCCGTGATAAATAAATGTAATTATTGTGAAGCCAGCTGCAATGGATCATTGATCAACCAGGGGGTGCAGTGGGGTTCCACACTGGAGCTCATGTGAAATTAACTTCGATACAGTAAGCTGGATGTACAGTACGTCTGGTACTACTGTATAGCGGATCTTTGTTAAGATCCATATGTCACGGATAGGATCATAGTCTGTGCTAAATAAGAGACATGTAATCATTTACAAAACATCACCATGTTGTTATTTAACAAAATAATGTTGTTTAGTCGAAAAAAATGAACGAGAGGAAATGCAGCCGGCTCTCGATTTTTAATCCTAATTTAATCATCATCTTCACCACGATAATTTATGTTTATGTTCGCCGAATTGACATGAAATCACTGACAAATATGAATATTCTGTATTCAACTTCATTAAAACGTTATTAACGTGCCTAAACTCAGTAATTCACTAAATATATTTATATTTTAATGGAGCCTTGTCAGGCAGATCAGGATCCCGACGCGTAGCGGAGGGATCCTGATCTGCTTGATTTCCTAGCCTTTGCCCAGGCCTTGTTTCTCTCATGCACGAGACTGGACAGTTCAGCAGAAAACCAAGGATTGTCTCATCCCTTTACTCTAAATGTACGTAGGGGTGCATGTCTATCAATGATCTCCATAAAACCAAAATAAAAATAAGATCCCTGGGTGTTATTTTTCCCCATAATGACCAAGTCGCTGCAAATTATCCCGCTTATTACATGGCCACATTCTCAACAAAGTAACGACATGACTCCCAATATTAATTGAAATGCTTTTATGGATTTAGAAAATGTTTTTATTGATTTAAAAAATAGTTGTATGTATTGATTTAAATTGACATGCATCCGCTAAGAAAAATAGTCCGTTGTTACCGTTTTTTAAACAGTCTGAATGCTGTGTGTTTACACACCTAATGGCCCATCAGCCACAGCTCTCTCTCTCCTCTTAGTAGCGCACACTCCTTTCCTGTAAATTACAGGTCCAGCCAGGCAAAACAGTGCACTTCTCTTTCCCGCACTACTGTGACAGACCATGGGGCTGGGTCAGCCACTAACATATTCATATTGCTCTTCTCAAAAAGAGAAATATGAACGTTAGTTTTTAACTGAAATGATCAAATAAAGTCAAAATGTCACAGTGTTTACAAACATTGACCATACCGTTCACCAGCCCCCACCCCCCTGCCTACTGTAGGCCTATGTGGAGTATACTCTTTGTTTAAAACTAATTGGCCATCGGAATGTGTGTGTCCCAACCCCCCCCCTGTGATATCTCTTCTCCAGCAGTCTGTAGGTTTGTGTTCGCATATTTATGCTGTCGCAGTTCCTAAATGACACATTTACACCTTACAACGATGTTTAAAACGAAAATTAAACGTTCAGGGTTTTTATTAATGGTAATTTTCAGACTGTGGGTTGTTTAGTGGTAGCTCATATAGTCTTGATTCTTGTGGTTAAACTTTTCGGTGGCAATGGTGTTTTTATTTATTTATTCATTTATTTAACAGGGACAGTGCACATTAATGAACATTTCTGTAAATGTGCCAGAGTTAGCCAAGAGGCTATTTTTCATCTGTAGTCCCTGGACAGATTTTAAAAGTCAATCTAAAACACATTTCATTTTAAACAAGTAAATACAATACATTTAAAACATGCAACATACATTACTGGGATACTTAAATAAAACAATTTAAAATACAGAACATTAAAACAAAACAAATAAAACAAAACAAAAGAACATGTTAAAACATGTTAAAACACAGGCAGTGGGTTGTAAGGAGCAGAAGATTGGGTCAGTGTTGGCAGAGCTGATTCCTCACTAACCATATTTTGAGTTTTGATTTAAATAAAGTGAATGTGGACTGGTCTCTGATTGGAGATGGGATTGAGTTCCATTGCTGAGCAGCTTTAACAGAAAATGAAGACTGACTGAAAGAACTTTTTCTGAGTGGAATAATGCAATCTCCTCTCTCTGCACCTCTTGTTACCCTAGTTGCAGTTGTGCGTATGTTAATAAACTGTCTAAGAGGAGGTGAGGTAAGGCCGTTGACAATCTTGTAAAAAAGGCAAGCATTTGCATGTTTACTGAGGTTTTCCCAGCTTAGCAACTTGGCACTAAGAGTACTGATATGTCTACCATTTATTTTCTGAGTGTAATATCTGCATTTTCTCTTTTGAAAAACTAAGGCGCCGTTTACACGAGGAGAAAACTGCTTGTATCTGCATAGTTTCGCGTGCGTATAGCCCTATTATTTACACGAGGCCGATAGAAACTGACCCCACAAACGATAACGGGTCCCAAGGTGGATAGATTTGCAAACGAAACGCTCTGGGGGGTCAACCGAGTCCGTGTAATCACCTCTATACGAATATTTCCTGAAAAAATAACGATAGCCCCACCTTTCCCCACCTCTCCTGCTCACTGCTGTAGCATGGCTGTGTTAATTAAACGCACAAGGGGTTCTTGAATGAAATAATATTATAAAAGGCAAACCAGAATTGTTAACGCCCAATATACTCCTTAAACAAAATAAACAGAGTCAGATTTCATGCATTGATCCATTATATTGACAAAGGAGGATCTCACCCGGTGTTTGTAGAGAATATCTCTCTGAGCGAGTCCTCTCCACGGAGACATGCTCCTCCTCCTGTCAGTAGCTACTGCTAGTGCTACTGCTACTGACCATGCTACAGATATTAGTGCAAAAATATACAGCTCCTCTACCACAACCATCAGCAACAAGTGGACATGGAGAATTACATGAACTACATGTTGCTAAATCCACGGCGCGGCGTAAACAGAAGGGTAGCCATGGCAACATTGCTGCGGGGCTGCTGCGGAGTCTTCTTCACTGCTTTTGGTGTATTTTGTGGCGGAAGTTACAGCGCCACTTACAGTCCCGGCATATGTACTACAGCGTTTCCAGCGGTCTCGTTTGAACAGACACGTTAAATGAAACAAATGCATGTGAACGGAACACTTTTTTGAATACGCATACTGTGCATAAACGCAAACGGTCCCGTGTGAGCGGGGCCTAAGTCTTAGGCCCCGGCTCCACGAGGACAAATACGGCAAAACGCATCGGAGTAACGCAAATGCAACCGCAAAAAACCTTCCGTCCCCACGCAATATACACCGGATTGTGTCAAGCTCCACAAGACGGCTCCGTTTACATCCAAACGCTGGAAAAGCTGCAGTACATATGCCGAACCTGTACGTGGCGCTGTAACTTCCTCCACAAAAGCAGCAACTTCCTCCACAAAAGCAGCGAAGAAGAATGGTTGTCATGGCTGCACTTCTGTGTATTCTCCGCGGTGGGGGCCGACAGAACCGGGCAGAGTTTTTCGCCGGTCAGCGTGTGTTAAAGTTTAAATCTTTATCAAAATTATAAAAGTGCCGGTCAAAGGTCTTCATTGTTATTTATTGAGCTTTAAAACAAATGAATAACGACGATATAATGATATATAATCATCAAATACATCTCTTTTTCCTCTCTTCTGACAGCGTCAGTGTCTGTCTCATGCAGCAGCTGATCCTGTAATGAGTGACCCGACAGTAAAAATGAACATATTTATAACTAGTTTAGGTAGTTTGAGAGGTAATTAAAATAGCTAAGGGTGATGATCTGACTTGAAGTGTGTGTTTTGCTCCCGCTGCATCACAGCGGCAGGAGCTGCGTGTCTCCGTCCTGTCAGATTAGACTTCACTCGCGTTTATGTCCATATCGAGATAAAGATAAATAATCTGAATTCAAGGAGGAGCTCCTGTAGATGTTGCACAAAGAACTGTAGCATGGTCAGTAGCGACTGGAGCACGATAGCAACCCCGCGGGGGAGAGGCAGGGAGAGGCAGGGCTATGAAAACGAATGACCGTATAGGCGACTCCACGGCCCCGTTGGACCCCCCAGAGCGCTCCGTTCCCAGATCTATCCACCTTTGGACCCGTTGTCGTTTGCGGGGTCTGTTTCTACGTTTCCCTTACGGCGTCGTGGAGCTTAGAGGGCTATACGCATGAGAAATATGCGGATTCAACCAGTTTCCGTCCTCGTGGAGCCGGGGCCTTAGTTTGCCCATAGTTTGGCCACTCATTTTTAATCACACACGTCTCCCCATCCCATTCAAATTCAAATTCTTGACTGAAAGAGCAGTGTAGCCTACAGTACATGTAAATAGTTGGCATTGCCTATATGCATTTGAAAAGAAATAGTAACCCCCTCTGAGTGACTAAGTGTTGACTTCACATCTTGTCACAAACCAGGGACTTTACTTCCTGATTTTTGGAAGACAAGACTGACCCAAGATACCTGTCCATAGTGGAAAGTGAAATTGACATTGTCAAATTTAATAAAAATGCAAATTAATGTTCACATTTGGGAACCGATTGGAAACATAGGACTCAATCTTTTGCTTCACATTGAGGGGAAGAGGCATTTTCCCATTGGTCCCAGTCCAGTTGGTTCTTTTCACCATTCTCCCATATGTTACAAATGGCGTTATGGCCATGAAAATATTAGCAGCATACAGTAGATCTCAGGGCGATGCTGTCCCTTAAAAAAGCTGTCCTGATAAAAATGTTCCTCTCGCTCTGAGGAAACTGCCTTGGTGGGTTCATCAGGTGTGGCCGCCGACCCTGGAGTGACCACTGGCACTGGAATGACCGGTGGCAATGGTGTTTTTATTTATTTATTCATTTATTTAACAGGGACAGTGCACAACAATGAAGAGGGTGTCTGTTTCTCTGCTGTGTAAATGTACCACAACCTGCAAAAAGAAGCTGTCTAGCCCTGTTTGTATTTTTGACCTTTCAGATGTTGTTGTATAGCCTCTGGAGCAGAAATGAAAGAGTTTTAAAAATGTTTACGTTTTGGTAAGTTTTTAGGGAAATGTTGTAATATTGCAATGTTGGCCTTAGGTGGGAGCAGAATTTCTAACAATTTCTAACAACCTAAACTAGTTATAAATGTTTATTTTTACTGTCGGCCGGGTCACTCATTACTGGATCAGCTGCTGCATGAGACAGACACTGAAAAGTATTATCATCTGAAATTAATCATTATGTTATTAGTATTAAATACATATAAGTATTTTTACAGCTTGTATTTAGAAATACTCTGTTGTAATTATTGATGCATAAATGTGTTCATCCATTCAATGTGGCATCTGCTATAATGGGGTTAATGTATGATATTACTTAATAATACAATACACTATATAATATATGATATGATAATTACATTTGAATTTGATTCATTTCTTATTTCATAGTTTCTCTTCATTATTGTAACAGTTCTGTTTCATATGAGTGTTGAGAGCTGTATCCATAAATCTCTTAATTTTGCCCTCAAAGTGCACCAGATTGATGCATTTAACTTCAATTTAAAGAAAAACATCTTCTGTTGCCAAAGTGCTGTACATATAATAAAAATACCCTACAGTAAAGACACTTTACAGCAAATACAACAGCATAGTTTGTTCAGAATATCAGTATGAGTATGAGCACCCAATATTGATGTGTTCAAATGCTCTTCTAAACAAAACTGAAAGTCCATGAAAAGTTGTCTTTCTGTATTTGTGAATGAAGCGCCATCTCCTGGTTAAATCCTGAAATTGAAAATCTGGCCACGCCCTCTTGGAAAATAGTGGGAGGGCTTAACATTCCCAGATACTGGTCTTAGGCAGGTAGCTGGCAGGTAGCTGGCAGGAAGCTGTAAGCTGGAGTCTGAAATAAGCTGCTACATCTGTATGTCTTGCCTTTACTGAAAGGAGGGGGGGCAACTATTTTAAATAACTATAGGCCAATCTCTAAATTATCAGTTCTGGCTAAGGTTCTTGAACGCCTAGTGAGTGAACAAGTAAAGGTGTTTTTATGTAAAAATGACATCCTGTCTAAACATCAGTCAGGCTTCAGAAAGAAACATAGCACCATCACTGCGACAATGAAAGTGGTGAATGACATTACGAGTATTTTAGATAATAAGCAGAGTTGTGCAGATCTATTTATTGACCTTTCCAAAGCTTTTTTTTTTTTACCGTCGATCATCGCATCTTAAAGCAGAGGCTACTCAGTATTGGCATATCCAGCCATGCAGTGGGGTGGTTTGTGAACTACCTCTCTGAAAGGTCCCAATGTGTTCATTTTGATGGGCTGTCTTCTGAGTGGTTGAACATTGCTAATGGTGTTTCTCAAGGTTCCGTTTTAGGTCCACTTTTATTCTCCATCTACATCAATAGTTTAGGTGAAAATGTGGATGAAGCTACTTTACATTTTTATGCGGATGATACCGTGATGTATTGTGTAGGTCCCTCCATTAAGGAGGCGGTTGTTAAATTACAGGCTCTTTTTAACATTATTCAGACTCAGCTCGCTGAACTTAAGCTTCTTTTAAATGTTGAGAAAACCAAGGTAATGCTCTTTTCTAAAGCTAAAAAGACTCCAGAGACTGCTTTGGATATTGTTACTATGCAAGGACAAGTACTTTAAGTGGTTACCTGTTATAAATACCTTGGTATCTGGCTTGATGATTGTCTTCAGGTCATTAATCTGCTTAAAAAGCTGAGGGTTAGACTAGGTTTCTTTTTTAGAAACAAGTCCTGTTTCTCTTTTGAAGCCAGGAAAAGGCTAGTCACTGTGACCTTTTTACCTGTGCTGGACTATGGTGATTTGATATATATGAATGTACCTGCCCATTGCCTGGAAAGGTTAGATGCTGCCTATCAAAGTGATCTGAGATTTGTTACTAACTGTAAAGCACTTACTCATCACTGTACCCTGTATGCCAAGGCACGTCTGCCTTCACTTACTGTACGGAGGCTCAGTCATTGGTACATATTTATCTATAAAGCTATGCTGGGTAAACTCCCAACTTATATATGCTCTTTGATCTCACAGAGAGTGACAAGTAGCTATTGCCTGAGATCCCAGGATGTGTTTTTATTACATGTGCCAAGTGCTAGGACTGTTTTAGGTACTAAAGCTTTTATGTGCGCTGCTCCTCTAGCTTGGAACACTATGCAAAACAAATTGAAACTGAGCATTTTGGTTCCCTTGCATCATTTTAAAGCGCGGCTGGATTAAATGTTATTAGATACCTGTCATTGTGAATAGGTTGCTAATTTATACCCCTGTAATTATGTTGTGATGTCCTTTTTGTTTTCTGTTGTTTTTATGTGTAACCAATGTACTGCAGGTCTCCCTTGAAAAAGAGATCGTTGATCTCAATGGGATTTTTTAACCTGGTTAAATAAAGGCTAAAGAAAGAAAGAAAAGAAAGTCTAGCAAAAGACTATAGCAGGTTGAAATACTGTCAGTCTAAAAAACTTGATCGGCATCAGTTACGGAATGTTATTATTATATGTTTTTGTTTGTATTATTACCTATTTTTTACTTCCTTTTTGATGGTTTTGTTGTACATTATTTTACATATTTCTTATTGTAGACTAAATGTTTTTAATTTATACCAATTTTCCTTGACTATTGCATTCTTTTTTACTTTTGATTTTAATTTTGCTCTATGTTATTAAAACAAGGCCAATTATTTTTCGCGGAAAACCTACAAAAATAAACCTGCATTTATAATTATAATTATTTATTTATTACAGCAGATATTTAAACTTTTTAAAGCAGAAGAAGAGAAAAAAAAAATGTGTATTTTTAGACAGTTTTACAGCAGCTAATTCAGAAATAATAAGTAAACAAAGGTTTTATTATAGCACGAGGAAAACACAAAAGAATAGTGTTTTTATTATAAATCTTGCTCTTGTTTAACTTTCATTTATTTCCTAGGTTTGCTGTTTTCAACCCTCGACACATTATTGGTTATTTGATTAATGTTAAATGTTACAGTTAATCAGTTACACCTGGGCTCTTCCTGCTAACATATCTGTGTAAAGTCAGCACAGCTGCTGCCCCCATCTGACTAATCAGCCGGGTAATTAAAAACACCTGTGTGAATGTGCATGGTATTTCAAAATGTCCAAAAACATCAAGGACTTTGCTGATCCCCTTACTTTCCATCTGGTGCCTTGATCAGGTCAAAAAGTTCAATTTGTCCAGTTCACATTCGCCTAAAATGTACTCTGTGATTATTGACATGGCAAACATTTTACCTGCAGAACACCAGACTGTCATAAATAAGTAAAGACTGTCACTGGAAATACTTAAATATACAGTAATTTAGTGCTGCTCGATGATTCGCTTGGTTTTGTCAGTCTTGAAACAAAAGTTGTTCACTTTTATGTGATATAAAACAGAAAAGATGGACATTGCATTTTTCTGATATTTGTGCAAGAAAAAAGTCTTGAAAATGTAATCGAAAATGATGTAGCATATAAATAATTACAATACAATATTGTTATATATAATGATATTGCTACACTGGAACTGCTACTTTCATTCAAGTAAAGGATCAGAAAAAAGCATATCAATAAATGATAAGTAGCTCCACCTTTACCAACTACAACACTAAAGTGATGTAATTATAACCCAATATTGTTATTCTAAAATGGCCCATATTGTATAATAAATACTATTACTTTTGATACTTTAAGTACATCTTGATGTTAATACTTTTGAACTTTTTTTTTTATGAATTTAAATGTGTACACTGTGGAACTGTACTTTATTTTCACTAAATTAAGTAAAATATCTAGATCAGGGGTGTCCAAACTTTTTTCAACGAGGGCTACATACAGAAAAATATACGAAGGGCTGGGCCAGGTGAGGTGTATTGCCTCATAAGGTCAGTTATAAGTTGGAAAAATCAATCCAATGTAGGTAAATTATTCTTGATACTTGAAAATGCTTTAAGAAAAAAACAGCCTACATAACTGCTCTCCATGGTTTCATTTATTTTGTTGGCAGCTCATTCCTTAAAACAGAAGCTTCAGATTGCTTATAATAAGAGGAAATATGAATGGTATATTTCAAGGTTGTTATGTAAATGTGTTATTGGGCTTTTTCTCATCAACTAAGATTTGTTAGAACATGTTTTCAACTTTAATTGACTGAATTTATTTGAAAATTGGGCATATTAACACATGAATACAGTGTAATATTATTGAACATATATATTTAAGAAGTACAAAATAAGAAAAGCAGAAGTTTATTATACTTAAGTCATTATACTTTTTGTATTTGCTGAGGGCTGATTCAAAATGGTCCGCGGGCCGCATTTGGTCCCCGGGCCGTAGTTTGGAAACCCCTGATCTAGATACTTATTTTACCATTAATATCTATAGGCACGTGCACACATAGACATCAAAGTGGGCTTGAGCCCCTGCCCTTTTTCTTCCTCCAGAGAAAGTGCCCTTTTCCCCCACTTTTTTTTATTTTTATAAATGAATATATATATATATATATATATATATATATATATACTGCTGTTTGCGCACAGTTTCCCTTTCCAAAAATATATTGATTGAATAAAAAATTAAAATATCAGGTCGGGAGATTAGACTCTGAAGTTCCGTAGCCCTCCCTCCACGTCTCCTGCACAGCGGTGCGGACATCGGCAGTCCCTTCAGACAGACAGGTACAGACTGCCGAACATATAATAACCACCTGCCCTTTATATAGACCACCCTCGGAAGCCAGCCTCTTCGACGTAGGACCAGAGATGCGGGCATGGCTACACGACACCGAGTTGGACCTCTGACGTTACACGAAAGAAGAAGAAGACAGACAGGTAGCAGCACCTCCCACTTTACTGTCCCATGTTATGCCGGCTTTTCTTGGCTTATTTTGAAGGTGAGGGGTGATGAACAAATTACTAAACTGCCAGTGCCTCAAGTTTACAGCTAATTAGCTAAAAGACAATAACAAATATAGTTAACTAAGGTAGGCTACTAGCTAATGGATAAGTTAGCTCAAGGTTTAGCTAAGGCAATTTATCATGGGCATACAGGCTAATGTACTGTACTTAAGGGGAGACACTTAAAGTGAATACAGTAAAATGTGTATCTAATAATGTCATCACAATCGCCACATTGATATGCAAGTTAGGCGTTAACTAGGCCTAATTCAAATGCGCTAATTTGCATGCAGTTACCAAGGCATTGCAGGTGAAAAGGATAAAACAAAAAAACACATCACCTCACAACTTCCCCAGATAGTTACTTACGTCAAGTCAGTATTTTCCCCTGAAATGTTATGTTTAAATATGCAGATTAGCTTTAATCTAGCCTATAGATGAATTCAGACATTGTAGTAAAACAAACACCATTTATATGTGAAAGAAAACATGGAAGCAAAATAGACCAAAATAACAAGTAGGCTACATGAAAAAACGATATGTTTGCCTGTAATGTCCTTAAACAGTAACTTCATAATTTTGATTGTTGGCTGCTCATTTAATAACTATTAAATGTACTAGTTTGTTGTCTGCTCTTGTACATTGTGAATACTAAAGAAGACCATTGTCTCTGTGTTAGCTGATTATTTTGTAGAATTCTGTTGAGTATTAAACAATTGCGTGAGTGTGAGGGTATTAAAATAAATTGGTCAGTAAGTCAGAGATGTGCAACTATATTTAACTTTTTGTTTTACATTTTTTTTTATAAATGAATATGGGAAGTGCCCTTTTTCTCACTTGAGCACCTGCCCCCCAAAATGTCTGTGCACGTCGCTGTCTAGGACAACATGCATTTTGAAATATGCCTTAACACCAGACTACATAAAGTTACATACAGGTCTAACTTGATTAACTTAAAATCAAAGAGCCAATAAAGAGTATTTTAATAAGTCTAAAAAGTATTTTTACTGCAGTTGCTTCACCAGCTCCTCGTCAGTGACAGAGTCTGGAGGTTTTTGCAGATTCAACATTTTCTCCCTGCCGAGCTTCAGCTTCGGTTTGAAGCCCACAGAGAGCAGCTCCTTCTGGATCCTCTGCTCCCTCTGCCGGCTCAGCAGAGTGAGTATCTCCCGCCTCTGGTCGGCCATGGCGGCATACCGCTGCCTCTCCTCCCGTCTCTGCCGGAGAGCAGACACGCTGGGCGGCTGTGGGGCCGGGGCGGAGGGCTTGGGACCGGCGCTGCTGCTGCGCTGCGGCCGGAACACCGGCAGCCTCTGGCGGATGTCTGCGGACACCAGCCGGGACTCCAGCGGCGGCAGGAGGGACAGCGAGCTCCACAGCTGCCGGGCATGGGACACATCCTCCGGAGAAGAGCCGTCAAACACGGTGAAGCATTTATCTAAGTCCTCCTGCTCAACCGATGCAGACATTTAAATTTTCTTACAGAAAAGTGTTAAAAAGAAACTTGAAGCAAGTGAAGTTAGCTGTTGTTTGGTATAGTCATTAGTCACCATGGAAACCAGACATCGCATAAACCTTTCAAAATAAAAGAACGTTAGGCCCATAGTATGTTAGCTAACTTGATTTCCCCTTAAGACAATTGAGAGTTTACTCAAAAATATCGTTTTCAGTATTCGTAATATGATTGTCAACCCAGTAACGTTTATAATACTTACACATTTGTTCAGCAGGATGTTCTCCACATTAACACCGTTTATTATTAATTTTTTTAAAGCTACAGTTCACTAAGATAAACAAACTAGGCCTACATCTCGGCCCTTGACTTCACATTCACCACCCTGCCCAGTGCCCACTCTGTCGGATCTGTTTTAGTAATGACCGGCTTCACATATCCCTTTTGGTTTGTAAGTAGGCTATAGGCCTACTTTTAACGATATTTGGGAATTAGCCGATATGAAATATGATATATCTTAGTGTAGCCTATGTTGTAGGCTATAGTCGTTTGTGTACAGTAAGTGTTAAATGATTATGTGGAAATCAACAATCAACTACAGCTGGCAAATGAATATTTTGAAGCATGAATTGAGTTAAACTGTAAACGTACAAAATAAGAGTTAAATTAGCGGAAACTTAAAGTTGTTTTAAGTACAATGCTTGAGTGAATTTAGCAGCCAAGAATAATAACAGAAACAATTGCTCAATATCAGAAAAACCCCAAATTCTGTTTAGAACATTTATGCTTTTGTTTTGAAGGCAAACCTCTCCTGCTTCTGTGATTGGCTGAATGGACGTCTCTGCCAACTTTGGAAACGAGGTGGGTCGCGCGCGCTTCTGCTCCACCCCCAGGTATCGCGGGCCAGTTTAAATAGTGAGAAAGGAGGAAGGACATGATCATCATCATCAGTTCATTTACCTGACATGATATTCTCATTTCCCTGGAGTGGAGTCTGCATCCTGCACTGAGGGCTGAAGAACTGCACAGTGAGTACAAATACTTCATTTATTCATATATTATATACTTTTTATACGATCATATTTAATACAGAAGACAAGGGCAGGCTAATACTCCCATGTAATGAATTCAGCTGAAATAACCTGCTGAATTCATTTTAATGTGCAAAAAAATAACTTGTGTGTATATAAAAGTTATGTCACTTTTAGAGCAATATGTGACAATATTAATTAATTATTAATAGAGTTGTTAATTAAGTAGATATGAACATTGATTAAAAAACCAGTAGCCTGCTACATTATCCTGAATTTCTTGTAGTGTTAAATGGTTAACACTTCTTGGTATTTGGATCATTATGGAGGATCATTGACCTTCACTTAAATCATTAAATGTCTCAGTAAAAATGTCAGAAATCTTCATTAGAGATTCCTGCTCACATACCTGCTCTGTTGTGCGTGCACGCCTGTGCCACCCTTGGGTGCACCTTGTGACATGTCACCATTTTGGTGTAAACGGTGAGCTTGGCTGGACACATGAGCCGCACCTTATAAGGTAGTATGCCTGCTAAGTCCCGTAGCATCCCTCTTTGGGCTACCAAAGCTACCAGGAGCAAAGGGGTTAGCCAAACATGGGCATTCCAGCATGGCAGCCGAGTTGTTTGATTATAGGTATTATCTTCTGTGTGCTGCTTTTCATGTTTTATTGCCTGCTCTTCCATCGGAGGTCAACGCAGCCTTGTGACCTGCAGGCAGAGGCAGAGAAGAGGATAAGGGAGTAAGTAGCTCATTGTGAACCTGTAGGGAAATGCACTGAGGCAGTTATCTGCAGTAATGTGTCATAAATGTAAATTAAATTAGAGTGAAAGTCGGCAGCAGTTTGAGGGACGAGGATATGTTTTATGATGCTGGTTTGTCCTCTGTGTGATGTGTTGTAAAACTATCCTCCTCTGTTGGATGATAATTGAGCTCTTTCAATCTTACACTCATTAAGTACTTATTCAAATAGTTTTGAAGAGTTGTTGGGTTAGGTTGGTTTTTTTTGCTCACTGTATGCTTCCAGCTCTTTAATCACATCTGATTAACCAAGGAAGTTTTTGAGTGTTAATATATATATTAAAATAGATTTTTTTTCACCAGGCTTTAACTTTGATTGTTTATTCTTAAAGTATAAATATAAAATGTTACAAAGAAATACTTGAAACTAACGGCCAACGTTTTTTGCTTACTTTTTTTAGGTTCAGTTTTCTTCGGTCCGCAAGACTTTTCACAACACTTTGTTAGTGAATTAATATTTTATTACAGTACAAGTTCATTTTACAGCACATTTTTAACAAAAGCAATTCAACGTGCTTCCAATAAATCATAAAAAAGGCCCAAAAAGATTTTTTAAGAAAACATAAGAAATACTGTAAGCTTTAAGTAGGGCAAAAGAATAAAAATGGAAGTTGATAAGGTATTAATTCAAGAAAAACGATAAGAAATAGTTTTCTGGGAAATCTGATTATTTTCTTTTTTGCTTGAATAAGAGATCAATACCAGTTTCGTGTCTGTACAGTACTGTATGTATGAAGCTACCACCAGCAGCCGATTAGCGTAGCATACATACAGCTGGTAAACCGGGGGCTGCGTGGTCACCAGCACCTAGAATTGTTGTTTCACAAGAAATTATGTGTTCAACTATTTATTTTCTAGCAGCAATGATTTGCAGGATTCTGCTGCTCCTGTTGTCATGTTGTGGTTCACGTTTTCAGCTATTTTGATTATGTCGTCTGTTATGTCAGCAGGCCAGAAGTCAAACCGAGGTCAGAGGTCAACCCGACTCCCATCGACCCACCAGAGGCCGACCCAGTCGTCAGTACCGACCCAGACCCCACAGCCTCTGAATCTGAGCCTGAGATCGACTCGACTCCTGACGCTGAAACCTCCAACATGGCTGACCCGGCCCCCGACGACAGCAAGTTCCTCTTCCTGGATAACGACTTCCGCAACAGTGGGGTGGCGCAGGCGGATTGGTCCGCCAAGAAGATGGTGTGGATCCCGTCGGAGAAGGAGGGCTTCGAGACCGCCAGCATGAAGGAGGATAAGGGGGACGAGGTAAAGGACGCCAGTATGAGATAATCCAACTGTAGTCGCATAACTGCATACCAAGTACTCTGATTCTTTACTGCTGAGGAAAAGTAGAAATAACACATTCTAAATATACTCCTTTACCAGCTTGGCAATATGGAGCCAATTTAAGGTACTTGGCAGAATATTATTTCATCATATCATATCAGTAAAAAAAAGGGTTAGGTAAAAGGTAGAGTTCAGTTAAAAATACAATATTTGCCAATAATTGGGAACCGTTTTAAAATCAATTAATTTGAGAAAATGTATTTACGGCTCTTAAGCCCGATTGCCCCCGCCCTTAAGAGGTTAAATGAGAGGATTTTAAGCTTTTCATTTTCATATATTATAGGTTACTTCATATTTTGGGGTTTCTGGACATGAAATTGCAATTTTTGGGAAAATAAAAAAAAATGTATATACTAAATGAGGTACCATTCATTTAAATAGTTATGGCACATTAATCGATATTGGAAAAATAATCGGTAGTTGCATTAAGCAGAGACTAAAGTGCAGAACTTCAGAAAATGTTGAAATGGTCATACAACAACAACAAAAGTCAAGGTTTTAATGTTCATTGGCAAAAATCTGATATCTTTCCAAAAATATTTTTTGTTTGTGTTTATCTGTATTTCTTTTTTTCAATCTGTTGGTACAACATTTATTTAATTAAAAACATTAGCGGAATCTGTTGAACACTGAAGTTGCATCTTGTGACATGATTTTTTTGTGTTAATCTTTTTCTTATTTTGAACATTCTGTTTTTATGGAAAATGTTGGAAACAATAAGGTCTTAAACGACAACACAGAGGCAGGCAAAGCTTTGATTCCTGGGTGTGTTTTGGGCTGCAGGTGGTGGTGCAGCTCTCTAACGGTCAGAAGGTGACGGTGAACAAAGACGACATCCAGAAGATGAACCCGCCCAAGTTCAGCAAGACGGAGGACATGGCCGCCCTCACCTTCCTCAACGAGGCCTCCGTCCTCCAGAACCTGCGGGAGAGATACTTCTCCAGCCTCATCTATGTGAGCCACACACACACACACACACACACACACACACACACACACACACACACACACACACACACACACACACACACACACACACACACACACACACACACACACACACACACACACACACACATACACAAACACTTATAATTGTCAGAAAGTTATCAAGGCACATACAACATTAAAAATACACGATTTTGCAGGATAAGATGAGCCAATAAATGCAAATACAAAACTCAAAGTATATTCATAGTATAATCCAGTTCAAAATGTTTGTCCTAAAATGTATCATAGGGGATTAAATAAATCATATGTGCAAGAAGAAGGAAAAATGACATGAAGAAACCAAGGATTACTTTCCATAAAAAAAAAAGCATGAACTCAGAGTTACGGGAAATCAAATAACATTTCTTAAACAATAGTGCCGTATTGATGTCTTGAGGATGACTCCTCTCTGGATAAAAGTGAAACAATGAACGTTACATACAAATCTAACTGATGTTATCTCTGTGGAAAAAGAAAGAGAAGCAGCTCTTTTATATCTACCTGTAAAACCTAAATATGAGGACTAAAAAGAAGCTTCCTAAGCCAGAGGTAACCGACTGCTTTTGTTCTCCTTATAAACCCACACAGACTCCACTTTTAGGTGAAAAAGTCCTTGTTCAGGGACTGTGTGCAGGCGCTATAGACTCAGGATGTACTGAGAGGATCAAGGGCTTATGCTTTTTATTTTTTCAGTCTTACAAAGTCTAATAAGGTAGGGCGATGTAAAATTAAAAAAGCCACGCTGATGCATCTAATACAGACGGCCATGAAGATAACTGCAGGTTAGGAACTGAAGTCCCTCCGCTCCATATATGAGCAGGCCAAACCTGAGCAGCCAAAAACAATATTATACTGTGAACTGTGAATTTTAGAGGTGATCCCACAATGTAAAGTAAATACATTATTGAGAACCACCTAAACCTGGATTCCAAATCAAATAGGATGCAGGGTTTGAATTCAAACTGCAAGCAGTCATTTTAATGTGTTTTTTTTTGCATGATATTAAAGTTTTGGAGGCTGTGCAGTATGTCAGAAAAGCTTGTGTAAAATATTCATTTGGGATTTTAAGGTTTAAAATATATGATTTATTTATGTTTCGGCGAATATATTTGGGTTTATTTTAGTTGGCATTAATAAATGTGATGTAGGTCTGAGATTCAATTTTGTTCTCAGTTAATCTAAAGCAAATGTTTTGATTTGTTGACAAATTTCCTTTTCTGTAGAAAATTGTGAAAAATTTCCAAAACCCAAAAGATACTTAGTACCAGTATATCAACTGTATATGCTAACGTATTGTTGCGTAAGGCACAATTAAACCAAAACAAACAAAAGGCACCAGAGGAAAAGAGAAAACAAGACATTTTTAGGAAAACCTGCTCGTGCCAAATGAGGGGCTCAGCAATCTGACACCTTTAAACAAGGAAGGAGAAGGCAGGAAAAGTGCCAAACTACTGAAATAACTGTACCTTTCACCCGGTCCTTTAATGTGTTGGTGGATTGATGGATTACCGAACAGTCCTATGAGGCACAGGTCCAGGGCGCCCTGGCCTTGACTGAACAAAGAGTCCACAAAGACACAAAGCAACTAGAGTACAACATTATGTGTACCTTGCTTCTTCGTAGGACAGATGCTGCAGCCTTTTGCATGTATGTCTGCCCATGGAGAGGTTAAAAGTAAAGGAAACAAACAAGATAAAGCTGACATAATTGTATAGGAAAACAAGTTCTGAGGATTTATTTATATGAAACTTAAAACTAACATTAATACACAAAGCATTTTTGATGTGTCTATTACACCATGTCCCTACTATGTTCTTGGAAAATCATGATATAAGGAGGACAGTGTTCCAGGACAATCTGTTCAGCAGAGTGTGTTTATCACTTTTAACAACCAGAGAGATGATCAGTGCTCTGACGTTGTGACTTCCTCTCTGTTCCCGCAGACATACTCTGGTCTGTTCTGCGTGGTGGTGAACCCCTACAAGATGCTGCCCATCTACTCTGAGAAGATCATCGAGATGTATAAGGGCAAGAAACGCCACGAGGTGCCGCCGCACATCTACTCCATCACAGACAACGCCTACAGGAACATGATGCAGGGTAACTCTGCGTGTGTGTCAGTGATCAATCATATATATATACTGTATATATATATATATATATATATACAGTATATATCATCAGCATTCCCGCCTTCAACGCTCGTGTCTGAATGATAACCCTTGATTTGTGAAACTTAGCAAAACCTCTTTTGTGAATCGATACAACCATGTATGATATTGACATTCAAAGGGTACATTTACCGATTACAAAACAATTAACAAATATTTTGTCCTTTCTAATGGGAGAAAAAAAAGCCTAAATGTTTTCCCTAGCCACTTAAGCTTACCTTTAAGGGATGGTTTTCATTGGTTCAAGAAGCGGATCTGACCAGATTGAGTGTGGCAAAGTGTTTTAAGACATGCCGAAGTGCCCTTCTGTAAGGCACTAGACCCCCGCACTACTCCCTAGGCACTGTATATATTATAACTAACAAAAACACACTTTTCTATGTGAGAGAAAACTATTCTAAATTGCTGGAGTATCCCTTTAGATGTTAAACATGTTCTGCAATACTGCACTCAGTTTGATTTCTAATTACTTTTATGCGAACCTCTTCATCATTGTTATTGTGTTGAAACTTTTAATTCCCTATTTTCTCACGTTTAGAATTTGTAATGTTTAAAAAATGCTGATTCATAGCACAAAATGCCTCGAAAACTATCAATGCAACCGTCCTAAGTGAGTTTTTTCCTAGAGTACCTCACCACACAGACACAATAGCCCAGTGAAAGCTGCTTAATGAAAGTGAAATGGTGCAGAGAGCAGCCCTGCCTGGAGCCCCGGAGCGTGCCGCCTCATGGTCCACCGCTGACCTCAGACCAACTGCGTAGTTTCCACTCAGCCCCAGAATAGCCATACATGGAGCAGGCAGACCAGATTACAGCGATGGAGCCCCGCATCCACCTGCTATTTTTAGACCATATGAGTGATGGAGGCTAATCTCCCTCAGAACGAGATTTCCGAGCTGTTTGCTCTCGTGTCCGAGTGAAGAAGCACCGCCTTCAGAGTTCATGTTTGGTGTGTTCACCCCGGCTTCCACTAATGAGTTCAGCTCAGTCAACATTTCACATTACTTCCCCCTCTTACATCCCTCTCCACCCTCTGTCTTTCTCTCCCCCCACAGACCGTGAGGATCAGTCTATTCTCTGCACGTGAGTCAAAACACACTAAACCATTTTCCATCCCACTGCACCATGCATGTGAGCACACACAGTGTCTATCAATTAAAAGGGCAGTGACTTATAGTCATTTCCTGGAATACATGTTCCTGTTTATGTTTTGGGATTTAGATTCTGTCCCCAAAAGGGAAGCAAGTCCCCATGTGACTTATTTTGTATGGATGTATGTTCAGGTTTATGTAAGGCTGCAACTAACGGTTAGCATCATTACCAATTCATGTGAAAGCCTTTTTTTTTCAATTAGATTATAATTTATTTCTCAAAGGAATTCATCGAGATAATCGCCAAAAGAACGAGATGATTAATTAAACAGTTTTTTAGACAGAATTAAAGGCAACAATTCCCAAAATCAATTGATCGTAAAGCAAACATGCTAATACACTCCAGTTCCAAAGTCCCACATGTTAGTTTGCTATATTCATCAATGAAGGGAAAACGACTAACTATCACCATGAAGTTTACCCGGTTGATTACCCATACAGTATAACAACAGCTCTTTTGTGTTACAAGTTTTGCTTTTGCTTACCTGGTGAATTTAGGCAAACAACCATACAGAAACAAAAACACAAAGTTAGAAATATAAACACCTGCATGTGTGTTTTGGAATGTTCCTTTCCACTTGTCAGAAAGACGACATGGTGTGGAAGTAAAATAGCACACAAACTCAAGAATGGCCAGGGACCCACCCTAGTTCGTAAGGCTTTAAAATGCCAGCTAATATTATTAATAAAAGGCTTTAAATTGTGAAAATTCTTCTTTTGTTACGGGAAAAAGATTTAAAAATCCCCAAAATAATCAGTTTACTATAATGGAAGACAATAACATGTTTAAGTCAATAAACTATTGATTGAGCATCTACTTGTTGCATCCCTAATCAAATGTTCAGGAACTTTATATTGTCACAAAATATCATCTTTAAAAATACCCTGCTTCAATTAACAGTATTTATTTGGTCTCCATTTTAAACTCTCATTTAATATATCATCTGCCCTCTAATATAATAATAATATCCCCCCCCCCCCATCCCCTCTGTCTGTTCCCCAGAGGTGAGTCTGGAGCGGGGAAGACAGAAAACACCAAGAAGGTGATCCAGTACCTGGCTGTGGTCGCATCCTCGCACAAAGGCAAGAAGGACGCCAATCCTGTGAGTGCTGATTCCTCCAGAAGAAAATGAATCTACATGGAAACTAAACACTGACTTAACACATCTAATAACAAATACAAGTTGAATATATCAGAATATAATTTATAAGAACAAAAAAAGTAACTCTTTATAAAAAATGTGTCTTATAGTGAGATACATTATCTCCAAAATATTTTAATAAATATCTTAATTTTCTGCCAAGCGACAATCTTCCCCAGCCGCATTTTTTTTTTTTAAACGTTTGCCAAATGTTGCGAAAGGGCAGTGGCAGGCACACAACATGTTAATACCCAGAGGTAACTGCTAAGAGTTCTCAATCTGATTAATGTACACTTCGAGGGGTATAAGAGTGAATGCTAAATGATATTTCCAATGCATTTTATTTTTAAATGCAGCCTTTTAATGTTGGAAATTCTGTTAACTATTGTTAAATACTAAAAATGTTTTACCGGAAGTACTATACTTAGTTACTTTACTGGAAACACTTGAAAATGTTGGTTTGCTTCATGAAGAATGCCTCAATTTAGAAATCTTTCGAAAAAATCTGGTTACTATTATAACAAAAAATAGATTTTTCTTACACATCCTCCATAACTCTGATTAAAAGTCATAGCTTCTGTTCTCTCAGCTGCGTATGATCCTATCTGTGGTTTGTTTATCATCATTCATTCATTTGAGACCCTAAGCAGACACTTTTTAGGGAATGTAGCTTTTTAAATGAAGATAAATAAAGTTTCTGACCAGTTTTTTGTTGTTTTGTTTCCTGCTTCAGCAGCCACAGCAGCCGCAGGCTGGATCTCTGGCCTACGTGAGTATAACAATTCACACTTTTACATGACAAATAGTTGAAATTCTGTTCACAATAATGAAGAGATATATTATATATGCAGTATAGAAATATTTATATATTTTAATTCAAGTTAAAGAAGTAATGCAGGTACATAATTAGGACTGTCTATGCAGGGCTTACCTGCATTGACAGTCTTAAGTATCAGCATCTAAATGCACAAAAGATACCACAAGTAAAAGTATTATTGCATTAACGGATTTTGAATGTTTTAATGTTACCAACTACAGCTTAAAATAACTATTTACTTCTGTGTTGTTTAATTATAATATTATATCATTATTTATTAGTGATTTTATACTCTGTTTTAAGTTTCAAATGGAAAGTGAAGTACTTAATTAAATGTACTAGTGTACAAATGTGTTCTGTGCTGCAGGGGGAGCTGGAGAAGCAGCTGCTGCAGGCCAACCCCATCCTGGAGGCGTTCGGAAACGCAAAAACCATCAAGAACGATAACTCCTCACGATTTGTAAGTTAATAAATCCCTTATTGGAAAAAACACTCAATAACAGCGTTAAAAAAGAAATGTACTCAGTGATTTATGGCGCCATGTAACTCACTCTCTGCAGATGGAAATGTGCAGTTTATGGCATGAATCACCCTTTTATGAGATGAATGATCTTATGCGTGGTCCTTAAAATAAGGAATCCTAATATCATAACTGTCCTCTGTCCACAGGGAAAGTTCATCAAGCTCAACTTCGATGTGACCGGATATATTGTTGGGGCCAACATTGAAACCTGTATCCTTTAGTTTGTTAATATATGAATTGGAAAGAAATAGATACAAAGTGTTATTTTTGCCAGCCCTGGTTATTCTTTTAACCAGATCAGACCTGCTGGAGAAGTCTCGCTGTATCCGGCAGGGGAACACAGAGAGAGCCTTTCACATCTTCTACTACCTGGTGGCCGGGGCCAAAGACAAGCTGAAAGGTGAGAGGGGTTTTCACTGTGACATTTAACAGTTCATTATTTACCTTTAAAAAAAATTATAATACAGCTTTTATTCAAAATCCATACTTTATTAATGTGGCAATTAGTCAGAGTAACTTAGAGTAAACAACAAAGAAAAACACCAAGCAGCTAAAGTGGGAAATAATAAAGATTAATAAGCATATGCTATAATAAAACATTAAACCCCTATTAAAGAGACAGATGTTGTTCCGTTTTTTTAATATGTGTTCCTCTCAATATCTTTTGAATTTCATGAAAAATCATTTAAAATAAGAAGAATAAAAAATGTGCATTTTTGTAAAAAATAAATAAACAATAATCTCATTAATTAAAGAAATAGCTGTTTTTATGAAGACAAGAATAGTCAAAATAACTTTTGGAAATAATAAAATAAAAGTAATAACAAAAAAGGATAGTTTTACAAGTTGTTTCATTTATACATTTAATATAATTCATTTACATTATTATTCAATTGCTTATGTATTTAATATTGAAGACTTTTGGGCTTCACTGGGGCCAGCAGTTCTTAAAACAATGGTACTTTATTTTTCAGTTAAGCATTTATTTGCATCATCAATACATTCATAATTATACATTTTAAGAATAATTGTTTGTATTTATTATCCATTGATCCTACTGAATGTCACTTTCATTTCTCACACACGGATCCAAGAGTTCAGTTTCTAATAGATTCAAATGTAAATATTATAATGTGTGTGCATGCGTTTGTGTGTGCAGAGGAGCTCCTGCTGGAGGACTTCAGCGCCTACCGCTTCCTGGTGGCGGGACACGTGGAGATCCCGGGTCAGGAGGACGACGAGATGTTTCTGGAGACTCTGGAGGCCATGGAGATCATGGGCTTCACCGAGGAGGAGAGGATAGGTACAGAGGGCTCTGCAAAACTCCAACAATACACCATTTCTCTCTAGGAACAGATCTTACAAAAAAGATCAGACAGAGGAATAAGTACTCAGATCCTCCTTTAGTAAAAGCAGGAAGAAAATGGTGTTAATATTCCATTACAAGTTAAGTCCTGAAATAAAAAAAGATCCTTAAGTGAAGGTACAGAGGTATTATGAGCTAAAAGTACTCAGTATTCAAACAATTCACAGTTATATATTATTATAGAATACTATATTATACTGTTACAGTATTATCACTGAATTGAAAAGCCTTTTAATCTTGAATTGAGTTAATGTGGAGACATTTGAGATACTATGTAAAACACCAGGTAAATTAGTAGTACAGTACAGTACCGCACTGCACCATATCCTAAAGCGTTTTATATGTAACAAACTATGAATGATGAATAGATGTGTTCTATAAAATACACAATATTCCCTGAAATGTAGTGGAATAAAAGTAGCCTAAACTAAATATACTCAAGTAAAGTACAATCATGTCAAAATAGAACTTCAGTACAGTACTTGAGTAAATGTATTTAGTTACATTTCTCCACTGGATTTACCAGCTATCAAATTGTAATCTCATTACTTGAATGAGGCGGAAACTGTTTTTGGACATCTTTAACATTTCTGTAAATTCCTGCACCGTATTGATGTCCCTCCTCCTGCAGGGATGATGAAGGTGGTGTCCACCGTGCTCCAGCTGGGCAACGTCAAGTTTGAGAAGGACAGGAGCAGCGAGCAGGCCACCATGTCCGACGACACCGGTAACCTTTTTAAAAACACCACCAGCACTGTTGGTAAATGTATGTTTCAAACGTCTCTGACTTTTTCTTCTTCCCAACTTTCTGTTACCCATCAACCCCAGCTGCACAGAAGCTGTGTCACCTGCAGGGCATCAACATCACCGACTTCACCCGCGCCATCCTCAACCCCCGCATCAAGGTGGGCCGCGAGGTGGTGCAGAAGGCGCAGACTAAGCAGCAGGTAATGGAAAAACTGACGCCATTAAAACTCAAATATGATTTCAAGGTACATTTGTAATATTTTCTTTTTTAGTTTATGAAAATCTCATGTGGCAAAACTGGGCAAATATGCACTTACTCTCAAAAAATTAAAGACATGAATGAAATATTTCTTGAGTATTAAAGGGTCAATGTTGGAGCAACACAAATATACAAACAATTATTCAAAAATCAATATTTAAAAATTCTAAAGAAATGATAAGAAACGGAAAGTATGATTTTTGTAATCCTGTTTTTTCTGATGTTGCATTGCAAATTCTAGACATAATTGGTACTTCAAAAAGCCTCTTGGATAAATGTCACACATTTCCCGACAGTGGTAATTTCTGCATAAAAATAGGTCTTAACTTTTTTAAGTTCTGGGTGAAATGAAAAGATGTCCATCCTTCTGCATTCCCTCTTCTTCCTCCCCCTCCTCCTCCTCCTCAGGCTGACTTTGCGGTGGAGGCTCTGGCTAAGGCGATGTACGAGCGTCTGTTCCGTTGGATCCTGGCGAGAGTGAACAAGACTCTGAACAAGAGCAAGAGGCAGTCGTCCTCCTTCCTCGGCATCCTGGACATCGCTGGCTTTGAGATCTTTGAGGTGAACGCTTTATGAAAACTAGGGGTGGGAATCACCAGGCTCCCCACGATACGATACTATCGCGATACTTAAGCCACGATACAATAGTATTGCGATTCTACGATTTGCTTAGTATTGCGATACGATATATTGCGATATATTGCGATATATAGAGTGGCGAAGTCACGCCCACCTACTTCCGGGTAATGGGACCTTATTTCGGAAAAATTATGCATTGAAGTCAATGGGGAGAGAAAACTTATCTTTCGATCCCGTTTGAATTGTGCCATGAATTACACATATGATGTTTGTCAATCTTAAAAAATCATTTCCATGTCAAAAAAGTCACAGTTTGTCGTAAAACTGTTGAAATATAAGACTATGAAAAATACGTAACTAGAAAGACTACAAATCCCAGAGTCGCGTAAGTGATGTTTCCTCCACCATTCAGATACCTAAGATCAGCGCAATATAGATAGAATCTATCTATATGACGCTGGCTAAGATAAGATAACTTTCACAAGATGCCTGTGTGCTTAGTACCAGGTTGTTATTATACCAGCAATGGGTCTTGCTCGTTCTTTTGCTTCCCATCTGATGAAAGGACCAGGAGTGGCTTGATCAAGTTAGCTACCTAGCTAGTAGCTAGCACGTTAGTTAGCATTACAGCCTTGTCATTTTTATTAGCCTTAACATGAAGTAACATTAAGTAACCCAAAATGTTAAACAGTAAGAGTAGTAGTCATATTTCGTGAACCCTTTGAATAGTACTGTCACCGGTGTGATCATTCTATAATACACCATTTAAGCCCGGGGGAGAAATGCTAACGCTAACGTTAGCATCGGCAATCTTCTCTACTTCATGCTATCTGCACAAATGGTTGACATTAAACATTAAAACGACCAGGCAGTTCAGAGAGAATCAAAGGAAGGCAGGCAGGCAGCTTTGCATGACTTTCTTCAGGACGTGTTTCATTGTGGTGATAGTGAGGGTAGTCAATCGTTTTGTTGACAAGACAGTAGTGACGGCCATCTTGGTGACGTGTGTTGTTGACCAGAGATGTAGTTCATTGAGCGTTTCACACAAACAAATGTGTTACTTCACAGTTTTACGACACATTTTTTTTTTTTGACTTGCAAAATTATCTTTTAAATTGACAAACATCATATGTGTAATTCGTGGCACAATTCAAACGGGATCGAAAGATAATCTTTCTCTCTCCATTGACTTCAATACATAATTTTTCCGAAATAAGGTCCCATGGAGGTCCACCGGAAGGGGAGGGACTTCGCCACTCTATTGCGATATATTGCGATTGCGTCTTCCCTTCCTGGTTAAAAAATCCAAAATAATTCCACACCTTTTGATTTAAATGCGACCGGCGCATTTCTGGTTTCTTTCCTCGCTGACTCCATCTTTGTTTTGACTAACTTCCTGCGCTAATCCCACTGACTTTACCCATGGCCATGACCGCACAAGAAAAAGCTCAGCACCAGTGGATTGAACAAGCAATTGTTACCAAAAACTTTCATTTGGATTTTCAATATGAAACATATATACATATATTTATATAATAAAATATCGATACTTGGCGTCCGTGTATCGATACAATATCGCCACGCACAGTATCGCGATACTATGCTGTATCGATTATTTGCCCCACCCCTAATGAAAACATACATTGACATACTTTTGTCATTGTTGGATTACTTACTACCACTGGTAGTATTCACACTGTTTCCTAACCACTGTAATGTTTCTGCGCCTCAGGACAACTCCTTCGAGCAGCTGTGCATCAACTACACCAACGAGCGGCTGCAGCAGCTCTTCAACCACACCATGTTCGTGCTGGAGCAGGAGGAGTACAAGAGGGAGGGCATCGAGTGGAACTTCATCGACTTCGGACTGGACCTGCAGCCCTGCATCGAGCTCATCGAGAGGGCGGTCAGTCACCGGTCCTTACCTAAAACCCAACAGAAACAAAGATAAGATGTTTCCTAAGCTAAGCCTCTGTGTGTGTCTCTGTCCTGCAGAACAACCCCCCCGGTATCCTGGCCCTGCTGGACGAGGAGTGCTGGTTCCCCAAAGCCACCGACGTCTCCTTCGTGGAGAAGCTGCTGAACACACACACCGGCCACGTCAAGTTCTCCAAACCCAAACAACACAAAGACAAACTGATATTTACTGTCATGCACTACGCCGGCAATGTGAGGGCCTTTCAGACAAAAAACCTGACAACTTTTCCTTTTTGTCAAAAAATAGTATATTACTATCCCTATAGAACTTCCTTCTCTGCGCCACAAAGCTATAAACTATTAAAAACACATCAATGAGCCACACTGCATTAAGTGTTTCTTTTTCTCCATAAAGTAACGTTTTCATGACATTTTGCATCAGGTATATTGGTTGTCTAGAAATATATTTTATTTCTAGACAACTTTTGGATAGATTGTGACAAAACATGAATTTTTAAACCCTTATTTGGACTTTATTCTCAACAGTAATTGGTTTTGTAGCTGAGGTATTCCTCATGAAATGTGTTGAAAAATAGAGATGAACCGCATCCTGATCACCATCAACGCTCTGCCATTATGTTTGAAGGTTGAGTATAACGCAGCCAGCTGGCTGACTAAGAACATGGACCCTCTGAACGACAACGTGACGGCGCTGCTCAAAGTCTCCTCCAGCAACTTCATCCAGGACCTCTGGAAAGATGGTTGGTATCGAAAGAAATAGTAATAACATGCGATGACACTCAAAGTCATCTTACATCACATAAGAGCTGTAATAAAACCTACAATAATCAACAAAGCACCCGTTTTTAACCCTCAAATAATCATTTCATTAGTAAATATAGCTCAGTTATGAGTTAAAAATCGGTATAAAACCAGTATGTATTTGTTGCCGTCAGTGGACCGTGTGGTGGGACTGGAGACGATGACCAAGATGTCGGAGAGCTCAGCTCCCACTAAATCTAAGAAGGGGATGTTTCGCACGGTGGGTCAGCTGTACAAGGAGTCTCTGGGGAAACTGATGGCCACGCTGCACAACACGCAGCCCAACTTCGTCCGCTGCATCATCCCCAACCACGAGAAGAGGGTAGGAAGCTTCAAACCTTTATAAAGCTATGTTTTGATTAATCACATTTTTTATATCTACAAGGAAGTTAAATGTGAAGCTTGAAAAAGTTGATCAGAGGTCCTCGGAGGACAGAAATATCAGCATCAAAAGACTGACTTTTCACTTAGATAAGTCTTTTAAATAATTCAGTCCTATCATCCAATCATAGCTACCAAATGTATTTCCAGAATGTATTGTTGTGCCTGGAACCAGTAAGATAGCATGTTAATGAAAAAACTTAGTAGAAAACAAAAACATTTAAGCCAAGTTGCAATTCCATTTGTATAAGAAAGTAGGATTGAAAAAATAATAATTAGAAAGCACAATAGGTCCCTAGTGATGCATACGAGTTGAGGTGACATGCTACGTTATATCTCCCTATATACACCCCGAACAATGATTGTATTTGAGCTAAAGCTGCGGTGTGTTGACTGAGTGTGCTGCTGCTGTTGCAGGCGGGGAAGATGGACTCCAACCTGGTGCTGGAGCAGCTCCGCTGTAACGGCGTGCTGGAGGGCATCCGCATCTGCAGGCAGGGCTTCCCCAACCGCATCGTGTTCCAGGAGTTCAGACAGCGGTGAGCAGACCACTCACTGTTAGTGTTCTTTGGAGGTTCCATAACTATATTATGTGTGTGCTAATGTTAATAGAAATGTGAATAATAGTATAAACAACACCCTTACTACACCCTACAGTAAGCATTACATTTGTAAAGATAGTATGCAGAGCAGACATCCTGATGGAAAAAGAGTTTGTCTATTCATTTAAACATGGTTTTGCACTTCCTCACTTAGACCACTGGAGGAAAACACAGATGTACACATTTTCCAATTAAAAAAATAAAATAACCAAAAGCATCAATTGAGAATTTTTCCAAACTGCAACAGGGTCCACAAAAAGTGTTTTTACTTTTTTTAATTAATAAATGTCACGGCAAAATGAAAACAAATGTGTTTCTCTGTTTGCAGATATGAGATTCTGGCTGCCAGCGCCATCCCAAAAGGCTTCATGGACGGGAAGCAGGCGTGCTGTCTGATGGTACGTTTTGTATTATTAATGCTTTTTCTTTTTATGCATACATTCAGTGTTAAAATGAAAGTCAGAGGATGTCCACATTAACAGCTCCTGTGCAGGTCTTTTGAATATGGATTTAGCTGAATTAGGAGGTATAATAAGCAGTTATTCCCCTGTCCTCCCTCTCCTCTCCTCCTGCAGGTGAAGCACCTGGACCTGGACCCCAACCTGTTCCGCATCGGGCAGAGTAAGATGTTCTTCAGGACCGGAGTGCTGGCCCAGCTGGAGGAGGAGCGCGACCTCAAACTGACCGTCGTCATCATCGCTTTCCAGGCACAAGCACGAGGCTTCCTGGCCCGCAAGTAAGAGAAACATATTGAGACACTACACTTTCACATACAAGGAATTTATTTGAGAGTATTGGTGAAAACCTTAACATTAACAATGATGTACAGTATATGTCAATACAAAGTTAATTGCTCTGCAGGTTTAAAAATTAAAGTGTTGTGCAAAATTGTCAGAGGTATGTGCAAAGGATTTGGATTAAGGAACTAAGTACTTATTAAATATAAAATAAATCTGAGGTACTTATGCTTGAGTATTTCAATTTTGTGTCACTACTACACTTTTCATTTACAGCTATCAGACAACTTGTGTTACTCTGCATATTCGGATGTGTAGCATCTAATATTGAAATAATAATCTGAAAATGTATTAAGTAATAACATCTTAAATTAACCTGATCAAAATTGCTTAGTTATTTGGCCATTTTTGCTGAATTCTGAATAAATCTTCAACCTTTTGCAGCTCACATCATATTATTTATTTGTGTGTTTTCAGAGCGTTCAATAAACGGCAGCAGCAGCTGACAGCGATGAAGGTGATCCAGAGAAACTGCGCCTGTTACCTCAAACTGAAGAACTGGCAGTGGTGGAGGCTCTTCACCAAGGTTACACACCTTTTACTGACATTATCAGAACAACGTTTTGTCATTTTTAGAAGTGTTTAAGATATAAGATTAACAAAGAGGTATTCTCCATTAATCATTATCCCTGTTTTTATTTCAGAAATATAATATATCAATGTATGACAATAAAAATAATAAGTAATCGGCCTGCGTGAAGAGAACAATTACAAATTTAAAGTCATTAACAAGAAATACAAAAACAATAAAACGCTTTACAATAAAAGTATGATTTCAGAAGAGACTGCAAGAAAACCATGAGGTGTATATTCAAAATGTAAATGGCTCTGTGTGTGTGTGTGTGTGTGTGTGTGTGTGTGTGTGTGTGTGTGTGTGTGTGTGTGTGTGTGTGTGTGTGTGTGTGTGTGTGTGTGTGTGTGTGTGTGTGTGTGTGTGTGTGTGTGTGTGTGTGTGTGTGTGTGTGTGTGTGTTCCAGGTGAAGCCCCTGCTGCAGGTCACCAGACAGGAAGAGGAGATGGGTCAGAAGGATGAGGAGCTCAAGTCGGCGAAGGAGGTGGCGTTGAAGTCTGAGGCGGAGCTGAAAGACATCTCGCAGAAACACACCCAGGTGAGAGAACATCGTTTTATTTACATTAGATTGGAACCTTAGAAGATCCTGAAGTGACTGAAGTGTGTGTTTGTAGCTGATGGAGGAGCGCACCCTGCTGGAGACGAAGCTCCAGGCGGAGACGGAGCTATACGCCGAGGCGGAGGAGATGAAGGTGCGGCTGGAGACCAAGAAGCAGGAGCTGGAGGAGGTGCTGCACGAGATGGAGGCCCGGCTGGAGGAGGAGGAGGACCGCAGCCACGCCCTGACGCAGGAGAGGAAGGAGACGGAGCAGCAGCTGCAGGTGGGGGCACAGCACTATTATAATAATAATAATAATAATAATAACAACAATATTAATAACAACAACAATACAAATATAATATAAAATTAATATATTATATTAATAATCATACTCATAACAATTCTGATAAACTAAAAGAAAGAAAGACATATATCATTGTTTAAAAAAAAAACTGTGAAATTACAAAATGTTATTGTCTAAATATACTTGACATATTTTCTCATAGTAATTCTCATATTCTTATTTGTACACGTGTTTATTAATCATAATAATAATAATAATAATAATGCATTTTATTTATAGAGCGCTTTTCTGGAAACTCAGACACTTTTCAGAGTAAAAGTTCATAAAAAAACATAATTAAAACAACACACACTTAAAATTAAAGTGGACCTATCATGCTATATTTGAATAATATAGTGTAGGACCATACCTATATAAGGCATATTTATACTTTTTTTTTTTCAAAATACCAAACAGATCATGCATTTTAGCCATGCCTCATTTCGCTCAATTTGAAAAACGTTAGCTCTGTTTTTGCAAGGGCAGATTCAGTGAGAACAGTACCACCTACAGGCCTGGCATATGTACTACAGCGTCTCCAGCGCTTTTGAACGGCAATGGCCGTGGCTGTCTCCTCCTGATTGGTGGAGTTGGCCCAATAGCCGTAGCGCCACTGTCCTGACGTCAGGACAGTGTTCAAATCTGGATCAGTTTTTATCAGATCCGTTGCAGCCCCTTTTTTAGAGATTTGGGTATGGAGGAAAATAGAGAGGGTTGTGTTTTCTGACACTTGGTGAGTTCCCTGGAACACCGGGGACACATATTCATGTATAAAAGACGTACAAAAGTGCATTTTGCATGATAGGTCCCCTTTAAATTAAAATATAAAACACACCATAAATTCCAGATTAAAAGCAGTTCTGAAAAGATGAGTTTTTATTTGTGATTTGCACATGGTAATATCGGTGAAGTTACAGATGTGTTTGGGGAGTGAGTTCCAGAGGGAGGGGGCAGCGACGGAGAAGGCTCTGTCCCCCCAGGTTCGGTCCTATGAGGAAATATGAATGTGAAGCTTTTAAAATATTCATTTGTGGCTCTTATCCTGCTATTCTGATGCTATGTATCGACCAATTCTCTAAACCAAGCTTACACCTACTTGGCATCATCCAAACTGTCCCGCTGTTTTCTCTGCAGCTGATGGAGGCCCACATAGCGGAGCAGGAGGACTCCTGTCAGAAGCTGCAGCTGGAGAAAGCGTCTGTGGAGGGGAAAGTGAAGAAACTGGAGGAGGACGTTCTGGTGACGGAGGACCAGAACAACAAGCTGCAGAAGGTACAAACAATCTGGAAGATTTTGCTAGGTAGATAGCACAATACAATCTTTACTGTTGTGTGTTTTCAGGAGAGAAAGCTTCTGGAGGAGAGGATGTCCGACATGAACTCCAACCTGACCGAGGAGGAGGAGAAGTCCAAGAATCTGACCAAACTCAAAACCAAGCATGAGTCCATGATCTCAGACCTGGAGGGTGAGGCAGCAAAGCACTCACAATACTCTATTCCTTAACGGCGCTTTATTTTGCAGTTAAATGGAAAAGTCCAAAGGAGATTAAGAGAGACAGCGGAATGGATGAAAGCACACAGTAACAGACACAAACACAATAAAGGCACCAGCAATCATAAAGGTTTTACCAGGGAAATGAAAAAAACATTTACATCTAAAGAAATATGTATTTTTTGATCCCAAGCCATTTGTCTGTGTACATGTACTGAAAAGAAAGGGCCCATATTATGCCTTTGGGGGGGGTTTCCTTTCCTGTAGTGTGTTATATATATTTTTGTGTGCACGGAAATGGTCTGCAAAGGCTAAAATCCCATTTTTGTAGGAGAGATTTAGCCTATAAAAGATAACTTGCATTGTATTTTCGAGGCTGTAAAATCCAATTTCTTCTCAGGTGCCCCACTCTAGGGGACCAGTGATTTGAAACAAATAAGGGGACTCACAAGACTTGATGACCTTAAAAATCAGTTTTTGTATAATGAACAGGTCTGTGACACTGTTCTTCTCTCTGCTGCAGTGCGTATGAAGAAGGAGGAGAAGGGCCGTCAGGACGTGGAGAAGGCGAAGAGGAAGGTGGAGGCGGAGCTGGCCGACCTCCAGGAGCAGCACGCCGACCTGCAGAACCAACTGGCAGAGCTCCGAGCCCAGCTGGCCGCCAAGGAGGAGGAGCTGGAGGCCACGCAGGCCCGGTAAACTGGGGAGGTTCAGATAACAGTTCAACACGGTGTTACACAGAATAATCAGCAGTGGAGCTAAACATGTAAAGATTACCCTGGGAGGGGCGCTAAAAAAAGGGAGAATTCCGGAGTTATAACAGGTGTTAATACTGTATTCTGTTTATTTATATGTAAAGATAATGTAACAGTCTTTTCCCGACACAAAGATCTCCTGAATTCAGGCTTATATTGCTCTAAACCTGCTGGGTACCTTTTTATAGAAGTTGACGGCCAGAATAACAGAGTGATAAGTGAGACAACTAATGCAAAACAACTATATTCTATGACACTGCAGATCTCTAGTACGTGGATGTGTGTGGTCTCTCATAGTGAGTGAGCATATGTTTAAAGAAAACTGTTCACAAGAAACAACACAGAGCACATGAGCCCTTAGTGTGTCTTAGCAGCCAACTCTACTGAGATGTTTCTACATAGAACTCCTTAATACTTAGTTTGATGTGAAGATATTAGAAACGTTATCAGAACCTTGCCTGTGTCCCCAGGCTGGAGGAGGAGTGTAATCAGCGCGGCGCGGCGGTGAAGCGAGTCCGGGAGCTGGAGGCTCTTCTCTCAGAGCTGCAGGAGGACCTGGAGGCGGAGAGGGGGGCCCGGGGGAAGGTGGAGGCGGCCCGGAGGGATCTGGGAGAGGAGCTGAACGCTCTCCGCACCGAGCTGGAGGACAGCCTGGACACCACCGCCGCACAGCAGGAGCTACGGTGGGTACTCGGGGTCGGGGGGGGGGGTTACTACTGTGTGGTCAAAGTCGTCTATCACGGTATATGTGTCATTTCAAAGTTTGTAACCACACTTACAAAATGGCAACATCTACTGTACATCAACGTCTACATGTATAATGGCCTAGGACGTTTAAGATAAAATAAATAATCTAGCTTAATCCTTGCACTCTTTACGGTGATAACAGTGAAGGTACTTCATTTAAAGCAAATGTTAAATATTAAAATCTGTGTTAAACAATGTTAAAAACAGCTTCTTTCTAAGATTGTGCAGAAGAATAAAAAAGGGTTTCATCTGCATAAAAAGAGACCTCTGTGACCCCAGATGTGTAGTGTTGATGTTGTGTGTGTGTGTGTTTATTGTACGTCATATGTGTGTATTTGTACCTGACAGGGCGAAGCGTGAGCAGGAAGTGGCCCTGCTGAAGAAAGCCACGGAGGACGAGGGCCGGGGCCACGAGGCTCAGGTCCAGGACCTCCGACAGAAACACAGCCAGGCTGTGGAGGAGCTCAACGAGCAGCTGGAGCAGGCCAAGAGGGTACTCACACACACACGCACACACACACACACACACACACACACACACACACACACACACACACACACACACACACACACACACACACACACACACACACACACACACACACACACACACACACACACACACTGATGCATACCTGGGACACATCATTTCCTCGCTCTGATATTAAAGGGTCAGTTTACTCAAATTGCATTAATTACAAAATATTTTCTCACGTCTAGTTTAGACATACTTAAAATGTGGCCCTGTATTTCCACATGAACTATATTTTACAGTTCACCTGGTGTAGTTTAAACTTTTTTATGGAGAATGCGTTCATGAAAGTAGCAATATAAACACACGTTATGACTGAAATAAATAATGAAGTAATGAAAGATAAGGATATTAGACGAAGGTGGTTTGAATTACTTTCTCAGGCCTGCTTCCTTTTAATCAATAAAGATATATTTAGGGAGGAGCAGTGTGTCATGAACCCCCCCCCCCCTCTCTGCCCCCAGGTGAGAGCGGGTCTGGAGAAGGCGAAGCAGGCTCTGGAGAAGGAGCAGGCGGACCTCAGCGCTGACCTGCGCTCCCTGGGCAGCTCCAAGCAGGACGTGGAGCACAAGAAGAAGAAGGTGGAGGCGCAGCTCAGCGACCTGAACGGACGCTTCAGCGAGAGCGAGCGGCAGAGGACCGAGCTGGGGGAGCGGGTCTCCAAGATGACTGTGAGATCAATAAATAAACAATGGAGTATATCACTAGAAATTAAACAACAAATAAATATTTCTTTATTGTTCTTGCTGTTTCCAAGAGATTTCTGTTATATTTGGCCGACTGAGATAGACGGTTATATTATTAATTAGTTCTACTGTTTTTTTAAAAGGATGTATTGCAAGTCAATTTCAAAATTCTAAAATGATTTGAAAAGTTGGACAAAGTTTATGAAGTTTAGGTTGTTTTGTTCATTAGTTACATTTGAAAAGAACATTTAGTGTAGAGATTATAAGGTGATCATATTAAGCCTTTATTTGTATATATATTATCATTTTTTGTTTGATTCATGTTTGTTTGAAGATCTGCTGATCTAAGTGCATTTAAGTGTTAAGCAGGATGCATTGATTTGACTTTGTTCTTTTGTCTGTTTTAGTGTGATCTTGTATTTGCTTTTGTAAAAGATCTACATAAAATGGGTCATTTCAAGCAGGAGTTAGTCCTGGTTTTACCGCTGCGAGAATGATTTATAATGTGGACAGAGAAAGACAAAACCGTATATTAGAGACTTTATTTATCTTCTTATTTTCTCTGCCCTGTTTTCATTGTTGTGTCCCCCCACATTCCCTCTTCCTATTGTAAAGCGTCCTTGCGTTTTTAAAAAGGCGCTATATAAGTCCACGTTATTATTATTATTATTTAAGATTGCCTATCTTCTCGTTTGCTCGGCCTCCGTCAGATGGAGCTGGACGGTGTGACCGGTCTGCTGAACGATGCGGAGGGGAAGAACATCAAGCTGAGCAAAGACGTCTCCAGTCTGTCCTCCCAGCTGCAGGACGCACAGGTGGGGGGTTTACAGTACAAGTGGGGAATTTCTTGTCTCTTAAATGGGAGTGGTCTTATTTATATGAAGTTGTCACAATAGATATTTTTCAAAAAGTATAGTCCGCGTTGTACGTGTTTTTTTATTTAGATAATTTTGGAGAAAAAGTTGTTGACACCTTTCCCCACCCTATATTCCCCCTCCTTCTCCTGCAGGAGCTGCTGTCGGAGGAGACCCGTCAGAAGCTGAATGTGTCGGGGCGTCTGCGTCAGATGGAGGAGGACAGGAACAGCCTGATGGAGCAGCTGGAGGAGGAGATGGAGGGCAAGAGGGCCGTGGAGAGGCAGCTCTCCAGCCTCAGCATGCAGGTCAGTGACTGTCTAACTGTCGGTGAGGAGAGTACAGAGAAAATACTGTTACAAGTCAAAGTCATGCATTGAAAATATATCATAACTAAAAGTAATTAAGTATATTAAATCAGTAAAATGTAGTTAAAGTAATACATTTAAAATAACACCCAAACAAATTATTAAAAATAAATAAAAAATCAACTTTATAGATGCCAATACATTTTCTTACAATCTCTCAAAAACCAGTTTGTTTTACCTTTAAGCTTCTTTTTTTGTTGTACTTGGCTACATTGAATGTTACAACTGAAGAAATGTAAATGGCCTTTTTTCAAGTTTTCTCTCCCCCTTCTCCTCCTGTCAGCTGTCAGACTACAAGAAGAAGCTGGAGGAGGCGTCGGGGGCGGTGGAGATGCTGGAGGAGGGGAAGAAGCGTCTGCAGCGCGACCTCGAGGCGGCCAACAGCGAGTACGAGGAGAAGGCGGCGGCCTACGATAAGCTGGAGAAGAGTCGCAGCCGCATGCAGCAGGAGCTGGAGGACGTGCTCATGGACCTGGACGGACAGCGGCAGCTCGTCTCCAACCTGGAGAAGAGGCAGAAGAAGTTCGACCAGGTGTTTAAAAAATAAATATAACTTTATTGTTTTTCATAGCTGAGGCAAGGCTACTTATATGGCCCATTTCAACAGCAAGGTCTTTCAATGTGCTTTACAAAAACATGAAAAACATGATAAATAAAACACATTGTATATTATTGCCATTAAAGCCAGCACAAATATAAAAAGCAATCTGAAATAAAATAAGACGGCATACAAAAAACAGGAATAAGAGTTACTGTGCTGTGAAAGAGAAATAAAGTTGTTTGATCTAATATGTCATAGGGATATAGAAACGTTATAATTATTATTTACACAATTATTAATCACGACAGAATCCTCAATATAATCTCTATCAATAAGAAATTAATATTACACTCTAGTCCCTTTTAGTCATTATTTAACTTTGTGTCTGTGTGTTGGATTATTTTACACAATATAATCATGATTATTGTGCATATGGGTATAATGTGACGACCCTAATTGAAATGTATTGTTTTCACACAAGTAATTCTAAAAGATGAGTAGTAGGATTTTCTGAATAGTTATTTTTTCTTACTTTGCATTAAAAAAATTAAATATTTAATGTAAACAAAATATTATGATTTTTGTATGTATTAATAAAGAACCAGAAGCCTTTCGCATTAAGCAAAAAGCACAAAAAAAAGATCCTAAATGTATTTTCAAATTGAACTTTGCTTAAAGGGGACCTATCATGCAAAATGCACTTGTGTACGTCTTTTATACATGAATATGTGTCCCCGGTGTTCCAGGGAACTCACCAAGTGTCAGAAAACACAACTCTCTCTATTTTCCTCCATACCCAAATCTCTAAAAAAGGGGCTGCAACGGATCTGATAAAAACTGATCCAGATTTGAACACTGTCCTGACGTCAGGACGGTGGCGCTACGGCTATTGGGCCAACTCCACCAATCAGGAGGAGACAGCCACGGCCATTGCCGTTCGAAAGCGCTGGAGACGCTGTAGTACATATGCCAGGCCTGTAGATGGTGCTGTTCTCACAGAATCAGCCCTTGCTAAAACAGATCTAAAAAATGTCAAATTGAGCAAAATGAGGCATGGCTAAAATGCATGATCTGTTTGGTATTTTGAAAAAAATATATATAAATATGCCTTATATAGGTATGGTCCTACACTATATTATTCAAATATAGCATGATAGGTCCACTTTAAGCTGTAGGAATTCTGGTGAAAGATTCCATAAAACGTGTCTCTTTCCTCCTCGTGCCCCTCAGATGTTGGCAGAGGAGCGCGCCGTGTCTTGTAAATTTGCTGAGGAGCGTGATCGGGCGGAGGCGGAGGTGAGGGAGAAGGAGACGCGGTTGTTATCTCTGGCCCGGGCGCTGGAGGACAGCCAGGACGCTCTGGAGGAGGCAGAGAAGACCACCAAGGGTCTGAAGGCCGAGATGGAGGACCTCATCAGCTCCAAGGATGACGTGGGAAAGAGCGTAAGAGAAACATCATAAATAAATGTATTACTCACGCGTTATTTAAAAAAGGAAGTGAAAAATAAATAACATTTTATTAATTACTCCTTTTCAGCATGATTTTTTTCTGTGGGTTCCTATTGATGAGCAACAATCGATGAGCAACAATCACTTCCTTACTCGTATTTATAAACGTATATAATGCCCACATTTTCTTTTGTGAAAAGGGAGCTCAATCCTTGAATTTCTTTTGCCAAAAAATATATTTTCATTGGTAATAAAATATTTTAAATACATTTTTCTGAAGTCTCAAACATTTTATAAATAATTGATAAAATCCAAAAATATATATAATAACAAATATTGCATTAACGTATTAATTAAATATGGAGTTTTTAAGACTATGTTGGAAAGAGCTTAAGAGTGAACATCAGAACATGAATACACTTCTCTTTGTTTCTGACGTTGACTTCTCTCCGTCCTGCCTCAGGTCCACGACCTGGAGAAGGCGAAGCGCGGCCTGGAGGCCATGGCGGACGAGATGAGGATGCAGATGGACGAGCTGGAGGACGAGCTGCAGGTCGCCGAGGACGCCAAGCTGCGTCTTGAGGTCAACATCCAGGCTCTGAGGGTGCAGCATGAGAGGGAGCTGCACGGCCGCGATGAGCTGGGCGAGGAGAAGAGGAAGCAGCTCGTCAAACAGGTGGAGTACAAAGGAGCTGCTGTGAGATGTGAGCATGCTGCAGGACGGGAAGATGTTACACTCCCTGCAGGTCCTGGTGGAACCTTAGCCTGCTAAATTGTTTTAAAAAATGTTTTACCTACTATTGCACCTTATTTTTATTAGATTGTTTATGTTCGCACCACCAGATACCAGCGCAAATTCCTTGTATGTCTAAACGTACCTGGCAATAAACTTGATTCTGATTCTCATTCTAATGCTATATTAATTTCAACACCGGACTTTGTAACTGTGTCCCTCTGTTGCTGCATCAGGTGCGAGAGCTGGAGTCGGAGCTGGAGGAGGAGAGGAAGCAGCGCGGCCAGGCCTCAGGCAGCAAGAAGAAGCTGGAGGGGGAGCTGAAGGACATGGAGGACCAGCTGGAGGCCTCCAGCAGGGCCCGCGACGAGGCCGTCAAGCAGCTCCGCAAGATCCAGGTCAGCACACACTTTTCATTTTTCAATATCTTCCTATTGATGAGCAACAATCAAACTGCATCCTGTAATTCCTTATTTTGATTGAGTTACTAAGCGTTACTGTAAGAGTCATATATATGTAAAACCTGACATCCTCTGCTCTCCTCTCAGGGCCAGGTGAAGGATATCCAGAGGGAACTGGAGGACTCTCGTGTGGCCCAGAAGGAGGTGCTGTCTTCAGCCAGAGAGTCTGAGCGCAGAACCAAGGCCATGGAGGCCGACATCGCCCAGCTGCACGAGGTGAGGCCTTTTAACCCTGCAGCTTCAAAATAAACTACATTTCATAAGAGGCAGGACCATTGTTTGGTCTTCCCCAGGAAAATATCAATAAAAACATCACATCAGAATCAGAATCAGAATCAGAATCAGAAACAGGTTTATTGCCAGGTAGGTTCGCACGTACTAGGAATTTGACTTGATGTCATGGTGCATACATAAAATATAAAAAATAAGAAATCTAATATAAAACACAAAATCTTTTACACCGTAATAAAATACAGTTAAATAGCAATAAAATAAAAATTAAATAAAGCAGTAATTTACATGGAAATAGAATGCTATGAATGAATTTTTGCATATAAACTATGAAATGTGAAATCAGAATATGTGCAGAAAGGAGTATGACATTGTGTGCATTAATGTAATGCATATAGTCTATGATGTGGCAGAGGTAAAGTGTCAGCGGGGGGGCCGGGCCTTGTTTAAGAGGCTGGTAGCGGAGGGGAAGAAACTGTTCAGGTGGCGAGAGGTTTTGGTCCTGATGGAGCGCAGCCTCCTGCCAGAGGGGAGGGGGGCGAACAGTTTGTGTCCAGGGTGGGAGGGGTCGGCCACTATCTTCCCTGCCCGCCTCAGGGTCCTGGAGGCGTGCAGGTCGTGGAGGGATGGCAGATTGCAGCCGATCACCCTCTCTGCAGAGCGGATGACACGCTGCAGCCTGCCCTTATCCTTGGCTGTGGCTGCGGCGTACCAGATGGTGATGGAGGAGGTGAGGATGGACTCCATGATGGAGGTGTAGAAGTTCACCATCATCGTCTTTGGCAGGTTGAATTTCTTCAGCTGCCTCAGGAAGAACATCCTCTGCTGGGCTTTTTTAGTGAGGGAGCTGCTGTTCTGCTCCCATTTGAGGTCCTGGGCGATGATGGTGCCCAGGAAGTGGAAAGACTCCACAGCAGTTACTGGGGAGTCACACAGAGTGATGGGGGCGGGCGGGGCTGCGTTCTTCCTGAAGTCCATGACCATCTCCACTGTTTTTAGGGCGTTTAGCTCCAGGTGGTTTTCCCCACACCAGGTCACCAGATGGTCCATCTCCCACCTGTAGGCAGACTCGTCCCCACCAGAGATGAGTCCGATGAGCGTGGTGTCGTCTGAACTTCAGGAGCTTGACAGACTGGTGACTGGAGGTGCAGCTGTTGGTGTACAGGGAGAAGAGCAGAGGGGAAAGAACGCAGCCTTGAGGGGAACCGGTGCTGATGGTCCGGGGGTCAGAGACGTGTTTCCCCAGCCTCACGTGCTGCTTCCTGTCAGACAGGAAGTCTGTGATCCACCTGCAGGTGGAGTCGGGCACGTGCAGCTGGGAGAGCTTGTCCTGCAGCAGAGCCGGGATGATGGTGTTGAAGGCGGAGCTGAAGTCCACAAACAGGATCCTGGCGTAGTAGTTTCCTGGTGTGTCCAGGTGCTGGAGGAGGAAGTGAAGGGCCATGTTGACAGCGTCGTCCACAGACCTGTTGGCTCTGTAGGCGAACTGCAGGGGGTCCAGGAGTGGGTCTGTGATGGATTTCAGGTGGGACAGGACAAGGCGCTCAAAGGACTTCATAACCACAGACGTCAGGGCAACGGGTCTGTAGTCATTTGGTCCTGTGATCCTTGCTTTCTTGGGAACCGGGATGATTGTTGAGGTTTTGAAGCATGCTGGGATGTGGCATGTCTCCAGGGAGGTGTTAAAGATGTCAGTAAACACAGGAGACAGCTGATCAGCACAGAGCTTCAGGGTGGAGGGGGAGACATTGTCAGGGCCAGCCGCTTTTCTGGTATTGAGTTTACTGAAAAGTCTGTTTACATCCCTTTCATTGATTGAGAGAGAGTCTGATGTGTCGGGGGAGGTCAGTGGTGTAGAATAAAAAAGGACAATGATTTTCAAATTGCATCCACGTACATGTTGTACTGTACAGCATACCCTCTCACATTAAAGGTGGGGAAGGTAATTCACTTCAGAAACACTTTTTGTTATATTCCATGGAATGCTCTTAACATCCCGATAGCAATGAATATCTTAAATGCTTTGACAATAAATACATAAAAAAATGTCATCTGTGGAAGCCGTAATACTGTAAAAAGCACGACCAATCATCTGAGCCGGGCCGACTAAAATAACTGGATGGCCTACCTGCCTGTCAGCCTTCCATCTGTGCACAAACTTATCTCGTGCCCTCATTGGTCATGTGCACGTTCGTGTGTGATGGAGGAGGGGCTCTGTGAGGAAGTCTGAAGGAAGGGGCAGATTTTTTTCGGCTGCGTACTTTCAAATTCTAGCGCACTCAAGCTGGTTTCTCCATTCTTACCTATACCCTACCTTTAAGTGTACAGTTACCATCTTTTTTTGCCCACATTGATTGCATTTGAAATAAACCACCTTTTTTTCTTTGCTAAGTTTTAGCATCGTGCTGAGGAGAGCAACTCTTATATTACAAAATAATTACACAAATAATAATATCCTAAACGCTCCTACGAACTCAAAATCAGGTTGGAGGGGATGTGTTGTGATTTTGATCATTTACCAGGCATTTACCCATCAATATGATTTTGATATCCTATTTTGATCATAAGGTCACTATTCTTAAAAGTGTTTCTTGCCTGTCTTTCTGTCTGTCTGTCCGTCCAGATGTTGGCAGCTGCGGAGAGAGCTCGTAAACAGGCGGAGACAGAAAGAGACGAGCTGGCTGATGAGCTCACCAGTAACTCCTCTGGAAAGTGAGTGTCTTGTTTGATGAACACATGTTTATATTTTATTTTATGATGTTCATGTGTTAGCCCTACAGTTTAAATGCATTGTGTTGGAGTTTGTGTCAAATAAGAATGACCATACAACTAAAAACCTCATTCAGTTCTAAAGCTTTACAATTGATCTTTTTATTGGTGAGGTAAAAAGAGAAAATAATAATTTAAAATATGGTAAGTTACATTGAAGATATTATCATACAAATTAGCTATAAAACTGTGTGAATTTCATCTTATTTTGTATTTACTTCCCAACATTCCATTCTTGTTTGTGCTCATCTCTCGATACTCCGCCCCTTTTTCTTCAGATCAATGCTGTCTGATGAAAATCGCCGCATGGATGCAAAGATCATCCAGCTGGAGGAGGAGCTGGAGGAAGAGCAGGCCAACGTGGAGAGCCTCAATGACCGGCTGAGAAAGAGCCAGCAGCTGGTGAGGGTGTGGGAGAGAGTGGAGTGGGTTTAGTCGTCCTGCTCATCAAATAGGCATTTTAAAGTTGCCAAAGATAATTATATGTCCTCATATACTCCTTTAACTCTGCGGAGTTCCACAGGGTTCAATCCTGGGCCCCATGTTTTTTTCCCTTTTCATGTTACATTAAGGCAAACTGCTTATGCGGCTTTCACACCAGCGCTTTTCCCTTTCTAGCTCCTAGCTAGAGCTTTTCTGGTTCAGCTCCGGTTTCCCTTTTCAGCTCCCGCTCTGTTCACACCGCCCAGCTGCCGCTGCTGCGTCATGACGTCACCGTTTACATCGCTGATTTTCTCCCCAACGGAGCTCACAACAACAACAACGGGGGGGGGACTGCGTCGGGTCGATGATCGTGGTGCTTTTAATCATACGAAGCCAGATTAAATTAAATAACGACTTCTCCAACCTTATACTTTTCTCCAGAGTGCCGTGGTTCATTGTTTATTAATGTGTTTCAGCGGCATTTACCGACCGCTGCAGTGCTGGCTGCTCTTCCACGGGAGTTTATTCTCCCGTTAGCTCCGGGTTAGCTCACACGGCTCTAAAGTATTCACTGTCTGACTGTCACACAAGCAGCTGATACATATCCCCAGTTCCCCTTAAGTGAATGTGTGTCAGTCTGAATTGACGCTGTTTGGCATCACAACGCTGTTATGAAAGTTTCTCTGGTATAACATGGGTGATGTTAGCATAGCAACCGAAGCTAAACTGACTACTTGCTAAGCCGTTTTCTACAGGCACATTTTACCGGCGTATTTTTCATTATGATTCTACTTGTGATAGTCGGACATGACAACCTGTGAAGCCCAGGTATTGATTCCATCCGATAGCTACTATAATAACAAACAAAACATCTGCCTGCTCTCCACAATGATCAATAACAGCGAACGGATGGTCAAAGTAAGGTACAAATTTCCTGCACGCCTCGACGTAAGAGAGACGTAAGCGACGCCGCGTCATAGCTCCGAAGCTCTTGCCTCTAGACCGACAATTTTTTGGAGCTGGAAGTGAACCGTATTCCGGAGCTATGACGCGGCGCCGCTGCGGTGTGAACAGGAAAAAGCGCCGGTGTGAAAAGGGCATTAATGGGTTAGGGTGGCAGAAAAAAAGCACTCTGACAAACAAGAGTTTATGATACTTACACGTTTTGTTCAGCAAAATAATTTCCACATACTAACAGTTATATCTTTTTTTGAGGCACAAATGCAATCACCAGTAATAAAAAGCTAACGCGAGGCTATAATGTAACTAAAGCACGGTCATATGACTTCATCTCCCCACGACTAAGCTAAGGTTTGCTAATGTCATAGCGATTACATTTTCCAGTGTCCTAAGCAGCTGCCATTTTGAAGACAAAAGAAGCTACAGTACGGTAAGAGTTGACTATGTACTGACACACTTATTAAGGAATTGCTAAAAAGCTGACTTGTTTCTGGGTTTAGGGAATCTTTCCTGCGCATCTTTATAGGAGCTGCTATTTATTTAGGACTTTATTTATATACGTGTCTTGTGTTTATAAATATGTGTATTGTTTTCCCGGTGAAAGTGCTAAATAAATGAAATCCTACTTACCCATTACCTGCTGGGATATATATACATTAACGCATCAATAATCCAATATTTTTAAATAAAAAACTCTGAAATGAAAAGTAATTTTACTTTTACTACTTAATCTTACTGCTAAAACATCTGAGTACTTCTTCAACCACTGGTTTAAGGCGTTTCCTCCCCGAGTGAATCCCTTTTCCTCGTGTCCCTCGGTGTGCAGGTGGATCAGCTGGGTGCGGAGCTGGCAGTGGAGCGCTCCACCTCTCAGAGCAAGGAGGCGTCCCGGCAGCAGCTGGAGAGGCAGACCCGGGAGCTGAAGGCCAAGCTGCAGGAGGTGGAGGGCCAGGGCCGCTCCAAACTCAAGTCCTCCATCACCGCCCTGGAGTTCAAACTGAGAGAGGTGGAAGAGCAGCTGGAGATAGAGAGCAGGTACTGGTGCATGGTGGGAAACGGAGTTTGTCAAGTTAATTTCCAACTAACAATCATGCAGTGAAACCAAGTTACATAAAAGATCATTATTGTACATGCACAGTATTACATTGTTATACAGGTTGTTGTTATCTTATTCTATCTTATAAATGTTTGGTGATATTTTTTATTTATTTTGTGCAGAGAGCGTCAGTCCAACGCCAAGAATCTGCGTCAGAAGGAGAAGAAACTGAAGGATTTAACCATCCAGATGGAGGACGAGAGGAAGCAGGCGCAGCAGTACAAAGACCAGGTAAATAAAGCTAGTGTAGAAGTATGTAAAGCTGCATGTAACTGTCATTTACTGATGCTACTTGTTGCTGCTGCTTTGTGCAGGCGGAGAAGGGCAACGTGAGAGTGAAGCAGCTGAAGCACCAGCTAGAGGAGGCGGAGGAGGAGGCTCAGCGCGTGGCGGCCGCTCGCAGGAAGCTGCAGAGGGAGCTGGAGGAGGCCAGCGAGGCCAACGACACGATGAACAGAGACATGGCCTCACTCAGGAGCAAACTGAGGTACCGCAGGGACACGAGGAGCTGTTACATAAATGCTATTTAATACATCACAATGATTTTTATTTAAAAAACTATTAACATCTAAATAAATACTACTTTAATAAATCACAACAAAATTAAAATAAAAATTCACTAGAAAATAAATAATATTTAAAAATTCACAACCAAATAAATACTATTTAAAAAAAAATCAAATAACATTTATTTGTGATTTTAATTGACTAAATACATTTTATTTTAAGAAATACATCAGAAAAAATAACTATTTGAAAGAAACATAACTAAATAAATACTTCCCCACAAAATAAATAGTAAAAAATATTCAAACAAAATTAACCAAATCCGAGAAATCCAAACAAAATAAAATACTTAAAAAAAAATCAAAACAAAAACACTAATCACAAATACAACTAAATGTATTCTATTGAAAAAATCCTAACATTATTTGTTTATATATATATTTATATATTTTTTGTTGAAAGATTTCTTAAATATTGAATAATATTGCACATTTTTGCTATTATTAAATGTCGTCCTCCTCCTCTCGTCCTGCCTCGCTTCCCTCAGACACTACTGATCTGCAAACTGCCTCAAAGCTTCCTGCACATATCCTTCTCTGCTTCAACGGGACTCTTTCTCATTTCCTCATCGCTCTCTTTTCACTTTTACGGGGCTTTAACCTTTATTTTGTTCAAACTCGCTTTGCAATAAGCCGCCTTCCTCTTTCCTCAATCTCCTCCTGACCTCCTCTTCCTCCTCTTCTTCTTCCTCCTGGTGTGGTGGGTGTTCCCAGGCGTGGCAGCGGGGGGGAGGCGGTGTTCAGCAGCCCGAGCCCCCGCAGCAGCAGTGGAGGAGGAGGCATGAGCAGCATGAGGAGCCTGGGGCTGGGGGGGGGCCTCAGCCGGAGGAGCATCAAGGAGAACTCGCTGGATCTGCAGGAGGAGGAGCTTCCGTCACGCTCCCCGTCCCCCCCACTGGACCCCCGCGAGGAGTCCTACTCCCCCGACGAGTAGAGGCCCAGGAATGTTTCCACACTTTTTATTTAAATTATTTATAAAGTTGCCTTATATTATAACGTGAAAGAGATATTTGAATATCACAATGGATTTATGTTGAAACTCTAGAGGTACTTACACAAACAAGTTGGCAAAAAGTATAATAATAATAATAATACATATTCACAACAATATTTTTTTTTTTCTATGGCAGAACCTCTGCCAGAAATATTTTCACACATTTATTTTAAATTATTTAAATAGTTTCCTTATATTATAACTTGAACAACAAATAATTTGGAGTTAGGAAAAACATGATTTATGAGTCAAAAGTATCAATTTGAACACGGTTGAAAGGACACATCCAGGTCTGGTTTAGTTCAACACAAATGTGCACAAAATGATCTTCAAATTTTTTTATGTGAATTTAATATATTGAAAATGTCTTTATATTAAATGTAGTTTAAATATTTAAATGTCTATTATATTTATTTATAATGATGCCACAGAGAAAAGTAACCTTTCCACACAAAAATTAATATATTACTCTCTAATCTAGAATACTTTTCTAAACATTACAATTATTCTTATATATCTATTTCACAATGAACACATTTTTTTATCCGTTTCTCAATTTGCTGTATTTTTCATCCAGATAACCAGAAAACATGTGTTTGTAAAACACAATGAAAACATATTGAACAAGAAAAGTCAATATATTGTGATTTATACATTTAAAAAAAATGTTTTCAAGTTTTTAAAATGTTGATGAATATGAAAAATTGAGAAAGGGTTCAATCATATTTTTTAAGAATGCAGCAAAAAATATAGTTTCTCAATTGAATAGCTAAATAAAAATAAGCATTTAAAAAAAACTTCAGATCACTTTGTTTCTCTAAACTAATGGGTTCCTCCAGAAAAAAATCACGGGTTTATTTTTTGGAAAAAGAGGCTTTTGCTCTGGTTTCTTGAGTATTTTAGAGATGATCTGTTCATTTGGAAAGTGTATGTAAAGCTATACATGTAACCCAAATGTTGTATAACCAACTGTAAGATTAGGCGGAGTGATTTAAACCTCACAATATAATATCAAATATAATAATAAATGTGCATTGTACAATGAGTGCTTTGACGCAGCTTGACTTTCTGAAGTGCTATTAAACTGCTCAATACAATCCTCACCGATGTTTCGCCTCCCTTTTTTGGCTTTCTAGAAGGAACAAAATGATGATAATCAAATATTTTATTAACATTTCAAGTTGTATTGCTTTCTCAGAAACATAAGCAGCACTTAAGGTTGACAGAGATCATGGTATTACTCAACAGTCATCAGAATGAGGCCACGGAAAAAAACAAGAACAAAAAAACGTTTGCAACACTTTACAATAACCATTGGAATTAAACCCCAAATAAGTTATTTTACTATGAACAAACAATACAATTATGATTAATGTTTACCTATAAGTCATTCTATAATATGTTATCATCATGAATTGTTTGTTACTAGTAAAATAAATGTATGAATGACCACATATAAATGACGGTTATCACAAAGTGTTCAGTCTGCCCTGAGCAGCTCAATGTTAGTCAACCCTAACATCTGTATTAGTGACTCTACAGTCAAAGTACAGTATATTCAACACTACAATTCAAACCTATTACATACTTTTCCTTTTTAACATAAAACACGAGTAGCCTTCACTGAAGTTTTCATATCTCCTGGCTAACAGGAGACGTTTCCTATTTCACTCCTGAGACCCAGAAGTAGCTCTGCAGAGGGTCAGCCCTGCTGCGTCAGAGTTCATTCACACATCATATCAAAGAATGGGACAGAGTAAACAACATACAGTAACATTATACAATTATATTTTAAAAAACAAATCCTTGCAGTATAATCCAATTCTCATTATCTAGCTGTACAACCTTTTGCTAAAACCGTATAATTCAACCATATAATCTAACCATAACCCTGACACTCCTGCAAGTGTTTTTGTGAAGTAGGGAGCTAGATAAAAGACACTTGGATTATACTGCACACGTTTTGTAAGAGTTTGATGTTATGAAACGCGTCCATTTACTTCAGTTCATCAAGACGCCGTAAAGGCATGACAGTATTCATTAAAGGTGACTGGAGGTGAGTTATTAATATGAAAGGGATCTTTTTGTGGGTGAAATATTCATTCATTCATTCATTCCGGCGCTTATTCTATGTGCACAATTATATAGTTTATTTGGATGCCCTTTATTCTATCTCTGCTTATTTTCAGGTTGTAGCTCGGAGTGTGCGCTGGGCGTCTGCGTCATGCAAGTATCTCGATCGCAGATAACAGATATGAAAAGACTCTGAGCCAAAACAGATATTAGCAAGTCAACAGGAGTTTCCTTATTCAGAGTCTAAGTTCATATCTTGAACAGTTACCATTGAGCTGAATGAGGAACACAACCAGATCGAGTTCAATGAAGATCCGCATAGAGCTGCAAAAAATCATCTCACATTAATTCATTATGTATACAATAAATTAAATAAGGCAGCTTTAAGATGCAGAACCACTGATGGCCACTAGATGTTGGCAAGATCTGCATTTAAACATTATTTTTTCCCCACAAAACATTATCATTTTAACAGTAATTTGAAGTGTAACTCACAAAAAAAAAGAGAATTACTGAGATCCAGTTATGTTAGAGTTGACCTGGTTTTAGATGTAGTACCCAAAGTCAATCAAGTACGACATCCCACGGATTTTCTTTGACATTCAAAGCTTTTATTGATGTTTTCAGATAAGCTCAAAATGTCAAATCAAGCTTTTGATGTCATCTCCCTAAAGATAAAAACCCTTCATTTGAGTAAAGGGATTAAATAGCGTGAGCTTTTGTTTGTGTGCAGGACAGCAGTATTTTGAGGATATTGAAAAAAAATGCTGTTTTTGAAAGGCTTAACGCAAGCAAATGTGTATCGAAGCAGAATATCATTTTTAAACTATTCGCCCAAAGAGATGCATATATGTTGCTAAATGTAAACGACTATTAAATTCAATCGTGATTAATTGACTAATGTAAATGTGGCCTTTATCTCTGTGGCTGTGTTTGTAACTGGATATTACTCTCATATGTAACATTGTGGGAAACCCTGTTATAGTTATAGTGATACCGTTTAAGAATAAAGGCTTTTTCCTCCCTAAGTTCAAGCATCTCCGTCTCAGCGTAACCCTGCATCCGTTTGTGACTTTTCCTTTACCCTGAAATCTGCTTTGAGTTCAGTCTTGACACACAAATACAAAAAAATACAAAAAAAAGTGATGGGGTGACATGCAGCACAAGTCCGTTCCAATAGTTCAAGCTAAGTGCGAGTGCTGAAAGAAGCTGCTGACAAACAGAGTCAATGATAGCTTGAGCCAGTGACACGATCCAAAGTATCCAGAGAAATGTTCATTGGTTTACATCAGCTGCTCCCAGTGTCTGTACGACGTGCAACACAGTACCGTTAAATCCAGGATGGACAGGGGGGGGGGGGGGGGGGGGGGGGGACTGAGGGTGGAAGGAGAGACGTTTCACAGCAGCAGCTTGGGTCCCGCTCCGAAGTCTAACCTCTTCACCAGCCTATAAAACACACAACAAACACTTTACAATGGAACGGTATACAAAGAAACCCTCACAACCCTCAAACCATGAAAGGAAGTAGACTGCTGTTGGCTGGTGGTAGAGAGTAGCTAAGTATGTTTACTCAGGTACAGAGCTCAAGTAAACATATAGGTACTGGAATGAATAAACCCATTTCATGCTGCTTTTTATTCCAATACATTTAGGTCACATTCACACCAGCCTTGTATAGTCCGGTTGAATCGAACCCTGGTGCGTTTAGCCGCTTGGTGCGGTTCATTTGGGTCGGTGTGAACGCAGTCCGAGACCTCTGAAGTGAACTAAACAACCGGACTCTGGTCCGCCTAAAAGAGGTGGTCTCGGACCGCTTGCTAGTGAACTCTGGAGCGGTTCATCGCTGGTGTGAACGCAGTCCGCACCAAAACATAGGAAGAGTAGTATTTACGTGTCACATGAACGCGGGTGTCTTCAAAATCGTTAGCGAAAGAGTGAAGCAGAATGAAGTGTTGAATAGTGTCGTGTAAAGTAAACACAACTATCAAACTAAAAACTATACATAAATGTTAGAGCCACCTGTCGTCGGTGAAACCCCCTCCTTACTGCAGAACGTCTCATTATATGTGTTATAATGCTTTTAATCGCACATTGTCTGATTATATAATCATATGCGCCGTTGCTAGAATCTGTTGATATGCTCTCCAGAATAACAACAGCATGTGACCTGCCGATGCTCCATGGCGGAGGCTCCGGTAGAAATTGCTGGGATTTGCGTTTTTACCCCCTTAATGTCTGACCAATTGTTGAACAGCATTTCCGAGCACATGACTTGTGTTTAAAGTTTATAGTCCGTTTGAGTTTTGCCCGTGTGAACGCAAACCGAACCTTCTGAAAAATGAAACAAACTGTGGTCTGGTGCGCACCAGCGGACTATTAGGTGTGAATGCGACCTTAGAGGGAATATGTTTGGAATGTATGTCAGAAAGTTTTCAGATTAAAGGTCACCACGGCAAAACTTTTTTTCATTAAACATTGTCAAGAACTGACTACCCAACAGTATATGAACTGAAATGTCATTAATACCGCAAAAAATTATCGGAAAATATAATATTAGTGTAATATAGCGCTGACCAGGGGCCATTCCTCATCCTAGGATTTGGACTTTATGTAAATATTTTTGATAACACAAAAATACTTATGTCACTTAAGTAGACATGTATATGCAGTACTTTTATTTGCACGTACATCTTCCACAACTGGTACTTTCTAAAAAACACTGACTGGGATGTAAAAAAAGGGGAGAAAGCGAGTACAGCTCTGGAAAATATTAAGATACCACTCCAAATGTTTCTTAGATCTCAATCTCTACATGTTTGGCAGCCATTCCAGTGTTGAATTCCAACACAGAGAAATGTTGTCAGTAGTTTATCAAATAAAATAAAAATATATTTATTTTACTCAAACACATACCTAGAAATAGAGACAAGAGAAACTGATCATTTTGCAGTGGTCTCTTAATTTTTTTCAGATCTGTACTTCTAAAAACACGTTTTATATATATATATATATTACATTGAAATGTGTGTTTTTCAACAAAACCTGGACTAATTTGAAAAATGTTCTCCCTTTTACAAACTGTTCTGGGTAAGAACACATTGTCTGAACACTTACGATACACACATTTATTATTGCACATATTATTATACTTATTTAACTTCACTTTTTTTTTTTATACCATTTTATTTGTATATTTATTCCACCCATTACGTTTCTTGCACTATTTTATTTCTGTATTTATTTGTATGCCTTATAGATTTAAGATTTACATATGACAAAAAAACGTTAAATCTGTGAACCTCACCCCTTGCTGTAGAGGCCGTTGGCAGGATGGCTCTCTGAGGAGCTGTTCTGGCTCGGCGTGGCCCCCGGACCCCCAGCGGGGCCCCTGCGACACGACGCCAGTTTGGACTCCAGGTTCTACAAGAGGGGAAGAAAACAGGTTTAAGTTATTTTACGTTTGTGATCCTGGAGTTTAGAATCAATGTGTTACGGGGAGGTATTTAAAATAAATCTCATCTGCAGCAAGTTGAGACTGGAGGAGAAATGTAAACAAGGCGAAGAATCCCATGTTTATTATAAAAAAACAGTTAAAAAGGATAAAATGTCGCTACTTTACAAATAGCTAAGAGGCTTCACTCATGTTGATATTCAAATTCTAAACTTTTAATTGCGACAGTGATTATTTTGTTTTGGATGTCTATTTAATGTTTGCCTCACTTTGCAATCAATCATTATTATTTAGCGATATAGGAGTTACAAGACAAGTGCATACACGTACAGTGTCACATATACACAGAAGTGTGTGTGTGTGTGTGTGTGTGTGTGTGTGTGTGTGTGTGTGTGAGTGTGCACGCCTGGGGGACCAGACAAGCAGAGAGTAATAAATTACAAAATTAAAATGAAATGAGTAACAATATAATAGTCATATATCCTAGGAAGGGGGGGGGGCATATAAATAGTAGCATGACCTTAAAGAAGTAGAAAGGGGTGGTGGGTGAAATTGGATTGAGGATTATTAATTAAATGTATCAATGAATGGGTTCCAGATTGCATTAATATCATTGTTGTTGTTTTTTATGCCGACAGATAATTTTTCCATTGAAATGTATTCCATAAGCAGGTTTTTCCAAATTGTGATATTGCTTTTGTGTCCTGATTTCCAATTCATGAGGATAGTTTTGTTTGCAATGATTAGGGCTATGGACAGAATTCTACTTGTTGAGTGAGCAATGAGGACAGATGGCAGAATCTGCAAAACCCATTTTAAACATCCTTTCCCCCGTGTAGTGCACTCTGTGAATAATCTTATATTGTATGAGGTGCATGTTGGTGTTGGTTGATATGGAGAAGATGTTTCTGCAGATTTGAGACCAGAAGTCTGCGTTGGGGGTGATCTGTAGATATCTTTCCCATTTATTTGAGGGTCTGCAGAATAAATTAATTAATATATTTTTGAAAGCAGTTTTTTTCTTGATTTGGGATATTTCTGAGGGGGGATAAGAGTTCAAAGTTTTGCTGTTAACTTTGGTTTGAATGGATGATTTGAGTTGTAAATATTCTAAATATTGATGTTCCCTGATGCCGTACCTCTGGACCAAATCAGAAAATGGAATTAACTTGTGTTCATGAAATATATGTTTGAGGTGTGTGATGATGCCTTTGGCGATCCATGATTTGAAATGTAAAGGTTTTCTGTTTATTAGAAAGTCAGGAGTGTGTTCGGTGGGTGAAATTGTGTTGTTAGTTAATTCGTTACATTTTCACCAGGCTGTCAGAGTTGTGGCTATTGCAGGGTTTTTGAAGCATGGATGACGTATGATGGAGCGGCTTATGAACGGTAAATCTTTAATATGAATATCTTTGCATAATGTCTGTTCAATGTCTAACCAGGAGGTGTCGGAATTATTAGGATTAGTCCATTTGCAAATGTATTGTAGTTGCTGGGCAATGAAGTAATACAGAACGTTTGGTGCTTCTAAGCCACCTTGACTCTTGCGTTTTTGAATAGTAGATAGTTTGATTCTAGGTGTTTTGTTTTTCCAGTAAAATGTTGAGATGGCAGAGTCTATAGATTTGAACCAAGTGGGTGGGGGTTTAATAGGGATCATTAGGCGCTTTCACACCAAGTACTTTGCCGTACTTAGTTCATCAGAACTTAGTTCATCAGAACTCTGTAGTTCTCATGAACTAAGTACAGATCGCGTTCACACCGGAATAAGTCCCTGAGGGAAGATTAGGCAAATGAAGCCGCTGACGTCACTTCTTCTTCTTCTGCTTTGGGTTTACTGGCAGGCCGCAAACCACTTCACGGTGTATACTGCCACCCGAAGTCCCCGGCCGGAAGTCACCGGAGTTGGGGACTGGCTTCAGTAGAAGCTGCTGGGACTCCCAGCAGCTTCTACTGAAGCCTTCCGAGTAAATCGCCAGAAACGCCGACACCTCCTCATCTCCACCGCTCCCATGTTTTCTTTTGTGTTGCCATAAGTTAGTCTCTCTCCGTTTGTGCGCTGGGCTAATGCTAATGCTAATAATGCTAATGCAAGGAAAATAAAATGGCGGCTTCACAAAACTTTTTGGGAGTTTTACGGGGCGTGGTTTGCAATCCGCCCAGCCAATCAGAAATGGGAAAAAATGTCTCCCATGAAAGTACCTGCTCTCTAGCAGGGACTGAAAAGGGGGTGGAAAGGTTCTCATGAACTCAATTCTAGTTCCGGATTTTTTTGGTGTGAACGCACATTTTCGGAACTATATCGGAACTATACTGGGAAAAGTACTCCGGTGTGAAAGCGCCTATTGAGAATAGGTAATATATCATTGGGAGTATGGTCATTTTGACTGTTGCAATTCTGCCTATAAGGGATATTGGGAGATTCATCCAACGTTGAAGGTTGTCTTCTATTGTTTTGAGAAGTGGGGTGAAGTTCAGATGTACTAACTGTCAGCCTGGGGGAAATGTTGATTCCTAAATAAGTGAAATGACCAGTACGCCGAAAAGAAGGCGGTGTTTGGACTGCCATCACACAGCTATTAGATGAGAGTGGAAGAAGGGTTGATTTAGACCAGTTAATAGTATAGTCAGATAATTCAGAAAAGGTGTTTATGAGGCGGATGGTTTCAGGTAGTGAGGTAGAGGGATTTTGTAAATATAGTATAATGTCATCTGCATAAAGGCTAATCTTGTGGTGTATATTATTTGTTTGTATTCCTGTGATGTTAATGTGTTGACGGATAGCTGCAGCAAGTGGTTCAATGAATATAGCAAATAGTGATGGAGAGAGTGGACATCCTTGCCTAGTACCCCTGTGTGAAGTGAAGCATTGTGATATCAGTCCATTGGTGGTGATTGTGGCCATCGGGGAAGTGTATAAGATCTTGACCCATTGAATAAAAGACTCACCGAATCCGAATTGTTTTAGTGCTGCAAAATAAAAAAAATCCAGGTTTAACTGTTCTTTTTGTCATAAACACTTTCACACAGAATGCCAATTTTACATTGCGAAGAAGTGATGATTATTTCCCGGAGAGAGTTGATATTTCTAAGCTAAAAGTTAAATATGGCAATAGAGATTTAAAGCTTCATCGAAAAAGAGAAAATGGCATTTAACGACCGACACGTGGAAGGAAATGTTCTAATCTATTCAAGAAGAACAATTATTGGTTTGTGCTTGTTTGTATTGTGGGTACCCTGCAGCGTCACATGCTGAGAAGGCAGCAGCTAATACAAATTCTGGGTCAAAAATCACAAGAGCGTCTCTTACCCCGACTTTCCTCAGGAGCTCTCCGACGATGCTCAGAGCCGAGATCCTCGCCGACGAGGGGAGAGGAGTCGCTGAGAGGCTTTCACCTGCAGGAGCAAATCAGATTAATACAAAGAAATACAAGTTGTAAGTATTATAAAACAGGGTGAATCCTCACAGTGGAGAAGTTGCGAATGATATGATTCGTTGCTGGATAACTTACTTCAACTATTAAGTGACTGTTTTCATATTATAAATAGACAAAGTTCCCAGAAGTATATTTTTTAGAGAGCAATATCATCTAAACTTGCTATGCACATAACACGAGACCATTAAAGGTCCCCTATTATACTCTTTCATCAATATATTAAAGGTCTCGGATATATCAAAAACACATCTCTGAAGTGTTTGGCTCCAAATACCAAACAGATCGTGCATTGTAGCATCCCATAAACCCCTCTGTTTCAGCCCTGTTTCAAAAGTGCTGAGTCTGCGTCGGTAGCTCTAAATGCTAATGAGCTGCTGCTAGACACGCCCCTCAATGAAGTGATTGGTTTAAAATTATACAATGGTGCTCTAGGAGGAGATTCAGGTGATAAGGTGGGGGGGGGGGGGTTACCTTGGTTGGTAATTGGCTATCAATTGCACAACCCAAAAAAACATTGTGACATCACAAAGTGGCCAAAATCTGATCAGCTCATTTTCAGACAGATTTCTATATAAATGGATCAGGACAAAAAGTGAGCGAATCTTTTTTCCTGAAACTTTCAGAATCTCTTTACACAGAGGGGACACATGTTGATGTATGAAAGACATGAAGAAGTGGATTTCGCATAATAGGTGACCTTTAAGTTTTAAGTAAGTAAGGAATATCAATCTTTATCCTGAATATTGTCGTTATGAAAATGGTTAATTGTTATAATATTGGAGTTAAAGACAAAACAAATCGGAGAGTATGTACATTTCTGTAATATCAATGCACACATTTTACTTCCACTTAAGTTAAGTTAAGTTTTCTTGATAAAAGCCTGATACTTTATGATTGTATTTCCATCTTTAATACAAAAAGAAAAGCCTTTATCTTTGACTTAGGTTCAATTGTATTGAGTGTAAAACTAAACATTTGTAATTTTAACTCTACTTTAGTTGATATATTCCTATTTACATTTAGTTTATACAATATGTCTGACTTGAATTGACGTATTTTCTTTTTGTCTTGTGTTGTTCAAAGCCCTTTGAGCTACATCCTGTGAATTATCTATATTATTATAGCCTGTTCTAAGTTGACTAAGAGGCAAACTCCAGGATAAAATACATCTTCAAATCCCTTTCTTCTGCCCCTCTTATCTGAAATCTGGGGGCAGGACACATCTAGTGAGTAAATACTTTTAAAGAGCGAGCAAAAACAGGACTTTGAAAAGTGAACAGGCGTCTCCAATGGAAATGAAACCCTTTGATACTGATGTGTTGATAATTAGTCCAGAACACATGACCAGACCTCTGCTGACGGAGGGCGGGGGGGTGCTGAAGCTCTCCACTGAGGCTGGAGGTCTGGACGGAGTGATGGCCGAGGGGGGGGGGCTGGGTGGAGGATGTGGTTTTGTCCTCGGCTCGTTTGTCCGGGGGGGTGAGGGGCGGGGTGGGCAGACCCGCCGTGGTGGAGGAGGAAGAGGAGGAAGAGGAAGGGTCTTTGATTGCACTGCTGAGGGACGGCCTCCTGTCCTGCTTCTGCTGCACCGCAAGCTCTTGCCTCAGGTCTGGGACACAAATCAAATAACAAATAACAGTTACAGAAGTGAAACAGAGACTTGTGATTTTATTATAACCAGAACATCTAATTAAATAATCGGTCTTCCCCTACCCTCGCTGGAAAACACCACACCTTATTGCATTTCAATCTTAATTTGAAGCAGTAAAAACAACCGCTGTATTTACTTCTTTAAATAATAATTGAGTAATTGTTCTTATATAAGTACATGATGATATATAAGTTTATTATGACTGGTTTACCAAAAAAACAAAAACGAAAATCTGCTATAAAACTCAGAAATCGATGAGATTTCTATTTGACAGTGTGAACATTTTCTCTTGTTAAGCCACATCACACACGTTTGTAAAACGAATCTCCACTCTGTACCTCTGGCCTCGTCCTTCAGCCTCTGGAAGGACTCCAGGAGGTTTTCCTTCTCGTCCAGCTCGCTCTCCAGGAAGGCGTTCCTCTCGATGACATGGTTCATCCTCTGCTCAAAGTCCTCCAGCGACATGATGGTCGCCCTGAAACACACAGCATGAGAAATTAGTGGAGCTCAGGTAAAATATTAAGGGGTCTAGAAAGGCAGCCAAAAGCATTGATTTGGTAGGCTACGTTTCTGCAGATCTGGCAGATCTGTAACTTGGGTTTGGACAGCTTTTTAGTCAAGCCCTTTCAAAGTATCTTAACTAAAATGACCAGACATTTCAATCATTCATATCAAAATGGTTGCTATATATAAAATTGAAAAGTTCAAATATTTGATATCCACATTAATCAATGCGTCTTGTCACTTAGTCAGACAACATACAAATATGGCAATGTGTTTCTTGTTTCATTGCAAGCAGAACATTCATAATTAAGGCTCACATTTCAAACAAATCCCGAACCTTTAAAAAAAAATAACAGTTATTTTTGTGTGGTCAAACAATTGTGCATAAGTTGTGCGCTGACCTCTTGGTTCTCTCCAGGTCATCGTTGGCCTGCTCCAGCTCTCTGATGTATTTGTGGAGCTGGTCTCTGACGGCGGTGGTCTCAGCCAGATCCCCCTCCAGGGTGGAGATCTGCCTGTAGGCCTCCGAGTGCTGCGTCTCGTACTTCTCCTGCAGACCGTGTCAGGAGGAGACAGAATGTTAAAGGACTACAAATTCAAAAGGCTTCAAAGCATCACTCCTTATTTTTGAAACAATACAAATATTTTTTCACAGGAGTTTGTCGTATATCTATTGTATTTTTTTTGAATATTTGTTTTCTTGTACACATTTATTATGTTGTAATACTTTCATATTATTTTTATATCTCTTTTTGTTTGAATATTTACTCTAATTTGTTTACCTTCTAATATATTTTACTCTGATGTAAGGCACTAATTCTGATATTAATAGTACGATTGTTTAAATGTTTTGAAAATGTGATGCTATGTAGCTTAAAGGTGGGGTAGGTAATTTTGGAGAAACCAGCTCGAGTGCGCCAGAATCTGAAAATACACAACCGGAGAAAATCTGCCACTTCCTCACAGAGCCCCTCCTCCAACACACACGAACGCGCACATGACCAATGAGGGCACGAGATAAGTTTGTGCACAGATGGAAGGCTGACAGGCAGGTAGGCCATCCAGTTATTTTAGCCGGGCCGGCTAAAATGATTGGTCGTGCTTTTTACAGTACTACGGCTTCCACAGATGACATTTTTTTATGGATTTTTTGTCAAAGCATTTCATATATTCATTGCTATCGGGATGTTAAGAGCATTCCATGGAATATAACAAAAAGTGTTTCTGAAGTAAATTACCTACCCCACCTTTAACCAAAAACAACTTTGATGTTTGAAAACATGTCAGTGTGATTAAAAGTATAATGTAAAAGGCAACATCTACAAGCCTAAAAACATACTTTGGTGCACAGACATCATGTGTTTTATAGAATATCAAACATTGACAGCAGAAATCAAAACATAATGAACATTGTCTCGTTGCTTATGTGGTTCTGGATATTTATCCACATTAGTTTTTTAATGTAAAAGATATGTTAGTACTGGGCTCCCAGGAGGCAGTGTGTGAGAACAGGTCAAGCTTCAGCATGCTTTCGCTAAATTCCATGAAGTCTCTGCATACTGCACATACATGCAGTCTCAGAGTGATAAGCTCTTTCCTCTCTCAACACAGTGTCAGATTTAGTATTTACTGGGTATAGGTAAGTATGAGTTAAAAGTTCACATTATTAGAACTTACACTTGAAAATAAATAAATCTGTCAATTTGTTGAACGTTTTAACATTTTTGGACTTTAATCATTATATAGGATATGATATAGTTATAAAATAAATAACGTTGTCATTTTTTCTTACCTAGGATTTGTCCTAAGATAGGTTGAGTGCTGACATTTTAGTGCAACTCTTTTCGTCGCGTAGGAATGTTTTGTTCTATTCTAAAGTTGTGTAAAATAGGATTTATTCATTTATCTATATTTTTATACTATTTAGTAATTTTCATTGTTTACAAAGCATAGTGGTCTTTTAAAATTAATAAATACTACACAAACACTTCAACTCTTATAGTGTAATCAGTTATATCATCCAACGCAATTGATATTTTATATTTGTTTATATTTTAAAATGTGCTGTATATTTTATTATGTCTATACTTTACTCAATTTTTTTTATATTTTAAGGGCTAAACACACTCCTGTAACACAAGAGTTTTCCAATTTGGAATCAATAAAGCATCTTTCAATCTATCTATCTAACCACTAGTGACGTTGCTGAAAACGACCATTATATCTGCAGAAGTAGCTCCACCTCAGAACATATCTTTTTGTTTATGTATAAATGGTGCTCCACCCTCTGAAGCCTTTAACCTTTCAATAGGCTTGTTTGAGATGAGCGAGACCGACGCAGACCTGCGCAATTGTGATCGCCGTCTTGCTAGTGCGTTGCATGATGGTTAGTCATTTTGTCCGACTTGCTCTGGAGGCTCGTCTACATGAGACGTTGAAATCTCGCGGGACAAAGACGCCCGCAGACTTGAGAGCCAGGCGGCGTAGTTTCTCTCCACGGGCTGCGGAAGCGAAATGCTTGATGGGAAACGACTCGCTGGTATCTCGAGCTGAGCGCTCATTGGTGGTTTTTACCCCGTGCTGGGGATGAAACTCTCCATTGGCTCGACAATTGTTTTTGTTTTGTGTCAGTTTTACGTCGCCACTTCCATTCACATTTTTCATCATTGTTCCACAATGTTTATCATCATGAAATTAATATCTATATATTTGTATACTATACTTGCACTGCTTACCGTTTTCATACTTTATATATCTTAGCATATTCATACACACTGTGTTAATACTGTTCATACAGGCTACTGTGTATATAGTGTATTCATACCCCTCACTGTTTATTCATCATTCAATTAATTCTATATTTTATTCTGTAGATTGTGTACATTACTTTTCACTTTACTGCTTGTTGCACTCCTGGTTAGAAGCTAAACTGCATTTCGTTGTCTCAGTACCTGTAATCTGTGCAATAACAATAAAGTTGAATCTAATCTTGAGCAGGAACAAATGTATTTACTTAGTACATATCTGACATTAACGATTAAACACATTTGTGCATTCTTTAGAAGAGAGAAACTTGCTCTGTCATAGGCCTACTGGGTCAGGCTACAAGGAAGTGGAGAGGGAAATATCACAAACAGAATACTACAGGATTGCTGGGAATATACAAAGTTCCAGGGGCGTGGATTTGGCTGGACAAGTAAGGAGAGAACGAGGGCATATGGAGTGGAGACCATCACGTTTGCCAAAGCAAGCCCATTTAGCAGTGTTCCCCCATGGCTTACCCCAGAAGCTATATAGATATGAGTATCATAGAAAGGAAAAAAAGAGTGGCAAATAAATGAAGTGGGAATTAAAACGAGTATGTACCTGAACGAAAAGTATTACAATTACCTCAAAATGTATACAGATGGATCTAAGAAGCAAGAATGCGTGGGGATAGGCGTGTATAGACCAGAATTCAAAATATCAATCTCAAAACGAGTGTCACATAACTTATCAGTTTATACAGCAGAAATACTAGCAGCAATTATTGGGCTACAATCAGGGGCGGACTGGCCATTGGGAATACCGGGAGTTTTCCCGGTGGGCCGGTAGGTACCGAAGTGGGCCGGTCGGACAATTCACTAGCAAAGAGGCAGGAAGGGAGTGGAGCCTGATGGGGATACTGGGAACAGAAGGTGAGGGGGTAAGAGCTACCAGGAAGGCCATTCTTAAGTATTTCAGTGAAACAGGATTGATTGGAAGAATTTAAAACAACGTAAACACAGTGGTATAATTCCACAAGTGGTGATAGGATGATATGGTGATACACACTCTTGTACAGTAGGTGGGGGTATGCACCTTAAAGTTGTTTGCAATCCGCCAAAAACCGAGAGAAGAAGAAGAAGAAGCCGACTCCGAGCTGTCCGACTTCAGGCGAGCTTTTTGAGACCTCCCCGGCTGCAATCGGCTATTCTCGTCTACTTTCGAGGCGAGCCGCAGCTCATCTCAAACAAGCCTACTGTGTGTGTGTGTGTGTGCACACGGCACTGCAGTATGATGCCCTTTTATGGTCGTTATCAGGCGTTAACCTGCTAATTAGGATCAGCTGGCACATGCTTTTAATAAGGACAATTCATCAGGAGAACAGGTGGGAACACTTCTGCCATAGACTTTTCTCAAGAACAAATGTAAGACTTAAGTTAGAAGTACATTGTTTAATGAGGTCCAATGTTTTCCTCAAGAATTCAAAGCAACACAAGCTGAGTGTTTGATATGCCAATACTCATTGTGTGAGTGAAGTATCCCTTGGGGAACGTTCCAGTGATAAATTCTAATCAAACTATTTAAACTTTATTTTACTCTGAGCCCCTTCAAGCTTTCTTACTGTGATCTTCAAAGCCTAATGTTAGTTTACAAATGAGGCTTGTTTTGGCTGTTGGACATTGTTTATAGTGACAGAGCCAGACAAGACAATAATATGACACAAATAAAGGCGGCTCTTTATATTAAATGTTTCAGAGCAGCAGTTGAAACTGCCTCTGACCCACATAATTATAAGTAGTCTCAATTTTCCCAATGAAATGTTGATCAATAACGCCAAGTTGCACAAATGGGGAGTGCACAACCACATGCTACAATGGCTGGAGACAGTGCAGCCTCCACACATGTTGCAATGACCTCACTGTCAGCCTGCACCACTTGCTCCGGGAACCCTGAACAGACTGACTGAAATGTAAAGCAATCACTCTCTGTCTCATGTTTTTTTAAAGAGCCACTGTCCCTGCACATGCCTCTTGTAATGATAGCAGAAGGATATCCTAAAATGTTTTAAAAGGAGAGAACTGCTTCATAACTGGGGTAGATCTTATGAGAAGCACTGCCATCCCCTCCAGACACAGACCGTGTAGTCATCAGCTGCCTCGTTCTGCTCTGAATAAATCCTCTGTGAAGTGTGTGTGTGTGTGTGTGTGTGTGTGTGTGTGTGTGTGTGTGTGTGTGTGTGTGTGTGTGTGTGTGTGTGTGTGTGTGTGTGTGTGTTCAGACAAGAGCACCAGTCAAGCCCAGGGAGCAGAGGCAACAGGAGCCATGAAACCTACCCTTTTATCAGCTGATAGATATGGAAATCCCCAGTCAAATGCACTTAACAGTTTGTTGAACGTTATTTAAATAACTTCCTGACTGGTATTACATATTCTGAGAGGGTTAGGTAAACTCTCTACCACTTCCACTATGTCTTTATTTTTAAGTTTGTATGCAGGATGTTGAACAGTATCTAATAACTGATGATTTCCTCTTTACCTTGTAGTTTTCCAGCTCCATTCGGAGGCGGTTGTTGGCGGAGAGCAGCTCACGGTTTCGATCCTCACACTGTTTGAGCTCCGTCTCCAGCTCACCCTCATAGTCCCGACTCATCTGCTGGAACTCCTGCAGTTCCTCCTGGGCTTCCTCCGCACTGCACAAACATACGCAGAATATAATCCATATATTTGAGCTATTATTCATGTTAGTAATCCCTAATAATCACATTCATGTTTAAAGTAAACCAGATAGACCAAGACTTGGTGAAGAGGAAGGTTTCCAACATCATTCTAAACCCGACCTGTTTGGACAAAAAACAAAACCTGACGAGTTTCCCACCAAACCACAGGAAGTTTGGGCAATATCAATTAAATGGTAAAGTCTTAAAATCACAGAAATGTGTTTAATAGGAAAACACCTTGAGAATCATGACTGTTTGTCTTGCAGGATTGCCCGGTGACTCACTTTTCTACAAACTTAACTGGAGAGCAGAAAAATAGTTGATTATTTTTCCAGAATTTACTATGGAGCCCCCAGAAGTTGTGAGAAAAAAAGAGTAAAAAAGGCCATTTTGAAGGACTCTGAGGCATAAAAACATTATGAAATACGACAGCATGCAACAAAAACTAACCAAGAACTGCATTTTTTATATAATTACGGAGCACTTTCACATCTTTGTGCAGGAGGCAGGAGTGGTGGTGTCTGAGGTCAGTTTAAAAATAACAAACACAGAGGGGTACACACCTGTGTTGGTGGGTGGCAGCCTGCTCCTTCCAGTAACCCAGCTCTTCCTCCAGGGACCCAAACTCTGGAGGCTCCGGATCCCCCATCTCCAGCCCGGCCCAGGGGGAGAGGTGAGTCTCCACTCAGCACACCAACAATGGCCTGTGGATCAATTTAAAACAAGCCATTTAGACAAGGTAATGTCGGTTGAAAGTCCGTTTAGAAATCTGTCGATTTAAAGTTAACGTGACACTGTTGAATGAGAAATGAGAAATGATCTTAAAACAGGACATCAGACTATTCACCAGGATCTCCACATTAATTCGGCAAAGTGATTTAACCATCAATGCACAACGTTGCAGATTCAATCTTAGTATATACATTTCGGTAGTCACCGTCACACATGATGTTGACGATGTTTTTAGTAGCAGAGATAACAGAGAAAAAGCAGCTAATAAGTTTCAACCAATAATAAATCTTATTTTTCTTCATGCCGAATTAAAGAAAAGTTCATATCGATTGAGAATACATATTTTCATACCTCAAAGTTGATCAAATGTATCTCAAGCTACTCCTGAAGTATTTTAGATACAATATTTATACGGAGTCTGGTCAGAGCAAGCTCCACTAAAAACAGGAACCTAAAGCAAACCTTACCCTGAAGATAACGGGTAATCCATACCCTCATTATCACGAGTAACAAACACCTGCTTCTATAAACATTGCATAAAATAAGCTAAAACTATTAACAACAGAGTGTTAAACAAGACAGCATACTGATGTTATGAATGTGCTTGGCTTTTAAAGATGAATAAATTAGCAAGTCCAGCTAACGGAGTTTGGCGTTAACCATTTAAATCCCAGCTGAGGCAAACATAACAAAGCTATGACTTACGCTTAACAGATCGCTTCTTTCGACGCAATGTTGACCAATGTCCTCTAATTCCTCTTTATATGATGGTATGACTACTGACCAACGTTTGTCGCTTAATGAAAATAGCAAAACCGCTGAAGAAAACTATAAAAAAGACTTTCTCGTAGTTGGAAACCGCAAAGTTGCTACTGTCTTGGGAAGACGTCGAACAATACAAGTTACCATTGATATTGTCCGGACAGCTAAACCAATCACAAGTTAGATGACAGCTCGTTGCCTGTTGCTATTCGTCATTAGGCTATCAATCAAAAAATAAAAGGCGGGATCAGATTATTGTCCAATCAGAGAAGGGGTGTCAGTTGGGTGACGGCAGAATCTTCACGGTCTGGTCTAGACGTTTGTGATGGATTACCAGGGCCAGTGGTGCCTTCAAGTGCTGTCGGAAACATGATTAATGTATTTTTATATAACGTTATAAAAGAGTGCATTTTGTTGGTTGGTTGTTCTATGTCAAGTGATGGGAGAAGTATTCAAAGGACAGAGGGTGTCATATTCATATTCTGTACAAACTGTAAAGTCCACTTAGACAAATGTAACATTTGTGATATTGGGCTATAAACATACACTTTGATTGAGTCACATCTTTGTATTAGGCCTACTTGAGTATTTCCATTTTACTTCTACTCCACTACATTGGAAAGAATACAAGTTTACATGAATCCAGTGGATGAAAGAGCACTTGGAAATAGCACCTAAGTAGAAGTAGCTACACTTCAAAGTACTCTTAAAGTTCACTGAGGAAAAACAAAGTAGTAGCATAAAATATACTTGAATTACCGAAATGCAATACAATCAAGACTGTAGCATTATGATGAATGGCCCATTCCCATATTATTTGGGTAAGTGTTCACTCACTTACTCACTAGCTGGTAGTGAAATAACACATTTTAAGGAGTGCATACTGCTGGGTAGCTTAACTTCTAATGGTATTGATTTATATTGTTGTGCATATACTTGTATATGTTTTCTGAATCTGCAAAATGAAGCTGTCAGATAGTAGAGTTAAAAGCATAGTTGTATTTAAATGCATGTTCCCTCCTCTTTCCACACGGTGTCAGTATTTACCATAGACTCCATGGATATTTACATGCTGCTTTCTGCTGTCAAATCATCTGATGTGGTAAAATAAATGGCTTTTAGAGACAAATCTCCCAGATACTCAGGCATCGAGAATATGGCTATTTAAATACCATCATCTATTAAAAATAACGTTTCTGTGTTTTACATTTCCAAACTTGGACCCAGAGAAGTCTGAATGAGGAGGAAACATGAGAAGTGTAAAAGCTATTTTTCAAGTTTTTCAACCAAATATCCAAGTAGGATCCAAATGTTATCATCACTAAATTATTTTGACATAAGGAAAGTGTGCATGTTATGTAGGTACTGTATATGATTACTACTTCAACAAATAAAAGTAACATTATTTTTCTGATGTGTACCATTACAGCAGTGACAAATGAATGGCGTACATTCAAATCCTGCGTAAGGTAAACTTACTTAAATATATAATATATTGTTTATTATGTTCACAGTAACATGTCAATCGTTTGTTTGAATAAAATAAACATGTCATTAAGGACTTTACAATGTTTAAATTAAATCTATAATCTTTAGTGGCAGATTGCACAACACATGGTTATATTGCTGACTGTAATCATATGCATGTCCATCTGCAGACTATAAATATGTTTACACTTCAGTGTATTGTGTGATGTTTTTCCATATTCTGGAATAATCACGAATCATGCAATTATTTCTTTCTATGCATAATGCCGTTTTTTTCATTAGCCTACTTTTTCTTTACATAACTCCCATGAAATATTACATTGAACATATGCTGAGATTGTTTTTCTCTGGTATTAATGATATTAAGGATAATTCCATACTGCAATGACACACTTTCCTCCTCTCTGATGAATTGTGTAAATATGCAAGCTGTATGCATATGAAATGGAAACCAGCACGGTCCAAAAAAGTGATAAAACATTTGAAATATTTGAATGACTGTAAATTATAAAACATTCTTAAAACATTTAAATGGCTTTTCGCGATGGACATTGTTTGTATTCCCTTTTATATGTTCAGTATTTCTGCTATAGCTTCAGGAAACCATTGTTTTTTTCTTTATCATTTCAGTATTGTGTGTGCAACAAACATGGAGGACTAAAGCTGCATTATAATAATAAAAAGGTAAAAATGGAAATAAATGAATAAAAAAATAAGACATTTGTAAAATATAAATGAAATGTATTTATTTCCTTGCAATTTTATTGTCATATTGTCCTGCCCAATTATTTTATGTGTTATGAGTCCTTTATAATTAAGCGTATTTCTTTAAAACGTATTTATTTTATTATACTTATTTTGTTTAGAATGGAATTGATTTCCTTATCCTGTAAATAACTTATTTCTTTATAATCTAATTTGTATTAAGTCATGGGTTAACGTTTCTATAAAAGTAGTATATGTGTCATCGCTCAAAGTGTTTACGACTCAACAGCTGTTCATTTGAGCTGTTCACAGGTGCAGAAAGATGTCATTCACCAAAGAAATTCCCTTTTTGATGTGGGATCGCTTCCAGGTGAGGCATGCTGCAGTAATTAAATCCTCGTTGCCATGCAGAATAATCTGCATTAAAAAAGAAAGAAAGAAAAGAAGCCGTCAGAATATCTTTGTTCTCTTTGCCATTGATGTATATTTGCTCCCTGTGTTTAGTTGCTCGGGGAGTATCCGCTGTATTTCACGAGACCATTATGTTTCTGCATAAATTACTGCCTGCAGCTGTAGAGCAGCAGGACAGAGACAGTGGGCTCAATTATTTCTGACAGTGAGACTAATAACAGTATTTTTCTACTCTTAAAGTATAAATCCAATATCACTTAATTCACTTGCTCTGATGGATTATCTGCGTTCACTGAGGCTCAGACTGTATCATCCTGCAGAGCGTTGAAGTAGAAAATCAAACAAATATACTCCTGAATTTCTGAACTTCACTTGAGGAAATGTCAATACCTTGTCTTGAAGACCTGTTTGCAGCCACACATATCAGCTGTGTGGAAAGTATCACATTAATTGGGAGATATTGGAAGAATGCGTAGTTCATCGTCGACTGGAAAACTGTTTCATGCCTGCTTGAAATAAAAGCCAGAGCTGCTGCATTTTCTAATGACATATTTTCCAACAATGCTAAATCTATGTTGTGAGAAGCGTGGAATTGACCTAGATTAACTCTGCAATGCACTAAGAGATATACAAATGTTGGGGGGTGTAATTTCCGTTTTTACTACCCTACTGTATACCCAAAACCAAACATATAAGATGCTAAGGAATACTATGCAGCAATAATCGTGGCAGATCTAATTGCAGATAAGTGTGCAGAGTTGGAGCAGTATTTCAATCAGTGTGTGAGTAATCCGATTTGTAAATGTGGAAAATAATCGTGAAATCCAAACTGATATTTGTGATTGCGTACAGGAATCTGCAGATATGTATAGAGAAGCTGCGTGTGCGTAATCTGCTTTCCCACATTTACAGGAGATACCTTGGCCAATAGGAGAGCGTGGGGCATTTTTGGAGATCATTATTGAAGCATGTTGAACCTCATTATTACATAATGGTTCATTTTTTAGTATCTTCAAAAACTTTTTAAAGTTATGCCCTTGGACAAAGTGTTGAGTTGTGCAATCTTAGAGAAATGTCTCACGTGGAGTTAGTCAATGTTTTTTGTAGTGGTACATTTTCACGTTGTCAATGATAAGTGTAACCTCAGTGGCCCAGGTTCAACACTTGCCTGGTCCCTTTGCTGCAAGTCATCCACTCTTCTCTCTTGCATGCCTTTTTCTGTCTCCTTTCTAATATGTCGACAGATGTGCCAGAAAAAAACAACAAATGTCAACTTTATGACAGCTACCATGGAGCTTGGGAACCCGCCATGCTGATGTGTTTCTCTCGTTGTCTCTTTACTGTCTTAGCGTGGAGTTCTGTGCGTCTGTAGTCTACTGAGGGAGTTCATATTCAGAGCAGTGAGCTGTCGGATCAGGAGGAGCTGACATCCCTTCATGCACACGTGACTAAACCTCACACAGATTATGTGGCCTTAAAGAGGAAAAACACACAAGCCCGCTCATGCACACACATTCATTAATTACACAATCCGCAACATGAAGTATAGTGAATTATATACTCATCTGTGACAAGAACAACACATTATAAATCCGCCATCTGCTTCACAGTCTCATACTGAAACATGCTCTGCTGCTATCTGATGGATACATTTGATCTATTTTTGCCTGGCAGCGCAGTTAGCGGTTGCTTTCAGCTTTTGCAGGTGCTGTTAGAATCAGGTATTTTTCCTTCCCTGTATAGTGTGCTATATAGATTTGTATGCATGTAAATGGTTTTCAAAGGCTAAATTCCCAAAGTTTCCTCCAGAGGGATGTCGTCGTCATCCCCGCCCCCCAGAATGTCTTTGATACAATGTATTTCATGCAGATTGACTTAAATCAAGCGATCTCTTTCCTCTCTAGCTAGAAGCTGATGCTGCTCTAATTTACAGCCAGGCGATAGATAACCAGCTGTCCGCGGTCTTTACACAGCTGCAAAGAGACAAGTTGAATCATTATCATCATCATTCACCTCTTGAAATGCAAGAACAAGCTAGGATATTTATGCTATTGTACTTGGAGAATGTTAGTAATAAAACACTTTAATTACTGTAAGAAGTTGTTTTTGGTCACGACAAACAGAGGAGAGCCTTGATGGATAACAAAACAAATGTTCCCTCTATGAAGCTGTTGTCAGGGAAGTTATCAGAAGAAAAAGAATATACGAAGCAAACGAGAGCAGTGTCAGAGTGCCATTTATTCTGCCTGCGTGCACGTGTGTCGTGTCTGCCACACGTGGAGCTCTCATTTGTTGGAGTGCTGAGGTCTCATGTGGGGGTTGATGCTTTTCCTCTGCTGTCAAACAAACACGCCACACGGCAGATGTTCACTATGGCAGATCCAAAACACCCTTCACCTGACTTAGTTTCTGCCCTCTGCAACAACAGCAGGGGGCACGAGCTGCAGGAGGATTTGCATAGAGTGGATGATTTGACCCAGGAGAAACTGAGGAAAGACCAGTTTGGAGAGTTCTCATCAGCTCTGTTGTATAATCCCTCTGGATTTTCTGGCATTACTAACATACTGCATGAGAGTTAATGGTTGTTTTCGAGCATGGTGCTGCAGGGAGATTTTTAAAGTCCAAACCGGAAGCTAGCACTGCCCTGATTACCTTGACAAAAAGCCAATGGGTTTTTTAATTTGGATTGAAAAACAATTGGAAAAAAAGCTCCATATCAAACATGATTTACAGGTCTTTGTTCAGTAAAATAGTCTGTACAAATGAAAACCACTTTGATGTTTTATGAAGCATGAATGCAGTCGCCATAAGTAAAAATCTAACATTTGGCTTTTTAACAAACTACGCCACGGTTGCAAGACTTTAACCTCATCAACACTTAACTTCCTCAGCCTAATCCCCTAATGCGATGAAATGATTAATCTGCAGGTTGAAATGTCCCAGAAAACCTCTGTAGTTAAATGTGTCCCCTTGTTATTGGCAGCCTGTTTAAAGATGCCTACAACGGTGACCCTGGCCGCTCTCCCCCATTGTGCAAGAAACTAGCGCATGGTTCGGCAAAAGGCCTTCCCTTCATCTTCACGTCACCCCAAGCAAACGGGCGCAGTTGTGTGGTTACTCGGAGGTACTGATGGCTCTTACTGATGGTCTCCAGTCAATGCAATGCATGTCTCTTTTGCCACAACCTCCGCTGTCTTTGCCTTTTCACAGCCATTCGATTCATGCACAACATCTGCACTGGTATCATGGGAGGAACTGAGGCTCGACCTTGGTAAATGGATTAAATCCGCATTAGTTAAGGTTTCCGGATTAATAACGAGCATTTCATATTCATAGCATTTCATATTTAGAATCAGAAACAGATAACACATTGTCTATTAAATATACAAAGAATTGAAATTAGTCTATGGCACTGGAAAATTAAACAACACTTACCATACACAGCATAACATACAGTTAACATTGAGGGTCCTAATCGAAACATATCACAAAACACAACAACATTTTGTGAAGGTCGTTTTTCTTTTTTCTATGTTGTGTTTTGACCTTCAGGGCCACCGTAGATTGTCCAAAAGGGTGCTTGTGCTGGACAAGATAATCTGCATTGTGAGCTTGTTTGCGAGGGCACACATGTTTAAACAATCCTTTATATGTAAAAGCTTTAACTTCCAAACAGCAGTTTTAATATTGAGGATGAATTACTGCTGCAGCTCGAGGCCGCCATGTTGTTCCTCATTCTGTGCATTTAACATAATTACATAACACCAGCAATCTTTCCCCCAATCTCACGCTGTGCCTCAGCCTCATAGAGATTGTCATCAGGCTGGGAAATTGAATCTGGTTATCTGCAGAGAAGATTTAACAGACGGGGCAGTAACTGGCTCCCCTGCGTCTGACTCCTGGCCAGATTAACATTCTGGGAAATTGCACCATAACCTTGATTTAAGGAGTCCCAGCTGTTCAGTTTTTTGTGTGGTAGTAAACAAGAGTGAAGACAAACGTGAGGCACAAATCATTCTTAATGTTCCACTTCTTATTTTGTGCTAAATGTGTTTGTGTTGTGTGTTTGCAGGTATAGTGACATCCTCCCACTGTTTTCTCTCAACCCTGGGATCTCATTGTTCCTGCCCGACACGAATTTGATGAAACCATGCAGTCAAACACGTCGGGATGATAAAGAACCAACAGCCGACTAATTATTAGCTCTTAGACTTCCTACTAGAATAACTATCTGGCCTTCCCCGTCACCATCCAAAAACAGCAGGGCAGACTGTGATCGTAAACCTTTAATATGAGGAGGTCATACTTGTTATGTGACCAACAGGAGAAACCAAGCAGGCAAGTATCCAGTCAAACACAAACATGACTTTTCACAGTTGCACTTTTGTCTGTGGTCCAAGGTTTTTAAACAATAGTAGCAATACTACTGGCTTATACTGTACATGACAAATGCTACTGATATATTTAGGATTAAGTTGAAAAAATGTGTTTACGTTTAAAAATCACTTAATACTCTAAATTCAAAAGAGTGATCCCAGATAAAAATGGTTAAAAGTCACTGTTTTAGCTTCTAATGCATCATACAATTAAAACATTCAGCAGGTTTAAGAGCTGCACATTCAGGTGATGATTCTCCATTGATTTATCACTATTCATGAAGTCATGTGAAACCATTTTTATAGGCAGAATGATAGGATTTTTTGGTAGAAAACACAACATTCAAAGTCTTACCCCCGTTCCCGGGTCCCGGTTACATATTTACCGTAGAGTCAATCATCATATACTGTATATATATGGTGTGCAGCAATTACATTATTACAGCTGTTCTGTGAATTGTTTACCTTGGGACAAAGCCAGGCTAGCTGTTCCCCTCGGTTTTCAGTTTGTATGCTAAGCTAGGCTAATTGGATGCTAGCTTCAATTACATATTTACCATACAGACAATCATCATACATATATAATGTGTGCAGCAATCAGATTATAAGAACTGTTGTGTGAATTTATTTTACCTTAGGACAAAGCTAGGCTAGCTATTTCCGCTGTTTTCAGTTTTTATGCTAAGATAATTGGATGCTAGATGCAACTACATACCGTACACAGACAATTGTCTCAGCTAACTCTTGGCAAATACAATTATTTATATAATTCCAAAACTGGCACACTATTCCTTTAATGGTCTTTCAGCTTTTCAGATTCCCGGAATGGGTTTGTTTCATTACACTGTACTCCTTTGGTCTTCATGGAGCGCCTGCAACCTTTCAAAGATGAATGGACATTGTTCTCAATGATTGCACCAGGTTTGCAGCAGCCTACCTAGATGATGTGGTAATCTACAGTGAATCCTGGGAAGAACATCTGCAGCATCTTAAAGCTGTGTTGGGCAAGATACAGGAAGTCGGGCTAACCCTGAATGCCAACAAGTGTTCCTGGTCTCAAGAGGAGGTGAAATACCTTGGATACCTGGTTGGACGTGGGCAAATACGACCACAAGTTGAGAAGATAAAGGCCATACAGGTGATACCCAGACCCCAGACAAAGAAGCAAGTGAGGTCCTTTTTAGGCCTGGTGGGGTGGTACAGAAGGTTTGTTCCCCACTTTGCTACATTAGCTGCCCCACTTACTGATCTAACAAAAAAATCTCCCACTAAAGTTGTGTGGAATGATGAGTGTGAAAATGCCTTCCAGGCATTAAAGAGGCAGATCTGTCAAGCTCCTGTGTTGCAGAGCCCAGACTTCACAAAACTATTTATTGTGCAAGTTGATGCTTCTGGTGTTGGACTAGGAGCAGTGCTAGCCCAATACAAGGAGAGCCTGGAAAGAGAAGCCTATACTGAGTAAGAAACTGTTTGACCGGGAAAAAAAAAGTACTCTGAGGAAAAAGAGGGACTGGCTATAAAGTGGGCTATAGATTCATTGAAGTATTACCTTCTTGGAAGAGAGTTTGTGTTGCAGACAGACCACAGACCTTTGAAGTGGATGCAATCTAAGCAGCATCAGAATGCAAGGATTCTACGTTGGTGCCTAGCCCTCCAGCCATACCAGTTCACCATACGGTATTGTCCCGGTAAGAATAACCTAATAGCTGACTATCTTTCTCGTTTGCCTGACCTGTGCAAGCCAGAGGGGGAGGAGGTGTGAAATGTGAGGAAGCGCACACACTCCCTCACTAACATTTTGGCTTAACTATTTGTTTGTTAAGAAAGGTAGTACATGTTTCTTCAAAGTTGTCTTTATTTCAGTTAAAGTTATAAAAACAGTTTACATAGAAAAACTAACAAAATGCATCGAAATGAACTTGTCAGTCTTTAAAACACACAATCACAAAGTAATCACCATTTCCTCTGTTCAGACCTGGAAGCCATCTTGTGCCAGTGCTCAAAGGGGGAGCACGCCTCCAAAGTACTCCTTATATGTGCCGTATGAGTAGGCGGAGTCTTGGACATGATTGGTCAGGAAATGTGTGATTGTATGAGTGTCAATTAGGTTAAAAATGATCCGTTTTAAGCAGACCTTGTTGTTTTTGAAGGTACCATATTTATGTTGATGCAATTATGAATTTACTTAAGCCTTTAGGGTTTTATTAAATGTAGACAATAGTGTTTAATTTTGTATTTAACCCTTCACTCCGCTTTCAGAACCATGACCTGATTGGCCAGGTTGGATTGGGAAGGCGGGCAGTCTCCTATAAATGTGGTTGGGAAGAGAGGGGAGGGGGCATTTTGTGTTTGTTCCTTGCTGGTGAACGCAGCACCAGGCATGACGTTTTGTGTTCCTGTAAAATAATATGGAAGGCTAAGAAATAAAACGCCTGTTTATTTTTTAAAGAAAACCCTCTCTCCACGTATTGTTTGTTCACCTGCACCTCACATTGTAACACACATACATTCTCCTAAACTTACAAAGTAAGGACACCTCTGTCCTTTGAGACAAACACAAACACCAGTCTCACCTCTTCCTGTCTTCCTGTATTTCTTCTTCTGGGGTTTGCCTCTTCAGCCTGATTTAGGATGATGTCAGCTAGTTAATTATTAAAGGAGGACACAACTCTGCTCCAAACATTCACCATGTGAGCGGTAACTAAAAATGCTCCAAGACAGACACAAGAGACTTTAAAGCTGAAAATGAATTAATTAACCTTGGATTTATTCAGCTGTGATTTCATTGTGGATAAAAAGGAAATCAATGTATCTCCCCTGCTCACTGCTGCCTGTTTCTGTTTCTCTCCTGAGTCTTTATTCCTTTGCCTGCAGAATAACAATCAGCTTTGGTGACGCAGCTGATGACTCAGGACACCTTGAATTAAAAAATATTATCTGGCATCATGTTTCTGTCACCGTAAGGTGTGAACGCTTGATTAATGTTCAAATCACTGCAGATCCATGTTCTTTGGAGTTATCATTTTTAACTCTGACTAAACCCAATCACACAGAAGATGACCTAGAGGAAATTCATTTCTGTGTTCAAATAATTATATATCAATATTTGTTCCACTTTCACTGAGTTAAATCTTAAAAATGTAACCCTTTGAATTCCAGTTTGTTTAGATGATTCCCCTGTATTTAATGGGGGGAATCACAAAGTCAGTACTAAATAGGAGTATGCTTGGGAACATTTGAAATATTGATTTTGACGCATTTATATTTTTTGTGTCAGCTTAAAAAAAAAAACACAATGTAACAAAATGTATGCCATATGCCTAAACAATTCCAAAATGAATAGCATTTTCAAAATTTGAAAGCCAAATATACATCACTATTCAGGCTCAAGGTTTAATTTAATGATTTTCTATTCTATTTAAATAAGAATCTCATTCTCATGTTTTTAAATGTTTTATTTGACTCTTTTGGAGATATTTTCCTGCTCAATTGTTAATGTTCTTATTTTTTGCAGATGTTTTTTTGTCCCTTTGTAACACATTTGGCATTCCTTATGGTGCATGAAGGAAGAGCTTTGACAGCAGTACAGTGTGAATGAATAATAAAATATAGCAGATGGACAAAAAGAGACAGAAAAATACCACAAAGGGACACACAATGTCTACAAAGAGACAAGAAAGTGCTAGAGGAAGACAACAAATCATCACAAAGATCTACTACAGAGACACAACATCCCCAAAAGATGCCTACAACTATAAAGAGACAACAATTAAGGGGCGAAAGCACCAGTGTCCAAATCATTCACCAAATGTTGGTTGAACCTCTATGTGGGAAAATCTTTAATCTGCATATTTGAATGCATTTTGAGTGTGAACTTAAACACTAAGTTATCGTCTTTTGATCATCGCAGGTTGAAGTTGTATGTACAGTTCTTCATCACAGTTAGTATGATTTTAATGATTTATACAGGCAAAAGTAGGTAAACGCATTATTCACAATGAAATGTAAAGAAAAGCATTGTTTGTATTTCTTTAATCATCTTGTGACCCCTCAACCCTGCTTTGCATGAATAGAAAATGATCACAACTGACTCATGATGCATCCTCCCTATCATGCCCCTGCTCAAAACAATGCAATCTAACATCATGAGGGCCTTCACAACCAAACTACAATATAATGATGATTAGTATGCTTTCCATCGCAGAGATAAATCAATACAAACAAACAGCAGTCATCACTCTTTTAGTAAAAACAGCCCAGTCTCTTTGTAGTAGCAGTTTTTATTTAGAGTTTATTTACAATGACTCGTTTTTTTGTTATTCTCACCTTCTGCAAACAGACATTTATTTAAAAAAATGTATATTAATGTGAGCTTCACATTTCATCCAGAACATGTTGTGCTTTGCTTTATTGCATCCTCATGCTGCATTCAAGGACGTGGGAATTTTATGGGGCGAGGACTTTCCTGAGACAAGTTAGGCTACTGGCCAAAAGATATTTTAATAAATAAATACTTCTGATCGATTTTCTTAACATTATTTTAAAGAAATATCTCTAGGTATTGCAAACTATGGTTTTTGGGCTCAGCCAAATACAAAGTACAAGTACAACTTTGAGGTTGACTATTTGTAGTGAAATGAAGTAGTAATTGAAATGAAGACAAATTGTTTACTTTTTAATGCAATAAATGTACATACCAGCTTTAGTTGATTTAGAAATAGGGATTTTTGCATTAAAAACACAAGAGAAGTTTATCAAATATAACGGTTTGATTTATATTTTTCCAAATGCAATGATAAGTCCATTCATCAATTGACAGAAATTAATTGATATTTTAATAATCTTTTAGTCATTCTATAATTTATTTTTTAATAAAGACATTGCATTTTTAATAATGTTGGGGAATTATATTATTTGCATTTGGTACTTTTACTTGTAATGTGTTTTTCTGATTATAATTACATCTAATTATAATGTTAGCCAGTGAAAGCACAAGTGTCAGCAGCTCATGTAAACGTTTTGGGCAAGTCCAGAATGTCAAAGTAACATACATGTTAATTGATGCTACATTTATCTGTTGCTAAGTGACTTAATTTATTTTTATTAGGTAACATTGGCATTTCAGGAATTGCTATTGCAGCAGCATATATAACATTGTGGTGATACTACTTTTACTCGAATAAAAGAGCTCAATATTGCTTCAAATCGACCTATGAGTCGCCGGTTGTGGTCGACAGTATGAATTCCTACATCACTTGGACGCAGGATCGTTGCAGAGAAGCGCACCGCCGCTCTGAGCTCCGATTGGACGGTAGCAGCGATGGGCGGGGCCTGTCTGCAGGAGCGCAGAGACAATAGAGAGAGAGAGAAAGCGGCTGCAGGGGGACTGACTGACAGCGGCGGAGCAGACAACCACAGACTCCTGCTTTATTCCAAATACTGTGAAGAAGAAAAACAACAAAAATAATTCAAGGATCTGTTCCCAATTCAGTTTTAGTTACAATAAGGTGTTGTCTGGATGGATTAACACATTGCATGCAGCACCGTTTGAAAGGTAGGATCAGATCCTCATTTCCTGACCGGTTTGAAGCACTTAACTGCAAATGAAATGCTCGTTTGTGTCTTTAAATGTGTTTTTTTAATTCATTCACAGCTAATATTCTGCTTTGTGTAATTGCATGTCTTTGCAATGCTCTGTTGCAAAGCATAACACTGCAAAAGTGTTGGGTTTACAAGCCGGCTTTGTCATTTACCCTCTTTTAAACTGCTTTATTTAAATGATAAATCACGTTTTATATTCTGTATAATGCGAAAAGTTGGACACCATGTGACCAAACACAGCCTGAGCAGAACAATGGAGCTGCTGTGAAGCTTTTGTGTCCCAGCTCCACATCTGTACACCGCTATATGTGGGATTTATTGTTTACATGCTACATTTCTACACATTATTTTTCCAAGGCGAACAAGCTTACTGTGCACGCTCCTGCTCTACCTGCACTACACGTTGTGTTCATTAGGATGCTTGCTTTGTGTCTGCAGAGCTGGTTCACTCCATGTCTTTGTGCTGCTTTTGATGATGACTCCCAGACAGTAAACACTGAGACTGAGTCTTGTGAAGGGGGATACACTGTGGATGCCTACATCCTTGATGTATTATTTAGTACATTATTTGTATTGATGGGAACTCTCTTTATTTTGGGGTCATGGCTTCTAAAAGCTTGATATGGCTGCAGAAATCCACCGTGGATTGATTAGTCGATTAATCGATTGATGTAATCTACAACTATTCTGATAATCCAGTATCCTTTACAGTTTTTTCAAGCAAATGAAGGTACCCAGAATTCTCCGGGTTCAATCAAATATCATTTAGGCCTATGTAGCCATTTTATTATTATTATACAACTAAATGATTGAAAACGCTTCATCAACTAGCTAGCTACAGCTAATCAACGGTCTCAACAAAGATACTTGCAAGCTAGAATTGAAGAGCTACTTTTGTCTACTTCCTTCTAAATTATAGACCCTTGGTTTTAAAACATTTAGCATTTTAAGTGAATTTGACTAGTATCGTCAAGTTTTAGACATTTTTGTTATAATAGAACAATACATTTGAAGACAATACATTGGGCTCTCGGAAGACTGCTTTTAAACTTGTGTTGGACATTTTTTTTGCTTTAATACATTCATTATATTTAATAAAACAATTAATATATGATTCAATTGTGCTGCACTATTTGCCTGAAGGGTCATGCATGTTCGTTTCACCTTGATATTATATATATTTTCTATAGCCATGAGACAGGGGGAAGCTAACGTTAGCTTTCAAGGGGCAAATTTACCCCTGATGACGTCACACTGGTCTCTTGGGAGAAGAATCAATCAATCTGGAAATAATCGTTAGTTGATTACTTACTAGTTTTTTTTCTGGTATTCTTACTGCAATAATCTATATTAAGTTTGATCAGTATTGATAGAAAATATTGCCTGTAGTTTTTCTGAAAACCAGCCTCCTTGGCAGAGAAGTACTACTAAAATGAGATCGTTAGCTCCTTTTTCCTCGTCTTAATTCACTGAAATCTAAATATCTTCAGGTTTTTTAGAACTAGACATTTGAAGATGTTACCTCTGGGAAGTAGTGTTGGGTATATGCACAATCAATTATTCTGAAAATGAATTATCCTAACAGCCCTAAACCAGACACACACAAATCTATATCAGCAAATAGGCATTGGCTTATTGTCCCAGAGGGATATTTGTTTCACAGCTTGTACACAGCAGCAACATATATAAAAAGTACACTCAATTATCCCAGATAATGGCAGTGTCAGTGTGGCAGATGGCTCATGGCTGCTGGTGCAGAAGGAATAAAACTCATCTTGAAGCAAGCTCTTCTCCCTGTTCGTGCCCTGCTTCTCCATCCATGTGGATATAATGTGAAGTTATCATCGAGCACTCGATCAGTGTCATTTATTATTGTGAGTGCTAACGCTCTGAGATTCAGTGAGTAATCTAGCAATCATTTTCTACATTAATCATTTGGTCTTTAAAATGTCCATCCCAGTTTTTCAAAAGGTTATTAAATGTCTTGTTTTGTCAGTGCAAAACCCACTCACTTTAAAGAGGACATATCATCCTCATTTTCAGCTTCTTATTTGTATTTCTGCCTCTACTGTGACATGCCTCCATGCTTTAATGTTCAAAAAGCTCTTTATTCTTCTCATACTGTCTGTGCTGCAGCACCTCTTTTCACCCTCTGTCTGAAACCAGAGCCCAGTCTGCTCTGATTGGTTAACTGGCCGGCTCTGTAGAGATTAGTGAACTGTTTGGAGATGCCCCGCCTCTTAGCCTATCCCGTACAACGATACCTATCACGTACAACGATAGCTAGCCAATAGAAGTGCTAGTGTTACATAGTGATGTCACTATGTTACGGAAGTAAAAGAAGGAGTCTAATGGCGCATTTCCACTACAGCACGGAGCGCGGTTTAAGCGTGCCGTGCCGTGCCCGGCCCGTTTTTGGTTGCGTTTCCACTTGGCGTAGTACCGGCTAGCGGGTACTATTTCACAGTTTTTCTGGCCCCATAAAATCGAGGTTCTTAGCGGGCCAACAACCAGGCTGAGTCGGGCTGAGTATGCTAAACTAGAGAGAGAATCGCTGGCAAGGGGGCTACAACTACAACAAGATGAACATATTTGACCGTGATTTAATTGTAATACACGTTTCAAAATGATGCCGAAGTAACAACATACTGATACCGGCTAGTGAAAACCATGAATTAATGCTTTGACAAGTCTGCAGACAGACGGCAGGCGAAAAACCTTTTAAAATGCGTGTTGTCTAAATGGAGATCGGCTAAGCTAACGTTGTATATGCTCCGACCGTCCACACTCACAACAACGGCCTATACAGACATAAATAAAGCAGCGGCTGTATTCGCCATGACACAGGCAGTCTGTGGTTTGTACTTGTTTAACTTTTGTCTAGTTTCTGAACATATATGAGGAGCTGTGAGCTCTGAGTGCTAACAGCTAACGGCTGATGTTGTTTTTCTGTGTTTCGCATTGAAGATGACGTCACGGCTCCGCCTACACTGCGTTACTATAGTTACTGACCCAGCTACTAAACTGTAATGGAAACGCAGCATAAAGTAAGCCAGTCCTAACAAGGCCTAACTATACCGTACTAAGCCGAGCGAGGCCCTGCAATGGAAATGCGCCATAAGTGTTTCAGGCTGAGGGGGGAGTGTGTGGGAGATAAAGAGAGATGATTTTCAAATTAGTTGGTGATTCAATGTTCTGTGGATCGATTGGTCGACTAATCGTTGCAGCTCTAGACAGTTTTTCGTCGCACACTGATGCATGTTTGCACACAGCAGACAGGGGATCATGCATTAACAGTGCAGAGGGAGAAAGTGAGAGCAGAAGAAAAAGAGGCAGAGATTAAAGCAGACAAAGGGGGCAGCGTTACCTACTGTAGCGTGGGGTTCACAGCAGCAGAAATGGGTTGGCATTAAAGGAGAGCGCCCAGTGATGCGCCGCCGACCATGCACACACAAAGCCCCAGTGTACGCGCATGTTGGAGCCCGAGCCGGCTTTGATGTGCTCCACAGCTCCATGAGAGGCCTGCAGCTCGGCCCCCTTTGGAAGAGGGAGTGAGGGCCAGAGCTGTGGCTGTGACGGCTTTAGCTCTTCAAACATTTGCGCAGGAAAGAGCTGCTCGTGGTGCAGAAATAATGTCCCCGGTTGTGTTATCTCAGCGGGCAGATTCAGAGAATAGTATTTTACACATGTTGGTTCACTGGCACTGACTTGAATAGGTAAGAATGACAAAAGGCCCACAGAGACTGGTACAGGGGGGGAAGACAAGCAGGTCTGATTGTGCAGTCGAGGCATCGTTGAAAAGCTGACAGTCAGTGGGAATGTCAAAATACCAGAAAAGTCGTTTTTGAAACCAATATCAGTGGAATTCCCCATGGAGTGTAGTATTTTTCTCGTCTAACCCTGAAGATAGCACTGCAAGGGGCTTGCTCAACCAAACACAATGTAACTGGGAATAATGTTCGGCGTCATGACATAAAGTAGTCTAATTTAGTCACTTAGTTAGCAACACTTAGTTAGCAACAGCTGCTTTAAAGACAGCTTTAAATAATCAGGAGTGAGGTTTTTGCTGACATATTTTATGTTGCAGAACAACACTTTAAAAGCTCTTAAGCCTCTGCTAACCAGACTGTTTTTCAAGCATCTAACCAAAAACTCATAGACTTCGAGATGATTACATTACTTGTCACTTGTTAGACGCTTTTATCCAAAATCGACTTACATACTCAATACTGTGGGCAATCCCCACAGGAGCAATTTGGGGTGAAGTGTCTTGCCCAGGGACACAACGACATGCTGACTGCAGTGGGGTTTGAACCTGTGCTCCCCTGATCCGAACACCAACTCACAACCCACTGCACCACACGCCCCCTTTGATCAAACCGAAACTGCCAAAGTGTTCCACCTTCCTGCACTGCTCTTTCCAATATCACGATAAAAAACTAAACAAAATCCATTAATCAACATATTGCATTTGAATACTGTTTATTGTTCGGAAGTTAAGAAGGCCGTACTTCTTTATAAATCATAAATGATTGGTTCCCTTTTGAAATCATTGATGTGTTCTTGCAGAGCAGACATTCTCCCTCGTATGGTTACTTTTAAGTTAATTTGTGAATTTATTGAGACATCTGTTGGCTTCAACCTAATTTACGACTATAATGCCCCTTTCACACCGGCGCTTTTCCAGCTCCTGCTGGGAGCTAGAGCCTGAAAAGCGCCGGTTTTTCCTGTTCACACCGCAGCGGCGGCGCGTCATAGCTCAGGAATGCGGTTCACTTCCAGCTCCAAAAAGTTGTCGGTCCAGAGGCAAGAGCTTTGGAGCTATGACGCGGCGTCGCTTACGTCGAGGCGTGCAGGAAACCTTACTTTGACCATCCGTTCGCTGTTATTGATCATTGTGGAGAGCAGGCAGACGTTTTGTTTGTTATTATAGCAGCTATCGGATGGAATTAATACATGGGCTGTACAGGTTGTCATGTCCGACTATCAGAAGTAGAATCATAATGAAAAATACGCCGGTAAAATGTGCCTGTAGAAAACTGCTTAGCAAGTACTCAGTTTAGCTTCGGTTGCTATGCTAACATCACCCATGTTATACCAGAGAAACTTTCATAACAGCGTTGTGATGCCAAACAGCGTCAATTCAGACTGACACACATTCACTTAAGGGGAACTGGGGATATGTATCAGCTGCTTGTGTGACAGTCAGACAGTGAATACTTTAGAGCCGTGTGAGCTAACGGGAGAATAAACTCCCGTTGAAGAGCAGTCAGCACTGTAGCGGTCGGTAAATGCCGCTGCAACCACGGCACTCTGGAGAAAAGTACAAGGTTGGAGAAGTCGTTATTTAATTTAATCTGGCTTCGTATGATTAAAAGCAACACGATCGTCGACCCGACGCAGTCCCCGGCCCGTTGTTGTTGTGGGAGAAAATCTCTCGGCAGCTCTGGGCGGTGTGAACAGAGCGGGAGCTGAAAAGGGAAACCGGAGCTGAACCAGAAAAGCTCTCGCTAGGAGCTAGAAAGGGAAAAGCGCTGGTGTGAAAGCCGCATTAGAGGGTATCTGTTTATACCACAGATCTATTTTTCCTTCCTTTCTTATTCATCACCTCCACTAAAGGTATCGTCCGGTAGAAATATTGTCTTTGTTTCCTCCTCTTTAGGATTAACTCAGGGATGAGTTCTGCATCAGAGAAGCAGAGATCACTCATTTTCATATCTATTGAGAATTTACGAGATGTGAAACTGCAAGTAGTTATTTTAATCATCTATTATTCTGCTGACTTTTATTTTCAATCAGTCGTCTTGAATCTAGTAGTAAAGCTTTCTCTCTTTAGTTAATAATAAAAGATTCCCCTGTGTTTATAAGTGTGTTTCAGTGTAAGCACAGTATAAAGCTCCTCTGGCCCAGCAGGTCTGCAGGTAATTACACAACCAGCCAGACCTGACCAACTCACTGTTCATTACACTAAAAAGGACGGCTTTCTGTTGGTAATGCAGTCCATGCTATGTTGGTGTTTTCAGCTAGAGAGGAATTATTTGGCCAATTATAATTGGGTTCAGCTGTGGATGATTGATGTTATTAACAAAGACAGATTATGGATTGGAAAACAATTATTGAGTCTAACCTGTAAAATAGTTCAGTATGGTGAAATTCTTACAAAACTATGGATTCTGATTGTTGGAAATGATTAGAACTTCTATCACAGATGGTTGGGTTCTGTCCCATTTGTTTTTCAGTTTTCAATATTTTATTATTCGTTTGTTTGTGTGGGAGTTGCCAGGACATCTTAAAAATGTTGGCATACATTTGACCAACTGTAAAACCTTGTGAATATTTGTTTGTGGACATGTAGGTGTTTATTTAAAACATTTAAATCTTAGGGGCTTACAACTATAGATGATGCTAGCAACTCTGTGAAGTTGTACTTGAGCTAAATGCTAACATGATAATGCTAAGCAGGTGTTTTAACACGTTTTTTCTCTCAGATTAGTTACATTTGTAAATGTAATAAACCAAAGTTTGGGTCAAAGTAGGGCTGCTCGATTATGGCAAAAATCATAATCTCGATTATTTGGGTCAATAATTGATATCACGATTATTAAAAACGATTATCCATTTACTTTGAAAACATCATTTATTGAAAAAAAAATGTTGAACAGTATGTTTTTAACAGTTGATTACCCTGAACTTTAAGTATAATTCAACTGAAAAACCAATAAATATTTTTCTTTTTTAAATAAATTAAAAAAAAAAGAAAAAAAATCGTTTTATTTCAATTATGTTGTTTTCATAATCGTTGCTAGCCAAAATTGTAATTGCAATTAAAATACGATTAATTGAGCAGCCCTACTGTAGGTCAAAGTGAAACTTTGGGACTAGATGATACGTTTAAGGAACAGTTGTCGACATATTTCACTCTAAATCACAGATTTTGACCCTATGGTGGCAGAAGAGGAAAAGACAGAGGATCCCCAAAGTCACAAGGATTCATCCTCTCCGGATCAGGAATATAAGTCCAAAATGTAATATCCATCTTTCAAATGTTTGTTGAAATATTTTATTTCTGAAATACAAATGAACAGGTGTTCCTCTTTCTGAAACTCTTGGTGTCTAGCAGACCTTTTTGAGCTATATGACTGAAGATGGTAGCATTTGTTCCTGAAGTATTTCTTAGATGGCTGACATATTGATTAAGCGTTACAAATGATTAATTAGGTGCTGATGTTTTACAAGTCGATGTTGGCCTGGACACAAATGAGGTGGCAGAGGCAGTTTTTCTGCATTGCTTAATGTGTTTCTGCTAGCAGTAGTGAGACAATTACTCGGCACTTTTATCAGGTTTAACGTACAATTACATCTTGTAATATCTCGTAGAAATTAATGATCAGGTCTCTGCTGATGTCTGGGTGAAAGAATAACTGTAAAGTAGCAATGTGATCTTGGTTGTTTGTTGCAGTATCAAATCCTGCAGTCTCATGCAAGTTGTAATTGATTTACTGACAGCTTTGCATTGCAGCAGTTGGAATCGCTTGAAATAAAAGCTTGCACACGTTTCTTTGTGTCAAGGCAAAACAATAACATACTGACATTTTTAGTAATGTTAATTTTCTGTGACAATTAGTCCAGTCAGTCACACATACATGTTTTGCCGATGTAATCTATAGGCTTTTACTCTCTCATTATTTACAGTTGGCTTACTCAGAAATGACATTTCTTTGGATGTGAGTTTTACAACATGGTTTTTGTCTAAGAGTTCTGTATAGGAATGGATGGAGGATGTCAGTGTTACTGGAATGTGTTCATTCTGTTGGTGGGGTATCGAGACACAAATGAATGCCATGGTGTCTAGAAATGTTTTGTTTGCCAGTCCAACACCTAAATACATTTAGTTTGTCATGAAATAAATTGTCCAAAACAGCATATGTTGCCATCATTGCCAATATTGTGTGATTAAATGATTATCATGTTAGTCAACAATTGTTATTGTAACTGGATTTAATCTTCCGCCTTTTATACGTTTACATTTTGGCAATTTGCACCATTTCAAGTACGCTGAATTAGCTGGCAGCTTCTGTTTGCAGAGTGCCCATAGATAGGCAGTGTAACACAGACAACTCTTATTTCTTAGCAGATTTATGGATGCTTTTCTGTTTCTTTTGAGAAAGTGTGAGATCATTTGTTACATTCATACATCAAGGTTTTGATCCAAAAAAACAAGAAATGTTTTCAATGCAGAATTGGCCGAAAATGCAGTTTTCAGGCTTCAACTACTTTTCTTCATTGTAAAGTGAATATATTTGGGTTTTGGACTGACAAAAACCTTTGGTATACTTGGATGGATATGGTTTGATATACAATATGAACTGATTAATAGTTATTCTACACAAATACCCAAGCTAGGCATGACGATAGGCAGGTAGATGAATAAAAGCTCTTGAACACTGTGAGCTGTTCACCTCTGTGCCATCCTGCAGCCTGCCCTCCATCAGGCTGAGAGACACACCTCCTCTCCAGTTTGGTGCAATAGGCAGGTAACATGAGCCTGGAGGTACAGAAGGAGATGAAAAAACAGCAATGACGCACATCCGACTTTCAGCTTTGATTACAGATGAGCATTTCACACAAAAGAAAGACAGGAAGGAGGGCTCATAACCATCATTCGTCCAGGAGGAAGGCGGGGCTTGGTGCTCCTGGAAGCCCTCCGGGGACCCACCGTGGCACCGTTACCCAGAGAGAGAGTCAGGGCTGCCAGAATACAGAAGATGCTTTTAATTAGTGCTGGGTGTGAGTTCTTTCATCTGCAGCTCTTTGATATGACGGCAGGGTGAGAGCACATATGAGCTAATCTTAATGCCCAGGAGGTTCTGTGGTACATACATTGAGCGTGAACGTGTGCACACTGCATGCGTCTGTGTCAAGGTTATCATGGTTAGAAGAGCTGAGAATTAAACAAGGCAGCAAGTGAACATATTTGATGGTGCAGCACTCAGCAGGTATAAAGAATAATAGAAAAAATGTACCTTAAAAAGTGGTTGAAACGACAATTTTATTAATACGATTGAATTCAGCTTTTATTGTCATTGTGCTGAGACAACAACATGCTGTTTAGCATCTTATTAGTATAATTCAATTGTAATATAGGGAATACATGTAATTTAGAATAAAGATAAATACAATATGAATGTATGCAGGAGTTATATAGTGTAGGTATAAATAGGGTTTTGTAGTAATATTTAATGTAACAACATTAATAACTTACAAAAATGCAAAGTAACAATGGTATGAAACACAAAATGATATTCCCCTCTCACATTTACAAATGATACCTTGCTGATCGTAGTAAAACAAACGTTAATCAAACCTGATAGAAAGAAAGTGAAACTATTCAAACCATATTGTTGTTTTCTTTCCAATTGATTATCACCCAATCATTGGTGATTATTTTAAGATTTCTGTTTTCAAATATCCAGCATTTACAATCTGGTGTTTTTGATGCCTGGATATAAAATGGGCATACAAATACAATAACACCTTTTTATCTTCCATTGGAATATTTCCGTCTCCTTGCCATGAGCACATAGTGAGCTGCTTATTTTTGAAAAACATCTCTGTGTTTAAAAACTGTGTACAGCCTGTTTGTGTGGAAACCCTCTGTTTCCATTGCACTTATTCTCAGTTTAGTTTGAAATGTATATGCCACCTTTCCAACAACTTAATCCAAGCATAGATGCTTGTTTTGAGATTATTATTATTTCCCCAATATTTCCAGTCTTGTGTTTTTGATGCATAAATCTAAAACAGGCTTAAAACAAAGACACTTCCCACCATCAGGGGGTTTTCACAGCTATTGCAAAGTGCCTTTTTTACAGGTTGTACTGTTTGTATAACTTGAATGCGGGGGACAAAACATTTGTGTGAAATTTAAGTTCAAACCATCTGCTCCTTTATTTTCAGTGAGAATTGGGGAACCATGTGTGATACATGAAAAAAAAAAAAAATCTTTAAAGCATCTCCTCGTGCACCTGTTATGTCTGAAAAGCAGGCGAGGCCAGGCTTAGCGACTCTTTTTGCATGCAGACACAAAACCCATTTCCTGTATTGTGCTGATAATGCGGCTACTCTGTCACTGTTACTGTGTTGCCGATAAACTGGACAGAAAAGAGCTTGAATTTTAATTAAATTCGAATCACAGAGGCAGGAAATAAAAAGGCTGTTTGCGGGTAGTTCTTCAGTCTGCAGCCTCGCTGTCTCGTTTAATGTGTGTTTGTTTTATTGACCTTGTCAGACGGATGCTGAGTGGCCCGGTGATGGACAGCCGGTCGGCTCCTCTGGGTTCAGCTGACTCCTCATTTTTTGTCTGCTGGTTGTACTTTCATGCTCAGCACATACTGTCGGCGTCTGGAGCCACTTTCCCTCTGTCACTGCGAGATGATCCTTTTGATTTAACTGGCTTTCATCAGAGGTGGAAGAAATACTCGTAACTTAAGTAAATTAAAATAAAGTAAACTATGGCAATTTTTCTGAATAGTTATATCACTGGAGTTAATTATCCATTAATGTGTACATAATTTTACATTTTGCAGCTGATAAAGTTGGAGCAAACTTTGCCTTTTTTTACATCATGGTATCTTTTATCCATAGCAGTATATACAAAGTCATTATGAGATTGTTATAGTTTGTTATGATCATTTTAAAGGGGTCCTATAGTATATGCTTTTCTAGGTCTTCTCTTTCCTGTAGTGTGTATATAGATTGTTGTGCATTGTCTGCAGGACCACAGGGGATTTTAATACCCCCGCCTGAAACGACTTCTTTGTTTACTTCCGCAACATAGTGACATCACTATGTCACACTGGCTAGCGCTCCAACACATTGTACGTAATAGGTTAAGGGGCGAGACATCTCTAAGCGGTTGACCAATCACAACAGAGCTGACCAGCTAACCAATCAGAGCAGACTGGGCTCTGGTTTCAGACAGAGGGTGAAAAGAGGTGCTGCAGCACAGGTAGTATGTGAAAAATAAGGAGCTTTTTGAACATTAAAGCATGGAGACATGTCCCAGTAGAGACACTAAATACTGATATGAACCTGAACATAATTGCGCCCTTTTAAAGGTGGGGTAGGTAAGTTTAAGAAACCGGCTCGAGATACACTTTTTGTTATATTCCATGGAATGCTCTTAACATCCCGATAGCAATGAATATCTTAAGTGCTTTGACAAAAAATCCATTAAAAAATGTCATCTGTGGAAGCCGTAGTACTGTAAAAAGTATGACCAATCATTTTAGCCGGCCCGGCTAAAATAACTGGATGGCCTACCTGCCTGTCAGCCTTCCATCTGTGCACAAACTTATCTCGTGCCCTCATTGGTCATGTGCGCGTTCGTGTGTGTTGGAGGAGGGGCTCTGTAAGGAAGTGGCAGATTTTCTCCGGTTGTGTATTTTCAAATTCTAGCGATCTCGAGCCGGTTTCTCAAATGTACCTACCCCACCTTTAACAAAAAAAAAAAAAAAAAAAGAAAGAATTTCCCAATTTGGGATCAATAAAGTACGATCTATCTATCTATCTATCTAACCTGCAAAGTAGCAACTAATGTTAAATACATTTGAGGAGTAAAATACAATATGTGGTTCCAAATTGTAGTAAAGTAGAAGTTGAAATGTGTGCAACAGTTTCCTAGTCATGCATGCTCAGGCTGCAGACAGGAACACAGATGGACCTGATGCACAGGAAGTGGCTAGCACCCGTCTCCTCGACACGTTCTCATCCTCGTTATGCGAGAGGCTTCATTGTGCTGTGCCATCAGGCCTCAGAGTGTCTGCAGTCTCTCAGAGAGGTTGGCCCGCTGCGGGGGGTCACACTGGAGGAGGAGAGTGTTGTGTGGCTTCTTGTTTTAGAAGCAGAAGGAGGAAGGTGGGACTGATTTTTTTGGAATTGGTGATGGGAAACACGTCGGGTCAGAATTAGATGTTCATTATTGCAGGAGGATCATGTATCAGCTGCTCCGCTCTACAAAGAGCAAAACTTCCCTCATCTGTGATCCAATCTGACACATTGTATTTCTCTGACTGCAGTGTAGAAGATATTGACTTGTCTGCTGTACCTACGATGTTGAGATACTTGCGTAATTCCATTTTTTTTCTACTGAAGCAACAAAAGCTATTTATTTTCCTTTATACTTTTTATTGTATTACATACAGTATACACGTTTCAAGGCTTTATTGTCATTTGTACATTAGCTACAGTGTAGATATGGAGATGAAAAACTTAGGTCAGGCTCCTCCAACAGTGCAACATGAATATACTGTATATAGGACATATAAACAGATAAAATAGTGCAAGAGAATGTTTTGAGATGTGCAAGTAAATACAAATAAAATCGAAATAGTGCAAGAAGAGAGTATATGGTAAAATCCACTACTGTACATTTATTGAAAATATTAATAGTTTAGAAACAGATTTACAAACTCAATACAAAATAAAACTAACTAATAAACTATTATATATTATTATTTAAATGTATCCAGCAGTACTTACTTAGAAATAAACTGCACCTATAATTTATGTTCTGTATTAAAACAATAACATAATCTGTATTATTCTAAAAAATATATATTTTTACTTTTGTATAAAAATATGTTTTCATGCTAATACTTTGTAACTGGTAAACCTTTTACATTGAAATGCGATATTCATATTGTATTTTATTTTTCACACTGTCGATTGTACTTTTCAAAATGCTGCTTAGCATCTTAGAATTCAGTTATATAGGGAGTAATGTAGAATAAAGATACAATGTGATCTTATGCAGGAGTTATATAGTGTAGTGAAAATAGCGTTTTCTAGTAATATTAAATGTTATAATGTTAATAACTTCCAAAGACATTGAAATGTGATATTCATATTGTACTTTTCACACTGTAGAGCTTCTTCTACAGCTTATAATGGAGCACTAACCACACATCCTTGTTCACGCTCCATGTGATCTTTATAAAAGAACTTTCTCATGAACACAAAGCATCCAGCTCCCATACGTTCACATAAAACCCAATACGTGGCGGTGCTGTGTTTACAGAGGTGGGCTCTGGTCTCGTAGTGAACCTCCTCTCTTCCTTCCTGCAGGAACATCTGTCTCCAGCCTGGACCCTCGCCCCGGACCCTCATCCCGGCCCGCCCTCCACAACAATGAACTCCTCGCCACACGGCTCCCGCGCCTCCATCGACATCCTGGAGGAACTCCAGCTGATTGCTGCTCAGAACCTGGAGAAACTGGACATCAACAAATACTATGAGGTGGTCTGTGAGCTGGGGAAGGGCACGTACGGGAAGGTGGACCTGGTCGTACACAAAATCAGAGGTAACTGTGTGTGTGTTGACGCTGAAGCTGATTCCAAATACTTCTTTTGATGTTCCTTTGAAATGAAGTGTTTTGAAGCTAGGCTTGGAAGGTGCATCACACCTTGGATTTCTCCACATGATTAAAGGAATACTCACCCAAAAATACATCATTTGTGTATCAATTACTCACCCCGTGTTACCTTGATCTTTTTCTCACATGCCTCCATGGCAAACAAAGAAGGAAACAACTGACACAAGTGTTGTTCAGTGGAAGTACATAGGGAAACAACAATATCAAAACTTCAGTTCTCACATTCTTACATACTCACATACTCACATACTTACTTAGTTACTTACTAACATACTTACTTATTCACTAACTTACATACTTGCTTACATACTTACTTACTTTCTGACTTCCTTAATTACTTATTCACTTACATACTAACTTACATACTTACTTAGTTAGTTTCTTACTTACTTTCTTACATATTAACTTACATACTTACTTAGTTACTTACTTACTTACTCATTCACTTATACTTACTAGTCAAATACAAAAAACATAGCATACACATAAGTAACATCCTACATATACATATTTATATACTTAGCAATACTTACTTACCTACTTAAAGCCATATTGACTTCAATACCTACTTACTTGGTACCTGGTATTGAAGCATCAGCAAACAAAGAATACCATTTTTTACTGTTTTATCTTCCACAATCACTTATAAAAGCCCTTTCATGATGTTTAAGTGTTTACTTTAGAAAAATACATTTGATGTAATTGTCCACATATTTAATGCAGTATTTTGGCATATATCTGAACTCAGATTCCTTAAATGTACTACTTAACTAATGGAAAATCTGTTGAACCTTTCCACATTAAAATCCCATGATGTCCTATTTCCTTTTTATGGAGCACAAAGCACATTTTGAAAGCAGCGGTAGTGTGTCACCGAGATGAGTTCTGACCTTTCCAGCCTGTGAAGTGTGGAGTTGAAACAACGTGCACCTGTGCTTTTACCTTGTGCTTTATTACTGAGATCTTCTCCATCAGAGAGCAGATCCAATTGTCTGATGGTGCTCGGTTTAAATGTCAGGTTCACTATGGGGATAAATGGCCTGAAGGCAATATCGTTTCTGACCTTTTGAATCATAACTGTGTTAGAGTTTTAGTGAAGAGGGAAACTGAAATGTGAATCAGTCACAGTTAGAAATGGGGTTGTCCTTTAATATTCAGTTTCCTCCGCCAAATAAAATCCAATATTTAATTTGTCAGCATTTTATGCATTTAACATATTTTGAATATTTTCTTTTCATTTCGATATTTTCAACTTTGACCTCATGCTACAGCTGCAGTCACACGACTTTATATCCGTTTTTTATACCTTCCTTTAATATTTGAGACTTTTTCTCTAAAAGTATTTGTTCAATATTTGTGCCGAGGAGAGTCAGTGTGGAAATATAATGTTCCTTTAAAGTTACTTCACAGTAAACACGTGTCTCACAGTTAAAATACTACATTAAAAGTCCTTCATTGAATATGTTACCGACTTATTAGAAGTATGTACTAGAAGTGTTATTCAATGTAACAAGTTAAAAAATAAGTAACAGAAAGATAAAAGCATACTGTTTTTATTTTGAAGTGCTGTTGTTTTTACAGTTAAGGGGCCGTGGGGTAGATTTTAAATGCAGCTTATTTGTAGGTCCTGCCCTGAAACCCTCACAGTTTAGAGTCAGCTGAGTTCCTCTGAACATGTTTGTCCTCGTGCAAATGAGCCAGCAGGCTGACTTTCAGAAAACAACTCATCTTCCATGAAAACATGAAACGTCTGGAACACAAGCTGCTGCTTAGAGAATACAACATTATCTATTTGTTGTTTCAAATATTCTGTACTGTAAAAAATAGTATTGCCATGCGCCTTTTAGATATAGATAAATATGATGGCAAATAACTCTCTACAAATAATAAATAATACAAATGAAAAAATAAAACTATAATTATTATAATAATGTATTACAATTAATAAGTGTTAAAAATAACGTTATAGCCTACTGTTGGCAACCATAATAAGAATATTAATATTACTTGTACGGCAATTATTATTTGACGCCTTCTGCCGGATTAGAGACTTAAAATAGACGATATTCTTACAAATGTTTTTATTTGATGCACAGCTCACAGAAAGCACATTCTCTCGAGGTAAATTGTGCATCACTTCTGTGATTGGGACTTATTTCTCTTGTGTATAGTCCGGTCAACATTACAAAGCGTTATGAACAGACTCTGGACCTTCCCCAAAGGCTCTCTGTTGACCTGCACAAAGCGCTCTGCAGAGCTGAGCCGGTGCTATTGGAGACCCCTCCCCTCTCCTCTCCTCTCCTCCTCGCTGACACACTGACTGATGGTGCAGAGAGGCAGACGTGGCAGCGCTCCACCTTTTTATATTTTTATATTAGCTCTGTTCATTTCTCTCTTGTTGCAATAAAGTGTCTGCCAAGGTGAGCCTCTGAACCTCACAAGACTACATTTGTTTTAGTGCATCACTTTGACATGATAGTGGTGTCAATTGATTGAATTGCATTAATCATAACGACGATAGAAGACACCTTTTTTTTTATTTGGCACAAAAGTCCATTTGTCCTAAACATGATCAAAGTTCAAGGTCACTTAGATCTCACAAATTACATTTCATATGCAGATTTTACACAACTGTTTATCATATACAATGATGGAGTGATGACATATTGAACGTAATAATGTATTTAATGGTTCAACATCATTAAATACAGTCTCTTACATTTATACTGTTTCATATTTACAACACAACGTAAAATGCGCCATTGACACAAATCAAAGACGGAAAAAATGAAGTACATTTATTGCACAAGATGCAAAATATAACAAAATAATATATAAAAGTAAATCGCTGACAGGGAACAATTTACTGCACAATTAATAGTTATACTTGAAATACCTACAAATAAATGTTGCTGATTCATACATAAGTAAATGCAGGACTTTTATTTGTGTTAAAAATGTAGAAACCTTACTTTGTTAAAGTGTAAGCAGGTCACTCTATGGGAACATAGTCTGGAGGATTTAACTCAGTGACGTGGGAGATTTTAATTATTCATCACATTTTGATCATTTTAATTAAGTTTCATACTTGCAATTAGGCAGATGAAAGGTGAAATAATTACCCTAGACACATCTCATATGCAAGAAGAACGAGGGAGCGAGGATGGAGATTTATGGAGTTATGTAACATTCCTCTGTCCTCCTTTTTTGTTTCTCAGGCACTAAAATGGCCCTGAAGTTTCTGAAGAGGAAGACGACGAAGCTGAAGAGTTTCCTGAGAGAGTACAGCATCTCCCTGTACCTGTCGCCCTGCCCCTTCATCATCAACATGTACGGCATCGCCTTCGAGACCGACGAGTACTACATCTTCGCTCAGGAGTACGCGCTGGCAGGAGATCTGTTCGACATCATCCCTCCACAGGTGAGAGAAAGATTATCATGTATATGTTGTGTTCAGGGACACTTGCACTTTCCATCATGAATACATGTCAAAAAATCTGCTTAGAAATCATAAGGACGCTACTTATAACTCAAATCTTGTTGAAACATGTTTTTTTTTATGACCTTTAACAATAGTATTTATGACATATGAATTATGACTTTGTATACTAACCAAAGATTAGTTTTATGACAATTTGATAGACATTTCTGTAAACTTTTATATGACATGCTGACTTTGAAGAGTTTTTTGGGCAACCAGTCCCTTTATTCAAGTGACAGCTATGGTCCCGGGCGGGATTCGAACCTCCGCTTGTCAGCTCTACCAATTGAGCTATACAACGGCGTAAATCAAATTCTACTTTTTTTTTTTTACTAACTATTTTATTACTTTTTCTACATTTTTGACACAATATTCTATGGCTTTTTTAAAAACTTTTTTTACTTCTTCGACATACTGGCTTTTTTTCTATACTTTTTTCTGATAAGATGGACATTGTTTTGGATTTTTTTTATTCGAAAGACTATACTTTTTTTCTAAATATCATACTTTGACATTCTTTTAATATTTTAGACACACTACTACACTATGACATTTTTAAAACCTTTTATCACATTATACTATGACTTTTTTCCTATACTGTGTTTGTTTTTACTGATCATTTCGTTATACTATAATGACAATTTGTTATATATTTTCGATATACATGTATACATTTTAACACATTATACCAGTGGTTCCCAACCTGGGGGGGCACAGCGCTATTGCAGGGGGGGCGCGTGAAGCTTGGGAAGAAGTTGTAAACAAACATTGTTTGCTCGTAAAATCAATAAAATGGACACATTTTTAACACAGTTAAAAGAAAAGTGACCACGACAAGCCTTTCAGTTATAATGCCCAAATCAACAACGTTTTTATATTTTTTGACATTCTGTACTTTGATGTTTTTTATGATATTTTGGATCATACCTTACTATTACTTAATTTTTTTACATAGTAAGCTATAACTGTTTTTTTCATAATTCTCGACCTACTACTCTGACTTATTTTATATTTCTTGACAGAATGTACAATGAATGTTTTGACATTTATTGATGTACCATACTTTGATGTTTTTTCTTATATTTCTGACATACTATAACATGACTTGTTTCAACATACTATCCTATTACAGTTTTTAATATTTGAATGGGTTTCATTTCTTTGACCTCGTTCTTCCACTCCTTTGTTCAGGTGGGTCTTCCTGAGTGTGTGGCGAAGCGCTGCGTCCACCAGGTGGCGATCGCCCTGGATTACCTGCATTGTAAGAAACTCGTGCACAGAGACATCAAACCCGAGAACATCCTCATTTTCGACAAAGAGTGTCGCAAAGTCAAGCTCTCAGACTTTGGCATGACGCGGCGCGCCGGCTCCCCGGTGAAGCGCGTCAGCGGCACCATCCCATACACGGCGCCCGAGCTGTGCGACACCTCGCGGCACGAGGGCTTCTGCGTGGACTACAGCACGGACGTGTGGGCGTTCGGCGTGCTGCTCTTCTGCATGTTGACGGGGAACTTCCCCTGGGAGAAGGCCATGCCAAACGACACCTTCTACGAGGAGTTTGTGCGCTGGCAGCGGCGCCGGACAGGCACGGTGCCGTCGCAGTGGCGCCGCTTCACCGATTATTCTCTCCGAATGTTCCGAAGGCTCCTCTCCATTGAGCAGGAGCGCCGCTGCTCCGTCAAAGAAGTCTTCAGCTACTTCAACCAGAGCTGGATGCTGGACACGGAGAACGGGAACGGCTTGGCGAGCAGCGCGGCGCCCCCTCTGGACATCAGCTCGTCGTCGTCTGAGGAGAACGTGTTGGTGGACCGGCTGAAGCACCAGAGCCTGTCCCCCGCCTGCATGGCAGCGAAGGGGAGCCTCATGATGGACACACACTTCTCCTCCGTGTCCACGAACAGCTCGCCCTCCTCCACCGGCAGCTACGATCGCGTCAACAGAGAGAACAACGAGAGAGGGCGCCACCTGGTGGCCACGCCCATCGAGATCTGCGTCTAGAGGCGCTGGACGCTGCGTTTCATGTGAGGAGGGGGATTTCTCTGAGGTAGAGGAGCAAAGAGCGGATCAAAAAGTCGTCGCCTCGCTGCTGATTTACTCATTTCTGATGAAGACTCGCTCTGAGGAAATGAGCAGAGAGCCTCCTGTATGTGCTCGATACTTGGGATACTGAAATGGACGACCTGTTGAAAAAATAATGCTGAAGGACAAATACAAAAACAAAGACATTCACAATCCACGAGCAATACGAAAATGATCCAGTCCATGCAAAAAATAATTCTCGATCGGCTTTCAGTAAAAACATTTCTTTATGGTACTTTTGTGTGTTTATAGATAAGTGTTATTTCTTAGTATGTGTTTTTTTTATTTGGAGTTCAATTATTTATTTAAAGCAGATGCATATATTTATGATTTGTAAGAGGTTAGAAGCCTTTTGTTTTACTCTGGCTTTCCCTGAGAAAAAAAATGTAATTACTGTAGTATGGTTTTTTTAAATATTCGTCATCATGTTGTCGTGATCTCTCACCATAATGTCCTCTCCCATGTTTGCCTGTGATCCCTCTTGTACAGCAGCAATCCATACATGGTACATTGTTTTCTTTGGGTAAAAAATACATAATAATCAGCTATTTGGTAGAATGACACGCGGGAAAAAAGTAAGAATTTTTCTGATTTTTCAATTTGCATGGTTAAAGAAGACAATAGTATCTTTCATTGAGGAAGTAGCATAATTATCTAACAAGTGATTCATTTGGACTTTCTTCTTCTCCGAAAATAAATAAATAAAAGAAACAATCATTGACATTAAAATTGCTGATTGAATACAAATAAATACATACAATTCTGTAAGGATTTGGGGATGTTACCTGCCCTATTAAATATGTATTCTGTTGTTTTTATTGCTGTTTAATTTAAAAGTAAAACCCTGAACGTGTCAAACATTTGGGAATTCAAATGTTTACTTTCTGTTTTCCATAAGTATTGCATGTTCATTCCTGTGGTGACATTTGTTGAAATAAACACCCCCAAAATTAAATTGGAGCCAATTTGTCTTTTTATTCCTTTTTTTATAAAGGTTTAGCATTTCTAGAAGATTTGCTTCCACTCTGATTCTTAATATGATGTTTATTCATAACGTTCCTAAAATGAAGGTAACATATTTAAAACAGTCATAGTGTAGTATTTCATCAAGAAATATTCAATGTGTCATAATATGATATTAAAAAGTCAAAAGAAAATCACAGCAGATTTCTTAATTAAATGATCGTCAGTCATAATGTCATATTTTATAGATTTCTCATAAAAAATGCATATTATCGTATACCATACATGTAAGGTGTCATTTAAAAAAGTAATAATAGAGTAAGTCATACAAATATCACCAAAAAGTATAGTTTCAAAAATATTATCAAAATGAATGCATGTCAACAGTCATTGTACAGTTTGCATTAAAAAAATCAATAGAAATCCTTTCAATAGTATTTTATAAACACCTGATTAGTAAAGTATGGCATAGAAACATCCTAAAAAGTGAGTTAGTATTTCATAAAATGCTAAAAATAATAAAGTATGTAAATAATTATCTAAAAGTGTAGCATCATTTGTCATATTTATTTTAAAAAGAGATGTACATAGTGGGTCCTAATATTAAAAGAAAATGTCATATTACATTATTTCATCAAAGCATCATAAGAAAATCAGTGCATGGTATTTTATACAAATATAAATTAAAAAGTAAATATAGAAAAGGCATGATAATATATTTAAGAATGTATAAAATATTATTGCATATCATAAAAAGTCACAAAGTCGTGTAGTGTGTTTATAAAAATGTGAATAGGTACTCATTATTATTATTATTATTATTATAACTATTATTATTTTATACACTTATTCTGAACATCATTATTATTTTGTATTGTTCTTGGTTTTCTGGTTAAATTACGTATGTTAAACCACTATAAATTAAATATATAGTATGTCATTATAAAAGTCAGTTGGAGGGAGCTTTACCCAGACTAGATTCAGCGGACAAATCCTGATTTCACATTGGTGCACAAGTATTACTGGGGCGAAGCCTGCGAGCTAGTTCAGGCAGTCAACTCGAGCACTTATGCTGCATTCATACATAACGCCCCTTGCCACTCTACAACCAACCAAACAGAGTCTCCTTAATGTGCCGCTCTATTTAACCTGCCTGATATCTCTCTATGCATTGCTTGCTGCTGCTATTGCTGCAGCTACCTCTACGTTGCTGCTGCTTGCCTGTCCCACCACCACCCCAGCTTCCACCTGTAGGCTCGGGGGATAGTTATCTAATCATCACTCATCGTGCTATGTATATCTATGGAGTGATGATACCCGAGCCTAGACGCCAAACTCAACTATATTCTGCTTCTATTAAACATGTTAAAGAAACACGTGAGTTGTCTGACTGAAATAATCCAATGATCTATTATTCAATAGTAAAAGAGTCATGGGGACATTTCTCCTGCTATGATTACTTTCAGGTTTAATCATTTTCCTGACTATAGTCGATGCCAGGAGATCCTCTCTCATCAAAATTAGAGCTTTAGCGTTTTCACATCAAACTAAATGAAAGCTGAAACTCAGATCATTTGGCTCATTAGATCAAGCTCCTGTTTGATAGTCACGGAAATATTCTGTAAAACCACTGAGACGTGTTTCTGGCTAACGAGCCGCTCTGCCTCCAAAAAGCTCGCCCACATGAACCTGGGAATACATCTCATTTCATGTTACAGTTAAACAAATACACAAACTGAATATCAACAGTTCATCTGAAGCTAAACACACTTCTGCAGCAGATATGCACATGTCACAGGCTTTTATAGACTGATGCCAAAGAGACAGATTAAATGAATCTTTCCAATTTCAGTACAACAGTTTAAACTCAAGTGTGCTCGGGTATAAAGAGAGCAAACGGGGAGAAACAGCTAAAGTGCGGCTGAGCGTCACTCCATGTTTACTGTGCAGAGAATACAAGTGTATCAGCTCTGTGTCTGTGAGTAATGTTCAGATATTTTAAACTAGTAAAAAGTCCTTAAAAATGTTATTTAAAGTGGACCTATCATGCTATATTTAAATGATATATTGTAGGGCCATACCTATATAAGGTATATTTATACGTTTCTGTTTTCAAAATACCAAACAGATCATGCATTTTAGCCATGCCTCATTTCGCTCTATGTGCTGTTTGCTGTCTACGGGTCTGATTCTGCTGACCACGCCCCCCTGCAGGAGAGGGGAGCCGTGCTCTGATCAGCTGCTGGGCTGTCAGAAGAGGGGGAGAAAAAGAGATCTCCGTCCTCCGTGTTTTATTATATAGAGTCGTTATTCATTTGTTTTAAAGCTCAATAAATAACAAAGAAGACCTTTGACCGGCACTTTTCTAATTTTGGCCGGAAGATTTAAACTTTAACGGACATCTTGACCGGCGAAATAAACTGAAACTGAAACTCTGCCGCACGGTCCCCTCGTTCCTTGGAAGAGGCGGAGAGGTGGGTGTTTGTCATCTGCTGGTGGACTAACCGGAGATAATTACAGTGCTTGCCTCGACGGGCGAGAGGAATGCACTTGCAGCGGGAGCAAACGCTTGCCTCGGGGAGGGAGAAAAAAAGCCACAGCGGAGAATAAACAGAAGGGTAACCATGGTAACTATGGGCGGGAAGTCTTCTTCGCTGCTTTTGTGGCAGACTACAGCGCCACTTACAGGCCTGGCATATGCACTACAGCGTCTCCAGCGCTTTCGAGCAGCAATGGGCGGCCGTGGCCCAACCCCACATTCCCCTGATAGGTGGAGAGTTGGCCCAATAGCGCTCATCAACGTCAGGACAGTGTTCAAATCTGGATCAGTTTTTATCAGATCCGTTGCAGCCCCTTTTTTAGAGATTTGGGTATGGAGGAAAATAGAGAGGGTTGTGTTTTCTGACACTTGGTGAGTTCCCTGGAACACCGGGGACACATATTCATGTATAAAAGATGTACAAAAGTGCATTTTGCATGATAGGTCCCCTTTAAGTAAAAATACAACTGTATTAGCATTAAAATATTACCCTGTCACTCAATAATCAGTCAGTGGTAAACTTGGGCTCTACTGCATTCATGTTTTCATCACTTTAATGTTGCTATTGGGAAATGTGGAGCTCCCTTAAATTACTTTTTTATACAGTGTTTGATGTCAAATAACTATATTTTGTAATGAAAATCTACAAAGTAGAAACAAATGTAGTGCAGTAAAAGTAAAACATGTCCCTCTGATAAGTAGCAGAGTGGTTTGAATCAATAATCATAATATCAATGTTATGTTTAAGATGAAATACTTCCACCTTTACCAGCTGCAACATTAACATAGTGTACACATAAATGCTTCAATAATTATAATTAAATAAGATGTATATATATATATTTTTTTTTTTTACTAACAAAAAGGGTATTTCTACTCTCTGGTATTTCTGATTTCTTACTCTCTTGGTTCCAATATTTTGAAAATGTTTATATAAAACATCCAGAGATGTGACAAACGGTCAAATGAACTAGATAGTTAAAAGTCAGTAAATTATATAAAGCTGATTTTACAATACTGATTTTATTAAGATGCAAATGATTAAATTAGAGTCATAAGATAGGAGAGCGAAAACCTTATTTTTAAGCCACTCCATTAGTTTTACCCGAGTAAAGTTCTGAATGTAGGACTTTGCTCCTAATAGAGTTATTCGACCAGTTTTGCTTTTCCTACTTAAAGCATCTGAGCACCTCCTCCATCGCAACAACAACGGCATGGAGGAGCTGAGTCCAGCTTTGTGCTGTTAAGACCATTTTCTGTGCTGACACAGCATGAGGCTGTAAATCATGATGTGATCTCAGAACATGAAACACAGTCTGATCAACGTTCCCCAGAGGCTGCGTGTGGTTCTGTACTGTATGTTCTGCTGATGTGTGTCTATATTATGCATCACAACACGCCCTCACAGCAGAAAACTGCCAGTTATTTGCATGTTCTTTTCAGTTTCAGCAGTGTGAAAAAGTATCAGTGCTCAACTACAAGTACAGGTCCTGCATTGAAACCCTCAGCAAGTGCACTTAAAATAAAAGTATTGATTGTGTGGTAAAATGTTAATGTTCTAAATACTGATGAGAGTCCATTTCCTGGCTATACGTGCAGTTTTATCAAATAAAATGAGAAGTTGGCAAAGACAAAAGTAAAGAAAAAGGTCTCCTCTAAATTGCCAGAAGCGCCGACACCTCCTCATCACTCCACCGCTCCGATGACTTATTTAGTGTTGTCATAACTGCTTTCACAACAAACTACTCACTCCGTTGGTGCGCTGGGCTAATATTTATTGCGAGGAAATAAAATGGCGGCTTCACAAAACTTTTCAGAGTTTTACGGGGCGTGGTTTGCAATCCGCCCAGCCAATAGAAATTGGTACTTTTTTCTCCCCAGGAAAGTACCACCTCTCTAGCAGGCACTACAAATGGGGGTAAAAGTTCTCTGAACTAAGTACTCTTTTTGGTGTGAACCTTTATATATACAGTCTATCTATGGTGTGAACGCAAAATTCCAGGCACTAACGGAACTAAACGGGAAAAGTACGGGGAAAAGTACTCCGGTGTGAACGCGCCTATTATGTATTATATCATTTCTATATTATAACTTTTGTGTAATTATAATTATTGTCATATTTTATCACATTTTACTGCACTCAGTTTCCTACATAACAATTTTTGCGTAAATATTGTCTTTATTTTTCCTTTGTTGCAATAGTTTTAGCTATTTTTTTTGGGTAACATATTGTTCTTTCTGTGTCTCTGTATGCACCACTTATACCAAGCAAATTCCTTGTATGTGTAAACCTACTTAGTAATAAAACTGATTCTGATTGAATTAAAGAAAAAGAAGCATTGTCTGTTATAGTCGAGTAAAAAAAGGGAAGTCTTCATTTGCAGCTGCAGGCATAAACAGTATGTTTTCATAAAAGCAAATAAACCAAGACTACCATGCTTGTTAACATTCTCAAAATGAAACGATAAGCAGGTATAATGTCTTAGCTTAGCCTGTTAGCATCATAGCAGTCTTACTGATATTCAGCTGTATCTGAAGATCTGCTGCAACACTCATTCAGTGAAACAGATGCCATGTGTTCACACTGTCTCATCTGCGAGCAGCGAGTCTATTCTGAGACGCAGGGTGAGGAACACCTGTACCGAGAGAGCGATGAGACGGAAAGGAGCTGCCAAATGTTTCCTCAGATAGATTTTAACCCTTCGATATACGTGCAGGAACTGTTTCCATCCAACTGACTGAAAAGCAGAGCTCAGGAGGAAGATACTCCAATGATAACTGTTCTGTGGCACGGCTGTTAACACAATTCAATTAAAAAAATAAATACATGTCTGCTATCCAAGAAATGATGTATCAAGTAAAAGTATGTAGGTAAAATCAGGGAATGCATTTAAAGTATTTACAGTAAGATCAAATGACCAAATGAAGAATCTGAAAAGATATATTTATTTAGTTTGACATTACAAAGTATTTTTTTTAAATGTATTTCAATGTTGCAGTTAGTCCCATATATGGTAGAATAATGACATTTTTGACATATGATCATATCCTATAACGGCTTGAATTGTGTGTGCATAAACCTTAAAGTAACTAAAGATGTCCGGTAACTATATTGCAGTAAAAACTAAAATGAAGTAGAACGAGGCAGGGAAAGAAAAGACACACGTATTTAAAATGAGTAGAGAAGATCAGTACCTGAGTTCATGTACTTAGCTACAAACCACCACTGCAGACCTGGCTGATGAATCAACTTGTTCAGAAAAAGTGAAATATATTAAGGAAACCAATTCAGATATTTGGTTGCCAAAACCCAGAGACACTTAAATCCCTGCAGAAGACCATTCTGTCTCTGTGTAGGAAGATAAATAATGATTGCAGTCATCAGTGTTTCTAAATCAATGTGTCTATTTGAAGAGAGAGGAGAGACATGGGTTCAGTTTTATGGACCTTTATTAAAGAACATTAATCATAGTGTGTATCCTCAAATAAGAAAAACTATTTACCTTAAAGCCTTTCTGTCGTCTGTCATATCATGTGAACTGAAATACAATACTTACGCAGGTGGTTGAATAAAGCAGCACACTACATGGAAACTGAAATATATTAAAGGGTCAGTTCAACCAAATCACAAACACATATGTATCTACCTATTCCTGTGGTTCACTGGTATGAAATCATAGTTTGCTCATCCACACACCTCCATTTGGACATACAGGAAATACTAATAGCTCATTTTGCATACTTTTAATGGAGCAAATTTGCCAATTATGTGAGCAAATATAGGCGAGAAAAAGTAAATCCATTCAGAAAAACAAGATGCGGTTTTCTTCAGTTTTAAATCCATCAGAAATAGTTGTGTGTACATCCATGTGTGTACTGAAAACAAGAAACACTTTTAGCTATTTGCATGCTTTACATTTGCTAATATGTTAACAAATGTACGCTCAAGTAAAATCTGTTAAGTAAATAAGCCGCTCCTTTTAACTGAGAATCATCACATCACTTTTATTCAGCATTAAACTCAGGAATACTTTGTTTGTACTTTCAATGCTGTGACTGTACTGACATGTTTACAAATGTACGCACAAAAAAAGGGATTCATTATTTTTAGAAAAACAAAGAGCTATTCGTCATAATTTTTATGAAGCAAATGTGTGAAAGTGTAACCAAATATAGGCCTTAAATAAGCTCACTTTACTACTGTATGACAATTGTCTCCAAATGCTCTTTAGTTTCTATTTGAATGCAATGTTTTTACTTTGTTTGTGAATCTCCAACTTTTATCGATTTCTGTTACTTTACTTATTTCAGTCTTAATCTTACAATTAAAACAAATATTGCCACAAATAAAGATAAGGCATGTCGTAGCCCTAGCTAACTTGCTCACTCCATGGTGAGACTTTACTTCCTGTTTACATTACCAAAACCCTAGGAATTATGGGATCTGTATTTCTAAAATGCCCAAAGTAACATTTAAATAGTAAGTTTTGTCTGACAAACAGTTTTCAAACCCTAAATCTTAAATGTGCAATAATATAATACAGGGGCGAGCAAAACACTCGAAAAATAACACGGATGAATAAATAAGATACGAATTTTATGAATTGTGATCCTTTTTTCTAATTTTTCTCTATTGTTTAAAGGTCACCTATCATGCTATTTTTAGGCAATAGCATAGGTCTCAGATATATACAAATATATTAAAAACATGTCTATGAAGTGTTTTGCTCAAAATACCAAACAGATTACCCATTCTAGCCATGCCTCATATCCCTCTATTTCACTTCCTGTTTCAAAAGTGCTGATTTTGGGTATAAAGCTTTAAAAAATAAAAATATTGATACAAAATAAAAAAAGAGGGGGCTAAGCTCATGCGGGACCCGGCAGCTACTGCCTAACTAAATACTGCGGTGATGAAACGCGATATCATGGATTATCAAGGATTATTTCTGAAACAGTATGGAGCTCAAAGGCTTTCTCTCTTGCCGGTTATACCACAAGGTGAGTTCCTTTTTATTTCCAGCTTCTTCACACACATGCTCTCCAGTACAGGTTAGCTCTGAGTGTTAGCGATGCTAATGTAAACACGACCATATTACGTCCAAAACAGTCGGGCATTGTTTCTGATAGCAACTTTCTGATAGTGCCGTGGGTCCACATTTCAGATATTACGTCATATCGGACGCAAATCTGGATCAGCTCCGTTGTACCCCCGTTTTTAGAGATTTGGGTACGGAGGAAAAGAGAGAGGGTTTTATTTTCTGACGCTGCGTGAGTTCCCTGACACACCGGGGACACATAGTTATGTATAAAAGACATCAAAAAGTGCATTTTGCATGATAGGTCCCCTTTAAGTGTTTTATTATTTTTATGATCATTATTATTTTCTTTAAACTTTTCGTTTCAGCTCTGATACCAATTATTATTTTTAGACCACTTTGGAGTAAGTTATATTTAACTGTTTTGTGATTTCTTTGAACTGACCCTTTAACTTCTAAAAAAAACAAGTGAAGAATTGTACCAAACGTAATGTTTGTAGAGGGGAAAGGATGCCTTTCTCGAGATTTAAGGAGGAATTCCATCATTTTAAATATAAATCTTTCTTAGTGCAGCTTTTCATTTAATTTAGAACATATAAGCTAAAAGTCTACAAAGAGATTTAAATAAAAACAGATGAAATATAATTAAACTATGAAGTCCATTGTAGCAAACATCAAGTGTGCATGCAGCTTGATGAAAATAAATAGAGTTTTGTTGCGTGAAGCACGGACAGGAATGAAAAAGTAGTACAAAAACTGTAGAAAGAAAAGGAGTGGCCTTATATAAAGATATTATGATATATACAACAAATAAATAAAACTCACTTAAACTCTAATACATATCATTATTATTTGTTTATGTGATGAGAAATAAATATCCATTCACACACTCTATTTGTGTCCAGTTGGTGTAACTGTCCATGTCAAAGAGACAGAACAAATTATAGAAACATCCCATAAAAAAGAAATCCGAACATGGCCCCCGGTCTCAATAAACACACTCACGTTAATTTATGTTATAAAACAGACGAGGTGAAGTCATGTCGATCACGTCGCACCCTGAGGAGATCTGCGGATCATTCTGGAAAGAAATGAAATGACATCAACGATGAATACACATATTTATTGACAGAAAATGTATTTATACAATATCTCATTCTAATAACAAACAAATATAGCTACAACTTGTTTTAATGGAAATTAATCCGCACATAATTATCTTCAAATTAAAATGTGGTGCAAAAGCATAAAAAATGTGATAAAAAAAAGTGAACGATTTGTTGTTGTTTATTTTTTGTCAGATCTCAGGTTCCCACCAACAACTCTAATCAAAAAGATATAAGAAAAAAATATGAATAAAACATTTAAACTTAAATAAAGTATAAAAATATATATAACATTTATATATAACACTATTAGGGCAAAACATTCCCAAAAACCTTAAATAATAACATAACATTAAAGGTCACCTATTATGCAAAATCCACTTGTCCCTGTCTTTTATACATAAACATGTGTTTAAAAAATATTCTCTCACTTTCTGTCCTGATCCATTTATATAAAAACCTGTCTGAAAGTGAGCTGATCAGATTTTGGCCACTTTATGATGTCATAACGATGTTTTGGCTTGTGTAACCATGAGCCAATCACCAACCAAGGTAACCCCCCCCACCTTATCACCTGAATCTCCTCCTAGAGCACCATTGAGTTCTTTGTAACCAAATATCTCTCAGAGGGGCGTGGGGAGTGGCTCCTTATTTTCATCTAAAGTAACAGACCCAGAATCAGCACTTTTGAAACAGGGCTGAAACAGAGGGGATTATGGGATGCTGCAATGATCTGTTTGGTATTTGGAGCCAAACACTTCAGAGACATGTTTTGTATATATCGGAGACCTATAATATATTGATGAAAAACAGTATAATAGGGGACCTTTAACATAACATTAAGAAAAACATCCAAGTGTCGCATTTAAGAAGCTGTAAATCCTCTATAAGAATTTGCTGCAACCATTTTCTCCTGATTTAATGAACCATCAGCTCTTCAAACAAACTAGTATGATTTTTTTTTTAATTTTTTTTTTTTTTTTTTTTAAATTGTACATACCTCCAGTGCCTGAAAATGTATTCACGTCATCTCTTGTGTTGTTTGTTGACACATGTTAACGGTTTCTTCTGGTGGACACAAACATAGAAAAAATAAACAGAAATAATGAAACTAATTTAAATATTTTCCAGAAGCAGGACATGTTGTGATGATTATCATACAATACAAACAGCAGATATGGTTATCTGCTGAGAATCAAACAGAACACGTGAGTATTTTCTTAATACTTAATAACACAATTAATTATTCAACCTACATGATACATAGCCATCGGGCTCACTCTGTGTGTGTGAGTGTGAGTGTGAGTGTGAGTGTGAGTGTGAGTGTGAGTGTGAGTGTGTGTGTGTGTGTGTGTGTGTGTGTCACTGATGATCCACACTCATGTCAATTCTGTACACTTGATTTGACTATATATCTAACATTATATTTTCCAACAAACAATATTCCTTGTTAGTAAATCTGCCCGTGTTTTCCATTTGTTTCTATATGTAAAAGGTCTCAATCTTTCACCCACATATTTGCATATACAATCTATACCTCTCAAATAACTAGTATACACAATGTATTTGAAAATAAAACACCAGTGACCCCCAGAGGCCATGCAGCTCCTCACACTTTGGACCAACAACACATTTAAAGCTCTGAATAACAAGGCTGGAACTTACTTTGTGCTCTGGACATCTAATAGAGAAGTTATCCTCGTTTAAGACACAGCCTGGAAATAAAAAACACAAACACAGAACATAAGCTTTCATATCCTTAAAGATTGTCCCATGAGACTGAGAGAGAATGAGAGCGAAAAGCTTTCAACATTTCACAGCCAGAGTTCAGAGGGAGCAGAAGGTAAACGGCGAAATACAAAAATACAAAAAAGAGTTTACTTTTGAACATTCAACATTTACCTTTTATAAAAAAAACATATATTTTGGAATACATAAAAGAATAACAAATTAAATATACATTTTGGAAATAAAAAGATTAATAAACAAAAATATAAATCTGAAAAAAAAAGTGGGAAAATATAGTAAAAGATACAACTGGATATATAAAGACAAATACAAAATATAATTATAAACATTTTCATTTTTTACAAATCCTTCTTTATTAAAAATAATTAATAATTAATCTATTTATATACGATTATTTCTATTTATAAATTACATTATTTGTAGAATATTTATTTTATTTTTATATTGTATTTATTTGTATTTTTTTATTTTTCCCAATTGCTTTTTGAGTATTCCTTTAGGGCCAAACTGTCTAGCAACCGGCTTTACTTATTTTATTTATCACTCTTTATTTTTTCCTTACAATTGAATTCTTCTCCAGAGACTTTTATGATCCCATCATTTAACAAACAGTACACATATTGAGGGTGCATTCTTTTCCTGACGGATATGTCATACTGTACCTGATTGAATGGCACATGAGTAGTGATAACTTCTATGACAGCCCTTCTGGAAACATCCCATAATTGCACCCGTTTGTTGGCACGCTGAACATTTCTGAAAAGAAAAAGCCCACAATGAGACACAGACTTATTGATATTAAAAGCATGAAACAAATAGTCAGTTGTTTTTTAATATGTTAGTGTGCCGCTCACTGTTTCCTGTGCGAGCTGGGCAGCCTCCTCCAGCCCGTACAGCTTCCCCCCCACCAGGAAGACCCCGGTGGACCAGATGCCACAGTCCCCGTGGATCCAGCCCTCGTCCACACGGAGAGGCTCCTTTGGGAGGAGGTGCAACAATTAACATCTTCATTAAGTTTAAATAAAGAGGTAAATACCTCCACAATCTAGAAAGTGTAGAGTAAAAATTAGGCTTAAAAATGTATCAAGACTGAATTTATGACAGTTTAGGGGGTACAACGCCATTACAGGAAACCATCTGAAACGCATAGTGTGCTATTTGTTGTAAAGGGGCCCTCTAGTGCTAATTTTTAGGTTCATATTTGTAGTTTGTGTCTACTGTGACATGTTTACATGCTTCTATGTTCAAAAAGCTCTTCTCACACTGCCTGTGCTGCAGCACCTCTTTTCACCCTCTGTCTGAAACCAGAGCCCAGTCTGCTCTGATTGGTTAGCTGGCCGGCTCTGTTGTGATTGGTCAATTGCCTAGAAATGTCCCGACACTTAGCCTATCACGTACAATGTGATGAAATGCAATTGTTTAATAGTGATGTCACTATGTTCCTGAAGTAAACAAAGGAGTCCAATGGAGGCGTTTCAGGCAGCTTGGGAGTGTATGGGAGAGAAAGTCCCTCTGGAGGGAACTTTGGCAGACCATTTACATGCAGAACAACCTATTAAATATGTAAGGGAAAACCCCAAAAAGCATAATAGGGTACCTTTAATGAAGAATGTTGCGTAACATATCTGTAAACCAAATATCTCTGTGGTTTCGATCCAAAAACAAGACATTTAAAGACATCACTTTTGAATTTGAAAAACTAGAATGGATATTTTATACACAAGTATTATTTAAAAAATATCTATAAAATATTCAGCATAACAATAACAACCATTATCATTATTTGCGGCCCCACCTTTGGGAGAGAGTGGTTGTCACCCTCAAGCAGACTTTTGACGCCATGGCAGTCATTATCTGAGGAGTTTACTGAGCTTCTGCTGGTGTTTGATTGTCCCTCCTCTTTCTGCTCAGTCTTGCACAGCAGAGAGGGGCCGGTGGGGTGATACGGGCCGTGTAGGTCCCCCAGGCCCGTGGCGTTGGCCGTCTGACCGCACAGGCAGCAAAGTAGAGCTGCCTCACCCCCGCTCTCTGAGCCAGAGCGCCCCAGCTGGAAACAGGAAGTGTGGGGAACAAACCCGGACAGAGAGGAGGCTTTCTGCTGCTGCCCCCTCCTCACTGTAGTCTCCTCTTCTGGATAGTTAACAACAGTGCACGCCCTCTTCTGCACGTGAACAAAGGGGCAAAAATTCCCCGAAGGCTTTTTCAGTTTTTTCTCTTTTAAGTTTGCATATTTGAGCTTTATTTCTGTCTCTCTGGGAGAAAAGAGAGAACAAGGTCCAGTTGGCCGCGAGCGCACTTTTTTCTTCCGTCGTGCCACTGTTTGTTTGATTTGTTTACTTTCATGCTGCTCTGTAGCACTTGTGCTTTTTTGTGTCTGTTTAGTTCTTGTTTTTTTTGTTTTACAAATGGCGGGAGGCTTCTTTCGTTTACAATTGATGGCTTTGCAGCGAGGCTGCTGCTCCCTCTGCGGTGACTTCCTGTCTGTCTGAGAGGCCGCATGAGACTCCTCTGAGCTGCTGCTCACTCTTTGGGACACATTTTCTTGCAAGGCCGACTCCTCTGTGTCCGAGCTGGAAAACCTTGCCTCGTACTCCATCATGTCGTCAGAGTCACAGCTTTCGTTATAAATGCCCACCACGTCATTTTTAGCTTGCCTCCTCAAACTGTACCTGGACAAGCTGCGTGGCGACTCGCTGCAGATGTATTGAGATATTTCAGACACAGATTTCCTGATTCTAGTGCTGCGTCGGATTCTTCTAGGCTGAGCTTTTTCATCCTCACTCTGAGGAGGAGTTTCTCTCGCTGTCTTACAAGAAACAGTTTTCTTGTTTTTGCTAGTGACAGAAACTTCAATGATGTCACTGTCGTCGCTTGAAATATCTACCAGGGATTCAGCAGGGTTCAGGTCTGACAGGAGCACGACGGGCCGGGCGTGATGTATCGGGATGTCCACGGAGCTGTCTGAGGACTCCTCTGAGTCCGAGCTGTCGGGACTGGGCGAGCTCAGAGGCTGAGGTAGGTGATAGCAGCCTCGCTCTTCTTCCAGCAAGGACACCGCCGGGGACAGAGGGTCCACGATGTGCGTCATGCTGTCCTGGAGGAACGAGCTGCATAAGAGCGGCTCCTTAGCGGACGAAACGAGGAAAATAACATCAGAGCCGCTGTCGCTCTCCTCTCCGCCGCTGCTTTCAGGAACTGAGAGACCTGCATGCCACAGGTTGCCGTTAGGGTACAGCCCAGGAGCTAGTGTTGAGTTCATATAGTTACTCAACGCCTCGGGGCCCTGCTCCATGTTTCTGCAGTGGAGACCGGGCTGAGAGTTGTAGGAGGACGAGGCTCTGGATCTGTACGGGGAGCTGATCTCGGGGCTGCAGCTCGGCAGCCGTCGGTGGTACCACTCAGGCTTCTTCCCCAGGTCCATGGCTTCAGTGTGGCCGCGGCTCAGGGGGTGGACCGAGAAGCCCTTTGACAGGTCCATAGCCATGAGAGACGGGATCCTGAGGGGACACCTCCATCACTGCAACACATAGACATTTAAATTAGAGGGATTCACTTATTTTTATTACGATTTATTTTACCAGAAAGGCCCCATTGGGATACAACCTCTTCTGACAGTCCTGGTGAAGATGGGCTGCAAACATAGTAAACATTAAAAAGTACAAATTGGGAGTTGACATCATATTTAAAGTATTTTTTAAAGATTGCAACAGAGGGTAATAATTATGCATCACATGACATGGAAGCTACTGGAAATATTTAATACTTTTCAATAAATAAAAAGAGATACAAAAATAAATAATAATCCAATAACAACAGATGTGTCTTTTTTGTCTTCTTTTGTTATCATAGAGTATCAGGTAAGGTTTTTGAGTAAATGGGTCTGATGATACAGAAGCTATTGGAAATAAATGACACCTTTCATCAACAAATGCTGAATTTATGTTACATTTTCATTGTTGCGATTGAGACAGCTGACTTTTCTTATTGAAATATTTATACTTTTAGCGTTTTTACAAATAATAGCAAGTTAGCACGGAGGTGTTGAAATTAACATTGTTTTTTTGGTCATTTAAATGGTAATTTATTGATGGTCCCTAAACCCTCTGGTCTGTCGAATATCCAACCCCAAACTAACTTCACCGCAGTTGTGTTCAATAACACTGCACGTTAACCAGAAAAAACATTCCACAACAAATAACTGGTATGTCGCTACAGTCATCTATTTAAAAAAGTATTTGTATTATTTATTTTCATCAGTGAGTTGAAATCCTCATTAAAGTGGAAAACAAAAGTGATTAGAAATGGTTTCTAGTTTTATGTTTACAAAAGGTACGAGACAACTACAACAAAGCAGGATATATGTTATGTAACATGTTTGAAATAACTATTTCAACCTTGCTCTAAAAATAGTAATTGTAGGTAAAATCCCCTTTTCTAATGTGTTTATGTTTCCGGACCTGTATTTAACTGAGCTTTAACATGTTAACAGGTAGGCCCGCCCATGAGTAATGTAATAGGTAACCTGCCTGTAACATGACATGATGTAATGTAGATTTAACCCACAATAAGTGTACAAAAATAAATGTTTTTCAGAGTAAAACTGTTGATGGTCTTACCCTCGAGGTGGCAGCAGTTTGACCCCGGTCCTGACACAGCGGGCTTTGGGAGGACAACTCCCCAGCAAACAGGTCGTGTATGTGGGTTTAGCTAACACACCTCTCCGGGCCCGTCATCATCAGGACTGGAAGTAAACAAGAAGCAGCGACTTCATGCTAGCTGCTTAGCTAACGTTAACCCGCTAAAGCTCATCAAAACGTTGGCAACACTCGACGCGGTAAAAACGAGATTACCATTTTTCGTTAAATAATCGCTGTCAGGCAGTTACAGCCCTCTGGCTACTGTTGGTATTTTAAAGTTGTCATCAGGGAGTCCATCTTCCTTCAGAGTCAAGACACCTGAAGGAACCAGGGTGACACCGGAAAGAAGCGTGCCATTTCAGAGTAAAAGCTTCATGATACCCTAAACATAAAGCATCAATGTTATAATTTATCCAAAGTAATCAACATAAAAATGAGCTTTGAGACAGGGATTTAATCGAGAGAATTATTTAATGTGTAGGAATAATACATTCATTGTTTTGCTTTGAATATCTCAATTTCAAAGAGTTCACACAACAAAATAGGCTACAGAGAACACTGGTGAATATAAAAAAATGTGTTTTATTTTATCCTTATCTTGTTCCTATTCTAATTTTACGCTCATTGTTTATTTTACGTAATACATTGTTTTTTGTACCCCCGCAATATTCTGCCCGACTGTCCCACGTTGGATGTCAATTGGGGCTTTTATTTTGAAATCTTCAATCGGAACCATAGACTGTATATATAAAGATCGGAACTCAGTGTTTTTCCGACATTCTGTTTTAACTGTTTTAACTTGACATTCTTCTTCTTCAGCCAGAAATAGTGCTGAATACTGTCAAAAATAGCCTGATTTTTTTGGCTGCATCTTCGCAAGATATACATTTTTTTCAATGACTGTATTAACTGTGACTTTTAATCTTTCATGTACAAACTGGTACTTAATAGAAATATTAAATGAAATATGGCCAATAGTAACCAATTCAATTCTGCGAATGTGATTTATTAATAAAACATCTATGTTTATTATTGCAGTGTACCGGCAACACATCTTTAGATTTAGTTCAATTTCATTGATAATAAATGAGGACAGACAGCAGTGGTTAAGAGTATACATATTTCAGATCAAAGTGTTACAACAATTATATGGCTGTACAGATCAAATATACACATAAATTAACAATTTTTTTATAATATTATTTGGGAAATATTCAAATGAAATTTCACAGGACCATTGCAGCAGAAATTACTGTAAATGACAAACTCAGTGTGAGAAAGGTTAATAATTGCTCAGACATAATACAAAGTAGGGACACAATATAAACATCTTTAAACACAAAAATAAAAAGGTGTGTTAAGTAAGATTGTGGATGAAAGTTCTTGGATGTATTAAACAATAACTTGTTTGTTTGTTTTAAATACATTTGTTGTGGGTGAAAATACAGGAAGAAAACCACATGTTACAGTGAAGACTAATGTTATGTTGCTATTTTAAAAACAGATGGTTTTAGGGAGAAGTTTGGTCCAGAGCGTGATGAGCGAGTCTCAGGTTTTCTCTCAGCTCGTCCATCTCTCTCTCTGTTTTGGCCCTCGTGATGCTCAGCTCCGTGTACATGTCTTTGTACTTCTTGGTAGCGTTCCTCTTGGCCTGAAACATGACAGACATTAGGTGTAATTCTCTTTGATTCAATCTTTATTATTCCAGCTACTGTATATGTGTGATTTTTATGACGTTGTAGGGTAAATTAAAGAAATTACGTAGGTTATATTCTCAGAAAAAACATATGAAATGTAAGATTGAAGTTAAAGGTAGGGTAGGTAAGTTTGAGAAACTGGCTCGAGATACACTTTTTGTGCTTTGACAAAAACTCCATAAAAAAATATCTGTGGAAGCCGTAATACTGTAAAAAGCACGACCAATCATTTTAGCCGGCCCGGCTAAAATAACTGGATGGCCTACCTGCCTGTCAGCCTTCCATCTGTGCACAAACTTATCTCGTGCCCTCATTGGTCATGTGCACGTTCGTGTGTGTTGGAGGAGGGGCTCTATAAGGAAGTGGCAGATTTTCTCCGGTTGTGTATTTTCAAATTCTAGCGATCTCGAGCCGGTTTCTCAAACTTACCTACCCTACCTTTAAGAATTAAAATGAAAAAACTCACTAATGAAGTGGTACATCTCCCAGAAAACATTTGTTGAATATTACCAGAGATAAAAGTAGAAAATATATCTCATGAATTTATGAGGCCGACCTTGCAAAGTGATTTCTGGCAAAACCATTTTTCACAAACAAAAGCGGTAATAAATCACTTCAGATTCTCACCTTTTGTGCTGATTGCAGGTCATCCCTCAGAGATGTGATCTCCTGCTTCAGACACTGACCCTCAGACTCCTTCACCCGAAGGGTTATCTGAGATCAAAATAATAACAGCTTTATGTCTCCACCATCAATAAGTAAAGAGCTAAAACTGAAGTGAACACTGGAGATCAAATCATACTGCAGAGCTTACTGGCTTTATGACTAATGAACTAGTTGGAGTTCAACATCTTACACTTTAAAAGGTCGGATGCTCTGGCTATGGTCTTTCAGATGACTTCTCATTATGCATATACATTTACTACATTTATGTTTACTTTCATTTGCGATCAGTCTCTAAAATAAATTAATATCCATTAATTTACACTTTTTTAATGTTTATATTTTATCCCTATATTTGTCCCGACAGTTCATAAGTTGCAATCAGATATGTTCAGCCACTGTTCACCAAAAACAACAAAACATTGAAATAACACTGTATAAACTTTATAAATATTTTCATATTTCATATTATTTTATCTTACTCCATCTCCACACAAGACTTATTTCAAAGAGAAGACTTACCTCCATTTCGTACCGGTCCATCCCCTGACTGAGCGGCAGAGCGTCCTGCTTCGCCAGAGAACACAGTCTGGTGATCTCTGCTGCCAGGTGACCGCTCAACTCCTGGAGGACAACATCAGAAACAAGACCACAATGAGGCTTTTATCTCAATCACACTCTGATGTGTTTAAATAGCCCATAGGCCGTTTTAGTCAAAAGTCATGTGTTTGTAAAGTAATGAGCAAAAGACTGGATATACTGCACGCGTTGTGTGAGATATAGGTGTGCTGTATATGAAACACTTCAATTCTTGAGTCACCATGTGAAAAGAATAACGTTTTTTTTAACTATAACACCGCTTGACCTATTGATATACAAATGTTTTTTTATCGGGTGAGTATTCCTGTAAAGCTATGTAAATGACTAAGACACTATTTGCTTGGCAGTGCAGTTGGGGGAGCATTTTACCCTTTGCGGCCGCTTTGAGAATGTATTATTTTCTCTGCGGGTATTAACCATTAGCCATTGTGCATCACAGCTCTCACCTGGTTCCTGGTCCTCAGGTCTTGGTTTTCCTGCTGGCACTGACACAAGGCCTTCCTCTCAGCATCCAGGGCCTGCACAAGATGGCCGCTCTCCAGGCATTTCAGAGAGAACTGCTGGGACAGAACCTCCAGCTCCCGCTGGTACGAGGCCAGCTCCTCACTTTACAAACACACAGAAATATTCTAAATAAACTGCAATCTGTACACAACAGTTACAATACATTGTAACTGTTTGGACAACATAAAAGATGTACCTGTGTTGTCTGCACATGTCCTCCAGGTGTGTGTTTCCTTTGCTGTTCTCTGAGCGACATCTCCTCTGCACCTCCCTCTCCAACTCCAGCTGGTAGACGTTCTTGATAGCCTCAATTGCTGAAAGAAGAAGAATAATTAGCTAAATCATTTACTTTTCATGGTGATAGTTTGAAGGTTATTCAAAAAAGGAAACGGATAGAATTTATACAAAAAAACAAACTGAATAAAGCATTTTCACATAAAAAATATGTGTTTCATCTGTGGACACAGGATGGAGGAGCTATGGGCTTAACCTGTAAAGCCCTGAGCCTGTTTTTCAGGTCTCAGGCTCACAAATGACATTCCCAGAACAAATGACTATATTCACTTCTAAAAGGGGAAAATTCATAATCTTTTTTCTCAAAACAATGATAAACCTGTGAGTTGGATGTAGAAAAGTCAGAATCAATATAGAATGTTTTTATTTCAAAGTAAATTCAGATTGAACATAGTAAAAAAATGTAAATGATAGTGTCCGTCCAAAAAAAATGAATGATGGGATGGTAGACTAAAAGCTTTAGGAATCCAAACTATAACATATAATAAGTACCCTGTATCAAGATTGATGCAAAACAAGTGACATTTGACCTTTTTAGAGAGGTTTAGCAAAAAAACAACACTTCTGGGGTCATTTGGGTGCATTTTCCATTTCTATGGCCCCCCTCGGTCGATTTTGATGATTGACACCTCTTTTTAACCGTTAGAGCCAATAGAATCGAGGGGAAGTTCCTAAAATCCATCTAAACATTACCCATTGGTGAATGAGTGATGCGTAGCCAGAATGCCCCGGAACCGGAAGCTGTCATACACTCTGGTAGCTGTCATAGCAGCTATATATGAAAACTCCGTTATTGACATAAATATGGAGATGGATTGTCAGTAATCATTTCAGACACATTGGATTAACCTTCAGCAGCGTTTTTATCGTTTTAATGCCATTGAACACAACTTTTGATCAGAACAACAGCAAAAGGTAAGACAATGTCCCGTTTCTGCTCCGTAAAGCTCCATGTTGTGATGTCTGTTTTTGCTTCTCCTGTCGCGAGTTCTGATCGCTCAGTAATGATACTAATACCTGGAGAATCTGTGGAATCTCAGCTTGCTAATCAATATCTTTGTGCAGATCCGATATGTAATAAGGGTATTTATACCTAGAGTTCTGTGCTAAGTGTGTTAGCATTTTTTTGCTCAGGGCTCATTTAGACGCTTCTTGTGAGACTTGTGTTTTGTTTCGGTAAAAATGGTTCGTATCGTCAGTTAGCTGAGTTTCTTCCCCTTAAGTGGGTATGACACATTAATAGGTTTTTAAAAGTTAAGAAGCCCTGAGACACAGTTTCGTGAAAAAAAAAACCCGTGGGCGGGGGCCTCCGGGTTGAACAGGTTAAGGATAAAGTCATCTCAGCTTGTGTCTTTGTTAACTTAAGAACCAGACGTCTAAAGAATAAAAACCTTTAGGAAAATATAAAGTTAAAAATTAATAAGATCTAAAAAGGCGATGGTAAAAATGTGGCATTACAATGGATTTAAAGTGCATTTTTGACAGCTCCTCACCAATGACAGTAGCAGCGCTCTCCTCCTCCAGCAGCCTGTCTCTCTCCACCAGGAGGCGCTCCACTTCCTGTTGGTGTTGATGCTGCAGCTCCTCCACCACCTTCAGCTGAGACTCCTCCATGGAGGCGAAGCCGCGCTCACATGTGGCCTGGAGGAGATGTTCATGTGAGTGACATACTCGAAGATTGTTGTTATTCATTGGTTTACGTCTTTTCAAACGGATTAAATCAGTTTAATTAAAATCTGATATGTGCCATGCATGTCTGTTATAAGGGATGGGTCAAATGATCTTTAAATATGGAACTAAGGGCTTCTTAAGCCTGAAAAAGCTGTGTTTGTAAACCCCTTGTGCTTTGCTTACCTTCAGTTTTTCCAACTCCTTCTCATGTTGTGTCTGAACAGAACTCATTTTCCCATGAAGCTCTTCTTTCATCTCCTCTCCCATGAGAACCTGCAGCTCCTCCAGCTCTTCCACTTTTCTCCTCAGCAGTAAAACCTCTTTCTCTGACTCCATGCATACAGGACACGTTTCTTTATGAGATGCATCATTTTTCTCTGCATTTTCATCTGCTCTCTCCTCAATTCCAAACTGACCTTCAGCACATGGAAGAGGGATTTCTGGACACTCAACCATCTCCTCTTCTTCCCCTCTTTCATCTGGAATACTTTCCTGTAGCTCAATGTCTGATTCCCGTTGGTAGGCGTCTTCTGTCTGGCAACCTGTGTTTATCTTATCCCCCGTTGACAACTGTTGTGCTTCGATGTTTGACAATCTTTCTCTCAGCTCCCTGTTTTCTTCCATTAAGCGGACACAGTTGCTGCAGGAGAGCGATTTCTGTCTGGTTTCCTCTAGTTGCCTCCCGTATTTTGAGTGAAGCCTGGTTAAATGATAGCAGTGTACCGCTTCAGCCGCTGCAGATCGAATGAAACCAGACATCGGATGCTCAGAAAAGTGAAGGTCAGCCGTCAGCTGGAGTTTGTCCGTCGCTGAGGTGCCAACAGAGGATGCAAGGTGATTTAGAAAATGTATTTTCATCTGTGTGACGCTTCTAAAATGTCCCATCTCATACAGCTTGCTAGTACAATCAAATATCCTACTTTCATCCGTCTTTTCGGTTTCCATCTCACTTGAAATATTCCAATTAATATCCAGATTTTTTAGACTTTCCCTGCCTTCATCTGGGCATGTCTCAGAAAATAGACGATGCCCTGACAGCAGCATTTGTTTCTCCACCATCATACGTTCTGTCACCTCACTGAGAAGCTCTTCCACAGGTTTCTCCTCTTTGAGCTCCGAGGGGTTCACTTTCACTTTGTCGTGCAGCAATCTCCAAAACTGCTCCTCCCACTTTAACTGACTCTCCACTGTAAGCTCTTCTTCCTTTCCCGAACCAAAATCCAACTTCTCCATCACCTCCAGTAATTTGTCCAAAGCTTTCAACCTCGTGACCATCCCGCTTATCACTTGCCGTATCCTTTCTTCACCAGAAACACATTTATCTCCATCTTTCGAACTCTCCTTCTTCTCCAGCTCTTCGTTCAGCCTCCTGACCTCTGCCTTCGCCTCCGCAGCTGATTCACGGTAGTATGTCTCCGCTCCTTTCTGCTCTGCGTTTTGCTTCTGGAGCTCCCTGCAGGTTGCTTCTGATTGCTCTAGCTGCTTCTCCAACGCAGTCAGCTTTGCCTCGGTAGCCTCGAAACATCTCAGCAGATACCCCTTGCTCTCCTGTGGGGCTCCCTCTGTTGGAGAATTCAGCTGCAGCATGGCCTCCGTGTCCCTCAGATTCTCCTCCAGGGAGGCGATTAAAGTCTGCGCCTCCAGGAGCTGCTGCTCTCTTGAGCTGACCTCCATCTCCAGAACTTCCACCCTTGTTTGTCCCAGCTGCTCTACTTCAGGGAGGTGATGGGGTTCAGTGTACCTGCTGCTGAGCTCCACTTTGAGCCTCTCTATCTCTCGGTCTGCCTCTGTCAGCTGGTTCAGCATCTCCTGGTTGCGCTGGTTCAGAGCCTCCTTCTGGCTGGTGAGCAGCTCCACCTCTTGGGAAAGCCTCCTCACCAGCTCCGGGTCTGACGGTACGTGTTGCTCGACACAGCCGTTCAGATGTTTGTCATCTCCCTCCTCCAGCGTCTGCAGAACCAATGATTCACTGTTTTTTATTTGTGTTTCTGCACTGGGAGCCTGCTCACAGTCACTTCTGTCCAGCTGATTCTGGTGGTTCAATGTCGCAACGTTTAAATCTGTTTGTCCGTCACTCTGAGAAAATGAGTCTTCGCTATCTGATGCAGGTGATAGTAAAACAGGTGTGTCCTCTGTCTCAGGAAGAAAATCCCCCAGGTCTGTGAAGTTGCCCTCTGCGTCATGCAGCCAGATGCTGGGGGCTTGAGGATTTAATGAAGGCGGGACAATGCTGAGCTGCTCCTGCATGCTGATGATGCTCTGCTGTTCTCTGCTTTCTGTGCACACATCCTTCAGGGTCTGTGCGTATCCGTTTAGTGTCTTTACATTTATGTCCGATGGGGAGAAAACCGATTCAGGAGTTAGAGGAGGGTCCAGCTAAGGGGAGACAGCAGAGATAGGTTAAAAGAAATAAGCATTGTCGGTATGAAAACTTAAAAAATAGGAACAAAATAGGAAGTAGATAAAGATGCAACGTGTGGCCGACCTGCTGCTGATAACATCCTGCTGCAGTCAGCTGAGCCTCCATCTCCAGTCTGCGACACTCAGACTCTGCCAGCTGGGCCTGCAGATCCTCCATCTTTAATGGGAAACCATTCAATTAATATAAATAATCACCAATAATCAATTACATGTTGAGATTTTTACAATGATGAAACCAAAACAAGGAGTAGGATTCCTCCTTTGTGGATAAGAAAAATCCAGTTCACAAATGATGTTATGAGTTGTAGCAATATTTGACCCTTGTTGCTTAGAGGATAAAAACATTACATATTAATATTATTTTCCTTTTTTACTAAGTTGAGTCTTTTAACCAATATCAGTCCTGATCATAAACTTTGGGATGTGAGCCTTTGCAGAACGTTTACATGCACAAATACCTCCAGTATATCACACGCTACAGGAAAGGGGAAACCCCAAAGAGCTTTATTGGGCCCCTTTAAGGTTCTGATTTTTTTTAAATACACACTTTAGTAAAGAAGTTGAGGTTTAAATTCCAATATTTGTGGGAAAAAAAGTATTCCACATGCTTTATCACAGCCAAAATGATAGGAAAAATAAAAATAAATGTCCCTAGTGAGGGACTACAGCACTCACCCCCGTCCTGTAGCTGTCCAGCAGCTCCACAGGTTCTTCAGTTTCAGGAAACAGCGGGATACTCCTGTCCATTCTGAACATGGTCTTCTCCACCTGCTTCCAGCACTCGCCGATCTCTTCCTCCAATTTCTGCTGTGATTTCGGACTCAGTGATCCATCTGCTGTTTTATCTCCAATCGCCTCCCATCCCAGAGGGAAGCCCAGCATGCTCTCGTACTTCCTCCTCCGCTCCTCCCTCCTCTTCCTCCTCTCCAGTTCTCCTAACTCCAGCGGGCACAGAGCTTTAGTCCTCTGATGGTCCAGGGCGGGTTTGTTCTGAGCCCTGAACTCGGCCCAGTCGAAGGTTTTGTTGCGTCCCTCCCTCCGTCTCTCCATCACACTGCTGTGTTTTGGGTGAGGGTCTCTCTCTGAGGAGATGTCAGTGGGCAGAGAGTCCTGAGTCACATCTGGTCTGGGGAGAGCTTCAAGTGGACTGTGGAGGCCCGGTAAACTGATCACAACACATAGTAATGATTAGATTGTGGATGGGAAACATTCAGTTCAATTCTCTTTATTAGAGCAGTACAACAGTAACACAATTTAAAGTAAATGTACCCAAGTGATAAGACAGAACTTGATTACATACATTTTGTATTACGTTATGCATTAAATGTTCTTGTAATAATATATTGTTCACACTGTAATATTCAGGGGTGCACATAACTGGTACGAAGGTACGCATTGCGTAACGTCACTTGTGTCACTACGCGCCTTTGCGTACCTCAAAACATCAAAACAAAACACATATTTCGTCTACACGTGTTTCTTGTCAACACTCAATGGAGTAAACTACAAGACATGTCAAAAAACCCAAAGACATTAAGCAGCTACGTTGCCGTTTTGCTCCCTGCAAAAATCTTCAGACTTTCTATGGCTGATTGGCCTGGGTGCTGGCCGAGCCGCGCAGGACATAACCGACGGACCTGTGAAGCTTTACAGGAGGCAGAGGCTTAGATCACTGGACGACAGAGTTGTTCACCGTGTGCACAGACAGGGTTAACGTAAGTATGAACAACAGAATTGCGCCAAAACTCCGCCAACTGGCTGCAGTGGGAGACTCCCCTGTGCACATTCTGTGCCCCGTGCACACACTGGAGAACTGCGCAAAATCAGCTGATCACAACGTTCACGCTCTGTGGTCAAGCTGCTGCAGTTTTATTTACACCAAAGTGGAGTGAAACACACAGTTGCAAACTTACTCAGGGTGTTGTGGAAGAATTTGAAATCAGACAGAGGTGGAAGAAGTACTCAGATCTTGTACTTGAGTAAAAGTAGAAGTATCAGAGTGTAGGAATACTCTGTTACAGTAAAAGTCCTGCATTCAAAATATTACTCAAGTAAAATTAGAAAAGTATTATCATCAAAATATAGTTACCAAATAGTACCAAAAGTAAAAGTAGTCATTGTGCAGATTGGTCCATTTCAGAATAATATATATGATATGTTTTGTAATGATTGATCATTAAAGTGTTATCAAAGCTGGTAAAGGTGCAGCTAATTTTACAAAGTAGATCGAAGTCAAGTAAAGTACAAATATCTCAAAATTGTACTTAAGTACAGTACTTGAATAAGTGTACTTAGTAACTTCCCACATCTGAAATCAGATATGACTTCAAGTCATGTGATCATTTCTTAGTATTTGATCCTTCAACTTGGCCTCAGGAAATGCAAGGACTTTACAGTTTTGGCAACACGTTTTGGAGAAAACAAATCGGAGGCTTAAAAAGAGACCGGGAGGTGCATCTTCGTCATCTTCATCATCTTCATCATCTAGCATGCAAGAAGTGTAAATAGAGGACAGTGAAGGAGACACTGAGGAGGACCACGCTTCGTGTGGGGTGAGTACCAAACGCTGTCTCCTGGTACTCATCTGAGTAACTCACTAAAAAAGTGATGTGCACCTCTGGTTATATTGATACATTTCAATTAGAATAATATATTTGAGTATTTATTTTCCATTTGGTTTAAAAATCACTTAAGCTTTAAGATTTCACCAAGAGTAGTTCATTTTGACTTTACCTGGCTACATCAGGGGCTTTAGCTGGACGGACGTTTTTCATCAGAGCCTGGATCCAGTTCTTACGTATCCCTGAAGTCATGGCTGACAAAGTGTAGAGACCCTTTGGGGTCTAAAACAAACATTAAGCTTAATTTTATGTTAATGCAACATTTTGAGGTTTCTCTAGTGTAGGAACATTTTTCTTACATGGATCTGGAAGCCGTAGTTCCTCTGCACCGAGAACTCAGACACATTGAAACACTTTGTGAGGTCGATTTCGCCTTCAAGATGTGAAGCCTGAGGGGAGGAAGCAAAATATATGTGAATGTCTTAAAATAAACACTTTTTATTTTATTTCTATAAACTATTTAATTAATATCAAAATACCTCCTCAGCTAGTGAGTCCTTGTAGTACCTCAGATTGTCAGCGGACAGCACAAACCAAGATTTATTCCACTAGAGGGAACCAAAAGACAAATGAGTGAGAAGTTGTAAACAAACAAAATCAAATGAATAAAAAATGATTTCCATCAATAACATAAATTTGATTTAGGACAGATTGGTTTACCTGCCCATTTACATCCAGTTTGACCATCCAACCCTTTTTGAAGTTCAATAAATCTGGCTGTAACGAAACACAATGTTAACATCTTTGCCATAAACAACAGTAACTTATGAGGAAATGAAGCTTTTCAAGTCTTTATGACCGCTTAATTGTGATGTATTTGTAATAGTTTTTGTCGATACCTCTACTGATGAAGCTTTTATTTGCATCCACAAGTATTCAGTATTTTGTTTTGCAATTGTTAGTACAAAATATGATCTGTTTGGTGTCTTACGGTCATGATGGTGTCGGACGTCCTGCGGTCCAGAGACATGGCTCTTCTCTGGGGTGAAGGTGCAGTGAGCTGGGTGATGTCTCCACATGACTGGAGCTTCTGTAGAATAAAAACATAGGATGATAAAAGCTTTGTTGTGCTTATTATCTTAAAAAGGGACAAACATACATATTTGCTCTCTTACATGTAGTGCTATTTATCAGTCTAGATTGTTTATGTGAGAGCTGTCGAGTGTTGAACAAGATGTCTGCACGTAGGAACCTTTCTTCTTCTTCCCTATGCTCCTGACAGCATGAGATGTAACAATTAAAGGTGTTCTCCTTGGCTAAGAGTGTTAGCTAGCTGGATAGATCCTCTTTTCCTTTTGCGTGATGATAAAGTTTGCAGGTATAGTTTGGTAGAAAAAAAAAGTTCAGACATAAAAGCTGTCCACAACAAGGTCTTTTGGAATATTTTAACTAAACAGAGAGACTAGAGCTGTCCTCCACTAAAGAAATTCTGAGTCGATTAACACTCATACTGTACATGTTCATCGACGTATTGATTAGTTGATTTAAAGAAGCCCTTTTATGCTGTTTGTGGTTTTCCCTTTCCTGTAGTATGTTATGTAGCTTTTATGTGCATGTCAATGGTCTAAAAAGGCTAAAATCCCAAAAGTTTATGTCCCACACACTCCCCCCCTGCCTGATCACCTCCATTGGACTCCTTTGTTTACTTCTGTAACATAATGACATCACTACCTAAGTAAGTAAGTAAGTAAAGTTTATTTATAAAGCGCTTTTCACAGACAAAGTCACAAAGTGTTTGACAAAACAATAAAACATCATCATAGGAATCGTACAATGATAAATGAACACACAAGCCACCTGTTAAGAAGTCATAAAAGCACCAAAACATAATAAAAACACAATAAAAACAAAATAAAAACGTAGTATAAAATAGAATAAAATCAAGCACACCAGTTACCCAAACGCCTGCCCAAACAGGAATGTCTTTAAATTAGCTTTAAAGGAGTCAACAGAGTCAGCAGACCGTAGATGAGCGGGCAGAGCGTTCCATCGCTTGGGAGCCACGGCTTTGAACGCTCGATCACCGCGGGTCTTAAGGTGGGTACGTGGGACAGACAGTAAATTGTGCATGTGTGACCTGAGTGGGCGGGCTGATGTATATGGATGAATTAGGTCAGCCACATAAGCAGGAGTCTGACCGTGCAATGCTCTGTAGGTGAGAGTGAGGATTTTGAACTGTATCCTATAAGCTACAGGGAGCCAGTGAAGAGATCTCAGTATTGGGGTAATGTGGGACCGTTTATTTGACCGGGGGAGAAGTCTTGCAGCTGCATTCTGGACTGCCAGCAGACATGCTGAGAGAGGAGAACAATGTGTTGCAGTAGTCAATGTGAGATGAAATAAACGCATGTATAATCATTTCTAGGTCTGGTTTTGAAACTACAGATCTCAGTTTACTAATGTTTCGTAGGTGGAAGAAACAAGATCTCGTCAGTTGCTTAACATGGTTATCAAACGACGCGGATTGGTCAAATATTACCCCTAAGTTAGGTGGTTTGGAGTTGGTAGCAGAGGAATATGGTCCAATACTTTTCAAAATTATGGGCACAACCTTTTCTGGTGCAACAACCAGAACCTCCGTCTTATCAGCATTGAGTTGTAAGAAGTTATCTGCCGTCCAGTCCTTAATAGCACTTAGACATTCTAAGAGCCTAGATATCTTAAAAGCCTCACTAGGTTTGAATGAAATGTGGAGCTGGATATCGTCCGCGTATAAGTGATATGTAATGTTAAATCTGTTTATGATCTGTCCTAAGGGTAGCAAATATAGGGAGAATAACAGAGGCCCCAAAACCGAGCCCTGCGGGACACCACAGGACAGTGGAGAGGAGTCTGACACAAAGTCTCCAATCGAGACGGTGAAACTTCTGTCAGCAAGATATGATGCAAACCAGTCTAGTGCTATGCCAGATATGCCCACCCAGTCACGTAACCTCTTGATCAGGATATGGTGGTCTACAGTGTCAAACGCAGAACTTAGGTCAAGAAGTACTAACACAGAGCAATCACCCACATCAGAAGCCATCAGGATGTCGTTAGAAACCCTCAGGAGAGCCTTTCAGTGGAGTGCAACACAAGGAAACCCCCGACTGGAACTTATCATAAATATTGTGTCTCTCCAGTGCAGCAGTGAGTTGGTTGGCCACAACCTTCTCTAGAACTTTTGACAGAAAGGGTCGTTTTGATATAAGCCTGTAGTTCACGGGCAGAGCCGGATCTAAGTTCGTTTTCTTTAATATGGGCTGAATAGTGGCATGCTTAAAATAGGAAGAGACACATCCTGTAGACAAGGAAGTATTAATAATAGCTGATACAGCACTGCCAATGGTTGGTAAAACTTTTAAAAATAGGGAAGTTGGTATTACATCCAGAGGGCAGGAAGATGGCTTAATTCTCCTAATCAAATCCATCAGGTCTTGTGTGTTGATAGGTTAGAAGGAGCCAAGAACAGAATGGGATGGAGAGTGGCTAGAGTTGGGCAGTGAAGTCCCAGGATGAATACTGGACCTAATAGATGCTACCTTATCTACAAAGAAGATAAAACCTAACTCTTGGTGTTACTTTCTATTGCTCCAAACCCATGGGTTTGTGATATGCGAAGGGGCGGGACATTTCCGATACATTTCTAAGCGGTTGACTAATTACAACAGAGCCGGCCAGCTAACCAATCAGAACGGACTGGGCTCTGGTTTCAGACAGAGGGTGAAAAGAGGTGCTGCAGAACAGACAGTATGAGATAAATAAAGAGCTTTTTGAATATTAAAGCATGGAGACATGTCACAGAGGGGCACCAAATACAAATATGAACCTGAAAATGAATTATATATCGTCTTGATTTGATCTAATCTACTAAAGAAATGGAAGTTGAATAACACTAAATCAATCGATTATTGGACCAATAGAATAAAAGATACACTGCCAATGAATTTTTAAGCCAAGTTTCATCTAGTTCCATTATACTCTACAGTAAGTATCTCCAACACTGCAACTCACACAAAACAGTCTAAATTGATAGGTAGCACGGCAGCTAAAGTGAAAAATATATATTTTTGCTTTTAGGATGAACTGCCCCTTTAAGAGTTGAGGTGTTTTCTGAATCAGGACGGTGGCAGTTTGTATGTGCGGCCTGCATTCCTTAAAGCAGAGTAACCGATAGTCTGGATCCTTGGCAGGGACGTCAGCTGTAAGGATTAGGCCTGCTGTAGAGCACCGCGGGGAGCCCAACAGGCTTTTCTACACTGCCTGTTAAACTCTTACTCACATCACAACTCAACTGCACACGGATGACTGCATTTGGCTATGTGGAATGCATGAAAAGGTTTTAAATGCAACATAATCCCTGATACTTCATGGCTTTTTGTATTGAAAATGATGCTACAAAGTCCCAAAATCCCTGCGTGCTTCTTCAGATCAGCTTCAATGCTGGCAAAGAGAAGTTGAGAATATATATCTCTTTTTAAGTCTGATTTACAAAGCATTTATTGAAAGAAGCATTTTGTTTACTTGAAAGGACTCATTCTCCCTCTTATATAACCACTTCAATGGGAAAAATGACCACTTACAGAACATTCTTTGTGTTTTCTTTTCCTGGCATTTAAATTGAAAACCATCCAAGGACACAACACATGGAGGGACAGAGTGCTCTGGGCTTTTTTCCCCTTCTTCTTCCCAAACAATCGCTGACCACTGCAGACAGAGCCTGTCCTCTGTTTGGGGAAGAAGCCTCCCAAAGCTGGAGGGGAGGTGGAGAGTGGGGGAGGACGAGGAGGCTGTCTTGGGAATCTCAGCTTGAATGAACTCCGGACAGGCTCTTTTGACCTTCTCCTGGCTACCAAAACAAACGCACCCAAAGACACATAAATCCTCCCATGGGATGAAATGTGCTGCCGAGTGTATTTAAAGGGCAAATCCTCTGGAATGAGCTTGTCTGTTTAATCAAAGATTAGCAGCTGCCACAGTGAACACCATCTGTGCCCAAATAAATGTACTTGTACTCTTGTTTTCTACACCAGCCTTAAAGGTCCCATGTCATGCTTTTCCGGTTATTACCCGTCCCCTTGTGTGTTATGAAGGTTTTTATGCATGTAAACGGTGTGCAGAGTCAAAACCCTCAAAGTACACCCTGTAGCGAGTAAAACTCTAACACAGAAAAGACCTCCCCAAAACGCCTCGTTGGAGATTTCTCATTTTCCAATGTTTTCTTCCTGGGTATCGTGACGTGCCCTTACCAAAATGAACAACAAATGACCGGATTGGTCGAAATGGACCAATCCGCGCAGCACCTCACACACCAGGATCCCTTGGCGTCACTATCCACTACAGGGAGTCCCATTGACTTGCATAGAGCTCCCTGAACACTGGTAATAGACGAGTTGGGATCGCGGAGAAATGCTCTCCGCAGACCCATTCTCACAGCGTTTATAAACCTTTTTCTTACTCAATATCAAGCCACACTTATTGTTTTTACTTCGGCTGTGAGTGTTTGTGTGTGCTCAGGATGAGTTTCGCTTGTTCTCGCTGTATCGCCGACCCGGAAAACACACCGCCAGCGAGCTCACACTGCAGCAGCGAGCCTCGCAACGTCCCGACCAATCAGAGCACACTGGGCTCACAGGGAGGGGGGGGGGAGCAGGAGCTCCAACAAGCCGTTTAGGACAGAGAGTGAAATTCAGTGAATACACATACTATACAGAGATGCTGTATGAGAAACCAATGTGATTTTAGAAAATTGCACAATTTAAATCTATTCTAGTAGACCTCAACAATGGAATTATGATCAGTAGAAATGGCCATGATATGGGCCCTTTAAAGGGTTACTTCTCTATTTTCAACAAGGACTCTATCTTCCTATGTTTTTTTGAAGGGGCCCTATTATGTTCATTTCCAGGTTCATATTTGTATTATGTGCCTCTACTCTGACATGTTTACATGTTTACATGCTTCAAACAAGTGCTTTATTTTTCTCCAACAAAATAACTCTTCCCAGCACTCCCCTTTTCAAATCTCGCTCATATTTCCACCATTGTCCTCTCGCATCCATTCACTTCTTAGTAGACATACTGCATATTGATTGATTATTGAGTTTTACATACAAGTGACTGCAACTTTCACCTAATACTAAATTGAGTTTTCCCATTTGTCACTTAGACACAAAAACATAGGAAGATAGGGCCAAGGTTAGAAAATACCAAAGTTACCCTCCCACTGGTGTTTCATTAATGTGGCTCAGAGAAGCAGCGTTTATCGTGAATTAGCCTAACAAAGTCAACCAGGATTACACGGTTCATAAAAGTTGAAGTCAAACATGGATTATTTAGTTAATTCTTTGAAACACAGACCTGTAACATTAAGCACTTATCACATGAATGTAATGTGAAGGAAAATGTAAAGGTAAAGACAAGACTGTGTTCTTGAGGGGTGTTTCATGAAACAACAATTACAGTTAACCTTTTGTTTCTAAAAAAAAAAGGACAGCAATATTTAGAGGAAATAGGTTTACTTTCACCATTTTGAAGGTTCCTCCCCTAAAGTTCCTTTTTTTTTTTTACATGTAAAGTTTACACTACATGTATATATGAGTTGCCCTATTAGAATCATACATTTTAAATGTGAAATAATCTGCCAAGTCAACACACTGAATGCTGTACATGTATGTGATCTTAATGAAGTAGGTGGCTGGAAGTGGCCGATGGACAATCTGAAGGTAATTACTTTACTTTCACAATATTAACCAAGTAAAATAACCCACTTTATTAAGAACGTTTACATAACTCATGTGGGATGTGGACCCAATATGTCACGTTACCAACAAACACAGGAACAAACTGAGTGCAGCTGACTTATGTTGTGCCTCTATCTCTTCCGACAGCGTGAGATCGCTGCGGACCTAGAAATTGATGACAAAACTGCTCTTGCGTTGTTTATGCTAGTGATTTCGCTCTTAATTACTGAGTTAAAGCTAACGATAGCCGATTACCCCCCAATGAAGGTTCAAGGTTCAGGACATTATACAGAATACAGTAGCATTGCAAATACACATCACCATTAAAATAACCCAGTTTATTACTTCAATGCATTGCATTTATATGTACAATCATTTTCCTGTATAATGTGTCTGTGTTTATTATATCTTACATTTTTTAAACCAATGTTTAGACTGATTGAATACTTTATTATTATTTATCATATATGAATAACGTGCTATACAAAAAGTGTATTATTGTTATTATCATTTATAAAGGAAATCATTTGAAAAATATTTTTGTATATATATGCAAGCTGCTATACAAATATTACTATTATTATATTATGATGTATTTATTATCCTAATTATTCAATTTTTAATATTATTCACAAATGGGGAAATACATGGGAAAAGCTAAATGTTTAAGGAAGATTTCTAGTTATACGTACATACTTTTACACACACATATGTGCAATATTAAAGTAATGTGCCGGTTAGTGCAACAACAAAACATAGTAGCCTAGTAGTTATAATGATGGTAGTGCAAAGGCCTCGCTTACTGACACAGGGTTTTCTGAATTGAAGCGCTTGACTGACTTAAATAAGCTTGGCTTAACTGGTTATCTTGACTTGTTTTGCTATTTGTTTTTGCTTTTTAGATACCATCACACAGACAGACGTTTGTAAATGTTAACTCACCTCCTTAATCACTAAAGTCTAGCCCAAACAACACACAGTGACTGTCATTCACAAACAGGTGTGCACTTGGAAAGGAAGCACGACACTGTGAGTTTACCGGGTTCAGTCAATACGAACCGTCACGTGAGTCAGAGATACTCCTAAAGATTTAATTAGGGGCAGTGTATACTTTAACTACTTTTATTGCACAATCAATACTTTGAGATGTTGAGACTTCTACTTGTAGTGGAGTATTTTCAGAGTGGTATTAGTACTTTTACTTCAGTAAACAATCTGAATACTTCCACTACTTGCTGCAGAGTCACAGTTCAGACATGATCTTGTTTTAGGTCTTCCCTGGAAAAAGTCTGTAAGAGGAATGCTCTCTCCCAGATTACAACACACACACTCGGAACGAAAGGTGGGCTGAACGCCTTCGAGGCATCAAAACCAGTTCTGTTCACAAACAAAATGCAGCTCCGAATGAATCACCACTTCTCTCCCACCTGCTGACACACGCTCCCACTGGCACACATGCTCGGAGCAAACACAAGCCTTGACACGGCAGGATCCACTCTTCCACGCGTTTCATGCCAAACTCTCATCGCCTTCTTTACACTAACTGAGTCTTGAGTTGTTACGATGCAGGATACTTGAAGAAATCAAGTCCTGATTTGTTGACAGATGAAAAAAAGAGATCAACTTTGTGCAGAGTTTCATCTTTGAAATGGCGTTGTTCTCTGAGTAACACCTGGTTGTGTGAATCATGTTGGAACCAGCCCGGGGCAGGCGGAGCGCAGCTGGAAACAGTGACTGCTGTTAATCCTGTCAAACCCACCTTGAGATTAATCAGCCATTCCTGTTCATGGTCATTACTATCAAATGGAGGCTCAGTCAGGAACTGGGTTTCTTAATATGTATGATGAAGTCGCCCTGAAACCAATTATTTTAAATGCTTTCAATCATTTTGGCTTTGTTAATGCATATGGCCTACTTTATGTCAATTGAATTTAAGTTTAAGAAGTTTAACCTCAGCTACTACGCTAAGTCCATTATAAAATGTTAAGCCAAAATACGGATACCTAGATTCTTAACCTCTTAATGTATAGCAACAGTTTGACAGATATTTGGAAGCCATTTTGAACTTCTTCAATTGTAGGAACATGTCCCAAACACCAGGTTGTTGATCCCCTAAGGGCTGTACTTTTCCAATAAGAATGTTCTTTCTGTATCTCTTTGTGTTTTGACATATTGCATCATTTAGTAATCATGCATTTTCTATAAAAACACATTGACATATCTAAGACTGTGAGAAAAAAGACTAGCATGTTGTGTAAAGAGAGCAGTGGCATTGTGTAAAAGAAGGTGGAAAATGTTAAAAGAAGTTAATATTTTGTAGCAATCAGGACTGATGTTGGTTAGAACAATTAAACATTAAATTGGTGGAAGTGGAATTTTTTTTAATGTTTTTTTAAATAATTCTATGGCAGTTTTTTGGACAATTATGTTCCTACAATAAGCTACCAGTGCCAAAGTTACAACAATAAAGGTCACTTCACAAGGGGTGTATATGCTTTTTTCAGATTATTCAGGTATTTCCACAAAGCAACGTGACAACCCCTTCCTCTCAGGCCCCTATCCGTCCAAACATAATGACCTCATTCACACTTACAGTTTGTGCCTGACAGCTAGTTATTACATAGCTTATTTGTATATGTCTTATTTACCATAGTTAGCGCTTTATTTTCACTTTTAAAATGATAACCAAATGTTGCCTGCCGCTTCATTTGAGTGGTTTCTATCATCTCATTTAACTCCAAGCAAGAAACTCTCCTTTAACCTACACTGTGTGAGCTTAATCAATGTTTTTACAACAAGAATGATTAAACATGCAGAAACTTGTAGAAATCACACAAAGATGTTGCTTTGGTGATTTGGAAGTATTTACTGTGTGTTGTTTAATTAAACACACCTCCTGGGTGACTAACCCTGAAGGTATTTCAAGCTCGTCCAACAGGGAGGAGACCTGGTGACTGACCCATAACAAATGTTGGATGGATTAAATATTGACACTGTCCAATGAAAACCATTCAGGTGATTAATAATAAAAAATAGGCGAAGGTTTTTTTTTACGTGTTGAGGAAATGTTCTAATATGCTTATGGAGGGGGGTTCTTTCCTGTACTGTGTTATAAATGATAAGTTGATAGGCATGTAAATGGTGTCCAACTTTGTTGACAGTGACCTTTGAGCACAACATTGTAATCAGTTTGTCCTTATGTCCAAGTTGACGCTTGTTCCACATTTGAAGAAATTCAGCGCATTCTTGTGAATGGGTCGAGGCTACCAGAAAGGAGAAACCAATGATTTTTCTGTCGCTATTGACCAACGTACTTTTATTTCATTTGTCACGAAATATGTCCCTAGGAGAAATAGGAAGCGGAGACTCGAAAAGCCTCTCCATAAATGAGCAGGAAACAGAGAGTCTGACCAATGCTTCCAACCATTCCACTGATGCAATTTTACCATTTAAATGTATTGGATAATATGGAAAATAGATATGAAAATGTCTGTGGTGACATCTTATGTGGCATGTGGGTGTCAGAAAATAAATGTATGGTCTACCTGTGTAGTGTTGATAGTACACTATAGTATAAGTACTTGGTGTGCTTACCTCTCGATGGTTGGTGCGAGCTTCACTCCTTCCCGTCCTGGAAACAGCTGTCCTCGCTCCTTCTTTCTCGCCGGCCTCCAATCCCAGCAGCCTTTCTGTTGACCTGCCATGGCTGCAAAATATCACCAACTAATGAGTGAAAAGCATGAAGCTTCCCTGACCTCGCTAACACACAGGTGGTTTCTGACATAATGTCCACCAACATGAACACGACGATGACAGCTTGATAACAGCCTCCAAACAGCACCTGTGCAGCGGAAAATATCCTTTTTCTGAGAGTCAACACTGCTATTGTTGCTAATAAGAGATAAGAGCTAACATCCTGTTGTACGGCAGATATAACATTCACCATGTCGTTTAGCATCATAGCAAGCTAACATTTCATTAAAAAGCACAAAGGAGAGCTGAGGCTGTTGGAATGTCATTAGTTTTGTGGGAATTTGATCATAAATCAAAGTATTGAACAAACTGATGGCGGCGCAAGATGAAAAGTAAGAGGAACACCACATTTATTACAATTCATCCTGAGGGGAACATAAATGTCTGAACCAAATTTCGTAGCAATCCATCAACTAATAGTAGAGAGAGAGAACAGAGATATCACTCAAAAGCTGTTTCTTGTTAGCACATGTGTTAGCTTTGCTGCTAAAAAGAGTATTCAGTATTAACATACAATAAAGAACACAACGTAACCTTTCAAATCTTATTATTTAGAATATTTGACCCTCCTATTATCCTTTAGATGATTATTAGAAGCCACTATTGTTTCTAATCATTGTTTGATGTTTCAAAATACATGATTGAGGATTGAATCCAGGCTTTTTCAGGTGTATAGAAGAATGTACCATCTTTACACATTACTTTTTGGCTGATATTGGGGTCACTGTCACATGCAATCGTATTATCTTTAACCTGCCATAACCATGCCTGTAACATTTGTAAAGGAATCCCTTTTGAGTCCCATACTGTGGGGGATGGGAAACATGGTTTTCTGTGAGGTTAGGGTTCACCTAATGTAAAGGAAAATTGAAATACTCATCTTGCTTTGCCCAATGGCCACTGTTACAAAATGCCAGGAGTACAGGGGCCATTTCATAAACAAGTATTCAAAAATGTATCAGATAAAAATGGATTTGCTGCTTGACGGGATTTTGTGGAATCTCCCCCCGAAATGTAGTATTAAAACAAGCTCTATTAGTGCGTGTTTTTTTAATGATTTTGTATATATTATGGTACATTATCAAGTTAAAAATGAGAATGCACCAACTTACGTTCTTTATTACACGAAAGCAAAGAGCACATTTAGCTGGAAACTAACTGTGTTTCAGCAAGCCAATATCTGCCATTTATTTATGTATTGGGTAATAAGTCCTTCAGGGCAGAGTTACACAGAGCACTTTAAATCTTCACACTTACAGTACAGTATCTGCACTTCATTTGTCTCATTCTTTTTTAGGAAAGATAGATTTTTAGGCAAGGCGTTATGAATATCCGTTTAAGAATAAACGATAAAGTGAATGATATTTATGTCATTCATAGTTGCGCCTCTTTTTCAGAAAAATCTGTTCTTGAACAAGTTCGTCAAATACATCACGCCCTACAGCCAGATTTGTGGGGGGTTGTCAAATCAATAAGTATTGTGTGATTCTGTCAGATCTAATAGATGTTTTTGATATTTTTCTCTAAAATCGTCCCCTTATGTATTTCACGCCAAAGATGGTAAAACTGCTTTTGCCCTGAGGTATGTTTTGTAATTTAATCCCATTGGAATCAATCTAACATTCTGTACAAACAAACAAAGCATGTTGAACTCTGAGACTCTCTTAGGACATTATAAATAGAGTCCTGCCTCTGGTGGGTTTATACAGCTTTATGCCCTCAAACTTAGATTCCAGCTGAAGTCTACGTTCTCAGGCAGACAGTCAGTATTCAAGTGCTGAGAAACAATGCCGCAGATATCTAATTACAGCAGCGTTTTGGAATTTCTGGCCTTATTTGGAGGGTATTTCGTTTTTTTGTTTCCCGAAAAGGCAATGAGTGAATAATCTCCTCACGTGACCAGTTTACATGCTGCTGGGGCACAAAGTGGGAGGGTTTCTGTAAGCTAAATTTAAAAATGCGGCCGTGTGATCTCTAATAGAGGGGTAGAGCATGAGCCTTTGATCTGGTGTTTAGCGGTGTGTGATGGCTGTTCGGCTTTATACTGGGGGGGGGAAGCAGAGAAGCATTGGATGTCCTTTGTGCTAATTGCTTGCACATTTACCCCCTTTTCCTCTGCCAAGGAACTTTAGAGGCTGTTACTAACAGAAAGCAAGAAATAAACATCTGACTGCTGCCAAACACAACATATAGAAGGGTTTTTACACATATTATTATCCAAAATTGGCTGGAAATTGACCTTCAATTCCTTTATTACCTTTTGTCCTGGCTCTGGTTCTTGTTGTTCACTGATGTTTGGATGTTGTTTGACTCAGACTGCTGGCTGGTACTGCCAGGCTCTTTGTTTCCACTGCTCACCAAGTCCAAGGAGACCGGGCACAGGTAGCCGTTGCCTGGATATGGAAAACAACACAAAGCTGTTTCAGACTTTTTAATAAACCGAGAGCAGGAACACAGTTTGTTGGAATTCAAGCCGTGTGAAATCATTCTTTTTCAATCACACAACACATTATGTCAGGGTTCACACCGAGGCCAGTGGCGCAAAACCTCCAGAGTTTGTCCTGGTAACAGTTTGATTAAGATAGTAATGTATTACAGACAGTACAGTATCTGTGGTACAGGACATTATCTTTAAGATAGGAAGAAGAAGCAGCTTGATGAGTTGTTCTAGATAAGGGCAAATAGTAAGTGTTTTTTTTAGGTTATAAACATTCACTTTTGCTTTTTTAACATTGATAGAACCACAAACCAAATGATTGCTAATACAGATTGGAAGAGGCTAACAATGACTTAATCATAAATAAAAAATAGCAGAAGAAATGTCGAACGGTAAAAGAGGGAAATGACTTAAAGTAAAGGCACATGTTTGTACTTTGGATACCATTTACATGCACACAAACCTATTTAACACACCACAGGAAAGGGGTAACTGGAAATGAACCTAAACAGGACAGCAAAGCAGTTAAAGTGCCTTATAACAGTGATCTGACAGATGCTCAAAAGGACTTCACAACTGCAGAACCTGGGGATAATTATCTGTGTTTGTCGATGTGCGTAAGCCCTTGCAGCATCACACATTGAATCCATTGGTAAAATAACTATTCAGTGCAGTTTTATGAAAATATAAGATGTTTAAGATAAAAGGCTTTCTGAAAAAAGCCACTAATTCCATCACTTTTTTTAATGTGTTTCCAGATATAAATCAGAGTGGATTCATTTTGAAATGTCTGTTTTATGTACTTTGTTCAAAAGGGTTCATGATTTGATTTCTACTACAAAGCTGCTAAAGAAAATCATCATAAAAACACATTTGTGAAACAATTATGGTCCAGGAACCCATTGACAAGAGGGAACCCTTTTTTTGATTAGGACCCCTCGTGTATGACCCACATTGCTCTAATGAAGCAGCCTATAGGCACAGTCTTTATTACAGGACCTTTCCAGACCCTGCAATAAGTCTGACGCCAGATGGGTGCTTCTGTCCACTCTGTGGCAGCGCAAAGAGGACTACCTGCCCGCTGCTAATCATCCAGCCTATTAGGACGTGTTTAGGAGGTCTTTTATGGATCATGTTTGGTTTTTATGATGCCTGAAGGTTAGAGACACATGTTTTCCTGCACATCTGTGTGTGTCTTTCTGTCTGTCTTTGTTTATGTAACTTCCTGCTAAAAGGTCTTCCCATGATTACAAGTCAGTGCTGGGTCAACATGCCTTAAATGAGGTGTGTAAATAAAAAGCTGGAAATGTGAGAACATCTGCAGGACGTTAGGATAGTGAGAGAGAGGACAGGAAGTGGCTATGATTGGCCGACGGACATTAAAGCCTGGGTGCATGTTTGTGAGTTTGTTTTTGCTTTCTGCTGCACCTGCAGGGGTCTTCTCCAGGGGATCCGAGTCTGGGAGAGTCCACACGGGGGTTTCACCGGCTCCCACGCCCTGCTGCTGGTCTTCCTGCCACCGAGCGGACTCTGCAGCGTTCTCAGAGGACCGTAGACTTGGATCAGTTGCAGCCATCTTTGCTGGACTAGGTTCCTGATGTTTTGATAGAAAAACAAAAAGACAATGCTGAGACAAGCTTTTGCTTTTATTCATTAATGCTGATCTCAATCCCCTGAAGCCCAAGGTAACAGATGTATTTGTCCAACAGCCGAAAAATCGAAAGATATTCCATTTAGAGCTGAAATTACTCATCAAATAAATCAATTAGTCTAAGGGCAAAACATTTCATGAAAAAATTGCCATGTCCTTGTTCCGTTTGCTGATTTATATTTAACGTTAGAAATTGTTGAATTGGGTAAAACAAGCAATCTGAGGCTGCAATATTTATTTTATGCCGTGGCATTTTTATATATTTTCTGACATTTTGTAGGAATGATTAATCGTTTAAGAAAAAAAAGTCAGCAGATCTCTAGTTGTAGCCCTATTTCAAAACACAAACACAGAAAAAGCAGAACAAAATTCATACAATTGAACAAAAGCTTTTTGAAAGTGCTAGAAAGCCAAATGCAAAGGGGCTCATTCTCTGGAGAACATGAAAGAAATCTGAAACTTTAAAGCAATCAGCTCAGTAGAGTTTGATATGTATTAGTAATGTTAGCGTCTTTAGTGATAGTTGGTGCACCACTTTGGTCCAGAACAAAACCCGTCAACAACCACTTTATGGATAGCAATGTAAATTTGAATGGACGTTCATGTTGCAGGTCCTCTGACTTCTCCTGACGCACCGGCATGTAAACATCTCAGGTATTCAGTGAAATGTCTGCACAGCTAAGATGGGTGGCCTAGACATTTAGTAAACAAATATCCAAGTACCCTGTTCATCAATTGGCACTACAGGAAAAAACACATCGTGTGCTTGATTGACATGTGCTTTGTTACCTGGGTGGCAACCGGTTCCACTTTGCGTTTCTTCTTCTGATTCTGCTTGTTAGTCCGTAGATAGACGGTGAGCTGATCACTCCACCTGGTAAACAAAGATAGAAACAGCACAGACAAGTCATTAGTTACTATACCGTGACACCTTATTCCTTCCTCTTTTTTTTTACACTTTTTTACTGACCCATTAATAATCTCTTTATTGTCACCGCGGATGAATATTTCCTGTGCTGGAGTGACAATGCAGAGTGCGTTCCTCTGTCCCGTCCTGGGCTCCGCATCAGCGATGTTTGTACACAGATTCAGGTTCACCGTCCCCTGAGGCAAAGTGCTCGGCTGAGGGGAAAGCAGAGGAGAGAGCTAGTTACAAAATCTGGCTTAGCGGTATTGTTTTTGCTTGGACGACTGACGATGACTGACAGTTAAACAGAGAGCAGTTTGTGGTGTCAAGTGTGGAGTGCAAGAGATTTGAGAGGATCACAGAGAGTGGGGGATGTGTGCATTAGAGGACAGCCTAAGCCCAAATCATCTGCACACAACATCTGGCCTAAACATGCCTGCTTTATCCCAACACACTGTAAATGCAGATGCATGTACAAAGCAGGCTTGACTGTACACAAGGGCTGAACCCTATAGTTTGAGCTTCTTTTATGGCATTTCACCAACATTTGAATGCTGGGCAGCTTCTTATTTGACTTTATTTGCATGTCTATTCGTTGTGTTTAAACGCTGTATTTTCTGCACATTACTAAACAATTTGTAGAATTAGAATCCAGTGGTGACTGTATTCCAAACATCTCCAATAATTCGAGTGATGTGAAATCCAAAAGTATATTTCTCTAAATCCAATATTCTTCTTAAATACATGTTTCATGTTCAGTTTTAAAAATAACATTTGTATTAAGGTCAGTCAAAAACAAAGTCTAACAGCGCCACAAATTATAGTTATATAACCACTTCACCAAAAATCTATTTTGGCTCTAACAAATATAGTAAATTATTGAAGTGGTATCAATGAAAAGAATATCATATTAGTTTCCCATGTATGCCTGGTGCTCCATCTAGACAACATCACTTTCATACTGAAAACTACTTCAGTTTGGAAGCATTAAACGTTGATTTAAAAAGTTGATATAATCAGTTTGTAGAAAAATATGTTATATTATAAATGTTACTATAGTTTTAGGGGGACATTTAACCTTTTGTTCCAAAAATACAAAATAATGACATGGTGGAGCCCTACTGTACAGTGCTACATGTTCTTTTGTTTGGGTTGGGGAATGGTGTTACTATCTGAGCACTTACCAGTTCATCCAGGGCGAAGCTCAGGCTGCCGTCTTCATACAGAATAAAGAAGCGGCGCTGCCATTTCTGTATTAACACACAAGACAAATAAAATCAACACAGCACCATTTTTCTTGAGTAAAAAGTTATGATAAAGATGTATAAAATAAAAAGTGTGTTTCAGCTTTGTGTAATCATGTCCTACCCGCGACCTCTGCATCGGGTTGGCAAAATCTGTTCCCTCAGGCGCCAAACACAGCCAGCCTCCATAGACGGGTTTTGCCTGAAAGTCATGGAGAAAAGTAGAGTTAGCATTCACCAGTATTGATTGACAACTGTTTATATATAATCAATCAATGGTTTATGAAAAAATTCCAGCTAAAATATCAAACATATTCTAGTTCCTGCCATCTGTACTTAAATATATTTCCGTTTCTTTTTTGATTGTTTCACGGTCGATTATGGCATCAATGTTTGTTTTTCTATGATGTGTTGTATTCACCTTGCTGTACTTGGGATTAACCAAAGCCACATTTTGCCTGAGGTGTGTCAACAAAGTAGATCAAATCTAATCTATGTGGGTAGTTTTAGGAGGTCATTTAGAAACAGTGTGAGTCATTTTGAATAATCATTTGAAAGAGTCATTTGAATAATCAGGTTGATCAATAGTGAAACTAATCTCTAGCTGTGGCCCAGATAACTGATCAAGAAGACACTTCATTTTGCTGGTATGCAGCTTTTGTTTTGGTGGTCTACCCAAACAGATACAGTATTGTTTGGGTCGACCACCAAAACAAATCAACCTGATTATTTATTTGGTTTGGTCTATTAAATGTCAGATAAGGCCTCTTCGATTTTTGTATCGCTGTCTGTTTGTGCTGAAAACTCGCTGGCTGTATACTTCTCTATCAAAGTGTTATGCACACAGTATGTGTTTTGCAAAGTGTTCAGCACAGCTGAGGGTAAAGCCATGTGCAATGTTGAGCAACAGTGCTGAAATTACAGGGCACAGTGAAACCAGGCAGGGGGACAGAGAGTAATAACATATTTTAACAATGTGAGGCATGCAGGAAGCCGTCATGATGGACTCCTTACATCACCTGCACATGACAGACCTGCAGGAGCAATGTTTTCAGAGGCGGTAAACCAAGAGTTTAGAGACACTTAATGTGAGCACAAAGACTTGTCTATTCTGCTGGAATGTTTCACCAAAAACAGGATTGAGAGATCATTTTGATATTTGATCAGCCTTATTATTTGACATATCCAGTAAAGAGCAAACATTTGAGATTCCACCATCTCAAATAGCTCTTTTATAGCCGCAGGTATGTTTAAAATGAATCAAAACCATTTGATCTTTTGACGAATCAATTATCACTAGAAATTTCAATACATCACCTAGGGCTATTGAGATTGCAAAATATGTGTCTTTATTTTTTACATATTAGACAAGATGATTACCCAAGTTAACAAAATGTATAATTTATTCAAAGAGATGTAATACTTTACATTTTGTTTGCTAGTAGCTTCAACAGTATTAACTAAACGTGACATGTTCGTAAAATCATTCCTGACATGAGTCATGTGTCAACAGATCAAATACTTATATTGATATTTGTTATGTATTTGGCTTTTAAAACTTCTGTTCTTTTACTTCAACTGCTTTTTCTGGGGCTTTTAATGAAGGATTACTTTCACTATTTGCCTTCTTATTTTAACCTTAAGTAAGTTATGTCAATAATACTTCCAAACTGACTGGGATTAAGGGACTGTTTAAAAATGACCAGGCTGAGGAGGGAAGGCCGAAACTGATATTTCTGTTTTTTATTTGAAAGACCCGCCTCCCTTGCATTATTAATATCTTACTCGACCCACTTAATGACAACAAAAACAACACCATCCACACCCTTATATCTCAAAATGTGGTACTTGGTTGGTTCAACTTATTCCACAATTAATAAAATAAAATAAAACCCATAAATAATCAAAACAGTAGTAATCTCAATTTTAAATATATTTATTGAATCATTATTCTCAATGCATTTGTGTACAGTCCCTAACTAAGCAGACATTTTCAGGCATTTTTCACTTTTTTTTGGACTAAACAGATAAATAATAGAACATTAATTGAAGGAAACCAGCAAACATCCGGTCAATTAGGGATGCTAACATCCATACAATAGTTAGGCTATGTTGGAAAACGATGTCGAATAAGAGTTACACAAATATGTTTTGAGTTGTAACAGAGGTGACAGTTTCATTTTAATAAGCAATGTTAGGGTAAAACCACCTTTCTTGTTGAAAAAAGTAACAAACATTGCCTAAGTAAAAATGTAAAGTTTAACGTTAAGAAAGAGGATGCTAGTAACAAAAGAAACAGACCACTACGTCGAATACGAGTAACAGAAAACATTTCAAAATATATTTTAATCTGTTAGAAAGGCTGTTTTACTTTTTAAAAGAATTGACTAAGTGTGGTGTCGCATTAATGATAATAATACAAGTGTAACGTTACCTGCTCCATGTCATGGTCGTTCAGCAGATGCAGCTCGCGGGACTTGAAGCAGTTTTGACATTTACTTTTATTAAAGATGTTGGCTTGAAATTTGTTGCACGGGTTCGTCCCTTTTTCTCCCGACATGTTTCGCTCCTGTGCTGCAGAGTAATCCACACACAACCCGCACTCCCTCCTGCGATGTTTGGCATTGAATGGTGATCCTGAACCAACATCTGTCAAACTGTTGACTCTCTATCGTCATGGGCGGGTCATCTGACGCGGTACATCCAAACAACATCCGGTCACAACCTTCAAAATAAAACAATATATGTTTTATTTATTTCTCTAGAATAAATAAATAAAATTAGAATATACATCAAGTTACCAAGGACAAATCAATATGTTATTGATTACTTTGTTTATTTTAGTTAACATATTTTCACATTTATAACTAATACAATGAAAGAAAATACAATTGAAAGGAAAAAATGTATAAATGTAAGTGTGTTGCAGCCTATGTACAACAGTCAATACAAAAGTGACAAAATAAAATGTAAAGGTCATAGGTGTTCAAATACATATTTTTCCAGGTGGCTGAAATACTTTTGTGCGCCTCTCCCCCACCATCAGCAGGTCATTGCTTATCTTCCTGCTGGTACTCCTGTCTGTTTCTCCAAAATGCCACTAACTATGGCCAAGCACTTTAACCCTCCTGTTGTCTTCGGGTCAAATCTGACCGATTTACTACTTTCATCAATCATAACTTTTTTGTTTTAGATTCGATTGCATTAAGGCTTTATGATATCCTTCACAGTAGACATTTGAACATGTACAATTGCTGATCACCACTTTCATTGAATTTTGGATGATTTAGTCAACTTTGTAACACCCATGGTGTTCCCGGTCAAAAATGACCGCCATAAAGAAAAGGAATATTGTAACCATCCGGATCAGATAAAACACACACACAAACACCCACACACACACACTCTAGATGTGTTCACCCCCTTATGTGCCCAATCCCCCCAGGTGAATCACACCTGGCACACACAAACACACACAGAACAATTTAATACATTTCCCGCTCTTATGTGCCCATCCCCCCAAATGGATCACACCTGGCACACGCAATACATGTTCAGTGTCTGTTCTTTGTATATTTACTGCAGTTGTTCATACCAGTAGTCTGATACAATATTTACAGTTTGAAAGGGTGTTAAATGAAATTTGGTGATGATTAATGTTTTTTGTGTTAATGTAATAGCAGTTAAAACAGGACCGGTCAAATTTGACCGCGAACACCAAAGTAAGGGGGGCAGGGAACACAAAGACAATAGAAGGGTTAAATAAATGAATAATAAGAGAAGGTGAGTATGTAATATTCTTCCACATCCAAAATAAATGTAACCGAGTAGTATTTATGTGGTTGTTTTAACACAGTTGTTCTGTCCTTGATGTGTGTTTTTGGTGTATATCTGTCGTATATGTGTTTTCTTGGCTGTGTTTTGGCACCACCTTGTGGTGGTTGTTTGACACTGCTGCTTTCTAGTGGTTTATTCGATTCCTGTTGCTAGGAGACCGAACTTGTTCGTTCCCGGGTGTGCTCCACGTGTAGCTTGGGTTGTTTCATGAACGGACGTCTGCTCTCCATGGGCTGTGCTTCGTATTTCCCGCTGGTTCACGCATCGTCTGTGAGTGTTATTGTCCGACAGACTGTGGCTTCATGGGAATATGTTGTATGTAAAATGTTTATGTTTGTAGGAATGCAGTGAGTATTCTTTGCGGCTAAGCTACTAGCGGCTAGGCTGATTAGCTTCTCAGTTTGTGCACCGTAGCTCATTGTGTGAAGTATTCTGTCTATTTAGCTCGTCAGTCGGGCAGTCAATAATAAACTGTTATGTCTGTATTGTCTTTACAGTTTCACCAAGTAAAGAGACTTCAGTAAAACTGACAACTGTGCTGGAGTTTTCTTTCAAACGGTTTAACTGGATGGATAGCTAGCTCAGTGCTAGTGAGACCCTTACAACAGTGTTATTACGGATATGACTTAAGATGTTAATAAAAGATAATAGAGGGACCTCTGTGATAAAACAATTAGGTATTTGAATAAATATCTACTATTTACACATTTTAAATACATCAATAACCAGCCATAACTGATCCAATCATAATGCACAAAAGGATTCCTCACAGACAGACTGACAGTGGATGGAAGCATGTATTCAAGGCAATGGCAGTGGCTGAATTTGTACAAAATAAAAATAAATTAAATTCTTGGCCATTCAAAAACATATAAGACAGAGTGGCTTTTTATGATCTGTGATATTTATTGCACTAAAACATGTGGTAACAGAACATTATCTCACATCCCGATATCAGACAAATCATTTAGGATGTTTGCGCTTGCACTTTTCAAGCAGAAGTTATTTTCTAATAATACATTAATGCTTTCATTGGATCCATTTTCTTTGATTGTTCACAAAAATAATAAATGTTTTTGAAAAAAGTCATTCCGTTTGCGATCAACAAAACTTAAAGGTGCATTTATTAACATATACTGCTTCGTTTTTTTTATTAGACCAACGGAAGCCGTTTGCTTTTCTTTAAAGTCATATTTTACACAAAAGGCCCTTGATTTAAGGGTGACAAAACACACTCACATTTACCCCATTACCGTTAAAATGTTTTAAAAAGATTACGTTTAGATTTAGTTAGGGCTGTACCGAATGCCATCTTTAAAAAAAATGTGAAGCTTCAATTGAGGTTAAAATATATTTTGTCATATTTTATTACATCGTCAACCTGAAAAGCGAGGACAATTTGATGTTTTTGTTAGAAATTGCATTTAGTTGAATAACATATCATTGAATGAATAAAACAGGTTAATATTGGTACCACCATTTGTGTGCAGCAAGTAGGAAAGCAAACAAAGTTTTTTGGACCAAAGTCAAAATGTTGATCTTGAAACACAAACAAATATGGATTGAAGCAGATTATTTGGTTCTTGGTTGGATAAAAAAGTTTAGATTTTTTTGTTAAAGTGTTATACAAAATGTTTGGAGTCAGAAGCAATGCAATGCAGCCACTACTGGAATCAATTCTACACAAAGTATAATAAAACCAATCTTTATCTGCAACCTTGAACAAATACCAGCTTTAAAGTAAATGAAAAGACATCAGACAAAAAAAAAGAAGCTTTGCAGCATTCAAATGTTAATTTAATATTTGAATGTAGCATTTTAGTTGAAGCTTTGAACTGCTCAGTACAGCCCTGTATTTGATCTATGTGAGCAGTGTAATAGAGTTGTATATGTTTAATGACTAATATATTACGTAAAGACGAAAATATTACTTTTCAAAAAATACATTTTTTTTTTTCTCATAGCCACACAATAAACATTTATGATGGCTTTTCAAATCGAAAACAGTGAAATGAATGTTTGTGCTCAGTAGGGATATCTAAACATTTTGTTTTGTTTTTTTCTCATATAGTGCATCTCCAGAAGACAGCTACTCTGGCATCGTCAGGCAGTATTAGATAAGGGAAGATACATGTCACATTCCTTCTACTACAAATGTAATGGATATTGATAGGGATGTCACAAGAACAGATACTTAGGTACCAAGTTGATGCAAGCATTTTGATCGTATGAAAGTACTTTTTCTACAGAAATTAGGGTACTGTTGAAAGAGGTGTTCATTACATCACTAGCACTCATTTTGGAAGAACGATTAGTTCATGTTTGCCGTTAGCAGCCGGTTTAGTGGAAGGGCCATAGAGTTTCACTGTGAAGCGTTCAAAATGATTAAATCAGCGAAGGTAAATCAAATCGTTGTCATGACGTGTTCAAAAAAGGTCTTTTAAAATGTTGTTTTTGCCAGCTCTGTTGTGATTGGTCAACCGTATAGAGATGAGTCAATGTGTCAAATTTCCCGCCCCTTAGTAACATACAATTACACATTAGGTATCAAGAATTGTGGAATTTCATTGGTATGGTTATCCACTACTAAATATCTGGCATCGTGACATCCCTAGATACTGCAGTATTATTTTGTATTCACTCAGTTCAGGTCACTGTATGGGTGTTGAAGCTAAAGCTAGGAGTTAGATATTCGGTGAAGAAACACACACTTCAGTGCAGTTTGTTAGGTAGAAGATGTAATAAAATAAGTATTTTCTTAGGTAAAGAAACCGCCCGAACAGAATTCTCCTTTCACAAACAGAAAGAAGGACTCTCCTGTGCTTTCAGAACTCGTGTCTGTGATACTGGTCCGGATCGTAGTATTTGGTGACCACCACTCTGTTGGCAAACTTGCGGCCGGTGAGGGCTTGCATGGCTTTCTGACAGTCTGCAGCAGAAACATACTCCACAAAGATCTGGAGGGAAAACAAATGAGATGTCATTTATATGTGTTATTCAGAAGCTGGAGAGCTGTGTGGAGAGTTCATTTAACATGTACATACAAATAATACATCGCTGGAAAATTAACAAAAAAATCGACATCATACATCTCTCAAATCTCACTTATTCACGCTAGCTTTCAATCTCTAATCATCAATAACTGAACTAAATAAGTGAGGAAATAAGCATTTAAATACTGATGCGTTAGTCTGAATCTGTGAGAAAACCATGCCCTATTCATTCAGAAAAAAAAACATGAATAAATAAAAGGGAAATAAATGTTGCATTATGAAATATAATTTCCAATGAATGTAGTCCTTGTTTTGAAAATATGCCTGTTTGTAATATTTTTTATTAAACTATATTGATTAATTTATATTATATTTTGTATTATTCGTTAGTTTTTATTTATTGCCCCCTTCATCGACTTTGCATATAAACAGCGATATTAATACATTTCATAGAGATATATTCTTTAATGTATTTATTTATTTAATATGAAATACAATATTACAGAACCCCTTTAACAGAGCCCTGATGCATTAGGTTCAAATTACAAACATATGGATAATGGAGCATAAAGCCTCAGAAACTATTTTATATAATGTTTTCCAGTTTGAAAATGAAAAGCAAGGCAGTGAGTGGTCAGATTGAAGGAGATAACCTACACTGTGCTTTGCCAGACCAGAACGAGGAAGGCAGAAATCGATGTGCTGGCTTTGTAAGAAAAATGTAACCGGTATGATAATAACTGGTATAAAGTCTAAACTAGTACCTTCCCACAGCCGGGGACCTCCACCCCATCCACGGGCCGGGGGATCTCGATGGAGCGCACGCTGCCGTACTTGCAGCACTCTTCTCGGATGTCCTCCAGGATCTCCTCGTAGTCCTTGTCGTCCACCAGCTCCTCGGGCATCACCATGTTGAGAAGGCACAGCACCTCCGTGGGCAGGCCAGAGTTCTGCAGCCTCTGCAGGCCGGGGACCTGCAGCGTCACCGGGGTCTCGATGATGGAGGTCTGGAGGAGTCGCACACATCAGGGAACACTTCAGTCTCCATTCTCTGACTTAAAGCAAATATATTAGAATATATTTCCCATAAAGCCTGCTGCTTCCTGCCATGCACTCCCTGCTTGTTTATTTATTAATGATGATCTTGTTTGTTTACCGTTGTATACATTAGTCAGGCCCTTGGTGGATTTAATTTCGGCCCGCAGGATAATTTCTAATTACTATTAGATCTGGCCCGCCGGTATATTGCACGCACACCTTCACTCAATCCTGAGGGTCTCCTCAGCTCAGAGCCTGAGCCCAAACATTGATGAACTTGCACCCAAGATGAGATGCCAAGTATCTGGCTTGAACTAGCATCACAGAGCAGCAAACTGAGTTTAATGGATGTTTCCTTGTGCACTTTCTTTCTTGAGACAACAGGGCATGTTTGGTTTTTTCTTTGAAGGAAATAGTTTTATTGAAGCTGTTGTTGACCTGTGGAAAAATGTGATCATAAGAAATGACTCCGGAAAAGCTGCAGATAGAGCCATAAGAAATGAATGCAACTGATTATGTAATGTTTAATGTTGAAAAACAATAGGCAATAATTTAAGCTTTGTTAGTTCCAGGTTTAATATGTGCAATAAGTTCCTTTTAATAAGTTTTGCAATAAACATTGAACCAGTCCGGCCCTCGACTAGTACCCATTTTCTTATTTTGGCCCACTGTGTATTTGAGTTTGACACCCCTGCTTTAGTGGTTCCCAACCGGGGGAAAGTCAACCCCTAGGGGTACTTGAGGAGATTGCAGGGGGTACGTAGAAATATTAGTGATTGCAATATATTTCCAAACTAAAAAAGTGAGTCTTAATATAATTTTTTTCTCACTGACAATAGGTGTAAATATCAAGTTTAAATGTATTTGTATTAAGGGTGAGGTATAAAAGTCATTTTCAAGGGGTACACGAGACAAAAAAGGCTGGGAACCACTGTTATACTTAATGCCAACAGAATACATTCGTCACAGCAGGAAGAATAAGGGTACAAATAATTCAATTTAGCTGCTAATTTACAGTCCATGTATTTTACTTTTTCCAGGAAGCCCCGGATTTATAACCATACAAAAATACAGATTTTTTTAACTTAGTAACCAGCACACTCCCATACCTAAATACTTAAAAATATAAAGCTGTAATAAATATAAAAAATAACTTTATGTTACTCTTAATATCTCTTTTTTTGTTCTCTGTCATTGCTGTTGTTGTTGAAAAATTACCAAAGCAATCTTCCCGCAGTTATATTTGCTGAGAAGTAATTTAAAAAGGGGCACTGATTCAGCACAGGGCTGGACCATAAGGTCAACATCTTTGATACATTTCATAGGCAATTTAATATCTCACTATACAAACATCATAGCATGTTTTCTAAGTAGTCTATATGCAATTTCCACACGTGAAATCCTAAAAAAGAAAGTATAGTAAAGTAAAACATAAATTAATATAGGCCTTGGCCCTGCTGTGATAGCAATATACATGTACAGGGTATATGCAGGAATCCTGAAGTCAAATGTAATACCTTTCAGGACCTTTTTTAAGACCCTTTCCATACATTTTAAGACCTCATCGCCATTTTGAGTTTTAACCGGTTACATTGGCGACCCACTTTACCTCACATTTACTATATACAGTATTGATTGTCCTTCCTCCTTATCTTCCAACCATTTGGACGCAAACTTGCATTTCCCCATAACGATGTTGTTTAACAACCGGCGTAAACGGACCTTCGCGCGTTATCAGTCAGTGAGCGTGCGATGTCCTGTTCAGGTGACGTCAAATCCAACGGGATGCCATAAATAAACTACACAGAATCACACTACACACCTACGCAATGATTACATTCAGGCACACTGTAGAATACAACCTCTTTGGACAATTTATATACTTATTGAAAACAAGCTACAAAATGTAATACCTTGGAAAATGCCGTTTAATACTTTTTAATAGCCTTAATTTTCGCTAAATTGATTTATCAACTTTTAATACTTTTTAAGACCCCGCGGACACCCTACTGTTTTGACAATAAATATATTACCCTAATGCAGCGTACCTAAGCTCCATCAGGGCCTTGAAGAAGTTAAAAAGTTTGATTGACTCACAGGAGTTGCGTTTTTAGCTCCCACACTCGCTCTTTGGACTATCAGCTTTTTGTCGCCCAGTTGCATCCCATTGAGCCCAGCTACTGCCTGACAGAGAAAACACACACGTTAAAGTAAAAAACGACACAGTATATAATCCGACACATAGAAAACTATAATTACCTGATCTGTAGCGCTGATATCGACATATTCGCAAAAGGCGTAACCCTTAGATAGCGAGGTGGCGCTGTCCTTCACCAGATTAAACGCTTTGAGAGGCCCGAACGACGTCAGGAGCTCCTTCACCTGCAAACAGCCAAGACCGCAGGATGACTGATATTACAAAGAGAACATGCAGGAAGTGATCCATTTGATACCTAAAAGCATCACATCACAATCCAATAGATAAAGTGATAACTGGAAATGACATGTATGCAGTTAAGTAGACTTTACACTGCATTCAAATGTTCATGTCTTTTGGGATTTTAAAAGGTTTAGGATCCACATTAGCGTTAGCAATAGCTATTCTTCCTGGGGTCCAAACACATACAGTCAAACACACACATACAGTATACACACTATAGTCACATGAACACAGAAAACCAAAACAGCTCATCGACTGAATTGACCAAAAAGGTATGAATCCCTCAAGAAATAATACATCACAGAAAATGGTGCGAAGTAAACCAAAAGTGATCTTAATTAGATTTAATAGATTGAGTTTAAATGCATTTAACCAGCTACAGGCACAACGGTTGGACGCAAATAATGCGGGAAAAGGATAACATTTATCTAATATTCAAATTAGTTTTTCTCCCGAGAAATGTTGGAAGGTAACAGAAAAATGATTTTATTTAGATTAAAAAAGTATTAGTTTTTTCAGTTTCAGGCAAATAAATCACAACATTTAGTTAATATGCAAATTATATCAAATAAGCTGTACTAAATTCCTATTCAAAGTAATTTTTTCCACAACATTGTGCAAGGTAAATAAAAAAAGATCTTTGTTATTCATTAGATCATAACACTTGGAAAATGTGTTTTCTTACCTTTATATTAAACGCTGAATTAAACCCCCCTCCCCATACAAAACTAATGATTAACCCCCACTAAACGCGCTCCAAATGCATGATTGGAGACAGGAAGTAGCCTGCTGGCAGGGAGTGTATCCTGTGGGGACCAGGATGTCTTTACTTGCCTTGTGTTACATGTTGGCATGGCAGCAGTAGATGAGAACTACTGAACAAATTAAGAGCGCAGACTTAACGATCTTACAGGCCCCTAGCTGGGGACAAAGTGGGGGAACAAAAATGAAAGAGCTGTGAGTATCAACGCAGTGGCAAGAGACTGCAAGAGTTAGATCAAAAATAGAAGTCAAGAATATACATCGGTCACATGACAGCTAGTTAGAGTAAAAGAGACATAATTCAATTCACTGTGGACATTGAAATCATTTGCACAGCTGAGAGCAAAGATGGAGCTGTGGAAACCTTTGGTCCTTCAGAGTATTAGAAGCCTACTTATGAGCACATTTGTACTTTCACTTTTTATACTGTCAAAGGAAAAGTCCAACTAGATGTTTCAAAAGGATGACATTGCACATTTCTGTTCAAGCTACCTGTTTTTAAATCTGCCTGTTCTCCACCTTACTGTACATTCCAATACTGCAATATTTTATTTATTTGGAGTATTTCGTTATCTTCCGGCAGCTCTTAACGGTGGGTTTTTGAAGAACCAGTAAATATGGTGTACCTTGCTACTGTATGAACAGGGGCTTTACATTCATTGCTGATTTATCGAACAGAAAAAACACTTTTTTTTGCTATCAATCGATTACTTATTTAGAAGAGCCATTATAGTTTGCTAACTTCAGCAATAATGAAATATTCACAGTTGGTAAGGTACTAAAATTAATTATCAAAAGAATTCAAGAAAAAAGGTGGACTTTTTCTTCGACAATATGGACTCATGGCCAATATTGATGCCAAATGCAGAAATAAATATAAATAAATATCAGTTTATCAGCCTTTTGTGTAAATATACTGGACTTTGCTTACCTTTCTTTAATCAGTGTGCATGAGAAAGGTATAAGCAGTTTATTTTGTCACAAAAAGCCATCTTAAATGCTAGCATTCATGTAATAAATGACACGAGGTGATTATTGTGATATCATAGTTTAATGTTGGTATTAATTATCTTGAGAATTGGTCCATTGTGAATACTTCTACAACACAAATACAATCCATTTAATATGAACCTACTTATGATTTATTATGATGATTTTTAGGGATTCTTTTCTGGGGTCACGTTCTGTTTCTGGCTTTTTTTCTCTACCACAACAACGTTTTGGGTTCTTGATGTAATAAGGAAATGTATGACATATTTTGTGCATGTTTATAGTGTGACAAAAAAAAGCCTCCGCAAGTGTGAGAATAAGGAAACATGATTGTGCCTGTTCAATCTGTTCTCAGGGAAATACCTGGTCATCATTAAGGTAGTTGGGCAGGCCTCCTATAAACAGTTTGTGGGGAGAATCAGGTACGACTGTGGAGACAACGCCTGCAGAGAACAAAACAACAACAAAATACATTTCATATATCAGAAAAAAAAATTTAAATGGGCCCTATTGCTGCAGCACCTATTTTCACCCTCTGTCTGAAACCAGAGCCCAGTCTGCTCTGATTGGTTAGCTGGCTGGCTCTGTTGTGATTGGTCAACCGCTTGGAGATGTCCTTACCCTTATGGTGCATTCACAACAGACTTAAAGCGACAATTCGCAATGCGTTACTCGCACAAGATGAAAGATGAAGAGAGAATGATAAACCGATGAGCTGACATTACTTAATGTTACCATGGTAACAAACCTGGGACGTGGAAAGCCGGCTGCTCTGAGATTCCAGGCAGAGGCCGGTAGTCGTGAGGTCTTCTGATCTTCAGTGATTGACCCTGAAAAATGATTCCATCGAAGGCCATCGCCTGTGTCGTCTCATCTACAGACCGAAACTGTAAAAGGGAAATCATTTGATACTGGCACATCTGGCACATTTTATTTGATTTTTCTTATGATCAAATAATGTGATGATTATTTTGAAGAAAAAAGCCTGTTATTCACAAAAGTAACATTACAGTTATGTTTATTTGTGTGGAGAATGTTTAATATGTGTCTTGTATTTCTTGTACATTCATATTTTTCATTATTTCTTAAGTTTTACAAACCGGAATTTTCCTTTTACATTGATACAATGGTGGTAAACAATTTAGTAATTTATTAATCGTAATTTTAAGATAATAAAGATTACAAAAAGTAGTAACACAATGATTATAGTTATGTGTGAAATGTAGAGAACAAGGATAAAATAACTTTGATTTACTGCTGGAAAGAAATTGTCCTATGTTCTTATTAGAGATTCAATGACTTTGTTTAGAAAATATACAAGAAACTGTGAGAATATAACGTCATACATTTGTGGTGTAATGAGGTTGCTCTAAACTTTAACGCTTCTTTCCTTTGATTTGGGGATTTTATGTAAATTTATACCTGTAGAGGCTAAGCCAACTCTTTAAGCCTCTGAGGATCTGCTATGTTGGCGTAATTGACGCACACAAAGTTTGCTGCTGAATAAAAGTCCGAAACAAAGTTTCCAGTTCGATACAGTCCATTTATTTCCTTTTCACTGGTTTCCATTTAACTTGCTATCATTCACCATACACGATATTACGGTTCACACAATACCTTTTGTAAATGTTTGTAATCCCGTGTTTGTGTGTGTGCTCCGTGTGTGCTCCGTGTGTGCTCCGTGTGTGTGTGTGTTCTCCGTGTGTGGTCCGTGTGTGGTCCGTGTGTGCTCCGTGTGTGTGTGTGTTCTCCGTGTGTGGTCCGTGTGTGTTCTCCGTGTGTGCTCCGTGTGTGGTCCGTGTGTGGTCCGTTTGTGGTCAAAAACTGTATGGCCTTCCGGCGGAACCTCTAACCACAAACATAGGTTCCTACCTTTATACCCACAGTGTTAATTGGCTCCTACAATACCTTTAAATGTAGTAAATGTACAACTTCTTGTCAAATGTTTTACTTGACCTATATATGCCATATATTGGCAACATGTACCTCTAGGAAAGCGAAGTTTTTGTCCTGATTGATCTGCACAGCCAGGACCGGGTTGCTGGGGGCTTGTGAGAGGCCGGCGAGTCTCATCTGAGCGTTGAAGAACTCGGCCATGGACTCCTGGGGAGGAAGAGAACAAACAGCATGGCTGCAAACAACATGAACATATCAGTGTTTGGTGTAAAAAGCACATACGAATCAGGAAGTCAAAGAAACAATAGACACTTTACCTCAGTTACTCCAAAGGGAATGTTTCCTACATAGAGGCGTCTGGCCTGTCTGGTCATCTGGCTGCCAACGATGGGCACTTGCGTCGGAGCTGAAGCCAAGCCGCCGCTGGTGGAGGTCGCCAGCAGAGCGATGGTTGGTATCTGCCCGGCCGCTGAGGGATGGAGTGAGAAACGTCAGCTAAAAAACTCTTAACTTCTGCAAAGTCTCCTCCGTCTTTCAGAGAAAACTGCAAATAAATTAAAGTGTTTGGTGTTTCAAACTATTTACTTGCTGGTCTCTACTTTAAATAAAAGGGTTATTACTTTTTTTTTTTCGACCCCTGCAGAATCCTAAATTATGTTTTTTTGAATAATAATGAATATAAATAATATCAAATGAAAGATCACTTCTAACAAAATCTCTAAATACATTGAAATACTAAAGATGACAGAACTTGTTAAAAAAAATGAAGGATTTTTTTTTAAGACACATCCTATTAATGAAAAAACACAACCATTTGAATGTGGAAGAAATCTAAATAGATGTTCTAATTTTTTGTATTTTAAAATTGGCCTGTTGAAAATCCTTTTACTGTGCATCATTGACCCATTTGCAATAATATTACTGTCATTATATGAATATTAAATGTGAATATAAAGAGTGTCAGTGTAATGAGATTATAAGAACTTATTCCGAAACATTTATTTAGTGCAACATGAAAAAAGTTGGAATGAATGGGTTTTAGTCACTCATGTTTTGATTCTTTGTTTAACTTTTCGTCATTTTCTTTGCTATGTACCCCTGGATATGAAGACAACTATCGCTGGATTACTTTGATACTGAAGAAAACTGAAAAACAGAGCTTCTCTGGCAGGTTGTGAACAGAACACCTTTTTTCTTTTACTTCAATCATATTGACTTATTTAAACACTATGGTATGTGCAGGAGCATTTACATCCCCTGGAAGTGTATGTCACACTGATATAAACTCAAAATATGGATTATCAATAATTTTTTCAAAGTGACAGACACATTGGATTAACCTATGGATTAACCTTCAGCCGCGTTTTTTACGTTTTAATGCCATTGAACACGACTTTTGACCAGAATAACAGCAAAAGGTGAGCATACAGTATCTCCGTGTTTTGCTACCTAAAGCTGCGTCGTGTGATGTCTGTATTTGCTTCCCCTGTCGCGGGTTCTGATCGCTCAGTGATGATACTTATATTTCTAGAATCTGTGGAATCTCAGCTTGTTAGCTAAGCTTGTTTGAGCAGATCCGATAAGTATATCGATCGATTTATACCTAGAGTTCTGTGCTAAGTGCGTTAGCATGTTTTCACTCAGGGCTCATTTAGACCCTTCTTGTGAGACTTGTGTTTTGTTTCGGTAAAAATGGTTCGTATCATCAGTTAGCTGAGTTTCTTCCCGTTAGGATGGTATGACACATTCATAGTTTTTTAAATATTAAGAAGCCCTGAGACGCCGGCGGGGTCTTTGGGGCTTAACAGGTTAAACTGTTTCAAGAATTGTGATAATTATAACCCCTTTTGGAAGCAGAATTAGCCACGTTCAGGTCTGGATAAAGGCTGTCAAATATTATTACTACTTGAAGTTATAGGTCTGAAAACTTTTTTTTTTTAAATAATATGATAAGTACCTTGCATAGCTTTATATTGCATTGTTGTGATGTGTTCAAAGCCAGGAGGAGGCACATCCCAATATTTGCAGGTCCTTTTCTTCCTGGTTCTCCTGGGGGAGTGGCTGCAGAGACACGGAAACATAACGTTTAAGCACTATGTTCACACAGAGAGGTGTGTGTTTAAGTAAACACGAGTGAGAGTGAATGGACAAGCTTGAATAAAAGTATGATTATCACACTATAAACAATTTCTGTGAGAAATAAAAGTACTGCATTTAAAATGTAAGTAGAAGTATTTAAGTATAATCAGGAATAATAAGAGAGAAGATGTCCCAGATGGTTTCTGTTGAACTATTATATAAGATATCAAGAGATCATTATGGCATTGGGATATATATTTTTTAAATCCTCTGGAGCAGAGAGAGGAGCTGTGGATTATTGTTATTGATTAATGCATCAGTGTTTCTTAGGGTCAAAAACACTAAACTCACAACTTAAAATGAAAGCGTTTAGTTTATTTAATAAAAGAGCACATGTTCAATGTGAAAAGTGACAGTAGATATAGATTAGTTGCAATTTGGTGCTATATATATATATATATATATATATATATATACATACATTAAAAGAAAAATTATTAAAAAAAAGAAAATTATATATATTTCTTTTTTTGAACACCTTGAATTTCAGGGGGGGCACGGGGCTCCGTTGGCGGGGCGCAGCGCCCCTCCAAGACAATGGTAGGGGAAACACTGGCCTCTGATATTCGTGTAAAGGAGTAAAGGCATAAAGTGGCATAAGGTACAGGTACCTAAATCTCGTACTAAAGGACAGAAGTGGGAGAAGTACTCAGATCTTGTTCTTACGTAAAAGTAGAAGTACCAGAGAGTAGGAATACTCTGTTACAAGTAAAAGTCCTGAGTTCAAAATGTTACTCAATTCAAAGTACAAGTATTAGCAGTGGCTCAGTCAGTAGGGGCTTGGACTGTGAGCCGTAGGGTCACCGGTTCAAGTCCCCGACCAGACCTAAAATATGGAGTGTGGACTGCTACTTGGAGAGGTCCCAGTTCACCTCCTGGGCCCTGCCATGGTGCCCTTGAGCAAGGCACCGGACACCCCCCCACCCCCATTGCTCCCCGGGCGCTGTACAATAGATGCCCACTGCTCCTAGTACTAGACTCCTGGTACTAGGATGGGTTAAAAGCAGAGAACACATGTCACTGTGTGCTGTGTGCTCTGCATGTGTGACCATTAAAGAGGGTTTCATCCCTCCCAATTCTATTCTATTCTATCAAAATACACTTAAAGTACCAAAAATAAAAGTATTTATAATGCAAATTGTCCCATTTCAGAATCATAGATATGATATGTTTTGATTATTAATATTGATGCATTAAAGTCTTTCAAATCTGTAAAGTAACTAAAGGTATTAAGTTAATGTAGTGGAGTCAAAGTACGCGATTTACCTCTTAATTGCAGTGGACTAGAATTACAAAGTAGCAGTAAATGGAAATACTCAAGTAAAGTACATGTACCTCAAAAATTAAGTTGAGTACAGTACTTGAGTAAATGTACTTAGTTACTTCCCATTTCTGCTAAACTAAAGTATAGTATATATAAACTCAAGTATAGTGAATGCTTTTAACCTGTAAAGCTGGGGTGTCCAAACTACGGCCCGGGGGCCAAATGCGGCCCGCGGACCATTTTGAATCGGCCCTCAGCAAATTCAAAAAGTATAATGGAATATGGCCCACAACTGAGGCTTCTGTTTTAAGGGATGAGCTGCCCACACTCACAAGCATCATTTACCTACATTCAGGGGCGGATCTACCGGGGTAGCATGGGGTGGCAACTGCCACCCTAAAAAATAGCCTTGCCACCCCAGCTGCCACCCCAGTTGGCATCTTTGTTTTGAAAGAAAAGTTGTGGCTCATCGGACATTTATGAGAGAAAATCTCTAATGTCCGAGTGCAAGTGAATGCAGCACAAGAGGCGAGTCTTGTAACCCCTCCCCCCGTCCCTGGCGCGAGCTTGGAAATATGATTGGCGGCTATTTCATTTGAACGGGGGGATGGCGCAAAACGAGAAGCAGTCGGACTCAAGTACACGGAAAGAATGAGGTATTTGCGGTCTACAATGACAGAGAAGAGACTGTCAAGTTTGGCTGTACTCAGCATTGAATCAAAACGCACTAAAGCTTTGGATCTTAATACGTTTGTGAGGCGTTTTGCTGAACAACATGGTAATCGCCGCATTCAGCTGTAATAGGCATGCCAACTTGATGCTCTGCTCACGGATGACTCGATGAGCATAAAAAACAGTTAAGATGATGACCTTGTATGTGTGTATATTTTTTTTTTCTTTGTGGGGGTCTTCCCCCAAAAAACAGTTTTAAGTCCTGAGAAAGTCAAATAAGACGGTGTGTAAAACTACACTGCCCAGCCAAAAAAAAGTAACCACTTTGATTTAACTAGGCCAGTAGGTAAGGGCTTTCCACTGGATAATAACTGCAGCGATGTATATGTTTTTGCTGAATACACGTTTTGTAACCCTAACTGATGCAGTTAGTCACTTCTTTAATGTTTGTTCTTTCTGATGTAAAGTCAAGGTTGTAACTGTTTGCAGTAAAGTCGTGGGGCGCTGAACTGTTCCTTTAAATCTTTTGAATTTTGATACATGATATAATTACTTGTCTTTGACAGCTGATAGGAATAATATGATTGTTAATATTATCATATTCATTCAGACAAACATCGATGAGACAGTTATTTAATGTACTTATTGCAGCAGTCTGCATAGATTTGGTACCCCTGCTGGTCTAAGAGTGAAACAAACTCATTCAGTTATTGTTCAGTTAAAATTCATTAAATTATGTCTGCCACCTTATATATTTATATGTAAGGCTTTACTGATGTGCCACAATAATGTCACAGTGTAAGAAAAAGTTTTTAGAGAGTACTTGTCCATGGACAAGTGAGTTTGGCAATTTACTTGTCCGAATACATTTTTCACTTGTCCAGAAAAATCGATTGGCATCGTATTTTACATTTTCCCACGTTTTTTACGGTAAGATTTTACTGCATCACACATAGGGATGGGTATCGTTTGGATTTGAACGATTCCGGTTCTGCTTTTCGATTCCGGTTCTTTTCGGTTCTCGATTCTGGTTCGTTGAGAGGGTAAAAATAAGTCCCATGACAAACTGGGAGAAAAATATATTTATGAAAACATTAAGTCAAATCTGTATTCCTATTTAAAAATCACTTCATACTGTTTAATTTTGTTACGGTTATTGAATACAATTATATAAAAATAATTGTTTAGTTAGTTCTAAGTGGTGCAGTTTGAGAATGTACAATTGGCCCAGTCTCCTCTGATGTTACACTGCAACCTGCCTGTGAGACAGAGTCCAACCACACAGTCTGTGTGTCCAACACATGTCCTGCAATAAACATGCTGCAGCTGCCCAGCTGCTCACTATTTGTAGAAGTAAATAAATAGTATTTTCATTTCAATAATGTACTTTCTATACCCTGCTTCATAAACAATACTGACATCCCTGTGCTCCTCCGAGTCTGGGGGTCCGCGGATGTGAGGACAGCGCGAGGACACAGACAGGGAGGCTGATTTAATTCATAAAGGAAATGGCGGTCAATATTAACAATATAGGAGCTAAAACGCTTAATAACCTTCATTACGTGTTAGAGAAAGAACATAAGAAAGTTTGACAAATATGAGGCTGTTAAACGGGCAGCGAATCAGCTGATACGGCAACACGATACGGAGCATAGGGAGAGAGAGCTGCGGTCCGCGGGGCTCAGCCTCCGCCTCCTGTCCTCACAACTCTTATTAATCCCGGTACCGGACAATTGTTATTAACTTATTTGTTCTTACTCGGAACCGAGTTTTGCTTCCCAAGCCTGCCAATGTGCTACACGTCCCGCCCCGCCCCCATCTAACAGTACAGAAAGCGGCGAGATGCATTTCCTTAGGAATCGACAAGCAAAACCACAACAATGGCGGACACGGACAATTTACGAATAGTTCTGCCTTTTGTAAGCTGAATTTATCAATAATTTGTCAATAAATAAGGGCGAAAAACTTCACTTGTCCGTGGGACAAGTCAATTTAAAGATCGACTTGTGGCTTTCCAAGTTAACATTGATTGATATGACTGCGATTAAATCAGCATATACTTCTGCCAGGGGATGCCACCCGTCAGAATCTCCTGCCACCCTCTTGCCACCCCATGAATATTTGTCTAGATCCGCCCCTGCCTACATTTGATTGATTTTGCTAACTTATAACTGAACTTATGAGGCAGTAAACCTCTAGTGAGTGGCCCAGCCCTTCGTATATATTTTTCTGTATGTGGCCCTCGGTGAAAAAACGTTAGGACACCCCTGCTGTAAAGCATTCACTCAGGTACTACAAACTGTAAAGTTCACAGCTCGTTAGTGTTTCTGCAGCTTCCTCCTGACCTGTGCTTCTTGTGGTCCCGGGATGAGCTCCGGCGGTCGCGGCTCTTTCGCTCTCGGCTGCGGCTCCTCTTCTCTCGACTGCGACTCCTCTTCTCTCGGCTGCGGCTCCTCTTCTCTCGGCTGCGGCTCCTCTTCTCTCGGCTGCGACTCCCTCTGTCTTTGCTCCAGCTGCGGTGCTTGTCAGCTCGGCCGGTAGATTCACTGCGACTCCTCTTTTTGTGCCTTTCTCTTTCTCTCTCTGTGCAGCAGCAAGAAATAATTATTATACATCTGGTAATATATACACTTGATAATACTGCATGTAGAAGAGCTGAGAAAATCAATTGATTCAACCACTGACTGAAAAATAATAGGCAAAAACTGTGATAATCCTTCTCTGGAGACGTATTAGGGCCACTGATGTTTAAAAAAATTGTAATTACAGAGCCAGGGATGGAGGTAAAATTAAGATAAATAATGGTTTTGTAACTTAATTATTTTGATTAAAGAGAGTTTTTTCACACAAATGTGAAACATAACAATCATTAAAAGGGAATATTCAAGATTTGTATGTTTTTTTCCAGTAATCTGTATTTCATATGAATCTTTCTTTCAATTTTTTGCAAATGTACATATTTATAACCTCAGAGAATATCCAAGTTAATTTTCTTGTAAATGTACTATTTGATTCTTGTTCATTTCGAGATTTTTCTTTTTTCGAATATTGTCCCCCTCCAGCAACTATTTTTTTAACCTATATGGTATGTTGTATGCTGTGCCATTAAATCACATATTATCATCGTGTGCACATGACATTTAGTAATAATATTCCTTCACCTTTAAGGGTATTGAATACTTATTGAACACTCTACATTGTGGTATTGCTACTAATATTAAAGGAAAACACATGCTTGTTTTTTTGTGATTGTGACCACGAATATTATTTTGGATATATCAAAAATAATTTCTTTAGAGAATCGTAACAATTAATAATGGTTGCAGAATAGAAAAGTACAACAAAAGAATTAAGAAAAAGTTAACGTATTTTAATTCTACAAGTACCTTTCTTTACAGGAGGGGATAGTAATTTAAAAGTTGAAATAATGTGATGGAGTTTCGCTTGTAGCTGTTTCGCAGACTAGAAAGTCAGGTAAGTTCTCAGCGGAACCAGAATGCCTTCAGTGATGCAAGTCAATTTACCAAAGGCTCTATAGTGGCTTAAGGATGGGGATGAGATGCTAACATAAATTAGCCGAGTCATGTTGTGGGGAAAGTACACTCTAAAGTTGCTGTCAGGTCGGGTCATTCATTAATTCATTTATTTACGGGGGCTAACGTTTTGCACTATGCTAGCTTGTGGACCAAATTGGGGCACAGTTAGTTCTCTTACCCTGTCGATTTTCGCTGAGCTGTTTCTCAAATTCTTCGAAATCCGACATTGTACCGGTTGTCACCGTGTATACATATATATTGCAGGCCTGTCACTGTCTGAGAGGGAAGATTAACCAACCAGCCCGCTGAGTGTCAGTGCAGCAAAACCACTCAAATATCCCAGGTGTCAAAGCAGAGCTAGTGTATATAAACTACATCCGGTTACAACCTTCAAAATAAAATGTATTCTTTGACTCATTTGGTCCATACCTTGTTCATTGGTATACAACAATCCAATAGCATTTTACAATAAAAAAGCAGGTATTTAGCAAACAAAGATAATAATAAATGAGAAGAAATACATACAAAAAATACTATAAATAATATTTATATTAAGAGGAGATCATTAATAAATACAAATATTTGATTTTTTACCAGCCACATATTATCGCACTTTAATTAATAATCCTGTTGAAAATAAAGAATATAATTTAATACAAACACACAAGATACTACTATACTGCACATCCATGCATGTCAGGAGAGTCACAAACATTATTTATTCCTCTTTATTTGAAAGTACAGATTGTGTCGTTAACAAGTAAAAAAAATATTTCAGATTCCCAATAATTATTTGTATTATAAGCATTTGAATAAGATTTTTTTTATTACCATTAATAATAATAACTTACGTTATTTCCTTTTTTCTTCCTATATTGTTTTTTTCCTATCATATTTTGAAATATTTAATACTGTCATATGTTATATGTTTTTGTCAAAAATAATCTTTGCCTTATTTTGCATTTTCTGTAGTGACACAAGTCAAAATATAAATAAAATTGACTTTATATACACAAATCCTTAGAATGCAAGAACAGTAGGCCTACACCTGAAAATGTTCCCAATGGAAACCCCTCTCTTACCCTCCGGACCCCCCCGCCACTCTCATGTCACTTTACACATACCATGTCTACAACACACGTGGAAAATAGCTGACTCAGCTGTGCTGCTATTAAAAGAGCTCAAATCCCAAAGTATTGCTGTGGCAGCCTGCAGACTGTCATGTTGGAGGAGCTGTGTGAGTGAGCTGCAGAGATATACAACCCAGAAGACCTACAGAAGCCTGAGAAGCAGTAAGTGTTGGCAGATAATTAATTTCTCCTTGAAGGATCCAGGTCAGCTACACGACCAGCTTACGTTTATCTATCTGAGCTAATTGCCAAAACACATTTTCTACTGGTTTTATCTTGGATTTGATTCTGCACAGCTGTTGCAACACAAAGTCTTCCATTTCCTTATTTTCTGGTTAGTTTGTAATTGTGTTAATGTATCTCTGTCGTGGAATAATGTGAATACAACTCTATGGCATTGCGCCTTTGTGTGAGATACAGTATCTATTTATAGCACAGTTTATATTTAGACCAGCAGCCGGTGCTTGGAAGGGTAAACCTAAACCAAAATTCCCTGTTGGACAAATCTGGAACGCGTGAGTGCCCGTCTTTATGATCTGATGACAATTAACTGGCCTCGTCAAGGAGTTTCTAACAGATTACACTTGATGTCAAGATATAAAGATTCACACTCTAAAATAATCTGTAATTTAAACAGAAGTCCCCAAAACCTTGTAGACACATACTGTATGGTTGTTTTGCGTCACTTTGTGGTCATTTTGTGTCTGTTTTTCATATCTGTGTATCTTTACATTTTGGTCTTTGTGTCTCTCTCTTGTTTTTTGTGTCTCTTTATGGTTGTTTTTTGTCTTTTTCTGGCCATTTTGTGTCTTTTTTTTGGCCATATTGTTTTTCTTTGTAGTTATTTTATTGCTCTTTTTTGTTGTTTGGTTTGTCTTTCTGGCCAGTTTGTGTAATTTGTTGTCCTTGTGGTCATTTTGTTGTTGTTGTTTTGATTGTTTTGAAGTAATTTCTATCTTTTGAAGTTAGTTTTTGTGGCCCTTTGTAGTCATTCTGTTTTTCATTTGTGTTGTTTTGTGTATCTTCATGTTTGGTTTATGTTTGTTTGTCTCAAATGTTGATATACTTTAAACTGGCACATCAGACAGAGGCTTTGATCTTTGGAAAAAGTCAGTAAAAAGTCGAATTTTAAAGGGGACCTATCATGCAAAATGCACTTTTGTACGTCTTTTATACATGAATATGTGTCCCCGGTGTTCCAGGGAACTCACCAAGTGTCAGAAAACACAACCCTCTCTATTTTCCTCCATACCCAAATCTCTAAAAAAGGGGCTGCAACGGATCTGATAAAAACTGATCCAGATTTGAACACTGTCCTGACGTCAGGACGGTGGCGCTACGGCTATTGGGCCAACTCCACCAATCAGGAGGAGACAGCCACGGCCATTGCCGTTCGAAAGCGCTGGAGACGTTGTAGTACATATGCCAGGCCAGTAGATGGTGCTGTTCTGCCCTGATCTGCCCTTACAAACACAGAGCTAAAAAAGTGCAAATTGAGCAAAATGAGGCATGGCTAAAATGCATGATCTGTTTGGTATTTTGAAAAAAAAAAAGTATAAATATGCCTTATATAGGTATGGTCCTACACTATATTATTATAATATAGCATGATAGGTCCACTTTAAAATTCAAAACAAATACTTGAATCCTGCTTTCTCCACCTGCCCCCACACAACTTACATGTTTTACAGTTTTAACATTTGGAATTGTAATTTTACCTTATGAAGCACTTACTAACTGTAGATTGCAAATGTTTAGAAATTAAATAGTTTGTGTTTGCAAATCCAGTAGGCTACTTTTTGTTTTCATGATTAATGTAAGATCATGGTTTAAAACTGTCTTCTCTGTTTTTATTTCAGAGTTGTAAGAGTAGTTAAATTTAAAAATGGTTGTAACAGGTGAGATGGAGTCCAATGTTACGGAGCCGGAGAGCTTTTGGGTAGGACACGCTCCTTTTTATCCTGTAAATCATGTTCATTAGATCCTTCACGGTCGTTGACGTTCCATCCCATCTCATATGCATCATCAGAAAAGACATTTCACATCTTAAAAGTATGACAAAAACCCAAAACATGCTTTAACAACGAAAGCTTATTCTAACTTTTCACCGGAAAGCAAATAAGCGGAATTCCCAGAGTGTCAAACTCATTAAATATTATGTGCTAGCAATGACAAAGATATATACGTTCTTGTTTTATTGAAGTTCTGCATATTAAATATGAAATAAAACGTTTTCCAGCAATTCCTCCAGGAGATGGACCCGGTGTGGACCACCACTGTCCTGCTGGTGCCATGTGTGGTGGTGCTGACAGCTGGATTGTTCTACCTCTACAGCACGGTCGTGGGTCTATTGTCCAAAACATCTGTACGCAATAAAGTGGTGGTCATAACCGACGCCTTATCTGGGCTTGGAAAAGGTAACATGCGTCGTTTCGTATGTATTAAAGATTCGTTTAAATTAAAGATTCGTTTGAATTAGTTTTTAATGTCTTTTTTTGCGAGACTCTAAAGTCTTGAAGTCTCATGTATTGGTAAAGAGAAGTTTGAGATTTGGAGATATTTTGTATCCATAACATATCTTCTTTCAGACTAGTTGAACAAAAAAAACATTTAGGTGATTATTTTAATAACTTTTTTTGTGTCCTAAAATCACCAGAGGTCTTTATTAGATAATGCCTCATTTGCATATTCACCTGTATTGTGAACACAATGTATGACTTTCACAATACAGTATCTTTAAGGCTGTTTTCTCAAAATGAGTTTTCTCCACTTCACTAGCATTTGAATAAACAAACCTTTCCAGTGTTATTTTTAATCCATATTATGCAGGTTTTTACCAAAGGCCTTGTTTATTAATCAGAGACCCGAATTATCTTAAAACAAAAAAGGGTCTGAAATGCATTTTTATGGTTGTTTTCAGAATTGTTTTGATATATCCAGGGATTATAAGATATATCTAAAACCCCCTCTGTAAAAACCTTTGACTGTAATTTGTCAACAAAATGTTCAATGGTCAGATTACTTTTCTGAAAATGAATGGAAATGTAGCACATCTTTTAGAAGGTAATGCTTAATTTGCATACCTACCCCTGTTATATTTTGGACCTACTCTTACAACACATTTTCTTAGATTGTTCATGTTTGCACCACCATACACCAAAGCAAATTCATTGTATGTGTAAACGTACTTGGCAGTAAACTTGATTCTGATACCTCTAATATGAATTTAATGTAAGTCATCAACTTGTGAAATGTCATAGTGATATCTATATGTTAAATGTTTTACCCTGTTCACCTGTAGTGTCTCTGCTCTATCAATGCAGAATGTGCAGATATGTTTCACAAAGGCGGAGCGAGGCTCATCCTCTGTGGGAAGAGCTGGGAGAAACTGGAAGAGCTTGAAGATGATTTGGCAAATGCCTCAGACCCAACTTTGGTAAGTACTAAAACAAGTAACAGACACTTTTTATATGAAATAAGTCATACTATGCTCATTTTCAGGTTCATATTTGTATTGTATTCCTCTACTGGGACCTGTCTACATGCTTTCATGTTCAAAAAGGTGTTTATTTTTCTCATACTGCCTGGTTTCACCCTCTGAAACCAGAGCCCAGTCTGCTCTAGGCTAGCTTGCCGGCTCTGTTGTGATTGGTCCACTGCTAATAGAAGCACAAGTGTTTTGTACTGATGTCATTATGTTATGGAAGTAAACAAAGAAGTCACTAAAATGAAGACATAAAGTAAGCATACATTTAGTTGAGTAGAAGTGTAAAGTACCAGAAAAGGGATGAAGTAAAGTCCGTGTTCATCTCTGTTTCTCAGACGTTTCCCTCCAAACTGGTGCTGCTGGATTTTGGAGACATGGACAGCCTGCCGGACGTGATCTCAGAGATCCTGGAGTGTTACGGCTGCCTGGACATCGTCATCCTGAACAGCAGCTTGAAGGTGAAGGCGCCAGCACAGACCGTGTCTTTGGAGATGGACAAGCTGCTGATGGACAACAACTACTTCGGACCGGCCACGCTCGCCAAAGGTAGAAGCTGGAGACACAATTAGTATGTTAAAGTATGACACAGTGTTGTTGTAAAGGCTGGGACATACAGCACTGGTCAAGTTTGGTGTAGTGTGTATCAGCAGAAAAAGTTTTCAGACCTTTTACATTAGTGAAAGTACCAATAGTGGAGAAGTACTCTGTCACCAGTTAAAGTAAAGCTTTTAAATCTAACTAAAGGTACACATGTATAACCATGAAACTACACCTAAACTACTAAAAACATTCACGCCGATTGGGCAATTACAAAATAATATTGTATATTTTGATATTATAATGTACAATATAATATTGATTCCTTAATGTGTTTTATTTGTATTCTTTATTAGCTGATAGCTTGTGAATTTGCACTTTTTTTAAATTTTATATTTGATTATCCTATATACTAAATGTTAACTTTCAAGGGATGTAACAAGATTATTGAATATTAACAGTTTTTCTTAGCTAAGCCCCCATTTTTACTGCACTTTTGCTTCTTGTTGTTCACAGTGTTGAAATATTTGTGTTGCAGGTTTGCTGCCCTCCATGATCTGCAGGAGGACGGGTCACCTGCTGCTGGTCAACAGCATCCAGGGCAAGCTGGCCATGCCTTTCCGCACGGCATGTGAGTTCAGAGCGTTATGAAGGGAAATGCTTTTCTTCAATTATTATACTTGGTGCTACTTCACAGAAAGCACTGGTCAACATTAGTCTACCATTATATTATAACTCACTAAATCAGGTCAATACACATGTACCTTTTTGCCACAGTAGCAGCATGAAATGTGTGGTCTTAATTTAGACCCAATTAAATGTAATAATACAAAAAGTGAAATAAGGCATTAGTTATTTGACATATTCATGAAAACAAAAACAAACAATAGACCTGTTTGGGAAATAAATGAAACCCAGTCATTTTTACCCATTAGCAAATACAGAGTTTTCAGTAAATATGGTAGCAATTTCGACTTAATCTCACTATCAAAAGGCTTTTTCCATTTTCATTTCCAGTCTGTGAGAGAACTCCCATGCTAGGAGTGAAAATTGAATATTTTTATTGTATTTATTCCGTTTATTTACGTCAAATGTATGCTTGTAAGTGGTAAATAAAAATGCTATTTTAACATTTTACATTTAATTAAGTCTGGCAAATGCTTTCATAAGTATGGAAATATAATATTCTCCTTGTTTTTGTTTGCATTATTGTATTAGCACTTAAAAATGAGTTAAAACTAAAAATGGCTGTGGGTTTAAAGATGTTTTCCTTGGTGATTTTGACCAGACTCAGCCTCTAAACATGCCGTCCAGGCCTTCTTTGACAGCCTGAGATCTGAGGTGGAGGAGTATGGCATCTCCGTTAGCACCATCAACCACACCTTCATCTCTGCATCGATCGAAGAGGCAGAGACACCCTCCAAATCCATCTGCTCATGTGAGGAAAATCAGAGGGAAAAAGCCATTATTTGTAATAATATATAGAACAGAAAATATTTCTTTCAAAATGTAAAAAATTAGACAAATCTTGCATTTAAGGAAATGTACTTTGCTTTTTGGGGGTTTCCCTTTCCTGTAGTGTTTTGTATAGGTTTTAGTGCATGTGAATGGTCTGCAAAGGCTACAATCGCAAAGTTTCCTCCAGAGGGAGCTTCTCCCCCCCTGCCTGAAATGCCATTGGACTCCTTTGTTTACTTCTGTAACATAGTGACATAACTATACGCAAAACTTGCGCTTCTATTAGCCAGTGCTCCAACACATTGTTCTTGATAGGCTAAGGGGCGTGACATCTCTTATACCCCTTTCACACCAAGGCTTTTCCCGTTCTAGCTCCGTGCTAGAGCTTTTCTGGTTCAGAACCGGTTCTTCGGTTCAGCTCCCGCTCTGTTCACACCGCTCAGAGTCCGACTGGTGCTGCGTCATTGCGTCATCGTTTGCGTCATGACGTAACCATTTCCGTGCCTGCTTCATAAAGCCAAACCGCGCGGAAACCCCTCACATCGACAACAACAACAGTGGCAGATTGTATTGAAGCGCTACTCGTTGTGGTTTTGCTCTGTCGAAACGAAATGGAACAAATGGGACGACTTTACTACCAACTTTACAGTCGTTACATGCTACATTCAAGACTTTTTTACAATCATCATCATCAACTTCAACGACGATTCGTTAGGAGAAAGAAGGTAAATATACGTCCTATTCGATGGCGTTAGAGCTAGCTGTTGTTAGCCTCTGCATGCGCCAAGCTCAAAATACCCAGCTTTGCAGCATTCATTACTATGGTATAACATTAAAACTGATTCTCAATGTTATTTCCACAGATCATGTTGAAGCTGGCGGAAAGGCGGATGTCGCGTGTTATTTGGACACAGCCCAGATCTTCCGACTGATGGGACACCATTGCTTCAGACTTCTCCCCTCTGCAATTCATGCAGAATTTCCGCGTGTCCAGGGAGTCCTTTGACTACATCTGCAACCAGGTCAGCGGCGTTTTGGGGAGAAGAGACACAAATTACCATCTGTGTATACCCAATAGAAAACGGGTTGCAATTGCCCTCTGGAAGCTGGCCACCGGAGGTGAATACAGGACCATCAGCCATCTTTTCGGGGTAGGCCTAAGCACCGTTTGCCTCTGTGTTCAGGATTTCTGCAGGGCAACCATGGAAATGCTGCTTCCACTACATATCAAATTTCCTGATGTGGAGAAGTTGGTGGAAATGGCCACTTTTTTCAAAAACCGTTGGAGAGCACCACAGTGTGTTGGTGCAATAGATGGAAGCCACATCCCTATTTTAGCACCACAAAATTATCCCAAGGACTATTATAACAGAAAAGGATGGCATTCTGTTGTTCTACAGGCTGTTGTTGATGGCAGGGGGATGTTCTGGGATGTGTGTGTTGGCGACCCAGGTAGTGTACATGATGCTAGAATGCTAAAACAATCCAATCTTTGGGTGGCTATCAGTGATGGAGTGTTGCTAGGCCAAAACAAAATGACCATCTCTGGCTGTGATGTGGGACATTACCTGATTGGTGACCCAGCCTATCCAATGCAAAGATGGCTAATGAAACCATTTTCGGACACTGGGAGACTGACCCCTGAACAGCACACCTACAATTACAGGCTGAGCAGTGCACGGTCGGTTGTTGAGATGGCTTTTGGAAGGCTAAAAGGAAGATGGAGGTGCCTCCTAAAAAGGAACGACTGCGAGCTGGAGCTCAGCAAAATAATGACAGTGACTTGCTGTGTACTACACAACATATGTGAGGAACATAGTGACAACTTCACTGAAGATTGCCATGAACGTCTTGTGTACAACCAACCCCCTTTACACCCCTGTCCAGATAATGGTAGACAAGAAGGAGCTGACGTTAGATCCGCATTGATGGACTATTTCAACATGGAGGACCACTAATATTACTGCAGTTAAACCTGATCTATCATGTCTCTTTTTTTTACAATAAAATCACTGGATCAGACTTGAATTGTGTTTATTTTGTATACAAATCACAGAATCTAGATACAAACAGGTATGAACAATATTCTTATAGAAAAAGTGCATACCCAAACGGTTTAGACTATATTCTTATAGAAAAAGTGCATACCCAAACGGTTTAGACTATATTCTTAACTCAAATACACAGTGGGCCAAAATTAAAAAATCAGTACTAGTCGAGGGCCGGACTGGTTCAATGTTTATTGCAAAACTCATTGCACATATTAAACATGGAACTAATAGCTTAAATGATTGCCTATAAAAACAACATTACACATTAAATAATCAGTTGGATTCATTTCTTATGGCTCTATCTGCAGTCATTTCTTTCACAACATGGTCACCTCTACCAGCCAAGCAAGCCGTGGTTGTCCAGCTGGAGTCTGTCGAATATGCTGGAAATTGGGGACTACTAATATTTCTGCAGTTAAACTTGATCTAATTGTATCATGCCTATCCTTTTTTTCAATAAAATCAATGGATCAGACATATGACTTTTGTTTATTTTATATACAAATCAAAGACAAGTATGGACAATATTCGTATATAAACAAGATTTATTCAAAAAAAGTGTGGAGAATATACTTTATATACTATAATAATGTGTTAAAAAAAAAGAACGTGTGTTAAAAAAAAGGTATGAACAAAAAAAGTATGAACAATTTACATACAAAAATAAGGTCAGCTCTTGTTGTTGGTCTCCATCACCTTCACAATCCTGTCTACCAAGCCAAGCATTGAGTGGCTGTTCAGCTCAATTCTGCTCAACACCTTTAGGAACTCAGTATTGGCAGTATGCACCTCCTGAAGCATCGCCTGGCCCTGCTCCAGTAGCTTTTCATCCCTCACGTCACTTTTCTCCATATACATCAGAAGGCCAGATGACGAATCCCGCTTCCTTTTAACTACAAAGGGAAAAATAATAAAGTCAACACAGTATTCATGACATTTTATGAGATGTATATTATATACTGTGTAATGAAATGTTGTATTGTTATTATGGCTGCAGTTGCATAACTTGAACAACTACTACAATGACTATGCCATGATAAATGCACATGGCAACAGGGAACAGTATTACTATAATGATCACTGTAAACCTTACCCTGTTTGTTTCGGCCCACTGGCTGGATTAGGTTCACCAGACATTCCTGGGAAGAGCTGCTTGCCGTAAGAGGAGACCCTTCCATCCGCATTGGCGAGCTACACGCCGACGGTAGTGGTGGTTCCGACACAGTACGCTCCAAACCAGATATTTCTGTAAACACAATGAACAAAAGTAGCCCGTCAACAAATCATAAATCGTTAGTGAGAAGAAAGAAGATACATTGGAGGAGTTAGCTGTCTTTGCCATGGGGATACCTTTGTTTATTATTGTTAGCATTAGCATGCTAGCGCTATTATTGGTTTGGATGCACATCCGGTAGCTGTAGTAGCTCAACTTTAGCTTTATTGCCAGGTCTGTCGATAGCTAGATGGTTGTAAAACAAAAAGTCACAAACAAAACAAATCGGTAATGCATAACTCACCGTCCAATGAGCTCCGCACATTCAGCGACTCGTCCTGCAACACAATCGACGAGAGAGAAAGCGAGTTCACCGTGGATCCAAAACCACTCGTCGGTCTGTCTCCGAGGACCGAGTCTGAAGCAGTGTCCCACCAGTCGGAAGATCTGGGCTGTGTCCAAATAACACGCGACATCCGCCTTTCCGCCAGCTTCAACATGATCTGTGGAAATAACATTGAGAATCAGTTTTAATGTTATACCATAGTAATTAATGCTGCAAAGCTGGGTATTTTGAGCTTGGCGCATGCAGAGGCTAACAACAGCTAGCTCTAACGCCATCGAATAGGACGTATATTTACCTTCTTTCTCCTAACGAATCGTCGTTGAAGTTGATGATGATGATTGTAAAGAAGTCTTGAATGTAGCATGTAACGACTGTAAAGTTGGTAGTAAAGTCGTCCCATTTGTTCCATTTCGTTTCGACAGAGCAAAACCACAACGAGTAGCGCTTCAATACAATCTGCCATTGTTGTTGTTGTCGATGTGAGGGGTTTCCGCGCGGTTTGGCTTTATGAAGCAGGCACGCAGATGACGCAATGACGCAGCACCAATCACAACAGAGCCGGCCAGCTAACCAATCAGAGCAGACTGGGCTCTGGTTTCAGACAGAGGGTGAAAAGAGGTGCTGCAGCACAGGCAGTATGAGAAAAATAAAGAGCGTTTTGAACATTAAAGCATGGAGACATGTCACAGTAGAGCCACCAAAAATAAATATGAACCTAAAAAAAGAGCATAATATGGCCCCCTTAATTGAATTCCACCACCTGTATACAACAAAAATGTACAAATAAATAATTGTAGTTAAATGTAAACTGTAGTTAAGTTACTTATGGTGAGACTATGTATTAAGTATGGGTGCTGCAATATACTGGTATATTCAATAATGTATTATTTTATATTTTGCAGTGTTGTACAGTAAGAAGCCTCTGGGTGTCACTCCAGAAGAGGCAGCGACTGAGATCGTGAAGACACTGAGCAACAAGAGGAAAGAGGTCCTGATCGCTCCCTCGCTCCCAAAGATGGCTGTCTACGCCAGGTCCTTCTTCCCCAACGTGTTCTTCGCCGTGATGGCTGCAGGAGTGAAGCACGCCGAGGCCTCTGAGAATATGTAGAGCTGTAGCAGAGAAGAAAATATGACATGAGATTTACCGCTGAAGGTGTAACAAACCGGTGGAAATGGGAGTCATGTTTTAACAATGGCAGTCCCAAATTTGACCATGCAGAAAAACCAAAAATAATCTGTTCTTTTTTTTGTTCCCATAAATAAATATTTTCAGCTACAATTAAGATTTGGCTTCATTGACGATAGCATCTAAACCATGCTAGTGTGGTTCTTACATGTATTGACAGATATTTTATTTGAAAATTGTAAAATGAAAAAAGAACAGGCTGCAATTCAAAAGACACTTACTGAATTTGATGTTGAATTACCAGTTTTTCCATGAAAAAGAATTGTCTTCCAGTAAAACATACCCCACTTAGTATGTTCTAACTACATTTAAATAATGTATCAATACTGTCAACCTAATTATTCAAATGACTGACATTTACAAATAAAGTTTTGTCTCATGTTATCTTTTTTTTCCTTCCTGGTTTTGTCCAATTATCTTTATCTTTTTATGATGTTATATTGTGATGTCATCAGATTATGTAATCAATTTACATTATCATACATCATAAAAAAAATACAATATTATTGTATTCAAACCGTTCAAAATGTGAATTATGAGTTGCGGTTTTAACAAAGGTAGATTGGTGCAGTCACTGAGACGTGCTATGGTTTTGAGCTGGATAAAAAGGAGGTTCTGACGATCCGGTTGATGCCGAAAATGACTTGTGAATTTGTTGGAAGCGAGAGTTGAATTTGTAATGGTTAGCCGGAGTTTTGATTGATTTTGGTGTGGGGTTTTATAGCAATGATAAGCATTTCAGATTGATCACAGTTGAGTTAATTAATGTATGTAAGGCAGTTGATGAGAGGGGAGAGGGTTGCAGTGGATTTTGTTTAAATCTAGAGCTGGACATCATTGGTAAAGAAGTTGAAGAGGCCATGGTGGCGTATGATATTGCCAAGGTCTATCTAGGAGGTAGAGAATGAAGAGGAGAGGATCAAGCACCCAACCCTGAGGGACGCCTTGGGACAGGAGAGGGAAGGAGAGGTGATGTTGAGGGACGATTCAAGACCAGAGAGAAGAATGGTGTGGTTGAAAGCTACAGTAAGGTTCTGCAGGGTAAGGATGCTGTGGTGTCCAGAAAATTGGAGAGTAGCATGTTGTCGGTGACTCTGAGGAGGGCTGTTTCTGTGCTGTATTGTGAATGGAAACAAGATTGGAAAATGGTTCGGACAGGTCGTTGTAGTTGGTTGATAGTTTTGACAGAAAGGGGAGATGGGCCAGAAATTACCCATGATGTCAGGGTTAAGTCATGAGTTTGCTATGTGTATTATTTCACTGTAAAAAAAAAATATCACTATATTTTACATTTGAATATGAGTAGATGTATTGTCATGGTGGAACATTTAAATCAAAAAGTAAATTATAAGAAATGTATCTGTACTTGTCTTTGTGGATTTAAAATACAAATTAAAGTACGTTTGTGTAAACCCTTGTCATGTTAATGTTGTTCTCTAATTGTTTTATTTCATTTTTAATTGGAAATTATTGGAAATTTATTTTTCAGTTTATTGCGAAGTGAAGCAAAGTTTTTCCCTGACAAACCTTAATAAACTTTAGAAATCAGAGAATATATTTAAAAAAAAAAAAAATTCTACCAAATGTAGGGTTTTGCTTGTGACATTATTTCTAAAAGATTATTTTCATTATAATTTTTAATCTTAGAGAATATCCAAGTTTTTTTGTCCACAAATGTGGGACTTTAAAGGTGGGGTAGGTAATTTTGGAGAAACCAACTCGAGTGCGCTAAAATTTGAAAATACACAGCCGGAAAAAATCTGCCACTTCCTTACAGAGCCCCTCCTCCAACACACACGAACGTGCACATGACCAATGAGGGCACGAGATAAGCTTGTGCACAGATGGAAGGCTGACAGGCAGGTAGGCCATCCAGTTATTTTAGCCGGGCCGGCTAAAATGATTGGTCGTGCTTTTTACAGTACTACGGCTTCCACAGATTAATTTTTTTAATGGATTTTTGGTCAAAGCATTTAAGATATTCATTGCTATCGGGATGTTAAGAGCATTCCATGGAATATAACAAAAAGTGTATCTCGAGCCGGTTTCTCAAACTTACCTACCCCACCTTTAATATTGGAAGTTTAAAATTGTGTTTTACTGTCATCCATCCTTTTTTTAAATGTATTAATAGTATTACTAGTATTACTGTTATATATTGTTGTATAGATTATGTAAATAAATAAAACAATTAAACACATTAACGTTATAAAACAATATATATGTAATTGCATTTTAATAACCTCTGTTTGTTCTGTAAAGTGGAGATCAAAGAAAGGTTATGGATAAGTTAATCATTATCTTTTTCTAGCATGTGGCGCCCCCTTGTGGTCTGTCTTTACAACAACCACTATTACATGCTGCTTAGTTATTATACGTGTCTTTTTAATGTAGGCTATAAATGGCATTTAAAATCTTCTCCAGACTCACCTCGTTAAACCTCCAAATTAAGGGTCCACAGACTGCCTTCAGGGCGTTAAGCTCCGGCTGCAGTTTATCGGTGGAACACGACCGACAGAACCGGCGCTTCACCGTCACTCAGGGCAGCGGGGCAGGTAAGCACATAGCCGAGCATGACGCTCCTCAGCCCGGGGAAATCCTGTAAGAGAGCCCGGTGTCTACTCGCGGCCTACTAGAACACATACATCTATGCGATTGATTAGTTCACCGTTAGATTAAACATGTATTTCTTTAAAGATAATGAGTTCAATTTTACATTTATATTGGCAGTTTCGTTTTTGTGAGACAATAACACCAAGCGAAACATAATCTAAAAATAAGGGAATTTACTGTAACTTTGTCAATGGTAAACGTTTCGCAGCCCATATGTACGATTTGTAATTGTTATGATGTGTTTATATCCACCTAACAGTTCGGCATATATATCATTAGCAAAGGTGACACATTTCAGCATAGTGTTGGCTAGTAAGTAACAGTAGAACCGCTGAAGCCGTCTAGAAGGGCACACTTAAAAGTAGCTATTTGCGGAGGGAGTTTTATGGAAGACAATTTACGCCAATGTGATTAAAAGCAGGGTTGCCAACTCTCACGCATCTGGCGTGTGACACACGCTTTCACTCTCAATCTCACGCTCTCACGCTGCCCAAACTATTCTCACGCCAAAAACAAGAATACCGAAGACTAGAAACGGTTTTGAAAACTTTTGTCACGTAGTGATCATCTTCTAAATAAAACATCTTTGATAATGTCTTCTGGCCAATCAGAATCACGATAACGGCGTGGTGTTGTTGCAGGAAGTCCCGACGGAGAATACTTTTGCGGTAGTACATCTCTATACATCGATACAACATTACGTGTTGATAGAAATCAACACGTAATGAAATAAGACCCCACGGTTTGATGATTGATAGGTGTGTGGGTTGTCTTTCATTTTGACACACAGAACAATGGGGGCTATCCACCCTTATCCACAATGTAAAGTAATTCACACAGCCTCTTCCCTCTTCTCTCTGTGAGGAGCAGCAGGTTCAGCTTTCAGAACAAAGTCACAAAAAACTAAAATTAATTAATTTGTTTAAATATGTTGTGTAGTAATAGATTTATTTATTTTTCTTCTCAAGAGAGTACCAGAATGTGTATTTTATGTTAGTATTTCCAAAAATCTCCTGGGGGAGAATCCCCCCAGACCCCCCTGCAGGGGTTGGGTCTTCAGCATGTCAACTCTTTCACCTGTGGGGAAATTGCAGGATTGGCTCCAGGTCGCCCTTTTATTTACTGCAAGACAAATGTGCCTTTTTATTTCATACAGTTCAATTTGGATTGAGACAGGGAAATGATCTAAACCTCACGCGTGGCGTTTCACTGTCGGGGGGAGCGTGTATGTAATTACATTGCAAATACTGACTTGAGCCCCACCACTGTATGGGTTAGCCCTACCATAGATTACCCAACAAAAATACTCTGGAGCCGCAACTGCCGACCCGTATTGCGCATGCGCAGATCTAAAATCCAGTAGAAATGATAAAAAAGTAAAAGTCTGCTGCTTATTGTTCTACTAGGCCAAAATAGAGTCAAAGAGTATATGAGAGTGAGAGTGTGTTAATTAATATATTTGGCAGTTTGGAGTAAGTCTGTAGATTTGTTTGTGTGTGTGCATTTTTATTTATCGTACGATAAGTCAATTAATTGCTTATCGCGACAGGCACACAATAAAACAGTGGAAACAAACATGTTTGACTTTCATTAGTGAATGAAACTGTGTGCCCTTTATAGTCTGTGTCCATTATTGTGTATTTGTATATATTGTATATATATCCTATATGCTAAGGTCCCGCTGCTGACACGATAGCAGTCATTTCGTGCGCATATGTGTAATTAAACCGAATTAAACCCATGATATCAAAATCTCACTCCAGCCAGGTACCCAAAGTTGGCAACCCTGTTAAAAGACGAGCCTGTACATCTTTATAATGACACTGAGACTAGTTTCCCCACAATAATAAAAACTGTGTTTTTAAATGATGACACATTTCTTCCCTAAATAATTACTTCACTATCTCAAAATAAAAATAAACTTCCCAAAAATAATCACGTGTCTCAAGAAAATGAATTAGTTGTTCGAAAATAATGAGACACTTTCACCAAATATTCATGGTAAGTCATTATTTTGACCACGTTTTTTCTTATTATGGCTTACATCATTTTTTTCATTCAAGTTTTCATACTATTTATTTTTTTCTGGCAAAAATGGTCATGGACGTCTATCAAATGGGTAAGCAAAAGGCTTTTTTTGGTCTCATAGAATTTCACTTTCACCTCATGTCCCTCACCCAATTAGAATTCAAGAAAATATGAGCTAAATCAATAAATACTTAAGTAATTAAAAGTAAACAGTTGGATTCACATGTTTAATTCTCTTTTTAAGGGTCCTTTTTCTGATCCGAGTCATTTTAATTAAACACTGAGTCTTTCTCCTCCTGTTTCCCCAGGCGGCCATGCAGAGTGTGCAGTGCTGCACTACAAATTCACCGGAGAGAAGGAAGTGGACTTAGTGTCAACGTATGTTCCAGAGACATTTAGGGGCCAAGGTGTTGCTGCATTGCTGTCACAGGTAACTTAAACTTCATGCAGGCATGTGCAGGGTCTAAAAAGCTGTATTTAGCATATGTAATACTTCTTTTACAGGCTGCCATGGACTTCCTGGTTGAAGAACACCTCAAGGCTCACATCTCCTGCTGGTATATAAAGAAATACATTGAGGATCACCCGATGAAAACTTATAAAGAACTTGTGATCCCTTGACTGCAGCCAGATTGTGAAGAACAGCCAGTGATGCTACCTCAAATGATCTTTAACCAAAATCAGTCAAAAATAATCTGAATAGATATTTCAAGTTGTAAATTGTTGTTCGACAACCTGAATTATGTAAATTGATTTTTCATACCAGAAAGCACTTTTTAATATTTTGTCATCTTTAATTAGTTAATTCATAGTTTCTCACTAAGTATTACTATTTATTAATTATTTAATATTTGGAAAAATAAATGCAAATGTTAACCAGGCATAATGTTTGATTTTTTTTATAATTTCTGCAAAAATAATTAACACTTTGTGTCTCTGATGCAGAATAATGGGTGCTGAATATCATTTAAAAAAATGCTTGTAATGTAGTTGTCACTCTTCAGTAAAATTCTGCTAAAATGTAGCAACAACTCTTAAAGAATATGCATTTGTTGATGATTAAACATGATTTTCTGAGTATTATGGTATCTGGTGGATTATTTGCTGGATAGGTTACTTTGTCAGTATTGATAGAGCCAATCAAAACAAGTATAGATATAAATAAATATCTATATATAGTTGTTATTAAGTACTCTGTATCACAAAATAATATAATACCCGAGGCCAAAAAACTAAACCAATGGAGAAATGTAAATAAGTACAGTTAATAATGTACTGTATTTGAGTAATACATTTAGATACTCTAAGTCTTTACATTTTTCATCTTCAATAATACCTATACTTTATTATCAAATTATACATAAATGCATTTCTGTAAAATACAAACAAACCTTGCATATTTCAAGTACGCTCAAAAGACAATATACTTTTATTCCAATAGATGTCAGTCTTACTCCTTTATACTCTTATTTAACTGTCAATGTTAGATTTATATCTGAAATTAAAATATCTGCATTGCATTGATATGAAGTGTGTGAAAGCAACAGATGTTTGTTGGAGACAAAGTAAGTTTTTTTTTTTAACATTAACAACTAAAGCATGGAATTTTATTTTAGAAAAAATACATACAGGCAAATTGTTCATAATATGCACCATCAAACACTTGATAAATAAGCCTTTTTGATATCAATAAGCCCTCACCTTTTTATATTTGTCCCTGCATGTGCACAAAATGTAAATTTGGCTCCAGAGGAGAGATCATTAATACATTAATGAGCGATCCTCGTCTGATCCTCTGCGCTCCATATGAGCCGCATGATGAATAACAGTCAGGCTTACAACACTCACAGGCTGCAGACAGAAGACTTACTTTCTGTTGACATAAAAACCCCTCTGCTCAGATGTGTTATAAGGATTTTATGGATTATTACACAATGATAAAAGGCCTGCTTGTGCAAAACAGCTGCTGCTGCATCCTCTGTAGTTGTTGTGTGTCTTTTTGGGACTTCATAATATGTGTGTCTTGGTAGTCGTTTTGCGTCTTGACGTGTGTAGTCTTTGTGGTCATTATTTGTTCTTAAGTGGTTATTTTGCATGTTGTTGGTTGCCTTGATTTTTGTTTGTGTCTTTTTGTTTTCATTTTGTTGTCATCTTGTTGTCATTTTGTGTCTGATAGTGGTTGTTTTGCTTGGCTTTATGGTGGTCTTTTTTGTAGGTCATGTAGTAATTTCTTTGTCTTTGTGGATTTATGTGGTGTTATTGATTTGTGTGTCTCTGTGGTTGTTTTGTGTGTATTATTTGGTTGTTTTGCATGTTTTTGTGGCTTTATTTTTGCATTTCTGTATGGTGTGCTGTGTGTGTAGTTGTTTTGTCTTTTTTGCTTGGCTTTATGGTGGTATTTCTTTGGGTCTTGTAGTAATTGTTTCTCTTCATGGTTGTGTGTTTTGTTGTTTTGTGTGTCTTTGTGGTTATAGTTTGTGTCTTATTTGGTTGTTTCGCATCTTTTGATTGACCAACAAGAAATGGTAACCATCCAGTAATCCATCAATGATGTATAGTGCAATATGTTCTCACTCAGAACCACTGTCCAGCCTTTTGAGTACGTGACTAAGTCTTGTCCCAGAGGACAACACATGAGCAACATTTCCATGCATCTTGACTTAAAAAAAGGCCAAAAGCAGAATATCTTTGAAGTTAAAACATAAATAATCCATGCCGCAGCAGCAGGCTGCACATCCTGCAGCTTGTTACAGATTAGTGTGAAGGCTATGAAATTGCAGCCCTCTTCCCTTCCTCCCACAAATAGAATCGCATGGAAAGATTTGATGAAATGCATGTTGCATCAAAGCCGACCATGTAACATTATTCACATAAAAAAAGAATCTGGGCTGTGGCCTCACAGGACACACATTTGATGTGTGTCAACAAAACAAAAAACACTCCTGTATTAGAAATGTTAATCCAGGAAACAAGAGTCAATCTGGAACATCAGCGCTGAAAAGTGTTCCAGTGGGACACGGGGGCAGGGACTCTTTAACAGTACACCTCTCCTTGGTGTTCTGTTCCATCGTCCATCTGCACCATGTACGTAGTTCCTGTGGAGGGTTTGTGGCCGTTGACCGGCAGTTCCAGCTTTGCCTCGGCTTCAGCGGGTACGGCCGTCAGGTACATGTCCCACATCTGCTCGGGGAGCTGCTGCTCCAGCATCTTCTGCTGGATCAGCAGGCTCTTCTCGATGTTCCGCCGCTTGTATTTGAACTCTACGATGGTCTTTGTGTATCTATTGAGGGCCGTCACTGCAGAGCCCATGCAAGTGCCGAAGGAGCCCCACGCTAAACTGCAGAGAGGTTTGGAAACAGACAGGGTACATTTACAGGGAGGTGTTTTTACTGTGCATTTTTATCAAGAAAAGTGACAGAGAACTTGGATTTCTTCTTTTTGTTAAAAAGGATTTTAAAGAATCAACTGTATATATATATATATATATATATATATTTATGCTGATTTCTTAAGGAAAATATTTTTCATTTCAGTTTTCAGTCAAAATAAGGAAAGTTCTTACACATAAGACCAGCTGTAGTCCCAGGTCTTTGGCCTCCAGTCTTCTGGCCCCATCGCCACAGCCAGCTGGAAAATGGTGGTAAACATCATGTGGGCCACCATCCCACAAAGGCCTGAGAACATGTGGAAACCAGAGATAGTAATATTAAAATATATTAATAAAAAGTAATTTGTGCATTAACAAGGATTCTCATTTTAAAAAGCACAAAGTGACACATACTGCTCGAATCTACTGCTGCCAAGCAAACGAGACACCAGCAGTGTAATAAACAATTAGTTCAATTGTATTACAGCATCTCCAAAAGTTGTGGAAGACGTATTGATTATCTTTACTTTGGTAAAAGAGAGAACAAGGGGATAGAAAGTCAGAGACAACGTCCGGCTAAGATTGTTTTGACTAAGATTGATGAGTCATCAAAATGACTGATCTGTAGATAAAGAGGCTTACTGCAGGCGCCCTGTGCAGGATCAATGTGGGAAGAGAATGATGGCCGCAATGTGGACACTTTCTCTGTGTCCTGCTGGTATCAATATGATCTGTTACTCTTGGACCAGGCAGGACATCAGATTGGTCTCCAGCTTCCTTGCTCTCCAGTATCAGCGTATTGAATTTCCATCCATTTCCAAGTTCATATTAGTATTTAGTGCCTCTACTGTTACTGCCTGTGCTGCAGCACCTCTTTTCACCCTCTGTCTGAAACCAGAGCTGAGTCTGCTCTGATTGGTTATTGGATTTTAGCCTTTGCAGACCATTTACATGCACAAAAACCTATATAACACACTACAGGAAAGTGGAAACCCAAAAGCATAACAGGGCCCCTTTGAAATATTAACAAGTAACTAAGTCATTAAAGGAGTAGAAGTCAAATGTTTCTTGAAGTTAAAACACTGAAGTAATTCACAAGTACCTAAAATTGACCTTTGATGATAATGATTCTGGGGATTTAAATTGACATTTTATTATTTCCTGTATTTTTTTTATTGTTTAAATTAGTTTCGACTGCATATTGCATTGTCAGAGGATCCTGGGATTTAAGATGTTCTAGGCCAACAACCACGCTGTAGCTGCCTTTGAAAATAAATCCTCTGAATCCTGAACTTTGAACCTTAAGAAACAAATATTTACAGAGAGTATAAATACACTGCGTGAATGTGAATGTGGTGGAGGTGGCGCTCTCTCATGCAGCAGCCTGCTTCTCTACAGCTGCTTTTCTTGGGATTAACTGGTAACAGCAGGGGGGGGGATGGGTGTCCGGGGAGGGGGGGTGGAGGGAGCTCCTCTGGGCAGGTCTTGGCACAGCCCAAAACCGCAGATCCAATCCGATTAGTCCACAAACCAGCAAATCCTCCGAGGTAGAGAGTGCACGCGCTGCAGTGAGCCGCTGCACACTGACCTGCTGCCCTGCTCCTTTTTTCTTTTACAATACATGTATCTGCTGCTACTCTCAACACCCATACTTCAACACTCACTCTGTGTGTGTGTGTGTGTGTGTGTGTGTGTGTGTGTGTGTGTGTGTGTGTGTGTGTTTGATGCCGCTTAAACTTCAGTTGTTGTTTTTTTAAACCTATTGTTTGTTCATTTTTGTACGACTTTTGTGTAAATAAACATAAATATGATTTCAAGAAACTAAATATATGCAGGATTTTCCTCATTTATTACAAACTGCGCTTTTCCTGTCGAAACATAATGTGCAAAGATTTAATTTAACTCCGTTTAAGATCAGCCGATTCCTGTAGCCACCTGAACGGAGTTATTAGATACATGAAAAATAATTGAGGACAAATGCCCCCTTTACACATCCCCCCAAAAACCACAAACGTACCAAACAAACAGAAACAGAAACAGAAGGCACTTTAATCGGTACTGTTCTTAAACTCAATTTAGTATTAGCAAACCCAAGGGTCACAAAAGAGATTGATCAATATATAATCTTTTTTCTTCTAACATATTGACTATTTTCTTGCAATATTAGGACTGTTTCTAGAAATGTTACAACTTTTTTTGGAAACATAATTCTAGAAATATAATTTTCTCTGGAAATGTGACTTTTTATGGGAAAGTTTTTTTCTGAAAATAATACAATTGTGTATGCAGTTTAGCAAAAATGTAACCTTTTCTGTAAAAATAATTTGGCTTGTGAAACTTTTTTTATTTTTTTATTATTACACTTTGTCCTGTAAATTAATAAATATATATTACTGGAAATCTCAGCTTTTGCACTTCCTAAACCTGCTTTCTGCGGGAAAATTATCATTTATTATTTATATTATTAAATCAATCCTCAGAAACCAGATGGTCAAAAAACTAAATGATCTTAGATTAGCAATTGTTGGACCCTATGTTTTTGGAAGGATATTGCACTAACAGTTACATCCTAAAAAGTATGTAAAGACCGATTTTTCTTTTCATAATAAAACAATTCCTGACACATTGGATTTGTATTTGTTTTTTAATACTGCTTCACTGTATGTCCAAATACTTAAAAAAAACATTCCTATCAGCCTCAGCAGTACTGTGTTTAATGGTAATTAGCGAATTGGTGAACATGCTGAACATCATGTTGGCATTAGCACTGTGAGCATGTTAGGGACTCTTGTTGGTTTTTGTTGTTGTTTTGTGTAAGTCTTTAAAAATATCAAAAAATGGAAGGGTCAGTGTTACCTGACAGGGCGGTGCACAGGGCAGCGAAGGCACTGAGCTTCAGCTTGTTCATGATGCTGAAGCAGGGGCACTGCTCCAGGGTCATCAGAGCCCCCCCGGCGAAGAGCAGCGTGAGATACAGACTCTCGGCCACGATACACAACCACAGCACTCCTGGAAACAACGGAAACATGGGATTAGGCTGTGCTGTGTCCTCAGAATAATACCCTATCCTCAGGAATAATCCCACTTGTCTGCTCCTTTTAGGTCTTGAGATCTGAATCTGAGCAGATTCATAAACAAGGGCAGCGGCTGGTGCTATGTATATTACATGTATTTATTAAGCTGCTTTGTTGGTTCTAACAAGCTTGTAAAGGTGGGAAAACTCGGTAAATGTGTACGGTTTTGTTCTGTTATTTATTTTTTCTTAATGAAATGCAGAATCTTGGATCCTTTAATTAAATAAAAGTATAAATAGTCTTAAAACACTGTAAGTAAACGGTAAACTAAAGTAAAGGCATACAAGTGAAAATACAGAATTGAAAATGTTACCTAAGTATAAGTTCCAGTGTCAGCAAAATGTCCCTTTAAAAAAAATGTTTTCATTATTACTAGCAGCAATGCTCGTGTTGTTTTTGCCTTTGGATAAAGCTGAGGTCTTACTTGATACACTAACCGGACCTACATGGCATGGCAGTACATCTTTGCAATTTATGATTACATCAATTGTGTGCAATTACAGCAATTTGCCCACTTGTATGCATGCACATACTTCATATACTCCTTGACTCTTATAGTGAGTTTACACCGGACGCCAAGCACATTTTTGCTTTGTCATGCTTGTGCAAGTTTGACCACAGCAACATTTGTATTTACTTGCTTCACTCAAGGTAGACCCACCTGAGAGGAGGCAGGGCTAATCTCCATTTTCATATAGATACTAACTAGCTATCGCCAAAATAAACACTGCTGCTGCTTTGTTGTGGAAGTCCCTGATATGTAGGGAAACCAAATGTGTCAAGTCTTGGTTCATAACACCATCCGAGACACAAACAGTGATTTAACCAAGCTGTATGCAGGATTCAAATTATGTGGGAGCCAATGGGAGCTGAGCTCCCATAAGGAGGGGTCTGAGCTCCCACGGACGCAGTGAAATCATACATCTGTGGGGGTCGCTAATACATTACCAACAACCATTATTTTAATCACAAATAATGCATGTGTCAATGTAATGAGTATTATTTACGTTAACGAGGTAAATAGGCTAAAGAAAAAGACGTTTTCCAAAAGAACTACGCATCTCTTGAATGACAATATGCCTGCACTGCACCTCCAAGGTGTGCAATACATTATTGAGCAATCTATGCCTGTGAGCGTGCTGCGCGAGCCGAGATGATGTGTGTGTGCGTAGTTGAACCTTTTCATATTTAAGTTTGTAGCAAGTGTGTGTGTGTGTGTGTGTGTGTGTGTGTGTGTGTGTGTGTGTGTGTGTGTGTGTGTGTGTGTGTGTGTGTGTGTGTGTGTGTGTGTGTGTGTGTGTGTGTGTGTGTGTGTGTGTGTGTGTGTGTGTGTGTGTGTGTGTGTGTGTGTGTGTGTGTTAGTTAGTTTTAAAGACCCCCATGGAGCTCAGTTTATAACTCGAACCCTGGCTGTATGTATCTAGCAAGTCACAACCCAGCTGAATCTATCTTGTTGGCTAGAGTGATATGAACCAAACATTGACATGCAGGGATTTAATTGCACACAAGGATTCTGAAATGACTACAAAATTATAGCGGTTTGTTAAAAGTCAGAATTATTGTTGTTACATTGTAACTCAAGCTCAACTTCATACATCATATTACCTCTCTCATGTTCTGGTGCAATTTCTGAGAAGTCTCTGCAGTCAAACCCTGTTATCAAAAGAAAAAAAAGACAGTAGGATTTATTGTTGTTGCAGGATAAAATGACACTTCTAACAACTTACCTCTGACATTCCCTTGAAGAGAACATTTTATTGGGTAGGCTACTAATGAAAAAGTTATTCAAGGCTTTTTATTAGCAATACATTTCCCCTGAAGGCTAACGGTAACTGTGAATACAGTTAACTTCAACATATGGAGGATTTTGAAACTGACAATGTTTTTCACATTGCACAGGTTGTGCAAAGATGTTTAAAAATGTCCAAGGACTGTGCAAACGCTTACAGTACAAAGTAATAAAGTGAATGCACTGTACAGCTATATAAGCAAATGTGCCTTAATTTAAATCATATAGACAAATAAAGTTATATTGCTGTTAATAAAACACGTTCAGCGTAATCACTAATGAATAGGTAGGATTTGCATTAACTTTCTCGACATTTATACCTGTAATGTAGATTGACAAAATATTTAGATTTTTACTTCCTGCTGCATCACTTCCTGGTTTTGCACACCTAGCTGCAGCTGAAGGAGGTTTTAAAGTCAGACTAACCATTCATGTCGGCGGCCTGCTCACAGGAGAAAAATATTCCCGTGTGGAACTTCCTCATGAGGAACTTCTCCTCTCCGGTCTCGAAGATGTACTGCACCAGGCGGCTGTCGTTGATGTTGGTGCTGTTGAATCGGATGCAGAACCACTGCTTGGCTTTTGCGGGGCCGGTGCAGAAGGGTTTGGCCACCTTCCGGGTCCCCTCGCACCAGTAGCTGGTGGTCACCGCAGACAATGCAAAAGCAAACGCGACAAAGTTGAGGGTGATCGCCAGAGAAGCCCGCCGCCCTCGCTCTAGCCTCATGGTCCAGGCCAGAGGAGATGACATAAAAAAAGGCAACTAATCCTGGCTTTCGAAATGCAGCCACCGTGTTTTGCCTCCCAGCAGATGCATCAAATCTTCATAATCCTGTTGGGGCTTCTTGGGTGAGAACGCTTTACATCCCACCGCCGGCGCTAATGATGTGCCACCAACTTGATGAAAGGATTCATTGTCTCCAGAGAAACAATAGACAGCCATGGGAGTATTTTGCTTTTTCCTGATTAATTTGAAATATTTCTCTCGTCGCAGCTCGCCGTACCCTCGCTCCTCCCCTTCCACAAATCTTTTTCTGCAATATCATCCATTACACTTATATTCCAGACTTCCTTTAAGCATCATAATAAAATAAAATAAAAGATTAACTATGAGCTTAAATTATAATCCAGGGCAAATTTACATTTCCCAGATTTTTCTTTTCTGCATTTCATGTCAAAGGGCATCTCCAAAGCAATTTCAGCCGCACAAGATCAAGAGCCTGTTGTACAGCCGCTAACCCGTGACATAATGTGTACAGTGACAGTCTCATATGAAAATCCATCCATAATGTTTGCATGCAAGGCAAATCTCTTCACATCTAACAGCCTGCTGATGTGGGATATGCCTCGCAAAGTAAGACAAATTACTTGCAGAGGTATGTGAAGAAAATGACAGATGTTATGGGAAAACATCTGCCGCCTTTACGCTGATACATTTGTCTTTTTCCTGTCGAAGATTTTCCATCACAACACTAGCAGTTCAGACTTACTCCAACAAACCTGTCACCTTGTGTTTGAGCTGTAATTTAAAAAAGGAAAATGGGTGTCATTTTAATAGCTAAAATGCAGAGGTGAGATTTAAAGTTTGCTCAAGTCTTGCCAACATAAGATGCTGTTGTCTGAGATTGAAATTAGGCAAATGATCTGACACTAAGTTAAGACAATGTTTCCCAAACTGCAACATAAATTGGACATATTGAAGATGGTTTACAAGCAACAATAACCAGCAAGAGTCCCTAACATGCTTGCAATGCTAATGCTAACATGATGTTAAGCATGTTTACCATCTTGCTAATTACCATGAAACACAGTACAGCTCAGGCTGGAACGTTTTTTTCAAGTATTTGGTCAAACCAGTATTGGACACTTGGAAGGGATCGCCAATGTCGTATTTCGTTTTAGGGAGTCACAGTCCCTATGCTGTTGATCAGGTTAGAGCACTTGTAGCGCTGCGACCATGTTAGCATTTAGCTCGATGCGCTAATGTGACTTAATACAGCCTCAAAGAGATGCTAGCATGTACCCAAAACCTGGAAGTACAAATGCCGTGATTTCTTCAATAACAGGAATTGTTTCGGAAAATACATTGAGTTAAAGGTTTTATAAACAGTAAAACTGAAACACTTAAAGGTCACCTATTATGCAAAATCCACTTTTTCATGTCTTTTATACATAAACATGTGTCCCCTCTGTGTAAAAAGATTCTAAAAGTTTCAGGATAAAAAATTCACTCACTTTTTGTCCTGATCCATTTATATAAAAACCTGACAGAGAATCAGCACTTTTGAAACAGGGCTGAAACAGAGGGGTTTATGGGATGCTACAATGCATGATCTGTTTGGTATTTCGAGCCAAACACTTCAGAGACATGTTATCTGAGACCTATAATATATTGATGAAAAACAGTATAATAGGGGACCTTTAAAGAGATACCACAAACGTTTTAAATGGAAACTAATGGCAATTGTTTTACTACAGTTTAATAAAACTGTTGTGTTGCATTTGTTAAACTAAATGTATGGACATTGAAGGTAATGTAGAATGCATAGATAATATTGTATTCCCTTTTCAACCCATAGTCGGCCAAGCCTAAATGTTGTTTTTTTGTGTATTCGTGCGTCTGTTTTGTGTGCAAAATTGCTAACACAGTTAGTTATAACTCTTTAAAATATGCATATTCTTCCTAAAATACATTAGCCTATAGCTTAAATTAGTACACGCAAGATACTATTATCGCCGCCACCCCCATATTTCCGAGCATAGGAAATATTTTACTCAGTTATTAAAGTTGATAGTAATATTCTGATGCAATAACACAAATATAAAAAAGTAGGTTAAAACAATGGACTGCATTCGTGAACATTAAAAAAACAAAACAACTCCAAAGTGGGTTTTAAGGTTTGATGCTTCTGAAGATGCATCCTTTAGAATCTTAGTTTTCTTTGCAAAAAAAAGTATTTGCATCCATAAATGTTAAACCAATGTACGGTGCATTCCTCTTTAAACTGCGGAGCAGTATTTGAGTCGTAGCCAGCATCACGCTGAGTAATTCTCCTGAACACAAAGAGATTATTCTGAACATTAGCCTTTACGTAATAAACATGTAAAAAGTCCAGCGTTACAATTGATGAAGCAGTAAGCCTCTTGTTCAGTGAATATTTCATGGAATCATCCCTTTTTTAACATAGTAAATACCTGCCAGAGGGGAACTAATTCTTTCAGAGTTTACGACTGACAGATGTGAGATTTGAATGTTTTCCCCTGGGACAGCAATGCTTGCCATTCCGTGAATTTATAACAAAACCTAAATGTTATGTGATTATGTGAGAGCATGGGATGATATTTGAAAGATAAGGGAATGCTCTGGTTTTTGGACAAAATTAACATGGGATCACTCCTGTCACCGGACGTACTTCGTCTCACTGGAATAGTAACGGTCATAGTGAATATAAAATCGTCCCCATGTATCCGGCCAATGACGGGAGAGTTTTGAAAGAGACAAAACACTGTTCCATACATTTAAAAACACTTAAACAATTAAACAATGTTTACCTGCCAACAAGCAGCAGTGTGCTGTCATTTCAAACATGTTACCCCCACTGTTTAACACAGTTTTACCTGTGTTTTGAAGACTCTTTCCTGGGTCAATGTGTCCTCTTTCTCCCCCCCCTGGGTGTGTGTGAGACAAGTCAAGTGAGTCAGCCTGCCAACCAGCAGCAGTGTGCTGTCATTTCAAACATGTTACCCCACTGTTTAACACAGTTTTACCTGTGTTTTGAAGACTCTTTCCTGGGTCAATGTGTCCTCTTTCTCCCCCCCTGGGTGTGTGTGAGACAAGTCAAGTGAGTCAGGCTGCCAACAAGCAGCAGTGTGCTGTCATTTCAAACATGTTACCCCACTGTTTAACACAGTTTTACCTGTGTTTTGAAGACTCTTTCCTGGGTCAATGTGTCCTCTTTCTCCCCCCCTGGGTGTGTGTGAGACAAGTCAAGTGAGTCAGGCTGCCAACAAGCAGCAGTGTGCTGTCATTTCAAACATGTTACCCCACTGTTTAACACAGTTTTACCTGTGTTTTGAAGACTCTTTCCTGGGTTCAATGTGTCCTCTTTCTCCCCCCCTGGGTGTGTGTGAGACAAGTCAAGTGAGTCAGGCTGCCAACAAGCAGCAGTGTGCTGTCATTTCAAACATGTTACCCCACTGTTTAACACAGTTTTACCTGTGTTTTGAAGACTCTTTCCTGGGTCAATGTGTCCTCTTTCTCCCCCCCTGGGTGTGTGTGAGACAAGTCAAGTGAGTCAGGCTGCCAACAAGCAGCAGTGTGCTGTCATTTCAAACATGTTACCCCACTGTTTAACACAGTTTTACCTGTGTTTTGAAGACTCTTTCCTGGGTCATTGTGTGCTCACCAGGGGCACGAGAATACCCTCCACAGAAGGGGTCGTGGTTCCGTGAAGAAGGCCGAATTTGGGTGCTCATAGGCAGCCTGCTGCAGAGTCATTTTCAGGCTCCTCTCCACAATTGTCCCCCTAAAATGATTTAAAATCATTATTTTTGCATTTAAATGCATTTATTCTATCATTTATATGGTTCCCCAACACAATGCACATAGTCTGGAGCTCACTGGGGTCCTGCATATAATTTAATCAGGCGTTTTAACACTTTTTCCCATGAAAATGATTTTTAATCACTATCATGGGGCTATGAAAATAAAATTCCGGGTAATGCAGAGCACAAGTGCACCTTTTACTATTTAAATGTATTTGTATTATATATATTTGGGCTAGAAAGGTGACCTCTCTGGGTGATTTAGTCAGTTTATGGAGCTTAGCCCACAAATCCTGGATGATCCAGGCCGAATTTGGGTGCTCATAGGCGGCCTGCCAGGCGCCCCCACCCGTGGAAAGCAAAAAAAATTGAAGAAAACGCTTAATTATAACTTAAAATAATCAAAAATGAAGTTTTGAAAAATTGTCAAAAAAATGACAGAGTGCCAACGGGAGAAGGGGCCAGACTATTGGCGCTTCAGGCCGATTTTTCCCCTTCTCCGATGGTTGGTACAACGGAGAAGGGGAAAAAGTCCCTGGGCTTCATTTCCACTTCTCTGTTAAAAAGATTCATCCATACTTTTCAAACTACCGTCTGCACGAAATCGGAAACCCAGTTTTTGGGTGCACTCAGAAAAATAACGGCTGTTGCAAATCATGGAAGAATGTATCCGCTCACCAAGCACTTTGAGTGGGCCTAATTTTGTGGCGCAAGGACCCCCCAGCCTGGTTCTCTCAATACTTAAAGTTTGACATGGAGGAATGCGAGGGCACTTTGCAGGTGACTCTACCCGATTATGAGACACTATTTTGGGACGTATTTTTTACATTTCTCTGGTTCTCCAAATAGTTTAAGTTCGACATTTTGAGCCATGGAGGAATGCGAGGGCACTTTGCAGGTGACTCTACCCGATTTTGAGACACTATTTTGGGGCGTATTTTTTACATTTCTCTGGTTCTCCAAATAGTTTAAGTTCGACATTTTGAGCCATGGAGGAATGCGAGGGCACTTTCCAGGTGACTCTACCCGATTTTGAGGCACTATTTTGGGGTATAATTTTTACATTTTGACCCCTTTGCCCGGTTATCACCAAAGTTGAGTTGGATGATTTCGACCATGGAGGAATGTCAGGGGAGTCCGCGGGGGACTCCTGCGGGGTCATGAGGCACTATTTTGGGGTACAATTTTTACATTTTGACCCCTTTTCCCGGTTCTCACCAAAGTTGAGTTGGATGATTTCGACCATGGAGGAATGTCAGGGGAGTCCGCGGGGGACTCCTGCGGGGTCATGAGGCACTATTTTCGGACACTTTTTTCCCATTTTCCCCCCTTTTGCCTGGTTCTTTTTATTTTTATTTTTTTTCCTGTTTTGGCCCGTTTGACCCGGTTCCTTCTGCCGGGGGCACTGCCCGGTCCCGGGTGCCCCCCCCAGGGCTCGCGTACAGCCGTTTCACCCCCCACATTGACGGATTTTGACCCCTTTGCCCGGTTCTCACCAAAGTTGAGTGTGATGATTGCTGAGTCATGATGCACTATTTTGGGGTACATTTCCCCCATTATCAACACGGACTAGAGATGTCTCGGAGATGGCTCGGAGCCCACACCCTGGTTCTATGTAACCCTGGAGGAATGTCACATGAGTCGACAGGGGACTGCTGCTGGCTAATGAAGGACTATTTTGGGGTACATTTCCCCCATTATCAACACGGACTAGAGATGTCTCGGAGATGGCTTGGAGCCCACACCCTGGTTCTATGTAACCCTGGAGGAATGTCACATGAGTCGACAGGGGACTGCTGCTGGCTAATGAAGGACTATTTTGGGGTACATTTCCCCCATTATCAACACGGACTAGAGATGTCTCGGAGATGGCTCGGAGCCCACACCCTGGTTCTATGTAACCCTGGAGGAATGTCACATGAGTCGACAGGGGACTGCTGCTGGCTAATGAAGGACTATTTTGGGGTACATTTCCCCCATTATCAACACGGACTAGAGATGTCTCGGAGATGGCTCGGAGCCCACACCCTGGTTCTATGTAACCCTGGAGGAATGTCACATGAGTCGACAGGGGACTGCTGCTGGCTAATGAAGGACTATTTTGGGGTACTTTTTTTTCATTTTCACCCAAATTTCCCTGGATGAAATATTTTTTAGTTTTTTTAGTTTTTAGCCCAGTTTTGGCCACAGCGTTGCCTGGAGGATAGGACCGAGATATGACAGACTCTCTGGCCGCCTCACAAGTCACTATTGTCGGACACTTTCTTTGCTTTACCCCGGTTCTATCACTCTTTCCTCCTTTGACCATACAACCCGTTTCCTGCTGGGGTGGTGCCTGGTTCCGGGGTACCCCAAACCCTCTCATGGTCGGGGCACCATGTATTGATGCATCGGACCCAATGTTGCCATCACCAGCCCCGCGTTGGTGCGGAAGTGGGACCATCTGACCCGGTGGTAACCCAATACTTCCCTTCGTCCATGCACCATGAATTGATGCATCGGACCCAGTGTCGCAACCACCGCTCACGCTAACGCATATAAACGGAGAACTATAACATAATTTTGATCAAAATCATTATGTGTGTTTCAGGAAGGATGTCATCTGAATGCCCGGTGTGCAGACTCTTCTATCTGGCATTGAACAAACACCTTAAGCACAAGCATGCAGTGCGGAACTTGGAGGAGAGGGGAATCCTCCTGAAAATAGCCAGTGGAAGGATAAATGTTCGGACCAAACCCTGTCCCATCGCTGGGTGTTCGTACGCTGGGAAGAGACTGGACCGTCATGTAAAACATGACCACCCTGAGTTGTCCCGACATAAGGCACATCAGGTCATGGCAAGGCTGAAGCATAGTGTGGCACTGCAGTTGCTCCATGACCTCCGTGAGACTAACCCCATCATTGGAATGGCTACATCATTGGATATAGACAATGAGGAGGAATACCCCGGGCACCCTCCACCCTTCTCCCCACATACCGAGTGTGACAACGAGGACTGCAGGCAGGTGATGCTGGAAAATGTGGCATTGAGGGCTCAGAAGGATGCCCTCAATGATGAGGTGAAGACCCTGCGCTCCAGGCTGAAAAAGGAGCTAAAACCCAGGAAGCAGAGTGCTGCTGTTCTTGAGGAAGAGGACGAATGTATACGATTTAAGGGCCTGGCAATCCCAAATACCTCCGGCATAAACACAGTAGCCTCAGGCAGCAATACCCCTGTGAAGAGCCCGGTGAAGACTGTCATGCAGTCCCCAGTAACCTCCGGTAGCGAGACCCCTGTGAGGAGCCCGGTGAAGACTGTCATGCTTGCAGTAGCCTCCGGTGGGAAGAGACCGGTCAAGAACCCTGTGAAGAGCCCAATGAAGACTGTCATGCTTGCAGTAGCCTCCGGTGGAAAGAGACCGGTCAAGAACCCTGTGAAGAGCCCAGTGAAGACTGTCATATTACCAGTTTCCTCCGGTAGCGAGACCCCTGAGAAGAGCCCGGTGAAGACTGTCATGTTTGCAGTAGCCTCCAGTAGCGAGACCCCTGTGAAGACCCCGGTGAAGACTGTCATGTTTGCAGTAGCCTCCGGTAGCGAGACCCCTGTGAAGACCCCGGTGGAAACTGTCATGTTTGCAGTAGCCTCCGGTAGCGAGACCCCTGTGAAGACCCCGGTGGAAACTGTCATGTTTGCAGTAGCCTCCGGTAGCGAGACCCCTGTGAAGACCCCGGTGGAAACTGTCATGTTTGCAGTAGCCTCCGGTAGCGAGACCCCTGTGAAGACCCCGGTGGAAACTGTCATGTTTGCAGTAGCCTCCGGTAGCGAGACCCCTGTGAAGACCCCGGTGGAAACTGTCATGTTTGCAGTAGCCTCCGGTAGCGAGACCCCTGTATGCCGGAAGACCCGTGCCTCTAAGCTGGCTAATGACTTGCCCTCTCCCTCAAATTACTGGTCCACTGGGTGTGGACGGGGGAATACCATGCGTGAAATCACGTTGCCTAGAAGCATGGAGGCGTACCTTCAGACATACTTGGATCACTGTTTGGGTGTCGCTCCGACAGTAAAACAGAAAGACAATGTTGTGTCGAAGATCAGCCGGATAAAGAACTTCATAGTATACATGGCCCATGGTGTTAACCGCCTGTCAGACTGGCTGTTCCTAAGAAACATGAAGATGATCCGTGGCTGGAGCGAGTATATTGTAAAGCCGGGCCGGGCAGTCACAACATCAGAGTTCTTCCTGAAGAATGTGCACCAGTTCATGGGGTACATGTCTGAGTCAAAGCCCCGGGGGTGCAAGCTCACCCAGTCTGATATGACCCACATAATGAGAGAGGTGAAAGCCAACATGAAACACTTGAATAAGGCAGTCACTCTACATCAGTTTAAGGTGAAGAGGAACAAACTGGATCGTCTGCCGAGCCAGGCGGAGCTTCTCGCCGCCATGGCGGCCGCTGAGAAGCGCATCCCGGAGCTCCTCGACCTGATGGCCGGCACGCCGACCTCAACCACCCAGAAGCTTCTCTATGGCTATCTCACCCTCCATTGGAGCCTCCTGTATGGCCACCGTACGGGCGTGTACGCAAACATGAAAAACAGTGAGGTCTTAGAGGCAGCCATAAGGGGAACTGCTGAGGGCTACATCATCCATGTGCAGGATCACAAGACGGCCAAGACATATGGCGAAGCACAGCTGGCGCTTACAGTAGAGGAGTTTAGCTGGGTCATGCGGTGGATGGGGATTAAAGAGGCATTGCTGGGTCCTCAGAATGAATTCTTCCTTTTCACAAGGGGGAATCGGGCCTCCAAGAACCTGAACGCTCACTTGAAGAGGGCATGGGCTGATGCTGGGCTAGAAACAGCCGTCACCTTCACAATCCTGCGCACTGCCCTGGCTGACAATATCAAGCATCACCAAGATCCAGAAAGCCGGTCGATTCTCGCCAGGTTTATGTGTCACGACGTAACCACGGCGGACCGGTTCTACGCGAATGCGCCAGGTATAAAGGAGGCATTGAGAATCCGCTCCATGTTCAGGGCGTCATCAGATGCGGCAGCAGCTGCATCATCATCAGAAGGATGTCTACCGCTGTCAGATGGGGAGACCTCCGAAGAGGGCTGCTATAACAGTACAGCTCTATCATCTTCACCTGATGGGTCATTGGAGCGGCAGCAGCAGCGGAAGCGGAAGCGGGAGGGAAAGAGGCCAATGAAGTCGGGACCGGGGCTGGTTGACACTCCTGATGATGGGGCAGGGGCCGTGGACTCAACCTGTTTGCCCTGGTGCACCGTGAAGAATTAGACGCCTAATTTGGTCCCCTGAATCCCGCTAAACATTGTGAATATGTATACCGTGTATATAATTATTATTATAATCCTGTGTATACATTTTGTAAATAGTACAATATCTCCAGGGCGCATAACTGCACTTTACAAGCCAGGAAAGGTGCCAGAATCCTGGGCATACATTTTGTTAATAGTGCAACACCTCCAGGGCGCATAACTGCACTTTAAAACGTAGGTTAAGAAATTTAGAAGACTCTTTCCTGGGTCAATGTGTCCTCTTTCTCACCCCCTGGGTGTGTGTGAGACAAGTCAAGTGAGTCAGCCTGCCAACCAGCAGCAGTGTGCTGTCATTTCAAACATGTTACCCCCCTGTTTAACACAGTTTTACCTGTGTTTTGAAGACTCTTTCCTGGGTCATGTGTCCTCTTTCTCCCCCCCTGGGTGTGTGTGAGACAAGTCAAGTGAGTCAGGCTGCCAACAAGCAGCAGTGTGCTGTCATTTCAAACATGTTACCCCCACTGTTTAACACAGTTTTACCTGTGTTTTGAAGACTCTTTCCTGGGTCAATGTGTCCTCTTTCTCCCCCCCTGGGTGTGTGTGAGACAAGTCAAGTGAGTCAGCCTGCCAACAAGCAGCAGTGTGCTGTCATTTCAAACATGTTACCCCACTGTTTAACACACTTTACCTGTGTTTTGAAGACTCTTTCCTGGGTCAATGTGTCCTCTTTCTCCCCCCCTGGGTGTGTGTGAGACAAGTGAAGTGAGTCAGGCTGCCAACAAGCAGCAGTGTGCTGTCTTTCAAACATGTTACCCCACTGTTTAACACAGGTTTTACCTGTGTTTTGAAGACTCTTTCCTGGGTCAATGTGTCCTCTTTCTCCCCCCCTGGGGTGTGTGTGAGACAAGTGAAGTGAGTCAGGCTGCCAACAAGCAGCAGTGTGCTGTCAATTTCAAACATGTTACCCCACTGTTTAACACAGTTTTACCTGTGTTTTGAAGACTCTTTCCTGGGTCATTGTGTGCTCACCAGGGGCACGAGAATACCCTCCACAGAAGGGGTCGTGGTTCCGTGAAGAAGGCCGAATTTGGGTGCTCATAGGCAGCCTGCTGCAGAGGTCATTTTCAGGCTCCTCTCCACAATTGTCCCCCTAAAATGATTTAAAATCATTATTTTTGCATTTAAATGCATTTATTCTATCATTTATATGGTTCCCCAACACAATGCACATAGTCTGGAGCTCACTGGGGTCCTGCATATAATTTAATCAGGCGTTTTAACACTTTTTCCCATGAAAATGATTTTTAATCACTATCATGGGGCTATGAAAATAAAATTCCGGGTAATGCAGAGCACAAGTGCACCTTTTACTATTTAAATGTATTTGTATTATATATATTTGGGCTAGAAAGGTGACCTCTCTGGGTGATTTAGTCAGTTTATGGAGCTTAGCCCACAAATCCTGGATGATCCAGGCCGAATTTGGGTGCTCATAGGCGGCCTGCCAGGCGCCCCCACCCGTGGAAAGCAAAAAAAAAATTGAAGAAAACGCTTAATTATAACTTAAAATAATCAAAAATGAAGTTTTGAAAAATTGTCAAAAAAATGACAGAGTGCCAACGGGAGAAGGGGCCAGACTATTGGCGCTTCAGGCCGATTTTTCCCCTTCTCCGATGGTTGGTACAACGGAGAAGGGGAAAAAGTCCCTGGGCTTCATTCCACTTCTCTGTTAAAAAGATTCATCCATACTTTTCAAACTACCGTCTGCACGAAATCGGAAACCCAGTTTTTGGGTGCACTCAGAAAAATAACGGCTGTTGCAAATCATGGAAGAATGTATCCGCTCACCAAGCACTTTGAGTGGGCCTAATTTTGTGGCGCAAGGACCCCCCAGCCTGGTTCTCTCAATACTTAAAGTTTGACATGGAGGAATGCGAGGGCACTTTGCAGGTGACTCTACCCGATTATGAGACACTATTTTGGGACGTATTTTTTACATTTCTCTGGTTCTCCAAATAGTTTAAGTTCGACATTTTGAGCCATGGAGGAATGCGAGGGCACTTTGCAGGTGACTCTACCCGATTTTGAGACACTATTTTGGGGCGTATTTTTTACATTTCTCTGGTTCTCCAAATAGTTTAAGTTCGACATTTTGAGCCATGGAGGAATGCGAGGGCACTTTCCAGGTGACTCTACCCGATTTTGAGGCACTATTTTGGGGTATAATTTTTACATTTTGACCCCTTTGCCCGGTTATCACCAAAGTTGAGTTGGATGATTTCGACCATGGAGGAATGTCAGGGGAGTCCGCGGGGGACTCCTGCGGGGTCATGAGGCACTATTTTGGGGTACAATTTTTACATTTTGACCCCTTTGCCCGGTTCTCACCAAAGTTGAGTTGGATGATTTCGACCATGGAGGAATGTCAGGGGAGTCCGCGGGGGACTCCTGCGGGGTCATGAGGCACTATTTTCGGACACTTTTTTCCCATTTTCCCCCCTTTTGCCTGGTTCTTTTTATTTTTATTTTTTTTCCTGTTTTGGCCCGTTTGACCCGGTTCCTTCTGCCGGGGGCACTGCCCGGTCCCGGGTGCCCCCCCCAGGGCTCGCGTACAGCCGTTTCACCCCCCACATTGACGGATTTTGACCCCTTTGCCCGGTTCTCACCAAAGTTGAGTGTGATGATTGCTGAGTCATGATGCACTATTTTGGGGTACATTTCCCCCATTATCAACACGGACTAGAGATGTCTCGGAGATGGCTCGGAGCCCACACCCTGGTTCTATGTAACCCTGGAGGAATGTCACATGAGTCGACAGGGGACTGCTGCTGGCTAATGAAGGACTATTTTGGGGTACATTTCCCCCATTATCAACACGGACTAGAGATGTCTCGGAGATGGCTTGGAGCCCACACCCTGGTTCTATGTAACCCTGGAGGAATGTCACATGAGTCGACAGGGGACTGCTGCTGGCTAATGAAGGACTATTTTGGGGTACATTTCCCCCATTATCAACACGGACTAGAGATGTCTCGGAGATGGCTCGGAGCCCACACCCTGGTTCTATGTAACCCTGGAGGAATGTCACATGAGTCGACAGGGGACTGCTGCTGGCTAATGAAGGACTATTTTGGGGTACATTTCCCCCATTATCAACACGGACTAGAGATGTCTCGGAGATGGCTCGGAGCCCACACCCTGGTTCTATGTAACCCTGGAGGAATGTCACATGAGTCGACAGGGGACTGCTGCTGGCTAATGAAGGACTATTTTGGGGTACTTTTTTTTCATTTTCACCCAAATTTCCCTGGATGAAATATTTTTTAGTTTTTTTAGTTTTTAGCCCAGTTTTGGCCACAGCGTTGCCTGGAGGATAGGACCGAGATATGACAGACTCTCTGGCCGCCTCACAAGTCACTATTGTCGGACACTTTCTTTGCTTTACCCCGGTTCTATCACTCTTTCCTCCTTTGACCATACAACCCGTTTCCTGCTGGGGTGGTGCCTGGTTCCGGGGTACCCCAAACCCTCTCATGGTCGGGGCACCATGTATTGATGCATCGGACCCAATGTTGCCATCACCAGCCCCGCGTTGGTGCGGAAGTGGGACCATCTGACCCGGTGGTAACCCAATACTTCCCTTCGTCCATGCACCATGAATTGATGCATCGGACCCAGTGTCGCAACCACCGCTCACGCTAACGCATATAAACGGAGAACTATAACATAATTTTGATCAAAATCATTATGTGTGTTTCAGGAAGGATGTCATCTGAATGCCCGGTGTGCAGACTCTTCTATCTGGCATTGAACAAACACCTTAAGCACAAGCATGCAGTGCGGAACTTGGAGGAGAGGGGAATCCTCCTGAAAATAGCCAGTGGAAGGATAAATGTTCGGACCAAACCCTGTCCCATCGCTGGGTGTTCGTACGCTGGGAAGAGACTGGACCGTCATGTAAAACATGACCACCCTGAGTTGTCCCGACATAAGGCACATCAGGTCATGGCAAGGCTGAAGCATAGTGTGGCACTGCAGTTGCTCCATGACCTCCGTGAGACTAACCCCATCATTGGAATGGCTACATCATTGGATATAGACAATGAGGAGGAATACCCCGGGCACCCTCCACCCTTCTCCCCACATACCGAGTGTGACAACGAGGACTGCAGGCAGGTGATGCTGGAAAATGTGGCATTGAGGGCTCAGAAGGATGCCCTCAATGATGAGGTGAAGACCCTGCGCTCCAGGCTGAAAAAGGAGCTAAAACCCAGGAAGCAGAGTGCTGCTGTTCTTGAGGAAGAGGACGAATGTATACGATTTAAGGGCCTGGCAATCCCAAATACCTCCGGCATAAACACAGTAGCCTCAGGCAGCAATACCCCTGTGAAGAGCCCGGTGAAGACTGTCATGCAGTCCCCAGTAACCTCCGGTAGCGAGACCCCTGTGAGGAGCCCGGTGAAGACTGTCATGCTTGCAGTAGCCTCCGGTGGGAAGAGACCGGTCAAGAACCCTGTGAAGAGCCCAATGAAGACTGTCATGCTTGCAGTAGCCTCCGGTGGAAAGAGACCGGTCAAGAACCCTGTGAAGAGCCCAGTGAAGACTGTCATATTACCAGTTTCCTCCGGTAGCGAGACCCCTGAGAAGAGCCCGGTGAAGACTGTCATGTTTGCAGTAGCCTCCAGTAGCGAGACCCCTGTGAAGACCCCGGTGAAGACTGTCATGTTTGCAGTAGCCTCCGGTAGCGAGACCCCTGTGAAGACCCCGGTGGAAACTGTCATGTTTGCAGTAGCCTCCGGTAGCGAGACCCCTGTGAAGACCCCGGTGGAAACTGTCATGTTTGCAGTAGCCTCCGGTAGCGAGACCCCTGTGAAGACCCCGGTGGAAACTGTCATGTTTGCAGTAGCCTCCGGTAGCGAGACCCCTGTGAAGACCCCGGTGGAAACTGTCATGTTTGCAGTAGCCTCCGGTAGCGAGACCCCTGTGAAGACCCCGGTGGAAACTGTCATGTTTGCAGTAGCCTCCGGTAGCGAGACCCCTGTATGCCGGAAGACCCGTGCCTCTAAGCTGGCTAATGACTTGCCCTCTCCCTCAAATTACTGGTCCACTGGGTGTGGACGGGGGAATACCATGCGTGAAATCACGTTGCCTAGAAGCATGGAGGCGTACCTTCAGACATACTTGGATCACTGTTTGGGTGTCGCTCCGACAGTAAAACAGAAAGACAATGTTGTGTCGAAGATCAGCCGGATAAAGAACTTCATAGTATACATGGCCCATGGTGTTAACCGCCTGTCAGACTGGCTGTTCCTAAGAAACATGAAGATGATCCGTGGCTGGAGCGAGTATATTGTAAAGCCGGGCCGGGCAGTCACAACATCAGAGTTCTTCCTGAAGAATGTGCACCAGTTCATGGGGTACATGTCTGAGTCAAAGCCCCGGGGGTGCAAGCTCACCCAGTCTGATATGACCCACATAATGAGAGAGGTGAAAGCCAACATGAAACACTTGAATAAGGCAGTCACTCTACATCAGTTTAAGGTGAAGAGGAACAAACTGGATCGTCTGCCGAGCCAGGCGGAGCTTCTCGCCGCCATGGCGGCCGCTGAGAAGCGCATCCCGGAGCTCCTCGACCTGATGGCCGGCACGCCGACCTCAACCACCCAGAAGCTTCTCTATGGCTATCTCACCCTCCATTGGAGCCTCCTGTATGGCCACCGTACGGGCGTGTACGCAAACATGAAAAACAGTGAGGTCTTAGAGGCAGCCATAAGGGGAACTGCTGAGGGCTACATCATCCATGTGCAGGATCACAAGACGGCCAAGACATATGGCGAAGCACAGCTGGCGCTTACAGTAGAGGAGTTTAGCTGGGTCATGCGGTGGATGGGGATTAAAGAGGCATTGCTGGGTCCTCAGAATGAATTCTTCCTTTTCACAAGGGGGAATCGGGCCTCCAAGAACCTGAACGCTCACTTGAAGAGGGCATGGGCTGATGCTGGGCTAGAAACAGCCGTCACCTTCACAATCCTGCGCACTGCCCTGGCTGACAATATCAAGCATCACCAAGATCCAGAAAGCCGGTCGATTCTCGCCAGGTTTATGTGTCACGACGTAACCACGGCGGACCGGTTCTACGCGAATGCGCCAGGTATAAAGGAGGCATTGAGAATCCGCTCCATGTTCAGGGCGTCATCAGATGCGGCAGCAGCTGCATCATCATCAGAAGGATGTCTACCGCTGTCAGATGGGGAGACCTCCGAAGAGGGCTGCTATAACAGTACAGCTCTATCATCTTCACCTGATGGGTCATTGGAGCGGCAGCAGCAGCGGAAGCGGAAGCGGGAGGGAAAGAGGCCAATGAAGTCGGGACCGGGGCTGGTTGACACTCCTGATGATGGGGCAGGGGCCGTGGACTCAACCTGTTTGCCCTGGTGCACCGTAAGAATTAGACGCCTAATTTGGTCCCCTGAATCCCGCTAAACATTGTGAATATGTATACCGTGTATATAATTATTATTATAATCCTGTGTATACATTTTGTAAATAGTACAATATCTCCAGGGCGCATAACTGCACTTTACAAGCCAGGAAAGGTGCCAGAATCCTGGGCATACATTTTGTTAATAGTGCAACACCTCCAGGGCGCATAACTGCACTTTAAAACGTAGGTTAAGAAATTTAGTAGTACTGTTATAGTAGCAGTAGTACGTGTAAATAGTTTATGTTTTAGCCTCTCTGTACTGTCAACTGTGTTTTTTGTTCAAATAAAATAAAAAAAAAAAAAAAAACAATAACCTTGATGGTTACCAGGGGCAGAAAAAGTGCCACTTTCCATCAGCACCGGGGAGGCACTCTCCTTGGTGCTGAACCCTGTGATGAGCGCTCAAGTGTTGGCGGAGGAGGTGTAAGCCAGAGGAGGGTGAACAAAAGTTAAAGTGTTTGAACCTCCAGCCCAGAAGGGGGGGTGATGCCGTGAAGAAAGCCGAATATGGATGCTGATGGGCGGACACAGAAGCACCATAAAACCACCCCCTTGTAAGGTCACCAGGGGCACGAGAATACCCTCCAGCCCAGAAGGGGGGGTGATGCCGTGAAGAAGGCCGAATATGGATGCTGATGGGCGGACACAGAAGCACCATAAAACCACCCCCTTGTAAGGTCACCAGGGGCACGAGAATACCCTCCACAGAAGGGGGGGTGATGCCGTGAAGAAGGCCGAATATGGATGCTGATGGGCGGACACAGAAGCACCATAAAACCACCCCCTTGTAAGGTCACCAGGGGCACGAGGTTCTGGTGGGTGTGAATACCTGTGTTTAGTCCGTGGGGGAGTGCTTAACTGTGGGGGCCCGGGGACTCAGGGTGTGCAAGGTTATGGAGGTCCCACTGTTAGGGGCCCATGCTGGAGGTAATTAGTCCGTCCTTGGGGCTCTGTGAGCGGGCAAAAAGAGGTGATTTCCCCCTGGTCTCTGCTGGAGGTGCAGAGTCCCACTGTTAGGGGCCCATGCTGGAGGTAATTAGTCCGTCCTTCGGGGCTCTGTGAGCGGGCAATGAGAGGTGATTTTCCCGGTCTCCGCCCTGGAGGTGTGAAATAAACAGAGTCCCCCTGTTAGGGACTGGTGCTGGAGGTCTCTAGTCCGTCCTTCGGTGCTCTGTGAGCGGGCAAAAAGAGGTGATTTCCCCCTGGTCTCTGCTGGAGGTGCAGAGTCCCACTGTTAGGGGCCCATGCTGGAGGTAATTAGTCCGTCCTTGGGGCTCTGTGAGCGGGCAGAGAGAGGTGATTTTCCCTGGTCTCCGCCTGGAGCTGTGAAAGAAACAGAGTCCCACTGTTATGGGGACTGGTGCTGGAGGTCTCTAGTCCGTCCTTCGGTGCTCTGTGAGCGGGCAGAGAGAGGTGATTTCCCCCTGGTCTCTGCTGGAGCTGTGAAAGAAACAGAGTCCCACTGTTAGGGGCCATGCTGGAGGTAATTAGTCCGTCCTTGGGGCTCTGTGAGCGGGCAGAGAGAGGTGATTTCCCCCTGGTCTCTGCTGGAGCTGTGAAGAAACAGAGTCCCACTGTTAGGGGGCCATGCTGGAGGTAATTAGTCCGTCCTTGGGGCTCTGTGAGGGGGCAGAGAGAGGTGATTTCCCCTCCCTGGTCTCTGCTGGAGCTGTGAAAGAAACAGAGTCCCACTGTTATGGGGACATGCTGGAGGTAATTAGTCCGTCCTTGGGGCTCTGTGAGGGGGCAGAGAGAGGTGATTTCCCCCTGGTCTCTGCTGGAGGTGCAGAGTCCCACTGTTAGGGGCCCATGCTGGAGGTAATTAGTCCGTCCTTGGGGCTCTGTGAGCGGGCAGAGAGAGGTGATTTTCCCGGTCTCCGCCCTGGAGGTGTGAAATAAACAGAGTCCCCCTGTTAGGGACTGGTGCTGGAGGTCTCTAGTCCGTCCTTCGGTGCTCTGTGAGCGGGCAAAAAGAGGTGATTTCCCCCTGGTCTCTGCTGGAGGTGCAGAGTCCCACTGTTAGGGGCCCATGCTGGAGGTAATTAGTCCGTCCTTGGGGCTCTGTGAGCGGGCAGAGAGAGGTGATTTCCCCCTGGTCTCTGCTGGAGCTGTGAAAGAAACAGAGTCCCACTGTTATGGGGACATGCTGGAGGTAATTAGTCCGTCCTTGGGGCTCTGTGAGGGGGCAGAGAGAGGTGATTTTCCCCCTGGTCTCTGCTGGAGCTGTGAAAGAAACAGAGTCCCACTGTTATGGGGACATGCTGGAGGTAATTAGTCCGTCCTTGGGGCTCTGTGAGGGGGCAGAGAGAGGTGATTTTCCCCTGGTCTCTGCTGGAGCTGTGAAAGAAACAGAGTTCCCACTGTTATGGGGACATGCTGGAGGTAATTAGTCCGTCCTTGGGGCTCTGTGAGGGGGCAGAGAGAGGTGATTTCCCCCTGGTCTCTGCTGGAGGTGCAGAGTCCCACTGTTAGGGGCCCATGCTGGAGGTAATTAGTCCGTCCTTGGGGCTCTGTGAGCGGGCAGAGAGAGGTGATTTTCCCGGTCTCCGCCCTGGAGGTGTGAAATAAACAGAGTCCCCCTGTTAGGGACTGGTGCTGGAGGTCTCTAGTCCGTCCTTCGGTGCTCTGTGAGCGGGCAAAAAGAGGTGATTTCCCCCTGGTCTCTGCTGGAGGTGCAGAGTCCCACTGTTAGGGGCCCATGCTGGAGGTAATTAGTCCGTCCTTGGGGCTCTGTGAGCGGGCAGAGAGAGGTGATTTCCCCCTGGTCTCTGCTGGAGCTGTGAAAGAAACAGAGTCCCACTGTTATGGGGACATGCTGGAGGTAATTAGTCCGTCCTTGGGGCTCTGTGAGGGGGCAGAGAGAGGTGATTTCCCCCTGGTCTCTCCTGGAGGTGTGAAATAAACAGAGTGCTACATTTTGTAAATAGTGCAATATCTCCAGGGCGCATAACTGCACTTTACAAGCCAGAAATAATGTTTAAATGGTCGGGGAAAGTATTTTTAAATGTCTGGAAGAGAGTTTTAGACAGTCATTTTGCACGAAATCATTTAACATAGACGCTCTCCTGAAAATGCACAGAATATGTGCTTTTTCAGGAGACCGTCAATGTTAAATGATTTCGTGCAAAATGACTGGCTAAAACCTCGGAATAAGTGTTTGAAAAGCGGGGAAAAGTTGTTTAAAATAGTCTGATACCTCCAGGGCGCATCACCAAAAATGTACAAGCCAGGGAAGATGCCTGAATCCCGGATACTTTAGGTCTGTCACTTAGGGTGACCGCACCACTCCGACGCTCCCGAGAGTGGACGTCCATTGTTTGTAAGGCACCTAAGAGGGACAAGGGAATGATTTGGGGTTTCCTAATCTGATTATGCTTACATTGATATGTAGAGTTTTAGATGGATGCTCCCAACATAGAAAAGGGACATTATTAATATATCCGTTTCAGAAAACTCCCAAATGATCATCTGTAGTTCAGGAATTAATTCTAAAACCCAGATATGAGTTAGCATTTTGGCACTTCTAGTTTGCTCGTCTTAAAGTCAATGTTTTCTTTAATGGGATTTTGGATAGATGCCTTAAACAAGGTCTGCGTTCAGCACCAGCCTAAGAGATGATCATGCTTTATTCCACAAGTTAAGATATGTCAGTATACCCCACTCAGGAATTTTGATGCTTGTATGTGTCTACATTTGACTACGAAAAGCCATCATGCCAACATTAGCCATGCATATCTTAAAGGTGGTAAAAAGGGAGGTGACAAAAGGGCATGGCATTATCCTGCTCAGCAAAAGTACTTTCAGTCATTTTAGGATTCGTGGGACATTCAATACATCAATTGTGTTTTTTATCTCTTATACTAATGGATTACCAACATCATCAGCACATTCCATTAATCCCAATGAATTAGTTGCCTTCACTTTTTGGGGGGTTTTGGCACCACTGCAGCAGATGGTCTTGTAATCTGGCCTGAGATTAATACACTGGGGACACAGATAATCTCCTCGCATTCATTGTGGTGGAGCATCGCACACAACGCAGGGATTCAACACAGTCCCCCCGGACCCCCCAAGTCCAGCCAATTCATCTGCCTTTTCGTGCTGACTAATCTCTGCCATGATATCTATTTAGATCAAGACCCATGATTTATTTATTCTTGCTAAAGTTATGGCACTCCACTATAGTTTAACTTTTACGTTCAAACAACAAATACTTAATGTTACTCACGTAGTTATCATCATTAATAAATGATTTACTTACATACAGTTGTCCTCGGAAATGACTCATTGATTTTCTCACAAAATGTCAATAAGCCTAAGAATGAGGGGCTTGCAGTTTAAGCAAAACCGCTGCAAAAGGCATAATAGGCCTCCCAGATGTTGACCCCTAAAGTGTTTGTCACCTGTTGTGTTTAATCCTTTACTTATACCTCCTTCAAATAGGTGGCATAGTGTGATTGGTTATCCCTTTAATCTTCAAGACAGCTGTCAGGATTTACTAGTGATAACCATAAGCCTATTTGGCACCTTGAGAGGGCTGCCAGGGTGAATATGAGGCAGAGTGATTCCAAATAAATGCTGAGAGGTTTTGACCCCAAACACAGGAGGACAATAATACATTTGTGAAGTCTGTTTGCAGGATGGGGAATACTAAGAGCAGCGCATTGTCAAAAGAGCTCCTGGAGGAACTGAAATCCAACACGAAATACTCCGAGGCCGAGCTCTGCACCTGGTACCAGACCTTCCTGAAGGAGTGCCCCGGCGGGAAGATCAGCAAGCAGCAGTTTGAAGGCATCTACGCCAGCTTCTTCCCCAATGCAGACCCATCGAAATACGCACAGCACGTTTTCAGGAGTTTCGACACCAACGCAGACGGCACTTTGGACTTTAAAGAGTACATTGTTGCTCTGCATCTCACGTCAGGGGGGAAGACGCTGCAGAAGCTGGAATGGGCCTTTGCTCTGTACGACGTCGATGGGAACGGAAACATCAGCAAAAGTGAAATCCTGGAGATTGTTAGGGTATATATACCTTCTTCTTTCATTGTGATGGTGTAAAAAAATAGTTTTGAAGTACATTTTATTTTATCCCTGAGTCTATTTTCAAAAGCCAGCCCTTTCAAGCATAAATGTTGTTAAAAAGATTATATATTGGTATATTTGTTTTCTGTTGGCAGATCATTTATCACCCTATGTATTGCTATTAACACCTTTAATCTCTTGATGAATCCATAATGTTGAGGACAATTGTTTAATTGCCATATTTTTCTCTTTTTAAATTTGCTGTTGAATACAGACCAACAGCCAAAAAAAACAAAATAATAAATTCACAGTTACATAAAGCAAAGAAAAGCAGTAGGACGTCATATTTGAAAAGCTGAAACAAGCAAATGTTTGATGAATTATTGATTTTCAAAATATTTCAGCACTAATCCATTCTAAAGAACACAGGTTTAAAATATGATTTGATGATGAAATTGAGCATGCACGATTAAAAACATGTAATTAAATGACTCTCATGCAGTCAATATTCAACATGATTCCTGCTGAAGACCAGAAGGTCCTCCCCGAGGATGAAGACTCACCAGAGAAGAGGGCGGACAAGATCTGGCAATTCTTTGGGAAGAAAGAAAACGGTAACAATTCTTTAGCTCCCTTTAACAGTTTTTGTTATACAATGAAACACATCCACGTTTGGCTGCTGTTCTATTTGTACTGTTTTTCGTCTTTTTCCAGATAAAATCTCAGAAGGAGAATTCATTCACGGTGTGATGGACAACAAAGATATCCTGCGATTGATACAATATGATGAGCCTCAGAAAATTAAAGACAAGCTGGCGGAGAAAAAGCAATAATATATATTGTTTAAAGCCCACTCGTGTGATTTTAAGTTTTTTCTTTTTCTGTTTACATTTAACATGATATGACTGCTTGCCTGCTTGTGTTACTCACTGTCTTTCCCTCTGCGTCTCTCACTGTTTTATTTTTTATTATTTCATTCATTTCTTTGGTCTTTACCAGCCTGGTAGTGTTGCATTTCGTATTTTTTCCCAGTAAGAAATTAAATAATTGTATTTAATACCAAACAACAGAAGCTAAACAACTGGGTTTCTAAACTTTGTGCAGTTAAAACTTGTGATAAACATGCACTCACTAATAGTGATACACTGTCTCTCACAAAGCCAAAATGCAGTAACTTACAATTACGAGATCATACCATTGAGTCTATCATTTTTGGGACAACGTCATGAAAAGAACTAAAGAAAGTTACACTTAATAGGCCTAAATGGCTAGCTAGCAGTTTAGCAGCAACTGCCGCCCCCGCAACTCCCTGATTTACCCACTTTAGTAAATGAGTTTGTTATACCACATCATTCATACACCAGCTTTATCTTAACTGAAATGTAGGGTAAAAGGGTTTACCAGTTAAGCTAGTTTGACTAAATGCCACTGCTAGCTAGCGGACTAGCAGTGCGTTCCATCAGTCAGAAGAAGCTAGAGCCTCTGACTGGTGGAAAACATGTGATTTCATGTGGTTAAACTGTAAAATTAAACATGAATGTATTACTAACATTGAAAAGCAAGCAAAGTTAAAACAAAAGCATTTAATGGAGAGAAAAGAATAACACCAAATAAACTAGTCAAGCTAAATGCTAATTAGCTAAGCTAGAAGTTACTGTTGGTAAACTACTGGTTAAACTCAACTATAGTTAAATCTTATTTGTGTTTATTTCAATACGAGTTAGTTATTATTAAAAAAAAGAAACAAGAGAAATAAAAAGCAGAAAAACATCAAATAACTAATTTTGTGTGCAAGTAGGCTTCTGTGGTTTCCCTTTGCCTAAGAAATTGGACAATGACACTTATCAGCAATCAGCATAAAAGGGATACAATTTCACAACTCTTTTAGGCTAACTGTTGCCCACTTTGGGCTACATTTTCACTTCACCGTTGCTGCTCTGTAAGGTATGGGCCTCTGTATATCCTGAGTTGACCTCCATGCCAGCCAATTTACTCTCTCATGTCTGGCAGTGTAACAGAGCTTGGATTCATTCATTAGTTTGATGGCAAGAAAAGCCAGGGCAAGAGCTCCTTATGAGAGGAATTAGGCTCAGGTTAACAATCTGCCTGTGTCAGCCAATCCTATTAGGAGCTGAAGGTCAGTTGAGACTAACAACCTCCTTACTTTAAGTGTGTATGTAATGTGGGTGAAGAATACATCGCTGGTTATCATTTTACTTTAATATACATATGTAAAGAAAATGGATATGTCAGTGAAAGAGATTAGACAATATATTCTGATGCGGACTACGTTCATCCTGGAATGTGCTATGAGAACAGCTTTTATAAAAATTGGCCTATCAAATAGATGGATTATCATGAATAACAAGAATAGAATAACAATTCCTCTGCTTTCTTTTATTACGTAGCTTATGTTTCGTGTAATTTTTGTAGCATATTTTTTACTTAAAGTGGAGTTTTCTAATGCTTTGTGTGTATCTCTGAAGCCCACAAACGGTTGAATGCATGTCACTGTTGAATAAACATTTGCAAAACTGACTTTTAAGGGACTGTGTGTAAAGTATTCGGGGCAGGGGACAGAAAGGGGGAGGGTAATGTATATATATTTTTTAGATCCCTTCATTATAAACATATAATGTTAATCAAGTTAAAAGGCAACTTTGCAAGTCAGGAAACATTCACGAACACCTTGTAGAACTTGATGCTAGCTTTTACATCTCCTTTCAGATAGCTGCAGCTAGAGAGTATTTCACCTCTTTTAAAAACATCTTCCCTTGTTCTGGAAGAACAAAGTGATATAGACCCCAGTAACACCTACTGGTGTTGGTGACGCATATTGGTTCACAGAGAGAGTTTCACACAACACATAATTGTACTAAGACAATCCTTGTCGTAGTACATCCGACTTGTCTAGCTTGCAAAAGTATAAAACTAAAGATTATTCTTAAAATCTTGCTTTGACCCCGCCGTCTAATAATAAAAGGTGTCATATTATGATGATGACAAACACATATTGACACATGTATATATTTTAGTAAGCTTCGTTGTAGCTACAGTACTTTCTCATATCTACTTACAGTACAACAGCTGGGTCATGCTGTCATGCATGTAGTCAACTAAAGTGTGTAATTCATAACAACAGAATAGGACAAAAATATATTTGTCATACATATTCTTTTTAGAAATGTGGTCCTGTTAAGGACACCCATAGCCTGTAAAATATGGATGAAATATCTGTGATGCTATATGAAGAACACCCACCTGTCACCCAATGTGGCTATGCTATAGTGAAGCCACATTTGTAAGCCTTCATTCAATCAAAACGGATGAGTAATTTTACAATTCACCCTACTTACAGTAGAATAGGGACATTATTTTACCTTTTTACAGTCGACTGCAGTTTTTGGCCCTTCCGCGTACACTGTAAAAAAAGTCCGTGAAATTAACAGGGAAAAGCTGTAAAATCACGACATCAAAAAACTGTAAATAGAGAAACAATGAAGCAGTGTTTAATTTACAGTAATATTTCGTAAAGTACTGAACCAAACAAAACTGTTAAATTCACATTAAGAATATGTTAAAATAATTATATTTCATTGTATAATTTACAGATTACTGTGGTTTGAACACAGAAAAACTGTAATACATAAAACAATACAATACAGTTAAAATTACAACATGACAGTGTTAAAATCATGTTTTTTTACATTTTTTAATTCTTGAACATACTATAATATACTTACTTCTTATTTCTATTTGTTTAATACATATGTTTATTTGGAAATTGGAAATAACCCAGTACTGAGATATTCTTGGAAATTAAATGAGAATCCATAAAACAGCTTGGATTCTGGGGCCGACCGGCTATTTGGAGTGGAATGCAGCCCACGGCAGACAGCCCAAACAGTAATCGAACGCGCCACTACTTTAAAGGGCCCATGTCATGGCCATTTCCACTGATCATAATTACATTGTTGAGGTATACTAAAATAGATTTATACTGTGCAATTTTCCAAACTCACATTGGTTTCGCATACAGCATCTCTGTCAAGCATGTGTATTCAGCAGTATTCACTTTCTCCACTAAACGACTCGTTGGAGCTCTTGCCCCCCCCTCCCTGTGAGCCTAGTGTGCTCCGATTGGTCAGCTCGGCCACTCGTTCTGATTAGTCAACCACCAGAGAGGCTGCGCCCATGTCAGTGCTTTTCCCGGCTGCTCTCAGCGTAACATCAGTCTTATCATGGCGTCGGTACAGCGGTATATTTTATATACATATATATTTTTAACTGTTGTTATAGAAGAGTGTGACGGCCCCAGGGCCTTTGTCTTACGATGGGGTGGAGCTGAAGAGGCTAATCAGCACGATCACGGACACCTCAGGACACAGTCTCTCTCCAAAGCGGCTGCAGGAAGACTAACTCTGCGATCCTCTCAACCACCTATCTTTGCATTTACCACAATAAATGTGCCGTGGTTTTGTAAACTCGTGTATGTCTCCTTGTCTTTCCGTTGTGGCCTACGAGCTACTCTCATAACAAAGAGTAAGTTATTTTTACCCGTTATAAACTACTACTGTTTGATGAGAAATCAAATCATGGTTTGCTATATATGAATTCAGGGAAGAAAGGATAGGCCTACTAAGTATTTCCATTAAACTTTATTTTTAGAAATGTACAAAATGAACATAAATATACATATATACACACGGTATATCATTCATTCCTCCTCCTCGCATCTTGCCTGCGCACAGTCGGTGCGGTGCCTTTTAGCACCCTCAGTAGTAGTAGAATCCCTTCCCCGTCATGGATTGTCCGCCAGGATCTGGCTGGACGAAATCAAATGCAAATCACAAAATATTAGAGAAACTTAGTTGTTTTAGATTAGTTAGTAGTAGTTGTGTAATGAACAGCTTGCCTGCTAATATGCTAACCTAGCTTTGTTTACCTTGGTAGCTAACACGATATGAACGTTAGCTTGGAGGAAAGGCAACTATAATGCAGTGTAATAAAACTACTATGAACAAAAGCTAGTGGTTCATATTAGGCTAGCAATAACGTGTTTATAATTGCAATCGTATACGGGTATTCTGCTACCATACAATGTAACTTGCATGAATACATTGTTTTGCGCTAGCATACAGCTAGCCTCGTTAGCTACATGCAGTATATGTACGCAGGGTTGCCAACTTTGGGTACCTGGCTGGAGTGAGATTTTGATATCATGGGTTTAATTCGGTTTAATTACACATATGCGCACGAAATGACTGCTATCGTGTCAGCAGCGGGACCTTAGCATATATATAGGATATATATACAATATATACAAATACACAATAATGGACACAGACTATAAAGGGCACACAGTTTCATTCACTAATGAAAGTCAAACATGTTTGTTTCCACTGTTTTATTGTGTGCCTGTCGCGATAAGCAATTAATTTACTTATCGTACGATAAATAAAAATGAACTCGATAACTTTTCTGACCTCGATAAATTGCCATTTACATGAGGATGTGACTAGCAGTTTGAAAGGATGTACTTGAATTATTATTATATATTATCATTATGTCAGTGGTCTAAAATGGTCATACAACGGTGCCGACAATATTATCGTTTATCGCAATAATTTCCGGGAAAATGTATCCAACAAAATTAATTATCGTGAGAGGCCTATACATGAAACACACACACACAAACAAATCTACAGACTTACTCCAAACTGCCAAATATATTAATTAACACACTCTCACTCTCATATACTCTTTGACTCTATTTTGGCCTAGTAGAACAATAACCAGCAGACTTTTACTTTTTTATCATTTCTACTGGATCTTAGATCTGCGCATTCGCAATACGGGTCGGCAGTTGCGGCTCCAGAGTATTTTTGTTGCGTAATCTATGGTAGGGCTAACCCATACAGTGGTGGGGCTCAAATCAGTATTTGCAATGTAATTGCATACACGCTCCCCCCGACAGTGAAACGCCACGCGTGAGGTTTAGATTATTTCCCTGTCTCAATCCAAATTGAACTGTATGAAATAAAAAGGCACATTTGTCTTGTAGTAAATAAAAAGGGCGACCTGGAGCCAATCCTGCAATTTCCCCACAAGTGAAAGAGTTGACATGCTGAAAACTCAACCCCTGCAGGGGGGTCTGGGGGGGAGTCTCCCCCAGGAGATTTTTTGAAATACTAACATAAAATACACATTCTTGTACTCTCTTGAGAAGAAAAATAAATAAATCTATTACTACACGACATATTTAAAAAAATGAATGCCATTTTAGTTTTGTGTTACTTTGTTCTGAAAGCTGAACCTGCTGCTCCTCACAGAGAGAAGAGGGAAGAGGCTGTGTGAATTACTTTACATTGTGGATAAGGGTGGATAGCCCCCATTGTTCTGTGTGTCAAAATGAAAGACAGCCCACACACCTATCAATCATCAAACCGTGGGGTCTTATTTCATTACGTGTTGATTTCTATCAACACGTAATGTTGTATCGATGTATATAGAGATGTACTACCGCAAAAGTATTCTCCGTCGGGACTTCCTGCAACAACACCACGCCGTTATCGTGATTCTGATTGGCCAGAAGACATTATCAAAGATGTTCTATTGAGAAGACGATCACTACGTGACAAAAGTTTTCAAAACCGTTTCTAGTCTTCGGTATTCTTGTTTTTGGCGTGAAAATAGTTTGAGCAGCGTGAGAGCGTGAGATTGAGAGTGAAAGCGTGTGTCACACGCCAGATGCGTGAGAGTTGGCAACCCTGATGTACGGTCACAATGTACGGTAAATCACAGTACAGTATACTGTATGAGTATTCCGTGTGTGTGACTGCAGACATTCTCCTGCCATGACAAACATGTAAGGCCATCTGCTGACATTGTAGTTGATATATTTAAACGCTAGCAACGTAGCATCACAAAAATGTTTTTCTGACCAAAACTAGCTCTAGCTCCGTGTGTTAGATCGCTACGCCAGCTATAATGTAATTACGTTTCGCGACTGACCGGCAAATCACCCGGAGTATACTGTCAATAGGTATTTTGTGTGTGAATGCAGACATTCTCCTGCTATGAGATACATGTATGCAAGGCCATCTGCTGATATTAGAGTTGATATATGGAAACTCTAGCAACTTAGTTAGCACAGTTAGCACTGTGTCAATGGCTTAGCAGTCCAACACAGTTTACACATTTAAACAGTCTTCTTTGATAAATACACAAATAACAATGCAAACTTACAGGTTGTATACCCAGATCTTCCCCTGCTCCAAACGGTCCAAACAAGCTGTGCATATCCGGCCTCAAACTGGGCAATGTTTTGGAAGCTTTCGTCTGTGAAATGCCGGTTCTTCGAACCTCTGGAGGAGGAACACGCCGCTGCTGGTGTGGCCATAGCTCTTCGGGATTGGTCCATTTCGTTCCGGGTACCGCATGACATCATGCGGTACCCGGAAGAATCAAATGGGCAGTGACGTATCTCCAACGAGGCGTTTTGGGGAGGTATTTTCTGTGTTAGAGTTTTACTCGCTACAGGGTGTACTTTGAGGGTTTTGACTCTGCACACCGTTTACATGCATAAAAACCTTCATAACACACAAGGGGACGGGTAATAACCGGAAAAGCATGACATGGGAGCTTTAAGTCTACTTTTTGAGTCTTGTCTTTTTTTTAAATTGGGACAGCCTTCTCTCGGCGTAAGTGACGTAAGCGGTCAACGAATGCAGCCTCCGAAGGAAACGGCCGCTGAACTGAGACACGCCTACTGAGCAGTATAGTTTGTTTCTGTTATTTCATTGGACTATTTAATTATCGCGGGGGCAGCCACTTTTTGCAGGTTAACGGTTACGGCTCAGTGCGCGGCCAAGTCTGTCTCAAGTCTGCCTTCCACGGACCACGGAGCTGTGTGCACATGAGCGGAGGATCACATCTGTAGCACTGGTAAGCTAACCGTTTATTTTTCTTCAAACTTCAATTATAACACGGTGTGTTGTCAGGACAATACTAACTTCTGTTTGTGAACTACAGGAATACTGTTGCTGTGTACAAGAGCAAAAAGTTGCTACAGGCTTTATCCAAGTTTAAAGTGATGAGAGGAGAGCTAAGTGGTTGTTCTGAAGACGTCAAAAACATGGTGCTGCTTCTACTGTCCTACTTTGATGAGAAGGAAGACACGATGTTCTGTTATGTGGAGGACACATGCCTGGCAGGGGAAGTACAGATGGACCAAGTTCAGTTGACTCCCACCATTGTTGTGTGTGGTAAGTAAAAATGTCCACTCTACTTTTTTCTGTTCTTTCTGCCACTTCTCTCTCTCTTTTCTGTCTAATTTGAGACGTTTATGTTGCACAATGTTTTTTGTTACTGTAAGCTCGTAAAGGGCTAGTTTGGATGCTTATGGATACTTATCCATAGTCAGTGTATTACTTACATGTCTTTGGAGGAACAGGGAGGAGTACGGGTACGTATGTAAAGCTGTGGATGGGTGCAGCAGCGAAACGTATTTTAGCCACCTAAATATTCAGTTTACGTGTACGCTATATTTATAATATTGTCACAAATGTACCCTGCTGCTTCAGTCCCTATCAGAAACAGACTGTATAGCTGTCTGACAGCAAGGTAGAGCTTTGAAAATATTCTTTAATATAGCATACACTAAGAGTAATATTGTTTTAGTTTTTTTGGTGGCTTAACTATGTCCACAGCAGTATATTGCTTAGCTGTCTGCTGGTTCTCCTCTCTGTTTCTCCAAAGTGTAGCTCCTACAATCCCCCTTCAAACAATATGAACTATCCCCTAAAAGCAAGTCAAATTGACATTACATTTATCTCCCCTTAACCTGCAAATACACATACATACATTTTTGTATTGATGGTGAGCAATTTAACAGACCTTAAAATGTAATAACATGTGTGCTAAAATTGTTTTGTGAAATGTTTCAGGAAGACAAGTCTTGTTTTAGTTTAGTTTGAATTGTGTTTTTCTTCTTTTTTTAGGACGATCATGCTATTCTTCAAGGCGATTCATGCTGAGTGTGGATCGAAACATAGTACAGGACAACATCCCCTCCTTGGTTTCTGCCCTGTCCATGATGTTTGGGAGCTATTATTGCTTCAACATCGCCTACCCGTCAGAGCTGGCATCCACCCTGGAGTTTGTCCAGAGGTATGTGTTTTTTGGGATTGGCTTTATCCAACAATTTATTTTATTAAACTGCAACAAATCTAAAGCAGCTGCTTCAGTGAATTGGGGGTTAAGATAATTGTCATTTTGGCTTCAAAATAATAAGATTGATGTGAAGTTTTTTTGTTGTTAGGCAAGCTATTTTATTATTAATTCTGTTTGTTTGTATTTTTATTTTAAGGTGTTTTTTCTCCATCAACCCAGAGAAGGGCACCAAAGTGGAGAAGACACGTGCATCCCGTCTTCAGGTGAACCCGAGAGTCCTCACCTTGATACAGGAACTTTCGGACCATGAGTGGCGTGATGTCTGAATATGGACAGTAAGATCAATGGCATGTGGCGATGTGCCCAAGTTACAGTTTGTTTGATTGTTTAAATCGTAGTTAAAATTTGAAGTGCCTTTTTTTTTGTTCTTTTAACTAATTTAAAAAAATGCAATATGTAACTCTCAAAATGTCAAACTATTCTTTTAAGGTCATTGTAGCCACTCTTGGGGTTTGCTGTTACAAAGTGAAGTTGCTTAAACAATCTTTGGTTGGCTTATGTGGATGTAAAAGCTCAGGACATCACTGTTGAGTGTAAAAATGTTGACGTGTTACACTCCACTGGGTGGTTTTGTTTTGTTTTCCACTTGGGTTTTTGCTTCTGAAGTGAAGTGACCCTACCTCTTCACCTATCTCACTTAAGGCCCTGGCACACCAGGCAGTCACCAGAGAACTCGCCGACACCGACATCGACTGTTGCATCGGCGAGTTCTCCTGCGTCTTGGCCATGTGTCGCACTGGAACACACCGCAAAGACTTCAGCCGAGCACGTACGAACTGCGCATGCGTGAGTGGCAATAACTCTCCTGGCCAGCAGGCGGCGGTAGTGTGTATTCGTCATTCAAAATAGGCAACAACCGGAAGACAGAGAAGAAGAACAGACTGATATAAACAAACAAATAGCGTGTGCGTTCCATTTTCACTCTCGTCCATCGAAAACATGTTTTAGAATATAAAAATACATGAATGATGAAATGAGCACATAAAGTGCAGACATACTATAAAATCACAGTTAATAGACCTGCATCTGATGATCGCAGTGTTCTGGCGGGTGTGTAGTTTATTGAGTCAGCAATGTAGTAATGTATGTAATGTAATAATGGCCACTTCTTGCTAAATTTACATTTCCATGTGATGCTTTTATCCGAGGCGACTCACAATAGGTAAATGAATAGCAGTAGACAGTATCTCATTTACTTAGACACTGTACTTAAGGACAATGTTGAGGTACTTGAGACTAATCCTGCAACTTTATACTGACAAATAAACCGATGAGATGAAAAACCGGACTTGACCAAACAAATCACGGAGCTCTCAGCAGAGGACAGCCGGGGACGCTCCCACCGATATCAGAGATGTCCCTGCTATGTGTCCCCGTAAGAGAGGACATTTAAAGGGCCCATGTCATGGCCATTTCCACTGATCATAATTACATTGTTGAGGTATACTAAAATAGATTTATACTGTGCAATTTTCCAAACTCACATTGGTTTCGCATACAGCATCTCTGTCAAGTATGTGTATTCAGCAGTATTCACTCTCTCCACTAAACGACTCGTTGGAGCTCTTGCCCCCCCCTCCCTGTGAGCCTAGTGTGCTCCGATTGGTCAGCTCGGCCACTCGTTCTGATTAGTCAACCACCAGAGAGGCTCCGCCCATGTCTAACAGTGCTTTTTTCCGGCTGCTCTCAGCGGAACATCAGTCTTATCATGGCGTCGGTACAGCCGTATATTTTATACGCTAACTAACCGAACTGTACCTACAACTGTTGTTATAGAAGAGTGTGACGGCCCCAGGGCCTTTGTCTTACGATGGGGTGGAGCTGAAGAGGCTAATCAGCGCGATCACGGACACCTGGCCGGAGCCGAGGTGCTAGCCAGCTGCCCGGAGTCACACGGGCCCCTCTCTCTCTCCCAAGCGGCTCAGCGATCCTCTCCCCTATCTCTGCATTTACCACAATAAATGTGCCGTGGTTTTGTAAACTCGTGTATGTCTCCTTGTCTTTCCGTTGTGGCCTACGAGCCGGTCATAACAAAGAGTAAGTTATTTTTACCTGTTATAAACTACTACTGTTTGATGAGAAATCAAATCATGGTTTGCTATATATGAATGATATGTTATAGGAGCAAATAATTCAGGGAAGAAAGGATAGGCCTACTAAGTATTTCCATTAAACTTTATTTTTAGAAATGTACAAAATGAACGTAAATATACATATATACACGGTATATCGTCAATTACTCCCCGTTGTCGGCATCTTGCCTATAGCAGCCGGGGCTTGAGGCCTCAGTGTGGTAGTCCGGTCCCCGTCATGTATTGTCCGGCAGGATCTGGCTGGACGAAATCAAATGCAAATCACAAAATATTAGAGAAACTTAGTTGTTTTAGATTCGTTAGTAGTAGTTGTGGTAGGAGTGTGGATCTATCTAATGAACAGCTTGCCTGCTAATATGCTAACCTAGCTTTGTTTACCTTGGTAGCTAACACGATATGAACGTTAGCTTGGAGGAACGGCAACTATAATCCTACCCCAGATCCTGCTCCTTTTCTGTGCCCTGCTGTCCTCGACCACTTTGAGCCTGTATCCCTCTCTTCTCTCTCGGATGTAGTCAAGCACCTGCGGCCGACAAACTGCACCTCAGACAGCATTCCCTCTCGCCTTCTCAGAGATGTTTTTGATTCAGTTGGAGCAAGTATTTTATTACTTTTAAACACCTCTCTTAGCTCAGGATGTGTCCCAGCTGCCTTCAAACATGCCGTGGTTAAGCCACTACTTAAAAAGAAAAATCTCGACCCCTCCATTCTCGCAAATCTTAGGCCCATCTCCCAGCTACCTTTTTTATCAAAAGCCCTGGAGCGAGTAGTCTACGCCCAGCTGCAGTCTTTTTTAACCATCCATGGAATCCATGAAAAGTTTCAGTCTGGCTTCAAACCCATGCACAGCACTGAAACAGCCCTTTTAAGAGTTTTTAATGATCTGCTCCTAGCCGCCGACTCAGGTAGCCCAGCTGTGTTGGTGCTGTTAGACCTGACGGCTGCCTTTGACACTGTGGACCATAGCATCCTGCTGTCACGGCTTGAACAGTCCGCTGGCATCACAGGCTCTGCCCTTGCATGGTTCAGGTCCTACCTGACAGACCGTAGCTTCTCAGTGCAGCTAGGTGCCTTCTCCTCTGCCAAAGCCCCTCTTACCTGTGGGGTTCCCCAAGGCTCGATTCTGGGCCCCATCCTTTTTCTACTGTACATACTGCCCCTAGGTTCAATTCTCACAAAACATAATATTCCCTTCCACTGCTACGCCGACGATGTACAGATCTATCTGCCTCTCAAAGCAAATGTCAAACACTCACTACAGCAGTTGATGGACTGCTTAGTAGAGATAAAATCCTGGCTGAGCAAAAACTTTCTCAACCTCAACGAGAGCAAGACTGAGCTGGGCTCTATCAAAAAAAACATCCTCCCCTCGGTCATGAACCTTGGAGTGACCTTCACTAGCACTTTTAAATTCGACAAGCAGGTCAGCACCGTAGTAAAATCCTGCTTTTTTAAAATAAGACTATTGGCCAAAACCAAGTCGTATTTATCTTTTAATGACATAGAAAGGGTTATTAACGCCTTTGTAACCTCGAGACTGGACTATTGTAACGCTCTGTATGTGGGTATGGACCAGGCCTCAATTAAACGCCTACAGCTAGTCCAAAACGCTGCTGCACGTTTGCTGACTGGCCACAAAAAGCGTGACCACATCACCCCTATTCTGGCCTCACTACACTGGCTTCCAGTTCGGTTCAGAATTGATTTTAAAATCCTTTTATTTGTTTTTAAAGCACTAAATGGGCTGGCTCCGGCCTATATAGCTGAACTGCTCCAGCGCTACACCCCAGCCAGAGCTTTAAGGTCTGCTGACCAGCTGCTGCTGGTAGTGCCCAAGACCAGGCTTAAAACCCGAGGGCACCGAGCCTTCGCAGCAGCTGGCCCTAGGCTCTGGAACACTCTGCCCCTCCATGTGAGGTCGGCCCAGACCCTAGGGGTTTTTAAATCTAAACTAAAAACACACTTCTTCTCTCTGGCTTTCTAGTTAGAGCGGAGCACGACTCCTGACTTTTCCGTGTGTTTTATTTTTATTTTGTTTTTTAAGATATATCGTTTATTGTGATTGTAGTAATGTGTTTTTATTACATGTACAGCACTTTGGCTCGACCAAAAATCGCTTTTAAATGTGCTATATAAATAAAACTTGATTTGATTTGATAATGGAGTGTAATAAAACTACTATGAACAAAAGCTTGTGGTTCATATTAGGCTAGCAATAACGTGTTTATAATTGCAATATTATACGGGTATTCTGCTACGTTCGGTCATACATTGTAACTTGCATGAATACATTGTTTTGCGCTAGCATACAGCTAGCCTCGTTAGCTATACATGCAGTATGTACATGTACTGTCACAATGTACGGTAAATCACCCGGAGTATACTGTATGAGTATTCCGTGTGTGTGACTGCAGACATTCTCCTGCCATGACAAACATGTAAGGCCATCTGCTGACATTGTAGTTGATATATTTAAACGCTAGCAACGTAGCATAACAAAAATGTTTTTCCGACCAAACTAAGGTCTAGCTCCGTCGGTTAGATCGCTAGCATACACGCTACGCCAGCTATAATGTAATTACGTTTCGCGACTGACCGTACGGTAAATCACCAGGAGTATACGGTCTATGACTATTTCGTGTGAGAATGCAGACATTATCCAACTATGAGGAACATGTATGTAAGGCGATCTGCTAATATTGGAGTTGATATATGGAAACGCTAGCAACTTAGTTAGCCCAGTTAGCACTATGTCAATGACTTACGAGTCCGGTTTACACATTTAACCAGTCGTGGTAGATACCTTGTTTGATAAATACACAAATAACAATGCAAACTTACAGGTTGTGTACCCGAATCTTCCCCTACTCCAAACGGTCCAAACAAACTATAGCCTCGTTGTTTGTGTAGCTCGGTAGCATACACGCTCGGAACGCCAGCTATAATGTAATTACGTTTCGCGACTGACCGTACGGTAAATCACCTGGAGTATACTGTCTATGAGTATTTCGTGTGTGAATGCAGACATTCTACATACATGTATGTAAGGCCATCTGCTGATATTAGAGTTGATATGGAAACGCTAGCAACTTAGTTAGCACAGTTAGCACTGGCTTAGCAGTCCGAAACATGTTTACACATTTCAACAGTCGTGGTAGATACCTTGTTTGATAAATACACAAATAACAATGCAAACTTACAGGTTGTGTACCCGAATCTTCCCCTGCTCCAAACGGTCCAAACAAGCTGTGCATATCCGGCCTCAAACTAGGCAATGTTTTGGAAGCTTTCGTCTGTGAAATGCCGGTTCTTCGAACCTCTGAAGGAACAGTGTTAAAAAGACATTTCAACCACTGACTTCGTCGTGGTTCTTCCGTCGGTAGGACAAACAGCTCAGATTTATCCTCACATTTCAGGAAACAGGTCCTTGGCATTGGCATGACTGGATCGATTGTGAACTGAACCAGAGCTTCCAACAGTAAATGTTAGGCTGGCAGAGGGTGCGGCCAGCGCCGCTGGGTGTGGCCATAGCTCTTCGGGATTGGTCCATTTCGTTCCGGGTACCGCATGACATCAGGCCGTACCCGGAACTAAATGGAAGACTCAAATGGGCAGTGACGTATCTCCAACGAGGCGTTTTGGGGAGGTATTTTCTGTGTTAGAGTTTTACTCGCTACAGGGTGTACTTTGAGGGTTTTGACTCTGCACACCGTTTACATGCATAAAAACCTTCATAACACACAAGGGGACGGGTAATAACCGGAAAAGCATGACATGGGAGCTTTAAGGGCTATGTTTGATGTCTTTTAAGTATCACCTGCTGGGGTTTAGCTGCTGTCCTGTGCCTTCTTAAATTGTTTGTTTACGTCCCTCACTTCCATTTCGCTTCTCATTTGCTAGCTGAACAGCTGATCAGAGTGGTTTCTTGGCCCAATAGCTTGTGTCCGACAAATGGCCGATTCAACATGTTGAATCGGCCATGTGTCGACTGTGAAAGGCCAAATAAGGCGTGTCACGGCCGAGGGTTCGGGACACACCAAATTGACTTTGGGCGACAGGGCACGCTTTGTCGCCAGACAACCGAAGACGGCCGATATCGGCCTGGTGTGTCTGGGCTTGAAGACACACACTCACATGTGTTTTGCAACTGTAGCTTCATCACGTACACACTTTCTTTAGCAATGAACATGTATTCAACTAAGACAATCCCTTATTTTGGCTAAGTTACAGCTCAGTCTGTGGCTGTGACAGTCAAGTATTATATTATACAGGTGCCCACTATAAGAGATGAGACATATAAAGTACTAAAATATTTAAAAACATTATTTCCCATAAATCATTTGATGTGATGTAAGTAACCTCTCAACTTTGTTCAGCTTGAATTTCCTGGACAATGTGAGCTGTTTGTTTATTGTGCAGCCTTAGTTTGTATGTTTTACCAATATGTATGTTGAGAAATGACAGATGTTTTTGATAACTGCTATTATATATATATATAATAAATTCTTGGAAAGGCAAGTTCTTGTTGGAATCTTTTCAACTTTTAATACAGTGGCTCTTGAGGTTTATCTAGCTTTGCATTTTTAATTTTAAGTGCTTAATCTGTGTACCCTGGATTACATTCTTCACATTTCTGGTAATAGTCAAACATATATATATACGAAGGCAGTGTAGTTTAAATGAAATCTTTCAATCTGACTAATGTATAGGAAAAACATTTTTTTTCCACTGAGCAATAATCCTTACAAGCGGTTTTATACTATATATTTGAGATTGATATTCATAGAACAGTTTTTTCTGCATTTTAATTGTAAAAAATACATTTTACAGAAAATTTAAATTGCAGTATTTAGATGTTGCTTTCACCGTAAAACTCGTCATTACTACGGCAAAATACACTAAATTATACACAACTTTTGATTACAATTTGCGGGAACATTCAGTTAAATTACAGCATTACACTGATGCTTTTACAGTTAAACAGTGTTATTTGTTTGGTATTTTTCTGTAAAATTGAATGGGATTCAATGTACAATAGACAACAACTGCATGTAAATCTTACTGAAATAATCAGTTTAATAGCAATGTGATCATGCTAATTCAGCAGAAAAGGGCTGTTGGAATTACAGATTTAAAATGTAAATTACAACAGTTTTAAACTGTAAAATATACACGTTGTTCTGTAAAGTTGTTTACAGTTTACCGTATTTTTTACATCATTATTCTGGCAACAAAGCTGCCAGGTCTTTACCGTAAAAACAACGTTTTTTTTTTTTTTACAGTGTAGGCTTCATTGAGGTCACCTTTTCTATAGTTCCTAGTTTAAAAAAAGTTGCATTCAAATAATTTTAGTATACAATTTGAGTGCATAAAGTAGATCATTTTCATCAGGAATATAGTGGTTTGCGTAAGAGAAGCCTAGCTTTGCATCATCTTGTTCCAAAGCCTGTTTTGGCTTTGGTTAATACCTGGCAGAATGCAAACTTCACCGTTGTCATCCACCTGTCTTACTCTCCCTTCCAATCTTTACTGGATTGGATCCAATGGCATTTGGTGAGCTGACCTGAAGATCAAAAGGTACAACTGATGAAACCATGAACAATTATTCTACCTCAAACGACATTTACATAATAACACACCGTGATATTACATTTTCGAAGAGGGGATTTATTTTGGACACTGCATTCCACAGTATACCGTCTGGACAGAGGTCACCTATGATCAAACATTCATAAATCAACAGGAACATAGGATTTGAATGCACGTTATGGAAATGTTAATCACACAAGGGCAGTAAACTCAACCGTTACGTCATCATGAAACTGTTGAACATTTAATTGGAACATAATAACTTGTTACACTTAGTGTACAACATTGACACACTGATAAAACCTCTACAACAGATGTGCTATTTAAACCTGCGCATGAAGCCTTTTGGGTTTAAGACAAAGTAACCATGACTTTCCTTCATTTACGAAAAAAAAATTAATGCACTAAGGCATTAATAATGGTGATAAGGCAGGTAAGCATTTATATATATATTCTTTTTTTTAATAGCATATATTTTCATTGTGCCTGGCAGCTGGATTAGAATTAGGACTTGCATCTTAATTTGAATAGCTTCATGCTTTTGAGATATTAAAAGAATTATCCAAATAAATTCAAAGCAGATAGACAACAACAATGTAGAGACGAAGACAGACACACATGTAAACACAGACACATACTGTTCATGCAGTCTCTGATTAAATGGGTTTTCATTTAGGATAATCTGTATCACAAATCCACTAACCTGTTTCCTCTATTGACTGAAAGTGTATTAGGTCTATTGTGGGTTAACAAATATTTTAACAGTGACTTGGAGGAGGGTTATATTCACAGACAAATAAATATAAGTTGAACACCAACTAGAAACAACCTGGATATTTTCTGAGATCTATGTTTTACATTTGAGTAAAACCCGAAAATGTAGGAGAACATGTTTTCTCTAACATTAATAAATGATACTTTTGCGAGAAAACATTTAAAATGTATTCCCGTAAATTTGTGAAATAAATTCTCATATTGCTTATAAATGTATTATGTTTTTGAGATATGAGAGAAATACAATTGAATAATTCTCTGAGATAATAAGGTTATAACAAGAATATAATCAGATAAAAGTAACTTTATGATCTCATATCCACGTTGCTCGCAGCCAATTTAAATTATAAAATTCTGATTTTCTTTCTCTGAAAATACCCTCCATCCAAGCTGCAAAATAATAATATTTTTTGTTTACCTACAAGGGCCTTAACACACTGAGGGGTTATTTAATTGATCTTTGCTATTTGTCATCAACCACCATCGTATAGATAATCTCTGTACATTTACCAAAAAATAAAACAAACAACATTGTACAGTACAAACACCTCACTGGCCTCAAAGCTAATTTGGGCCTGTTAAACATCTGACAGCAAAATACATCTAACCTTTATGTACAAATGTACACTGATGCAGTAGAATATGTCAAGGACATTCCAGGTATATAACCGTTAGGCACTAAAAGGTGTTTCAGTGTAACTTGGACCACCTTTTTCCTCCGGACTGATCCATAATAGACCCTGGCCTAAATCTGTGTTTTAAAATTAAAGCATAATCAAAACCACATTCCTAAATACTGTATGTGTGTGGAGTTTTATTCTTTAAACAGTTGAGGTTAATGGATATTAACGCTGTACACGTAAAAGTCTTGTTTTTTTGTGTGGGAGAAAGCTCCTAAATCTACAAGATGCAGAATACCTTGCGTTAATTCAATGAACTATACCAAAACATTACCATCATGGTTCAACAAATTGTGCAGCTCTCCATATACAGAAAAAGCAAGATATTCAAAACATGCATTTCCACCAAAATGAACCAGCAAAATATGAAAATATTTCATATTCAGTCCAAGATCTTAATGTGCTTCAAAATCCGTATCTAAAATAAAGTTAATATCGATAATCAGAATTTTTTTTTTTTAAAGTTTGGTTTACTCGAACTGTGAAAAATATAGATTGAAGCTAAACTAAACGATTTAAAATACATATAATTTTTTTAAAGTATCCACTTAACAACAGGTAAACAGCAGAATATGTTAAATGGCATTCAATAAGCTAATGTTGATTATGAGAGGGTTACAATTTAGAAGGAACATGCCGGTACTTTGACCCAGTGGCGTTACCTGCCTGCGATAAACCTTCCTCCTGTTATTCTCGTCACAGAGAGGATGAGCAGACCTCAGTAGTCTGCACATGCACTGTCCCTGGATCAGTGTTATCAGAAGTGTTAAAATACTGAAGCTCAGGATGGTTTATATGTCCATATCCACGGGTCGGACATCTCCGGTGTTGTTCTCCTTCACCCACAGCTCTCTGTCTCTGCCGGGGTCCACGTTCTGCAGCAGCTTGTCCACCGGCTCCACCGTCTGCAGAGACATGAGCCCATAAAACAGCAGCATTTAGTGTCATCACCTCATGTAAATACTTGAGTTTGTTCATCCAACACTTTGGATCAAAGCCAGAGCTTTCAACAACTACTTGGAATAAAATCAGGTATGTTTTTAAAGGAATATTTTAATTTCGGAAATACCGGTACACATAGCAAGTTAGATGAGAAAAACAATCATTTGATCTCATCAGACAGCTCTTTATCTAGACAATATATGTATAGAAACTTCATCAGGATAAACTCTTTTAATGTCATGTGGGGAAAAGCTTTGAGAGGTTTAAGGAAAAAAGCATTTTGATGCGATAACATTCTTCATCTTTTTGTAGCTTCCCATTAGTATTTATTGTGGGTAAAAATGTGAACCTTTAATGTGTTACAGTAATCACGTTTTAGCCTCAACATATACAAAGGGTCTCTGTGATGAGGTTAAATCACTGTTTTTGTTAATGGAGTCTGGTGGCTTTGAAGAGAGCATAGATAGCGGTTTCCTGTTAGGAAGGGCTGTCTGACAGCAAGGTAAGCATTTTGTTTAGGTGTCAAAAAATTATTTTGTGGATGCCTAAGGTCCACATCATTACATGTCTTGTGACATTCATTATTTGATCATTTGTTATTTTCCACCACTGGATACAATTCTGATATCTGCACATTAAATATAAGGCTAATGCAGCAGCGAGCTTAGCATAGCAAACGAAAGAAGAAAAGGTGGAAAGAAGAAGAAGAAGTAGACATACTTATTCATCTCTCCAGGGGGAATTCACAGAACAGTAGTAATGGAGGATGGGGACTTCGGTGACTGATATACTATATATATGATAATTCTGTATTCCTTTTCATTTTTTGCTGGGCAAATATTAGCTCACAGCCTCTCTGTGGCCATCAATGGTTGCATTCACCAGTGTACTATTTTATATTTCGAATATGTTTTGTCTTAATTATAGTTTGCCAGTCAAATTATTTTCTGTATTTGAGGATTTTTGCAGTTTTCTAGTACTCAATTGGACATCAAAGTTTACAGTCATTTTTTTCATCCATAATTGATCAAATTATCAGCTGAGAAAAATGATGAGCTGCACCAGTGATGTCAACTGGCTTTGACATGATTTCACGTGCCACTTGGTGTGAGAGTGGATGTTTGACAGAAGGCGCCCTGCAGCCAATGTCTCCCCTGTCAGCCTTTCATCCAACACTCTGAGCCTCAGAGAAACCCACAGAGACGCTGTGCTTATCTATTCAGGAGGTGAAGAGTAAACCCTGTAAATCTGGCGTGACGTATTCTGTCAGCACTGTGGGAATAGCACGGGTGATTCTCAGTGTGAAGCGGAAGAGACAAAACCCTCAGAGGTGATACAAACACTAGAGATAAACCTGAATGAACATTTCTTTCCATAAAACTCAATAAAACATACACCCTGATTTTTGTGCTAGTCAGGATGGAAAACAATCTCATATTATGCAAAGAGACTCACACTCTGGTTGAACATGTCCGTCTCGTGCCTCAGAGTGGTGTACTGGCGTAAATGCTGCTGGATCCACTCGATCCGCTCCACCTCCAGCTTCTCCAGCTCCTGAAGAGGAACAACGTTCACATTTAGTAACAGAGGACAACTGATTACCCTGGTGTTTATTTTAGATTGGATTTACTTCCTTATTGTTTGACCCAGCTGCTGTTAGTGTACAAATAATAATTACAAAAGCAAAAAATGTTCCCCCTTCAAATATTCCTTCTTAACGAAAAACCTTAATGCTATGCAATATAACGTCCATTGTAGATTAAAAACAACAATTAAAAGTATATTGGGGTCAAAATTACCAGGATTTTTTCTGTGTTATATGAAAAACAGGAGGTGTTCATATCATACAGTAGTTTTGCACTCATATCTATACTTTTTATTACAATTTTAACATTTACATTTTGGTTTTTTTATTTTTCAAAAAGTAATTCCTAAACGTTTGCCATGTTACCACATTACTGTAAATACAAAGAGCTGAGCAGGTAAACTAACTGTTTGTTTGAATGGAGTCTGGTGGCTTTGAAGAGAGCCACTTGATTTGTATAAAGGCATAAAAAGCATTGTTTTAAACCTCCATTGTAGGTTAAAAACAACAACAGAAAAGTTGATTAAAGTTTCAAATGAGCAGGATTAAGGTGGTTCATTAAGGGGACAAATATCTCTCATTCTAGGTTTTTAAGTGATTCTCGTAAAGGTACATTTTTTAAGATGCAGATTTCTATTCTCTCCAAGGGAAGATCTTACCATGCTGGTGGTGACCATTTCCTCAAACCACTTGCACTGGGTTTGGTTGTAGAGATCCACGCAGCGCATCAGGTCGTCTCCTGGAGAACACACACAGAGGTCAGAGGTCAACAGAGAGCTGAGAGTCCACAGATATACAACGATCCACATATCATGTTCAACATTTGTATTGTTTTAATTATAAGTGTTTTACATACATATGATGTTTCTGGATAAATATTACTGTTGCATTAATGTTAATGTTGCATTTTTCTGCTGTAGATCACAAACACATAACATGGAAATACAGAAGTTCAGTACAGGTACTCCAAATGTGTACTTATGTAAAGTATCTACTGTACATTTCAACAAACATTTTATCATCTTCTTTTTTGCTTTCATGTATGTTGTTGTTTTTATGCGTGTGATTATTATTTTAATAAATAGTAGTAGCATTAATAATCAGTGTTACAAATGCAAAACCTTTAAGGACCAGCAGAGGGCACTCAGATTTCACGCTTCATTGATTCAAAGATGAATCATTTTATGTGAACTGTTATCATGGCTGTCCTTAAACCAAGCTATAAAGACTAGTGGATTGCTTTTTTACATATCATGTCTCTTAGTTCTTAAAAAAAGGAAACGACATTCCATAACATTTAAGCTCTGTATATCCTGAAAGCTGAAGAAGAGATATAAGAACAGGAGCATGCCTGAGGCGTATTAGTATTCTCTCAGTGAAGGTAAACACATCCCTGTGTGGGTGCAGTGATCCGTGATGACATTTGTTACAACCTTGAGGCAGCGGCACTGATCACCAACACAGAGCCGATATGATTTAACTGTAACTGTGGACGCTATTGATTACTGCTGTGGTCTGTCACTAACCTACTGAGATGAGGAGAGAAGGAGGAAATTATACATTCTGATGAAGCCTGAGTAGAACAATTACAAAATGGACTTTTCTTATTAAAATGTCAAAGAGTATCTCTGGTAGGACGTGTCTTTGGATGTGCTTGTTGAATTTAAACCAGTAAAATTATACAAAACAAAATTGCCTTCACATATTGAAATCCATCACATGCAAAGAATGATTAGAGAAGCATCACATCTATTCTGTAAATCGCCAGACTTTTTTGTTGTTGAATATATAAATATTATCATGAATGTGGATAAATACTGTATTTCAACAATACGGTATTTTGTTTTTCACATTTGTTATTTTTTATTTGTTATTTTTTTAATCTGTTCGAAATAAAGATTGAAATGAAATGAAATGAATGAGTAATAAAAACATCAGTTGTAAGGGATAATTTGTGAGTGCACCACTTGTGATTTTGTTCATAAATGTCGCCACATCCAGTCCCGCCCCTTAGCCTCACGTACAGTACAATGTGTTGGAGCGCTAGCCAATAGAAATGCGAGTGTTACAGAGTGATATCACTGTGTTTCGGAAGTAAATAAAGGAGTCCAATGGAGGCATTTCAGGCAGGGGGGAAATACACAGTGATTTGCAGACCATGTACATGCATAACAACCTATATAACACACTACAGGAAAGGGAAAAGCATAATAAGGCCCCTTTAAAGACTTGTAAGGTCTGTAGGATCCCTAGACTAACCAGACACTTTACTAAACAATAATGCTTCAAGATCATTTCTTTGACTTCACTCTTAAAATCACAAAGAAACAGATGTTTCAGAGTGTTTGCCTTGTGCCTCAGTGCAGTTATTTGGTGTAAGTTTAAATCTCTAGTCATGGCTTCTGGGACTGGCTCTTATTCAAAGTTTGGACTGTGACTTCTGACCTGCTTGTGTAGATTTCCGCCGAGCCTTCTTGATGTCCTCCTCCCGTCTTGTTGCTGATTTTAATCTCCAACTGCTGGGTCTTCACCTCCAGATCTTTCCTGCCGGTCTGCCAGAGCTCTACGGGACTACACACACACCACACACACACACACACACACACACACACACACACACACCACACACACACCACACACACAACACACACACACACACACACACACACACACACACACACACACACACACACACACACACACACACACACACACACACAACACACACACACACACACACACACACACACCACACACACACACACACCACACACACACACACACACACACACCACACACACACACACACACACACACACACACACACACACACAAACACAAACACACATTTAGTGGGATGTGCGAACATACGGTAGAAACAATGAGTCATTCAGCATAATCCTCAGATGGACTGTACCTACATGTGCAGGAGTCATTAAGGCCTTTTCATGTTTGTCATCCCATCCTTTAATCTTCCCTTAATCCGTACCAATGAGCCTTTCCTCCTATTCATTCCTGAGGCGCCCACTGGTGTAACAGTGTTTGAAAAGTAAACATACAGTAACAGTGATGCCAAGAAAATCTGCGGCCGAGCTTCAACCCACTGATGCAGTGAAGCACAGAGTGAGCCAAACGTTTGTTTATGGCTGGACATGATTTGTAGAGCTGGAATAAAGTCCAGTGATAAACTGTAAACACTGAATGGAAATGTCCTGCTTCATGTTTGTGCAAATGAAGCTTTGCTTATTCTAATATATTGTTTTGTGGCGTTTTATTGGATTACAAATCTAAAGATTGTTGTAACGCTGCAGCACTTAATATTGATTTGCAATACCGAAAAACGAATAATTAAGTAGATTTAATCAAAACCATTATGCAAATACTCAAACAATAAACATATTATTAAAGTAAAGTGGCTGTTACATATTGAGCTTTCATTTCTATCATGTCTCTTTCCCAAATCCAAATGAAATGTGAAAAAGGGAGATTGCTGAATTGAGAAGCCTTGAGTAGTTTTGGGCTATACCCATGTCTAAAAAAATATAACTTAAATAAGTAAATGTGCCAGCAGTAGACTAACTGCATATACTGTATGTGAAGCTCAAATACAGAGTGACCTTGCTCCACAGTGTTCTGATCTATTATTTATACATATTTTAAATATCTGCATAAGAAACCATACTAAAAAGTGCTGCACATTTGTCAATATACATGATTCAAATCTTGGAGACGGAAAAGTGCGCGTTAGCACACACCATCCACATAATGACAATACATCACAACACTTATTTCAATGATTGTAGTTGTGGGAGGCAGCATGAAAACGCCATTATGTTCCAGGTGTAGGCGGTACTGAAGCTCTTTTATTATGTAAGCTTCTGATGTAGAAATCACTGATGTGCATGTTCTTGTGCAACTAAACATTCAATATTTGGAGATTCACTTTTGTAATGAATGCACCATTTGGACCAAAGAGGGCAAACAGTTTGTGCAAATACTATCATTTCCATCTGAAAAGCACAGTGCACTGTGTCATATATGTATTTAATAATATGTGATCACGTGAGACTCCATACCTTCTCCACACTTGCATAGCGACTCGCCAGCTGCTTCCGGAGGTCGGCGATGTGATGGTCGTACTTTTTCAGGTCCTTCTTGAAGTTGTCGCATCTGAACGTCAGCAAGGGCTTTTCTACCTCAGAGTGGAGCTGGGAAAAATAAAGAGTCTCTCAGCTGCTGGTTTAATCTTGTTGTGACATTCGAGGGAAGGCAAATAAATAAAAAAACATCCCTTTAATCACAGGAGGACATCGGGAAAAAAACTTTTTATAAAACTTGGTGAAAGAGTGTAATATTGGGCTGAGAAAGGACCCAATCGAATATATAGCGGATCCGAATATGGCAATATTTCACTAAAGGAAACAGCATGGGGGAGGTCTGCACTCTTAAAGTGCATTTATATTTTGGCCACAGTATATTATGACTGGCTTTGGCTCAGTCAGAGGGTCAGTGGTTCGATCCCCAGCACCTGCAGTCAATATTTCAAAGTCTCCTCTGGCAGGACACTTAACCAGACACGTGCACTTATAACAGCTTAACGACCATGTCATTAAATGCTGTGTTAAGCAAATGATGGTCTATGAGAACAAATACAACACACACCTGTTATTAAATAAAGTCACCTAAATATTATTATTGTTATTAGTTTGAAAACATAAATCCATATCCCAAGTACTATTCTAGATTAATTTACAGTAAGACCTGTTTTGCAGATACATCGCTTAGGTATAACTCAGCTCCTTGTCGGAACAATGATTTTCTTTTGATTGGTGACTACTATTTAAGTACTACTTTATTTTTACAACTAACTGAACCTTTGCATTGCTTTATTTTTTTCTGACAATGTACACATTTCTTGTTAATGCCTTTTAGTTAATAAAAACCTCTTTGAGACGTTGTCTTGTTCTATTTGCAGCACCTTTGCTGATCAGCAGGTGTTTGTTTCTGGATCTCATTTTCAAACAGTGACGCCTTTTCCTGGATTACCAAAAGAGACAGCCTATTTGTAACACTCTTGTGACTGAACAGACACTCATTAAAATGAATATCTACAACGTCATTACTCTAACAAAGCCTGTTCTACAAATGCACATCCATCACCATAAAGGATGTGATTACACGTTTCCATTTCTTCCACCAAGCCCTTATCTTAAAATATGAAAAAGCCAATTTTTGATGACACTTCAATAAACTACATATTGCTTGTCAGCAGTGTTGGCTCTCCTCACAGAATGCTAATCTGGTGTAAATGCCAGAGCTGGAAGATGAAAACGTAGCTTATTAGAGCGCGAGCTGGGGCCTCTGCAGGCTTGATAAGACTTCTCATTCCCTGCCTGACCACGCGTTACCTTCCCCTCACCCATCTCCTAATGAAGCAGTGTCAGAGCACTGGTGGAGCGTGGGGGGGGGGGCTTCACTGCCCTGGGTGGGGGCTCGTCACAACACGTAACTAATTAATCAGACAACAGAGGGCTACTGAAGAGCTGCGAGGCGGCCGCGGCGTTATTTAAGGCTCCATCTGATGCCACGGTGCGGTTTCTGCTTGGCTGCTAATCGGAGCGCTGACGAGGCAGAGGTAAATGAGCCCAGACACCTCGGGACATGGTCAGATCAAGTGTCCATTACTTCAGATGATTGAAAACATTTAACACCTGACCTGAAGGGGCAGAGAACTGCACACCAAGGGCATCCACACAGAGATGAAGGAGGACTAAATGTTTGTGATTTAGAGAGCTATCAAAGGTTCACTTAAATGTCTAATATGTAAGGTTTCTGCATTTAAATGCATTGTTGTGTATGTTAATGATTTGTGTACATCATCTCAAAACCCAAGTTATCTGAAACATTTCAACCTAGAGAAATCTGTAATTTGAATCAAGGTAAAGATGCGCTTCATCTCGTATAGAGTATGCATATTTCATAAGCTGTCATATTTCACATGTAATCATATTTTAAAGCCAAATTCTTATAATACATATTTCAGATCCTAGTCATTTTAAAATATATATTTTAACTAACAGTTATTTTTTATTAATTAATTCTAAAAACAATGATGAGTTTCAAAAAATAATGCAAATGTACACATAATATTATTTAATATTTAAAGTGGACCTATCATGCTATATTTAAATGATATATTGTAGGGCCATACCTATATAAGGTATATTTATACGTTTCTGTTTTCAAAATACCAAACAGATCATGCATTTTAGCCATGCCTCATTTCGCTCTATGTGCTGTTTGCTGTCTACGGGTCTGATTCTGCTGACCACGCCCCCCTGCAGGAAAGGGGAGACGTGCTCTGATCAGCTGCTGGGCTGTCAGAAGAGGGGGAGAAAAAGAGATCTCCGTCCTCCGTGTTTTATTATATAGAGTCGTTATTCATTTGTTTTAAAGCTCAATAAATAACAAAGAAGACCTTTGACCGGCACTTTTCTAATTTTGTCCGGAAGATTTAAACTTTAACGGACATCTTGACCGGCGAAAGAAACTGAAACTCTGCCGCACGGTCCCCCCGTTCCTTGGAAGAGACGGAGAGGTGGGTGTTTGTCATCTGCTGGTGGACTAACCGGAGAGAATTACAGTGCTTGCCTCGACGGGGAGGGATTGCATTGAATTAAAGCAGCAGGAGCAAACGCTTGCCTCGGGGAGGGAGAAAAAAAGCCACAGCGGAGAATAAACAGAAGGGTAACCATGGTAACTATGGGCGGGAAATCTTCTTCGCTGCTTTTGTGGCAGACTACAGCGCCACTTACAGGCCTGGCATATGTACTACAGCGTCTCCAGCGCTTTCGAGCGGCAATGGCCGGCCGTGGCCCAACCCCACATTCCCCTGATAGGTGAAGAGTTGGCCCAATAGCCGTAGCGCCACTTCTGTGACGACATAGAAGTGTTCAAATCTGGATCAGTCTGTATCAGATCCGTTGCAGCCCCTTTTTTAGAGATTTGGGTATGGAGAAAAATAGAGAGGGTTGTGTTTTCTGACACTTGGTGAGTTCCCTGGAACACCGGGGACACATATTCATGTATAAAAGACGTACAAAAGTGCATTTTGCATGATAGGTCCACTTTAAACTATTTGATGTACTCAGGTAACAGTTATTTATTGTGCGTTTAAGGTGTTATTTACTTACTATTTTTTAAACCTAAAATCGTTATAAACCGACATCTAGAAATGTCAAAAAGGATAAGTAGAAAAGACAATTATTATTTACCAGAGCTGAAGGTGTATTCTTCATATTTCTTGCTTTGTTTGACCATTAATCAGAAACCCCCAAAATTGCAGTCTACTTAAATATATGTCAGAGAAAATAAGCTCATAGGGTTTTTCATTTTCTTTTCATTGATACCAATTCTTTAAAGAATTGCTGCAGATTAGGAAAACTTTCAATCCATTGATGAATGGTTTTCACGTCTACATGAGATCGATATAAATGCATTGCCTCCTCCATTTTCCTGAGCAGATCTTACCTTGTTGGAGAACTTGAGGTGGACTTCAGCTTCATCATGAAGACTCTTCTTCAGCTGAGTCCACGCCTCTCCCAGAGTCCTGAGGAAACATCAAGTCAAATAAATCCAGTTTATCTACTGACTTTTGGAGTAAATGCTCGGTTTCAGTAAAGCAAATAAACACACAGTTTAGCTTTAAACAAAGAATATATTTAACTGTGTTTCCATCGTTTCTCAAGTACTGCACTTAAAGGTGGGGTAGGTAAGTTTGAGAAACCGGCTCGAGATACACTTTTTGTTATATTCCATGGAATGCTCTTAACATCCCGATAGCAATGAATATCTTAAGTGCTTTGACAAAAAATCCATAAAAAAATGTCATCTGTGGAAGCCGTAGTACTGTAAAAAGCACGACCAATCATTTTAGCCGGCCCGGCTAAAATAACTGGATGGCCTACCTGCCTGTCAGCCTTCCATCTGTGCACAAACTTATCTCATGCCCTCATTGGTCATGTGCGCGGTCGTGTGTGTTGGAGGAGGGGCTCTGTAAGGAAGTGGTAGATTTTTTCCGGTTGTGTGTTTTCAAATTCTAGCGCACTCGAGCTGGTTTCTCCAAAATTACCTACCCCACCTTTAAGTCAAATTGTAGATACTTATACTTCCATCAGTATTTTTATCATGACAGCTTTTACATTAACTACATTACATTTCATTAGGAAACATTGTAGTTTTATCAGTTACTTTTTAGTTTACATGTCCAAAAGTTTGTAGTTGGGCCGCCATCTCTAACTCATGAGCTATCCAGGTAACAAGGTTTTAACATTTCAGGCAATGTCATCCCTTCTATCATTTCACCACTGTTTCTTTAATAAAGGCACTTTCTGGGACAAAACAAAACAAAACTATGAAGTTTATGAAGCAAGATCCATTATTAAAGTATATGGACCATCCAACAAACTCAGAACCTTGACAGCATTACAATTATATTATAATATGTAAAAAAAAAGAAGGAATGAATCAGACTATTTTTGCTTATTGAGTAGCACAAAGGACATTTTAATTACATGTTGCTTCTACTAAGTAAAACAAAACGGACACCAATGATGTTGTATCCATTGTAAGCATATAGTAGTAGAAAATATCTGACACAATTTTAAAATCTGCCATCCAAAAATAAGTCTAAATTGTGATGAATGTTAAGAAATGCATCTTTTACAACCTCTCTGATTGTCTGACCGGAATACAATCGATATCTAACCTTGGATAAGTTCCTCCATTAGTTTCATTTTTGCGGCCAAAAGAAAACTGTTCTGTATTCGAGGAAACTCCAGAGCTGGAGAGCAACCAAATCACTGCTTCTCCAGCCAAGCCTCAGCTTTTTTGTCTATGAATTTTTAAAATCTGCTCAAAGATTTCAGTGTCGATTTGCTGACAGAAAAAAAAAGAAAAAACTTGACTCTTTGATAGCTGAATAAAAAAAGTAGTGTGTGACTAAGTCTATTTTAAAATCTCTATTTTTAGACACAGTTGTGTAATTGCTAAGCCTGCATGCTGCGTGCTGCGTGCTGCAGAGCGAGCGATGGAGAACACCCGGTGGTGTCACAGCTTCTGTTTACAGAACTCACCCTTCATCCTGCGCTGCCAGGGGGCTCAGAGACAGCTTGGAGAGATTCTTGGCGTACTCTTCTTCAATCTTTATCCTGAAACAGAAAGAGTGAGATGAGCTGTGTGGCTCAAGGGAGAACAGAAGCTGCTTCAGTGAGGTATAGTCAAATGCTTTTTACGCACTTCATTTCAAAGGTGCATTGCAGCAGAACAACAGAAATCAAGATATACTTTATTTTCTTTGTTTTGAACTCAAATACACATACTGTACACAAATAATTAAAGATAATAAGCAATTACTTTAAAAGTGATGAAAAAGGCGTAGGCTGATGCCAGAGCTACACGTACAGCTTTTACATTTATTAGCTTCTACAATTTATTTATATAATCCAATTTTTTTTTTTTTAATTAAACACAGTGTCACACATCAAAATACAAAACACAATAACATAGGGAAGTATTAAATGAATAAATACAAATAATAATAATAAATCTGGCTTTTCTCTTAGGTTACATCACATCACCGAAGTGTATACATATTTAGTTATTTATATTATAATTTCTTTGTAGAATCCTCATTACATGTATACAATCAAAAGGAATACAAACGTACTAAGAGTATTACATTTATTCCCAACAAGTCTCCAAGATAATCATATACACATGAATGGTCATAACAGTTTGGTATTTGTCAATGATCTTGTTTATTTATATTTGTTGGCTTATTAAGTGCATCACACATTTCACTAATAAATCCAATTTCCATGAATCTAATTACGTAACATTTGAGAGCCTACTTACTACGATTTGCTGCAAAGGCGGATATCTAGCCATGACCTGTGTTCATGTGAAAATCTGTAGTTTCAGAGATTGAAGTATGCTCATATCTTCCCTGAGGGACGTTCAACCAGAGAGTCCATGTTTTTACCCTTTGTGACATTCACTTCCTGCACGGATCTCACATTTACCGTCCACACCTAAAGAAGGTCACAAGGCCTTTCATTCTTTGACTCAATGTTCGGATACTGCGCAGCACCAAGAAACACAGCGAACCAACACAGAAAGGTCAGTGCCGGGCATACATCCTACTGAAGGATTTTGTTGGACTGCATAATCTTAGTGATCCTGCGACCTCATGCAGGGAAGAAGAACCCTCATTACCGTCCCACGACTCGGACTAGAGTGTGAATAGAGCTTTTCTACAAGTGGGTGGGGCTAATTATATAGATAGGCGTGAGATCGGATGTAAAAGTTTGAACTCCTAATTAGTCACGTTGTTTTTTTAACTGCTGTTTCAGATTCAGTGGCAGTTCAAGCATTTCATCTATTCATATTCTGCGTGCCCAGTTGAGTTCTATAGGCCCTTTAACAACAGGGTGCAAGCATTCATTGCTGCTGTAACAACAACGCTTGGATCCCTTTAAAATCCTTTATAAATTGATTATGTCCAGTGAGTAAAGCCACCTTTGAAAGGATGTCATACGCTCCATATACATCGTTTTGGTAAAGAAGCACCATTTGCAAATTTGGCCAACAACAATTGATATTCTTTTAAATTCCAGGTGATTTTTTATACAATGGTAACTCTCATACCATAGAAAATGTAAGTTCAATTGCAGTATGATAAAATTAAATAATGTATTCCTTCTGTATTCCCTTTTTATTTGATGAGTTATTGGATCATTCCTCACGATCAAACACATTTCAAAATAGAAGTGTTCCAGGTAAATGAACTAATAAAAACCAGCTGAATATAAATATTTTGATTCAGTGACTCATTCTGTAAATCTTAACTTTCAGTTTCCATAGTTTCACCTCAAGGACAAAAGCATGCAGAGTTACAAATACTGATGGTGATAACGCAGAGATACAATCCTGACAGCTCTATTGAACACCAAGAAGGTGCATTCATTGATTTTCTTTAACAAGAAGTACAGTGTGCAGGTTGAATATTTACAAGAATTAGACAAAAATAACTAAAATCCATTCAAATAAAGTCTAAGTTTTGACATTTTACATATTCTTTCTTAAGAAAAGCTCAGTATTTCCTAAAACAGCTGGTATGGTTAGTTTAGTTTTCAGCATAAGTGACACAATCTGAAGGGTATTGTATATTTCAATTCATCTTGTGTGTTGTCTTCCATTAAAAAAAACAGCATTTTGTCAACACATTTCCATTTAAAGAGTAAAAAATAGTCTCTAATTGTATACAAACTTGTTGTAAACTGACACGTTTTTTGATACTGTTCTTTGACTGTTTATAACAAGCACATTGAAATAATATTAAAGGGTGGTTTATAAATTGAATTCCTTATTAACATCACAATAATGTTAGTTTTAAGATATAACTGTCAGTTTTGTAGACATTTTTTGGAACATCCGAGCAGGTTTTCTTTTAAGTGAGGTACAAGAGTTGAGCCTCTCAGATGTGTGTGTGTAACAGTGTGAAATTGAGAATTGTTATTATTTATTTTTTGTATTACTATTTTTTTGTACTTTGTTATAATTATTATTATGAGTGAGAAAAAAAAAGAAAAAAAGTATATATTTATATTATTATTATTGTTGTATGTTTTGTTTCTGACATGTTCAATAAATTGACAAAAAAAAAAAAATGAAACGGTTACCTCTCGTGGATAAACTCGGACATCTCCTTCTGCATCTGTTTGCCCTTCAGCTGCTTCTGCAGAAGGACCTCGAAGCCCGCCACTGAGGTCGTGCCCTGTGGGTCTTTCTTGTCGGTCTGAGGATGAGGAGGAGGAGGAGAGCATCATTCAAAAGCATCAGCGCTACAGAATGACGCCTCTGTGTTGTTCACACTCGTGTATGTCAAGGAGGACATGCGTTGGTGTGTGTATGCGTCAACCCCCTGATGGATGGACGTGTATTATGTGTGTGTTTCTGAGGGGAGGTGCGGCACTGTGTCATGTCTGTCTGTGACAGGACTGATGAGGAACAGAGGAGCCAGATTTATTTCAAACAGCAAGTCTGAGCAGCAGGTCAGTGGACGCACAACACATGAGACGCAGCCATGACACAAACAGGGAGCCAAACAGCCATAAAGACGCAGGAAATAGGCATCGGATTTCACTCAATTCTGCACGCTGAAGGCTTTTTCGATATAAATCTAATTCAGGGTGGAGATGTATGGAAAGTGAAAATTACAGCCGCCACTAGGGAGACATTTAGAGCGCAATGATCACTGTGTTTGCAGAGAAGCAGGTCGATCCAACATGAAAGCCAATTGTATTTGTTTTCTATTCACATTGTTGTTTTTAGTCGCATCATTTAATGTACGCTTTTAGCAGCACTTTACATTTACCAGCAGAGATTTGTTGGAAAAGGTCAACATAATGTGTTGACAGGAGCCTTGTGGTGCTTTTCTGGTGGGCGGGCGGTATGGCTGCACAATATGAAGAAAATATGCAATAATGTTTTAGAAAGATAACACCTGCAATGAATAAACAGAAATTAGAGATGTCCCGATCCGATCACGTGATCGGGGATCGGAGCCGATCACGTGATTTTCAAAAGATCGGAATCGGGAGAAAAAAAATCGGGTTTTCATTTTTGTTTTTATAAAATATTTTTATTATTTTATTTAATGTTACAAAACAAAAATGACCATGTTCACGTCTTAAAGTCATCCTGAGGCCTTAGTTTTGGTTTAAAATTACACAACATCATGTATGTGTTGCTTCTTTTGGGCTTGTTTTCATAGACCTGGTTGCTTATTTCTCTCAAATCTGGCAACGGAGTGGGCGCAGTGTCTAATAGTAGCAGTAAGCTAACAAGAGGCTACGTTCAGCTGGTGCCTCGGGAGTCGGGACAGAGAAAATGTCAGGAGTTTGGAAGTATTATAAAATTGAAAGCGAAGGCAGTGTAACAGCCAGATGCAATGTTTGCAAGGCGGAGGTTCAGCGTGGTGGAAAGAACAGAGCTACATTCAACACGACCAATCTAATACGCCACCTGAGAAACAAACACCAACAACAACACGACGAGTACACAGCGGCCACTCAGGTAACGGCACTGAAACAACCAACACTTTCAGAGACTTTTAAAAGGAAAGAGAAACTACCCCAGAACAGTGAAAAGGCCAAACAAATAACAGCCAAGATAGCTGAATTCATCGCGTTGGATGACCAGCCGTTATCTGTGGTGGAGAACGTGGGGTTTAAGGGACAACTTGAATGCTTTTCTCCTTTTTTTTCTCTTAATGCATTGCATAAAGATCGGATCGGGAAAAATCGGTATCGGCAGATTGTCAAAATCAAATGATCGGAATCGGATCGGGAGCAAAAAAAGATGATCGGGACATCCCTAACAGAAATGATAGTGTACTAAGTTGCATTTCTGTAGCTTTCAGCGTTCTGTTAAAACACACATACTGCCTCTTAAATGTTTTCATTCATTCATTCTTTGGTTGAAGGAATTGAACAGAGCAGAGAAGGTAGCCAAGAAAGTGATGGTTATATTTTAAAGAGCAGTTTTAATCCACTTAAACAATCTCTGAGGTCCAATTTCATAGTTTTTTGACACTAAAACTATTTCATATTTAACTATATTCACTATAACTTGTTTACTATATTTTGTGCAGACGTTTTGGGAAGTTGGACCAAAGAGACACAAAGTGTTTGATAGTAGTGAACATGGGAACATCTGATCTGTTAGTTAGAATTGGTGCCTTGTGGTTTGGTAAATGGGCGGCGTCTACTTGACTTGGCTTGGGAACCAAGGGTTGCTGGTTCAAGTCTCAGTCGGTTGAAGTAGAGAGTGTTAGTAGCTGAAGGCAGTGTTCTATGTAACAGCACCCCTGTTCCTAAAGTACCTCCGACATATCTTCAGCTTTCTGTTGAGCTGCGTCTAGTTAATTATTGATTGCGTGCATGCGGATACTTGCAATAAGCTATATATATACTGTATATACTGACCCAGCCAATGTATCATTTAAGGTGTACTGTATGCACTGCATCTACTTCTTGCTTTTCATAGATTTCAGAAGACAGAGACTATATTTAGTTTTGCCTAACAGGTATACATAAAGTTGGCCCATATCTTCACCAAAGTCTCACAGTCCATCATGGTCATACGTTCAGCAGAACTCACCCAGAAGTAGTCGCAGTAGCTCCATTCGTTGGGCTTCAGGAGCTGCTGCTCCGGACTCCCTCCAGGCAGAGGGAACGTCACACAGTTGATCTGAAGCAAAGAGAGGAAATACAGAGATGACAGAGAGCAATGAGTGAGAAACGTACAGGAGATAAACAACAGATCTGTGAGGAGTCAGGAAAAGAAAGAAGGAAATGATGTTTCGAGGAGAGTAACATAACTGGGTTTCATTTAGACCAGGAGTGTCAAACTCAAGGCCCGGGGGCCAAATCCGGCCCGCGACTTCATTTGATGTGGCCCGCAAGAGCTTGCAAAGAATATAATACGTTTATTATACGGTTACATGCTACTTTACAGTATATCTATCTATGTTCATTTTAATTAATTTCTTATTTTATAGTTATTTATCTTTCTTTTTTTTTATCTTTGATTTATCCTTAATTGTATTTATCTGTGTGAATCTGTGCTGTCCTGTTTTTCAATCTCACCCTGTTGCTGTTAAACTACTGCATTTCCCCACGGGGATTAATAAAGGTCCATCTTATCTTATCTTATCTTACAGAAGCAGGTTGCCCATAAACTATATGTCCCACAATGCATCTCATTTTGTGACATGCGCACTGAAGAGACTTGCAATTATTTGCCCTAGACTTCTGCTTTCAGACGTAGTTAATTATGAAGTTATTACCCTATCTGATAATAATCCAATGCTTTAATTTAATATAATACATTATTTCATATATATTATATATTTATATATGTATTTTTATATAGTTACAACCAGCCCTTTGAGTGCAACCATAATGCTAATGTGGCCCACGATGAAATTGAGTTTGACACCCCTGATTTAGACAGTTACTGACTTTGGACAAATCACTTTTACTTAAATACAGTTATCAAAGGAACTTGAGTGTTTCCATTTTCTGCTACATCATAATTCTACTTCATTACACTTTGGGAATACGTTCTACTGCAGTACATTTATTTAGCAGACACAGTTACGCTGCTGTAATTTAAACTGATGTTTATGTGCATGCTGCAGTACGGGTAATGATTTAAATATGTTTTATTATTCAGTATGTTTTATGTTTTTATTGAATCATATTGTCCATTACTTTGACACTCTATCCCTGGATTTATGTCCATTGTTAAGCACCTTTTGAGGCATTTCTTCAATGAAAGGAACTGTTAAAATACAGCTTATTGTTATTTTAAGTAAATACAACTTAGTTTGGCTTCATTGCCATGGATCAGATGTTTATATGCTGTTTGAATCCTAAACGAATTAACTCTCAAATCTTTCAATAAAAACGATGGCGCGGGTATCGGTGCTGTTACTAGAATATGAGTACGGAGTCCACCAGTGCATTTGGATCATGCAGATGAGAGGAAAAAGGTCAGGCGTGGATGAACAAACATATGTTGGCCATCCAGAAGGTGAGTTTTACAGGCTTCAGGGAGAGAAACCTGTCATCTCCAAAGAACAAAATGTGTGGCGCTGCAGATAAACACTCACACTCAGCCTGAATACAGACTCCATGGGCCGCAGCGTCTTCAATTACTCCTGGGGCTGCAATTATGTAATGTTCACCATCTGTGAGCCCTCCCTCCTGGCACGGCAAGAAAACCCTCTGTGCCATGTGAGCTGCTGCAAACTACACGGGCATCCAGACAGGATGCTCCATCCGGCACAGAACAGAAACACACTGAGTCACAGTGCTCACCGCATGAGCTCACCGCTGTGCTTCTCACACACTGAAGAAAAACACTTGGCGTTCAGCAGCTGCCTCAAATGAACTGCTTCGTCCTGCTTCTCTTGCCAATGGAAAGGTGTGACAGAGATAGATTGAATTGTGGAAAACAACCCTGTCAGGAAGTTTAACAGATTATGCTTTGTGTGCTGCTTTACCAAAAATAATAAAGGGAAGCAGGAGACTGAAGAAGAGAGGCAGGTTTGTAGTAATGGTCATGTGACACGCTTTTGGCCCGGAGGAGCCCGGCACATAATAAGGCTTGGTGAGAAACCACGTTTTGAGACATACGATGTGGTTTTGTGGTGACATATTCAACTTATAAAGTTGAGATGTTGAACTTTTTAGCAAGTAGCTGCTGGTTTACACATCCAGCAGTGAAAGAGATTATGATAATTCTTTAGGAGTCATGTTTTCTATTCGCTGCTGAGCAAATAGTGTACAGTATGTTCTTAAGCTATTTGTTTCTACATTGCTATGAAAGCGCTTAGAGTGGGATACAAGACTAAAGTTGTGGCTCGGACAGATAATCAATGAACTGAAACCCACCATAAAGCTTTGTCACGACTAGGTGAGCTGCAGATTAAGCTAACAATTTTTGGTTCATGAATAACAACCTCTTTCACATTGTCATTTGACACATTTTTATAATAAACACAACAGTGACAAACTGACAGACTTTTATCACTTAATACAGCAAAGCAAACGGTTTGCCTATATCCAGCATACTGATTAACATAAGCATCTATTTTAAAGTAGGGAATGTAAATGTTTTTATTGTTAATGTAAACATATGGATTTGTGAAGAGAGAAACTAGAGTCAGTAACACACAGGCATGAACATATTGGCTTATTGAGCAGCATGTTACACACAGTGTAACATTATCTGGATTCCCGCTGTCATCCACACGTTTCTGACCTTATCTGAAAATCCAATATCTAACATTGACTCTCTTATAATAGTCACTCTTTTATCCTAGTGCTGCTTGTTGCTGGGCAGGTCACTGTACAAGCAAAGCTCTTTGGACTGGGATGTCTTCCTACAATGATACGTGTTTAAGTTGATAGAGAAAAAAACTCCTTACCCATTATTAAACTTAGCCAAGACCTAGCCCCCGTGCCTGAAACACCTCCATTGGACTATTTTGTTTACTTCTGTAACATAGTGACATCACTATGTAACACTCGTGCTTCTTTTGGCTAGCACTCCAACAGATTGTTCTTGATTTGCTAAGGGACGGGACATCTCTTAGCGGTTGTCCATTCACAACAGAGTCAGCGAGCTAACCAATCAGAGAAGACTGGGCTCTGGTTTCAGACAGAGGGTGAAAAGAGGTGCTGCAGCACAGGCAGTATGAGAAAAATAAAGAGCTTTTTGAACATTAAAAGCACGTAAACGTTTCACATTAGAGGCATACAATACAAATATGAAACTGATAATTAACAGAGTGTGTACTCTTTAGGCTCCGAGACTCCCTTTAGATTGCACAAACAGCATATTTATTGTTAAAACTGTAACTGTAATGTACACCATCTGTGTTAAGCTGGCTGTACTGAAGTTTTGCATAAAACTCACAAATATTGGGCTTAAAAACCTCCAATAAACACTCGACAGCGGCCTCTCCATTCTCTACCCTGCCACCGCAGCACTTCATCTGAACAACTTTCAATAAACAACTTCAAAAAGAGATGAGGAAAAGTCTTTCTTCGTTATATAATCACTGAATAAACCACAGGAAATACTGATATGGCTACTTGCCTAACAGGCACACTGATAAGCCTGTAAACAGCTAATAAACAAGAGACACATCAGGGCACAGTAACGGTACAATCTAAAGAAACAACAGGGAGATTTACTCCATGTGCCGAGCAGTCACTTTGTTCATTTTCTGCCTCAGAGATCATACTGATTGTCATGGACACCAGATTTTCCATTACACTGGCCGCACATCTATCATGACTGTTGTTTGTTTGCCTCTCACATCCAGCAGAAAATGAGACCATTTATCTAAAGGAACGCTGTGGGGCTAACTTACTGCTCCTTTATGGCTGCTTAGTGATGTGCTCCGGGGTCCGGGAATAAAATATTAATATAGATTACCTTCAGCATGTCATAAATCCTCCGGAGGGATCTGAGGTCAGGCTGTGGGACTTGGATGTTTAACTGCCATATTTCATCTTTGAATGTTACAGTTTAACATGAAACAGAGCTGGAAAACAAATATGAGTGGGCTTTGGAAGCTCATTTCCGCCATTGTAATGAAATAAAGATCTGCTGAGATATTATAATGAGAAACTTTCTTGACATAATGACTTAGTATCTGAAAATAATGACTTGGTATCTGAAAAAAATGACTTAGTATCACAAAACGATAGGTGAATAACTTAAAATAATGACTTTAAAGCTCAAGATAATAACAGTATATCAAAATAATGACATTTTATCTCATACAATGACTTAATGTTTCAATAAAATGACTTAATATCTCAAAATAATGAATAAACATCTCGAAATAATGACGTAGTATCTCAAATAATGACTTAATATCTCAATAAAATGACTAAATATCTCAAAAATAATGACAATATCTTGAAAAAGGACTTGTTATCTCTAAATAATGACAAACTCTTCTGGAAATAATGACTTGCTATTTCCAAATGATGATCTAATGTCTCAAATGTATGACTGAGTTAATTTAAAAAATGAGGAAGTGTTTGCAAAAGAATAAGAAACGTATTATAACTGACTAACAGGATGTTATTTTTGGACATGGGCTTCTACAGAGTGCAGTTCTGTCAGGTGAATTGGGACATTTTGTCCTAACAAAGCATTCATAAACATTCAAGTCTCATGAGGGTTTCGTATCCAGGCTACAGGCAATGGTTGTTTCATTACTCATCTTTATGTTTTTTTCCCTTATTTATTTATTTTTCCTTTGCTGAACACAGAAAAATAAATTCATGACACAGTTGAAAGACGAGGCCCACGAGACCCATGTGTTTGGCTGTCGAACAAACGGCAGAAACAAATCCATATCTGAGCCGAGCATTTCAGCAAATGTGACTGTAGGATGCTCTGCTGCTGTTGCTAAGAGACAAATGACTTTTGCTGTAAAAGACCACCCCCACCTACACACACACACACAAAGACACACACATGCACACACACACACACACAATAACAAGCCTCTATTCCCACTGCATTCCTCCCTTATCTTCTTCAATGACCAATCAAAAGGCCCGGTCCAAATCCCGCCAACGAGCCCAGATGACTGTCTTAACGAGCTGCTAATCCCCCCCCCCCCCCCCCCCACCCCCGAGTGCCGAAGCATACGCAACAAGTCAAACCGCACGTGAATAAATGTTTAATAGCTGAATACAAAAACTGCATTTGCTTTGATTGGTCACACCGTGTGAAGGTGACAACAAGGTTACAATGGATCCTATCTGAGGTGTGAAAAGCCTCGGCGTCCAGCGGGGGTCCATTTTGCCAACAACAGTCATGGACGTGAGCGTCTCCATGACAACTGTGGAGGGTTGTGTAATGCGAGGTGCACCGTGACGAACAAAAAGACACCTTTTGTGGACTGACGACATCCAAGCAGCTGGGTGTTTTGTTTATTTTACCTTCATTAACTGCAGCGGAAATATTAATATTCATGCCTCATCCCGGTTTAACCTGCTGCAATGTACACTCAATATTGGTATCCCATTTATTGGCTGCATTTTCCAAAAATCTAATTTCTCTGTAATTCAGTTTATAAGGAACCATTTAAAATATACAATTTTATTACAATATCCAAAAATTGCTTTAATGCCAAAGCTCTAACATTTATTTCTTTTTTATTTAAAAGCACTTGACTCCTGGAACAAAATACATACTTTAAAAATGTGTTCACTTGTATCTTTTAGATATTTTATAAATGTGTTCTTTTAATTGTAATTATTTTAAATGAAATGATCTATCCAACTCTGAGTGTTTGAACAAACTTTTACTGAATTCACTTGATCAAATGATCCACATTCAATGCAGATTTCTATGGTTTTTACTGAAACGGTACTTTCATTTTCACATCTTGTCCTTATTTATGAATCAAATGATTTGACCCAATTGGACATTTTCAATGGCTTTTAGTTTTTAATAATGGCCTCTCTATCTGTTACTATCCCTCTTTGTTGTTGTTTTCCTTTTCTTTAAAAAGCCCTACAAAGAGAAGAAGATACATTCTTCCAAACAGTATGTCTTCAGTTCACCCCCCCTCCAGTGTTTTCCATTTCAACACCCATTAATCAGTGCTATTGCTTTTGTCACCATGGAAACTGGACTTGCTGCATCTCACGCAGGTCTGCTGGGCTTTTCACAATAGGCAGACTGACGGCTCCCGTGGCTGCAGCAGGTCAGTGAGCCCAGCGAGCGCAGAATCAGACCCTGAGAGACACAAAACCACCTCTTGTCTGTCCCCCCCCCCCCCCACGCCACCACCAACACCAACACCACACGGCCCCCTTCCCACAGATTACATAACCACAGCTTCTATATGGGCACCGTAAGACACTGTGACATAAAGAGCCCATTCAATTCCTCCTCTATATTCTGTCATAAGCCTCAGGTACAGATGAGCCCAAATACTACTACAAGCTAAAGGGGGGGTTCCTCGTACTCTCGGGCACACAGTGCTCACTCCTCAAACGCTGCTGTGTGACCTGTGCTGCCCCGCACATTACATGCGGAGCCCTTTGAGGGGAGAACAAGGGGGGATATCACACGGAGAAACAGCTCGGTGACAAACAAGCTCAGAGACCGAGATCTTTATCTTATTCTAGATACCAACAGCTGTCTGCAGATCAGCTTCACTTAACATTTAGTGAAGATGGTAAACACATTACAGGGTCTTGAGAGCATTAATTAATCGCTGACAGGCAATAAATCAATATTATGGATCGAGGCCAGTCAGTCAGCGAGACAGACATGAGTACAAGACTCCTGGGCAGCTTCTTAATTCAGACTAATGTGGTAGCCAATATGCAGGGAGCCCCGTGTTACTCCACAAGAACCCACAATGCATTATGATGTGAGCATGAACAGGATGTCAACAGATGATAGTAAGAACTTATTTCTGAGAGATTGAGAGACAGCAGAGGAGGAAGAAGAAGAAGAAGAGTGAAGTTGGAGCTCCGGGGTACTCACCGTGATCTTGGTCTCCTTGACCTCCCTGATCTGCCTCCTGGCCGGTGAAACGGAGCCGGGGGGCTGCGGGGCGAGACAGGAGGGGTCGTCAAAACTCTCCTCAGTGTCAAAGCTGGCTTCCATCATCCTCCCTCTCACCTCCTGCTGCTTCTCTATGCTGGGAAAGCCTCACCGCTCTCTCCTCTCTCTTTCTCTTTCCCTCCACTCAGCGAGGCTGCCTTCAGTCTCACAAGCTATGGAGTGAGTGGAGAGGAGTCGTGTTGCAAGAGGTGGGGGGAGGGGAGAGGAGGTGTAGCGCTGGGAAGGTAGCGTAAGGGGGTGAGGAGGGGGATTCTGCGGCCGCTGTGGGAGCGTGACGAAGTCTAGCCACCGGATAAGCTGCTGTCACAAGAGTTCTAAGGGTCGAAGGCTGCAAAGGAGATAGATGCTGCCTGCGAGGGGGTCTCTGTGTACCCTCCACCCTGCTTCACCTACACCCCTCACCCAACCATGTCCATGCAGAGAAAGAGAGAAAAAAATCCAGCTCCTGGATGGAGATGCTGGAGCGTAAAAGGCGAGGATGTGGAAAAAAGAAGAAATAGTAAGAAGAGGAGGGGGTTTATTTACACAGTCACTGCTTCACCTCCGTCCCCCGGGAGGCGTGAGAGTGTGGGAGGAGGCAGCAGAAGTGGTGGAGGTGGAGGTGCGGTGGGGGTTGGTTTGATGGAAATGGTTGAATGATTATATTTAAATGACTAATTACGATTGGGAGGGAAACTGGTGGAGGAGGAGGAGAAAGAGAAAGAGAGCAGGAGGGGAACCAAGCAGCCAATCAGACGCAGCCTCTCTGATTGTGTGTTCATGTGTTGGGAGACATGTGTGTTTAGGATGGAAGGGGTTATGAAAGTGTGATGAGGAGGCACATTCAGGGACCGTAAGGCAACATAATGCACAACATTTGACATATTTGTGTATTGATGTATGTGTTCTGAATGCAGCACTCATGTTCACAGTATGTGTGTGTGTGTGCAAGGTGGCAGCATCTCTCTCACATGGCAGCGCTTCACCCGAGGCATCAAACACACGCAGCGTGCAGAGCGGAGCGGCTACGACCCGTGATCACTGCATCCCTCACACCTTCTCATCCACCTGCGCTGCTCTAACAACACCGTCACATGCACGAACGGGCACATGAACCACGTTCTCACCTTTGCTGAACAAAACATGGCGGCGGGCGTCAGCTCTGACAAAACACTATCCCAGTCCAGGTCTCCCCGATCCGCGGCCCAAGTGCTCCCAACCGTCTTGGCAAGCCTCCTTTCCAAAACTGACAAAGTCTTGACAAGTGGAGTCCAAATCTCAGCCGCCCATATGGCACCGACTGTCCGTCCATCTACACTCTCCTGTGTGAGCATGACACGGTATGCCCTCATATGACTCGTAATTAGTCACGTGTGTTGGCATGTAGTCGACGTTGGCCCAGGTCCACCGGAGCGGATCTGCTTTCAGAAGGCAGGGTGCGGCAGCAAGTGCTGATAACAGATTGTGAACTGAAAATGTTCTCACATGGGAGAGAGCAAGTGTGGGTTTTAGGTTTTTGCACTCAAGCCGCTCCAAAAGAGGACAATAGAGAAAAGCAGCAAGTCTTCAAATTTAAGGAGCTGGGATTTAGGGATTGGCAATTAGATGGATATATTGGCTATAGATGAATGGAATCCATTGCCGGTTGTGTTCTTTGAGCACTAAGGATTTTGGGCTGGTTTTTCCAGTGGCAGCGGCTGTTAGCGTAGCATTCTCAGCAAGATTCGCAAATACTTGTGCAAATTGCCAGTTTAAGAATATTTGACCTGCACTACATGTGTGCAACAACCACACATTGGTCTGTTCAGGTCCTTCAGCTTGAAACCTGAATTGAATGACTACTAGATTATCAAATTATAGCTAATTCACTTTCTTGTAATATCCAATGATATGCACCTAACATAACGGATGAGTTTGACAACACAATAACAAGACTGTCTTCTCGAGAGGAACAACACTATCAGTCAATTCAGCAAATCCAGATGAAGAGGAGGAGGTTGAGGAGGATGGATGGATAGATCAATGAAACAAAGATATTGTTTTTTTTTTCAGCTTGACCACATTTGCATTTGCAAACAAAGCAGATCATTCTTACTGCCTACCTGTTTGCTCATGGTGGGTCTCCTCAAAGCAACATCAGCGGCCTCTGTGAGACTGGTCCTCGAACTGCTGTGGCATCCGTTGGCTGAGGACAAAAACAATTACAATCACATATTATTGATTAAAGTGAGGGCTGGAGTCTTGCTTTTGTGAAATATCTTCTCATAACTGAGCAGATGGGAAGAGCTGGATCAACAGATTCAGAGCAGTGTTGTAGTCAAGTCACCAATTCACAAGTCCAAGTCACTCTCGAGTCACCACTCTTCGAGTCCGAGTCCAAGTCCGAGTCACCAAGGGAGAGTCGTAGTCGAGTCCGAGTCCAAGTCCGAGTCACCCAAGGAATGTCCGAGTCGAGTCCGAGTCCGAGTCATCATTACCTGTGTTCGAGTCCGAGTCCAAGTCCGAGTCACCTAAGAAGAGTCCAAGTCAAGTCCGAGTCACAAGTCTTCATGTATTAATCTTCGTGGATATATGTGTTGAAATGTAGCTGCTCCTCTACATTGCTTTCATCCTGTCATGTTATACTAATCTGTCTATTGAACTGCTGTGAAGCCAGTTTGGCAACAATTCTTGTAATAGGTGCTCTACAAATATTAAGCTTATTACTAATATTAATATTATTATTATTAAATATAAATAAACTATGTTTAAAATGAGTTACCTTTTAGAGAAGTGATTATATTTGTATGCCAATATTTTCCTATGGTAAAGTTTTCGTTTTGCACTTTTATTTTGATGGTAATAAGATCGGGACTCTTATTTTGAAGGAACTTTTACCGGTTAAATCGGTTTACTGATAAAGATTTAGCCCCAGAAAGCACATGGCTACTTAGCATGCAAAATGACGTCATTCTGCATGTTAAGTAGCCATATGCTTTCGTGTTATCGGCTGCATCTTTATGTATTGATTAGATCACGTTACTCTGATGATAGTGTTCAAGACAGCATATGTCTGAACTCGATGTTTAGAGTAATGTGTTACGGAGCCTTCTCTTCAATATTGTTTCCACATAGAGCATTTTGCGCTGCTCTTTTCCAATGTGGAAGCAGAATGTGTGAAAGCATACAGCACGATGCGGGGTGTGTCTCTAGACATCTTTAGACTGGAATAGCGGGGCCCAGTACGTGAACTCGCCTCGCAGGTGCACACGCCAGGATAGAGGACATCAGACTCCATAGAAAACTTGCTCGAGTCCGAGTCCGAGTCCAAGTCGGAGCGTCAATGTACAAGTCGAGTCCGAGTCATCATGGGGGGAAAAATTCACGAGTCCGAGTCCGAGTCGCGATAATTCACGAGTCCGAGTCCGAGTCCAAGTCATCGTGCGCGAGAATTCACGAGTCCAAGTCCGAGTCGCGTCAATCAGTGCGCGAGTCCGAGTCGAGTCACGAGTCCCGAAAATCGGCACTCGAGTCCGACTCGAGTCCGAGTCCAGGACTCGAGTACTCCATCTCTGATTCAGAGGCAAATAAATTGCAAAGGTCAGATCTTGAAATGTGACATCCTAATGCTGGTTTGTCCAAGGACAGATTTGTTTTTCCTCAAACCAAAATATTGACTTTTCAATGCAGTTTAGGTTATCTTTGTGGCAATTTAATGGTAAGATTTGTTGAATCTTCTTGTCACTACATTTGTCTTAATTCAGGTTTCCATTCCCTACAGTACATCCATTTATCCACATATTGAAGGCATGTCATTAAGGAACTACGCTCTGGGGTTTAACGTCTCTGTAGCAACATCCCTGGTTTCATGCTTTAGGCCCTTAATGGTTCTTCATCATCTGTGATTCATGAGCTGTCTGTTCGCTGCATATCAACTCGTCCCATCTCCAGCTGAAGGTAAACACGTGAGCCCAGCAGAGTGTGACCCCCTAGGCCACATATTAAAGCCGCGGACGCTGGTCGAAGTAGGAAAACCAGGCCAACTTAAAGTAACAATCACGAGCATCAAGACATGTACCACCTTTGTTGACCTCTGTTAATGACCAGCAAAAATCAATAGGTCCCTGGCATATGTAATTGCCAAGAACAACAGTAAGTCAAATTCACACCAAAGCGAGGAGAAACAGACATTATATTACCCCGCGAGGGCTCAATAAGGCTAGATGATGAAAATGGAGCAAACAGTCAGCCCTTTCAGACTTGCTTTTAGCCTAATCATAAAGAAAACAGATAATTCAACATCTGTGTAAATATGCAAATTCAGTTTTCCCCCCAGAGACATAGATGAGAAGATTGATGTTTCTCTCGTGCATCTTTTAAAGGGGCCCTATTATGCTAATGTTCTGGTTCATATTTGTATTTTGTCTACAAGCTTTAATGTTCAGGAAGCTCTTTATTTTTTATTTGGCCGGCTCTGTTGTGATTGGTCAACTGCTTAGTGTTGTCCGGCCCCTTAGCCTATCTCGTACAATGTGCTAGCCAATAGAGTGTTATATAGTAGTAGTGTCACTATTTTCATAAATTCATGGAATTCTTCCATTGGATTTTGGTATATGGCAGAAAATAGCCTTTGTGGCAAACACATACACCTACTTTGTTTGTTCAGCAGGATAGTCTCCACACATTAACGCCACTTTATGACTTTGGAAGATTAATTGCAATCTCCAAATGTAGAAAGCTCATGTTAAGGCTATAAACAAACTACATCACTGTCGCATGGCTGCACATCAACAGCGCTAAGCTAAAGGCAGACTTGTGTCGGTGTGATGACGTTTTGTACTTTATTCAGTGACTTGTTAGCAAACGCCATTTTTATGACACATATAAGCTTTGGAAATGTGTTGGTACGTATTTTAAGAACAAAAGGTGAACATCTCTTAAGCTTCTGAAAATCTCTTAAGCTTTTGTTAACCAAATGCATCTCAGTGTTAAAATGCTAACTCATTTCCAGGGTTTAAGGACTCATTACTGCACCACTTTATTCCACAATCCCTTTTTTTTTAAAGGCGATCACTTCTTAAAATGTAAAGACAGATATTTGAGTCTTAATCATTAAAGTGGACCTATTATGCTATATTGATTAAACCACATCAAAGATTATTTCTGAAACAGTATGGAGCTCAAATGCTTTTTCTCTTGCAGGTTTATCACAAGGTGAGTTCCTTTTTTTATTTCCTGCTTTTTAAACACATGTGCTCTTCAATACAGGTTAGCTCTGAGTGTTAGCGAGGCTTGCTAATGTGAACAAAGACGAGATTACGTCCAAAACACGTCAGGCATTGTTTCTGATAGCAATTTTCTGTGGGTCCGCTGCCGATTTGACGTCAGATCGGCAGCAAATCTGTATCCGCTCGTTGTACCCCCGTTTTTAAAAGATTTGGGTATGGAGGAAAAGAGAGAGAGTTTTATTTTCTGACGCTGCGTGAGTTCCCCTACGCACCGGGGACACATATTTATGTATAAAAGACATCACAAAGTGCATTTTACATGATAGGTCCCCTTTAAGCTTCAAATGTTAAATAAAAGAATCAAAAAGACTCTTTTGGATTTATGCATTATTGTACATATGTTGCTGCACGCAAATATACCTGTGATGCCTTGGCTAGTGTTCAGAGATTCAGACGCTGCCAGACTATTTTGCTCTTTCCAACAGTTTCCTTCTCCAGAGGTGAGAGGAGACGTCCAGGCGGATCAAATATTAACCTGGCCTTAATTAGATGTCTCTCCCTCTCTTAGGAGGGTCACACTTGTCTGGTTGAATGCTGACAACCTCCCCTGCAGCACACTTGCTTTCCTTCTAAGTGTGTTTGGGCCACATGCCAGCAGAAAGAAGAAAACCATCTGCTATCTGCTAAGATGTTGTTAGTGAGGATGCTGGCAGCGCTGAAACATAATAAGCCAGTCATTAGGAACATTTCCTCCAGTGAGGTTCTTGATCATGTGGGACGCAGCAGAGAAATGTATTACAAGGGATTTGTAAAAAAGCTTTTGGGAAAATGTGTCTTAGTCTCTTGGAAAAAGAGTGATTAATTATAATGTGTCAGTTTTAACTGCTCAGCTGAAGGAATCTGGTTTTAAGGATAATACGCAGATTACTACTGCTGATGACTGGATGCCAAGGGCTTAATGTGTCTAAGGAGATGTGTTGAAAAATGATAACCTGTGGCAAACATCTTAATGAAAAGAGCAATTTGGCAATGAATACAGATATCACTAGCTCTTTATATTTGTCATTCCTTACCTCCTAAACCTTTAATTTTCTAAAGTAAACTTCAACTTCGCTGCTTCTTGTGCTCATGTGTTGTATCATGTGTTAGTTCCCTTTAGAAACTGTGTTGAAAAGAGGCTGGCTGAGGGAATGAAGGCCCAGATTTACCATATGGTGAGGAGCTCTGTCGTGCCAGCGGTCTCTGTGGGACCTCAGCTGACAGGGAGGGACGTCGCCATGTTGTTTCTGGAACGATAAAAACAACAGGGAGATGACAGCTGAAAGAAAAAAGGTAGCACAGAACATCAGCCCCTTCACAGCGAAATCTGCACATTAATATTGCTCTCCAGATGGCGGCAATTATGCCATCAGCTTTCATTGCAAAAGGCTTTTGGGCGTGCATCGTGGTTTTGCCACACTTGGAGCACTTTGGTGAGATGAGGTTGATCCAAGTATGCAAAGTGAAGGGATGTGGGTCCTTCCAATTTATTTTGCTTTAATCTCAGAGATTTTCAGTTTTTTTATTCTTGCAAATGTACAACTTTAAAGTCTCAGAAATGTTTTGTTTTTTTGCTTGAATACTTGTGGGTTTTTTTTTTTTTTTTTTTCGTGAATTTACGATTTTATCTGTGACTTTGTTCTCAGAATTGCCCCCTCCTCCTGCAGCTGTGTATTTATTATTTTACTTACAATGGCTCTTATAGACCATCATCAAATTGACACTTAATTAAAATGTATATATGCGATAATTTGGGGAAAGATGCTGATTTTGGACTTTTCTCTCTCACACTGATGTGAGTGTATTCTTTGCAATACTTTTTAAAAATCTAACTGGCAGTTCATAATGAAATGTTCTGCTGTTCATGCTCCACAAGGAATACAATGTTCTGATTTCAATGACAGTTCCAAACAAACCTTCTATTTTGTGCATGTACTGTAGGTGTAACACCCACAAACCACTTCTGTGAGGAACAGGCTTTTTAAATATCATTCAGTAAAAGCGAGCAACAACAAGTGTTTACCTGTTAAAGGTTCAAATCAAAATACACTTTATTTCCTAGAAAACTATAACAGATTCATGTATAACCTCCTGGATGATTTCCTGATTTATTTCTGAATCTCAGCCCTCTACCACACAGAGTAATCAGGAATCATTCCACTTAGTGGTGCGTGAAGTCCTTTACGCTGCAACAGCTGTGGCTGAATCGCTGTTACTCTGTGGTCCTTAAGTGCAATCAAGTAAACTCACCAAATGTCCAAATACAGTTTGTGTGCGTATGCGTGTGTGTGTGTGTGTGTGTGTGTGTGTGGTGTGTGTGTGTGTGTGTGTGTGTGTGTGTGTGTGTGTGTGTGTGTGTGTGTGTGTGTGTGTGTGTGTGTGTGTATGTATGTGTGTGTGCGTGTGTGTGTGTATGTGTGTGTGAGAGCTTTTACTATAATGTTGCTTTTAAATACAGCTTTGAGGAGAAATACACTCTGAAAAACGGATTTAAATATCACATTCTCTTCATTTAAACAAGCTTATTTCTTCAATTATACCAATTTATTATACTTGATATTACATGTTATACTGCTGTTTTATACTATAAATTGTTATATTAAAGTATAAGCTTCCACCTTGTATAAATCCTATACCCTATATTATCTTATGTTAATGTCAAAATGTTGTTTTGCTCTAAATATAAGAAAACAGACAAACACTAAGGATGGTTACATAATCATATATTATTTATAAAATTGTGTATATAGAGATACTAGTGCTATCAATTAATTAAAAAATTGAACCGTGTTCATCACTATAATAATGTTTAAAAGTAGTTTAAAATACTGGGAATTACCTTTATTTTGAGGTGAGATAAAAACAAATACACATGTTTTTGTTTTTTAAGGATACTCTTTACTTTATCATAAGATGATTTCTAAATCCAACAATTTTCCGAACCTACAGTAGGAACCCTGTCCTATTATCTTCCACTCCTGTGCAAAAATATAAGAAACTGGCGCATTGTTCAGCAAAATGCTTTTCCTCTGTTTACACCTCACTAAAGCAAACGAGTGCAGTTACCATTTGTCATGGATCAGGTGAGCCGTTGCCTTACTTCTTCAGCCAGTGCGATACACGTAGTGTGTGCCGCTTCCTTTGCCTTTTCACTGCAATGCAATTTGTGATAAACATCTGTGCTGTAATTACAAGAGGAAGTTTGAATCAAACTTAAGAATGTGATTCATTTGAGTTTCTTTTTTTTAAAGTTAAAGTGAAAGTTTCTAGATTAATTGCGAGCCTTCAAGCATTTACGTTGACAACATAAATTAGTTTCAATTCAAGTGCTTACTCTTCTGCAATTAATCAAATCTCCACAATGTCACTTTTGCATTGTCATTTTGATTTGAATTGCTCTTGTATATTTTGTATCTTTAGTTGCATTGTGATTTTTTTGTCTTATTATAATTTTTCACTTTCCCTATTTATCTGATTCTAATCTGCGGTTCAGGCTCATCTTATCTTGTGGCTAATTGTAAATAGTTTCTATCAAATGAAATGCTACAAAATGAAAGCAAATGTCCTCATACACAATCAAATGTTTTGGCCTCAGTTCCTCCTTTGCAATTTCCTCTCTAAATCCCACTCTCATGTTTACAACACCAAAGGGATTACATGTAAGATTTCCACTGATCCTCATTTGTACACCCACTCCAATAAAAGACTAAAACACAACAAGCAGCTTTCTAATACACACTGTTGGCATCTCTTTGACACACACAGTCTCAGCGGTAGCTTTGTGAAGCTCCGCCTTTACATCAAACAACAAACTGTAACAAAATAGTAGCTCCTGCAGCATATGGCTGCTGAATGTAAAAATAGCTTTAGTTTTTCCCTGCTGCTCAGTGTGTGTGTAATGTGATCCAAAGTGCATCACTGCCAGAGTTGTTGTTGATGCAGCCTTTCGTCAGTCCTGTGGGAGTCTGCCCTATCCCCCTGGTGTTATTCCCAAATGAGGTGTAAAACACACACACTCCAGAGCAGATGTTTGTGAAAGGTCGCCGGCCTCCCAGCCTCTGTACTGTATTAATATAACTCTGTACTCTCTTGTTAGGTAGCAGCGGGTTAGAGCAGAAGACAACCTTCCCTCTAAACCCTCAGATCTGAGATTCTGGCTGTGCAACACGTTCAAGATAATCACATTAAAGCGGAGCGAATCTGCAGGTCCACATCAATGGACTGCTGAGACTCGATAATGGGGGGGAATGATAATGAGTCTTCTTAGATTGCAGTGCGAACAGCTAAATAACAAGATAAGCAAATCACATTTAAAAAAAGGAATTGTGACTTTCCATTTCCTTCGTTTTGCTTTGCAGGGAAAACCTTCTTTGCAATATCTTATTATGCGATAGCCAACATTATCTTAATGTAACTGTTTAATTTGATGATGATGGCATAAGTTGAGTGCTATTGGTTGCAACTCCTGTATCTCATCTGCATTTTTCATGCAAACATTTCAAAATATGCAGATTTTAAGCCATTCAGATATGGAGATTTCCTGCTTTTAATGATTAATGATTTATATATGTAAATAAATCAACTTGGAATTTGAAGACCTGGAATAGACTGTTTTCACTATTTTCTTTGTTCGATCATTTTAATGGTTGAGATCTGTCCGGACTAAAGTGGTTTACCAAAATTAAGAAAAAACCTGATTATAAAACTTCTTTTCTCATATTTTTCTTTTCACTTGAATTCAGTCTGCAATAGAAAAAACTATGTATTTTGTACAGTTGTATACATTAAATTCTGATTGAAAATCTATTTACATCAAACATTTTTTAAATGTATTTGCCAAAAAGAAAGCACATGTCCTAAGTCTAGCTTATTAGAGAGCTCAACCAATGATAACATCTGTTTTATGATGATTATGGAGTCAGAAGATTACTGTAGTTTGACTGGATAACACTAACCATTATTACATCATCATCCCCATGCTTCAAAACAAACCTTCCTCACAACAATCCCGGCAGAGGTTGCTTCATGTTTTGCGGCCGGTCTCTCACCTTTACTGTAGCTGTTGACGTAGTAGCGGAGTCCCTCTGGTGACGTGTAGCTCCTCCACCCGGGGGGCAGAGGTCTGAGGTCAGTCTCCTCTCTTGGTGCAGCCAAGCTCACAACCGCTGGCTTCTGTTGAAAGCAAACACTCATTTCAACCACTTTAGATTCTATGACTTCAACGTTTATAATATACTAATGGGAGCTTTATTTAGATATTCTCCTGCACTGGGTCCTCATACTGTTTACAACATACTGTATAGCCATCACAGTATATTCTGTTATTTCAGTCAGACAACTCACGTGTTTCTTAATATGTTTATTATAAGCAGTGTTGGGCAAGTTACTTTTAAAAAGTAACTAGTAATAGTTATAGTTACTGCTCTCAAAAAAGTAACTAGTTACTTTATTAGTTACTAAATTATAAAAGTAACTAGTAACAAGTTACTTTACTTTAAAAATAATAACAATAAAAATACAAGTTTTTGTGTTGTTCTGTGGCACAGTAAGAGAAAAGACAACTCCCCATCATTGTAGCAATTATCATTATGTTTTATAGCCCCATGTACATTAGTTAGGTGCTTCAGGAGATTGGCATTGCTGTTATTCGATGTGGACAATGCTTTCTGTCCTGCACACAGTTTACATTTGACCGTAATATTTTTTGCGTCCTTTATCCCCACAAATTGAAAATAGTGGTTATATCTCCAAGTTGTAAATGCGCTGCTGCTCTCGCTGATACTTGCATCTGCCATTGTGTGTGTGTGTGCTGGTGGTGGGCGTTGCCGTGTATGTGTGTGTGTTAGCAAGTGTTTGTGTGTCTGTGTATTTTCCCCGTAAAGCAAGACCCGCCCAACTCTGTCTCTGATTGGCTTACCCTGAAATGTTACCCGCGTTAACCAATCATCACTCCTCTCTGGTCACTTTCACTTTTCCATGGTACTGTGAGAGGACATCACTGTATTTGCCTGTATGCGGCTTTCACACCAGCGCTTTTCCCTTTCTAGCGAGAGCTTTTCTGGTTCAGCTCCGGTTTCCCTTTTCAGCTCCCGCTCTGTTCACACTGCCCAGAGCTGCCGCTGCTGCGTCATGACGTCACAGTTTACGTCGCTGATTTTCTCCCACAACAACAACGGGCCGGGGACTGCGTCGGGTCGATGATCGTGTTGCTTTTAATCATACGAAGCCAGATTAAATTAAATAACGACTTCTCCAACCTTATACTTTTCTCCAGAGTGCCGTGGTTCATTGTTTATTAATGTGTTTCAGCAGGGTTGCCAACTTTGGGTACCTGGCTGGAGTGAGATTTTGATATCATGGGTTTAATTCGGTTTAATTACACATATGCGCACGAAATGACTGCTATCGTGTCAGCAGCAGGACCTTGGCATATAGGATATATATACAATATATACAAATACACAATATTGGACACAGACTATAAAGGGCACACAGTTTCATTCACTAATGAAAGTCAAACATGTTTGTTTCCACTGTTTTATTGTGTGCCTGTCGCGATAAGCAATTAATTGACTTATCGTACGATAAATAAAAATGAACTCGATAACTTTTCTGACCTCGATAAATTGCCATTTACATGAGGATGTGACTAGCAGTTTGAAAGGATGTACTTGAATTATTATTATATATTATCATTATGTCAGTGGTCTAAAATGGTCATACAACGGTGCCGACAATATTATCGTTTATCGCAATAATTTCCGGGAAAATGTATCTAACAAAATGAATTATCGTGAGAGGCCTATACATGAAACACACACACACAAACAAATCTATAGACTTACTCCAAACTGCCAAATATATTAATTAACACACTCACTCCCATATACTCTTTGACTCTATTTTGGCCTAGTAGAACAATAAGCAGCAGACTTTTACTTTTTTATCATTTCTACTGGATCTTAGATCTGCGCATGCGCAATACGGGTCGGCAGTTGCGGCTCCAGAGTATTTTTGTTGGGTAATCTATGGTAGAGCTAACCCATACAGTGGTGGGGCTCAAGTCAGTATTTGCAATGTAATTACATACACGCTCCCCCCCGACAGTGAAACGCCACGCGTGAGGTTTAGATGATTTCCCTGTCTCAATCCAAATTGAACTGTATGAAATAAAAAGGCACATTTGTCTTGTAGTAAATAAAAAGGGCGACCTGGAGCCAATCCTGCAATTTCCCCACAGGTGAAAGAGTTGAGATGCTGAAGACCCAACCCCTGCAGGGGGATCTGGGGGGATTCTCCCCCAGGAGATTTTTTGAAATACTAACATAAAATACACATTCTGGTACTCTCTTGAGAAGAAAAATAAATACATCTATTACTACACGACATATTTAAAAAAAAATGAATGCCATTTTAGTTTTTTGTTACTTTGTTCTGAAAGCTGAACCTGCTGCTCCTCAGAGAAGAGGGAAGAGGCTGTGTGAATTACTTTACATTGTGGATAAGGGTGGATAGCCCCCATTGTTCTGTGTGTCAAAATGAAAGACAGCCCACACACCTATCAATCATCAAACCGTGGGGTCTTATTTCATTACGCGTTGATTTCTATCAACACGTAATGTTGTATCGATGTATAGAGATGTAGGCCCAATCCCAAACCACGCCCTACACCCTACCCCTACACACTACCCCTCGGTTTGCGCGTTCGCGCGGAGGGTCCGCCACATTAGTGCTGTTCCAAACCAACGAGTGTGGAGAGGTGTGGAGAGGGAGTGGGCTATCAAGCCCTCAAACAGCGAGTCTGCATCATGGATGTATAATAAGAACTGGATACAGCGTGGGAGGCGGGGCCTCATTCATTCCTATGAGAGTTGCTCATTCGCGCATGATGATAAAATGGCCCAACTTTTGAGAGAGCGAAACGTCACAGATTACCCGGCATGCCTGAGAAGTACCCGTATGTGCGCTCATAGCGCATGCGCAACTTTAACCATGCCCCCCAAAATGCTCGTTCACATCAAGCATGTCAATTTGCGTACACGTAACAGCACCGCACGTTCATGACAGCATGGTAATGTTTGTTATGATAGATTTGATATTAACGAGGCGGCAGTTAGCAGCTAGCGGTTAGCTAGTAATTATGCTAATTTACACATCAATCGTTATGTACTTTTATATTACGCTGTAACAGGATCTAGTGATATCCAAGCAACAGAGCTTCATTTAGCATGAAAGAATTATTGCACTGTATATATATATATATATATATATATATATATATATATACAGTGCAATAAGATTCTTAGTGCAATAAGAAGCTACAGGGACGTTAATCTACGTCGGTAATATTAACTTTATTTAATACAACATTTACGGTAATTAATCATACAGCCCATGTAGTATAATATTTTAGAAATGATGAATTACAGCAAACATGTGCAATATATCCATTATTACAGCTCCGTGGGCTGGCAGTAAGGCGATATGGGTCCGTTCTTATTGTGCATCCATGGGTAAAGATAAACGCATGTAGTGCTGAACACGTAACATGAACGTGCCGGGCGGCGCGGTCCCGTGGGTTAGATGCGCGTTCATAATGCAGAGGGAAATAACTCTCAGAATAACGTTATTAGCACATTTTACAACTTGAGGAACGAATGTTTTTAATAAGGGCTATACAAGTGTTCATACTGGGTAGTTTATTTAGTTTAAAAAAAATTATCCAACGATTTACAGACCACTCTTTCCCCATGTAAGTCAATGGGAAAAAGTGTTTCCGGGCCTGGCAACCAAAAGGAAGTGTAGTACCGCCGTTTGGCCAGCACGAATATTTTCATCAGAGTCCGGCGCACTTCCTGGGGGCTTGGTCTGCATCGGTGCTGACTTGAGACTGGTCTCTACCTGACCGGAGTCACGCTGTGTGTGTCCGTCAGGAAACACGCTGTTTACAAGTAGTTCCAGCAAACATCCACTGATAAATTGCCATGTTAACAACCTCATGATAACCTCATATTTTTTTAACTTAGGATCGTACCTGTGTTTAGTCTAGAAAAAGGTAAATGTGTGCATTTTATTATAAAGTTGTGTATATTTACAGACTGTTGCAAAAACTAAGAAGCTTATAAACATCAGGTTTAAAACTAAAAGAGCTTTACAAATAAGTAACACAATGAAAGATGTTTGGAGTTTTATTTGAGTTCTTAATTTACATTTTTTGTCTAAGAGATGCTGATTTGAAACCGTTGTTACATAGGCCTACAGTTACGGCATTTCCTGTTTCTGCCGGAGAGAGGGGAGTTTGTCCCAAAGCTTGCCGCTGTATTTACTCCCTCCATCTGACAGGAGGGAGCCTCATTCAGCTGCGAGTGTGGCTACAGACGGAGTTCACTCCGTCACGGAGGGGTAGGGTCGAGGGAGTGGTTTGGGATTGGGCCGTACTACCGCAAAAGTATTCTCCGTCGGGACTTCCTGCAACAACATCACGCCGTTATCGTGATTCTGATTGGCCAGAAGACATTATCAAAGATGTTCTATTGAGAAGACGATCACTACGTGACAAAAGTTTTCAAAACCGTTTCTAGTCTTCGGTATTCTTATTTTTGGCGTGAGAATAGTTTGGGCAGGGTGAGAGCGTGAGATTGAGAGTGAAAGCGTGTGTCACACGCCAGATGCGTGAGAGTTGGCAACCCTGGTTTCAGCGGCATTTACCGACCGCTGCAGTGCTGCCTGCACATCCACGGGAGTTTATTCTCCCGTTAGCTCCGGGTTAGCTCACACGGCTCTAAAGTATTCACTGTCTGACTGTCACACAAGCAGCTGATACATATCCCCAGTTCCCCTTAAGTGAATGTGTGTCAGTCTGAATTGACGCTGTTTGGCATCACAACGCTGTTATGAAAGTTTCTCTGGTATAACATGGGTGATGTTAGCATAGCAACCGAAGCTAAACTGACTACTTGCTAAGCCGTTTTCTACAGGCACATTTTACCGGCGTATTTTTCATTATGATTCTACTTGTGATAGTCGGACATGACAACCTGTACAGCCCATGTATCTCCACAATGATCAATAACAGCGAACGGATGGTCAAAGTAAGGTTTCCTGCACGCCTCGACGTAAGAGACGTAAGCGACGCCGCGTCATAGCTCCGAAGCTCTTGCCTCTGGACCGACAATTTTTTGGAGCTGGAAGTGAACCGCATTCCGGAGCTATGACGCGCCGCCGCTGCGGTGTGAACAGGAAAAACCGGCGCTTTTCCAGCTCCAGCTCCGAGCAGGAGCTGGAAAAGCGCCGGTGTGAAAGGGGCATCAGTTACATCCGCAGGGAGATTCGGTTCAGTTGGACCACATAATGTAACGCACCCATTTAAATCACAGTAACTATAACGGCGTTACTGAATGGGAATAGGTAACTAGTAACGTTATTAGTTGCCGCAAGAGGTAGTTGCGTTACAGTAACGCGTTGGTCCCAACACTGATTATAAGCAGCATATAGTTTGAGTTTGGCGTCTAGGCTCGGGCCTCATCAATCTACAGATGTACATAAAACATTGAGTGATGATTAGATAACTATCCCCCGAGCCTACAGGTGGAAGCCGAGGTGGAAGCTGGGGTGGTGGTGGGGCAGGCAAGTAGCAGCAACATGAAACACAGCAGCAGGAACATGAACGCAGCAATAGCAAGTGAACACAGCAGTGGCAGCAGCAGCATGAGCGAGGCAGAGGCAGGAAGACCTGGCAGCTTAAATAAAGCGGCATGTTTAGGAGGATGTGTTTGGTTGGTTGTAAGAGGGACGAGGTGCGTCACGTGTTAATGTATCAATAGGCGCGTTCACACCGGAGTACTTTTCACTGTACTTTTCGCGTTTAGTTCCGTTAGTACCCCTTATGTTGCGTTCACACCAAAAAGAGCACTTCATCTCGGGAACTTTTTACCCCCAGAAACTCCCTTCCCTTTGGGAATTTAGCCTTTGCAGACCATTTACATGCAATAAAACCTATAGAAAACACTACAGGAAAGGGAAACCCCAGAAAGCATAATGGGGCCTCTTTGAGACTATAGGCTACATGAACATCTCACAATTTAATGCAATTCAACAAAGTGGCCCTGGCATATATGCTGTTGTTGTGTGTTTGGGGTTCTGGTTGAATTTTATTGTAAACCCTTTTAAAATGAGGAGAATGTGTCCTACATTTCCAGTAAGTGCTACTGATTTGCTTGAGGCTAAAGGAAGAACAATCTCTCCTAATCGAGTTGATAAATCTTGGGACAAAAATGAAGCAGAGCGTTTGCTGAATAATGTGGACATAACTATTGAGGACCCTAATGGCTATGAAAATGGATAGCTCGATTAATCCTGAGTAAGGGAACATTGAGTAGAAAAGTCCATAATGTGATGCTGCTGCTTCATTACATTTTATGCATTTCCACAAGCTTGCATATACAGTAAATGTAAATCTCATGGCAGCCTCTGCATTATGTAATGTTATTATCATCAAATCCCCATTTTGCTTTTCAGCATTACTCTGAATAATGGTGTTTTTCATATGGTGAAATACGAGCCACTAAATGGATAAATAATGATAAATGCTGCATCTTATCAGCAGTCCCCAGGAGCCGCCACCACTGAGGCTGCACACACACACTGTATACTGGGCCAGAGATGACTGCAGTGTGCTTTACAATGAGAAAGCTGCTTTTAATCTGCACCCATCGCTGGCTGGCTTGTTCATTTTCAGATGCAGTGGTGCGTAGCTCAGATCTGTCTGCTGAAGTTCAGCAAGCAGCACTCCAATCAGACTTCTGAGGGAAGGTGGGCGGATGGGTTTGGACAGATATATAAATGGGGAGATTATTAGCTGAATGATAAAGGAGTCATATCATGTTCTATTGCTCGCATCGGCAACAGGGCAGAGTGGGAGGATAAAGCCGATTGATGTGAAACATTAAAGGACTTTCAATCTCTGCTCCTGATTTGAGTTTGCAGGGTGAGCTGCAGACAGCATCTGCTGCAGTATTTTAGTTACACAGGGGAAGTTTGCTACACAGAAATGAAAGGAGACGTCCTGTCCTGACAGTAACAGTGGCCCCATGCACACAGGTAGCTGATCCACACATAGTGTAACAAATTAAACCAATGTACAGCTTGTGTTGCATTACATTGTTTCTAGCAGGACTTTTTCTTGTCAGAAAGAACATTTATGTTGACAATTGACAAGTTCTCATCAAGCTAAATGGGGTGGGGGCATATCTGCACCCTTCAAATTTCTCTTTAAATTATTTATGGCAGACAAAGCGCTACATTTGCCAAATCAAGTAAGACATTAGGGTCAAATCATCAGGGCTGATCTAGTGATGATGATGATGTGCAGTGCCAGTTATGCAAACTGTAAGCACAAGCCAAAATGATGTCATGTCACTTTTACATCTGACCAGATGATGTTAAAACAGTGTTTTTACTGGACTCTACTTTACTGTATCCAGCCCACTTCTAGTGCAATTATAGTAAATCAAAAATGAAAAGCTTCAGGGGGCATATAATGATGCGCTTAGAATTCGGCCCACGCTCCCAAGATGGACAATACATTATCAATATACAATATAAATATATTATCATCATAATAACTTAATAACTTAGTGTAATCAACGACTTGAATTAATGATTTATTTCCATGTGTCTTATCAATATATTAATTTGTCAAATTTGCTATTATCTAGTTATTTTGTCATAATTTTTGTTTGTGTTCAATGCTCTTTTATAAATAATATCCAAAACTGTCATCTATCCGACATTATAACTGAACGATCGAATGGCTTAAGGACAAACTCTTATCATGAGATTTCACACGTCCTCTGGCTTGGAGTGCAGCCACATGCCATCTGAGCTTTAATAGAGGCAAAAAAAGAAACACAAATCCGAAGATATCACTGCCAAATCCCACAATCCTCTGGGGTTCTGCTCTCAATGCAACCCTGAAACCAGGATCTTCCCTCCACTCGTGTTAGCTCACTTCTCCCTGAATACGGGAAACTAAGAAGACAGGTTGTGTCAGGAAGGACGCCTCACGCTGCTTTACTGAGCTTATTCACAGGACTGACAGGCGAACAAAGGAGGCATTGAGCTCATTTCCTACCAGGAAAATTAGATTAATGAACCTCAGCCCTCTTATAATGGAGTTTACATTCATACTCCTTATTCACAGGGTTTTATAAACTCTAACAGTTCACAGAGGTCCAATTTACTTTAAAAGAAGAAATGTTGTATAAATGGCTACTGTAGAAAAGCAATCAAAGGAAGCAATATATGGTGGAGCCAGAAAAACATAAGGAAATGTGTTTAAAATAGTACATGGGAGTATTTCATTATCATAAACCTTCTCTTGAATTTGTATACGCTATCTTAAATGATCTTCTGCGTGTATTTTTAGATACAACGAAAGCACCATTTTCCACATGGTTTGTTTCTGTGTCCTGGGGCAGCTGCTGAGAGTCTCAAACAGAAGCAATTATAAGAAAACAAGAGGCAAGGCTTGGAGAGAAATGTACAGTCACTCCAAACAGGATGCTGTGAAATAAAGCAGAGGGCATGGAAACAGCAATGGGGCCTTTATTCTCTCGGAGGCTGAAAGAGAATATAGCAGCTTATTACTCAGCCTGCTGGCAGATTGCCTTTTGTTCCTCGTAGGGACAGACAGCTTTGATAAGGATGTAAATGGAGAGAGACTGCACTGAATTACGAAATCTTAGTTCAGCAAGACCACAATAACTAATAAGTTGACTAGTCGACTGAGAGGGAGCAGCCTTAATCTCCAGATGTGTTGATTTTGAATGTTTGTGATGAATTGAAGATGAGGTTGCCCTAAAAATATTCTCCTAAATCCAAGAATATTGGATGAAAAGTTGACTTGTTACAGATATGTGCTACTCAAAGGATAGAGAGAAAGCTACAAACATATACTGATCTTACAGAATATGATGCATTGCTGCAGATTAAACCTGCCAACAGTACATAAAGGACTAACAACACTGGCAGGGGACATATTTCCAGCAGAATCAATACTTTTACCTATTAGTACTTTAACAACATTTTATTTTTAATTATTTTCCTTAGGTAAGGTTTTGAATGCAGGACTTTACTAGTATGAAGCATTTTCACTGTATGGTATAAGTGATTTTACTGGAGTAGAGTTGGAAAAGTGCCCACGATAATTGTTTTAGATTCATATCTCATCGCAAACCAGATCTCTGACAGTTATTCTTTTTTTCTGCATCAGATAACAGTTTTTTCTCGCAACCAGGGTTCTTTACTGTAAAGAAATTATTCTATGAAGTGGACAATACAACGTTTTACATTTAAAATAGAACTTATTTTGGAGTTTTGGCAATAATTGTTCTGCTTGATACAGATACAAGCTCCTTGTTGCTTTAAATAGGAATTAAGGCAATTCAAATACGTTCTTACCATGCTTCTATGCTGTCGTGCTGCACAACTGAATGAGTCGACCCTCCACTGGAAACATGAATGAAAAGACAGAAAGGATTATTAGATGTCATTACTGTCCAATATGATCCAAAGCTTGCAGTGCTGTGGCAGCTCAGAGGGAATGGAGACACACTGAATATCTTTCAAGCTCTTTTTTTCCACTTGTTAAAAAATAAAAAGGCCTGGCAGAGAGAGACGTGCTTTGGTTTGGATCATGACATTTTCTATGAGTCTTTGTTGGGCAGAAATGTCCAGCGCCTTTTCCTCTGTGTGAGAAACACAAAAGAGGACACTGTCAGACAGAGTCGTGGTGTACTGCGACACAACAAGGTCTTTTCTGTCTTCACGACTTCTTCTCTTCTGCTAAATCTCATCGACTCTGTATGCAGTGAGTGGCAGTCTGGTAATATTCAGCTAAACAGATGAGGTCTGTCTCTCAGGAGAATGAAACCATTTGTGATTGCACTGCCCGCCCTTTTTGGACCATAAGCTAGATTTTAGCAACAGGTTTACATTCTATTGTGCAGATGTGCACAACAACTGTTATCTAGAATCTATGGCAATTTAAGTCAGATTTAAAAACAAAAGGATGCAAAGGTACAAAAATAAGACTTTAAAAAAAGACATGTCATTCAAGCTTTGGGATGAACACATTTTTGTTATTGTGCCCGTAAAAGCGCCACATTTAGGATAACATTAACAATCTAAATGACAATTTTCCAAATGTGCTTAAAATATGTATTTGTTACAATAACAAAGTACAAAGTAGAGAATAACAAAAATATATTTTGTAGTAGTTGTTACATTTACTTTTATTAGATTATTATGTATGACACCTCTATTAGGTTTTACTTTAAATTGTCCAAGGCAGACACACACACTGTTAATATTGGGTATTTTATGGGTGAGTCCTGATTCATCCGGATCATTAACCCGGATCCTAGTAATGAGCTGGTCGTGACGAGTCTCCCCTCTCGATTAACCCGAGTCCTTTGAGTCCTACACCTGGTGACGTACAAATTAAAACTATAAATTGCGTCACTCGCCACTCTCCTTATAACATGTAAAATCACATTACAACGTACCCCAGTCCATCTGCCTAGCCTTTAGCAAGTAGGATAGCTGCCAGAAGTGATCGTTTGGCTCAGGGGACGTGGATCAGTGAAACTTCCTGCAGACTCGTGCGGACTCAGAGCCGTAACCGTAGCAGATCCAGAGATCCAGAGATCCAGAGATCCAGGCAGACTCATCATGCACGAGTCAACAGCAGACTCAGATTCGCAAATCCTGACTCACTGAATCAAGGGAACTTCCTTCACTTCCTGCAGACTCGTGGGGACTCAGAGCCGTAACCGCATAGCAGATCCAGAGATCCAGACTCGTCATGCACGAGCATAGCCGCGGGAACTGGGAAGTCATTTTACAAAAGTGGGGAGAGATTTCAACAACAGTAACATGAAGTTTTGGGACTCCCAGCAGCTTCTACTGAAGCCTTCCGAGTAAATCGCCAGAAACGCTGACACCTCCTCATCACTCCACCGCTCCCATGTTTTCTTTTGTGTTGCCATAAGTTAGTCTCTCTCCGTTGGTGCGCTGAGCTAATGCTAATAATGCTAATGCGAGCAAATAAAATGGCTGCTTCACAAAAACTTTTCAGAGTTTTACGGGGCGTGGTTTGCAATTTGCCCAGCCAATCAGAAATTGGAAAAATGTTCTCCCCAGGAAAGTCCCTGCTCTGCTCTCTAGCAGGGACTAAAAAGGGGTGAAAAGGTTCGCAAAAAAAAGTTCTAGTTCCAGATATTTTTGGTGTGAACGCAAAATCCCAGGAACTATCGGAACTATTCCTGGGAAAAGTACAAATGCCTAATGTGTGTGGCAAAAAAATAATCACCATGGGGCACTGTGCTGACATACCCACCAAACGTCATCTCACATAATTCAGAGCTGATTGGCTGTAAGTACGTGTGCCATGAAAAGTGTGGTGTGTGAAGAGGAGACGAGAGAGCTGCAGTGACGCGTCCTAAAACCTGGAAGTAAGCTGCGCATGGCTTCCCTCGACAAAAAAGCAATGAAATTTCTCCATAGGATTTTAGAAAATAGCTCGAAATAAGATCTGTGGGAAACTTACCTGTTAGATAAATGCACGTTTTGTTCAGCCGGATAACATCCACATGTCTACCCTACTTTTATAGATAGATAGATAGATAGATAGATAGATCGTACTTTATTGATCCCAAATTGGGAAATTGTTTTTGTTACAGCAGCATAAAAGGCATTTTATCATTTTCTAATCATAAATCTATCGATCATAAATCTATCGATTAGATTTATGATTCGACTTTTGAAACTACAAGAAGATAAGGAGGACTTTTACAAAAAAGTAATAGAGATTTTTGTCCAGAAGGATAGGCAAATTGACTTCATCTTCAAGTCAAGGTAAGACCACAATTTTATTGAAATGGGATCTTACTAAGAGAGAACAATCCAATATTTAAATGATAAAATTACATTTTGTGGGTATCCTTTTGTTGAACTGTCTGTTTAAAATGAATCGAAGCATCAGACTAAAAAAGCTTTTGAAAATAATATTATATTTTGATTTAGGTCAAAATATAATATTTGTAAACCTGAAGAGTCAGTGCCAGTGCCTCACCAGCCATGAACCTCACTGCATGTCACTGCAGAAGCGTATATATTTGTTGTGCCCCACCACTTTTGTACATATAAAAACGCCACTGCTAAAATCAGACTTTTTTGTCAGCATGTGGAGCTTCTGACCTATGTGATTCCAAAGTGCCCCATTTTAACATATCATTTCTGCATGTATTTTGTTATTTAAAAGTGTTGGTATAACACTGCCTGGTCCAAGATGCTGGTATAGCCACATGCAACATTTCAATACGTATTTCACCTTTCCAACATTTACTTATATATAAAAATACGAGTCCCAAATGTTGTACTGCTGCCAAATGTTGTACTGCTGTCAAAGCCCACTTTTTACTAGTAAACCATTTAGTTATCATATAATGTTTACTGTTTTTCCTCAACCAACCTTGTTATAGACAAAATACACTTTTCGCAAATCCTATCAAAAAAGTAAGTATATTATGATTATGTACAGGGAGATGATCATTACTGCTGTGGCCGACAGTAAAAAAGAAATAAGTCAGTATTAAAATAAATCTTTACAATTACTTTAACAGGCTTCATCCTTGGGCCTCTTCAGTAGACTCGACTACTGTAATGGTGTCTGTACAGGTCTCACAAAAATATCTATAAGAGTTTTACAATTTTGTAAAGCACTTTGAAATCCCTTGTGCTGAAAGGTGCTATATAAATAAACTTACTTTGCCTTGCCTTGCCTAACATATGAGGGATTGTGTAATGTAGGTAACAACATCTAAAGATTACATGTTTATACATGTTTATTTGCCTGGTTGTCTCCGTTTTATTTGACCCAGAAAGAAAGGGGTTTGATAAATGAATTATCTTTCTCCTCCTCATTCTGTCACCGCTGCACAAAGCAGCTTTGTTCCAAATAAGAGAGGAACACAAAAAACTAGGTTATTTTTGTCACAGTCTTTTTTTCCTACATTTTGGATCAAAAGCAGTTGGATGTCTCACTTGAAAGCAAAGAAAACTCAGAGACGAGATCTGAAATGAATGAATTTAGCAATTTCAAACGACTGAAAGGAGACAAGGGAAACAACCACATCAAATATTTTAGTTTCTCATTCTCATACTACGTGTATCACTCCATTTGAACTGCTCTATTTTCCTACAAAAGCCCCTGGGAGTGTCAAAATACAACAGGAGTATAATATTATTTGTATTTTACCCTCCAGCTTCTAATAGACTTTCTGCTTTAATACACTGTCAATAGAAGGATTTTCAGCATTTATGGTGATCGATGAGGGTCAAAGGTCATTCTTCCCTTGAACATCAGGAAAACAGAATGCATAAAAAAAACAATCTGGTGAGTTTGAGTCTTTGTGCTGCAGTAATCAATAACTTTGCTGTATTGTTCTGTCAGATTTAACCACATTTGCAATGTTTTGCTTTGCAGTTTTTAGCCATCACTAGCATTACAATGGCTTTAAGGATGCCAATGTTGTCAGTCCAACACTTAAGCTGCATTCACATGAAAAGCAATTGCTCTTTTCTCAGCACAACATTGAATGCAGTGAAAACCTGGGCTGTATGGGTGAAAACAGCTGGTTAAGTTGAATGTATAATGTTACAACCCCTGCTAGCTTGTGGGGCTGTATACAGCTGTCATGTGATCGGTTGCACGTGGAAAGGTCAGGTAAAAGAGGTCAAGGTTAAAATAATTACGGCAAAAAATTCAAGCGATATGCAATGCAGAGGGTAGCGTCTAAGCTTGTTGTGCGGCAGCACTCTCTCAATAGAAACACAACAGCAACGTCAGCACAGAGGCGTTTTACCCCTTGTCGTGTGAATGCAGCATCAGTTTCAGACTGAATTATCTTAACAACTTTAAGAAGGATTCTCGTAAAATGTAGCAGACTTTAGTGTTGTCCAGAGAATTCCTCCTACTGACCTGGTCCTCTGTTCTTTCCTTTAGCTCCATGATGAGGTTGACATTTGTGGTTTTGAGCAAAATATCTCAACAAATGTCCACTGGATTGCCGTGGAATATCGTTCCCACATTCATGTTGCTTTTATATTTAGCACTTTCATTGTTCTGAAGAGCGGCCGTAAAGAGAACTAAATAAAATAGAGTGTGACTTTTCTGTTGCCTTTAAGGTCATTTTTGTAATGTCCACACATGATTAAGTTTAATGTGCTTTAAAAAGTTCCTTGGCGTTTCAGACTTTCTATAAGCATTTTTGAGGGGAAGGTAAAACGAGGTGATGCCTGACTTCAAAGAGACTCACTGATGGAAAGAAATATTTGCAGATATCAAAGTGAAACTTAAAACCTGCTGACAGACGCCATGTTAAATTCCTGTCCCCAGCTCACCTTGCTGTGACATTACTTCTATATAACCTAGGACAAAAGCTTCACTTCAAACGTTATCTGTGATTGGTTAACTCTGAAGATCACGGACAACCTCGGACATGAATAACAATGCACTTCTGTTTATTTTGGAGCGCCTCTTTGTTAAAACAACTGTTTCCCACTCAGGCTTTCACGGGTTTTATTTCCACATCAGCTGCTTGCAATAATCCTCTAAAAGGAATATAATCAATCCCCTTCAAATCCACGTTTAAAGGTTGTCTGCCCGTTGGTGTCCGGACACTAATCACCTCAGGCTGCTTTATCCACCAAAATAGCCTTCGTAAGACCCTGAAAACATGTTGGGGGAATCAAAGGGAATATTCAGCTTTGGTTCCGCATGAATGTGGATGAGATCCTAGAGATAGTATATAGGCATGTTGATCTTTTTCAATTTGTAGGATTTCTAACTAGAGAGATACAAGGAAGTGTGATGTGGAAAGTATGCAGATAAATGTTGATAAATCGGTCATATACATATATATTATTTTAATATGTAAATCCATAATTTTTCCATTTAAAAATATTTTCTGTTGTAATAAAAATAACATTGTAGTGAGGAATTTCTTAAAACACAAAAAATATTGGTATTGGGTTATTTCACGTAATTACATATAAGGTTATTTCAAGATTTTCTTTGTGTGTATTACTTGAAAATCCAACAGTTTGTCCTGTATTCAAAATGTCTATAAAGAAGTAAGTCATATGACATAGTACAGTGTGATTTACGAGAAAATATGTAAAATGTCCCGGGGAAAAAGGGAAGGACTTCACTGGAAAGGCCAAGTAGTTAATAACTCTGTCTCAAAACACATTTTATTTTTTCTCAAGCAGCCATCTCCCTTACTGACATTTCCTCTAAAATGTAATCTAATTTAATAGAAAAAGTTCTGAAACGAAGAAATGTGTAAAGGAAAACACAGCAGGATTTATTACTATTACAATGTGAAAAACACTTTGGTCAAATGGGTGAGATTATTTCACCTATTTACATATGAGCTTGTTTCAATATTATTTATATATTAGGTATCATTTTCTTATTTAGTGCAATTATCTGCATTGTTGGACTTCCATATTTGCATCCCTTTTTAAAAATGTATTCTTGCTTTATATCAAGACCAATGTATGTTTTCCTTTTCTTCGTATAACCTATATACTATTCTGTTTTCTCTTTTAAGATAAGATAAGATAAGAAAATTCGGGTGTTTAAGCAGCAACACGAGTAAAAGGATGAAACACATGATAGCACTGGTAAGAGTTCACACAAGGATGAGTAAATAATACGAAATAAAGAGTGTAAATAAACAGTATGGTATAATAAAATATAAATTATCTAAAGCTGTTTACATGTATATAAATCTGAATTCCAAAGTAGGCACATAGGGTGGAAATCATATATATGGTGTTACTTTAAAGGGGACCTATCATGCAAAATGCACTTCTGTACGTCTTTTATACATGAATATGTGTCCCCGGTGTTCCAGGGAACTCACCAAGTGTCAGAAAACACAACCCTCTCTATTTTCCTCCATACCCAAATCTCTAAAAAAGGGGCTGCAACGGATCTGATCAAAACTGATCCAGATTTGAACACTGTCCTGACGTCAGGACGGTGGCGCTACGGCTATTGGGCCAACTCCACCAATCAGGAGGAGACAGCCACGGCCATTGCCGTTCGAAAGCGCTGGAGACGCTGTAGTACATATGCCAGGCCAGTAGATGGTGCTGTTCTCACTGAATCTGCCCTTGCTAAAACAGAGTTAGAAATGGTCAAATTGAGCAAAATGAGGCATGGCTAAAATGCATGATCTGTTTGGTATTTTGAAGAAAAAAAAAGTATAAATATGCCTTATATAGGTATGGTCCTACACTATATTATTCAAATATAGCATGATAGGTCCACTTTAAGTTATTTTGTTCTTAATTGAACTCTTTCTAATCTCAGGTTTTGATAATATACCAAATGTTTATCATTATTGGTTGTTTGACATTTTGACTCATAAACTTTTACAAAGCAATCTAAAAATGGTGTTGGCATGCATTTAGTGTTCCTCAAATGTGACATTCTGTTGTTATGTACTCTATATATAACCTCCCTGCATCTTGTTATTATCTATGGCCCATCTTCATCTATGAAGAGCAACAGGTTCATGTACCGCTGCATGCCCATGTAAAGCAAGGAGGCTTCACACCAAGGACAATAGGGAGATATAAAAAGAGACCGTGCAACGGCTTGCGTTTGTTCTTGCAGATAGCAAGGTGAGTCCACAATCCTTTGTGCAGGTTTATTGTACTTTATGAAATTCTTCCTAATCCTGTATAAGCGCACTAAGTGGGTGAGTACATTTTAAGCATTATCCAGAGCATGAAAGAATTTAAAAGATGCTTCATGGTGCCTTTTTGGTCTTGGATTCAGGAGGATTTTCAAACATGAGTACAGATGGGGAAATGTCAATCTTTGGGCCTGCTGCCCAGTTCCTCCGCAAGTCTGAGAGGGAGAGGACGGAGGCCCAGGCTCGGCCGTTTGACAGCAAGGAGGCGTGCTTTGTCAGCGATGAGAAAGAGCTGTATGTGAAGGCTGAGATCCAGGACAAGGAGGACGGCAAAGTCACTGTCAAGACTGTGGATGACAGAGTGGGTGGACTGACAGATTTAACCTTTTATTAGATACTGAAAACAGACCGTGAAGACGATTTTTCCTGTTTTATGGGATGTGCTTTAGGACTTTATGCATTGTTATGTGAAAGGATTTTATGCAGCTGCAGTGTGTCTGTAACATCTGCAGTAAAAACCCGCAGAATTGTATTAGTGTGGCTTTCGACTGCCCTGGAGCTCTTTGCATGTAATATTTGTATAAGAGAATAAAAGTTAATATTGTGTTTTTATAGCTCATGAAAAATGTGAAAATCAATTTTATGGTGTCCACATTTTTCTGCTTTAAAATGTGAAGCATTATACTCTGTTTTGCTTTCCAGACTTTAACTGCCAGGGAAGACCAGGTGTTTCCCATGAACCCGCCCAAGTTCGATAAGATTGAGGACATGGTGATGATGACTCACCTCCACGAGCCGGCGGTGCTGTTCAACCTGAAGGAGCGCTACGCAGCCTGGATGATCTACGTGAGTCTCTCAGCAAATATGATGCCAATGAATGAAACAGTCTCGATACAAAAACTGAACCTAGAAATGAAAGTGCGGTTAGACATTTTTTTACGTGAGATTGTGAAATCCACTTGTTGCAATTCAACAAGGAAATCAGTTCTGCAGTTTGTGATTTATTTTTGACTTATTTAAGAAGTATACTATAGATTATTTTAAAAGAAGTTTATTATTATTTTAAAACCTTTTCATGTTTTTTGTTTTAATTCAGTTAAGTCAAAATTGTTATTGCAAAATTCCATTTTTGGTGTCTTTTTTATGTGCTGTTTATTTCTGCTCTGTGACACGCTTTGGGTTGCACAATTGAAAGGTTAACTTCTATTAAGTACATTTTTGTATGTTTTATTTGCACTTAAATCCAACAGAGGAAAAGTAAAAAATAAATAAAATACATGGGCAGGAATAGCAAAAATGCAGAATACACGACAGTAATGAGACATTAATTGTTTTACTGTCTCACCAAGGTTCAAATGACACTGAGTAACCATTCAACTGCAGATCAGATCAGCAACAGAAACAAGTCACAATAACATTCAATTCATATTTGACTTTTTGATCCAAAAATATACAGTAGATTTAAAAAAGATATCAATCTTTGAATACAGAATATTTCCCATGGAAGATTTTTATCTTTTTAACATGCATGAATACATTCTGTTCATGCTGGATATTCATATGAACTGCCATCTGTCACTGTCATCACAGCTGAGTGCTCATGTTTTGATTGAATGGATTGAGAACTGAAGGACAGACCATTTATAAAAGTAATATGAATCTAGTTTATGGAACATGGTACATATCAGGATGAAAACTATCAGTAGGTTTTATCCTCTGGAGAACATGAATGTCGGCGCAAAATGTTAATTAATCCACTCCAAGTTCAGATATTGCAAGATCTTTTCTTTTCCGTGTAGACCTACTCCGGGCTGTTCTGTGTGACTGTGAATCCCTACAAATGGCTGGCGGTCTACAACCCGGAGGTGGTGCGGGTCTACAGAGGGAAGAAAAGGATGGAGGTCCCCCCTCACATCTTCACCCTGTCCGATAACGCCTACCAGTTCATGCTCACCGGTATGTTCGCAGCCAGAACAACAATTCAGCTAAATTATTTGATTCATTTCTTTCATCATGTGTCACTTTTGTGTCCTCAGATCGTGAAAATCAGTCAATTCTCATCACGTAAGTGTAGCAGAGATTTTGCTTATCTATTTGCAGACTTTTGTACGTTAAGCTGTGAGAGGCTAGTAATTCAAATAATTTGAAGTGATCAAAATAAAAGACTAATCAAAAATGTTTTTGTCTCCAGGATACTCCTTGTTAGTTCCTAAAGAGATAGAGAAAATAAAAACAGTTTGTTGTTGCAATATTCATTTTGGCCACAAGAGGCTGTAGTGCACCAGTAATGTTTTAAATTGAATAAAAACACAATTTATTTGTTGTAATTTGCCTCTTGGGCATTCCGTACAATTCACACAAAAAACAGTTAAAGGTATGTTGTTTGTGTCTTAGTGGAGAATCTGGTGCAGGCAAGACTGTCAACACCAAACGCGTCATTCAGTATTTTTGCGACGATCGCGGTGTCTGCAGACAAGAAAAAGGAGGCAGCCGGTAAAATGAAGGTAAGTTCAGGACAACATTTGACAAGCTGTGCAGGAAGTAGAGTCGGTTTGTGTTTCTTGGAGGCAAGTGGGTGTGAGAATTACATGTTTGCTTTCTGACAGGGGACCCTGGAGGATCAGATCATTCAGGCCAACCCTCTGCTGGAAGCTTTTAGGAACGCCAAGACCATGAGGAACGACAACTCCTCTCGCTTTGTGAGTCAAGAGTCTGAGTTATATTTTCTCCTGAATTTACATTACATATTGTTGTTATGTTATGTCTTACTGTTGTGCTACCTTGTATAATGTACTTTGGTAATTGTTGATATGGTCATGCAAATAAAGCTTCTTTGAATTAGAGTGAGATGCTAATGTTTTTCGAACAGGGTAAATTCATCCGGATTCACTTTGGCACAAGCGGTAAACTGGCCTCTGCAGATATTGAAACATGTAAGTGTATGCAAATGTTGTGCAGAACAGTCACATAGATGTTCCTGCAATATACAATTAATTTAGTTTTCTGTCCTTAAGATTTGCTGGAGAAGTCAAGAGTGACATTTCAGCTGTCGGCTGAGAGGAGTTATCATATTTTTTACCAGCTGACCTGCAACAAGAAGCCTGAACTGATCGGTAATCTGACTGTTGTACTTATTGTTCTTACTCAGACTTTCAAATGTAAGATATTTAAGCTTTATATTTCTTCTTTCAGCTCTGCTTCTCATCACCACCAACCGCTACGACTTTGCCTTCATCAGTCAGGGTGAAATCAGTGTTAAAAGCATAAATGACGCAGATGAGTTAATGGCAACAGATGTGAGTCGACTCGTTTAAAACTTAAGAAGCTCATCCCGTCTTTTCAGATACTTTACAATCTGTTTTTACTCTTCTTACGATGCAGGAAGCCATTGATATTCTAGGTTTCGCGGGTGAAGACAAAATGTCCATCTACAAGCTGACTGGCGCTGTGATGCATTATGGGAACATGAAGTTCAAGCAGAAGCAGCGTGAGGAGCAGGCGGAGCCAGATGGCACAGAGGGTGAGGCTCATCCATCCAAATTAACACTGACATGCCCATTAAGGAATCAGAAAATACAAAATATATATATATATTTTGAAATGTTATATTGCAGAAGCTGATAAAGCAACGTATCTGATGGGACTGAACTCTGCAGATCTGCTGAAGGCACTCTGTTATCCCAGAGTGAAGGTTGGAAACGAGGATGTCACCAAAGGACAAAATGTGCAGCAGGTACGATTTCTAATAAAAATGACTTCCTCTCTTTACATTTAATACAAAACAAAACAACATCCAAAGCCATCTGTTTGGTTGTATGCTAATTACCATATTGTATCAAACTTAAGGTATAATAAACCATAAAGAGGAAATATGTGGAAGAACCCTGATCTTTTACATAAAGAGGAGTTTTAAATAGCAACATTTCAGAGAACATTCATGTGCAAGTGACATAGTGAGAATACAACTGGATACATGGCAATTGAATTGTCAGAAATATATACAATTTCAAACCCCTATTCACTCTTATTTTATTAATAAGGGAAAGTAGGAAATATCCATATTTCAGACTCTTAAAACTGCATTTTCTGCGAGCTTTTTTTCTTTTCTTTACGCGAGCTTCTCCGGGTCAGATGGTGGGTTCCGGTGTTTACACATTGTAGGTTCTCCTGAATGTTTTCAGTTCTGCAAGTATAGCATTAAGAAATATTACTCAAGTGAAAGTATGCTATCAGGAGAGTGTGGAAGTATCATGTTATGATATCAAGTTTCATTGTTTTTCTTTCAACGCATTAAGATTATTTTTCATTACAAACGAATCTGCAGATTTATCCTGCCATTAATCGATTTATTCTTTGTGAGTGGGACCGTCACAATGTTTGATCAGTCCACATTTCATACTTATCAGTGCCTTAACATATTGTACTTACACTATAAGGCAAAAACTCATACTGAAATTTGTTTAGCTGGAGCCATGACATCTATTTCTTAAGATTCTTTCTGTTAGACAAATATAGTCAAGTTAAAAATACAGTCTCTTACCTCTTGAAGAAGTAGAAAGTTGATTCAAAAGAAAATACTCAAGCAAAGTACCAGTATCTCACAATTTTACTTGAGTAATTGTATACAGTATTAGCTACACCCCTGTTTCTGTATGCATAATTGAGGAAATGCAGGAATATAAAGTATATCAAGCAGCAAAAGTGGGGTTAGGATTTCTGTTCCTGAGCAAATGGAGAAATATGGAACAATGTATCGATAAAAGTGAGAGGCTGGTGTTAATATGTTTTAGTTTTAAATGCGTAACTCATGCAGAGGCCGCTGCAGGAGGAACCAAAAAAGGATCCAAGAAGAAAGGAGCATCTTTCCAAACTGTGTCAGCGCTCTTCAGGGTAAGATGCCTATATGCCTAAGTTCTAAACGTGTTTTGTTTCTTAACACTTGACAACTTCCTTTGTAACACCAAGTAAATTATGCTAGCAGCTAGTTGAGGCTATAATTTGAGCTAAATGCTAACAACATCATCAACATGCCAACCAAAACAAAATGCTAAATGTGTGATGTTTAGCATGTGTACCATCAGCTTAGTGATGCTAATATGTTTAGCTAACATGTATATCAATTATATAATGAAGATAACAAAAAGAGGTTAATGCTATTTAAAGATTCTTACTATAACATAATGTTTGGTTTTAGAGGTAGGGTTTCCCTCTGTTCTTGTATTGTGCATTATTTATTAGTCTTGAAAAAACTGAATGGTGCCTGAATTCTATTGTACATCAACTAATAAACGTTATATTGCATTTGTATTATTTACATATTTGTATATGAACTAAATAACAGTAAAGTGGGGGAAAAAATGTACCTTTTTAATTTATTCCAGGAGAATCTTGGGAAGCTCATGACGAATCTGAGAACCACTCATCCTCACTTTGTGCGCTGTTTGATACCAAATGAGACCAAAACACCAGGTATGTTAGATTTGCTCATTATAACATATATATATATATATAATATACAATTTTGGGAAGAAAACAAATTATTTTGTTCAACATAGGTGATATGGAAAACCAGCTGGTTATACACCAACTCCGCTGCAACGGCGTCTTGGAGGGAATCCGGATCTGCAGGAAAGGATTTCCAAGCAGAATCCTCTATGGGGATTTTAAGCAGAGGTAAATGAAGCTTTGGATTTAAATCAGCAGTTTTCACATTCTTCATGCCACCCCTTAGGAATATATTAATCTGGCCTAGAATGACTGAAGGTCAGCCAAGTTTTTAAATAAACTTTTATGGTGCATAGCCACCAGTAAATATGAACAAAATAAAAATAAACAACATGGGACAATGAGTTTTACAAGTAAGAATTTGGAGAATTAAAGGTGGGGTAGGTAAGTTTGAGAAACCGGCTCGAGATCGCTAGAATTTGAAAATACACAACCGGAGAAAATCTGTCACTTCCTTATAGAGCCCCTCCTCCAATACACACGAACGCGCACATGACCAATGAGGGCACGAGATAAGTTTGTGCACAGATGGAAGGCTGACAGGCAGGTAGGCCATCCAGTTATTTTAGCCGGGCCGGCTAAAATGATTGGTCGTACTTTTACAGTATTACGGCTTCCACAGATGACATTTTTTTATGAATTTTTTGTCAAAGCACTTAAGATATTCATTGCTATCGGGATGTTAAGAGCATTCCATGGAATATAACAAAAAGTGTATCACGAGCCGGTTTCTCAAACTTACCTACCCCACCTTTAAGGTAGTGATTCTCATAAAAGCCTGTAATAAAACAAAGTATGTTTTTAACAAGATGGAACAGAAGTGTAAGTTGTTGACTTGCCTACAATATTTTTACTTTAAAAAAAACTAAACATTCTAAGCCTCTGATAGTTTTAGACTTCCTGTCTAATACTCAGACTTCTGATTATTCCTGGTACAGATACAGGATCCTGAACGCTAGCGCTGTTCCAGAGAAACAGTTCATGGATAACAAAAAAGCTGCAGAGAAACTGCTGGGCTCCATCGACGTGGACCACACTCAGTACAAGTTTGGACACACTAAGGTTTGCATTCATTACTTTTTCAATCATAGAGACTAAATAAGCTTTGGCAGATTAATATTTACCTTTAATTTCAGATGTGTTTTTCAAAGCTGGTCTGCTGGGCGCTCTGGAGGAAATGAGGGATGAGAGGCTGGCGCAGGTGGTGACTTCCACCCAGGCTCTGTGCCGCGGGTACCTCATCCGCCTGGAGTACCAGAAGATGATGGCCAGAAAGTAAATATGCAGCTTTTCTCTACTTCTGTGGCAAGCTGTTTTAACATTTGATCAGTGGAGTTAAAGTAAACACAGATTTAAACAATTGCTTTTTGACTCTATATAGCTATACATCATTCATAGATTTATAGCTATCTAAAAATGCAGTTTTAAATTAAATATTGATATCACTGCCTAGAACAGTAAATGACTGAAATTACAGATATCTAGGATTGTATTTGAGATATCTGGAACGCAATTGTTACACATGAACTTTATATTTTAACGTGTAACAATTAGATTTTTAAAATCTACAATTCCTACTGTAGTCCGAATCACATTTCAAATATCAGAAAATAAGTTTACAGATTGCTCAGCCCCATATAAAAAAAACACATTTCACATCCACATGTGTTAATATGACATATCAGTTCAATCAGTATCAATTTATATATAATGTAACAATCTTTTTTCAACATTTGAAAATGAAATGTAAGATATCTGTGTTGGTTATCGTTACTTGTAAAAAGAAGAAGTTAGTGATATTGATATTTCAATTAGATCTCTGTATTCAGTTTTTACTTGTGGAAATGTAATTACTACTATCAAAAAACATAACAAAAATGTTTACAGATATTCTAAATTAACATGTTATCTAGTCAAATAGAAATATTGCGATGTGTTTATCGCTTGTGAAAATCCATACTAGTCAGCTCCACAGATAAGATGGCAAAACAGCTTACAGTATAACCTTTCTAATTTGTGGTTAAAATAACGTGTATGTGTTTTGTATATAAAAGAAAATAGCATTATAGATTCAGACTTTTGCAGAGTAAAGTAATCCAAATCTGACCTGGACAGGGAGGCGATCTACACCATCCAGTATAACTTCCGCTCCTTCATGAATGTGAAACACTGGCCGTGGATGAAGCTCTACTTTAAGCTCAAGCCTCTCCTGAAGAGCGCTGAGGCTGAGAAGGAAATGATCCAGATGAAGGTGGATTTCACAAAACTCAAAGAGGATCTGTCCAAATCAGAAAACCGGCGCAGGGAACTCGAGGAGAAAATGGTCTCTGTCGTACAAGAGAAGAATGACCACCTCCTGCAAGTCCAGTCAGTAAGTGATAACACGGAGGTAGAGGAGGGTTAGGGTTAGTGTGTCTTTTTTTTTGTAATTTTGTGGCTCTTTCAAGTCATGGTGGGTCACAACTTTGTTGTTATTAGCATCTGGTTAGCTAGCTATGCTAACGAATATAAGAAGCTTTTTCTACAACCAGTGAGGTAAAGGCACATCTTTATATGATCATTATAGTTATACAAAATAAGAGAATAAATTAAACAGGTATAAAATACTATTAGACAGTACAAAAAAAGTTGATTGATTTGTAAAATATCCATAAAGAAAAAGAAAATCTGCTTACAGTTCTGTTTCATATGGGTGTTGAGAGATGTGTCCATAGATCTCTTCATTTTCTCAAAGTGCACCAGATTGATGCTTTTAACTTCAACATTTAAAAAAAAAAAAATCTTGTACTTGAGCAAAAGTAGAAGTACTCAGATCTTGTATTTGAGTTAAAGTAGATGTACTCATCCTAGTACCAGAGTGTAGGAATGCTCTGTTTCAGTAAAAGTCCTGCAATCAAAATGTTACTTAAGTAAAAGTACAAAAGTATTATCAAATTATATTTAAAGTACCAAAAGTAAAAGTAGTCATTGTGCAGATTGGTCCATTTCAGAATAATATATATGATATGTTTATAATGATTGATCATGAAAGTGTTCTCAAAGCTGGTAAAGGTGCAGTTAGTTTGAATGACTTTGTATACTGCAGGGTAGCTTGTGAATTTACTCCAGGTGGAACTAAAGTCTGATTTAACACTTGATTGCTGTGTCAGCATTCTCACTAAACAATTGAAACACACACACACACACACACACACACACACACACACACACACACACACACACACACACACACACACACACACACACACACACACACACACACACACACACACACACACACACACACACACACACACACACACACACACACACACACACACACACACACACACACACACACACACACACACACACACACACACACACACACACACACACACACACACACACACACACACACACACACACACACACACACACACACACCTAATAGTAGATGTTCTACCTCCTGATACAAAAAAAGAAGTTATATATGTGTGTGTGTGTGTGTGTGTGTGTGTGTGTGTGTGTGTGTGTGTGTGTGTGTGTGTGTGTGTGTGTGTGTGTGTGTGTGTGTGTGTGTGTGTGTGTGTGTGTGTGTGTGTGTGTGTGTGTGTGTGTGTGTGTGTGTGTAGTCGCTGCAGCAGTAAAGAAAAGCAACAGCTAACCTGATCAAAGCTGCTGTTATCAGAGCATGCAGGTGACGCTCCTCTCAGGTGCTTCACATACAGCAGGTACCCTACAGGTGGAGGTGTGTTTGTGTCTCAGAGGAAGCAGTGTGAGCTCTGACAGGTGGGCAGGTCAAAGGTCAGAAAGGTATTACATCACTGTGTTACACAACGCTCAGGTAGGGTCAGAGACTTGACCTGAAACACAGGATGGAGAGGGTGTTAAAGGATCACATATGGTAAACAACGTATTTTAAATAGATTTCTAATTCATGTTTCTCTCATTTTGACACATCTCTCCATAATAATCAATCAGATTGATGGATTCCAGAGAAGAGGAAACTTTAAAGGCCTTTTTCTCAAAATGATGACTCGGTGACAGTCATTATATAATGTGACATATTTAGCTTAATATTTGGAGTACAACAACAATCCTGATATCATTAGAAAGCTAGGAATCTCCTCTTTCCAACAATGTATACAACTCAAAATGGGTCTTGGGGTCAATGCGACTGATTTCGATGGAGCAGGTCACATATTGAATCGTTTAAAGATATTGTAACTGCTCGTTTGCAGGTTAGAGAGCTGGAGACCGAGCTTGAAGCAGCACAAAGACACGGCTCGGACGCTGTGAAAGGAGTCCGCAAATATGAGCGCAAGATTAAAGAGCTCACCTATCAGGTAAACTCTCATACCTTGTTCCTATAGTGGGGGAGGAAATATTCACATCCAAGTTCTAGTATCACCCTGTAACAACACTCCATAACAAGGTAATGTCCTGAATTCTTACTTTACTAAAAGTCTTTACCTCAATTTTCTATTTTACATCCGCCTTTTCCCTAGTAATACACTGTGGTTTTCACTTGACAGGAAGGGGGACCAAAGAGTTTCATCTAAAAATGAACTGAAGCTAACAAATCTGCAATGTTTACCTCTGAAGTTGAATAAGTGAAACACAAGTATCCTACCAGTCAGTAGTAACGGATCTGTTTCCTGTTTCTGATTTTCAGTCGGATGAGGACAAGAAGAACGTGATAAGGCTGCAGGATCTGGTGGACAAATTCCAGCTGAAGATCAAAGCGTACAAGAGACAGGCCGAGGAAGCTGTGAGGGACTTTCTTTTTAATAAGAATATTTTATAATTGGTGCATTTGAATCTAATTTGGTGTGTGACAGGAGGAGCAGGCCAACACTCATCTGGCGAAGCTGAGGAAGGTGCAGAACGAGCTGGAGGAGGCGGAGGAGCGCGCGGACATCGCAGAGTCCCAGATCAATAAGATGAAAGTCAAGGGTCAAGACATGGGGAAGGTGAGTCCGCCGGCTCCTGGTATCAAACTGTGTCTCATTAATACTGATGATGATTTATGTTTTATGTCTCATGCAGCAGGCCAAAGACAGCGGAGAGTAATGAGTGGCTGCCAAGAAGAAGACTGAAGCTGAGCTAGTGTGCAACATACTCTTAAGAAATGTGTGTTTATTTCGTTATTTAAAGCCATTATGTGTGTGATTTTATGCAGTGGTGTCAATTAGCTAAGTACATTCAACTTAATACCATTTTGAAGTTACCATTGTGGAATTCACAAACAAGAAAAATGGGTTTGTTCCACTGCTTAACATTGGCTGTTAGTGCAGCAATAGCATCGTAACTTAAAATGACGGCAGCTCTGATCAAGGTTTTCTGTAACAGTCCATGGGTGTTTCTCAATCGCGAGTAAAGCTGCTTCAGAGCCACTATTTCAAGCATACTACGTCATCGAGTGCCGCCGAAGTACTGTTCCAATCTCCAGCATACTTGGAAATCTACCGAGTCCGGCGTACTCCGTTTGGAGAAATATCGAGGCTGCACATGAGTAGACTCCGCGGCCTTAAAATCCCCACAATGCTTTGCGCACGGACCAATTTCCCCAAATCTGTGGTGGAAGATGTAAGGCGGGGCCTCTCATATGACGCACACCTGCACACTTGCTAGCGTGTTCCACACTTCGTTTTCCGAATGCCAGGAAGTATTCTTGCCTCGCTTCTGAAGCAAGATGCTCGGCAGACATGTGCTACCAAGCAAGCGTACTCGCGATTGAGAAACACCCAAAATCTATTCACAATATCTTTCTCATTAACAAACCTTTAAACACTGCCACAGCCCATACCGTGATCCCTTTAGTGTTTACTTCCTGTCTGTCTCTACTTCTGTTGATTTCTCTGACGTCCAGCCTCTATAATGGAATCTCTTGCCTTCTCCTTTTATTTACTGGGGACAGTTTAGCCATCAAATATAAAAGTGGATATTCAAAAAGGTATTCCACGTTGTTTTCTGATGAAGAAAACTAATGTTTTTCGTCCACACCTAAAGTAAAATCGACCGGACTCCGTTCTTTTTACAGATTGATATGATTGCGCATACTTGATCGTCCTTAACAAGGGCCGGTTCTCCTTGGCAGTGGTCTGTTAGCGAGAATTAACAGACACCTGAAATCCAAATTGATCAATTATAATCCAGTATTCAACTAAACCACGTAATAAATAGGGATACAAAATAGCTCCGTCTTTACCAGCTGCGAGACAATGCATCAATAATTAAAATACAATGATATAAAAAATATTATTCTGCATATTGAGTTCTTTTACTTTTGTTACTTGAAGCACATTTAGATTTGAGTACTTGAACCGAAGTCAAACTTTTAAGGAAGGACATTTGATTGTTATAAAGTATTTTATACTGTGGAATTACTACCTTAAATTAGGTTAAAGATCAGATGACTTCTTCTGCATCTGATTGGATGAGATCTTTTATTTTATTTCTTATACAACCAAGTTTGTTCCATTGAGATTTAAGATCTCTTTCTAATTATTTTGATGTTTATTGTCTGTAGAAAATGACAACATATTGCTGTATTCTCCTTTTATACTTTAGCAGGATTCTGAATGAATGGGTGAAATATTATACTAAAGAGTATTTTTTTTTTTTTTTTAATTGAGGTAAAATGTGTACTTCTTCCACCTTTGATATATATATTTTTAATCATTTGTTAATTCAGGACGTCTCAATTGCATTTTGTTTTTATCAATACAGCAACCTTCCCAGCACAGCAGTGCTTAAAAACGTTTTTGCAATCTTGTTTTACTCATTAGCACTCACTTTTTGAATGTGTCCATTGCATTGTGGATGAAAAACAAGTGTCTTTTCTCCTACCACCACTGGAGGGCGGCAACGCAGGAAATGTTTCACATCCACACATAGTGGCTTTAAATGCTAAATGTAGTTTGCATTGTGGTAGTTGATGTATGTTGCCTTCATTTCAATTAAATAGTAATAAAGGAAATATCCCACGCTTTGATTTATTGTTTTCATCTTGAGAGGCATATCACCATTATTTGTATTATTATCTTTTTTGTTTTCATTGGTCAACGTGAGGGACATACATTTACCTGTCAAGTAACACAGAACACATTGACTTATATTTTTCAAACATGTATTATTGTTCTAAAACTAAAAACGACAGCAATGCTAAGAATACAGAAGGAAACTGATCTATGACGGTTAAGGAAATGGAAAACATTTCAATTGAGATGAGAGGAAATGACTAAATGATGATGGATTTAACCGGAAATAAATCTTATGTGGTGATATATATAAATATATTGGATGAATGCATGGATAAATATTGTTAGTACCTCCATTTAACACTTTAATTTAGGAGTATGCGACATATATGCACAGTAACGTAAGAATCACCGTATGTTGTCAGTTTATATTTTTATGGTGATTTAATATTTAGTTTTCCAAAATAATCAGGTTATTGCAAACTGTGATGGAGTGAGCCTCGAGCTAAATAATAATATATCATTAATAAATTAGTCATATTAGTTGTCTTTCTTTTTTTTATTCTCAAATCAACAATAAATGTTGATTTTTCAACACGGGAGATATAATGTAATTTTATTAAATGTTTTAAGACACATTGTAGCAACAGTTCATGTTTTACTCTACAGTATATCAATACTGGATTTGATGTTGAGGAGGTCATTTAATATTAATGACAGTTTTGACTCAATTGGCAGGTGATTGTTAATTTATTTTAGCAATATTTACTGATTTAGTTAAGAGTTGACATATTATGGTGTTAAACTTTACACATTCATATTATTATATCTCATTTATTTCTGTCATGCACATTAGTTATCCGCTGGAGAGTTAAAGTCCAACATTCAGCTTCTCGCCCTGCTCTTCTTGTGCCTGCAAATGATGCAAAAACAGTGTCTATTAATATGACGTTTTATTAAGTAATTTATAAAAAGGTGGAATTTCTATTCTTTGACCCTAGATTACTTCTTATTTTGCATATTTGGGGACCACAATTGATTTATGATAATGTATTTTTTCTTGATAACTCAATTGTTTACCGTGGTCTTAAATGTGACTTTACATGGTGATCTTGGTCCAAGGTTGTGATGCAGAATAAATATGTGAATTACAACTCTGACTTTGTGTTGTATGTAAGAGACACATACTTTTAAAAATATCAAAATTCACATTTGTCCTCCTTCTCTTCTTTCAATTTTCCAAATCTGTCAGCCCAGCTGTTATTATAGTTTAACAAACATTATTATTTCATTTTAACTTTTGAATTACCTCTATAAGTTGTCTTTTTCTTTCAACCGTTTGACAAAGGTAGCCTGTGGTCCTATCAACTCCTCAATAACCCAGTTACCCCTCTCAAAGAAACAGCTTATTATAAGTATTTACTGTACATGTAAGAGTCCCTCAGTACCTTGTTCCCGATCTCCCGGCTCTTTGCTCGCATCTTATTGGACAGAGACTCGGCCACGTCCGCTCTCTCCTCGGCCGCCTCCACGTCGTGCTGAACTTTCCTGTATCTGGCCAGGTGACTGTTACTCTGCTCCTCCTGGAATATATGAAGAGTATTGATAAGTGGTGGAAGAAGTATTCTCATCATTTACTGATGTATAAGTACTAGTACTGCACTGTGGAACTTCTTTGAGAGTAACAGGCCTTCATTCAAAACCTTATTCCTGTTATAATGACTTTCTATAAATATTAAGGAACTAAGACTTAAGTCTATTCTTGTTGAATCAAGACTTTATTTGTGGAATATAAAATGTTTTACCTGAAAAGTTATTGCTTTATTTTCAATAAATTAAAACTTTATTATCGATACCTAATGACTTTATTATTATAAAATGATGACTTAACCCTAAAAAATGACTACTTCTCAGAGAAAACAGATGTGTCTTTAGAATTTGTAGAAATAACATTATATAAGAAAAGTCTATCTACAGGAGGATCAATATTTGATATCATCTTTAAACGTTAATAACATCTCCAGTGGTGAGGCAATTACTGAAAATGTTTCTGCAAATCTTGATTCACTCACAGCTTCTTCCGCGTTCTGTTTGTAGGCCTTCATCTTGTTCTGCAGCTTGTCCACCAAGTCCTGCAGTCGAGTGTTGTTTTTCTTGTCTTCCTCACACTGAAACAAGTACAGGTATATTTGTACAACATTAATATGGAGGTGAAATGCTTCAATAAAAGATAAGGAGAAACAGAGTTTCTGTACCTGATAGCTCATCTCTTTGACTTTCCTCTCGTATTTACGGACTCCCTGCACGGCCTCCGTCAAACGTTTCTGCTCAGCTTCCAGCTCGCTCTCCAGCTCACGGACCTGGACAGCGAGAGATCCAATGATTTTCCAGGGTTTTATTTAGACTTCTGTCTAGGGACTTTAGTTGACGGCTTTATGGACAACTACACAGAAACATACAGTATTCTTGATGGATTGGCCTTTTGTTCTTAGTCACACTGCAATCCATCGAACATTTAAATGACTTTGACAGGGTTTTCATTTTGCATAAAAGCACAATTTGTCCTTGAAGAGAGACTGGATATTCTCTGATCTACCATCATGTCCATTTTGGTGCAGATTACAAACCTTAAAACCTTTTTTTATTATTATTATTATTATTTCTATGAATCTCTAACGTGGAAGCAGAAACATGAGACATACCCTTGCTTCCAGTTTCTGGAGCTGTTTCTTCCCGCCCTTCATGGCCAGGTTCTCCGCCTCGTCTAAGCGGTGCTGCAGATCCTTCACCGTCACCTCCAGGTTCTTCTTCATCCTCTCCAGGTGAGCACTGGTGTCCTGCTCCTTCCTCAGCTCCTCCGCCATCATGGCCGCCTACAGGTGCCCGAAGAAGAGCAAAGCATTTATTCAGCACAAGCTCTTTATTTGCTCTATTATAAATACACAAACATAACACAGATAACAAATTATATATCGTACAGGAAGAGACAGAAAACCCACTGATTTATCTTACAGAGAACTCAATATAAATAAAGGAAAAATAATACAACTCTATAGTAATGATGGCAAATTATTAGACCGAAACATAATGAAGAAACTGAAAAGTGTGTGTGTGTGTGTTTTGGGGATTTCAGATTATACACATGATAATTAGTAAAATGAAATATCACATAATAAAAGTAAAGCCTAGACACATCAGCAGAGAAGGGAAATAGCTTACTGAACAGCAGTTAAAAGCACTTTTTGTTAACCTTTTTTGTCAGGCGGGACTTTTTCTTAAATCTAATGGAAATCAACCTCTGCAAGTCAGACATTTAACTAGAACAACATCTAAGAATTTGCTTTAAAGTATGTTTTGAACTGTTCATACAAATGTCCTCCACCTGAAAGTATCCTAAGAATGAAAACAAACATTTGAGAAATGTTCATGAGCTAAATAGTGAGTGTCTGAATGCACTCACATCAGTGATGGCTTTCTTGGCCTTCTCCTCTGCGTTCCTCGCCTCCTGAACGGCTTCCTCTATCTCTCTGTGAAACTGCATTATATCCGCCTCCAGCTTCTTCTTGGTGTTAAGAAGACTGGTGTTCTGCAAAAGATAAAAAGAGACTTAAATCCAGCAGGATCAAAGGTTTTATTCGACCAGTGTAATGCCTGGATATAAAAAGGGGTTTATTCCAATATGTTTGATACTCATAAACCACCTACCTGAGTGTGTAGCAGTCCTGCACGCTCGCTGGCGTCCACCAGCTCCTGCTCAGATATTTTGCGGCTCCGCTCCATTTGATCCACGAGCGCTCGGAGCTCCTCCACCTCGGCCTGCATCAGAGCCGTCCTGCGCTCCATCATGCCCACCTGCTCCTTCATGTCGTCCTGCCCTCTGATGGAATCATCCAGGTGGATCTGGGCGTCCTAGAAATGTGTTTAGATTATGAGCTACCTTACATGCCAAAGCGATTGTCTAAACCGGATCTGTTTTTTGCTTTATATCTTGCTGTACCTTGAGTTGCCCCTGGACGTTCCTCAGCTGTTTCTGTGACTCGGCTGCCTGCCTGTTAGAATGACTCAGCTGGAACTCCATCTCGTTCAGGTCCCCATCCATCTTCTTCTTCACCCTCAGCGTGTCGTTCCTGCTCCGCACCTCGGCGTCCAGAGTGGTCTGCATGGACTCCATCAGTCTCTGGCTATTCCTCCTCAGCTGGTCCATGTCCTCGTCTTTCTCCGCCACCTTCCTGTCCACTTCAGCCTTCACCTGGTACAGCTCAATTTGCGCTTGCAGGAGCTTTGACTCGTCTTGCTCCAGGGAGGCCTTTGAAAAAAACATCAGTTGGTTCTTACACGGGGCTGGGGGAAGTATTTGACTCTTTTATATACTGTTGGTCAGTTGGATCTACGGAAATGTATCTTATTCTATAACATTGTCATACGTTTGTAGCTTTGACGCTAGCCCTGTTTTCAGCTTTGTGACGATTCATTACCCAGCTGATCCAAGACATTTTAATTAGTTTAAAATTATTTTCAACACTTCAGTTTATCATAAAATATTTTAAATCATCTGGAGATACTGTACCTGGTTTTCACAGGACATGAAGAGGATAAGAAATGTCAATGTGTAAAGTCAGAAAATAAAGTTTTATATTTTTTTCAAAGTATTATATATATCTTTAAGATGAAGTGAAATCAAGGTAATGAGATGAATTGAATATAATACAATAAAGATATTTCCAATATTTGAAGGAAAACCAGGAAATGTTTACATTTGAGAAGTTGGAACCATTCAGGAATTCAAAGATTATCAAAAATGTGCAAAAATCTTAATTTGTGAAGTAAATAAAACTGACAGATATATGTGTAAAAGTACAATATTTAACTAAGGAATGTAGTTGAGTATAAGAAGAAAGTGGCAAGGACGTTCAAATTCTACTTAAGTAGAAAAACTTAGTTAAATTCCCCCTCTGTACTTCACCAATGCTTGAGACGTATTTAATGTTTGTGATCATTTATACCTCAGCTTCATCCAGAGAAGTCTGCATGTCATATTTCTCCGTCTCCACCTGCTTCTTGAACTTCTCCAACTCGTGGACCGTCTTCCCGCTCTGCCCTATTTGCTCCGTGAAGTCAGAGATCTCCTCTGTGATAAAAACAGAATTAAAAATTTTAAAATGTTCCCAACAACATAAGCTGCTCTTTTCTCACAGTGAGACTTGACTCACGTTGCAGGTTTTTATTCTCCCTCTTCATGGTCTCCAGATGATCCAGCGCTTCTTCGTAGGAGTTCTTCAGTTTGAAGAGTTCGGTGCTCAGAGATCGAGACTCCTTCTGAGCACTCTCCAGCTCCGCCTGGGACTCCTCGTACTTCTGCTTCCACTCGGCCACGATCTGAATTCAGTGAAACATTAGCTGGTAGAAAGTAGTCTTTTGAGAATATAAGATGGATAAATGGATAGTATATATAGAAGATATTTTTTGTCAAAGGTTTATGATAAACAGATACTGCACAACTTGAAAAATAAGGTAGCACCTTCACTTTGAAAGTAGTAAGTATAATTGAAATGTTACTCAAATATTGAAAGAACAATGTCATGAACTTAGATTAGCTAAAGATAAAAAATAAAATAAAAGACAGGAGGGATAAAAAGTTCAGTCTAAATTAAAAATATAAAATGCATTATATGCCCATATTCTATCAATTTAAAGCTTTGAAATCACAAAAAAGTCACTGACAATAAATATTAGGTAAAAGAAAATCCAAAATTCAAATATAAATATACATGCCCAGACTTAAATCCAAATACAGATCCAGAAAACGTGTCTGTACCATACTATTAGTTATTCATTATTAATGATGTGTTTTATGACATTGATGTGGTATTAATAAACGCAAATACCTTGTCGAAGTTCCTCTGCTTCTTGTCCAGGGTGGCTGCCACGCTGTTGGACCGCTCCACGTCCACCATGAGGTCCTCCATCTCGTTCTGGAGTCTCTGCTTGGTTTTCTCCAGAGAGGCACACTTTGAATTCACCGCCTCGATTTGCTCTTCGGCCTCTTGGAGACGCTGAACAAGCTTTTTCCTGTCAAAAATGTAACCACTATGTTTAAAAGTTTAAAAGGCGACATTTGTTATGTACAAACAAAGTGAGTGCTAGAATGCAGCCAATATGACAGATATCAGTGAATTGATGAATGGGTCTGTAATTAAGTCTTGTTTTCCTTGGAAATGTCATAAAACACCAGTGACAAATATAATAAATTACTATTGCAATATATTCAAATAGTCAGTCCGTTTTTAATATATTTAAAAACATATATATGTATTTCCATGTTGTTGCTACACATTGAGACAAATTGAATTTCCCAAACAATGTAAAAAAAGAAAGCCTTGTGGAATTGCAATATAATCAGTAGAAAGAAAATGTACTTTTGAATTAGAAAAATAAAGAAATATACTGTAAATTGAGCTCCTTTAGATCTACCCTATCTCTTAGAGACTGTTTGATGTTTGAGTCTAACTGATGATTACTTGGCCTCCTCCAGCTCCTCGGTGCGTTGGATGGCGTCCGTCTCGTATTTGTTCCTCCACAGCGCCACCTCGCTGTTGGCTTTGGACAGGCAGCGCTGCAGCTCGGCTCTGGCCTCCTGCTCCTCCTCAAACTGCTCCCTCAGGAGGTCGCAATCGTGCCGGGCCGACTGCACGCTGTGAGCCAGAGCGATTTTAGCCTAGAAAGAAAAACAACCAAAAGACATTTAATAAGTAAAAGACGCAAAGTAAAGCAGACAAGTGTTACCAAACCTTTACTGACCTTTGTTTCCTCCTCCACCTGCCTCTTTAACTCGTCGATCATCGTGGTGAATCCCTGCTTTCCTCTGGTCAGCTGCGAGATGAGGCTCTCTCTTTCTTCCATCTGTCGGGAATATTCAGCTAAAAAAACAACATTTCTTTCAATACAAACCAATGGTGTAAGGAAAACAATTACTTTGACCTAAGTACTGCACATAAGTACAACTGAATATAACATTCTCATTAGGTAATAGTTCAGAGAGCTCCAACTCAAACACAACATTAGTGCTTTAAACAGCCTATATTCTTTCAGACTACGTACTTTTACTAAAGTCACTTTATCAATGCAGGACTTTTACTTCACTCTTACATCATAACTGATTTTGTTCACAGTGTGGATCTGAATACTTCCTCTACATCACTTTTATTTTAAAGGAGAAAAATTCCATACCATTCTCAGTTTGGAAACGAGCCCTCTGATTGTTTAGATCGGACATTTGCCGCAAGTTCTCGTCATTCTTTGTCTTTAGCTCCATAAGTTGATCTTCAAGTGAGCGACAGGTCTTCTCCAGGTTCACCTAAAAATGTGTAAAGGTTGTACATTACGCACTGTATTATGTATGTAGGTGAGTATTCGTAATGAGTTACACTTTTGAGGTACTAGTACGTTACTTAGGTTGTTTCGTTTCATGCTCATTTCTACTCCATAAGACGTAAACGCGGATACAAGCGGTCGAGATGGGTTTTCTCCGCAGGCTGGCTGGCGTCTCCCTTAGGGATAAGGTGAGAAGTTCAGTCATCCGGGAGGGACTCGGAGTTGAACCGCTCCTCCTTCGCGTAGAAAGGAGCCAGTTGAGGTGGTTCGGGCACCTAGTAAGGATGCCACCTGGGCGCCTCATAGGGAGGTGTTCCAGGCACGTCCAGCTGGGAGGAGACCGAGGGGTAGACCTAGGACCAGGTGGAGGGATTATATCTCTTCGCTGGCCTGGGAGCGCCTTTGGATCCCCCAGTCAGAGCTGGTTGATGTGGCCAGGGAAAGGAACGTTTGGGGCTCTCTGCTGGAACTGCTACCCCCGCGACCCGACCACGGATAAGCGGGAGAAGATGGATGGATGGATGGATGGACATTTGTCTGACAGCTTTAGTTACTTTTCAGATTACAGTTCGTCATCCTTTCTCTGTACAGTGAAAACCACGTATCCCCAAAGTGTTCATTTTGATAAACTGAAGGAAGAAGTGTTCTTTTATGCATTGCAAACATTTAATTTAAATGAGCATTTCAGTCTTTAAAAATCCTCTTGGATCAGCTGGAAAACACATCATCACAAGGCTGAGGCTATAAGGAGCCACTCCCCACGCCCCTCTGAGAGATATTTGGTTCAAAAAGAACACAATGTTGCTCTAGGAGGAGATTCAGGTGATAAGGTGGGGGGGGGGGTTACCTTGGTTGGTGATTGGCTAATGGTTACACAAGCCAAAAAAACGTTATGACATCATAAAGTGGCCAAAATCTGATCAGCTCATTTTCAGGTTTTTATATAAATGGATCAGGACAAAAAGAGAGCGAATCTTTTGTCCTGAAACTTTCAGAATCTCTTTACACAGAGGGGACACATGTTGATGAATAAAAGACATGAAAAAGTGGATTTTGCATAATAGGTGACCTTTAACAAAATCACCTTAGTTTTGGCGACAGTTTCCATATTAACGGACAAATCGTCGATCTCCATCTTCATCTCACTCTTCTCCTTCTCCAGCTTCTGTTTGATCCTCTGGAGGTTGTCGTTCTGCTCTCCCTGCTCGGCCATGCTGTCCGCCTGCTTCTTGCGCAGCGCGGCGGTGGTGGCCTCGTGGTGCAGCGTGGCCTCCTCGAGGTCCCGCCGCAGCTTGATGAACTTTGCCTCCCGCTTCTTGTTCATCTCGATCTGCAGGGCGGTGCCCCCCCCGGCCTCCTCCAGCCTCTCGCTGATCTCCTCCAGCTCCCTCAAGAGATCGGACCTCTGCTTCTCAATCTTCGCCCGGACAGCTCGCTCGGCCTCGACTTCTTCTTCCAGCTCTTCAATACGAGCCTTAAAATAAAGAAATACAGCATGCATACCGTTAGGGTAGTTATCAGTCAAATGAATGCATTACTTTTATGTGAGTTTTATTACATGGAGCTCCTTCATCTTCTTCTGAAGCTGGTTATTAATCGTTTGCTCGTCTGCAATTTTGCTGAGCAGCTGGTTGTTTTCAAACTCTTTTCTGCAAGGAAAAGAAGATATGAGATGTCCTCAATCAAATCCAATTATATTTATATACAGCCTGTAGCAGCCAAAATCATAATGAAATAAAACAGATACCGGTAATTAACTCAAAATAAAACTGCCGCTGAGGCACCAGTTGGAGAATCTTACACAGGGGTAAATGATACAAGACCGGGCAAGAGTCGTTTTGTTCCCTTTATTTCCATGATCCAATATAATTAAACAAAAGTACAATTAACGGTTTTCCATTATTCCTTTCCTGAAGCCTTACCTATGCGCAAAAATGACCTATGCGGCTTAAACAACATGTGTGAATGTAGCTTAAGCCAGCATACAATACAAACTAGGGGCTGACTCAGGCTTGCCTTGAACCAGCCTCTTGTTATAAACTTTATCATGCGTTGCCTTTCATTTAGATGACGCTTTTATCCACCATGAGACTATCATTTCACAGTTTTATTTATTCTAATGGCCAAGGCGCAGTCGTTTTTGAAGAGGAAGGTCTCTAGCAGACTCTTAAATGTGAAGGTGTCTGCCTCTCAAACACAAACTGGGAGCTGTCAGTTTTAACTCACTTCTTAATCTTCTCCTCAGATTGTTGTTTGTCATTTTCCAGGTCCATCAGGGATTCTTGAGTAATTTTCAGATCCTCCTCGAGCTTCCTCTTGCCTCTCTCCAGGTCCATGCGGACCTTCTTTTCTTGCTCCAGTGAACCCTCCAGCTTTGAAGTAAATTGTACAAAGTTAATTAAGATATCTAGTAACACCGTAATTGTATTATTGTCTACAATAACTCACATCATCCACTTGCTGCTCCAGCTTAGCTTTAGCTTTGGTCAGAGAGTTGACTGTGTCTTCCTCTGCCTGAAGATCATCCAGTGCTTTTTTATGAGCCTCCTGAAGAGCTCTCTTCTCTTTGGTCAGTTTGCCAATGTTTTCCTCCTGACCAGCCAGCTCCTCCACCAGGTTTTTAACCTGCAATAGTACGCATTAAATATGAAGAATAAACATGAATTACGCAGCACTCAAATTTCTCCCAATGCCAGAGAATAACAAGTGTAATCATGAAAAATAGGGCTTAGTAAAAAGAATATCATTTTAAAAACAGTCTTGACCACTAATGTATGGCCTTTTGAATGTTGTAAAGGTGAAAAGGTTAAATGTGTATCTTTAATCTAAATGTGGTTGCATCTATAACAAATAATAACTATGTATAATAACAACAAAATAAATAACACACTGTAAAAGATACTTATTAAAAGTATAACCTGAATAACATTTCATTTTTAAATAGCTGTAACTATTATCAGCTGAATGTAGTTTAATGAAACAAATTCATTATTATTACAATGTAAACTCTCTTTGTACCAGTGTTTTGTTGTTGTAAAGGGGTTATCTGCAAAAATACTTGGTAGCTCTGTCTTCACAAAAATCCCATCTGTTGTCACAACGATACATTTCTATAGAAATGCAACGTTTTTCAGAGATACTCGGCTCCATATAAGGAGATATTCCATCAAACATTACCAGAGAAATCCCAAACCTTGTTCTCTGCGGCATGTTTCTCCTTCTCCACTTTAGCCAGAGTCAACTCCAGGTCGTCAATGTCCTTCTTGAGTTCAGAGCATTCGTCTTCGAGCTTCCGCTTCTTGGCGGTCAGCTCAGCGTTCATCTCGTCCTCGTCCTCCAGTCTCTCGGTCACCTCTTTGAGTTTGGCCTCCAGCTGGATTTTGCTTTTGATCAAGCCTTCGCATCTCTCCTCTGCATCGCAAATATTTTCTGAGTCCTTGGAAAAATAAAGAATAACGGTTAAATTTGATTGTTGAGATGATTTGATGGAGATCAGTGGCTTTTACTTGCGTTGACACTCACAGATTGTAATTGCAGAAGGAGGTTATTTTTCTCCTGCAAAAGAGAAACCATCTCCTCTTCCAGGTCCTTTCTCTTGGTCTCCGACTTTACGAGGTCATCTTTGTGTTTGACAAAGTCCTCTTTCATGTTCACCATCTCCTTTTTGGTCCCTGCACTCTTTAGAAGCGGCTTGATTTTAAAGAACAGCTTCATCCACGGCCAGTGTTTCACATTCATGAACGAGCGCAAGTTATACTGCAGAATCCAGACGCAGTCTCTGTAAGATAATAGTTTTTAGTCGTTTTGGTTTGATTACTGTCATTGTAAAAGAGCATTTTATGGTGTTGACCTTACTTTTGAGCAATTAGGTTAGAGATTTCTTTTCTCATGAGATACCCACGACACACTGCTTGAGTCTGGGTCACGAGAGAGACCAGCTTTTCATCTCGCAGCTCCTCCAGAGTGCCGAGTAAGCCCGCTTTAAAGAAGACCTGCAACAATAGAGTGTAGTAATGTGCCATCAGTCCATTAAACGCAATGAATAGGCGTCATGCAGAAAACAATATAAGAACCAATGTCCACTTATTTCTGATCCTATCTACAATATATTTTTGTTTTGTCAGAAGAATCCATTGATTTCTTGGACTCACCAATGATTTCCTATTTTTACTCTTATAGTTAAAGGTCCCATGTCATGGCCATTTCTACTGATCATAATTCCATTGTTGAGGTCTACTAAAATAGATTTATACTGTGCAATTTTCCAAACTCACATTGGTTTCTCATACAGCATCTCTGTAAAGTATGTGTATTCACCGGTATTCACTCTCTGTCCTAAACAGCTTGTTGGAGCTCCTGCCCCCCCCCCCCTCCCTGTGAGCCCAGTGTGCTCTGATTGGTCGGGACGTTGCGAGGCTCGCTGCTCAGTGAGCTGGCTTACTGGTGTGGTTTCCGGGTCGGCGATACAGCGAGACAGCGCGAAACTCATCCTGAGCACACAAACACTCACAGCTGAAGTAAAAACAATATGTGTGGCTTGATATTGAGTAAGAAAAAGGTTTATAAACGCTGTGAAAATGGGTCTGCAGAGAGCATTTTTCGTCTATTACCAACCAGGGAGCTCTATGCAAGTCAATGGGACTCCCTGTTAGTTGAAAATGTACGCTAAAAGTCCCCCCACTGCGTTTGATAGTGACGCCAAGGGATCCTGGTGTGTGAGGAGCTCCGCAGATTGGTCCATTTTGGTTCCGGGAACCACATGACGTCATGCGGTTCCCGGAAGAAACAAATGGAAAAAGAGAAATCTCCAACCAGGCGTTCTGGGGCAGCATAGACAGGTATTTTCTGTGTTAGAGTTTTACTCGCTACAGGGTGAACTTTGAGGGTTTTTGACTCTGCAGACCGTTTACATGCATAAAAACCTTCATAACACACAAGGGGACGGGTAATAACCGGAAAAGCATGATATGGGACCTTTAAGAGAAAATGCTGTGGTTGAGAGAAATGTTACCAAAATAAGGGAAAAAATCTTTTTTTACAGTCCACAAATTGTTTGTCTAATGTTAACCTTATGAAGCATCTGACACGTACCTTTGTAGCCCCAAATCTGTACTGAGTGTGGTCAACGTCAATTGAACCAAGAAGCTTCTCAGAAGCCTTCTTTCCGTCAATGAACTGTCCCTCGGGAAAGGCACTGGCATTCAGGATTTTGTATCTGTTCAAAATTGGATAAAATGTATATTTCAGAAACTGTATTTGTTTTCCTTATGTTGTTCTTTCAGGTAGAAATCGATGCTGACCTCTGCTTGAAGTCAGCATAAATGATCCTGCTGGGGAATCCCTTCCTGCAGATCCTGATACCCTCCAGAACGCCGTTACAGCGCAACTGGTGGATGACCAGATGATTGTCCGTGATACCTACAATGAAATGGACATTACACTAGGAGCATATTTCAATATCATGGTTTTCATTTTTCAGTGTACCAAACAACAGCCTTGGAATTTGTGGATATGCAATTTCTTGAAAATCTGTACCTGGTGTTTTAACCTCATTTGGAATCAGGCAACGCACAAAGTGAGGATGGGTGCTCCTCAAGTTGGTCATGAGTTTTCCGAGATTTTCCTACAGTAGATCAATGGTCATTAGATCTTAACCGAACAAGAAAGTTGTATCAGGACAGTGTTTTATAAATGTTGTACCCTGAAAACAGCAGACACCGTCTGAAATGAGCCACCCTTCTTCTTTGCACCTTTCTTTGCAGTTTTGCCGCCAGCATCTCCACCTGATTCTACAAAGAAGACAGAAGATTTTGTTGGCATACGCTTTCACACCAAGTGCTTTGCCGTACTTAGTTCCCAGCACTTAGTTCCCAGCACTTAGTTCCCAGCACTTAGTTCCCTCATGGAACTAAAGAGCAGATCGCGTTCACACCGGAATAAGTCCCTGAGGGAAGATTACGCAAATGAAGCCGCTGACGTCACTTCTTCTTCTTCTGCTTTGGGTTTACTGGCAGGCCGCAAACAACTTCACGGCGTATACTGCCACCCGAAGTCCCCGGCCGGAAGTCCCCGGAGTTGGGGACTGGCTTCAGTACTTCCGAGTACTGAAGCCTTCCGAGTAAATCGACAGAACGCCGACACCTCCTCATCACCACCGCACCCATGTTTTTTGTTGTGTTGCCATAAGTTAGTCTCTCTCCGTTGGTGCGCTGGGCTAATGCTAATGCTAATAATGCTAATGCCAGCAAATACAATGGCGGCTTCACAAAACTTTTCAGAGTTTTACGGGCCGTGGTTTGCAATTCGCCCAGCCAATCAGAAATTGGAACTTTTTTCTCCCCAGGAAAGTACCTGCTCTCTAGCAGGGACTGAAAAGGGGGGAAAAGTTCTCATGAACTAAGTTCTCTTTTTGGTGTGAACGCAAAATCCCAGGAACCAAAAGGGAAAAGTAGCCTACGGGGAAAAGTACTCCGGTGTGAAAGCGCCTGTATGAAACCCAGAGGTTGTTAGAGGTGTTGTTCAAATAATTGCCACCTCAGAGTCCCACTTGTCTTTATTAAGACTTAAGTTTCTGTCTTTCTGCAAATGTTGTACCTGCATCAGTGGCAGAAAACGAAGCATACAAGTAAGATAGCAATTTCATTGATGACTTCTCGTAAAGCTGCACCACAGACTCATTCAGAGGGTCTTTGTTCTTCTCCAGCCAGCCGGTGATGTTGTAGTCCACGGTGCCGGCGTAGTGCAGCAGAGTAAAGTGAGCCTCAGGCTTGCCTTTGACAACCTTTGGCTTTTGGAAAGCAATGTTTTTTCCTAGATGCTGGTCGTAGAGTTTGTTCTTAAAAGAAGTGTCTGATGCCTTGGGGAACATACACTCCTCTTCAAGGATGGAGAAGATGCCCATTGGCTGTTGAAGGAACCACAGACATACATTAATCATGGTGCCTAAAGGGAGAAAATGGTATGGTAGAATGGACATAACCATTCAAATTAACTTAGCAGGATGGTTAAAGCGGCCATCTCTATGTATACCGTTGACATTGCGACCGTTGTAGTGGTCATACTTCTGTAAACTATCACCCCCTACAGATGGCTGCAGACTAACTATGGTGAGGTTTGGAAGTAACAACATAAACAGGCTTTGGAGAAGTAGCTAGCTAGCTAGTAACTAGCAGATAGCTTGCTAGTCAGCTACCATAGCTTGCTAATTCTTCTATGCTTTGATTCTATTCTGGTTGTAGAAAATTAGTTCCACACTTTTCCCAGTGAGGTGCAACCAAGCTTATGTCCTAACTGAGGTGTGTTGTCACCATTACAACTTAACAACAATGGCTATTTGCTTTTGTACTAGTCAGATAACCACAGATCCAGTTCAAGGACAATTCTTATACTTTTCTATATAAATAAAATAGATAAACTAATGTGTGTTATATAAATCTTACCCTTTCAATTAGCTCAATGCAGGCCGCCAAGTCCATACCAAAGTCAATGAACTCCCAGTCAATCCCTTCTTTCTTGTACTCCTCTTGCTCCAACACAAACATGTTGTGGTTGAAAAACTGTTGCAGCTTCTCGTTGGTGAAGTTGATGCAGATTTGCTCCATGCTGTTGTACTAAAGACAAGTATTAACACATGACATATCAAAATAAAACTGAGAATCATCACCATCAACTGACCAAAATAAACCTAATTGTCCAAACTCACATCAAATATTTCAAATCCAGCGATGTCCAACACCCCAATGAAGAACTGCCTTGGTTGCTTTGTGTCAAGCATCTCATTGATGCGTATCACCATCCATAAGAACATCTTCTCATAGATAGACTTGGCCAGGGCACCAACTGCATTGGTGACCTACAAAGGAGATTTTGAGGATGAATGTTTTGCCAACACAAAATGTGTATTTTTAGGCAAATTTGGTAATGACCTATTTATCTATATCCTGTATATTGGAACTCTCACAGTACCTGGGGGACTGTCTGGCCTTTGGTGACATATTCATTCCCCACTTTCACTCTGGGGTTGCAAAGACCCTTCAACAGGTCAGCAGAGTTCAGAGCCATGAGGAAAGCCACTTTGTCTGCCACTGAGACAACACATGTGTTTGTATTAATACCTGCATGTTTTCATTATGAACAAATAAACTACTACAACTAAATTGAGAAGTCTTACCCTCGGTGCCGTCGGGCTCCGCCTGCTCCTCCCGCTGCTTTTGCTTGAACTTCATGTTCCCATAGTGCAGCACTGCGCCGGTCAGCTTGTAGATGGATAATTTCTCATCGTGGGTGAAGCCCAACACATCAGTGGCAGTCTGTTAAACAGAGTATTAGGGTGGAACATTTTTTTTTTATCTTCCTAAATGACCACCGTCAGAACAGGAAACAGTGTTGACGACTTTTATATGCACTGGCGTATAAAAGCCGTAATTTTAAGCAAGTTTTCTGTATTCTATTAGCTCCTATTTGAGTTGAATAAATACACTTTATGAACTAGCAAATACAGGAGTACAGCACCAGTAAGACTGCCTTGTTAATTAATCAGAAAAACACTATAAACAAACTTATAATCCCTTAAACAGACAGTGTCTTTCTTTTCACTGTTTCAATTATCACCAAATCTGGTTTGGTTTGAAAAGACCCCATAATTTCACAAAGATAATCGCCAATCACCACACTCTAATGCGTAACCATCTGAAAGTGATAGACAAGAGATAGCTCACATCAGTAGCCACCAGCTCTTCTTTGTCGTCGATGCTGGCCACAGTGATCTGTCCCTGACTGATCATGGGGAAGTCATACGGGTTTGTTGAGATGAGAAGCATTTCTGAACATAGAAACAGAAACTAATTATCATGAATTTATTCAACAAACTGTCTCTTAATCTGATACAGATATAATGTCCTCAGCATACCTATCAGCTCTGGTTTGTGGCCAGTCATTATCTGATAGAAGATGTGGTAGCTCCTCTCTTCAGTCAACTGAAAAGTCACTCTTGACTTCTCAAGCAAATCTATATTGAATGATATAACACATTATTCTTTTAAAACTAAATAAACAAATGAATAGATAAACAAATAAAGTACAACTTGAAATACACTTGGTACCAATTTGGTATCAACTGGTATTGGTATTAGTCTCATCATTTTACACACAATTAAAAGCCCTAACTTTACTTATACATTTTAATGAACATTTTTACAGTGGAAAAACAAACTTACAGGTTTCAATATCCGCAGAAGCAAGTTTTCCTGAGGTTCCAAAGTGAATTCTGATGAATTTACCCTATGAAAGATCATACATTCTTCTGTGAAATTGCCCAGGTGAAAGGTTTATAAAAAAGGCTTTGAGATGAAGGCTATTCTTGGATCTACTGTCGCTTGTTTGAAGCCTCCATTTTGAGAGCTGATACTTACAAATCGTGAGGAGTTGTCATTCCTCACAGTCTTGGCATTCCCAAAAGCCTCCAGCAAAGGGTTCGCTGAAATAATTTGATCTTCCAGCGTCCCCTGGAAGACACAGCCACCTTCATCACATTCCCATTCTATTTTCTATGCTTATATCTTGTTGAGGGATTACCTGTATTTTGCTAGATGAGTGCTCTTTCTTGTCGCCTCCAGCCACTGCGATTGTCGCAAAGTACTGGATGACACGCTTGGTGTTGACAGTCTTCCCTGCACCAGATTCTCCACTGTGAATACAGAACAAAAAATCATCCTGTCTATTTTTTATGGACTGAATTATAAAATACATTTTGACTAATACGCAACAGGACTCACGTGATCAGGACAGACTGGTTCTCACGATCTGTTGATGATAAATCTTAATGTCAGTGACAATATGACTTAAAGGCCCTGTCATTATGAGCAATGGGATCCTTTATAAACACTGTTATACAGCTGTGAGGGATTTCATTATATCTTTAGTACCACTATGTTAACCCATAAGGACCCACCGTGACACAGGTGTTACATGACATTTAAATGTTCTGGAACGTTCCTTATACAGCTTTAGCCTTATTTTTATCTTATGAAGTCCCTAAGTCACACACCCTGAACAGTCTGGTGGGTCATGGGCCAGGTCATGGGATTTTGTGTTCCCATGACAACATGTTCAAGATGTCCATGTGCCAGAACGAGCTACATTTCAGAAGCTTGTTTTCTGTTGCTAAAGGTAAAATTCCAGCCATTTAAGAATTAAAATGCTTACATAACATGTCCTTTATTACATTTAACCTGTTGTGGAAACATGTCTTTATCAGATTGATATCTCAATCAATCTCAATCTTTATTTATTTATATAGCACATTTAAAACAACCTTCAGTTGACCAAAGTGCTGTACAGGCAATAAATATTAAATAACACAATGGGAGTGCAATAATAAAACAATAATTAAAAACATGATAAAAAGCACAATAACTAGAAAAATATTAAAAAAAAAAAAAAAAAACACATACAAATGTAAAAATGTAATGTTCAACTAGTATTAAAAGCCAGTGCAAAGAGGTGGGTTTTTAGCTGAGATTTAAAAAGTTCAATTGACTCAGCAGTCCGGATATGTACTGGGAGGCTGTTCCACAGTTCCACAGTCTTATATGAAACAAATTAGATAAATAACGCTGTGACACTGATGTCACATCGGGACATTAACCTTAAACTTTCACAGTAAACCCGGAGTGACACATATGTCACAATTAGAAATATGATTATGATCTGCTCAGTTAATTTAGCTGGTTCAATGATATTTAGTTAATATATTCTTTATTCTCCAATTCAAAGAATATTCAAACTAATTTAAACCAAAAATCATCCTCATTAATTCAGTTATAAATAAGAGTTACTTTACTATTAACGCCCAATGTGACATATATGTCACTTTTCAGATCTTTGGCACTATGAGGGGTTACTTGTCAGAAATGTGTTCTATGTGGTCTATTTCGTTTAAATTATGTTCCCCTAATTTCCCCAAAAGTAGAAATGGGTCCGGGTTCTTATGTTCAACATTAAAGGTCATCATTATGTTATAACAAAGACTCAAAGCTCTGTTATTCTGTGAGAGGCTCTAATATTTCCTCCCTCTTTCTTACCTGTAAGCATATTTTGATATGCATTATCAGAGACGGAGAAAATATGTGGCGGGGCCTCCATGCGCTTCTTCCCTCTGTAGGCCGAGACCACCTTTGGGTCGTACACCGGCAGCCACTTGTAGGGATTTACAGTGACACAGAAGAGCCCAGAGTACGTCTGCAGGTGGAAATAAACAGTGTGTGAGGTAAGAGAGTTCAGAGAATCAAATACAAAATTGTGAGAAAGTCCCTTTCATTACTGACATAAATCATCCACGCTGCATAACGATCTTTGAGGTTAAACAGCACAGAGGGCTCGTTGAGGTAGGTCATCATGGCCATGTCCTCCATCTTGTCATACTTTGGGGGATTCATAGCATGGCAATCTTCCTCCTTGACTGTTACAATCTGGAAAATAAAGTGAGAAGAGGAGATGGAATTATATTTATTGAACAAAAGAGGATATTCCTGCTGCAGAAGCTTTAGATCACATTAAGAAAAGTATCTTTGGCTTCTACAAAGTTCACCATGGTACAGAATGATACATAACACCATTTAAAACATTCAAATATACAGTATACAAAAGTGGAAATGGGCATGTAGCGAAAATGTTGTAAAGCTAAATAACTAGCAGGATTCAGGAGAACCAATTATATCAAATTAATTTAAATATAAATGTATACTTTGCTACATTTCAACAGACTTCAGACTCTACAGTATGGGTTTTAACTAATACAATACAAACATCACTTTAAAATGAAGAACACTTGTGGTGATTGGCTGCAATCAAAACCATAAAGCTATTAACCAATAAACAATTGTATTTTCTAGGTCAGAGTAAAACAAGTATAACAGTAAATGCAGGGATTGTTTGACTGGATAAGTTGTAACTACTTGGCACTGATTGGGACAACCCAGACCTAATAATCCTGCTACAGTGGCTTGTTTAAAGGCACATTTTCTGAATACAAGCTACTGTATGTGCATTACTTTATGGATTGAGCAGGTCCATGCTTTCACAGTATGTATAGAGCACCTACAACAGCATTATGATACAAAATAGACATGTATATCTAATTTTCTCAAATATAGGACCTTTAACATAAAAAATTGAAAAAAGTCAAGCTCCAACCAGTTGAGGCTGAAAGTCCCACACATGGCATATTTTTCACAAATCATATAATCTTCTTGCTACGCTAACCAGTTTTAAAGCGTGCTGAAGTGTGTTTTACATACATTCCAGGCAGCTGCTGTTTAAATTAGAATTTCTGTATGATAAATGTAAAGTTTCAAATGATGTTTGCGCATTAATTCCGTTAGACATGTACCTCGTCAGCTTCAGTTTTCACGGTGACTTGGTCACCTTCTCTGTTCTGGATGACACCCTTGATGTACAGCTGCTTGGGCTCGGGCACAAAGCAAGCCGTTCTGGCATCAAACGGGCGGTTCTGCGCCTCAATTCTCTCCTTCTCAGGTTTGCGGAGAAAGACGGATGCAGGCCCAAATTGGGCCATCTCAGCATCCGAGCTCATGTTGCTACCTGGAGATTTTTAAAAAGCAAAAAGTGAGTTATTGCAATCAATTAAATAAACCAAAATAATTATTTATCTAATGTGTTACTTACCGGGTTAACAGGACCCAGTAGAGTTGTATCAGAGCCAACAATGTTGACAGATGCCACAGGGGGAAATTATAGACCAATTGTCAGTGAATGGCAGGATGCTAAGTGAACACCAGCGGGAGGTTGAGTCTCCTTTTATCAAGACGAATGTGCTGCTGAAGCAAACCGGATGCTCCCAACTTGGCAATGTCACTCATGTCACATTATCGATCTCTGCTCTACACTTAAATATGGCACAGGATCTTGTAGTGGTAATAGGAACATGTCAGTGGCGGCAGGTGATAATCCTCAAGCACTATTTTTACATGCCTTTCATACTGTCAAGAACTGTCATTAGCTACTTAACGTCTATGTGTTTACTGACTACTTAGCTTTTTAATGACTGATGAGCTTCTTCATCAATGTGTTTGATGTCAAATTTGGATTTAGTGATGTAAATGTTTCATTGTTTATTTATGGGTATAAACCAGACGTAACTTAGTCTCCCTGATGCATCATGACCTTCACCACCTGCTCATTCACCTCCAGGGCACCTTGCTGAGATTAAATGGATCAAAAAGCAGACAGTTGTCAGTACAATGTCGACATAGCTTTTAAGGAATGTCTCATGAAGAATGAACTTTTATCCACAAAAATCTGTTATTTCTTTTGGGGGAACTCTATTGAACTCTACTCTACTTCATTTCAAAAGTGTAATAGTTATTAATATCTAATTAGGGATGATAATTCATCATACACATTATCAAGTTCTGAAGGTTAAGTACTTCACTTCTCTGACATAACATGCAACTCATAATTCTACAAGCAGACACTGCTCATTATTATCACTAGCTACACCTGCACGGCAGTTGGTCAATGGAACAAAAGGGAACCTTTTTTTTCTTCTATTTTAGTAGTGGTTTTCTTAAATTGCATTTTGTATATCCTAAATCTTGAGACTCTCTGTGATCCACTGATATCACTCAATAAGACACCATTTACTGAAATATATGTATAAGAATAGGGTAATAAATGTTGAAGCAAAATATTTCCAACAAATAGGATTTCTTTATTTTTCATCAAAACAAGAGCCACAAAGAAAAACATGCATCAAGGTTTGAGGATAGCTTAAAACTGTCTAGATTATTTTACATTCTTTCTATTAAAAATGTTTTCAGTATCCAAAACAAAGAAATAGAAGAAAAAGTGGTTCATCATTATAACGATTATATAACAAATATATTAATGAAGTGTATATGTTAAAACGTGTAAAAAGAGAACAGAAATGGGCCAAGAATGGGACCCTGTGGCACACCACCAATTACAAAGGCCAGATGAAGATAATGAAGATTACATCCTGATGTGACATTCATTTACTACAAATGCTCTTTTTTTCTTATGCATTTTGAATTGTATTCCTTTTATAATTATTCAAACCATAAGTAATTTTTCTGCAACATTTCTTAAGCCATGTATTCAATGCCAAAGTTAGAGGCAGCCAGCCACCTTGAAGGAAATGGTCTGGTTTGTCTGGTTTTGTTTACAAGTTAACACATAACGGTGTCCTAGGATCACATGACGACAGCTTTGCTACCACATTTAGAATAAGCAATGGAAACCGTCTGTAACTTGAGCTCTCATTATATTAGGGGGAGCAAGTGTGAACAGCAGGTTGTCATCATGAAAATACATCAGCATCATAGCTTAATATCCAGCAGTAAAGCAGAGTGTATGTTGGTTTTGTATCAAGAAATCACAAGGAGAAATAAAATCAAAGCTTAAAATCTGATCTTTGTTAGAATGAACTACCTCATGCGTGCCAATTATGTTTCTTACCAACTGGTGAAAATCAATTAGGTTTGATAAGCCTGCTCTGATTGGTTAGCTTGTCAACCGCTTAGAGATGTCCCGCCTCTTAGCCTGTACAATGTGTTGGAGCGCTAGCCAATAAAAGCATGAAAGTAACAGGCAGGGAGGGGAGTGAGTGGTAGAGAAAATCCCTCTGGAGGCAACTTTGTGATTTTAAACTTTGCAAACATTTACATGCACAAAAACCTATTACAATACCGGAAAGGGAGACTCCCAAAAGCATAATAAAGCTTGCAAAAAAGCAACTTGAAAAATAATATTAAACCTCTTGCAACTTGACTTGGACTTTACCACCATTGACTCAAGACTTTCCTTGGACTTGAAGCCCTGTACTAGAAAATTCCTGATATGTTCCACCAAGCACAAAAGATTAAACGTATTTTATGTAAATGACAGTGAATTCATTTACTTCCTGACTCATCAAATGTTAACGGTCAAGTCAGCACTTTCCACTTTGTTATACCAGACAGTATCCAATCAAGTTGCACGAGAGAATCATAAACAACTGCAACGCTAAGTGCCAGTTGTAAAGTTGGTACAAAAAACAATTTCATTTGGGAACAAAAACAATGCAATACCAAGCCAAAAACTAATTTTAGAATGGTTAACGTGTGGGTCAGAATTGGTGACTTATGATTTGTTTAGGATTTGAAACTCAGAGTTAGGACTTGAGACTTATACTAAGTATTTTAATTTAATATTTTTGGTTACATTTGTAGTGTACACTGTAATGTTCTTGCCACCAAAACAAACCTCCACTGTGAGAGAATCACCCTGCAATGTTGATGAAGTGGTAACCTGTGTTTGTCCCTTGCTCTCCACTTAGTGTGAATGACCTGTCAGCTCCTCAAGTACCTCCTGTCCTCCGCTTTGTACTCACTCCTCTCTCTGAGGTAACCTTCAGCTTTTTGTACTTAACGCTCCTCTACTGAAAGTCACAGTCACTCTAACCTTGCTTCACAGGGATTTCTACAAATGTCATGAACATACCAGCTGCTGCTTATTACTGCACAGTGGACAGGAGAGAAAATATGTGGATTTTCACATGGTCCATTTCTAAAACGCAAGGTTTACAATACTCAAATGGCAGGCCTGTTAGTATTTAGGTTTTTAACAGTTTTCAGTTGAAGCTGTGAGCCAATGCTAATGTGATTATTTACAGTTGAATTGGTGAGACTGCAGTGTAAATGAGCAGATTTTCATTATCAGTTGAGAGCTTCAGTTTTTAGTGATAAACAACAGTGTGGTAGCACCATCTGAATTTGTAACCATGCTTGTTTATGCAGTGATATGTTTTTCTCCAGTTAAGCAATTGTGACCATGTTAGTATTATTATAACATATGAGCAATATGTATTATCAATAACATCAAATATATTTTTTTTTAAATATGTGTACAAAATCCAAACTCTCTGCTTCTTCTTCTTTTTTTTACTTTAGTAAGTCGATTTAAAAAGGTACTTGAAAAAGGATGTAAATGTGGTAAACAAATAAAACATTGTACATTTTAATTGTTTCAAGTGGAATAATGTTCGACATAAATATGGTGTCTCCATCTTTTGGCGATCTATTTGCAGGCATTGAGACAAAGCTAATGGGGACTCTTTTTTAAATTTAAGATACATTTTTATCATTTTTGAGCCTTTTACAATCAAAACTGTGATATAAAAAAAAAATATATGTCACTGTAACTGTATTATTTTTATTTTAAGGATTAAATATCCAAGGAGATTAAAAAACGGGGTTCCGACTGCAGGCAGGATTCATTTAATAGTATTATTTATTTCCCATAATGTTCAGAGACACTGATTGACAGGCATGCAGAGAGCATAGTTTTTGTCTGGGTAACAATGAGGTTTTAGTTTGGGTCAGTGCGTAAATATCTGCAGAGTAGACACTATTCCTGGAGCATGTTGAGCTGTCTCTGTTTGCTTTGCTCAGTCCTCACTGATCCCAGGCTTAACAACAGAGAGAATGGAGAGCAGATGAAGAAACCTAGTTTTGCACATGTTGATTTAACATCTCAGACTAGCGAGTCTATATTTATATAGATAGAGACGGTGACAAAGAGTCTGGTTGGTCCATACTGAAATATCTCAACAACTACTGGATGGGTTTTCAGTAAACCTTCATGCTCCCCAGAGGATGAATACTAACAGCTTTGGTGATCATAAGACTCTTCCTATAAGGGCACCTATGGTTGACACTTTTAGGGATTTGGGTAAAATGTTTTGAAAGCTATTGGAGGATTGCCACGAAATTTGGCTCAGATATTCATGTTACCCAGAGAACAAACCCACATGACTTTGGTAATCTCTTATCTCTAAGGGCCACCAGTGGACTTGACTTACAATACTTAGGTTTATAACTGAATACCTGCAAAATAAGTGACATTCCAGGCATGGAGGTAGGTGGCAGAGACAGTGGTAAGTTTTCACCTGTTTGGGGAGTTTATATCCAGTTTACTTCTGGCTTTTTTGCTTTGTATGTCGGGGGCGGGAGATTCATGTGATTGGTTGTTGGTCGCGTTGCTCGCAAAAAATCCCCAAGCTTCAGATACGCCCACCTCCAAGATTTTTTTAACGCTGCTGTGTGGACGCTCCGTAAGTCATATGCATGAACACAGCCAAAATGATCAATAAAATTACCAGGCCAAAAAAATTCCCTTTTAATGAATAAGGTTTAAAACCAAAAATCAATATCATACTATTTTCCTTAGACCATTCAAAGTATGATATAATGAGAATAATTGGTTGTCACTACAGTTTAGATTTCTATTCCCCTTTACCGACAACATCACGGCTCTTTGATCGTAACTTATTCAACTGGGATTCTGCCGTGTCGGCTCGTTCCTCCGCTTCCTCCAGTTCATGTTGCACCTTTCGAGCTTTCGCCAAATGGACGCCGGTTTGTTCCTCCTGAGTGTCATAGAAAATATCATAAGTCAGACTGTTTTTGTTTAATGTGCACATGAACATTTCACACGTGTATTTGTACTCACCGCTTCCTCACTCTGCCGCTTGTACACTTTTACTTTCAGCTGCAGTTTGTTGACTAAATCCTGAAGTCTTGCCACGCTCTTCTTCTCCTCCTCACCCTGAAACATTTGAGGGTGTTATTCCGTTTTTTGCACATCTCACCTGGTGGCACTCACAGTTATATGGCAGGATTTTACCTGATAAGTGATCTCTTTAATTTTCCTTTCGTATTTCCGCACACCTTTCATGGCCTCGCTGCTGCGTTTCTGTTCTGAATCCAATTCATTTTCCAGCTCACGCACCTTAAAAATACAGTCATTTCAAATCAAATTTTGTTTTATTTTTACCTCCAAAGATTTGTTTTTATCCCTTTTTGATTCATACCCTGGCTTCCAGTTTTTGAAGTTCTTTCTTCCCGCCTTTCAGAGCCAGCTGCTCGGCCTCGTCCAGACGCTGCTGCAGATCCTTCACTGACACCTCCAGGTTCTTCTTCATCCTCTCCAGGTGAGAGCTGGTGTCCTGCTCCTTCTTCATCTCCTCCGCCATCATGGCAGCCTGTATGGACATTTGTATTGTATCTGCACAACCTCTTTGAAATGGCTCTCTGCAGTAGATTAATACAAATTTGGAGGAGACTTACATCCATAATGGATTTTTTGGCCTTCTCATCGGCGTTCCTCGCCTCCTGGACGGTATCCTCCATCTCTGACTGCAGCTGAGATAAATCTGACTCCATCTTCTTCTTGGTGTTTATGAGGCTGGAGTTCTGATCAGTAGAAATCATATAAATATGACACATTTAGTATAATTGTGAGATAATGGAGGTGGATTTGTCTCTATTCTGTGCGTGGACAGATCAACAATCTGTCTGTAAATGTAAAAACCTTTCACAAATGCAAAAATAAAAGATTTGTAAACTCAAAAATATAATGTATTGTAAAACTGAACTGCAAAAACAAATTCTATAAATAAGAAATCTGTAAATACTTCAAATGTATTAAAGGAAAACAATTTGGGAATATCTTTCTGACGTTTTAGAACTTTCAATCAGAAATGGGTGAATATAGTTTCATTTTTGGATCTCAATTCTCTGTTATGGCTTTTGCATTTTACACTTAAAGGTGGGGTAGGTAAGTTTGAGAAACCGGCTCGAGATACACTTTTTGTTATATTCCATGGAATGCTCTTAACATCCCGATAGCAATGAATATCTTAAGTGCTTTGACAAAAAATCCATAAAAATATTTCATCTGTGGAAGCCGTAGTACTGTAAAAAGCACGAACAATCATTAATTAGCCGGCCCGGCTAAAATAACTGGATGGCCTACCTGCCTGTCAGCCTTCCATCTGTGCACAAACTTATCTCGTGCCCTCATTGGTCATGTACACGTTCGTGTGTGTTGGAGGAGGGGCTCTGTAAGGAAGTGGCAGATTTTCTCCAGTTGTGTATTTTCAAATTCTAGCGCACTCGAGCTGGTTTCTCAAACTTACCTACCCTACCTTTAAGGAGTTTTAAAACAAACTTTTGACTAGGACGACTGAAAATCTACTTGTGTCACTCGGCAATCTGATAGCACATGCTGATGACATGTCTGAAATGGTTTACGCATTTCAAAGTAAGAGCATGAAGGACTTCCAACCTGAACAACTACAAGAAAAGTCACAAAGCACATTACATCTTATTGGATCCTTGCTAGGTCAAATGTAGCAGTGGCACGTAGAACACTGTCCTGGGTGTCGTTTGTGTGATGTTGTGTTACACGTTGCACGTTTATCTGGTCTCTATGTGTGTTGGCCAGTGTGAACTTTTCTTCCAAAACTTTTCATCTAACCTAATGTCTTGTTTCTTGTCCAGTTCTACCCTATACAGTCAATGGTTACACCATTAACTTTGACATTGTTTCCTTATATATCTTTCTGGTACAGCCGTGTCCTAACCTGAGAGTGCAGTAATTGAATCCTCTGGCTGAAGTCGATCACTTCCTGCTCGGCCAGCTTGCGACTTCTCTCAGATTGCTCCAGCGCCGCCTTGATCTCCTCGTTCTCGGCTATCAGGAGGTTGGTGCGGCGCTCTGTGATGGCTAGCTGCTCCCTGAAGTCCTCCTGACAGTGGAGCGCTTCATCCAGGTGGATCTGGACGTCCTGCAGCAGAAAGCAAAGGCTTGGAGCTTCAGAGGGGAGAAACTAAGATGAATAGGGTTAATATTTTAACTACTAGATATTACCGTTTAACTTGCCCAGTTGCCCAATTATTTTTCATATGACAAATTTGCTGAATTTTTCTGTTTCAATAATCAAATAAGATTATAACACGTGCTAATTTGTGTACAGCTCCAGAACAGAAATCCAAACATTGCATAAAACAAGGTTAAATATTTTTGGTTTAATTTTGTTAAAAAATGTAAGTCAATTTCACACCGGAGTACTTTTTCCCAGTATAGTTCCGATATAGTTCCGAAAATGTGCGTTCACACCAAAAAAATCCGGAACTAGAATTTAGTTCATGAGAACCTTTCCACCCCATTTTCCGTCCCTGCTAGAGTGCAGGGCTGAAGTCGAATAGTCCATTTAGCTTAGGAACCTTTCTAACGGAGTGAAATGACCCGGAAGTCCCTCAGTGGCAGCCATGATAAGTGCCGTTCGAATTCTCTAGATGTGTCAAAACTCAAGGCCCGGGGGCCAAATCAGGCCCTTGGTGGATTTAATTTCGGCCCGCAGGATAATTTCTAATTACTATTAGATCTGGCCCGCCGGTATATTGCACGCACACCTTCACTCAATCCTGAGGGTTTCCTCCGCTCAGAGCCTGACCCCAAACCTTGATGAACTTGCACCCAAGATGAGATGCCAAGTATCTGCTTGAACTAGCATCACAGAGCAGCAAACTGAATTTCAATGGATGTTTCCTTCTGCACTTTCTTTCTTGAGACAACAGGGCATGTTTGGTTTTTTTCTTTGAAGGAAATAGTTTTATTGAAGCTGTTGTTGGCCTGTGGAAAAATGTAATCATAAGAAATGACTCCGGAAAAGCTGCAGATAGAGCCATAAGAAATGAATGCAACTGATTATTTAATGTTTAATGTTTAATGTTGTTTTTATAGGCAATCATTTAAGCTTTGTTAGTTCCAGGTTTAACATTGAACCAGTCCGGCCCTCGACTAGTACCCATTTTTTTTATTTTGGCCCACTGTGTATTTGAGTTTGACACCCCTGCTCTAGATGATAGGAAAGGAGGTTTCAAACTTCCTTTATAATCTCCTTTAGCTTAGGAACCACTGGACCTCCCTCACCGAAAGGAGAGGAGAAAATGCTGCCCCACAATGCCTTGCAGCCGCAGCATTTGCCGTCACACAACGGCCGTTCACGGAAACAACCGATTATGACCGAGAAATGATATCATGAAAGTTATGGTGCTTATTAAGCATTTTAAAACGTATGTGGTAAGTTGCCAAAGTGCTTTGTTTTGAACGGTCATCAGTATTATAATCAAAAAGAGAAATATGAACGTTAGTTTTTACTGAAATGATCAAATAAAGTCAACATTTCACAGTCTTTACTGAGCTGTGTGGGGTTTGTTCAACTTTTAAAAGATGTTTGAATGGTGATATACACAGTGATAGATGTTAAGGACTAACGTTTATAATAAATACATTTGTATTGATTTTAAGATCTTTTCATGCAATCATACGTATTGGGATCATTTGTATTAATGAGGACCGGAGGGAGAGGGTGACGAGCATAAGTTTCACTTTCCTTTTTTATTTCAATTCCAACTTTGGTCATGAAGAATATGTTTCTCTGTTGTCCCCGTTCATAAAGCATAAAACAACAGCATCAGAGCACGGTGCAGAGTCTCTAGATGAGTTTACAGTAGTCCCTCGTTCTTATTAAACATCCATGTTGAAGTCCGCTGTATAGAAAACTGTAGTTTCCATAGTTTCCCCACAGCAGCAGACGCACATTTATGACCTCTGCTGGCGCATCATAAACACGTCGGATAGTGAAAGTGCAGTCGGATTCTCTAAAGTACCGCAGTCTCTTCTCCTAAGTCCTTTTGAATTCTCCTATCCACTATCCCTTAACCCCATGACGTGACATTTTTTTTTTTATAGAATGTTACATCAATCAGACTCTGATATACCGATTAATAATTAACAGATATCACCTTGAAACTTCCCCAGTTGATTACTTATATTCAGTCAATTTATTTTGTATACCACGTTTTCTGAAATGTAATGCTAAAATATGTATGTGAGCGATTATCTATTGCACATTTTCGGTGAATGTAGGAGATCTCAGTTATGGATATACTGTATGTTATGGAAGCAAACTAGCCAAAAACCTCAATGTGAACCTGTGATTTAAAAGTTTTCTGCCTGTAGTATCGGCATTGGCATTAACCAACCTTCAGCTGCGCCTGCAGGTTCCTCAGCTGTTTGGTGGCCTCGGACGCCTGGCGGTTTGCGTGACTCAGCTGGACCTCCATCTCGTTCAGATCCCCCTCCATCTTCTTCTTCATCCGCATGGCGTCGTTCCTGCTGCGCGTCTCGGCGTCCAGCGTGCTCTGCAGAGTGTCCACGGTCCTCTGGTTATTCCTCTTGAGCTGGTCGATTTCCTCGTCCTTCTCAGACACCTTTCTGTCCACCTCTGACTCGATCTGGTTCAGCTCCAGTTGAAGGTGCAGGATCTTTGCCTCCTCGTGTTCCAGGGTGGACTGCAACATAAAACAAAGCCCTTAAGATTGTGTCTATTATAATGAAAAATGTATCAATATGTGTCGTTCAAGAAGTAACCTTGATGGTTTATTGAAAGGCCTATCTGTCACAAGCCCAGGGGTCAAAAGTCTCAGGGGCCCCCATGGCTTTCACTTAAAACTTAAAATGACCACAAAGACACACAAAAAGAATCACAACAATCATAGCAACTACGAAAGGCACAAAACTGCTGCACAAAAAGATGCATGACCAAAAAAAACTATAAAAAAACTGAAACAATTACAAAGAAGTGACACTAAACAACAATAAAGAGACAACAAATTACTACAACCCGACACAAAAAGACAACAATGTGATAGAATATTACAAAAAATTAAAAAAATTACCAGCAAGGAACGCAAAATGGTCACACAGACACAAAAGCACTACAAAGTTATAAAAATGAATACAAAGGGATGAAAAAAGGTCACAATAGAACACAAACGTCTACAAAGAGACACCAAAGGACTACAAAGACACACCTCCACTTCCTCCAGTGTCGCCTGGGTTTCTCTCCTCTCCTGCTCGGCTTGCTTTGCAACTTTCTCCAGCTCACGACATATGTTAGTAGATTGTCCGACTTGCTCTGTGATTTCTGTGATCTCCTCTGAAAGTGTAAAGAAAAAGATGTATTATCATCGTGGGCCAGAAACTAAACAAACAACACCAAATGCATGATTTGTTTGCAGCAGAGCTCTTACGCTGAAGGTTTTTATTCTCTCTTTTCATCGACTCCAGATGATCCAAAGCCTCTTCGTAGGAATTTTTCAGTTTGAAAAGGTCTGTGCTCAACACTCGAGACTCTCTCTGGGAAACCTCCAGATCTGACTGACTCTCCTCATGTTTCTGTTTATATTCAACCAGAACCTAAAAGAGGAGAAGACTGGTTTAATAAAACCCTTAAACATCAGGAGAAAAGAGGAGGAAACGAACAAACCTTGTCAAAGTTTCTCTGTTTCTTGTCCAACGCCGCATTGGCTGCATTTGACCTTTCCAGCTCCACCATGAGATCCTCCACCTCCGCCTGCAGCCTCAGCTTGGTTTTATCCAGAGATGCACATTTGACATTAGCTGCCTCTGTCATTTCTTCAGACTCCTGCAGCCGCTGAGCCAGCTTCTTCCTTTGGAAACCAGACATAATTGGTGTTAACGTGGAAATAATGCATCAGCAGTGACTAAAAAAACATGGAGCACATTTCTTACTTAGCCTCCTCCAGCTCCTCGGTGCGTTGGATGGCGTCCGTCTCGTATTTGGTCCTCCACTGGGACACCTCGCTGTTGGCTTTGGACAGGCAGCGGTGCAGCTCCCCTTTGGCCTCCTGCTCCTCCTCGTACTGCTCCCTCAGCAGCTCACAGTCGTGTCGAGACGACTGCAAACCGTGCGCCAGGGCGTTCTTTGTCTTAACAAAAGCGAAAACATATTCATTACAACACTGGTTTATTGCCTGAAGTAAAACTGCTTCATCAAGATAGTACAATGTGGTAAAGCTTGTTAACATTTTGTATTTTATAACCTGATGTCCATATGGTTTAAGATACATTATTGGCTAAATAAGCAGTCAACGCAACCGCTGAGCATTTCTGCGGTACAACTTGCTGTGAACCAATGTATCTCTGATTCTGATTCAGCTGGACATTTGCCAGTACAATCATTTTGATTACAAAGGTTACAAAAATTGTAAAACAAAATGACTGTTATCATTTCACAAAAACACACATACATTTTGCAAATTTTCGGTTTCATATTTGCCTTTCTGCCACTGCTGTGACATGTTCACCTGCCTTAATGTTCAAATAGGTGTTTTCTTTTCTCATACTGTCTGTCCTGCAGCACTCTTTTCACCTTCTGTCTCAAACCAGAGCCCAGTCTGCTCTGATTGGTTAGCTGGCCGGCTCTGTTGTGATTGGGAAACTGCTTAGAGATCTCCCGCCTCTTAGCCTATCACGTGCAATGTGTTGGAGCGCTAGCCAATAGAAGCGCGAGTGTTCCATAGTGAAGTCACAAACAATGTTACGGAAGTTAACAAAGGAGTCAGCTACTAGGGGCCCAAGGTGCCAGTTATCTGTCAACTGTTGAACATATATAAATGTTGCCTATATTGCTTTTGAATGTTTGAATTGTGTCTTCAGACCTTAGTTTCCTCATCCAAGAGTCTCTTCAACTCTTCAATCTGTTGACCTCCGACGTTTTTGATTCTGTTCAGCTGCGACAGAGTGATCTCCTTCTCCTCCAGCATACGGGTTAGCACACCTGTTTGAAATAAAAAATGACACAAAATAAATATACCTACATCTTAATTGTATCTTATAAAAAAGTTCACATTAAGAAACGCACCATTTGCAGTTGTTTGGCGAGCACTGAGCGTTGTGTAATCACTCAGAGACCTCTGGGCTTCGTCAGCTTTGGTTTTATATTCATTCATCTGATCTTCAAGGCTCCTGCACAGTTTCTCCAGATGAGCCTGAAATATTTAACACCTGTTATAAGTATCACAAGAGGAGCGTAGATTAGAAACCATCGTCATATCTGGAGATCTTTTACCTTGCTTTTCAGGACACTCTCCGTGTTGCTCGCCATGTCGTCGATTTCCATCTTCAGCTCACTTTTCTCCTTCTCCAGTTTCTGCTTGACTCTCTGGAGGTTTTCCATCTGCTCGCTGAGTTCGGCCACACTGTCGGCCTGTTTCTTGCGCAGAGTTGCGGCGATGGTGTCGTGCTGCAGGGTGGATTCCTCCAGATCACGACGCAGCCTCTGGAAATCGGCGTCGCGCTTCTTGTTCATCTCGGCCTGAGCGGCGGTGGCCCCCCCGGCCTCATCCAGCCTCTCGCTGATCTCCTCCAGCTCTCGGGACAGATCACATCGCTGCTTCTCCACTTTGGCTCGAGCCGAACGCTCAGACTCTATTGCTTCTTCTAACTCTTCAGTGCGAGCCTACAGGAAACATGTGTTTAAAAACCTGTTAAACTTCTTATGATAGTAAAGAAAATGCATTGGAAAATATCTACTGTTGTTATGAATCATACCTGAAGCTCTTTAATTTTCTTTTGTAGTTGGGTATTCAGGACTTGCTCAACATCGACTTTGCTCTGCAGATTGCTGATTTCAAAGTCCTTTCTGAAAAGAGTACATTTTCAGCACATCAGATATTTCCATGCTTCATTACAATTAGAAAACAAAAACCCATAAAAACAAGAAGTTTCTACATATTTTCCAACATTTTGGAAAATATTCAGATTTGTAGCTGGAGTAAGCAGTCAGTTAGCTTTGCTCATAGAGAGGCGAAGTCCCTCCCTTTCCGGGTTCCCCCATGAGACCTTATTTCGGAAAAAGTATGTATTGAAGTCAATGGCGAGAGAAAGATTATCTTTCGATCCCGTTTGAATTGTGCCACGAATTACACATATGATGTTTGTCAATTTAAAAGATCATTTTGCAAGTGGGATCATTTCACTTCTTTCTTTCAGAATGAGGGGAAAAGTATTAAAAGAGGTGAAAATCACTCCAAGTCTAGGCATGTTGAGAGCTGTACATACACACAAGGGGAGTTAGTCGGTTCCGTAAGAGCCAGCATGCGGGACCGGGATTCTGGGATTTTTTTCTAGTTGAGTATTTTTCATAGTCTTATATTTCAACAGTTTTACGACAAACTGTGACTTTTTTTACATGGAAATGATTTTTTAAGATTGACAAACATCATGTGTAATTCATGGCACAATTCAAACGGGATCGAAAGATAATCTTTCTCTCCCCATTGACTTCAATACATAATTTTTCCGAAATAAGGTCCCATGGGTCGGAAGTAGATGGGCGGGACTTCGCCTCTATACACAATGACTGAACAAAACTGAATCATTTTTGCTTTTGCTTGTACATTACACTTAATGTCTTAAATAGTTAGATTTATATGATCTGGTAGGCAGATTTTAGTATTGAATACTTATTTGAAAGTGCTGACATATTCAATTTCCACAGTTTGATATTTAAGTCGGCACCAAGTAAACTTTATAGACATTTGAGATATTATACACAGCTATTTATTTGTTGGGCAAACATTGTTCCTTTTGGACTGGGGTGTTTTATTAAACTGAATAGATGATAACTGTCAAATAAACCTTAAATCATGTTAATAATATGCATACATTATGATAATATCATGTAAAATAATCTAGCGCCAATTTCTTTTAAATATTTTTCAGTGAATATATATCCTTCAATATATCGCTTTCCCCCAACACCCCTTAAACAAATTAGTGTTTTTGTTTTTTATTTAAATGAAAAGATAAATGAATATGAATTCACTAGTAGCATAATTATAATTTTCTACAAGTATCATGATAACCACCTGCTGCGATAACCGTGTATTGTGACAGCGCTACATTGATGGACAGAACTAGGCTTACAGTTTCAAATGATTTTCTAAGCTAAATGGCTGCAGATACAGACTGAATGTACATACATGAGATTGGTGTAATACTCCTCTTAGCAAAAAGGCAAAAGTTTAACCCTTACAAACTAAAATGTTCAGTTACTAAAAGTCATTTTATCAATTTTATTTCTAAGGAATAATAATGAATCACCCAACAACATACTTTTTCAGTCTCTCCTCCGTTTTCTGCCTTTCATTCTCCAGGTCCATGGTGGTTTCTTGGGACAGCTTCAGATCCCCCTCCAGTTTTCTCCTGAATCTCTCCAAGTCTGCACTCACCTTCTTCTCCTGCTCCAGTGAGCCCTCCAGCTGCAGGAGACAAGGAAGCAAAACCAGGGAAATGATGCAAACTATAGATATGTATCTCACACAAACTTCTCCAAACAAACGACCTTGATGATCTAATTAAAACATGGATGTTGTGGTCTGTACTCACGTCATCAACCTGTTGCTCCAGCTTGATTTTGTTCTTCATCAGAGTGTTCACTTTGTCCTCCTCGGCCTGGAGGTCGTCTAACGTCTGCTGGTGCACCTCCTGCAGAGCTTTGATCGCCTTTGAAGACTTCAGCTGTTTTTCCTCAAGACTACTGAGCTCCTCTACCAAGTTCTTCACCTAAGAAGAGAAGCACTTTTCTGTTAGTTGTTGTAAACCTCTACATCTCAGAGGTAAATATTGTAGATTTTAGTCATCCACATCTCCACCAAAAGCTCTTTAAAGAGGCATGAAATCATCAGAGGAACCTTATTTTCCGTGGCATATTTCTCCTTCTCCACTTTAGCGATGGTGAGCTCCAGGTCATCGATGTCTCTCTTGAGCTCAGTGCATTCGTCCTCCAGCTTCCTCCTCTTCGCAGTGATTTCTGCGTTGATGTCCTCCTCTTCCTCCATCCTCTCTGAGAACTCTTTGACCCTGGCCTCCAGGTGGATCTTGCTCTTTATCAAACCTTCGCACCGCTCCTCGGCATCGCACAGGTTCTCCCTTTCCTGAGGAGCACATTATAAACATATTATTAAGTGCAGTGAAAGTGAAACTGTTGAAGTTAAGATGACGGTTGTTCTTCTTGCCAGTACAGCCTCCTTTTTAGTTAATTATAAATAGTTCCTCATTGTGTTTGCTATTAAACAAATATTTTTCCTAATAGAAATATTTGTTTTATTTAAACAGTAAAATGCTAATTTTGTACCTACCAATTGCCATATTTGTCTAGACTTATTTGATCAAATGTGTTTAATTTTTAAATATTTTTATTTTAATATTGTGTATATGTTTTATATATATCTATTTTTAAACGCTTCGTGTGTCCCAATAATTGATAGTATTCATATTTTTTCTGTGCCATAAACCTAAATACAGTTAGTTTACCACCATCTGCTCTGTTCCTATTTATAATCTTCTACTTTTACTTTGTTGAATTTGACCCCTGCCATGTCCAATTTCCCTGCCGGAATACATTTTCTTATCTTACATCACTATTGATTATGTAGTTAAAAATAGAAACAAGTGCTGTCTCTCCTCATTTCTTTATCAATAAAAGCACACCACTCCGATGTTTACGTACTGCTTGGATTTGAAGGTAAAGGTCGTTCTTCTCCTGGAAGAGCATGACCATTTTCTCCTCCAGCTCCTTCCTCCTTGCCTCCGACTTTGCAAACTCCTCTTTGAGTCGAGAGAACGCCTCTTTCATGTTCTGCATCTCCTTCTCGGCCTCTGCGCTTCGTAACAGAGGCTTTATCTTGAAGAAGAGTCTCATCCAAGGCCAATTCTTCACATTCATGAAGGAACGGATGTTGTACTGGATGATGTAAACGGACTCTCTATGGGGTGAAAAAGCAAAATAAAACAAGGATTTTTAAGGCTTTGCATATTTTTATAAAAAGCGTTTTTACTGCCCAAAATGCTTACATTAAGTAGATATGTTAGCTAAGTGTTAACACCAGCATGCTAACAGGTTAACCAGTCTAACATATTGATGTAAAGCAGGTATAAAGATAACCATATTCTCTTTCTTAGCATAGCTTGTTAGCATGCTAACATTAGCTAGTTAGCACTAAACGCAAAGTACAGCTGAGGCTAACTTTGTCGGAAATAAAGGGTTTGATAAATTAAGATTTTGACATTCTAGTGGCGCTAAAGGAAAAATCATTAGCATCTATCCTGAGAGGAACATACATGTTTGAAGAAAATCTCATGGCAATCCATCAAATTGATGTTAAGATATGTTAGTATTTTTAAGTGAAATCCCAAAACACACATGCATTTACCACGTCTTGCCCTATGTGCCACGAAAGACAATGAAACTTTCTTGAGATTTAAGTTGAATTATTAAATAAATGTTTTCATTTTGCTTTAATTCTGTAAAAGTCCCCTATATCCTTATATTTCCTAGACATTTCTGGTAGCTTTGTTCAACAAAAGTCATGCGTATATAAAATAAATGTATTAGTTAGTAGACCTTTTCTTTGACATCTCCTTCAGCCGCAGCCTGGTGACGTAGCCTCTGGAAACGGCCTGGATTCGAGTCATCAGCACACCCAGACGCTCATCCCTCATCTCCTCCAGGAGACCCAGCAGGCCCGCTTTGAAAAACACCTGGAACATGAGAATAAACATTAGGAAGAGGATTAGGGCCAGGAATAGGGGGAAAAGCAAGATTTGTATAAGTGGAAAGGTCGAGAATTAAATCAAAATAGCAGTGAATGCAACGTGTGATCTATTCTGAAAAGTTCTACGTTTATTCCAGACATTTCCACTTTTTAAAAGGTATTTCAAAAATATTCTCAACATTATTACTGCAGTGGTGGAAAAAAGTAGCCAGAACTTTTAAGTACAAGTGGCTAAAATCCGATATCTTATCGGGACTGCTTATAAAATCGTACTCACCTAAAAGTACACAAGCATTGGTATCAAAAAGGACAGTTCAGGTTCATCTTAAGGAATGTTGTTCTTCATTTTTATTAAAGATCTCCCACAAATGACTGCCTGTATTCTACTGTATGCAGATGATTCTGCCATTTATTTTTCCAAGCCTGATTCAGAGTAACTTAGAGGCTCATTTTTAGTAGCAAGATCCTGTTTTCCAAACTAAGAAATATAATAAAAACCGAGACAAACAATGTGAGGTTTTTAAGATACCTTTGTGTATCCAAATCGATACTGGGCATGGTCCACATCGATAGAGGAGAGAAGTTTCTCTGAAGCCTTCTTGCTGTCGATAAACTGCCCCTCCGGGATCGCACTGGCGTTCAAAATCCTGTATCTGTCACACAGAGAGTAGATTTTCAAACGTAAAATAGTGTACAACATACAATACAAATAAAACACAGACAGAGTGTTGAGTTACCTCTGCCTGAAATCCCCATAGAGGATCCTGCTGGGGAATCCCTTCCTGCAGATCCTGATTCCTTCCAACACGCCGTTACAGCGCAGCTGGTGAAGGACCAGCTGGTGATCCATGGAGCCTATGTGGAAAATACAAAGGAATAGTTCAACAAATGTTTATCTTGAGTTAAGATAACTACGATTTGATTTGTTTGAGATCTGTAACAATTAGTAGAATAATTGTTTTGTGCATCGAAATGATCCTCTATTTTAAATGTTTAGATTAATCATCCAAGTGATTTTTCATGTAAAAATGACAGAACATGCTTTTTTCAGCCTTAACCATTTCCTTTGTTTTATACAACATTGAAGTTATTATTTTAGGGGGTTTGGACTTGAAGTTGTTTCAAAGCAAACCATTTTCCTCAGTTTTTCAAACAATTTCGTAAAGGATCATATCAATTATATACATGGATTTGATTTATTTAAAAGAGTTAAAACTCAATATAGCTTTCATTACTGTCAGTGAATATATAGCTGGAGCTAGCAGCTTGTTAGCTTAGCTTAGCATAAAGAATGAAAACAAAGGGAAACAGCTTGTCTGATTATAACAAATTCCACCCACCAACCTTTAACGTTGAATAATTAACACTTTTCTTGGTGTGAGGTTAAGATGTGTGAGGATGGTATAAATCTTGTTCCTTTAACTTCAGAATGAATATATTTCTTCTCACCTGGTGTCTTGGTTTCATTGGGGATGATGCATCTCACAAAGTGTGGCTGTGTAGAACGCAGGTTGGACATCAGTTTATTCAGGTTTTCCTGAAAGAAATAAACATATTATTGTCTTTGACAAGCAATTGTTCTATATAAAAAAATTGGACCTTTAACTAATCAACAATATTATAGTTGTATCACATTTATCAAAGGAATAAATAAAAAAAGAATTAAAAAGAATTGTTTTAGTTTTAGTAACTTTTACTAACTTACGAGACAGACACAAAATAAAATCATCATTATTGATAATTACCCTGAAAAGTGCTGAAACCGTCTGAAAAGAAGATCCTTTTTTCTTGGCACTTCTCTTACTTCCATCAGCTACAATAAGTAGTAATGATAAACACATTAATACATCAGTTATCATCAAAAACTACTATATGTATTATTCTCAAAAGTGCTGTAATGCAGAATTATTGCTTTGACTTTTGGTACTTTAAGTATATTTGGATGCTATTACTTTTAGACTTTTATGTAAATTACATTTTAAATGCAGGAGTGTTGCATGCAACATACTGTATTCAAACCATGTGGTATTATTCATTTTAATTCAATAAAAGAGTACTTCTTCCACTTCTCCTATACAAACAACAGAATGTCATTGTAATTCAAAGTGAACTGACCGTCAGCAGTGGAGTATGTTGCGAAGAGCTGTGAGAGCAGCTTCAGGGAGGCTTTCTGGTAAAGCTGCACCACGGTGTCGTTGAGCGGGTCTTTGTTCTTCTCCAGCCAGCCGCTCAGGTTGTAGTCCACGGTGCCGGCGTAATGCACCAGGGAGAAGTGGGCTTCAGCCTTTCCTTTGGAGGGCTTGGGCTTCTGGAAGATGCTGTTCTTCCCCAGGTGCTGGTCGTACAGCTTGTTCTTGAAGGAGCCGTCTGTTGCCTTTGGAAACATGCACTCCTCCTCGAGGATAGAGAAAATGCCCATCGGCTGCAAGGAAGAAGTAATGAGTGTTGGAGTAAGATAACGGATTGGTATAACGTTGAGAAATGTTGCACCATTTTTGAAACAAACCAGTTTGAAATGAATTAAATAATTATTGCTCTGCACTTCTAATTCTAGCTGATACATACATGCTAATATAAGAACATATTCAAAGTAACAATTTTTGATTACACATTTTATTTTTGTATATTCTTTAGTCACAGGGGTGTCCATTTTCTCACTGCATTTACTATTATTATTTATTTACGGCTGTGCATATTTTATTTATTTATATATACACAATATGAATGTAATATATATATTTTTTCTACATTGTCAAAAAGGGCACTTGCTATTGGTCCACTGTAATTTGTTGAAGTATCATTTTAAGTATATGATGTGTTCCTATCTATGTATTCATTTTTATTGTTAATACTGCCTTGCTGTTTTCAATCAGCTTATTTTGATATTAAAAAATGCAAACTAAATTTCCTACAAGAATATGCTAAGCAGCAACTTTTTTAAATACAGTAAAAAAATAGAGAAATCACAACAAATATATGTGATTATAAAAAAATGACGCACCTTTTCAATGAGCTCAATGCAGGCTGCCAAGTCCATGCCAAAGTCAATGAACTCCCACACAATCCCTTCCTTTTTGTACTCCTCTTGCTCCAACACAAACATGTGGTGGTTGAAAAACTGTTGCAGCTTCTCGTTGGTGAAGTTGATGCACATTTGCTCCAGGCTGTTCATCTGGAATGGACAACAATGATTACAAAAAATATAGACATTATTTCACAAAGATTTGCTCCATCTTATGTAGAAGTGAATCCTGTTTACCTCAAAAATCTCGAACCCTGCGATGTCCAGGACGCCAATAAAATGCTGTCTTGGTAGTTTGGTGTCCAGCTGCTGGTTGATCCTGGTGACCATCCACAGGAACAGCTTCTCATACACCGCCTTAGACAGAGCCCCACTGGCGTTGTTCACCTGGAATCAGAGGGGGAACAAGTTCTCATATTATATTCCTATATTCAAACATTATTTCAATGTAATTTATATAGACTTTTCAGATGTAGAAACACACTGTACCTGCTGAGGAGTCTGTCCTTTGGTGACATACTCATTCCCCACCTTCACTCTAGGATAGCAGAGCGCCTTCAGCAGATCTGCAGAGTTCATGCCCATCAGGTAGGCCACTTTGTCAGCCACTGTGGGACAGAAACCACACGTTATAATGTAGGCTTGTAAAATGTATCCTGCAACCCTTATTTAGTTTAAATTGAGCTTGGAAGCCTTACCCTCTGTGCCGTCGGGCTCCGCCTGCTCCTCTCGCTGCTTCTGCTTGAACTTCATGTTCCCATAATGCATGACAGCGCCAGTCAGCTTGTAGATGCCAACCTTTTCCTCCGCGTTGAACCCCAGGATGTCGATGGCTTTCTGAGAAACAGACATGGATGTAGAAACTTTGTGATTAGTACATTTTGGAGTAGATTGATGGTAGTTTCATCACATGCAAAAATATTTTAACTGATTATTATTTGTAATCTTACTTTTATTGAAATGATTGATTAATGCTCTTTCCATTTATTTAAAATTACATTAAAACTTATAATGAAAAAAAAAGTAATTCATAACAAGTGGTTGGTGTACTGAAAAAGTACATAAATACATAATACCTACATAAATACATAAATAAATAATATTTATTCATAATAATAATACTAATACTTTGTTTAAAGGAGAGGTGTCATGGCCATTTCCACTGATCATAATTCCATTGTTGAGGTCTACTAGAATAGATTTATATTGTGCATTTTTCCAAACTCACATTGGTTTCTCATACAGCATCTCTGTAAACTACGTGTATTCACTGAATTTCACTCTCTGCCTTTAACGGCTCGTTGTAGCTCCAATAGCTCCAGCCCCCACCCTCCCAGTGAGCACAGTGTGCTCTGATTGGTCGGGACGTTGTGAATCGCGCTGAGCTCCGTGGAGGTGTTGTTTCCTTGTTTAGGATACACAGCCAAACACAGCCAAACTCATCCTGAGCACACACAAACTCACATCCGAAGTAAAAACAATAAGTGTGGCTTGATATTGAGTAAGAAAAAGGTTGATAAACGCTGTGAGAATGGGTCTGCAGAGAGAATGGGTCTGCAGAGAGAATTTTGCCGCGATCCCAACTGTCTGTTATCAGCCTGCAGCCAGGGAGGAGAAATCAGCTGAGCTGCCTGCTCCCTGCACACAGATGTGTGTGTGAGGAAGTCCGTGGATCGGTCAATTTGGACCAATCAGCGGGGGGCTTAACGTAACGGCTCCGCGGACGTAACGTAGCGGCTCTTCGGGATTGGTCCATTTTGTTCCGGGTACCGCTTGACATCATGCCGTACCCGGAACAAAATGGAAGACTCAAATGGCCAGTGACGTATCTCCAACGAGGCGTTTTGGGGAGGTATTTTCTGTGTTAGAGTTTTACTCGCTACAGGGTGTACTTTGAAGGTTTTGACTCTGCACACCGTTTACATGCATAAAAACCTTCATAACACACAAGGGGACGGGTAATAACCGGAAAAGCATGACACCTCTCCTTTAAGTGATTTTTACAGAAAATGATATCGTACATTTCTTGTTTTCCACACATCGCTTAGTCTGTGTTTCATGGTTTTTGCATGTATTATTTATAATTATTTGACGCAGGTGCACTCACATCAGTAGCCATCAGCTCCTCAGTGTCGTTGATGCTCAGCACAGTGAGTTCCCCCTGGCTGATGAAAGGGTAGTCATACGGGTTGGTGGTAATCAGCATCATGTCTGAAATGAAACAGAGAAAATTCAGATTTCTCTGTGCAGGGTCAGTGCGGCATCGACTTCACAAAAAGGGTTTTACCGATTAATTCAGGCTTCTTGTTTGACATGATCTGATAGAAGATGTGGTAGCTCCTCTCCGCCGGCAGCTGAAAGGTCACTCTGGATTTCTCCAAAAGGTCTTAATAAAATAAACACAAGTTACAAACAGATATATTTTATAGCAGTGGGATATTAATGACACTGATATACTGTAAGCACACTTACACGTTTCAATATCAGCTGAGGCCAACTTCCCCTTTGTTCCAAAGTGGATGCGAATGAACTTTCCCTAAAAAAGTAAAACATTTGACTAATTATTTCTAATTTTGTTACAACTGACAAAAGCTTTGATATTTGGAAACTGAGAACCAATGGTAAAATAGTTAAAAATTACGTTTAGTCAAGTACTGGTACAATTGTCAGGTACTTGACTTCCGTATTTATATATAATAACTATTATCACTATTTTTACTCTAAGTACATTTTGATTCTCAAATCTGCAAAATCTACACTGTGGTATAACTTCCTTTACTTACTGTATATTAAATAGTACTTCTACTGCTGTTGAGAATTACCATCTTAATATTTATTTTATCCGCTTTTAACTAAAATACAAGTTAATTATAATATTAACATTGTAATACTTCCTTGTGATACCATAATGGTTTTCTAATTATCAAGAGATAACAGGTCAAGGTTTTGACATGGGGTCAACATTGCTTTAGTAGGCCAATACCCCAAGATGGAGAGAAGATATCTACCAAACTTTGACAAATCATTGAGGAGTTATGGCACATTTTCTAGTAAGCCCCACCCTTTGAGTTTTTTTGATTGGTAGCGTGTATGTGTAATAACCTTTTAGGCTTTATACGACATCTTGTGTTGATTAAGTCAACATCTTTAAAAGCTATATCTAATGTTTCTAGCTTTTACTACCCCTTCAGGGTCTGAGGCGTAACAATAATATTAGTAACTTTGAGCTTCGGTACAGATCAAAGTTGGACTTACAAAGCGAGAGGAGTTGTCGTTCCTCACAGTCTTGGCGTTCCCAAAAGCTTCGAGCAGAGGGTTGGCCTGGATGATCTGATCCTCCAGATTCCCCTGTGAGCTCAAACAGTGTGGAAAACTTAAAGTCAGTTAAAGGTTTTTACATAAAGAATTTGGGATATGTCTTTGTATGACTAAAAAAAATACTCTCATACATTTTGCAAGACACTATAGGTGAATAGAGTAAACGTTAGGAGTAGAAACCACCATTCAGCTTCCCGAGGTGATCATTTTCACTCAAACATTTTGTATTACATTATACATTATTATTATTATCTATGCAAATGAGGCATTAACAAAATAGCTCTCATAAACTCATAAAATGTACTTCTGTGTTTACCTGTAATGTCTTGCATTAAACCAGTTTTGTTCTAGCTTTTTCCGGACATTGTTATATCTAACAGGTACATTGTTATAATGTGATAGAAGTCGACTGAACCTGCATTTTTCCGGGAAGTTGCTCTTTCTTGCTCGAGTCTCCGACCGATGCAATTGTTGCAAAGTACTGGATGACTCTCTTGGTGTTGACGGTCTTCCCGGCACCAGATTCTCCACTGACAAACATCAGCATGAGATAGGGATGAGGAATTGAAGTATATTGACAGTCTATTGTTTAGTGGCTAAAACAAATTGTACTTACGTGATCAGGATAGACTGGTTCTCACGATCTGTTGAACGGAAAATAAACTGGTCAACTTTGGTATTGGATTTGGCTTTTGCCTGTATTTGAGGTGTCATCTCTTTAATGTTCACTTCGTTTTTAAACAAGCTTTGAGGTAGTTTTAATCCCATTGAAGATGCTACATCATTTTGTTTAACTTTTACTAACACTTGTATCTTTGTTCTATTTTAATTCTTTTTGGCAAGGGTTACTTTTGAGTATGAAGTCCTACATTTTTCTCTATGATATACAATTGTTAAGACTGAGACACAAATTAATAAATGTTTAACAAACAAAGTGAATGGGTCTTGAAAGTAACTTTGATTTTCTTCATTTAATCCTATTGCACAATCAAAAAGGCAGGAAGTAAGTGAGGAGAACTTTTATTTGAATGTTTCTATTTTCTGCCTTCACTTCAATACATCAAACCATCATTCCTTCACTTAATTTATTTATTTAATTGTTTGAATTGATTTGATGATTTACATTTTTTTAAATGTATGTAATCAACTTATTATAACATTGTAATTCATTATTATAGATGAATAAAAAACGTTACTGTTTTATAAGTTTAAATTCACAAGCTTCTCAGCAGTATAAAAATAATGATAACTCTAGTCATTTTTAGTGATAAACAATAACAAAGTATATTTTACTTGTAATTATTTTATACCTTTACTCTGGTAAGATTGCGGAAGCAGAAATGTCACTAGTATTAGAGTATTTCTGCACTGTGGTATTTCTAAAAAAGACTTTGGCAGAAAATATTGTATTCATTTCCAGCACCCAATAACTAGTTGAAAATTATGTTTTCTCTGTTTTCTTTGGAGGATATTCTATCCTTAGAATAAACTTGATGATGCTTTTAAAGTCATCAAGTAAGCTTCAATTAGTCATATACGAGCACATCCAGATAGTAATGGTGAGCCTGGACCTTTGAGCATGTACTGGTAAGCGCTGTCAGAGATGGAGAAGATGTGCGGGGGGGCCTCCTGACGTTTCTTCCCACGGTACCCAGACACCACCTCCGGGTTGTAGACTGGAAGCCACTTATAGGGATTCACAGTCACACAGAAGAGCCCAGAGTAGGTCTGAGAGAAAAAGACGAGAGGAAAACAAATTGTGAATTATGTTGTAGGAGGTTAGGTGTTCATTTCAATGCAAAGTCGAAATAAATAACATGTGGACCATAAACTGATGTATGTGTTTGCAGTAGTTACGTAAATCATCCAGGCGGCGTAGCGCTCCTTGAGGTTGAAGAGCACGGCAGGTTCGTGCAGATGTGTGAGCAGAGCCATGTCCTCCAGCTTGTCAAACTTCGGAGGGTTCATGGGCCGGATGTCGTCCAGGTGCACCGTGACAATCTGAGGAAGAATTCAAAGGTCCAGTGAAGTCCGTGACAGGTAGAAAAGATAGAAACAGGACAGATGTCAGAATTTATATTTATTTATTAGGTGAAACTCTACAATTGTTTTTATTTTACCTCAGATAAGATATAACCTTTGGGACATTTTCAGTAATTTTTCAATAATGTTTGGCTGTGTAAATGCATATACAGGGATGCAAACTCATCAGGTATGAAAAAGGTGACAAGGATCCGAGCCCCCCGACCCCACGGAATATCGGCTTTAAAATGAGGAATAACAGAGGATTTTAGCAGTCAGAACAACTAAAGCAGTTAATAATAACAGAAACGCCAAAGAGTCACATCTAATAGAAATATATAAAAGCATTTATTTGAATTGTGTAGCAGTCAGTTTATAATTTTGGCAGCACTGTTGAGCATTTTGAAAATGTATTTTCATGCCTCTGTGCAAGGCTTAGTCTTTCTATCTGTATTGCCAGTGGTGTAAAGTAACTAAGTTCATAAACTCAAGTACTATACTTGGGTAGAATTTTGAGATACTTGTACTTTACTTAAGTATTTCAATGTTTTGCTACTTTGTTCTTCTACTCCTCTACAGTTCAGAGGTAAAAGGTGTACTTTTACTCCACTACATGTATTTAATACCTTTGGTTACTTTACAGATGTGGATGAATGATGTGAAATATAATCAAGTGTTAAATCGGACTTTAGTTCCACCTGGAGTAAATTCACAAGCTACCCTGCAGTATACAAAGTCATTCAAACTAGCTGCACCTTTACCAGCTTTGAGAACACTTTCATGATCAATCATTATAAAACATATCATATATATTATTCTGAAATGGACCAATCTGCACAATGACTATTTTACTGTCGCTACTTTAACTATATTTTGATGATAATACTTTTCTACTTTTACTTGAGGAACATTTTGATTGCAGGATTGTTCCTACACTCTGGTACTTCTACTTTTACTCAAACCTGAGTACTTGTACTTTTACTCAAGTACAAGATTTGAGTACTTCTACTTTTACTCAAGTACAAGATCTGAGTACTTCTACTTTTACTCAAGTACAAGACCTGAGTACTTCTACTTTTACTTAAGTACAAGATCTGAGTACTTCTACTTTTACTCTAGTACAATATCTGAGTACTTCAACTTTTAATCAAGTACAAGATCTGAGTGCTTCTACTTTTACTCAAGTACAAGATCTATACTTATACCACCTCCGTTTATAGCCTAGGAACAAAACTATTAGAAAACGAAGGCTAAAGCTAACGTTAGCAGATAGTGACAATGTATGCTAGTTAGCTAGCTCAACGATTCATTAAATAATATTGCGACAGAAAAACTTTTCAGTGCACATCACGCTCTGCCGCTCAGGTCAGGGAGCTCTGCTCTGAACACCTGAACGGCCCGTTCTAACAGCTGTTCACCAGCGGTCCAGTCTGTGCCACAGTGACTCCGGACCGCACAGTTAATATTAACGAACACACCCGTAGGTAATGTAGCTGCTGAAGCTAGACCATCATCGCGGAGCAGCAGAGCCTTATTATACATCGATGAGCAGAGCCGACAGGCAGGAAGACTCGAGCACACAGCTCTCGCTTCATTGTAATATATATAAAAATAACACCATGCGTGTCATGATGGCACATAACAGCTCGCGGCCGCAGATTACTCCGGGTCCCAGACCCCCCCCATACCCCAAAAATATTTTTATTGCAGATCTACATGAATCACAAAAACGACCTATTTTGGATTCAAAACGGCGAATTTCGCCGAAAGGTGACAAGTTTGCATCCCTGAATATAACATATATGTTAGAAGGGGTGCAAGTTTTAAATTATTTTTTTTATTTTTCAAGTTTAACCTCAACTCTTAAGTATTATGACATTCAGACCCTTAAAGACACAAATTCACAACTGAAAGCCATGAAAACCACATTTTGGTATTGCATTGCAACATAAAATAATGCAATATATTATATCAGGCTTTAATTGGGAGACCTGTCTTGAAAACCTAATTTTTTTTACTATTTTTAAGTCATGGTATTTCGGGTTTCTGAAACAAAAAAATACAAATGTTGTTGCTAATCTTTAACAAATAAAATATTGTAAAAAAAAAAAATCATCAAAATATTTTGTATCGAACAAATAAATAAATGATTGTATTTTGTTTTTATCATTAAAAAAAAACACTGTAAAATATATGGAAAAAAAAAAATAAAGTGGGACATTTTTTTAAATATTTTAGTTTTGTTGCAGTTTTTTGGTTCAAACAACAAAGGGATGCACCGACCTTTGCGTCCTCAGTCTCCACGGTGACGCTGGATCCATCTTGGCTTCTGATCTTCCCCTTCACATACTCCTGCTTCGGGTCGGGCACGAACACTGCTGTTTTGGCATCAAACGGCATGTTTTGTGCTGCGATTCTCTCCCGCTCTGATTTGCGGAGGTAAGGGGCAGCCACCCCAAATATTTCCATCTCGGCGTCGCTCATTTTATCTGGCTGCAAGAGCGAGAAAACAAATGTTCTCAAACAGGACAACAAAAAGATGTTGTGAATTCATCATCATCATCATACTTACCAGAGTGTTGCAGACCTAAAAGAAGATCTCCCGCTCTCTACTGCTTATTGTCTCAGAAGGACAGCACAGACGTCCCTCACCCTAACAAGTCTTAAACCGCCTTTATAAGCGCTGGTCCGGCCTGTTTTGTGGGGCTTTGTTCTCCTATATTTGGAGATCTGGCTTCCACGCCACCTTGATGAAGTCAAGTATGTCCATTTTGTATTTGGAACTTGCTATGTATAGCTGTATTGTGTCACTTGTAAATGGTTTCAATTGTAACCCCTTCAGACTGTCCATTAAAAAGCAATGAATGCTAAGGAAGGCAGCTTAAAAGGCTTACGGGCCCCGACACCGCAGGCCTCATTTTCTGGGATCAGGGAAGATTAGGTCTGTTAGGGCATCGCTGAAATTCTGGCATTGGCTGTCTGAGTCCAACTGGATCACACACCACTGTTTGGGTTTGTGTTGGGAGCAGCCGGGCAACATTTAGCACATTCCAGACAGAGGCCTGGCTCTGATAAAGATCCTTCTTATATTGATACATCTAAATATGCGTTTTGATATATAATTAATCATTATGGTCATCATGCTGAGTTTGTAAAGTCTACTTGAAATCTGTTTTCGCTGCTTTGCCTCGTTCCTACAAATTTGTATGGAAAAACCAACACTACTGATGTGAAGTTTTAATAAATTATTTTTCAGGGAACAACAACTTAAATGTCACACTTTTGCAACATTATATCACAAGTATCATTCGTAGTAGTTTAATAAGCAACTTTAACTGACCTTGAAGCAGGCCGCTGTGTCTGTAAATGCTTTGGCTAAACTTGGTGTATGACTGTGTTGTGATTGTGTGTTTTTTAATTGTCTGTAACTGTAAAACTGTCTGAAACTGTGCTGTTACCATTCTTGGGCCAGGACTCTCTTGAAAAATAGATTTGTAATCTCAATGAGACCTATCCTGGTTAAATAAAGGTAAAATAAAAAAAATATATATACTCTTGAAGAAATGAGGACCATAATCTATCGAAACTTTTAAACCTAATAAAAAATAGCATGCACTTACAGTACAACTACTTGTATACAACTGTTATACAACTAAATAAAGGTATTTGAAAATGTAGCCGCACTATAGCATGTTAATTTAACTGAAATCAGCTAAGTTCTTAGAATAATGTGATGATGATGATAATTATCAAATAACATATTTTAGATGCACGGTAGTCTAACCAGACTAATCCTGCATGTACCTTTAACTCACTCACAAATATACTAACTCATTTCAGTTTTTTTAACATATGAAAAGCAGTATGATAAACGTCAACCTCAATAGAGCGGTATATTGGGATACCGGTAAACAGCTATAACCAGCAGCTGGTATGCTTCTTTACAACTGCATTTTTTTTATATAAGTCCCAAAACTTGATGTTTACTACCTTCTTCTTAAATGCAATGCCCTATTCTCAAGCCCCAATCCAACTGGAGAATATCTTATATTGCCTAAAATTAAATCTCCATGCAACAATACACACATGATGTCTCTGTACCATCAAAATCAAATATATGTTCCCCCTTTTGCAATTTCATTCTTTAATTATTTGACTTTTTTTGTATCAATGCCAAGGTTGCTATGTTTCAGTTTTGTTGGTTGGTTAGTTAGCTTGTTAGATAGCTTAGCTAACGATTTCGGAAAGACCACTGTACTGATTTTTATGGAATTCGGGGAAAAGCATAGTCCAAGAAAAAAAGTTACCTTGTGGAGTGGATCACAATCACTGATTGGATACACATATTATTTTATTTATATGGAAACTGTGTGGATTAAGCTTTTTAGTTACCCTTCTTTTTCTTTGGTTATGATTTGCTGTTGCTTGTTATGGCACTCATAAAGCAACAACAATTTAAGAAACCAAGTATTTTTACTCTATATAACCTCCCTGCCTTCAGCATACTCAACCATTTCTAAGATGTGGTATTACATAGGGAACAGAGCTGTTTAAGATATGGGCATGTCGTCTGGCAGTGCATCACAGACAGTCTAATTGGTGCTGATTTAATAGCCTCTTAATGTCACTTGAAGGTCTGGCAACAGCTGCGATTATAATTGGCTCTTGGTAGGCGTGGTCGGGCCGGTCAGGCAGACTTACAGTACGCCGACCCCTCTGTCACGTCTCGACAAGACAACAAATGTGTGTGTGGACGTTTTAGTGTGAGGAGGTCACGGGTTGTGGATTCAGGGGTCATGGGACAAGAAAGAGAAGAAGCAGGGAGTAAATCCCTCATCAGCTGGTAGTGCTGTAGAGAGGGCGATGTCTCACCCCGGGGGAAAATAGATCTGACGACGGGTGCATCTGCACAGGATTAGGGGGTCAACGGGAGAGACATGGACCGGCCGGGGAGTAAAGCTACTGCAAGCTACAGTCGGGATAAATGTCTCAAAACACTCTTTCTTTTTTACTTCTAAGGGTAGGATTTAAATCCAGCTTCTTTAGCTGTGCCATTTGTGAATCTAAATAGAAACAATTGATAGCTAAATAGGCTAATTGTGCTCAGACCTTTGCAAAACCGTCACTTAAAAGGGAAAATAGCAACCAGGAAGAGACTCAAAATGACAAAAAAGACAGAGACTTTGAAAATAGGGGACAAGAGGCACAAAAACATGATTACTAAGAGACACAAAATGACTTAATAGAGATACAAAAAGAACAAAATAGGCCGTAACCACTGTAAAGTCTGTGTGTCTTGCTAATAATACAGTAGGTAGAGGTGGTGGGGCTTGTCATGTCTCTATCCAGGGTCCCATCCTCTCATACAGTAATCCTCCCATAACTGGAACAACCGGGGGAGAAGAGAATTCAACAATAGAGAGGCGAAGTCCCTCCCCTTCCGGTGGACCTCCATGGGACCTTATTTCGGAAAAATTATTTATTGAAGTAGATGGCGAGAGAAAAGTTATCTTTCGATCCCGTTTGAATTGTGCCACGAATTACACATATGAAGTTTGTCAATCTAAAAGATAATTTTGCAAGTAAAAAAAAAGAAAATGTGTCGTAAAACTGTGAAGTATCACTTTTTTTTGTGAGAAACGCTCAATGAACTACAGCTCTGGTCTCGCACACGTCACCAACATCAAGATGGCCGTCACGTTGGCACATTTCACCTCTTTCTTTGAGAATAAGGCGAAAGGTATTAAAAGAGGTGAAAATCACTACAAGTCTGGGCATGTTGAGAGCTGTACATACGAGGGGAGTTAGTCGGTTCCGTAAGAGCCAGCATGCGGGACTGGCTTTACAAGGTTTCGGTGAGTAACACGAGTGTAATGTGTAACGTTAATGACATCACTTACGCGACTCTGGGATTTGTAGTCTTTCTAGTTGCGTATTTTTCATAGTCTTATATTTCAACAGTTTTACGACAAACTGTGACTTTGACATGGAAATGATTTTTTAAGATTGACAAACATCATACGTGTAATTCGTGGCACAATTCAAACGGGATCGAAAGATAATCTTTCTCTCCCCATTGACTTCAATACATAACTTTTCCGAAATAAGGTCCCATGGAGGGGAAGTAGAAGGGCGGGACTTCGCCTCTCTATAGTGGAGTGACGGCTCAATTGATCGTCCCACGAGGGGCTGAGTGTGGGAGGCTTGTAGATAACTCAGGCTGTCAATCAAAATGCAGTTTAGGTCTCACTTTGTTCAGTTTACAAGTGAAAATGAAGCTGTGACACCAAAGGTGTTTCATATGAAAATCAAATATATGTCTGTACTGTACCCCACTTCTCTATTAGGGCTGTTCGTGTAAGGTAGTGATAAGATGAACATAATAGAAGATGTTGTGTGATGTTATGTTGTGTTTTTTAAGTGTTTCTATCGTTTGTGTTTTTGTCATGTCTGAATCCACCACAATGTGAGCTGTGCCCCAATTCTGTACAACAGACTTAAACCTGTAGAATTCAGTATTACTACTCTTAGACTGTATAAAGGTACCACTGTATATTTAGTATTATTTTGTTGCAGTTATTGTAGCAGATATTAAGTAATTCACAATTTGTAAAAGCAAGAAGTAATACAAAACATGTGATACTGAAGTTAATCCAAATACTTCAAATAATGGAAGTATTTTTAAAAGATGAATCAAAATGAAGTTTAGTTTTTGCTCTCTCTGTTTATGTTCGCCTAATTAAGCTGTGAATGAAAGGTGTTGTGGTGATTGTGCATTGTGTGACAATAAACTTTTTATCAGGGCACTAAATGTAATTCACTGTTGCAAATGAATTGCACATATAATAGAAGGTATTGTTTTTGGTAATGTGTTGTATACAATTGTTGTGTTTCCATTGTTTTGGTCTGCATGTACTGTCCCCACGTAGTATTCAGTATCATATTTTTGATATCTTTTTTTGTGATCCATTATTTTATACCAATTTTTATGCTCATGAATCGCCCCAACGAATCCGGGCGATTCATGAGCCACCGATGTACATTTCGAATTCGACATACGACAATTGATCAAAGGCAATTCTTTTATATAAAAATTGAAAGTACATTTTAAAAAGAACTACCACATTTTGAGCAATATTAAGAAATAAAACAGCTAAATTCTACTGAACAGAAAAAGGGCCACATGTGAATTTTTCTTTTGGAGCTCTGAGATTAAAGACAGAATTCTGAGTCGCCATAAAGCGCTCTTCACCAAATCCGACCCGCATGTTTCGCATACTGCAATTTCATTTTTGATTTCCACTGAATAGTGTTTGCAGGGGAACAAAATGCCTTGGATATTGTGGTCTTCAACTTTAGGCGTTTATTAAAAAAACTACAACTAATCAATCCAGAAATCAATTAGTTCTATTTTGAGGGCTCACGTGACGGCGGCGTGTGTCTGGCTGCTGAACAACTGCTGTGTTGGCTTTTCTAATCCCACTTCTAAAAGGAGGAACATGACAGGTGTGAGGCAGAAAAGATATTAATAAAACAATACAGATTGGTGGGGAGTTGAGATTAAATGAAAATAAATGTTATGTTTTTCTAAGTGTAGCTCTTAATTATTAATACAATGTTCGCCATTACAGTGCAATACATCATCCTCCTCCAAAATAAGAAGGCTTTTAATGATATTATCAATCTATGGTTAACCTGTCTGAAAGTAATTACTCATTATGGGAGAGCTCTGTCTCCTTGACAACAGTAATAAGATTAAAGAGCAGCAATTTAAATTAAATATCAAATCCATCAGAAAGTGGTTTCCAGAAACCAAGTGGAGAAATCCTCAGAAAATTAAAAAAGATATCACAAAAAGATCACTATACATAAATATGTCTCCATACTCTCAGAAATGAATCATTCAACTATGCAAATGTAATCTGATACAAATATTGCATTTCTTTAATTTTAAAGGGATATTCCAACATGTATTTTTCCTGCATTTTTAAAAACATTTAATTGAAATAATTTGTAGAATTTAAAACGTATGTTACATTTAATAGAAAAATATTTCCTATTTTAGTTTAAAAATATATTTTGACATATTATTTATGGCACATGTTTTGGTATAATCCAGTAATTTCAATTTAATATTTCTTTATTTTAATATAACCTCTATATGTTTATTCTAAAATGTAGCAGTATTTCTAACTATGAAGGCATATGTGCAGGTCTTCCTGCTGCCACTGTGTTAAAAACGACAGGTTATAGTTTTAGGGGAATGATTTTATTAATAAAGAACTTTAATGTTCATTATCTCCCGTGGTGTTTGGCTAATTAGAACTCTTGTTTATCTGTGAAAAAATTCCTAGAAGTTATGAATCCCAATTTCCTATTGGGATTCATAAAGTAATCTGTCTCTCTATAGTTGCGGCTCAATAGATGGAACAGCTGCCTCCTGATTAAAGAGATCAACAGTTCTCTGACTGAGGAGTGGTGCTGTGTTTCCTTTCAGCGCTGTGTCTAGTTTCAAATATAAAACAAACATTTGATTGTTTTCTGTTTTACTTTATACACCACCAATCACACATTATTTTCATAAACTGCAGTCACTACTATCTTTCCAAATATACAAGTTTAGCATTCAGTGAATTAATGGAATGTTTACAGGCTTTTATTTTGTAGGAACAAAGGCCGGAGAGGAAAGTATTCGCATTTCCACCATGGCGCAGAGCACGGTTTAAGCGTGCCGTGTCGTGCCGGGCCCGTTTTTGGTTGCGTTTCCACTATGCCTAGTTCCGGCCCGGGGCTACTTTTTCACCTTTTTTCTGGCCCGACTTATGGCGCATTTCCACCGCAGGCCTCGCTCGACTTAGTACGGTTTTGTTAGGCTCAGCTCACTTTAATGCTGCGCTTCCACTACAGTTTAGGAACTGGGGTAGTATCTATAGTAACGTAGTGTAGGCGGAGCCGTGACGTCATCTTCAATGAGAACCCCAGAAAAACAACATCAGCCGTTAGCTGTTAGCACTCAATCTCACAGCTCCTCATATATGTTCAGAAACTTGACAAAAGTTAAACAAGTACAAACCACAGACTGTCTGTGTCATGGCGAATACAGTCGCTGCTTTATTTATGTCTGTATAGGCCGTTGTTGTGAGTGTGGACGGTCGGAGCATATATTGCGTTAGCTTAGCCGATCTCCATTTAGACAATGCGCATTTTAAAAGGTTTTTCGCCTGCCGTCTGTCTGCAGACTTGTCAAAGCATTAATTCATGGTTTTTACTAACCGGTATCAGTATGTTGTTACTTCGGCATCATTTTGAAACGTGTATTACAATGAAATCACGGTCAAATATGTTCATCTTGTTGTATTGTATTCTCTCTCTAGTTTAGCAAACTCAGCCCGACTCAGCCCTGTTTGTTGGCCCCGATAGAACCACGATTTTGTCGGGAAAAAAGGTGAAAAAGTAGCCCCGGGCCGGAACTAGGCATAGTGGAAACGCAACCAAAAACGGGCCCGGCACGACACGGCACGCTTAAACCGCGCTCCGCGCCATGGTGGAAATGCGCCAAAAATCGTGGTTTTGTCTTTTGTCTAGTTTCTGAACAGATATGAGGAGCTGTGAGCTTGAGTGCTAACAGCTAACGGCTGATGTTGTTTTTCTGGGGTGCTCATTGAAGATGACGTCACGGTGCCGCCTATACTGCGTTACTATAGATACTACCCGAGTTCCTAAACTGTAATGGAAGCGCAGCATTAAGTGAGCTGGGCCTAACAAGGCATAACAAAACCGTACTAAGTCGAGCGAGGCCTGCGGTGGAAATGAGCCATAACATTTAAATGATTTCTCTACTGTCTTTATGACTTTTTGGTTTGCTTGGAAAGAAAAGCTTTATGCTAGCTGAAACTGTGGTTGTAACATTACAACCATGCAAATGTTACACAATTTGCTAAGACACAGTTCATGTACATGAAAAAATGTAAATGTATCCGGAAGAAGTGTTTTTAATCCCAATTAGAAAATGGGGTAGTGGTGCCCTTTGGCCTCTTGTTGCTAAAATGAGCATTACAACAACACACACTTTTTTACCTTGCAAAACCTTTTATCCTCGGCATGTTTAAAAGATTAATTTTAGGAAACCTGGAAAGATAATTCTGGCAGAAAAACATTCTCAAGTCATCAAAACTTGAGCAGTGTGATTGTAGTAGGGCTGCTCGATTATGGCAAAAATCATAATCTCGATTATTTGGGTCAATAATTGATATCACGATTGTTAAAAAACGATTATCCATTTACTTTGAAAACATCCATTTATTGAAAAGAAAAATGTGAACAGTATGTTTTTAACAGTTGATTACCCTGAACTTTAAGTATAATTCAACTGAAAAAACAATTAAAAATAAAATAAAAAATAAAATAATCGTTTTATTTCGATTATGTTGTTTTCATAATCGTTGCAAGCGAAAATCGTAGTTGCGATTAAAATACGATTAATTGAGCAGCCCTAGATTGTAGTAGTGATCGCATCACTCCAGTTCTGAAGTCTTTACACTGGTTTCCTGTCCGTCAAAGACTTCAAAATATTGTTGCTGGTTAATAGAGCATTGAATGGTTTAGGCCCAAAATACATTTCTGACCTACTGCTAAATTATGAACCGTCCAGATCTCTCAGGTCTTCTGGTATGCTTTGTGTCCACTGAGTTAGAACTAAACATGGAGAAGTTCAGTTATTATGCTCCAAACATCTGGAACAAACTCCCAGAAACCTGCCGGTCCGCTGCCACTCTTACTACTTTTAAATCCAGGCTGAAGACTTTTCTTTTGCCGCTGCTTTTAATTGAACTATTCATATAATAAACTGTAATGTAACTTTTTTCATGTATGTTATATGTTACCCTTGTTTTATTCTATTCTCTTTGCTTTATAAATTACTGTTTTTAAGTGTCATTTTCTAATGTGATTCTGCTGCACTATTCCTTAATGCTCTTAATGTTTTATATTTTTGTAAAGCACTTTGAATTGCCTTAAATGTTGAAAGGTGCTATATGAATACACTTGCCTTGCGACCTCAGGGGGTCTCCAGAATAACTCAAACCAGCTTTTGGTTAGTCCTGCTCATAAACATTTAGATGTCTGTTGTCTGTGGAATAAAAACAAATATTCAATGCAAAGCAGTTTTCCAGATTTTATCACAAAATCAAACAACAATAATCTACAGGTATTTCCTCATTATTTGCACCAGAAATCAGAGATATTAAGCTTGTGGAGCTGAAGAGTGATTTTATTTTCAAACAGTAAAGGCATTTAAAGCTCCTTTTTTCTTTCTGCAGCATTATGATATGTAGGGATGTCACAAGAACAGATCCTTTAGTAACAAGTCAATGCAACAAATCTAGAAAAAAAGACGTTTCTTTGTTCTTACCAACGGTAACATCAGTGCTCGGGAATAATGCTATCTAGGAAATCGAAAATATTTTTGGGACACAGTAAACTCAATGTATTGGATGCATCTTATTTTTGGGATGGGCTAGATCCTTATTCTTTCCTGAAATGTCTTAATGTGAACAATATCTCTGTGATGAAATGGGAAGTTAACATTGGCATTAGCTATTAGCATGAACAAGTTGCACTATGGTGCGTATATGAAACAGCAATATAAAACCCATATTTGAAAGGAGATTATGACCAGTATTTAATAAAGGAGTGTATGGTGAGGCATAATTATTTTCCGTGTTTTACTGTTGTATTGAATTTAGTGCAATTTAACATGTATTGGTATTGACTACATCCTTTCTAGTATTGTGACATCCCTAATGAAATGCATTCTTCTGCACAGCACTCATTAAAGGAATGTTCTGCAGTCCAATTATATTTGTAGAAAAGCATTAAAATAAATACAGGGAGCCAATATAAGATGGCAGTATTGATTAGTTAAATCAAACAAACACCTGAGGACAGAATCTGTCAGTCCGCAGCGGGCTTTAGGTGCTGCGGCTCACTTTGCCTTTTTGTACTTCCTCATATATGCTGCTATGGAGTTGCTGATCTCCACATTTCTTTTGTTTTGTCCAAAATACTCCACAAACTCCCCATCGGGTCCCACGAGGTACATGATGATGGTGTGATCGACCTGAAGACAGCAAGAGGAGGAAATCAGACCTCATGGACAAAATTGTTTATTTTTTGTCCTTAAATATCCGTGCATTGTTATGAAACATGACAATAGAGCAGGTGATTACTCACAATGTAGTCGTTGTCTTCGTCCTTTGGTCCCTGACTGTAATAAACTCTGTAGGCTCTGGAAACCTGCTCGATCTGAGGCAGTGTTCCCGTCAGGCCAATCAGCTTTGGGGAAAACTCTGAAAAATAAATAATTAATCCATCAGAATTAAAGTAGTAAAATGCAAGTCATGAATTTCAATTGTAACTCACAGATATGTGTTAAAGTACAGTTTGTATTTCTAAATAGTGTGTATTTATCTGTGGATATTGTGTATTGATATACTGTGTTTATTCTTTTTGTCAAAAAAAATTCTTATTCTCTAATCACTTTTATACCAACAGCAAATGAAATGTTCTTAATCATATTGTGTGTTATACATAAACAAAAACAAATAAAGGAACATCCATATATAAAATATAATTAGAGACAGTATAAAGTATATTAATAGTTATTAAACAGAGAGACATAAATCTAATATAAATAAAACAAAGTACGTGAAATAGAATAAAAACGTTGCAAATGATGTGGCCAAGGCACCTAAAAGTCCATAGGTCTTGAGATTGAATTTGGGCCCCTTTATATGAAACAGAAAGTATTTGTTGTTTTTACCTTTCACATATTCAGCCATGGCCTCTGGTGTGTCCCGGTCAGGATCGATGGTGATGAGGAGCGGCGTCAGATTTGGAATCGATTTTATTTTATCTGTGGAAAAAAAAAAAATACGAAATTGGGATATCAAAGTGTACAATTTGCTATTTTTAAACTCAATCTCAATTAAATGTGTTTATATTGTATTAAAAACTACTCCAACTACTTTGCACATTGTATAATGTATAAAGTATCCTTTGTTTTATTTAGTAGTAGTAGTTTGGTGTATTATAGAGTATTATAACTTGTTTATTTATATTGTATATTGTGAATTCCATACACAACTCAACAAATACTGTTGATTTGTATATATTCAATGTTTATTTTATTTTTCATTCATGTACAATGCCTTTATAACCTCCTACTACTGCTGTGACTAAATATTTTCCCAAATCAAAAAAGTACATCTATCTAATTCCTGATCAAAGCAGTTTTTATTACCTATTTCATCCACCACTTCGATCATTTTCTCTATCTCATCCGGACAGATGTCGGGGCAGTGAGTGAACCCGAAATAGATGAGGACCCACTGCCCCAGGAAGTCCTCGCTCTTGGAGGGCTTGTTGTTGTGATCGATGAGCGAGAACGGACCTCCCAGCGCCGGGCGCCCGATGGACTTAGTCCGCTCTTTTTCTATCACTGCAAAGTGCAACCGATCACCGATTCAGAACAAGGGTCATTATTAGTTAACAGCTTTATCACTTGAATACATATGAGCTTGTACAGAATGTAATCTAATGATGCATTAACTTGTATCACACATTAGTTTGCACTTAAAGGTAGGGTAGGTAAGTTTGAGAAACCGGCTTGAGATCGCTAGAATTTGAAAATACACAACCGGAGAAAATCTGCCACTTCCTTACAGAGCCCCTCCTCCAACACACACGAACGCGCACATGACCAATGAGGGCACGAGATAAGTTTGTGCACAGATGGAAAGCTGACAGGCAGGTAGGACATCCAGTTATTTTAGCCGGGCCGGCTAAAATGATTGGTCGTACTTTTTACAGTATTACAGATTTTTTGTCAAAGCACTTAAGATATTCATTGCTATCGGGATGTTAAGAGCATTCCATGGAATATAACAAAAAGTGTATCTCGAGCCGGTTTCTCAAACTTACCTACCCCACCTTTAATATTAAAAGTTGTACAATACTTACTTTCTTCCTTTTCTTTCTTCAAATATTTCATTGCTCCAAGCGCAATGCCTCCAATAGCAAACGTTATTGCTAAAGATTTCCATGTCACAGGCTTTAAAAAGAGGAGATAATTCATAGAAAACATGTTTTTTATATTTTCAGAGTTGGGTTTATTTATGCTAAAACAAGGTCATCAATCTGTTTCTTTAAATTCAATTAAATACATTGTATAATTGTCCAAAAAGGGGTCCCAAGGCTTTTATAAACAGCAGCATTTAATGTTTACAATGTCTTGAATAGTCTCCATTTGAGCTTTAAAACTAACCTACATTTGCAACAGTTTTTAAATGTGAATTGCTGAACGCTAAAGTAATCAAATTAATAAAACTTAACATGTCCACTAGTTTTCAACAAATTAGGATTGATTTTGTATACCATCAATATAGTTCTATGATATTTAGAAGTTATTTGGTACAGCATTAATAATTGAGTGCAACAGATTGTAAATATTACCTTAGAGGAGAAGATATGTTGCTTATATATGTTGTATATATATATAGTTACATTTAATGTTATACTTCTCTTTCATCATTAAAGAAATTGAATGCGCATGTCTTACACTTGTAAGAAAGAACACAAAGACATCAAAGACATTCCACTTACCACAGACTTCTTCTCTTTCTTCCCTGATTTAGGCGGTGGAGGTAAAGAGGAAAAGATTCTTGGGTGTTGATACAGCCTTTGTGCTGCTCTCACATTCACCTGTTAATAAATACACAGGTTACAGTTAGGTTTAAGTTTTACAATTAAAAATACAAAAGCATATCAAAGATAAAACAAATATTCAGTAGCAGAAAATAAAACTCTTACGTCACAATCTCTTTTCACTCAATGGCTATAAAACATTAGGCATCACGCTAAACGCCATTAAAATATTTGCTAACTTAAGGTGGTGCCCCATGATAGGGACAGGTGGCGTAACTGGATAGGTGTTTTTAAATAATTAAGGAGGTTTTTTTCTCCCCAAATAACCTCAGCTAGTTTTTGTCAGCAGTAAGACATGTTTCTTCTAATATTTTAACATGTTTTGCCATATAAATACAGTGACGCACAGAGAAGAAAAATAAGATTTTAAAATATAGTTCAACAGAAATGAGTGTTACCTTGCAGGCTGTAGGCAGTCTACAATGTATTAAAACTAAAAGTAATTGATAAATGTGTGTTCTAACTATGAAGTCTAGCAAAGAAGTGGACAGTGATGCGTACGTTTAATTGCCGAATATCTAAATGGAGTTTGGTGTTACACATGATAGCTAGCTTTGACCTACCAGGCAGCAGTGAAGTCTCCGCGGTGACAACTCTGTTTCTCTCTGGAAAACATTGTGTGCAAGTCTGACGGTCTGGGTCTGCTGCGTACATGTTCTTAAGAGTTTAACGTTACTGTGAAACAACCGGCATCCCAGGCTTTGATATAAAACACTCATGGCCATGTCTGGACCTTGACAGTACCGCTTCTGTAACGAGGAAGCGCCGGTAAGTTTACAAAACGTGATATGATCAGGATATGATACACGGCGGAAAACTGCTGTTCTGGAGTCAGTCTTACATATATCTGTTAACCTAAATGGAGCACAACAAACGGAAAAGGCTGTTCGGAGATCTGCCGTTATTAAACAGGAAATTACGTATTTTACATCTTCTTCTGTCATGCTGTTATTAGTAGTGCTCTCTGCTGCCTCCTATAGGGCAAATAGTCTTAGTACGGGGTGAAACTACTACAGGAAAAGCTAAACATTTTAACTAAAAATACAGTAGGCTACATGTATACAGGGTAAACATGAATCTTCCCAAATTGTTAACTTACATTAAGATGATTCTTTTTTGTATTACAAGTTTTCTGAAAAGGTACAAATGAGGCATTCCTTTATTAAGGATTATGAGGATTTTGACCATCGGACCATAAATTATAAAATACTGTCCTAAAGAAACAATACATTTTTTCCAGTTTGTTGAAAATAAAATGTTCTAAAAAGCAGGCTCTGAATTGTAAATTAACAAAGATAGATAGGAATGAAAATGCAGATGAAAAGTAAGAAATATATATATAACTGTCTTTGATTCACTTTTCTTTTATTGCATATTATTTATACTTCAATTGACAGAAAAAACAATCAACATTCCACAATCAATTGCACTTTATAGAGAAAAACAGTAGGTAAACATTTGATGAAAAATACTTTGATGAAAAATACTTTATGACAGCTCAGCTGTCATATGTTTGTATTTAATGCTACTACAAAATGTTAACTTGAGCAGCATCGTTGGTCCAGGGTTTTCAGTCAGAGAACATAACAAAAGGAACAGTAGTTGATGTTTAAATAGCAGTTTTACAGTGTGAAGGCCAGTTTGCTCTCAGCTCTGTATTGATGTAATAGTAAAGCCAGGCCACAAAGGGGAACACTGTGATGGCAGTTGCCGTGGAGACTCTGAGCATCCCCACCGGAGACCTGACAGAAAAGGAAAACACACATACTGTAAATAAAACAAAAGCCGTTTAAATAACTATAACCTTTCATATATAGGTTATAGGTTATATATATAAATGTATATAGTGTCATGGCCAAGACAGGCAGCATTACAGATTGTTGTGAAAATGTAACAATTTCCAATGTCCTAAGCACACATCACAGAATAAAAAGATAACAAAAGACTTGATTTAACATTCAAGTCTTTGCAGCTTTTCCTGGTTCAGTACACACCTAAGAAACAGTTGGTCCTGGAACCAAATGCACTAAGTTCCCACCCATACAATTTACCCATAGGTAAGAAGGAGGAAACATTCCAAAAAGCGCCTTACAAAAATGAAAATAATTAAAATGTTACCTTCCAGAGTGGCGACATAGGAGAAGCCAAACAAGTGTCAGCATGAGACCAGAAAATTCTCTAAAAGAAAGAAAAAATATATTAAATGTCAAATAGTTTTTTTTCCTGAATGAGATTTGCATAAACAATTTCTAAAATATATATTTTAAACATATGTATATCATTTATGTATTATAACCCTTTTTTTTACATTAGATATTTCAACTACACTTTGCATTATTGTCTATGTTGGGCAAGTTGTATGTAGCATCGTTACTATCAATCTAAATCTCAATGTCCATACTAGGTTTGTGCCCCTAATTCATCATGAATGTACTGTTTTATTTGTAATATTGAGATTGAAATCATACCAATAATAATAATCATGGAATCATACCATATACATTTTTACAAGGACTGCTTATGCACACACAAACAAATATAGCCTACACATTAAAACACACCACTTTTCTGCATATACATGTCATTTAATGTGTTGCCTTAAGAATCCCTCCTAGCTAGTGATTATCTCCATGTTTTCAAATTGCTTCCCTCTAGCATTTACTCAGGATTTCCTGTTACCTCCAATTGCTTGTAATTATCTTTAAAAAAAGGCCAATGCTTCAGGGGAATTCATTGAAATAAGACTTGCAAAATGCAGATCACTACAGTGCTGCAGACTCAACACCTATTTAAGTAAACCGTCTACCTGCCCTCCTCCTCCTGGAAGATATCTGTGATTCGCTCTTTACAAAGTCTCCATCCCAATATGGCAACCACAGCAGTGGAAATCATCACATGGAGATCTGCAATACGCCTCCATGGCAACGTTTCTGCAAAGAGGAAATAAAAAAACATGTACAGTCAGCTTTGCAGTGTTATGTGTTGTGCTGTTGTTAAAGTAGAACTTTACTGAGCTGTACAGTCATGATGAAGCCACTTGATGGCGCTATATGCACTGTAAAATAAGCATTAAAGCAAAGTTCAACAGCCTGCAAAGTGTGGAAGACTGGGAAATACTCAGGAAAGGAAACTCTAAGATATGACCTGGGTTCAAAGTTTAAATACGCAATAAATGATCATTCATATACTGAAAAACGACACACTATGTCTACCTGTCACATGGGGGTTCAATCCAATGCTTGCACACAGGACTGCAGGAACGCCATAACCAACCTGCAAGAGAAACGTTAAATATAAATACAAAAATCACATAAATCTCAATAGACAAAATAATGTAGCAAATGGTTGTAATCTTACCATCCACAACCCTGCGTCTGGATCGTTAATCTACAGCCAAGACACAATATGTGTTAGAGCGATCCACAAAAAACATATCGAATTCATATAATTTAGAAATTAAAAGCTTACCTGAACATATGTTGCAAGAGCGAAGAACACAGACATGAAAAGGTTGCAGATTCGCCAAATGACAGAAAGCCATGACTCTGAGTTCTTCTCTTTGCAAACTTCCCCCATCGTTGTTTGTTTCATTTCGCTTCCCCGCCCGGGTCTGCGGGACGTAGAGATAACAACAAGCAAACGCCATGACACAGTCCTTCTATAATCCAGCTGATAAAATATTGAGGGGTTTGTTTGATATTTACTACATTTGCACTGACTTTTTGGGACATGCACGCCAATTCCCAAATTATTTAGCATATCTCCATAATGAGTCATGCACAAAGAAACACCCTCTTTTTTGACGTTGTATAAGCCGACAGACGATCATTTAAGGCGGATGTTCAGTGTTTTTCTACATTTAGGATTGTATAACTGTACACATTACGCCCAGGGTCACAGTTCTGTTTGATATATTGTTTTTAAACGTACTCTTACATGAACTATGTAGCAATGTGAAAAAAATACCCCACACATGACACAGGTCTAACTACGCTGGCTTGATTATTGGACGTGTGGTTACCCTGGCTGTCCCGTACAACAAAACGAGCACACATTCTGCAAGACCGCAGTAACGTCAGTTTACCCGTAAGGCAAAAATATAACTTCCGTTATTTCTTTACAAAATAAAATAATTATTGACATTACATTTTTCAAGTTAATTAATGATTTTTGCATTCATTATTATTACACAATGCATAAAGGCTTAGCAGCTATCCCATACATACAGGGACAGATAATAATATCATCAGTTAGAAAAAACTACAAAAATATTAAATTAATCAATATAAATAATTAGATAATAGTTTTTGTAGTTGGGTTGCTGTTCTACGCCTAAATTAATTGTCACTTTGGTTGTTTTTTCTGGGTAAATGACCGAGCACATTTTGATGATCTTGAAGGGATGAAACAGTTGCCCCAAGTCAAGCTCCTTGTAATTCTGTAATTGTTCCCAGAGCACAGCTTAGTAAAAACTTGGCAACACATAAAATGGCATTTAAGTTGTCTTAGGCTATGCCAAAACATTGAATTTTCTTTTATTAAACGTTTATTTGAATGCTATGTTGCTTAAAGTGGACCTATCATGCTATATTTGAATAATATATTGTAGGGCCATACATACATACATACATAAGGTATATTTATACGTTTTCTTTTTCAAAATACCAAACAGATCATGCATTTTAGCCATGCCTCATTTCGCTCTATTTTGCTTCCCTCCACCACCCTGTCTTTGCATGCGCTGCAGCTGACCACGCCCCCCTGCAAAGGTGGGGGCCGAGTTACGAGCGTCGTGTTACCATGCTGTTACCATGCCACGGCAACCTCTCATTCCCCTGATAGGTCAGCTTCGCCGTCCTGACGTCAGAGGAATGTTCAAATCTGGATCAGTCTGTATCAGATCCATTGCAGCCCCGTTTTTAGAGATTTGGGTATGGAGGAAAAGAGAGAGGGTTGTGTTTTCTGACACTTGGTGAGTTCCCTGGAACACCGGGGACACATATTCATGTATAAAAGACGTACAAAAGTGCATTTTGCATGATAGGTCCCCTTTAAAACAACTTAAAACTATTCTTATTCTCATGTTAGTATAATGTACTTTTTTGTATTTGTATTAACTTATTTTAACTCATTTATCTAACTGTTGTTGCTATTTTATTGACACCAGTCTTAGTATTGTAACTTACTTTATCATTTTGTTGTGTTTTTATTTAATTCCCATAAAATATACCGACATGGTTTTATTTTGAAGCAACCTAACATCACATCCGGCTCTGTCTCTGCTCACTCTCGTTGTGTTTTCTGTAGCTCCGGGACGCTCTGTGGGTGTTGACATGTCAGTGTCACTTGGTCAGCTGATTGCGGGTCTTAAAGCTTCTTGGCTAGTACTGCTAGCCAGCTTAGTTAGCTTAGCCTAGCTGGATGTTTGTTTTTGGTAACGTTACGGATCTGTAGCGTTTAACGTAGCCTGGACATTTAAAATAATCGGAATAATTTCACGTATTTTAAACTATTCTAAAGTCGCTACCGGATCGTTTTGCGGCCTAAAGTTGCCGTGAGGGAGGCAGTAATTATTGTGGCAGGGAGGGAAGGGTGAAGTTGTTCTCCGTGTATCTGCATTGCAGCCCGGTGCTGCTGATGGAATTCAAACACACAACAATGGCGACTCCCAGTCCTAACAACTCAACAACACCTAGCAGCCACAACAGCAGCAATAACGCAGGATCTGCTGCACACCACCATCTCCAGTCCCCCCAGCAGCACTTTACAACAATGAGCAGCATGCAGGGTAAGTAGACAATGCTAACAGAGACGGTGCTAGTAGCTGGGATGGCTTACATTTTGCTGCAGTGAAGGTTAATGTTAGCAGCTAGCCGTGGGAGGCTCAGGCTACTCCCAGCCCTGAAAACATATTCCCGAGGGAACGGACCTGTATTTTTCCCCTAGAGAAACATGTAAATTGTCATCAACTAGAAAATAATAATATACTGTTTCTTACAATATTCATGTTATGTCATTGTTACCATTTTGACATTTCGTAGCCACGTTACGTTCTATTTTCTCCTGTCTGGGGAAAATACTGCCAAACTCCGTTCAAAGAAATGTCAATTATAAATCGTAACTATAACTACATATTTCATAAATGCCAATTGTATAATATTTCATTTTTCAATTTAACAAACCGTAATACTAATTATCTATTAGTCTGCATATAAAATCCGTTTATAATCATGTATTTGGATTGCACTTCCCTTGGCAGTAATGACGTCTGTTATTTCAAAATTGGCTTCATGCGTCTTTCACACATAACATGGATTGTAAGAATAATATATGCCGAATTCATTCAAAATACTTTCAGCGTTGAGAAATCATGTCAAGTCATGTTCAATTGTCTGTAGGCGGTTGGCAATATACACAATCAAATTAAATTAATTGTAAAATTAGATGGGTTTCATACATTCTTTACACCATTGTTATGCACGAGCAAGTACATGTGATGCATGAAGCTGCTCTGTCCCTTTTCTTTTTTTTAAATATCTAAATCAATATCTTTGATTCAATCACAATGCTGTAAATGAATACTGTATTTTTGTGCAAACAATCTCTCATTTTAACTTGCAGAGTCCAACACCTGCTGGAGATGTCAGAGTGAAACAGGTAGCTACACAGTTCATTGACTTCTAAGAGTAGAATAAGCATTTTATTAATAAGACAAATGTCATACTAAATCAATGATTACAAGTTCTGGGAAGCAAATGTGTGTGTGTGTGTATATATATATATATATATATATATATATATATATATATATATATATATATATATATATATATATAATGATAATAATAATAGATATTTTCATGGTTTAAAAATGCAGTCCTGAATGATGATGTTTACATTGTGTTTGTATAGTTAGCGATTGGTAAATGTATTTTCTTGAATGTCTTTCACCTGATGGTATAATTAATCAATACAAATAGTCATCATTGAGATGGCAGGCTTTATATAATTTGATTTTATAATAATGTATTGGGTTTTTAATGTGTATTTATGTACTTTGATTCATATTCCCCTGACCATATTTCACCTTTTACCTTACTGCTGCTAACTAATGATTCCTATCTCCTGACATGATGCTGAATGATGGTGAGATGTCCCCGAGAAAATGTTTATTCAACTTTTTATTATTTTTCACGGTGGTAATTCATTCTCACTCGTAGTTCCCCTTATATTTTTGTTTCATTTTGCCTCCATTATCTGTTACACTGAAACATGACATGCTCGCATTTGTGTCATAAATGTGCATGCTAATAATGCATTACCTTCCCTATGATGCATTTCACCTGCGATAGATATCTCTGACATGTCGGTGGAGCAAGGCCAATTTCTGTGATTATTTTATCGACCCTGGAACTGGAACCTGGTTTGTTGGGTGAAAAAATTGGACACCATTTTATATTTTACAGGAGGATGGGATTTTAGCAAAGGGAGGTAACATTAGGTCTAACTAACAAACAGCCTTCTTGAAGAGGATAAAGAAGCTGGCTAACTGAAGGTGAAATATGAAGAAAATAAAAGCTGTCTTCTCACCTCTAGGGTTTCAGATAAACCTGTCTGGAGCTCCCCCAAGTAAGCCAAACCTCTTTTGCTTCAGCACCAACAGTTCTCATCCCTTTGTTTCCACCTGACAGTCTGGTATGGGGGAGTCTGTCCTGCTGTTCTCCACTAATCCCAGTCAAGACTTCTGATGCTTCAAGTAGGCTTGTGCCGGTTGCTACTAGCTCAGATGACAGGATAAAGCTGCAGCTTGTCAGACACCTGCACTTACTGTATGGAACTTTTATGAGTTTTACAAAGAGGTTTAATAAATCATAGCCTTTTTCCCATCAACTACCTACTGCAGAATTAAAGGGATAGTTTGAAGTGAGTTTATATAACCTACAGTTGGAGGAAGTTAAGAGAAACATACAGGAGTACCAGCAGGAAGCTAAAACATATTTTTGAGACCTTAAAAAATAAAATCAGTCTAAGTGTGATTACATTTAGCTTATTTCGCCTAGACCTAATCTCTCTTCAAAACCACCAGTCTCCATTGACAAAAACAGTCATTTTAACTCTCAGTTACACCAAATTAGCTTGTCATCCAGTGCCTAGATTGGTTAGTTTGTTTGTGTGATTATGTCACCTTGGATCCTAACTAACAACTTAAAGTGGAGCTATCATGCTATATTTGAATAATATAGTGTAGGACCATACCTATATAAGGCATATTTATACTTTTTTTTTTCAAAATACCAAACAGATCATGCATTTTAGCCATGCCTCATTTCTCTCAATTTGAAAAATGTTAGCTCTGTTTTTGCAAGGGCTGATTCTGTGAGACAGCACCATCTACAGGCCTGGCATATGTACTACAGCGTCTCCAGCGCTTTCGAACGGCAATGGCCGTGGTTGTCTCCTCCTGATTGGTGGAGTTGGCCCAATAGCCGTAGCGCCACTGTCCTGACGTCAGGACAGTGTTCAAATCTGGATCAGTTTTTATCAGATCCGTTGCAGCCCCTTTTTTAGAGATTTGGGTATGGAGGAAAATAGAGAGGGTTGTGTTTTCTGACACTTGGTGAGTTCCCTGGAACACCGGGGACACATATTCATGTATAAAAGACGTACAAAAGTGCATTTTGCATGATAGGTCCCCTTTAAAGGTCCCATGTCATGCTTTTTCGGTTATTACCCGTCCCCTTGTGTGATATGTAGCTTTTTCTGCATGTAAACGGACTGCAGAGTCACAAACCCTCAAAGTACACCCTGTAGTGAGTAAAACTCTAACACAGTCTATGCTGCCCCAGAGGAGCTCCAACAAGCCGTTTAGGACAGAGAGTGAATACATATACTATAAAGAGATGCTGTATGAGAAGCCAAGGTGAGTTTGGAAAATTGAACAATATAAATATATTCTAGTAGACCTCAGCAATGGAATTATGATCAGTAGAAATGGCCATGACATGGGACCTTTAAAACTCCAATGTCACATAATTACACAAACAAACAAAAGGTTGACCAGTAACTTCCCTTTCCTGCAAAGTGGAATTACTGTTATTATCAATGGAGTCTGGTGGTGGTCTTTGATAACGGCTTAAGTTATCCGTTAGAAAGGTCTGTCTGACGGCTAGATAAACATAACAAAAAAAGTCTAAATGTAGTATACATTACAACTGATTTATTTGTTTTTTTAAGGTGGTTAAAGAGTTTTCTGCTGCCCCCTTTCACAGGAGTACATTGCTTAGCTCCCTGATTGTTTTTCTAAACTGCATTTGATGTAGGTAAACACTGACTATAGTTCCTCTTACAACCCCACTTAAAAAAATCCAAACTCTCCCTTTAATGCGCCACCTTAACTGTGCAGTTCAGTTTCCTACTTATTAGACCATTTATAGGTAAGTTGTATTTGCTCTCATCGGCATAAGCCTAAAACTCAGAGCTTCCATTGATATTTTAAGATCCTTTGTCCTTCCTCGGTGTGAAACAACAGTCCTCCAAACTAAACAATGTTTGTAGTAATACAATTCCTAATAAAACGCTGTAATGGAAGCTCTACCTCACTAGTTTTCAGAGTGCAACTAACAAGCAATAGTAGTGCCTGTAGTGTTGTCACTTCAACCGGTTTGTGTTTTTTTGTTTTTGTATTGGCATGGGTGCACCTCAGCATAGCGTCTTGCTTGTTGAGACAAGGTACACACACTCCACAGTTGTCATTTCAAGCGATGTTTTGCATTCAAAGCCGACGGGAGTTCAAGCGCACACATTCTTGTGGTATTTGGGTGGAGCGAGCTGTCCTACGATTCGGAGGTGAAATCAAAGCAGTTGGCCTTGAGAAGCATGTCATGTGTATTTATAAGTGCATTGTTTTCCCCTTTTTATTTAATGTTTGGGTTGGTGTGTGTGCACTCTGAATGTAGGTGTTTGTGTGGGATTTGTTGCTGCATGCTTTGGTTTTCTTTCTTCATTTAATATAAGATTTAAATGTATATCTGTAAGAAAGTGGTGGAGTTAGTATTAGAGCTTTAGATAAGCACATTATCGGAGGCTGTTGTTGAACAGGTGACACCAGTATAATATTTTCTTCATGACAATTTGATTTGATAATCAAAGGGTAGGATACATTCTAGGATTTCAACTTTTCTTAATTAGTTTTCCTGATCATTTTGTATTGCAAATACATCTATAAAGAAAATGTATTGCAATAGAGTATTGGCTAAGTGTTAGGACTATCCAGTCCAGAAAATCTCACTGTAATTTCTAAATCTAATGATTGGATAATAGCCAAAATGTAAACATAATTTAATCTTATGATATAAGGAGGCAACCATACAGCTTTCTCAGTCCCTGGGTAGATATTTGGGATTTTTGGTATACAACAGACATTTTTTCTTAAAAATGCTGAGTTAAGGGCAAGAAACGTTAGGTGTTATTCTACATTTTGAATGGTTAATAAATCCCATAAAAAGACCAAAGCTACCAACACTTTTGATCAAGCAAACAGGAGGAAATTGTAAATGTCTTGGGACTATTTTCAGCAGCGGATTAATCCACATGTGGTGCTATAGTGAGTATTAGAGGCATTTGTAGTCAAAATAAACTACTGTGTGTTCATGGTAAAGAGGGAACATGTCACTCAGTACAACAGTGTCCCTCATTGATGTGTTCTTAATAGTTGTTGGACAACAATGGAGCTCTATGGCACAGAGGAGGAAGCTTTATCAGGCTTGTATACACACAGTATTCCTAAGGAGATGCATTCTGTGATGGTTTGGATCTTTTCATGGGATTTTTTAACAATGAGGAGAAAAACTAATCAGTTATCCCAAGGTGAGTATATTCTTGGAAACAAAACACATTTGTAATGAATAAAGCAAAACCTCCATATATGGTGATGCAATAGTTCTTTTCCATTTTATAGAAAGCATGACATCCATTGATTTGAGTACATTTGGATATATTTCGCCTCACTCCATCTGTTATCACATTATATAGTTTGTGTTGTCACTCTTAATTTTTACCTTTCATGTGGGGTGAGGTTGCCTCAGCGTTTACTGCTTTATCGAAGATCTGGTCACATTACTGCTTTGTTTTATTCCTTGCTCAGGTAAACGCAAAGCTTTGAAGCTGAACTTTGCCAACCCTCCGATCAAACCCACCACCAGATTCACACTGAACACGGCCGGGCCGCCCTTCCAGAACCCGCACATGTGAGTGACCCTTCGTCTGTTGTCATGTCATCCTAAAATAAAGCCAGTAATGCTACATAATGATGTTTCAGTTGGTCTCTACCTTCACACACTCCTGTTTTCTGGCAGAGAGAGGCTGAGAACACACAGTATCGAGTCCTCAGGGAAGTTGAAGATCTCCGCGGAGCAGCACTGGGACTTCACGGCCGAGGATCTCAAAGACCTGGGCGAGATCGGACGAGGGGCTTACGGCTCCGTCAACAAGATGGTGCACAATCCCAGCAACCAGATCATGGCGGTCAAGGTGATCCATCTTTTGATATTCTAAAATAAATCATTACAAATCATAACAAATAGTGGGTTTTTTTCAATTAAAAGCACATCCCTTATGTTGAGTTAAACTTAATATAGTTCTACACTCATTTTTCGTAATGAAACATTACGTTTGTAACTTTTCTTGTATTAACAGAATATTTATGTATCAACATTTTTATGATACATTAAAGCACTACCAGAAAAAAAAAAATTGGCAATGGTTTATTGTATGTTTTTTTTGGCGATAAACTTTAATTAATTCAGTTGTTTTAAGGACGTTTTATCATAACATTAATATGGCAAGAAAGGGAATTATGACTTTCCTTACAAAAGGTGAAAAAACTATAGTTTTGGTGGTTCACTGAACATCTCAGGTGGTGTGCACATTAAAACACTGGATCCAGAAGGCCGTTTAACATTTTATTGGGCGATCCGGTGGTTTGCGGATGGTACAACATGGGTGTCAATGGATGTGGATCTCTAAATAAAAGAATATTGGCAACATATTACAGGTTTTACAATATGGACAAGCATAATAATCCTGAATAAGGTTCATTATTTTACTTACATCATACAACGCAGCCACAGGAGTAAACTGCTTACTTTTTCTTTAACATAGGAACAGATCAAAAGGGACCTAGCAGGTAAATCTAACAGATAAACAAACGATATGTTTACATGTCATCAAATGTTTTAAGTACAAACAATTGCGAACTCAGTGGTTCCTTTGTTCTGCCTGCAGTCTCTGAGGGGAGGAAGGGAGTGACAGGCCTGAAGGGTGGAGATTTATAAGCTTTGGTAGGGGGCGTGGCCTACACTTGATTGACACTAGTGATTCAGGTAGAGAGGAGACTTGGGAGTTTTAACAAAATGAGTATATGTTAAAAGGATTTTAGTTTCTACAGTGATATTGAATTGGGTTTGCAGGTTCATGGAATTTCACTGGTATTGATATTGACCAATAACTTTCCAATCTAGTACCATACTGTGAAGATTTCCACTATGTGTTTTTTTTTTTATAATTCTGTGCATTGTTTTTTTTCCCACAGAGAATTCGATCCACAGTTGATGAGAAGGAGCAGAAGCAGCTGCTGATGGATCTGGACGTGGTCGTGAGGAGTAGTGACTGTCCTTACATCGTGCAGTTTTACGGTGCTCTGTTCAGAGAGGTGCATACCATTTTCTACATTATTCTTTTCATTATATTAACCTCTGTTTAATTACTCTTTTATTTTCTTTGTATTGTCATATTTTATAAATGTGTGTTCTAAATTGAACTTCTCAAACTCATGACTAGCTTTCTTGTGTTTCAGGGCGACTGTTGGATTTGTATGGAACTTATGGCTACCTCGTTAGACAAATTTTACAAATTTGTATATTGCTCATTAGACGACGTGATTCCGGAGGAAATATTAGGAAAAATAACATTAGCTGTAAGTTGTTCTTGGACCACTTTTAAAAAATGTAAATGCCTAATGTTCGATTCCTGCTGCCTAAGATTCCATTTTGTTTTGCAGACTGTGAAAGCACTTAACCACTTAAAAGAAAACTTGAAAATAATACACAGAGGTAAGACGATACATAATCTCATCATTAACTTATTTTGTATTTTATAGACTCTTATTGGTAGAAAATCAGGTGTCTTTTTTTAACCTTTCTCTCTCCTCCCTCCCTCCGTCAGACATTAAGCCGTCAAACATCCTCCTGGACAGGAATGGCAACATCAAGCTGTGTGACTTCGGCATCAGCGGCCAGCTGGTGGACTCCATCGCCAAAACCAGAGATGCAGGCTGCAGGCCCTACATGGCTGTAAGTAACTCTCTCCTTGTTAAAAATGAACTGATGCTACACACTAAAAGGGGCTTTATTATTCTCAGTTCATTTTTATATTTAGTGCCTCTACTGTGACATGTCTCCATGCTTTAATGTTCAAAAAGCTCTTTATTTTTCTCATACTGCCTGTGCTGCAGCACCTCTTTTCACCCTCTGTCTGAAACCAGAGCCCAGTCTGCTGATTGGTTAGCTGGCCGACTCTGTTGTGATTGGTCAACCGCTTAGAGATGTCCTACTCCTTAGCCTATCATGTACAATGTGTTGGAGTGCTAGCCAGTAGAAGAGTGAGTGTATATAGTGATATCACTATGTTTTACGACAGGGGGGGGGGACACCCTCTGGCACCAACTTTGGGACTTTAGCCTTGTAACAAGCAGTAGCGCTGACCAAAGTGACTAGAACGAAACCACACACTTATTAAAAAAAACACACTTTATAAAGTCAGGCTTCTGTTTATTTGTACCTTACTTTGACCATCCGCTCGCTGTCATTGATCATTGTGGAGAGCAGGCAGACGTTTTGTTTTGTATTATAGCAGCTATCGGATGGAATCAATACATGGGCTGCACAGGTTGTCATGACTCATGTCCGACTATCACAAGTAGAATCATAATGAAAAATACGCCGGTAAAATGTGCCGGTTTATGCCACAATAGGATAGCAACAAGTAGTCAAGATAGTCAGTTTAGCTTCGGTTGCTATGCTAACATCACCCATTTTATACCAGAGAAACTTTCATAACAGCGTTGTGATGCCAAACAGTGGGCAGCAATGCAGCGGTCGGTAAATGCCGCTGAAACACATTCATAAACAATGAACCACGGCACTCTGGAGAAAAGTATGTCGGAGTCGGGAGGCCTGTTAACTTATTCCGGCAAATTACTCAGACCTACTAATTGACCTAACAGAAGCTATTGAGTCTATGTAAGTTTACTGTTTGGCTCAGATCCACCAACGTCAGCAAGATCTCACCTCTATTAAAAGAACCAGGTTCAATGAACTGCTGTTTCAATTCAGACGACCCGCTAAATCTGTTTAAGCGATCCCGAAGGATTTTTGATATCAGTAATGAGATGTGGCCCTACCTAAGTGTGAGTGTGGCAGATGTGCATTTCTTACCTTTCAAGCAGATTTCTTTTAAGTTGTCCCAATCCAAAGGGTGGGATCAGTTTATTTGAAGAAAAATTGGTCCACACTTGTACAGGGTTTTTACCTTCTCTCGTTACAACATGACAATCATACAGAATATTTCATGCTGTGGTCATTTTCTAATATGAAACCTCAATTCACAGTTTTACATTTATTATACTAAAGTGTAACTTCAACTGCCCTCTTCAGTTGTGACATTAAAAGCTAACTTCAACTGCCCTCTTCAGTGGTGACATTAAAAGTATAACTTCAACTGCCCTCTTCAGTTGTGACTAGAGATGTCCCGATCCGATCACGTGATCGGGGATCGGAGCCGATCACGTGATTTTCAAAAGATCGGAATCGGGAGAAAAAAATCGGGGATCGGGAATCTTTTTTTTTTTTTTTTTATATATAAAATATTTTTATTATTTTATTTAATGTTAGAAAACAAAAATGACCATGTTCACGTCTTAAAGTCATCCTGAGGCCTTAGTTTTGGTTTAAAATTACACAACATCATGTATGTGTTGCTTCTTTTGGGCTTGTTTTCATAGACCTGGTTGCTTATTTCTCTCAAATCTGGCAACAGAGTGGGCGCAGTGTCTAATAGTAGCAGTAAGCTAACGAGAGGCTACGTTCAGCTGGTGCCTCGGGACAGAGAAAATGTCAGGAGTTTGGAAGTATTATAAAATTGAAAGCGAAGGCAGTGTAACAGCCAGATGCAATGTTTGCAAGGTGAAGGTTCCGCGTGGTGGAAAGAACAGAGCTACGTTCAACACGACCAATCTAATACGCCACCTGAGAAACAAACACCAACAACAACACGACGAGTACACAGCGGCCACTCGGGTAACGGCACTGAAACAACTGACACTTTCAGAGACTTTTAAAAGGAAAGAGAAACTGCCCCAGAACAGTGAAAAGGCCAAAAAAATAACAGCCAAGATAGCTGAATTCATCGCGTTGGATGACCAGCCGTTATCTATTACCTTTTTTTTCTCTTAATGCATTGCATAAAGATCGGATCGGGAAAAATCGGTATCGGCAGATTGTCAAAATCAAATGATCGGAATCGGATCGGGAGCAAAAAAAGGTGATCGGGACATCCCTAGTTGTGACATTAAAAGCTAACTTCAACTGCCCTCTTCAGTTGTGACATTAAAAGCTAACTTCAACTGCCCAATTCAGTTGTGACATTAAAAGCTAACTTCAACTGCCCAATTCAGTTGTGACATTAAAATCTCCCGACACAATTTAGAGGCATCTCCTCATAAAAGGTCGGTGATAAAAACCACATTCAAACTTTCATTCAACAAACCAATTCTTATACACACCTATGTCCAGCATGAGTTCAGAGGACCATCCTCATAGGTGGCTGGGTTATAAACATTCAACAAACAATTCACTCGGCATTCAACAAAGAAATTCGAGAGATATTTACCAAGTTTGAGAGAACCTTACCGAGGAAAAACCCAGCTCCCGGGAGAGAGCTTTACCAGGGAGAGAGCTACCAGGGGAAAACCCACCCTCTCTCGAGTTTGCTCCCTCTCAGCCAGTTTTTATGCTCAAAACAGGACAGAAAAACCTAAAGACAACTCCTCCATACCCATATTTGTGGAAACTGGGCATGGCCTATAGTGTGCTGGACTTGCAAAATATTATTCTCGGCTATGGCGCAAACACCTTTTTGGGGCCTCAGTCTTTCTCCCACAAGTCAGGAGCCCCCCCCCCCCCCCCTTGTGCACCGCTGTGAGGGAAAAACTGTCTACCCTCTCTTATCAGTGACACCCATAAACTAAAATATGCCTTAAACTCAACTTAACAAACCACTTTGTGTGGTGTGATTATAGGAAAACTTAAAGGGGACCTATCATGCAAAATGCACTTTTGTACGTCTTTTATACATGAATATGTGTCCCCGGTGTTCCAGGGAACTCACCAAGTGTCAGAAAACACAACCCTCTCTATTTTCCTCCATACCCAAATCTCTAAAAAAGGGGCTGCAACGGATCTGATAAAAACTGATCCAGATTTGAACACTGTCCTGACGTCAGGACGGTGGCGCTACGGCTATTGGGCCAACTCCACCAATCAGGAGGAGACAGCCATGGCCATTGCCGTTCGAAAGTGCTGGAGACGCTGTAGTACATATGCCAGGCCTGTAGGTGGTGCTGTTCTCACTGAATCTGCCCTTGCAAAAACAGAGCTAAAAAAAGTGCAAAATGAGGCATGGCTAAAATGCATGATCTGTTTGGTATTTTGAAAAAAAAAAAGTATAAATATGCCTTATATAGGTATGGTCCTACACTATATTATTAAAATATAGCATGATAGGTCCACTTTAAAATATAATGCATTTTCATTCAGGGTTATACAAGAATATATTTGATTATATTTAATTATAACTAACTTTCGTTTGAATTATTCAACCTAATGTGGAGATCTCAACAAGTACAAGGGTTGAGAAGTAGTTATTTAATTGAATCTGGCTTCGTATGATTAAAAGCAACACGATCATCGACCCAACGCCGTTGGGGAGAAAATCAGCGACGTAAACGGTGACGTCATGACGCAGCAGCGGCAGCACCAGTCCGGCTCTGGGCGGTGTGAACAAAACGGGGGCTGAAAAGAAAAACCGGTTCCGAACGGGAGCTAGAACGGGAACCGTGTTGGTGTGAAAGGGGCATTAATGTACCAGCACACACACACACACACACACACACACACACACACACACACACACAGACATCTCTTATATCGTCTGAGTGCAATGGTGCATGTTCGACAAGTTTGCAGGCTGCACATGGCATGTACATGGGTGCACTGCAGGACGGAGTCCAGAACAAATTTCCTTACGGGGACAATAAAGTATATCGTATCGTATTGTAACCAGAGATGGGGTCGTTACTAAAAAAAAGTAATATATTACATATTACATATTACTTTAAAAAAAAGTAATATATTACACTACTTCGTTACTCTCTACATAAAGTAACTCGTTACTTTACTCGTTACTTTACTCGCAGGGCCGTCCCGCCCCTCCCTACAGGCAGATCACGCAGACTGCTAAAGTTTCAAATGTTCTCTTTAGTTCAGTTTCCATTGTCGCATAAGACTGATCCAGATAGCTCTGACCATGGCTGTCCTCTGTCTCCTGCTATCTGTATTTTGCGCAGCATATCTCTGAACGATGCGATGGTGATTCCACTGTGCAAATGGGCAACATTACCTCTACTATGAAGGATGCTACAAGCCTGTCCATCTCTGCTTTGGTTACCGGTCCTCCAAATTCTTGCGGCGGCGCACTCACAACATCATCCTCACTCTGGGTTCGGGGGTCCTTAGCTATTAGCTTCACCTTAGCATGTGTTCTTTGCAGGTGTTTGTTGAGGTTTGACGTGGTGTTTACAGCAGTGGATAACAGCTTCTGGCCTGGACACAGTTTGCACCTCACCGTCACATTCCTGTCCTATTCTTCGGACAAACTCAAAATAATGGGCATACCTCCACCCCTCGAAAGTTATCGCTGACTCAGCCATGTTTATGCAGCACTGCGCGCGGAGATGTGGACGTGCAAGTCGCGCAGATTACGTACATATAAACCTGCGGCGGAAACCCCTCTTGTCTGTCAGTGTGATTATGACTGATTTTATAAAAGTAACGAAGTAACGCGTGTCGGGGCAATGTTAGTAACTGTAGTGTGATTACTGGATTATAAAAGTAACGCGTTACACTACTCAGTTACCGACAAAAGTAATATTATTACAGTAACGCGTTACACCCAACTCTGGCTGCAACAAACGTGTGAGACGCACACAGCATTTAGCGAGAACAACCTCACATTTATTAACATAAAATTAACAAATTCACTTCGTTGTGGAGTGGCAACCCAGGCTGGGCAAAGGGCCGGAGATCCAGAGGAGAGTCAGGGAGAGACTGTGACTCCGGGCAGCTGAGCTTAAGTACATGTAGGTCCTGGGGCACTGGCCAAGTGTCCTCAGCTCCCCCCCCTCCAAAGACCTGCAATGCACACAGACACACAGGCAACACGCAACAGGCTCTGGGGCCGTCACAGTGCATTAATCCGTTCAGAAGTTATGAGCCTTTTTGTCTTACGCCACTCTCACTGCCACACCCGCTTTTTGCCAAGTGGCATGAAAGCAAACGCACACCTCCGCAACCAAACACTTGACCTGCATGCCAGATTTCAGCCGCTTATGTCGAAAAAAATGTGGACGACAAAGGTGGGGCAATATTTGTGAAGCCACCCACCAACAGAGCCACGAGTGACCTAGAGAGCAGCAGGTCGGAGTTACAGAGTTAAAGATCTATTAGTTTATTTAATTAATACTAAATCTCTGGGTTTTGAAAGTAAGAGTCTCTCATGGATATACCTTCTGCAACTCTATTCTGTATGTAAATCACATAATTCAGTAAAATATGATGGTGCTATGAGTCAGGACAGGCGTCTTACTCGGGGTAGCAAATATATTCTGTTGTGTGTGGCTATAAGATACATTTTGATGAATAAGTATTGCCTCGACTGATTAAAACCTGTTAATGAACAGTTTCTGTGTGTAAATACACACAGCATTGTTGAAGAGCTGCGGCGGTTTAAAGGGGTGATCTCAGCGTGACGTCATCACCGGAGGTTATTTTCTGTTGGGGGGTTACATCCCGCAGCAGTTTCCATTCTAAGTTTGGTGAGGCTCTATCAGCATACCCCCCCCCCCTCACACACACACCCTGCCCTGTGTAAGGCTCAGGAACTCAGACTGCAGGAATCTGTGCTGCAGTTTCTTGTTTCCAGCTGGCACAGTCTCCAGGTGATGAACACTGCGGCGCTGCAGATTCAGTGACGTAGACAATATGACCTGAGGACAGCTGTGGAGTTATTGTTCGGATGTGTGGCTACCACAGAGTTTAGAAGACATCTTTAACTCGACAACAATTGGAGTTGGATGCAGGAGGAATTTATATTTTAATGGTTAAATTGAAATTACACAATGTGGTTTTTCAAAGGCTACATATGTGTGGAAGTTGTTGTTTTCTACGACATGGAGCCTCGTGTTGTGTGGCTTACTAAGCAGTTTATGTTTTTTATTTAATATTCTCTTTAGATGTTTTAGAATTTTGCAAACTGGATTCCCATTTACTGTGTTCTTATAGGTTGTGAATGTAAATTAAACAGTTTAATGTAGTATGTAAACATGCTAATAATAATCCTCATTGACTGCAGATTGAGATTCAGTTCGTAATGATAACCGATAAAAGAAGGTACGATTCCTCACATCGGAGAATCTAGAACTTACAATTATTTGACCTTTAGATTACTAAAAATAATTAACATCTTTAAAATTGCTGTCTAATCTGCAGAAATAAGTCAACTAATTGATAGTTAATATAACTGTTTTGATATTTGATATATTGTTCAAAGTAATTATTTCATGCAAATGTTTTCCAAAATGCTGTTTTCAGCCATTATAATGTATCAAATATCCTGGTTTTCTCTGTAAATATCATATAAACATTTCAAAATCTTTGTGTTTTGAACTTGAAACCAGACATTTAGAAACTAGGACATTTTAGCAGACTAATTGACAATGAAAATAATCATTAGTTGCAGCACACGTCTAATTATTTTCCTCACTAGTATAATTTTAATGATGAATTTGCTGAGGTGGTGCAGACTGAACACTGGGTTGTGGCAGATGTGAGCGTGTCTCTGCAGTGTTCAGCTGCTGCTCCATCACTGCTGCAGGCTGCAGCACACACTGTACCGCTCTGCGCGCTGACATCAGCATCTAAATCAGGCCCTCTGAAAGTGGGCCAGCGAGGGGCTTCCTCCTCCCTGCACCGCAGCAGACTTTCTGCAGCCCTCCACACCACTTTGCCTCTGTGATGAAGGGGAAGGCGGGCCGTGAATGACAGGAGGGAGGCTGTAAGGCACGCAGAGCCTGAGAGGCAGGACTGAGGGAACACGCTCCTCACATGTGCGCTGATGGCATGTGCTGCAGGTGAAAACACGCCCGAGGTGATGGGCTGTCTCCGGGGAGAGTTTGTGGAGCAATGGATTTGTTTTGACCCAGTTTAAGCAGGAACACCCGTTTCTTTATTGTTATGTAGTCTGGAACCAAAGGACTGACATTAAAAATATATATTTCCTCATTAGAATTGTTAAAAACGACCTCACTTGTGTTAGGCTATATACATGTTGATGTACCTAAAATATCCGAAATATTTCAGCATTTTTTTAACCCAGAGAAATCCGTAATTATAATCAAGGTATTGGTACGTTTAATTTGTTATCCTGTGATGGCGTCGTTTCTCTTTCGAGCATGCGACAACATTGTCTGCCACAGCTCACGTAGACTAACTTTCTATCTAGTTTTCCCTTTTTATATGATTTTTGAATCTTTTTCTTTACTAGATGAAGGATTTTTGTCACGGGCATTTGGATTTTGAGTAATTGGAGAAACAAGCTGAGCGAATTTCAGAAAAACACAGATTTCTTGAGTGAAACTGCTTTATTCAGTTTTATTTTTACTGGTTTTAAGCACTGAGTTTGTTTATCTACATAACAATGTACATACATATCCTCATGGGCTTTGAAATGCAACACTTTTCACATCACAAAACCCCTAATCTTATTAACAACATATCATACCTCATGAGGTTGTTTACGTTCAGCTTTATACTTCCCTTTTTTTTAAGGATGAAAAGATGTGGAGGTTTCTGTTAAAGGTGGGGTAGGTAATTCACTTCAGAAACACTTTTTGTTATATTCCATGGAATGCTCTTAACATCCCGATAGCAATGAATATATTAAATGCTTTGACAATAAATACATAAAAATATCTAACAAATATCTGGATGGCCTACCTGCCTGTCAGCCTTCCATCTCGAGCACAAACTTATCTCGTGCCCTCATTGGTCATGTTCGTGTGTGTTGGAGGAGGGGCTCTGTAAGGAAGTCTGAAGGAAGAGGCAGATTTTTTCCGGTTGTGTACTTTCAAATTCTAGCGCACTCGAGCTGGTTTCTCCATTCTTACCTACCCTACGTTTAATGCTGAGAAAGTATTTGAGGCTTTAAATTCAACACACAGTGACATCTGGTGGTTTGCTAAACGTACAGCAGCACTTCACATCACCAGTTATCTAATATACTGTATGTGCCGTAAAAATACCTTTTACAGTAGGATATTACTTCATGTACATGTGATGTACAAAAAGCCTAAATATAGAATAGACATTGTTTTTGTTATTGCACAAAGTTTATTGACATGTTGTACTGTTGGTGCATTCACACATATCAAACAGTAGGAAAAAATAAAGGAGAATACAAAATTAAGTAACAACCTGAAGCATAATTTCAACATTTGTACATGGGGATTTAAGCCTAAGCATGTTGGTTAAAGTGTCATCTGTTTCCTGTTTGGTTTTCAGCCCGAGCGAATAGACCCCAGTGCGTCCAGGCAGGGCTACGACGTCCGCTCGGACGTCTGGAGTTTGGGAATCACACTGGTGAGTCTTCACTTCACAATGGAGTCAAATCATAAATAAATAAGATAGAAAAATAATAAAAATTGCTTTAAGCTCTACCATCTAAGGTGCCTCATACACTTGGATACCCATTACTCCTAAACGATTAATTAAGATTGAGCAAAACTGTGTACATGTCCTAATTGCTCTGTATTTACTTTATTTAAAGTACACAATGCATTAACTAGTTTCATATCATTGTAAACAACATTCATCAATTTATATACTGTTTTCATTATAATCAAGTACTATAGTAAAGTAACATAACTGTATGCTAGAGTTTACATATTAGAAGGAAGTAGGGGCTCTAATAGTGAAAAAGCAGGAAATGTTTCTGTTATAGTGTACAATTAAAGGAGTTTTGGAATAACTTCAAAGGTTGTCTTCCTGTCAAGAACCAACCATTATTATTTTACACCTGCTTTGTATCTCCAGTTTTCTTGTATACCATGTGTAATGGCTATGTTGTGTTTCAGTACGAGCTGGCCACAGGCAGGTTCCCCTACCCGAAGTGGAACAGTGTGTTTGACCAGCTGACCCAGGTGGTGAGGGGGGACCCCCCACAGCTCTGCAACTCTGAGGAGAGGCGCTTCTCTCCCAAATTCATCTCCTTTGTCAACGTGTGGTGAGGAAACACTGCTGGGAACACATTTTGCACAAATCTGTTTTGGTCTGTACTGGAGAGTTAGAAGCTTTTATGACATACATTCAAAGCTTTATTTGAAAACCTTATTAGCATTTCTAAATGGAACAAAATAAGTCATTCGGTGCAGACCTGAATATGTTACAGTTGTACAAATTGAAAAATAATGTTTGGAATTGAAATGATGTTTTAATGTCAGGGTATTGAACCTGTTTAGACTCCAGCTGTATCCTCTGTCCTGCTGGTGGACAAATTACTGAACTGCACCCTCTTCCTTTTAACACTTTTTATATTTTTCGTCCTTCCTCTAGCCTTACAAAGGACGAGTCAAAAAGGCCAAAGTACAAAGAGCTACTGGTAAGTTCTGTATACATTCATGAAGTTCTAGAAAAAGGTTTAGAAATGTATTTTACTCTGTTAAAACCAGGCAGTGTTTTGTGAATAGTCTTATAAATGTGGAAAAAACGTAACTTGAAGGTGTTAAGGTTTGAAATATGCTTTAATTCTAGCAAACACCCTGAACAATTCTTGAAGTTCAACAAAATCTGGTGTTTCACAATCACTAGTATAATATCTATTTGTTATCTTTGGCAACTCAGCAACATTTTAAAAATAATTTTTAAATCATACAATCAAAGTCAATATGAACAGCTGATAATAAAAAAAAACTAAGTGATATTATATATTGACCGCTGTAGGTAAAGAAGGGTGCTGAAAACAATTGAAAATACATTTATATAAACAATTTGAATGTGCCTTTCAAATAACAAAACAAAATAATACATTAAGTTGGAATAAACATGGAAAATCAAATATAGAAAATATTTAAAAATATTATCAATTACAATTAATGTATACTCCAAGAATCTGGACAATTGCAAATACATTTATATTGATCATTTATATTTGACTCTCAAATTAATAAGTACATTAATAATTCATCTAATAATGCAACTAATTCATTAAATTAAAGACTTCAAGAATCTGGATATGTTTGGTTAAGTAAGCTTGAAAGTGTTTGAATTTACTCTGAATAAATACAAACCCTGGTGGTCGTTATTTTAATTTTATGTTTTGTAGGAGGTGGTATTTATCTATATCTCCTCTTGTTTCCCTGTCCACTGCAGAAAGATCCGTTCATCCAGATGTACGAGGAGCGCTCGGTGGACGTGGCGAGTTACGTGTGCCGGCTCATGGATCAGATGCCGACGTCTCCCAGCTCACCGATGTATATGGACTGATGGCACGACAAGACACACAAACACATCACTAAATATTCACCATGCAGTCTGCAACAATAGATGCATTAAAAAAAAAAAAGAAGAAAACAAAACAAATCCTTGTGTACATTTGCTTGGTCCCCTTATTGCAGTGTTAAAAGAGAATTGTAAAGCCTAAAAAAAAAAACACCATTTGCAATAACAGTGGTGTTATGTCTGTATAATATATCAACACTTCTGTTTCTCTCTTGTTCACAAATACAGTTATGTAAGTATGATAGCAGCTGAATCAAACAATCATCTAAATGAGGACACATCTCAGTGGTTAGTATAAGAAAATAATAATAATAATGTGGAACTTGTATTTATATTTGATTTGGAGATTCTTCAACATACTGGAATCATGCTCTTTTGTGAATTGTCCCACCTCTTCCATGTACGTAACTGAAAGCATTGTGTTTGGTATGTTAATGGAACTTTGCTTCTCTGGGTATAAAGCAGTTTAAAGCGTGTTGGTGGGCAGAATCGTGTTAGACCTGCAGTCCGTGCTGAGGGGCTGCAGCCCTCGCTGTACAGTGGACTATATGCTGATATATGAATAAAGACGGAGAGAGGAGGTGTGTGTTCTGTCTCGTGTTTTTCCCCCATTCATTGAACATAAATAGTTAAGGCTTTATATCATTTTGTTTAACTTACAGCAATGCATTATTGTAGAGATTTGATTTCTAACTTGGTACTTCGTGAGGTTTCAGTTCCCTCCTGGGCACTGCCAGGGGCCATTGAGCAAGGCACTTGGCCCCCACTGCTCCCCAGGCTCCTGGTACTTTTAACTTGTTGACTGATTTGAACTGGAAAGGAAGGGTATGAAAAATGTGTAATCTGAAAAATAACTAAAGCTACCAGAAAAGTAACATAATATAGAAATGTTGAATAAATAATATAAAAAACATATTTGTCTCTATTCGCATTGTTTTTTTTTAATTATAAAGAAAAGTATAATATTTCCTCTTTTTTTCAGCTCTACTAATAAATATTTTAAATAGGTAATTTCATCCCTTCATTTTATTTGCATTTTTTTATAATGATACACTTTGTTGATGTCAGCTCCTGAATTGTGCTGTATATTTGCCTGAATTCTTAGCCTTAGATTCATATTTATTTATCTTTAGCAAAATTAGGTTTTCATTTTGTTTCAATAACAAAAGACGGAAGAGAGTTGATAACAACTAAAAATATAGACGCATATTTAAACAACTAGGAAAGTGCAATGAGGGAGAAATAAATAATCTTAACCAAAACAGTTGATAATGTCGAATTTAGAACGCATTATATTGCCATGGTTACTCTGTTTTGAAGCATAACGGCCGAACGTTGGTGAATGTTGACAAAAAAAGTATCTCATAACAGTTCAGCTTTCTTGATAGTTTATCTTTCTATAAAGTGAGTGAAGATGGAGGAAGCCCCGGAGCAGGCAGTGACCGACAGCAGCAGCAGCAACAGCGGCAGAGGGAACTCTTTCGGCCACTACATCTATGAGGTGTGATTTGTGCCAAAGAACAGATAACTAAGCTAACTGAGCGGAGAACTGACGTGTCAACGTGCGCCAACGCCTCCATCAATTTTGAATGGGTTAACGTAGAATAAAGGCGACGTCACGACGATGTCAGACGTCACGGCGACGTACCATAGATGCGCTCAAAGTACGCGCTCACGTAGCGGCGGCGTAGCTTAGAAAGCACTATCTTAGATATGCGTGTTGATAACGTACGTGTGGATAAGCGCGTGAATAACGTACGTGTCGCCTCCGTTAGCATTGTATAGCATTATCCTATATTAGATTTTTCGAATGATTCCGCTCCTACAGTAGTTTGGAGAGTGTTACAGGTAGCCTACACTTTCTCATCGGCACAGTATTGGTATCAGAAGAGAGGGGAATAATAATTAATAATCATTAGTATGAGAATATTTGCTGGTGTTGTACTCGAGACCGGTCTCCAGACCACTTTTTAACGGTATTGGTCTCGGAATCGACTGCATTTGGTTTCGTATTGTCTCTGTATCGGACCTATAGGACTCGAGATTTTATGTCAAGACCGGTTAAGACCACGGCTGTGGCTGGGGATGTGATGAGGGTCGGGAACCGAAATCCCAGTGGCGTCGCCTGGCCTGGGCATCCGGGGCTTTAGCCCCGAATGTTTTTTCTGTAGCCCCGGACAATTCTCCCTCAATAATATAATACAATAACCGTGCTTTACGTGAACCTCATCATGACACAAGAGAGGACGGCAGCACTGTAATTTCCCGTGTTCAGTGAATGCAACAGAGGCATGACACCAGACCAATCAGAGAGTTGCATGGAAATAAACGTGTGTCATTCAAGCTCGGCTCTGTGTGTGTGTGTGGCAATAGCGCATGTGAGAGAGAGAGAGAGGGGGAGAGAGGGAGAGAGGGGGAGGGAGAGACCGGTGTCAGCATGGACCGTGTTGTTAGCATCTGGTTAGCTAGCTGCACTAACGGACATAAGGAGCTGTTTGTTCCACAACAAGCTGGAGGAGAGTCCTCTCCTCTCAGACTGAGAGACTCAGGTGAGCTAAAGGACTCTCTGAGTGTTTAGATAGTTAACTTTAGTCTAAGTTATCTCAGTGGGTCTCAAACGGTTTGGTCACAAATTATTCAAAAGATTATTTCCGCGGCACACCTTCATATGATCATTATAGTTATTAAAAAAAAGAGAATAAAGGAAAAACAGTTATGAAATACTATATGGCAGTAAAACAAGAATAGAGTTTAAAAGGGGAGTGATTAGTAAAATATCCATAAAGAAAAAGTACATCTGTTTACAGTTCTGCTTCATATGGGTGTTGAGAGAGGTATCCATAGATCTCTTCATTTTGCTCTCAAAGTGCACCAGATTGATGCATTTAACTTCAATATTTAAAAAAAAAATCTTCCCGGGGGAGCATCCCCCCGGACCCCCCACGAGGAGGTGAGCCCCCCACTCATAAAAAATACCACTTTACCCCTGCCTATATGCCGTGAGCTGATTATCGAGCCTTCATTGTAACAGTCGCGGGTGTACTGTGTGTGTGCGTGTGGGGAGTGTTGCAGTAAAAAATGCCACTTTAGTGCCGCCGGCACTGTGGGCTAAGCCCCGAATGTTTTCAGGTCCAGGCGACGCCCCTGCGAAATCCGGTTCCGATTTGGAACAAATAACAATTGTCCGGTACGGGGATTAATAGGCTAGTTGCACGGGATGACGTATTTCCATTTCCGGTTCATTGAGTGGGCGCTTGTAAACATCCGGTCTACGGTAGAGCGGGTAGATAGCGAAGCGATATACAATATATAGCGATAGAGAGATAGATAGAGATATAGATAGAGAGATAGAGAGAGAGATAATAATAATAATAAGATAATAAAAAATTGTTCATTTCCACTAAGCCAAAGCAGTTTACAGTTGCTGACGGTGTAAGGTAATATCTATTGTCCTAAGTAATTGTATGTAGCCTGCAACAACTTTGTGATTGTTGTCTGAGTGTAAAATTGTTCTTAAAGTCCTAATTATTATATAAACATGTTCAAAGGAGTACACGTTACAAGGCCGTGCGGGGGGAGCTGCCAGACCCAGATGTCCTCAAAGTCAGCGAGGTATACAAGGACTTCTCAGCAGACATCGCACCACTGATCACCACCATGGCTATAAGTGTGGACGTGCCACTGGTTAACTCCACCTTTGGAAAAGTTCAGGAAGGTAGCCCTATCTCATACCAGCATCCACTACCTCTTAGCCGGGTTATAGTGCGTCACCCAGATGCACCTCCACCACCACCTCTACCTGTGGATGGCTATAGGCTGGAGCCTACCACCTGTGAGTTTGTGTGCAGTCACCAACAGCACCTCCATCTACTGTCACTTGCGACAACATTGCTCATGGCAAGGAAAATCGAGGTGGCCACAAGGGAGCAGAGCGACAGTGTGGAATGGCACCGTGTTAGGAGGCCAAGAATAACTTCTTCCCGTTTCAGGGAAGTATGCCATGTTCGAGGTCAGAGTTCGGCTGAAAACTTGGCACAACGGATTCGGAAGGGAGTGGCGCAAACGGCATCAATGAAGAGGGGACTGGCACTGGAACCGGTTGCCATCCAGGAATACTGCCGGATTAAAAACACCAATTACTGGCCGTGTGGGTTTGTCATTCACCCAGATGCCCCCTGGTTAGGGTCATCTCCTGACGGTCTGGTGTTTGACCCAACTGAGAGCCCACCTTTTGGACTTGTTGAAATAAAATGCCCAAATGCAAAAAGTTATGTGGACTGTAGCTACTTAAAAATGCAAAGTGGCACATTAAAACTGAAGCAGTCTCATAGCTACTATTGGCAGGTGCAAGGCCAGCTCCTACTCACAGGGATGGAGTGGTGCGATTTCGTCGTTTTTGCAGAGGAGGATATCCTTATACAGCGTATCTGCAGAGACTGCGAGGTGGCTACAACCATTAGGGAGAAGGGAGATTATTTTTATTTTTATTTTTACATGGACTGATATGCACTACACTACATTAGTGTACCACACTACATCACACTACATTACTGATCTAACATGAATATTTTCCTGTATATAGTTCTTTCAATTGCTAAAACCAGAACCATGTGTGTTCTATAAGTCAAAAAGATCCTTTAGTCAAAGGACCTATGTGAGGAAGAAAGGGGTGTTTATTGGCAGACATTTAATGTCATATGACGTTATTCATTAACAAAAGTTGTGGATGCTAACTAACTTATCTTGCATTGATCTGTTCATCTGTTACATAAACTAGCATTACTTAAATATGCAGAGACTAATTGAAATGTTTAAATATGTATTTTTTTCCCCCGATATAACATCAACCTATGTTTTGTAAAAGTGTATTAAATGAATCTGTAAAATGTTATCATATTGTGGATTTATTATATTATGTATTGTCCTATGTTATTTTTGTGTGCATTTGTTTTGAGGTTATAATTCATTAGTACCTAAACATAGTATGGTATGACTGCTTTTTGTAACGACCACAATGAAATACACAATTGGTTTGGGAGCAAGAAATCTTTTAATCATTGCTGCCCAGGCTTGCCCATGCTTTCACCAGTGGTCCGTTCTGGTAGTTGACCAGGAAGCAAGCCACATTGAAAAGCTCCTCAATGCTTCCACACACAGACAGTGGTATGGCTTTGTCAAAGAGTTTGTTCTCTTTGACCCTTCTGATGCACCTCTCCACATGGACCCTCAGACGTGCAATGGATTGAGTCTGCCTGACATCCTCCCTGCTCATTTGGGGTTTTTTTGACAGAAAGGCAGGCCGGTAAACTTTGCACTCAACCAGATTGTCCACAAGGAACCCTTTGTCGACCATTATTGCCATGTCTGGTGTGAGCAGGCTCACGATGCCAGACAGCTTGAAAATCTCCCGGTCACTCATAGATCCTGCATACAGGCCAGACACAAATGTAATGGCACCATGTGGTGCCATGCCGATCATGGCCTTGAATGTAGCATGAGACTTGTATGTTGAAAACACCTCACTCTGCAGCAGGAGAGATGATGGAGTCTGGCAGAATACTTCAGTGCAGTCAAGCACCACTTGTGTGTCAGGGAAAGCTGAAAACTCTGGTGGAAGGTGAGCTCTGACAACTTTGCGTGGGATCCACAGACGTTGGCTTCCAAGCAGTTGGTACAGGAAGTGTGTCCAGGTGGAAATAATTCTGCTGACTGGTGCCGTGAATGCCAAACCGTTCTGCTAGATCCCTCAGATGTAGGCCCACTGACAGGTGCATGAGGAACAGCAGCAGCTCATCTATGGGTGGAAGTTTCTGTGAAAACAAATAAGTGTTAGGCATACTGTAGATACTGTTATAGGGAGACCGGGTACAGTTGTAACACATTTTCCGTGTGTGTGTGTGTGTGTGTGTGTGTGTGTGTGTGTGTGTGTGTGTGTGTGTGTGTGTGTGTGTGGAATGTGTGTGTGTTGTGTGAGTGATGTGATGCACTTGTTAAACGGTGGTATAGTGCGCAGCGTGCATAATTATTAATATACATCCATGCTTGTATGCTGCATACCGTTGTTGTTGGTTGAGAGGAATCCGAGCTGCTGGCAGAGGATGCCTTGGCGTTGGTGATCCGCACCATCTTGGTGTTGGCTGCTGGCTCCACCAATTTCCAAAAGGCAAGGAAATGCTTGTATGTGGCAAATCTAAGAATGTAATATTGTTCATGTTAGACATTGTTTTGTTTCTTAAATTAGCTTCCCCAAATGAAAGGTGTTTTTCAAACTAGTGGCCATAACAACATCCTGATAGCCTTATAAACAAACCTGGTGTAGAAACGAATGTCCTCGTCCGACCCTGCCAGGCGTTGTATCCCGAAATGAGATCGCAGTTGTAACACTTCCAGCTGGTGTTGGAGCTCCCTAACCTGCATTTTCAAGGCTTCGTTCTCGTCGGCCACCTGATTTGCCATCACTGCCGTCGCTGGATTTAAACAGTACTCATGATCAGGCAGCGCAACTGTTTCCACCTCGTACTCAGCTGTCAAGTCCGGGGTGGGGCTCTCTGCCCTCGGCCGACGCTCCCAAACATTACGTCTTGGTGTAGGTAGCTCGTAGTTATTCCATGCAAAGAGAACAGGTGTAGCTCCTTTCTGTACTCTGTGCAGTCCTCCCGCTGTGACCAATAAGTCTCCTGGTCGAAAATGCCTACTGCACACACGGGTATTTTTTGTGGGGCTGAAATTGTCCCTACGGACCTTGATCAGCCACTGAGCCTTTACCTCAGCATCAATGGGAAATGCATGAAAACTTATCTCCCGATTATAACGGGCCGAATTCGTACACAGTGGCACACAGCAATGTAGTGCCGACTTTCTTACCCGCTGGAAGGCCAATCGCTTTTCTTTACCCCGAAATCCGCTCATTCTTGCTCTTGGTGTGTCATAAGAAACTGTCAAACTGTCAAACTGTCAAGCTGTAAAAACTCTGTACTCAAACCGGAAGTACTCGCCCCCACACCCACCCGCCGGAAGTTGCTAGACGCCATCTTGTGCACAGAGCCTATAAGAGTTGTGTCTAGCAGCTCTCTCTCTCTCTCTCTCTGCTCGGGAACAGCTGATCGCCCTCCCTCCCTCAAGGTGTGTGTGGGTGTGTCTGTGTGTCTCATTCAATGTCCCTCAGGTTGTAGCATGTTTCGATTGCCAGTTTGTGGCTTGTATGTCTTGTGAACGCAACGCTGGCATGATGTGATGTGGCCTGCTGACATGGCCTCTAATAAACACACAGGACTAAAATAATACGTGTTTAATTCAGCCCAGATGCGGTGACTGCAGGCCAAATCAATTAATGCGGCATATATTGAAGGTGTTCAAAGTTGCACCGGTATGAAGCGCAGTGAGAACCACGCACCTGTTGTTGGAGTAGAACACTTTTCTGGTGGCTGAATAGCCCCACTCTCCGCGCCGTTCGTTGGATGAGGCTGGATCTCTATTAAATTAAGAAAGGAATTGAAAACACCGGAATCAAAGTTATAACAAATTATCTGAGTTTACTTCTAGTAGGAAACCAAACACATATACAAGTTATACAGAGTACTCGAGCACTCCGGACTTTCAGGTTTGTGATGCGATGCGGATAAATGCGTCAGGATCAAACCACTCATCAAACCAAAAAGAAATTGGACTTCAGGTTTGTGATGCGATGCGGATACAGTTATCAGGACCTGCCAACTCACCAAACCCAAAAGCATTTTTACACACACAAACATCAGTATTCATATCTGTCCTTGGGGCGGAGATGGGTCATCTCTTCCTTCCCACTTTACTCCCAAGCGAATCAGAGAGCCCCTGGGGAGGAGCTGTTTAAACTGACCACCTCCCCCAAGTGCCCTGACTGGCTGGATTCGCTTCTGGCCGGGTTCAATCAGAGGTCTGACCAGAGAATGAGATCCCAAGCCACCCCAGGTCAAAAGTCAATGTTTATCTTTACCTTATCTTACTCTACATTCCTTTCCCAGGGGATATTTTCACCTAAACTATCCTCCTTCAGACATTTAAACTCTTCTCCACCTATTTAACGATGTCTTTTAACGACTTAATGACCGCATCTGGCTTTTATGGATGATAAGAAGGATGTTGGTGTGTTGAAACACAGAATCTCTGGATCAGTGAGTTTGAAAGTAAGAATAACATTCCTATTCTAAGTGACTTATCAAAACCCGTTTGTGATTACCTAAAACAGTTCAAACAATACATGTTTACTTCAATACAGTGTAGAATCATATCTTTTTACTTCAATCCCTCTTTTGATCTCACCTCACGAGATCAACATATAGCATTTGAAACATTACCACTGTCAATTTTCTTCTTACTGTGTCTGTCCCAACATTTATATAAACCCATCAGAAGTTGGGATATAGAGCACTTTAAACCTTTAGGAACAGTCCACAACAACAACTTATGACAGTGGAGGGAGAATAAAATATGTCTAAAAAGCAAAGTCCTTGTCAGCTGAGTCATCTTTACTCTACCCTCAATGGTGGAACTGATGAGTCTAATGAGCAGATACAAGGCACACAACAACAACCACATGTCACTAAAATGGCAATAAAAGTAGCCACAGAAATTAGAAAAGACATTATCATACTTTTCCCTCTTTTGGTAACACATAGTTCTGTAGAATAAAAAATACCAATCCCTTAAATTGTGGGATATAAAAATAAAGTTGAAAGTTCCTCCGAAAAATGGATTGTTCAGACAAAGTTCCACACCGGCTATATCAACCTGTTTCAGCGGGAAATGGAGTTCCCTGTGCCGTCTTGGTTTGCCATGTCTTCGTCCCCCCAGCCCGCTGACGGCGGCTTCTGGGGTGCCTGCTAGAGAGATGTGGCCTGATTGTCCTCCCCCGGCCCGCTGATGGCGGCTTCCGGGTCGATGCTGGAGAGATGTCCCGATCCTCCTCCTCCGGCCCGCTGATGGCGCCTCCTGGGTCGACTGCCTTGACGAGAGCCAGATCTGTTCTGATGTCGTCTAGGGTCCTCGCGACGAGGGCCAACTCTGTCCTGATGTCGTCTAGGGTCCTCGCAGCTGTTTTTCCCGACCGCACAATGGCTCCAGTGGTACCAGTTGTCTCCCTTTCCATCTAGGCGAACGGCATGGGAGGTCCCCTCCAACCAGACGTAATCTGCTGTGTTGGCCTTGTGTTTCTCGGGTCCCCCTTTTAGCGTCAGCAGCCTGTGTGGAGAAGTCTCATACCAAGCCCTTAAGTTGCTGGAAATATGGTTTTGAAATCATCTTTTCTACTTCTTTAGTGTTTATTGGCGGCACCAACTAGACTGGAGTGTGGACAAGAGACTATGCAGAAAATAATAAACAAAAAATAAAAATAAAAAATAAAAAAAATAAAAAATAAAAAATAAAAAATAAAAAATAAAAATAGAACAAAAATAAAAATAAAACAAAAAAGGAACAAACTAACAAAACAAAAAATAACCAAAGCTAGATTATTTTAAATGTATCAATTTCTCTTAAAAGCAACAAATAAAACAAAACAAAAAATACCATAACTAGTATTTTAAATTGATAAATTTCTCCTAAAAACGTAATAATCTCACATACATATTGTCTGATGTATATCCTATCCTTTTCCCCCTTTTACTGAAATAGAACGCCGTTAACGGTGTTCCTATTTTCAGAAATATCGAGCCTTATACATCAGTTATTTAATATCAGCTATATATTTATTATTACTATTACTTATATATCAGGCATTAAATGTCAGCCTTCTTCCATGATTGACCTCGTCTACATTATCTGACTTATATTGATACGTGTCTGTTTGTATTTATTTAATATACTGGGCAATTTATTGATAACTTTTTGAATCTCCCTCTTTTCTTAACAACTGGAGCTATGGCTACTTTGAAATCTGACTTGGTTAAGAGATGATTTGTTTATTGGTGAGAGGCACACTCTTGCCCTCGTGATTGGGTGGGGGTGGGTAGTTAGGGAGAGTTCCTTACAATCTCCAGATCTTCCTCTCTAGAGGTCATGCCTGTCTCTGACCCTTTGTGCTGCTGTGAATCTGCAGTACCTCAGGAGTAGAGAAAGGGGGAGATCTCTTCCCAAAAGTGTAAGCTCCCACATGAGCAACATAGCTCCACATTTAACTCTCCCTGATTTGTTTGTAAAGCGTTCTTTAACCTGTTTCACACCTTCCCCCCGGTACCGGGCGGATAAACGCGTCATTTGCAGGAAACAACGTCTAAGGAATCTTAATATTGAATAAAACTATGAATGTGTTATATCCATGTAACGGGAAGAAACTCAGCTAACTGATCTTTTTAATTTTTTTTTTCAAAAAAACCCCACAATGCTAGCACTCAGCCTCTGAATTAGCCTCGACGAAAAAACGTAACCTACAAAGGCACATAAACTCACTCAGAACTCCCTTATTACTTATCCTAGATGCACAACCAAACACTCTTTTTTGGTGTCCTGGAGACACTGAATCTAACGGTGCCCTCCTCAACACTCAGTGATAAACATTCGCGACGCTCTAAACGAAAGCGTACATCATCACATGTGGAGCTAAGAAGCTAAACAGTAAATATGGCTTACCTTGGTCAAAAGTGGTCTTCAATGGCATTAAAACGATAAAAAAACGATGCTGCAGTTAATCCATAGGTTCATCCTATGTGTCTGTGCCTTCTTTGAAATTATTTCTGATAATCCATAAGCAATACAACTGCGTTTTAGTTTCCAAACTCCAGAAGGAGACATTCCTCTACTTTGGTTTCGTTTTCCACACGCGAAGCAACCACATTTTTTCTTTACAACCTGTCTGGGTGGGAGCCTCCCCCTTCGATTCTATTGGCTCTAACGGTCACAAGGGTATGTCAACCAACCAAATCGAGCAAGGGGGGCCAGAGATAGGTCAAATCCACCCAAATGACCCCAGATGGCCCAGTTTTTGGCTAAATCTCTCTAAAAAGGTCAAATTTCACTTGTTTTGCATCAATCTTGATACAGGGTACTTATTATATGTTGTACTTTGGATTCCTAAAGCTTTTAGTCTACTAACCCATCATCCAAGGGTAGTTTTCACTATCTGTAAAAAATAATTTTTGGACGGACACTATAATTTACAGTTTTTTACTATGTAAAATCTGAATTTTCTTTAAAATAAAAAACATTTATATTGATTCTGACACTTCTACATCCAACTCACAGGTTTATCATTACTTTGAGAACAAAGATTATTAATTTAACCCTTTTAGAAGGGAAGATATGGTCATTTGTTCTGGGAATGTCATTTTCGAGCCTGAGACCTGAAAAACAGGCTCAGAGTGGAACAGGTTAAGGCCTGAATTGAGTCTTCTGTTGTGTAACGGAAAATCCCATTTCCAAAAAGGGTCAGTTTAATAGTCCTTATCATATTATCGCTCTGTGCTTGCATGCTAGGACCTATTGTCTTTGCCAGAGCTGCTGCTATTCTTTCTACATGTATTAGCTCCATATTAGCAGGGTTCACTAACATGGTTGGTTGATCCAGTTTAAGATTTTCAATATCTTCCATTACTATTTCCAACATTCCTTTTCCCTGAATATCAGGTCTAACAATGTGTTTTCTTTTAGGAGTATTAGATGGGACACTCATAAGTGGCATTTGTGAGCTATTATCTCCGTAGGGTGGAGGTAGGGTCTCAGACATTATACCACCTTCTTGTTGCTCTCTGTGTCTATGTCTTCTGCAATTCTTTACCCACAGTTCTTTTTACTGGATTTGTCTCTCAAGTATTACACAGATTTGACTTAAAAAAAAAAAAAAATCACACAGAGCTTTTCATACCTTATCATATCACAGTCAGGCAAATTTTTATTGTGCGATGTTTATTTCAACAGATAGCGTGACTTCCAGAAGCAAGCTTCTACAATCTCCTCATGGTGATTGCGACTTCAGGTCAAGAGTTAAAACTCAGTCAACAAAATCTCTTTATCGTCACGTTTAATGAGCCTGATTATCCCCACAACAGTTTTGTGATGAGATACGGTCGTTCCAAATAATTAGTTGGAGGTCGCGTCTCTCTCCTCCTCTATCACCCACCATATAACAATTACAGACATTTTATACATTTAAAGCACCACGAAAGGTAACCGCATTAATCACCCTCGTAGTCTCTAATAGAAGCACTGCAAAGTAACCGTATTAATCAATGTTATTTTGACTTACGGGGAATTTAACCTATACTTCTTTTACCGCCTTACAGTCTTCGTATTTAGTGAGTGAAGGGTCGGGACTAATCTACCCGCCTCTCTCAAACACTATTTTTGCTCTAGATCCAGGACTGAATACCCTTCTCTAAGCACTTCCCCAATATCCCCAACTTGTAACATGTATTGTATTTCCCACCGTGACTAAGAACAGTGAGAATGCTGCTGACAACTCTAAAGTTTTAGTATAATCAATCACAGATTTTTGATATTCAAAACAGGTGTCTGCTCAGCTTTTGTGTATAGCGCGCTTGCAGTTGTCAACAGTGTCTCTCTGTCCTCCCCCTGGACTGGATTCTGTCCCCTGGCTGTCGGCGTCCCTTTCTAGAGATCAGCTCACAAACGTCGGGGTCACCACTTGTTGGAGTAGAACACTTCTGCTACGCGCCGTTCGTTGGATGAGGCTGGATCTCTATTAAATTAAGAAAGGAATTGAAAACACCGGAATCAAAGTTATAACAAATTATCTGAGTTTACTTCTAGTAGGAAACCAAACACATATACAAGTTATACAGAGTACTCGAGCACTCCGGACTTTCAGGTTTGTGATGCGATGCGGATAAATGCGTCAGGATCAAACCACTCATCAAACCAAAAAGAAATTGGACTTCAGGTTTGTGATGCGATGCGGATACAGTTATCAGGACCTGCCAACTCACCAAACCCAAAAGCATTTTTACACACACAAACATCAGTATTCATATCTGTCCTTGGGACGGAGATGGGTCATCTCTTCCTTCCCACTTTACTCCCAAGCGAATCAGAGAGCCCCTGGGGAGGAGCTGTTTAAACTGACCACCTCCCCCAAGTGCCCTGACTGGCTGGATTCGCTTCTGGCCGGGTTCAATCAGAGGTCTGACCAGAGAATGAGATCCCAAGCCACCCCAGGTCAAAAGTCAATGTTTATCTTTACCTTATCTTACTCTACATTCCTTTCCCAGGGGATATTTTCACCTAAACTATCCTCCTTCAGACATTTAAACTCTTCTCCACCTATTTAACGATGTCTTTTAACGACTTAATGACCGCATCTGGCTTTTATGGATGATAAGAAGGATGTTGGTGTGTTGAAACACAGAATCTCTGGATCAGTGAGTTTGAAAGTAAGAATAACATTCCTATTCTAAGTGACTTATCAAAACCCGTTTGTGATTACCTAAAACAGTTCAAACAATACATGTTTACTTCAATACAGTGTAGAATCATATCTTTTTACTTCACTGTCAGACCAGACCTTTATATATACAGTCTATGTGTCAGACTAGCGAATGGGCACATTTCAATTTCAGGAGAATAATGAAGATGTGATTGGTTGTTCCACTCTCCGTTTCTCACGAGACCAGCGCGCTGCTGTTTACATTAGTGTGGACTGGACCGACTGAAACTGACGGCAAGGTTAATTATTGTGGAAGGATGGACCCCCATCCTGCAACAAAAGTCAGCGAAATGTGCTAAAATCAATGATTTATTCAGAACCCCCTGTATGGTATAGAATGATGAAGCAGAAAGTAAGTGAGCGAACATTATGAGCCACTATTCTTTCTATATTGTAGCCTGATGTGCACATCGACTGTCAACAAAACAGTTTCTCAGTCCAATGCTAAGTTAGTGGCAGGCCCTGTGTGACTGGAGACTATAATGGCACGTTTCCACTACACGGCCTCGCTCGGCCTCGCTTGGCCTCGTTAGGACCAGCTCACTTTATGGCGCGTTTCCATTACAGTTTAGGAACTGGGGTAGTATCTATAGTAACGCAGTGTAGGCGGAGCGACGCTGCTTAAAACTGCCGTGACGTCATCTTCAATGCGACAATGCGACACAACACACAACAATGGAGGATGTGGAAAAGATCGTTTGCTTGTTGCTTGCTGTGTGGTTTATTATCACAAGAAATAGGCAAGAGATGTTTCGAAAGAGGCGACTTGTAGCAAGACGAGGTATAGAAGAAGCTGATGCGAGAGTTCGGGCAGCCCTACGCCGCAGAGACTACAGGACGACTCGAACTACTACTACTAATACTTCTTCTTCTAGACTACAATGCTACTTGGTAAGCTAACGTTCGCTAACTAGCAATGTGTTTAGGCTCACGCTCCCTATACGACCAAAGTATTTCAAGTATTTAATTAATTGTAGCTACCACTTTTACGTATTAAAATATGTATGCTTTTGTTTGTGTATTTCAGAAGTTACGTCGCCGCCCTAGACCATGTGTTTGGATGCTCGACCGAGCTACCGAGTGGTGGAATGTGATTGTTCCATCTTTCACACACACTCAGTGGGTGGAGAACTTCAGGATGTCTGAGGAAACCTACGTCTACCTGTGCAACAAACTGCGGCCAGCGATGGAGTGACAGGACACACCATTCCGCGAGTGTATACCTTTAAAGAAGAGAGTGGCCATCGCACTGTGGAAGCTTGCTACCGGCTCAGAGTACAGAAGCATAGGACATCTTTTCGGAGTGAGCAAGACAACTGTGTGCCGGTGTGTGCAAGACTTCTGTGCTGCTGCAGAGACTTTGTTAGTACCGGAACTAATTCGTTCACCAGACCGGGAGAAATTTGCAGAAATGGCTGCCTACACTGAGAACAGGTGGGGGCTCCCTCCAACCCAGTCTCACGGCATTTTGTGTTATAGTCACGAAATTAATTTAATCTATTGATTCGTGTTCACCAACACGATTTTCACATTTTTTTCGTGTCACACAGAACGATTTTAAATGCAATGTATTTCTATTGGTAGTATGTTTCGTGCCTGCAACACGTATTTTTGTCCGGTCGGGTCTTGGAAGACCAGAAGCTGTGTGGTTCATAAACACATTTTCTTACTCAATATCTTACCCTAAGCCTAACCCTATCCCTTTTATTTTAAATTGTATAATGTCTGAGTTTTTTTGCCGTCCGCGAGGAAAATAAATGGGGCTCAGAGCCTCAGAATACTGAAATCTGTATTTTTTGTCATCTTTTTTTCCTTCTAATTTGTTATTATTTGGTGCAGGCACGAAACATACTACCAATAGAAATACATTGCTTCTAAAAATCGTTCGGTGTCAGAATACTGAAATCTGTTTTTCCTTCTAATTTGTTATTATTACATTGCTTTTAAAAATCGTTCTGGGTGACACGAAAAAAATGGCGAAATCGTGTTGGTGAACACGAATCAATAGATTAATTTCGTGACTATACCACGAAATGCCGTGAGACTGTGTTGCTCCCTCAGTGTGTAGGTGCTATTGATGGGTCACACACACCCATCTTGGCACCACAGGAATACCACTGTGACTATTTCAACCGTAAAGGCTGGCACTCCATCATCCTTCAAGGAGTTGTAGATGGAAAGGGACATTTCTGGAATGTGTTTGCAGGAATGCCTGGGAGCTTGCATGATGCTCGGGTTTTGAGACTGTCCACATTTTGGGAGTTGGCCAGTCGTGGCAACTACTTTCCAGCTTGCACCAGGAACATTGGTGGGGTGAATGCTGGCTATTACATCCTGGGAGACAATGCCTATCCCTTGCAAAACTGGCTCTTAAAACCCTTCCCTGACACTGGACGGCTAACAGAAGAACATGTGACATACAACAAGAAGATTTGCAGAGCACGGGTAGTGGTAGAAAACGCTTTTGGTAGACTGAAGGGAAGGTGGCGTTGCCTCATGAAAAGAAATGACTGTGATGTGAAACTTGTGAAATCAATGGTGCTGACATGCTGTGCTCTGCATAACCTCTGCGAGAGTCATGGAGAAACCTATGATGATGGGTGGGATGCACCAGCAGCAGCAGAGCCAGGGGTAGCAGTGGCACAAGGTGCAGAGGAGGAGGGCAGGGACATACGAGAGGGTCTGATGCGCTACCTGAATACCTAAATATTCATTGTATGGTATTGAACATAAATAAATCTTTTTTTTTTCACATACATGTGTTTGTCAAATTATTTAAACCCAAAACATGTTATCAGAATTGACTATTTAGTAAATATTTGAATTTCAAGCACCAGTACTTACTGCCCCATAATAATAATAATCTAAAAAATTAAGCAAATATCAAAGCAAACTATAAACATAAATACAAAAGTGTAAAACACAGCAGAACTATATTCAGCCTCAAGGTTCAAGGTTTTGTATTGTGTCATACGAACATAGCAACAGTGTAGTTATGACAATGACAATCTTAGGTCACAGGCTCCTCCAACAGTGCAACACAATAACCCAGATAAACAGAAATATAGTGCAAGTAAATATTAAGCGCTGTGCACCGCTCTCTTTGTATAGGCGTTTTCTTTTGTTCTCTTCTCTTTTAAATATATAAGCAATGTGTTTGAGTCTAGCACAACGAGGGTATTACAATTGAGCAATTTTTACTACATGTATTATTTATTTATCATGTATTCTTAATACCATTACAAAATATGTAATGTTCTGTTTTAGAGGAGGACCTCAAGCTAGCAAACTCAATTTCAAACAGTATGCAGAGTTGTCCTGCTAAAGACTTCAAATGTATTATTTAACCAAGTATTTATTCTCTTATTTGCTTTAATTGCAACAGATAAAGGTTTCACTGCACAGTGCTTTGTGGACGATGATGGTGTTTATGATATTTCTGACTGCAGAGGGATGCCTAGATGATGCCATCTTTCTGTGTGATCGCTGTTGGGTGCAATTATTTATCAACAAGCAATAAGATAAGTCAAAGAAGTACTTTATTTAACACAATTTGGGAAGTGTTTTCTTGCAGCAGCATAAAAAGACATGGCATTGATTGTAAAAATAAACATATTTTTTTAAAGATAAAAAATAAACAAGAAAGTACAAATGTAAATAAACAATATCATCTCAGCCAGAGGTTATTTGTTGGATCACAGAGGCGGAGGAGACGGGGCTCGTTGGCTGCCCGTTCCCACTAGCACCTGGTAGTGATGTGACGTTCGCGAACGATCCGATTCTTTTGAACGGCTCTTTGGTACGAACGAAGGGAACCGAGTCGTACTTGGTGAGAGCCGTTCTTTTTATCGTTGGTTCGCTGCCTGCTATAAATCCACTCGCCTTTACGGGAACTTGCTTTCCTGAATGTAAATGTTCCGTAGATGATGATGGCATAACGCATGCTGCTTGAGTAGTAGTTTGGCTGACAGAGATGCAAGTTATACATTTTCTGTGAGTAAAAGAAGATTTCTGGCAATACAGTCAATCATTATCCTGGTGATTATTTTGCAGATAAATCTATTAACCCCGCGCCCTTAAAAAAAACTCTTTTGAACGGCTCTCGGAAAGGAACGGAGCCATAAGATCCGGCTCCCTTCAAAGAGCCGTAATTCCCATCACTAGCACCTGGCAAAGAGTGCGCAGGAAGGATACATTAAAGCTCTCTGCGTGAGCGATCTCCTCCCTTCTCAAGGCTGCTTCCAACAGCCTCGCCTCCACCAAGGTCTGGTTCATGTGCTGAGCCTGCAGGGCCCGGTCTTCCTTTTGCTGGGCCCGGTCTTCCCTCTGCTGGGCCAGGTTCTGCTCCTGGTGTTCCTTCTGCTGGGCCAGTTGCCGTTCCAGCAGGGCCAGATCCTCTCCTCCTCGGTTCCTCTTGCCTGGGTGACAAGATAATTATATAAATAATAATTAGCAATAAGAATGAAAAAACACAGGACAGGTACAGGTCACACAAGGATATAAGAATAAAATGTATAAACAGAACAACAGTAAGGATGAATTAAAGAAAGTTCTGGCCCTAGATACTAGCTGCTTACTAGCTAGTTACTTTACTTGTAACAGAGCATTCCCACACAGTGGTACAGCTTATTTTACTTACTGACGATGGATGGTCTAAAGTTTTTTTTAAAAGTCACAATTCTAGCCTATTTCTTACCTAGAACCACACGCAGCGGTGTCGAGCTGGCACTCGGCGTTGGTGTCTGTGCTCGTGTTGGTGTCTGTGTCTGTGGTCGAGCTGGAGTTTGTGCTGTTGATATGGAGGATGTCGATGCAGAGGACGTTGTTGGGAACGGTTCCTCCTCGCTAGTCCCAATGTAATCATCTAGAACAGAAACATGACTTGTTAATTCCACAAACTACTGCAGCACAATACTATAAATAGCAACAACAACTATAGAAAAGACAAACTGAACGTAAACAATGGCATATATGGTGTTAGCAAACAATAGCTCTAGCTAATGCTATCTGCCTTAGCTAGCTAGCTAGCCTTCGGGGCTCCATAAAAGCATGGGTTGTCGAACATAAATGTAAGGATAAAATAGACTTATTTGTTAGAAGTGAGCTTTAGAACAGATAGGGACACAAAGCTTTACAATACAGACATTGCAGCACATCGTTTCACGTCTTTGTACAGCCTTTCTCAGCATTAAAGTGCAATGTGTTGGCGAACCTTTGTTTCCTCCTGACCAGCTCATACTGACAGTATACCTTAAAGGTATACTAAATTCAATTCAATAGCTTTATTAGCATGACCTCAGTTACATATAGTATTGCCAAAGCTCTGTATAGTTGCAACATCTATACAAAATATATATATATACAATAACAGGGATGCAAACTTGTCACCTTTCGGCGAAATTCGCCGTTTTGAATCCAAAATAGGTAGTTTGTGTGATTCATGTAGATCTGCAATAAAAATATTTTTGGGGTATGGGGGGGGTCTGGGACCTGGAGTAATCTGCGGCCACGAGCTGTTATGTGCCATCATGACACGCATGGTGTTCTTTTTTTATATATTATAATGAAGCGTGAGCTGTGTGCTCGAGTCTTCCTGCCTGTCGGCTCTGCTCATGGATGTATAATAAGGCTCTGCTGCTCTGCGATGATGGTCTAGCTTCAGCAGCTACATTACCTACGGGTGCGTTCGTTAATATTAACTGTGCGGTCCGGAGTCACTGTGGCACAGACTGGACCGCTGGTGAACAGCTGTTAGAACGGGCCGTTCAGGTGTTCAGATCAGAGCTCCTTGTCGGAGCGGCAGAGTGTGATGTGCACTGAAAAGTGTTCCTGTCGCAATATTATCGTTGAGCTAGCTAACTAGCATACATTGTCACTATCTGCTAACGTTAGCTTTAGCCTTCGTTTTCAAATAGTTTTTTTCATAGGCTATAAACGGAGGTGGTATAAGTATATATCTTGTACTTGAGTAAAAGTAGAAGCACTCAGATCTTGTACTAGAGTAAAAGTAGAAGTACTCAGATCTTGTACTAGAGTAAAAGTAGAAGTACTCAGGTCTTGTTCGTAAAAGTAGAAGTACTCAGATCTTGTACTTGAGTAAAAGTAGAAGTACTCAGGTCTTGTACTTGAGTAAAAGTAGAAGTACTCAGGTCTTGTACTTGAGTAAAAGTAGAAGTACTCAGGTCTTGTACTTGAGTAAAAGTAGAAGTACTCAGGTCTTGTACTTGAGTAAAAGTAGAAGTCCTGCATTCAAAATGTTCCTCAAGTAAAAGTAGAAAAGTATTCTCATCAAAATATAGTTAAAGTAGCGACAGTAAAAGTAGTCGTTGTGCAGATTGGTCCATTTCAGAATAATATATATGATATGTTTTATAATGATTGATCATTAAAGTGTTCTCAAAGCTGGTAAAGGTGCAGCTAGTTTGAATGACTTTGTATACTGCAGGGTAGCTTGTGAATTTACTCCAGGTGGAACTAAAGTCCGATTTAACACTTGATTATATTTCACATCATTCATCCACATCTGTAAAGTAACTAAAGCTATTAAATACATGTAGTGGAGTAGAAGTACACCATTTACCTCTGAACTGTAGTGGAGTAGAAGAACAAAGTAGCAACACATTGAAATACTTAAATAAAGTACAAGTATCTCAAAATTGTACCCAAGTATAGTACTTGTTGAGTTTATGAACTTAGTTACTTTACACCACTGGCTATACAGATAGAAAGACTAAGCCTTGCACAGAGGCATGAAAATACATTTTCAAAATGCTCAACAGTGCTGCCAAAATTATAAACTGACTGCTACACAATTCAAATAAATGCTTTTATATATTTCTATTAGATGTGACTCTTTGGCGTTTCTGTTATTAACTGCTTTAGTTGTTCTGACTGCTAAAATCCTCTGTTATTCCTCATTTTAAAGCCGATATTCCGTGGGGTCGGGGGGCTCGGATCCTTGTCACCTTTTTCACGGACCGTCTCCACAGCAGCGTTAAAAAAATCTTGGAGGTGGGCGTATCTGAGGCTTGGGGATTTTTTTGCGATCAATCAATCACATGAATCTCCCACCCGCGACATACGAAGCCAAAAAGCCCGAAGTAAACTGGATATAAACTCCCCAAAACAGGCGAAAACATACCACTGTCTCTGCCACCTCCCTCCATGCCTGGCTCCTCCGGTTTATATCCCGGTAGGTCTGGTCATAAAGCACCGGGTGATTGATTCGCTACCGCTAATTTCTCCTCCATTTTTTGGAATATGAGGAAATGACCTGTCTCTCCCAGCATACACGCCGTTTGATTGGCTAGAGCTTGAACTGCCAGATTTGCGTACACGGGATTTGATTGGCTGACGCTTCCTCCTCAGCTTCAAAAGTTGAACATTGTTCAACTTTGGATCTTGAAAATCCTGAGAATCTCCGCTCGCCTGCCCACAATGCATTTCGGCGAAAGCGAAAAAAAGTGACGTCACCCCATTCAAAGTGAATGGGCAGAAGCGTTTCAAGATTTTTTAACGCTGCCGTGGAGACGGCCCGTCATACCTGATGAGTTTGCATCCCTGAATATATATATATATATATATATATATATATATATACTCCCCCTTGTGGCCCAAGGGGGACACAACTCTTGTCTTCAGATGTATGCTTGAGTGTAGCAAAATGTAGCACATCAACTAAACATCATAAAACAATACATATTTTGTAAACGGGACATTATAATCTCCGCACATTAACTCTATATTTGCCTCTGCCATGGTGCCAAAATGAAATGAAATAAACAATATATATTCTCTGAACTTCTATGTATACTGCATCCCTCCAAATCAAATCAACCATAAACAAATACATAAAGTCGTGTTCACTGCAGCGATCTATTTCACACACAAAACTATATGAAAACTTGGTGATATACAGTGGCGTTTTCTCCTGGAGACCAAGGGAAGACAGGCTTCTCCTGTTTTTTCAGCCTTTGTTATCATTTTGATAATTAAAAATATATATTCTTGTCTGTGGTTGTTTTTGCATTCAGGGCATACAAGAGGTGTAACATTATTTTAATACCAAAACTATATTGAAATAGAGTCTAGCTTGAACAGCAACGTAGCTGTAACATTACTGGGTTATTTGGTGATAACTACCAAAGTAAAGTAACTTCAGACGCAGACGTCACGTAGCTTCTCAGACGAGAGGGGTGGCGACGAGAGTGTCACGTTACTTCTCTCGCGGCATAGTTCACGGCATGGTAGGCGACGATCGACATGATTGTCTGCTCAGTGAGTTCGTTCATTGGCACAAATCACACCTCATAGTGTTCGTTCATTGGCACAAATCACACCTCATATGTGTCCGGCATCACGTCTTCCTGGTCTCCAGCCTGCTCTCCGTCGCCTTGGGTGAGTTCAACTCAGGCCGGAGAGCTCAGTGCAACTTTAGAAAGAGTTTTAACCAGTGGCGGCTGGTGGTCTTTTATTTTGGTGGGGCTCTTGACGTACCGGAAGTGACCTGCCGGAAGTGACCTACCGGGGGGGTCCGGGGGGTTTACCCCCCCGGAAAAAAAATTCGAGAAATGACCCCTTAAATTATGACTTCTGGTGATGTTAGAGGGGTGGGGAAAGGAGAAATCGAGGCTTAAAAATATGAGAAGACTGATCAATACCTCCATAATCTTCAGTGTGGAAAATATTATTTATCAACCTGAACATCTAATACTTTACCAGGAATTTGTATTCTCAGAACTGGTCCGCATTTTTCTTTCTTAAAACTGTTCATGTTTTATGAACCAACACCTCCACCAAGTGGCTTTACAGTGAACTGCATGTGGGATATAAAATTAATAGCATATTTTCAGTAGCATTAATTATAAATATTTAAGTGGTTCAATACAAGTCACTACAGCATTTCAAACTGAACTGTGAATAAATGCAATTTAAAAAAAATAACCACAGCACAAAATGTCATAAATTGTGTTTTTTCTTTGTTTCTCTGAGGATTATTTACAAACAGGTTTATTTACATATAGCAATAACTCAGAAATGAAAAAGCTACATCGTCTAACACGAACAACCAGTTAGCATAATGATAATATATGTGTTATGTACAATGTAACTGGCAAGGCTAGAGCAAGAAAGAACATAAAGTTTGCAAAAGGTTTAAATAACTTCAAGTATCTGTCTTCAGATTACGTGGAGGTTTTAGTCCGATGGGAAGCAGATTTTAAGCGACACCGAAGATAAACCAAAGATGTGGTGGAGCTGCAAACCGTGTAGTGTTGCTGGGACAGGAGCTATAACCGTTGGAAAATACATCACAGACAATGCAACAAACGTGGAGACAGAACAATCACTTCTGTGATAAATGCCCACTTATTAATAAACTTCTAACAACCATGGGAAACCTACTCTCTACATATAAAGTGATATCCAGCTTATTGGCCTATAGCACCTTTTTTACTGCTTTGAATAACAAAATGTGCAACAGGCAGAAAAAAGACAAAAGGAAACAAGAAACAACTGTTCCTCTGGGGAAAATGAGTCGAACGCAACAGGTTTCCAAACAGTACTCATGTTCCTGGACTTTGTGGTTGAACAAAACATCTTAGGTATCCAAAAGTAACTTCACAACATTCTGCATTAATTATGCATTAACATTAATTGTCTCTCTAATGAAACGCATTTTTTTAAGGGTCGGCCATCTGTGTTTGCTGCGAGAGCTTGTGTGTGTGTGTGTGTGTGTGTGTGTGTGTGTGTGTGTGTGTCTATTTGTAGAGGAATTTTGCCCTTCTCTCCTTCTGAGTGGCAAACCTCTCAATGACTCTGGTGTTGAAGTCAGGAATGCTCCTAATGAGTTTTTTCTCAATTGACAGCATAGCCAGAGCATTCAGGCGATCCTGTGTCATGCTGTTCCTCAAGAAAGTCTTTATCCTTTTCAGAGTGGAAAAGCACCTCTCTGCCTCAGCCGTAGCCATGGGTGTGGTTACAAGAACCTTCAGAAGACTGACAGTCTCTGTAAATGTCTCCTGCAGATTATTGTCAAGGAAGAACTGGAGCAGAGTAACAGCACCACTGCAAGCCCTGAACTGGTCATTGTCATAGACGAGGGACAGTTCCGTCTTGAGCTTTGCCTTGTCCAGTAGAGGGTAGGCCTCCACAGTTGTTTCCAGCGCTGCTTCAGGGAATGTTCGGCTGTGCTGCTGGAACAGGTCTCCTTGCAGGAGGGTGGAGCTGATGAGGTGTTTGGTGAAGGAAAATCTCTCCTTTGCGTGACTCAGTATGGTATCACATACCTATGAAATAATGCACAATGAAAAAATCAAGACATAATAAATAACAGAATCACCTTTTCACATCTATCAGTCATAATGTCATTAGTGTCCCCTATAAGATGTGTAACAAACAAAGAGCTTTCTTGTGAATGGAACCTATCAGAATAACAGGACATCTATCTGAGCATCAACAGAACAATATTACTGTTTAAAATTAAGTCACTACAATATATACATTTAATGACTATGTTTACACTTCATTCATTTATTGTTGGGCCCTTTCTGTCCACTGTGGTTGCTTCTGGAAGCCTAAACCTTTTCTGATCTGTCTTGATCCCCTTTGAAATGTAGAGACTGTGGGACACTTTTTGCAGTTTAGGCCTTGTTAAGTGTATACAATTCAGAATGTAATAAGCAATAGGCCTTTCCATGTAGATATTTTAACTAGCCTACCTATTTATTTAATTTACAGAAAATGGGCTTTCTTGTGAAATGTATCATTATTGTGATATGAAATGACCTATATTATGAAAGGAGCTTTTAGTCATAGAACACGTTCCTATTACTGCTTACCTCTCTAGCCAACAGCTGTTGCTCTTCATGTCCAAGTCCCCTCCGTTTCTTTGTGGGCAGCTGCTGAGATCCACTGCTTTCACCAGAAGGAATGGAGTCCCTGATCCAAACCACAAGTAACCATGTACAATTACTCATTGTGGCAAGAATTGACAAATTAACTTGACTATTTGAAATAGTAGTCAGAGATACACCTTATAAACGTTATATAATATATACATTTCCAGTAAGCCTGTTTAAGATATTTAAACAAGTATGTGTGAGTTGGTCTATTGTGTTCAGCTAAATCACATTTAGGTTTCACAGATTTCCTATAATAAGCACATCTCAGCCATTGTAAATAATGATTTACCTGATTGTTTGTATGCTGCTGGTGAACCTCTTGATGAGTCCTGTGATGTAGACAGAGTCGATGTTCCTCTTCTGCAGTTGGCTAAACAGCATGTCTACATGTGGCATGATCTTGTGGAACAATGTCAGGAAAAAGCAAAAAACTTCATCTTCCATCATTCGCACAAAGCCCCCGGCTTCTCTCACTGTTATGGGATCAAAGTCACCTGAGTCTCTGATCGTCTGGAAACACCTCAGGATGTTCTCCTTGTGCTCATATACAGTGTTAACAGCACGACTGTGAAAGTTCCATCTTGTTGTGGAAGTGCCAGGAAGTCTGTGTGCCACCACTTGATCCAGGATCGCAGTTCGCTTGAATGACCTGGAGAAAAATGCAGCAAATCCACCAAGGTCTGAAAAAAATGTTCTTATCTTGGGGATGTGGGATGTTGCCTGCTGCATAATTAGGTTCAGCTGATGCGCATAGCAGTGGATGTAGTGCGCACTACTGTACACATCCTTCACTTTCCGCTGAACTCCACCTTTAGCTCCCCTCATCACCGCTGCACCGTCATAGGCTTGGGCGATTAGTTTGCCCTGTTGTCCATCGGGGAGGATAGTGCCCAGCCTCTCCATCAGCGCGGTGGCAACTGTGTCAGCATTCGCATTCTGAAGAGGAATGAACTCAAAAAAACGCTCCTGGACGTTGTTATGCGGGTCGATGTAGCGTAGCACAAGCACTAACTGGCAGTGGGTGGAAATGTCAGTTGTCTCATCCGCCTGAATAGCTAAATAACTGGCATTTTTTACTTCCTCCAGAATGTAGTCTTTACAAACTGATAACATGCAGTCCAAAAGTTCATTTTGCACCGTCTTTGAGGTGCCTTTGAAAACCGTAGCCGTTTTAAGGTGATCCTCCAACACGCTATCTAACGAGGCCAGTAGATTAACTAAACCCAGAAAAACGCCGGGGTTGTCGGATGTGTCAGCCTCGTCGTGGCCACGCAAAGCCAGGTCAAAGCCCCCACAAAATTTCACACAATCAATTATTTTAGACAAGACGTGCCTATTCTTGTCCACTTCTTCATTGTGCTTTTTCACCGAGATCTTGTACCCTTGATCTAGCTGTGCGGCTATGTTAGCTTTGCCTAGCATGGCTAGCTTAAAGGTGTTTGTCATGTGTGCCTTAGTGCACTCGTGCTTTTTAATTTTGTTGGACAAATGCTTCATATCGTTTACTCCTATCACAGTCCACGGGCACATTGTATCTGTCCCCGGCTGTTTGAAGAGCAAGCATGGGAAACAAAAGACAGCATTTACCTGTTTGCATCCAGCTAGCCAAGCCTTTCTTGTGTACCAGCTACTTGTGAAGCCTCGTGTATAAATTTTGTCTTTTTCACGAGATTGCTGCGATATATTCAAATCGGGTTGATCCGGTCCAAGGTCTTTAAGCAACAATTTATCTGCCAAACTTCTCCTTTCGAAAGGATTGGAGATTAGCTCTTGAACAGAATTAGGCGAGGACCGAGGTCCGGAGACTCCACCTGCACACGAAGCCATCCTCATCAACTACTGCGTCAACCGGATACGAGTCACTGTCCAAACTACTCCCAGACTGCACTGGGCGCTGACATTGGCGCCCGGTGACCGTCATCTTTGACGACGCTGATTGGCTGAAATTATATTTTCGCGGCATAGTTTACACGTTACAGATAGCAACAGTCAGCTGCTGGTGGCTGCTGCTGCACTGGTTGAAGGCTCCTCTCTTAGCGCCCAGACGAGAGAAGGTGCATGGGCAAGGCCAGGCAGGAAACATGTGACTTATCAGTAACTTTAGACATCGTAACACAATTTTAAACGAGATTTTATTGTAGATTATACATTTTACTGATACCAATTATATAATATTTACCTTGTTCATTAAAAATAAAAATAAAAACATATATTTTTTTAAACATATTTTTTTTTTAATTTTAATTTTAATTATTATTATTATTATTTTTTTTCAATATGGGAAGAGGTGGGGCGGCGCCCCTAGCGCCCCTATGGACCGGCCGCCACTGGTTTTAACTGAATTATAAAACTGCTCTTTCAACGTTTTAAAACTGGCTTACACACTTTAGCGGTGTCTTGTTTTATGCTCATTTTAACTCGTTGTTTAGCTGACTTCGGTTGCTTGTTGTATGTCTTATCGTTGGTTTTCTTGGTATTTAATTTCAGTTTCTTTGTTACTAATCGTGATGGGTATTAAGCGCAGTTAAACTAAATGAACGGTATATTTGTTTTATTTCCAATAAGAAACATACTCAATTTCATTGTAATTAAGTAGCCTACATGCACTCAATTACTGTACTAAAAAGTAAGTTATTATAGGTTAAAGGAGGTGGGGTAGGTAAGTTTGAGAAACCGGCTCGAGATCGCTAGAATTTGAAAATACACGACCGGAGAAAATCTGCCACTTCCTTATAGAGCCCCTCCTCCAACACACACGAACGCGCACATGACCAATGAGGTCACGAGATAAGTTTGTGCACAGATGGAAGGCTGACAGGCAGGTAGGCCATCCAGTTATTTTAGCCGGGCCGGCTAAAATGATTGGTCGTGCTTTTTACAGTATTACGGCTTCCACAGATGACATTTTTAAGATTCTTAAGATATTCATTGCTATCGGGATGTTAAGAGCATTCCGTGGAATATAACAAAAAGTGTATCTCGAGCCGGTTTCTCAAACTTACCTACCCTACCTTTAAGTTAGCCAGTAGTAAAACAAAAGTAATTAAAACTGCGGTCACAGGAGTGTGCGCAGTGATGAGCGGGCCCTCGCGTCCGTGCGCCTGTCGGGGAGGGCGGCCAGTCCTCCCGGCGTCAAGCAGACGTGCGCGAGTCCTGGGAAATGAGCCGTTTGTCATTTCTCTCATTTTCGCGTCCCAGGGTCCTTCTCAGGTCGATTAAATGGAATCCTTGCGTCCCTCACTTGCGTCGTTTCCCTGCGTTTAGTCCCTTCCACCAGGGAAGCATGGAGAGACGCAAGGAAACCACAAGAAGCAGGGAAATGAGTTTTAACTTTTAAGAGCAATGGAACGTCCTTTCCTCTGGAGCGCCACGTGAAGCGACGTCCGTTTGTGATGACGCCGCACAGCTGTTCGTCTGACAGCAGCCAGCTCTGTCCCCGTTATTTTCACAAACACCCCCGCCTCTGTTAGTACACATTAGGCTTGTTTGAGACAAGCGAGACCTGCGCAGACCTGCGCAATTGAGATCAACGTCTTGCTAGTGCGTTGCATGATGGTTAGTCATTTTGTCCGACTTGCTCTGGAGGCTCGCCTACATGAGACGTTGAAATCTCGCGGGACAAAGACGCCCGCAGACTTGAGAGCGAGGCGCGGCGAGGCGGCGCAGTTTCTCTCCACGGGCTGCGGAAGCGAAATGCTTGATGGGAAACGACCAAGCCCCCAGGAAGTGCGCCGGACTATGATGAAAATATTCGTGCTGGCCAAACGGCGGTACTACACTTCCTTTTGGTTGCCAGGCCCGGAAACACTTTTTCCCATTGACTTACATGGGGAAAGAGTGGTCTGTAAATCGTTGGATAATTTTTTTTAAACTAAATAAACTACCCAGTATGAACACTTGTATAGCCCTTATTAAAAACATTCGTTCCTCAAGTTGTAAAAATGTGCTAATAACGTTATTCTGCAAGTTATTTCCCTCTGCATTATGAACGCGCATCTAACCCACGGGACCGCGCCGCCTGGCACGTTCATGTTACGTGTTCAGCACTACATGCGTTTATCTTTACCCATGGATGCACAATAAGAACGGACCCATATCGCCTTACTGCCAGCCCACGGAGCTGTAATAATGGATATATTGCACATGTTTGCTGTAATTCATCATTTGTAAAATATTATACTACATGGGCTGTATGATTAAATCTTGTACCGTAAATGTTGTATTAAATAAAGTTAATATTACCGACGTAGATTAACGTCCCTGTAGCTTCTTATTGCACTAAGAAGCTTATTGCACTGTGTGTGTATATATATATATATATATATATATATATATATATATATATATATATATATATATATATATATATATATATATATATATATAATATATTATACTATATATATATATATATATATATATATATATCATATATCTATATATATATATATATATATAGATATATGATATATATATATATATATATAGATATATGATATATATGACATGTGTTGTTGACCAGAGATGTAGTTCATTGAGCGTTTCACACAAACAAATGTGTTACTTCACAGTTTTACGACACATTTTTTTTTTTTTTTACTTGCAAAATTATCTTTTAAATTGACAAACATCATATGTGTAATTCATGGCACAATTCAAACGGGATCGAAAGATACGTTTTCTCTCCCCATTGACTTCAATGCATAATTTTTCCGAAATAAGGTCCCATTACCCGGAAGTAAGTGGGCGTGACTTCGCCACTCTATTATACATCCATGGAAACGACTTGCTGGTATCTCGAGCTGAGCGCTCATTGGTGGGTTTTACCCCGTGCTGGGGATGAAACTCTCCATTGGCTCGGCAAAAGTGTGTTGTTTTGTGTCAGTTTTACGTCGCCACTTCCATTCACATTATTCATCATTGTTCCACAATGTTTATCATCATTAAATTAATATCTATATATTTGTATACTATACTTGCACTGCTTACCGTTGTCATACTTTATATATCTTAGCATATTCATACAACACACTGTTCATACTGCTCATAGACTACTGTGTATAGTGTATTCATACCCCTCACTGTTTATTCATCATTCAATTCATTCTATATTTTATTCTGTAGATTGTGTACATTACTTTTCACTTTACTGCTTTATGCACTCCTGGTTAGAAGCTAAACTGCATTTCGTTGTCTCAGTACCTGTAATCTGTGCAATAACAATAAAGTTGAATCTAATCTTGAGCAGGAACAAATGTATTTACTTAGTACATATCTGACATTAACGATTAAACACATTTGTCCATTCTTTATCAATCAATCAATGTTTATTTATATAGCCCAATATCACAAATGTTACATTTGTCTCAGTGGACTTCACAGTTTGTACAGAATATCAGTATGACAATACGACACCCTCTGTCCTTACGTTTCACATCATACAAGGAAAAACTTCCAGAGAAAAACCCACAGTTTAAAGGGGAAATGGGAGAAACCTCAGGGAGAGCAACAGAGGAGGGATCCCTCTCCCAGGACGGACAGACGTGCAATAGATGCCGTGTGCATTTATAAATGCAAACCGAGTCAAGCCGACTCCGGAGGTGGCGGTATGCACCTTAAAGTTGTTTGAAATCCGCCAAAAAACCGAGAGAAGAAGAAGAAGAAGAAGAAGAAGAAGCCGACTCCGAGCTGTCCGACTTCAGGCGAGCTTTTTGAGACCTCCCCCGGCTGCGATCGGCTATTCTCGTCTACTTTCGAGGCAAGCCGCAGCTCGTCTCAAACAAGCCTATGTACTGACACAAACATTTGTATCATCTGTTGTAGACCCAAATAAATAAAATCAAATAAGAACTCATTCTCAAAAAAGATAAACGCCATTCTTAAAATGTATAAACGAACATTAGTTAGATTAATATTGATTAGAGTGCACAATAGAAATAAAATAATTCAGAGAAGAAAAAGAGATGTTATCTATCAAAACCCAGTTAGATTAACATTCATTGGATTGCACACTTTGTTTGTGTGGATATGTAGCAAATTAACATTTTAAATAGTACTTAATGACTGACTGAATGGAAATGACAATAAATGAAAATGTAAAACGAAAAAGCGATCATGAAAATGTTTCCAATAAATGAATAAAATAATTTTTGACCACTTTGTTGTTCAGATATATCACATATTTGTAACTGAATGATGCATTAATTGAAACAAAACACAGTATAAACTGAGGAGTGAGTCCCGCAGGGTCTCTCATGTCTTTGCTTACGGGAGGGGGGTCTTTAATGTCCCCAAATATGGGATCTGTAGCAATTTTTACTTGCCTTTCAAGGAATTCGACAATATCCTTGAAGGCAGCTCTTTGGTGGTGTTTTTCCTGGATGTCACATGCTACAGTTCTCCATAAATCCCTCAGCCTATATGGAAGTTTCTTTAAAATGGCTAGCATGTTTGCTGGAATGTTGAGCTCAAACATGTAGTTGACATCTTCCATCGCATTGCAACATCCTCTAAGGTAGACCGTGTATGCCTGTAGAGCCCTTGTGTCCTCAGCCCTTATTAATGACCATGAAAGAGCTCTTTCCATGTATGCTGTAGCAATTTTATGTTCATTGCCAAAGTTCTGTTGTAGTAACCATTTGGCCTTGCTGAATCCACTGTCTGAGGCCATATGTTGGCAACTCCGTACAAGGTCTCTGGGCAGTCCTGTTGTATATTGCTCCAGGTAGTAGAGGCAGTCTCTGGGGTTATTGTTTTTGCTTTCAATATTGAATTCGAAAGATCTCACAAATGTTTGGTACTGAAGTGGGTCACCATTAAACACTGGAATGTCTTTCTTGGGCATGGATGATAGACACTGTTGCTGGATTAATAAAGCGGTTATTTCATTTTGTTTTTCCATGACTGAAAATATATTGCACTTGTCACTGTTGCTTGTGGCAGTTACTGGATCTGGAGATGTTACACGTAGATGTTCATCTAGATTCCTGCATTGGGTGTTAGGGGAGCTGTATCAATGTTAGTGACAGCTCTGTCTGTGGTGGTTATGATTGGTTGTTTTAATGTTACAAACTGTATTTCCCTTTGTCCCGTTTCAAAATATGACTGCATGCCATTGGATGATATAGAACAATTAGCTGATCCCCTGGGGGCTGCTAACACTTTCATTTTTGCAATGGTGGCAGCAATGTTTCCTTCTAATTCCATTTGCTCCTTTTTCCTCCTCAATTCCTGCTTTTTCCTCCTCAATTCCTGCTCCTGTGCTTCCAGGACATGTTTGTCCTTTAGGAGTTTTTGGAGTACTTTCATGGCTGCCACTTCGGCCTCAGCTTTTATGTGTGCAGATGCGGTGCTGGAAACTCTTGATCTTGAGCTTTGCCTGCTTTTTGTGCTACCAATGTTTGATATGCTGTCACCAGGTTGTATATCATCTTGTGTGCATGATGTAGCCTTCATGTTTGACGGGGGAAAGAGAACGTCCTGCTGAGCCTCAGTGTGTTCAAATTGCTCCTTTACATTGGCAGGTGCCTCGTCTGGTAGAATGAGAGGAATATCTGTGTTTGCAGCGATTGGTTCATTGGCAGTCACATGACCTGTTTGCAGAAAGGGCCTCCTCCCAGTTTCCAAGAGCCATTGTTGTACATCCTCCATAACATAATTGTTATGTTTTGTTATTTGTTGAAACCAGTTATTTTGTATTTCCAGGTCGTCTTCGGAAAGCAACATAATAACTGATTCATGTGCTGTTTTTGCATTTTCATATTGATGAATTCATTTGTCCAGTTTGAGTTTAACATCCTTTGCATTTTCATCATTTTTCATTAGATGTTTGATTTCCTGTGTACGTCCTTTAATCTTCTGCACGTTTGACTGACATTCTTTTTGCAGTTGTTCGATTTTGCAAGCCAAGGCTTTACTAGTAAGCTTGACAGTCCTTTTTTCCATTCCATCGTTTGTGTCACTCATATTTGATGCTGTTGAATTATGAAATGTAATATATGAATTCTGTTTATTTAGTACTCTTATACTAATCACTTCCTGTATTCCCGTGATAAAAGGGACATGCGCAATAAAACGTGTCACTTCCGATTGAAGCACAGCTGATGGTATACGTGTGTATTTATTCCTCTGTCACGTTAAACTATGTTCACGGTATTCCTGCTCTAAGATCATGGCATCGCTAACAGGTTATGGGCCCAGGAGGGACCATGGAAGCCGGTGGAACCGTTTGTGTTTCGACGGAGATGAGAAGAACTACGAGTTATGGGAGACAAAGTTTTTGGGTCACCTGCGACTGCTAGGATTGAAGGCTGCCATCCTAGAGGAGCCAGGTGTAGAGGATGAGGCTGATGATGAGAAAAACGAAGAAGCCTATGCGGAATTGATCCAGGTACTGGACGATAAAAGCCTTTCACTGATCATGAGAGAAGCAGCGGACAACGGAAGAAAAGCGTTACAAATACTGAGGGACCACTACGCTGGGAAAGGGAAACCACGGGTGATCAGCCTCTACACTGAACTAACGTCGCTGCAGAAAGCCGCTAATGAGAGCGTCACTGACTATATTATTCGTGCCGAAACGGCAATTACAGCACTGAGAAATGCTGAAGAGACTCTTAGCGACGGGCTGCTGATAGCCATGATTTTAAAGGGGACTGCCAATCTGTTTTAGGGCCGTTTGCCATCCACATTACACAAGGGGATGAGAAGCTAACTTTTGGTGAGTTCAAAACAAAGTTGAGGAGCTATGAAAGCACAGAAAAATACAATGCCAACTTGAGTGAGGAATCTGATAATATTATGAAAGCGAGTGGCTGGGTGAAGTGGAGAGATGGCCCCAATATCACCTGCTACAACTGCGGTCAGAAAGGACACCGGGCTCGTGAGTGTCGAAGTGCGAGTAGCAGCAACAGCAAAGACCAGAGACAGTGGTGCAGTTTTTGCAAAAATTCCACACATATGGATGCAAACTGCAGACGCAAAGAGAGAGACAATGCTAAACAAGCAACTGACGTTGAGGACCACTCATTTGTTTTTAAAGTACGTGACAGTCCAGTAACCGGAGTTACACATAAAGGGCTGATGGTCGACACCGGAGCAACGTCACACATAATAACGAACATCGACAAGTTTAAAAGGTTCGATGAGACTTTTCAACCGAAAGACCACTTTGTTGAATTGGCTGACGGGACAAGAACAAGTGGTGTCGCTTTGAAGAAAGGAGAGGCGGAGGTCTGCCTGCAAGACACGGAGGGACGACGAGTGACAGCGATGCTGAAGGACGCGCTCTATATACCGTCCTATCCACAAGACATTTTCTCTGTTAAAGCAGCGACAGCCAACGGAGCATCAGTGAACTTTCGTCAGGGTTGTAACCAGCTGATTCACCAGAGAGGTAAAATATTTGACATCAAGGAATATGATAGACTTTATTTTTTAAACACTGTGGACTGTGAAGCTGAGGACGATGCATGTTATGGATGTTATGACATTCAAACATGGCATGAAATACTTGGTCACTGTAACTATGATGATGTGTCACAACTGGAAAAAGTCACTGAGGGGATGAAAATTAAGGGTGGGATTGATAAATCTAACCTTAACTGTGAAGTGTGTACTCGAGGTAAATTTGCTCAGAGTAGGAACAGACAACCAGATGCAAGAGCTAAAGCAGCGCTCAATCTTGTGCACACTGATTTAGCAGGTCCCATTGAGCCAGAGGCTAAGGAGGGATTCAGATACACATTGGCTTTTACAGATGACTTTTCAGGGGCAGTATTTGTGTATTTCCTAAAAGCTAAAAGTGATACTTTCAAAGCCACAGAGAAATTCATTGCTGATGTCGCACCTTATGGTAAAATCAAATGTATAAGGTCTGATAATGGTACAGAATTCACCGGGACAAACTTTCAATCGCTCCTTAGACAACATGCAATACGACATGAAACTTCAGCACCTTACTCACCCCATCAAAATGGGACAGCTGAGAGAAACTGGAGAACACTTTTTGAAATGGCAAGATGCATGCTTCTTGAGAGCAATTTACCAAAGAAGCTATGGACATATGCCGTCATGACTGCAGCTGTAATACGTAACAGATGTTACAACAGACGTGTAGGACAGACACCTTATTATATGCTGACAGGACGTAAGCCGAACCTCTCGAAAATGAATATATTTGGATCTGTATGCTATGCATACAAGCAGGAAAAGAAAAAGTTAGACTCGAGGTGTGAGAAGGGTATTTTTGTAGGGTATGATAAAAACAGCCCAGCATACCTAGTCTACAACCCAGACACTGGTAGTGTTCGAAAACACAGGCAAGTGAAGTTTGTCACAAAAAGTATAGTCGAGCGACATACAGACTGATTTTGAGGCAAGTGATGACGATTTTTATGAGAAAAGGTTTGTATCCATCAAGCCAGAAACCCAGGGGACTGACTCGTGTCCAAAAGAGACACAGGAGGCTCGAACTGAGACAGATGACACAAACTCTCAGACAGGAAAGGGAGCAGAAGGTCAAAATAGAAGCTATCCCCAAAGAGAAAGGAGGAGACCTCAGTATTTAGAGGACTATGAATGTAAAGTACAGTGTGACGACCAGAAGTATGTAAATATTGACTACTGCTACAGAGTAATGTGTAATGTACCAAACACCTTTAAAGAGGCCATGAATTCAGCAGAGTCAAAACTCTGGACTGATGCTATGCAGGAGGAAATGAATTCTCTTAAGGAAAATGACACATTCACATTGACCACACTACCAGAGGGCAAAAATGCAGTGGGGGGTAGATGGGTCTATACAATCAAAGAAAACACAGAAAAGACTGAGATATATAAAGCCAGATATGTTGCAAAGGGATATAGTCAAGTGGCAGGAATAGACTATAAGGAGACATTTTCCCCGACTGCAAACATGACATCAGTACGAAGCTTGATGCAATTGGCAGCTCAACATGACTTACACCTACATCAGATGGATGTTAAAACTGCGTATTTACACGCTCCAATTGATTGTGAGCTCTATGTACAGCAACCTGAAGGTTTTGAGGTCAAGTCAGACACAGATGAAAAGCTAGTCTGCAAGCTGAATAAATCACTGTATGGGTTAAAACAATCTGGAAGAAACTGGAATAAAATGTTGCATGATCATCTCTGTGAGAACGGTTTTGCACAAAACCCAGCTGATCACTGTGTCTACAGTAAAGGAATAGAAAATGAGAGGATCATTCTGATTATTTGGGTGGATGACTTAGTTATCGCAGCTAATGATATTCACACAATTAATACTGTGAAAGAAATGTTGAGCACAAAATTCAAAATGAAGGATCTTGGGAAACTTAAACATTTCCTAGGCATTGACTTTACTCAGGAAAAAGGAGAAATAAAGATGGGTCAAAAGAAATTCATTACAAAAATACTGGAAAAGTTTGGTATGAATGACTGTAAGCCAAGGTCCACCCCATGTGAACAGAAACACAACTTTGATGATGATGGTGAAGCTGTTGATGCAACACAATATCGTGAAGTGGTAGGCAGCTTAATATATTTAATGACATCTACACGGCCTGATCTAAGTTGGATAGTCCGTAAACTGTCACAGCATTTTTCAGAGCCAAAAGAACAACACTGGTTAACTGCTAAACATGTATTGAGGTACTTAAAGGGCACAATTAATCAGGAGCTATGTTTTAAACAACAAGATGAAAAACTGAAACTTGTTGCATACTGTGATGCGGATTGGGCAACAGACCAAAATGACAGACGGAGTATAACAGGGTACTGTTTTAGTCTAACTAGCAATGGGCCTGTTATTTCTTGGAGATCAAAGAAACAGCAAACAGTAGCTTTGTCGACATGTGAGGCAGAGTACATGGCACTGGCTGCCACAGCACAAGAGAGTTTGTATCTTGTGCAGCTAATAGAGAGCATGGATAGTGAGGGTCAATATACTCCTGTGAAAATCTTTGAAGATAACCAGGGTGCAATTGCTCTATCCAAGAACCCAGTATGTCGTCAACGATGTAAACATGTGGATGTCAAGTATCATTTTGTTCGAACTGTACTGAGTGATAACATGATAACCATTGACTATTGCCCTACAGCTGATATGGTTGCTGATATTTTCACTAAGCCTGCAACAAAGGTCAAAAGTGAGAAATTTGTAAAGTATTTGTTTGGAATGTAAATAACCCCAGAAGTTTCAAACACTGTGTTATTGTGCAGGTGTATAAGGTGTTTACATTTGAATTCATGTTGAGAAATTGTGCAGTATAAGAGTAAGTGGGGGTGTTGAATTATGAAATGTAATATATGAATTCTGTTTATTTAGTACTCTTATACTAATCACTTCCTGTATTCCCGTGATAAAAGGGACATGCGCAATAAAACGTGTCACTTCCGATTGAAGCACAGCTGATGGTATACGTGTGTATTTATTCCTCTGTCACGTTAAACTATGTTCACGGTATTCCTGCCCTAAGATCATGGCATCGCTAACAGATGCAATATGTGTGGTGCCTTAGCATTTAAAGTAACACGACAGTGTTCACTGGTATGAAACTTAAACCAGCGGGGCCCGCCCGCCACAGCAAAACAAACAATTCGAAAACTTCCGCCGCTCACGGCATAACAAGCACACACAACCGCCGCTAACGGCACAACAAGCGCACAACAAAAGCCAAAGTCCCCAATGGACAAACGGTCACGCTTCCCAAACTGTGTCCAGCAAAAATACACAAGAAAGGATATAATCGTGCCTACCGCTTTCAGCTTGTTGTGCGCTGCAGTCAATGAGTGTCCATCAGTGAGTCCTCGTGGCTACTCCAATCCATATCGATTTGGGAAAAACGGTCCGAAGGTTCCAAAGGTACAGAATGTTAAGTCCGTTATCCGAAGCGTCCAAGCGATCCGTAAGCTTAGGAAGCCGGCCGGTCCGTCCAGTTCAGTCTCTGATGCGAATCACCGTTTTTTCTGTTGACTTAATGTGGCGGCTCAATCCCCAGTTGCGTTTGAGTCGCCGAGAGGCTAAACTTGGCTATAAACTGTGACGCGTTTTCGAAGAGAAAGTCCATAGTGAAGCAAGATAGTTTTTGGGATATTTAATAAACAAAATCATAACATGGACAAAACGGTCAACAGAAAAAATGACAGCACAAGCTCACCCTCTGTCATCCGCACTCGACATGAAACAGGTGACTTAAATACACAAACCACACCCATGTGACAATTACCGGAAGTACTCAACAAACAAATAAAAGTGATGTAAACAAATAATAATACAAATAATGAACTTGGGCTAAGTAGCATTATGGCACCTACACCTTTTATATTACGCTGTAACAGGATCTAGTGATATCCAAGCAACAGAGCTTCATTTAGCATGAAAGAATTATTGCACTGTATATATATATATATATATGTATATATATATACACAGTGCAATAAGCTTCTTAGTGCAATAAGAAGCTACAGGGACGTTAATCTACGTCGGTAATATTAACTTTATTTAATACAACATTTACGGTACAAGATTTAATCATACAGCCCATGTAGTATAATATTTTACAAATGATGAATTACAGCAAACATGTGCAATATATCCATTATTACAGCTCCGTGGGCTGGCAGTAAGGCGATATGGGTCCGTTATTGTGCATCCATGGGTAAAGATAAACGCATGTAGTGCTGAACACGTAACATGAACGTGCCGGGCGGCGCGGTCCCGTGGGTTAGATGCGCGTTCATAATGCAGAGGGAAATAACTCACAGAATAACGTTATTAGCACATTTTTACAACTTGAGGAACGAATGTTTTTAATAAGGGCTATACAAGTGTTCATACTGGGTAGTTTATTTAGTTTAAAAAAAATTATCCAACGATTTACAGACCACTCTTTCCCCATGTAAGTCAATGGGAAAAAGTGTTTCCGGGCCTGGCAACCAAAAGGAAGTGTAGTACCGCCGTTTGGCCAGCACAAATATTTTCATCTGAGTCCGGCGCACTTCCTGGGGGCTTGGCTAGAAAGGGAAAAGCGCTGGTGTGAAAGCCGCATTAGTGGAGGAAAACAATTGTGACATCACTTACTCTGGGATTTGTAGTCTTTCTAGTTGCGTATTTTTCATAGTCTTAAATTTCAACAGTTTTACGACAAACTGTGACTTTTTTGACATGGAAATGATTTTTTAAGATTGACAAACATCATATGTGTAATTCATGGCACAATTCAAACGGGATCGAAAGATAAGTTTTCTCTCTCCATTGACTTCAATACATTATTTTTCCGAAATAAGGTCCCATGGGGCGGAAGTAGATGGGCGTGACTTCGCCACTCTATACAGCGGACTACAACATGGATGTTTAATAAGAACGAGGGACTACTGTAAACTCATCTAGAGACTCTGCACCGTGCTCTGATGCTGTTGTTGTATGCTTTATGAACGGGGACAACAGAGAAACATATTCTTCATGACCAAAGTTGGAATTGAAATAAAAAAGGAAAGTGAAACTTATGCTCGTCACCCTCTCCCTCCGGTCCTCATTAATACAAATGATCCCAATACGTATGATTGCATGAAAAGATCTTAAAATCAATACAAATGTATTTATTATAAACGTTAGTCCTTAACATCTATCACTGTGTATATCACCATTCAAACATCTTTTAAAAGTTGAACAAACCCCACACAGCTCAGTAAAGACTGTGAAATGTTGACTTTATTTGATCATTTCAGTAAAAACTAACGTTCATATTTCTCTTTTTGATTATAACACTGATGAACGTTCAAAACAAAGCACTTTGGCAACTTACCACATACGTTTTAAAATGCTTAATAAGCACCGTAACTTTCATGATATCATTTCTCGTTCATAATCGGTTGTTTCCGTGAACGGCCGACTGTTGTGTGACGGCAAATGCCGCGGCCGCAAGGCATTGTGGGGCAGCATTTTCTCCTCTCCTTTCGGTTAGGGAGGTCCAGTGGTTCCTAGGCTAAAGGAGGTTATAAAGGAAGTTTGAAACCTCCTTTCCTTTTAATTTAGAGAATTCGAACGGCACTTATCATGGCTGCCACTGAGGGACTTGAGCTGCCCGGATTATAACAGACAAAGACTCATTCTGAAAACTGCACTGGAACAACTCAACATCAAGGACATGGATTTCAAGTCAATATACGAAAGTAAATCAAGAAATGAAGCAAACAAGCTGATCTTCAAATTCCTCAAAAGCACTGGTCTGAGGACAAGGATTTAATATGAACATTTAATAAATCAACAGTAGGTGGCGATATATGCTCCAAGTGGAAGCGATTCGCCATTAAATAAAAGAAGAAGAAGAAGAAGAAGAAGAAGAAGAAGAAGAAGAAATGTCACATGTGCCAACCAACCTCTAAAGCACTGCTGAATTTGCATCCATCTAGTTGCTTTTAGGTAAATAATGTTTTAAGAAAAGCGTGAGGAAATTTATAAACGAGCAATAAGTCATGAATCGGTGTTGTTTTTTTTTAATGACCGTGGCTTATTTATAATGAATACGGTCCATTTGAAGCTCAGGACCTTTACACTTGTGTGTATTAAAGGCAAAGCTCTGTCTGCGGCTGTCACTCGCTGTGAGTTTACTCTCCACCGGACTTTCTTCCAGTTATTCCGCACAATGGCTACGAATCATAGTAACACCCCGGAGACGAGGCAGCTGCTGGGACCGAAGAAAGCCAAGCATTTGGGCAAACTGGGCGCTCACGGACCGTCCACCGTGTACCTGCAGGTGGTCGGGGCTGGGAGCAGAGACAACGCTGCCTCCCTGTATGTGTTCTCCGATTACAACAGGTACTGTACACACTAACATGTCAGCAGTTAGCCATGTTGTTATTTTGAAACCAGGGCTGTGTAAGCATCCTAAAACACATATCTGTAATTACAAAGTGGTCAGAGGTTGGAGAAGTACTAGAGTAGAAATACCAGAGTGTAGAAATACTCTGTTACAAGTTAAAGTCCTGCATTCGCCATGTTACTAAAATAAAAGTACAAAAGTATTAGCATCAAAATATACTTAAAGTACCGAAAGTAAAAGTACTCATTATGCAGATTGGTCCATTACAGAATAATATGATATGGTTTGAGTATAATGATTGATCATTAAAGTGTTATCAAAGCTGTTAAAGGGGCAGCTAGTTTGAATGACTTTGTATACTTCAGGGTAGCTTGTGAATTTACTCCAGGTGGAACTAAAGTCTGATTTAAGACTTGATTATATTTGACATCATTAATCCAAACAAAATAATACAAAAAGTTGTTTGGATTATTTGAAGCTAATGCACCTGCAGCATTCTTGCTGTTCTGAATTCTTAATCTCAAAGTGAGTGAATGTATAGTATCTTCGGATAAAAGATTTAGTAAAACAAAATGTAACATAATGATGTATAGGACCACATAATGCAAAATGACATTACATTACATATCAATTAATTGAAGCTTTTGTTCAAAGCGATTTACAATAAGTCAAAAAACCATGAAGAATCAAACTCCGAACAACAAGGAAAGTGAAGATATATTCACTTCAAGCAAGATCATATCATATTAATTGCTGGTGAATTAGTTACAAGACCTTTTTTTCCCAGAAATAATTTAATTGCTAAGGTACAGTCAAAATAGATGCGTTTCAGTTTGCGACGGAATATATGCAGAGTTTCTGCTGTCCTGATGTCAATGGCGAGCTCATTCCACCATTTAGGAGCCAGGATAGCAAACAGGCATGATTTTGAGGGGTACCTGGGTCCCACTCGCAGTGATGGAGTAGCAAGCCGATTGGCTGACGGCAAGCATAGTGCATGTGCTGGAGTACATGGTTTAACCAAGGCCTGGATGTAGGAAGAAGCTGTTCCCTTCACAGCTCTGTAGGCCAGCACCTGTGTCTTGAAGCGGATTCTTGCATCCACTCGCAGCCAGTGGAGGGAGCAAAGGAGTGGTCTAGTGTAGTTTAGAGTGCTTTACATGTAAAAAAAAAAAAAATGTGCAGATAAATATAGATATATCCATACACCGATTCCCTGATGGAATACTACTCTGATAGATAACCTTGATAACAGCAATCAATTAATCTTAGAAGCTCTGCCAGAGTGATATAAAGATGCATAACACGTGCAAACTGATGGAGTGCCCCCCCCCCCTCTCTCTACTGCAGATACCTGTTCAACTGTGGAGAAGGAACACAGAGACTGATGCAGGAACACAAGTAAGTAACACATTTTATACTGTCCATAGGTTAAACAGATGTTGTTTATCTAAATAAGTCTGATGGGTGAGGTCAAACATAGTAAATATTGTTGTGTTTTCCTCTGACAGACTGAAAGCTGCTCGACTGGACAACATCTTCCTCACCAGGATGAGCTGGGAGAATGTGGGGGGGTTATCAGGTCAGTACCAGCCCTCAGCCTTACAGAGCTTTAGAGTGACTTTTTTTTGTTCATCCATCTTGCATGTTACTTTACTCTGCCATACTATATCACCAAACATTCATAATCAATGATTATGTTTGTACTGCTTGATGTGTGGATAAGCAACTTGAAGAGCAACACACAATTGCAAAAGTTTGACCTTTTTATAGTAATATTCTTTAAAAAAGTATTTTGCGGTTTCAATTAATGCAAGCAAATTAATACTTCTAAATTGAATGCTTATTTTAATCACTTTAATCTTACATTTTAATTTATTCAGATATTATGTCTTGCATGTCCATTATAACATTGAACAAATATTTTCTTGAGTAATCGTGTGGTCTATTAAATGTGTCAGAAAATATTGAAAAGTGTGCATCCCAGTTACAATACATTATGGAACCGAGGAAAGCAGGGACATTAAATATTGGAAAAAAACGTGTTATATTTGCAGCGATTTAAACTTTTAACCCTTTATCAAAACAATTATTGTTTACAGTTGCACCTCTATAGTGTAAAGGATTTCCTATTCCTGTTTTGAGTGATGAAGACACATCAGAGACTGAACATTTTCATTAAATGTTTTTCTTTCCGCTGCAGGGCTGATATTAACTCTAAAGGACACAGGTGTGCCAGAGTGTGTTCTCTCTGGACCTCCACAGCTGGTGAGAAACTCAACCCTGCAGTATGTAGGGCTGAGAAATATGAATAAATCATATATCAAAAAATGTATGACCAAATACCTCAATATCCAAATTGTAACCATACTAATTCACACATTTTGATAAATAATCATGCATCTTCTTCGCTGCCTTTTTCCGTCACAGGAGAACTATGTGAAAGCCATCAAGTCGTTTTCTGGACCACTGGAGGACATCAAGCTGTGTATGTTACATATCCAAACTTATTAGCGTTATTTATTATCATGTGAGTCCTGTTTGATGTTGACTGTATTATACACTCCTAGCTGTGCGACCGTACACCGAAGAGATGTACACGGATGAAACGATGACAGTTTATCAAGTGCCAATATTTGGTGAGTCCTTCCTGATCCTTTTGATGTTCACTTACACTTCCTCTTAAGTGCTTTTGGGTTTGCAGCTAACCCGTTCCTGTCTTCACTCTGCAGCGCAGTTGAAGGGTGACGACAGATCGTTCTCCCCCAAATCAGGGAGGAGCAGCCCGTCCCACAGCCCTCCCTCCCCTAGGAGAGACGACTCCTACAGCAACAGCCGTGGAGACAGTCCAGGTGAGGCCAGGAGACTAAAACGCTAACATTAGCATGCGAAAGTATGGATGTTTTGCAGGTATATTGCTTAACGTTTACATTAGCCTATTAGCAGTGAACAAAAATACAGCTGAGGTTGATACCTAAGAAGGTTTTGGTTCTTAAATTGATGTACTGGACAGCATTTTACCCAATAATTGTACTACATAAGAGTCAGAGGATGGCCAGAGTTATTACGAATCATCATGAGGGGAGCATTGATGTGAGTTTCACATTTTCTAGCTGCTAACATGACTTGAAAAGATTCTAAATATGTCCACGTTTACGATTTTATTTGGTCTGATATCAGGCTAGTAAAGGGCTGCAACCAACGATTATTACATTATTGTCTTATTGTACTACTTCTAAACAACTTGACATTTAAAATAAACGTTAGCCTCTGCACTTTGCTTTGCTGTTTTGTTAGTCAATGTTTCAAATGCTGGAAAAGAGGCATCGTCATTTCCTGTAATTCATGATGTGAGCTATACAAGGTCCTATCATAGAAGACATGAGTCATAACATAAAGCCCACCAATGGATAACGAAAACTCATTGCCAACATCTTTGATAATCGATGAGTTGATGTTGCAGCCCTAGTATAATAGGAAGTCTCAAATCATTAATTGGGTGTTGATGGACGCTGTTGTCCCACAATGCAATGCAGGGTGGGAATAAATAAGCTGAATTCAGCTGGAATTAACTGATATTTCAGTGATATCAGTGATGTGTGACTTTTGTTTCTTCTAATGTCTTGTAGGTGAAAGACGAAAAGCTACTAGAGACACGTCTTTGGTTGTTTCCTACGTCTGCAAGGTAGGAAACTTCAGAAATGATGTGTGAAGTTCACAGCAGGGAAAGTTGTATCTGACTTTCTCCTTTCCATCCACAGCTTCATCCAAAGAAAGGAAACTTCTTAGTCGCTCAAGCCAGGGAGCTGGGTTTGCCTGTGTGAGTGGACTTTAAAAAAAATACAAAGTCAACAGAACAGATGATTGATCTGTTAATAAGGGTACTATGCAGACATATGGGTGCATTTTCACAGATTTGATTTATTTCAATATTAACAAAAGCTATAAATACAAAAAGCTTGAACTCAGTGGATAGCGATCCGATCTTACTTCTTAAACACTAATATTAATAATAATAATAACAACAACACATTTGTTAACAGCTGTATAGAAGTTTATCACGACGCACTTTTCCCCCTGATTTTATGGTTTTGTCAAACTGAACAATACTGAATATTGTTATTATTTACCATAGCACTTTATAGCCACATTTGTTTAATCATCCATTCATGTGACTACAAATTATAAATGTTGTATTCATCTGCCGACTCTTTTTACATTAATCAATTAACTGTTTGATGTAGGGCTGTGCGATTATGGCAAAAATCATAATCACGATTATTTTGGTCAATAATTGATATCACGATTATTAAAAACGATTATCCATTTACTTTGAAAACATCCATTTATTGAAAAATAAAATTGGAACAGTATGTTTTTAACAGTTGATTACCCTGAACTTAAAGTATAATTCAACTGAAAAACCAATAAAAAAAATATTTAAAAAAAAAATAATTACATTTTTTTTTTTTTTTTTAATAAAAATAATAATCATTTTATTTCGATTACGTTGTTTTCGTAATCGTTGCAGGCCAAAATCGTAATCGAGATTAAAATACGATTAATTGCACAGCCCTAGTTTGATGCATGAAATGTCAGAAATTGTCCAGTTACCTATTCAAAACCCTCAAATATTTAATTTCTGATCTTTTAAAACAGAAACAAGTTGTATAATTTAAAATCCTGAACAATAATTCTGTATTTCACAAAGTTTCTTTAAACTTTAAATAACTATTATGAAATCTTTTTTCCCCACAGTGGCACAAGAGTGATTGGTCCTCTCATAGCATCTTTGAAGTGCGGGAAAAGCGTCATGTACGAAGGCAAAGAGGTGCTGTATACAGATGCTCTGTCTGATATGAAATACAATGTTTTATCCTGTATCTATAAACTATTTCGGGTCACTTATTCCTCTCTGTTGTCTTTAGATCCGGCCGGAGCAGGTCTGCACTCCTGCTGACCCGGGACCGACCTTTATTATCGTAGAGTGTCCGTCTGAGGACTTCATCGAGGCGGTTTGCTCCAATCAGCAGCTGAGAAGGTTATAATCAGTCAAATTGATTTTGAAAACTCAGTAATGCTCGTTTCTTTATGTGAAATAAAAGTATTTAAATGTTGTCTCTAGATACCAGACAGGAGGGACAGAGGACTCTGCAGTGATGGTCGTCCACATGACTCCAGAATGTGTTTTGAAAACAGATCAATACAGGAAGTGGATGGAGAGGTTTGTGATGCCGCACTATAAAGCCAGACTCCATTAAGCTGTTGTGCTTTTTTTTAACATTCAGTTAAGGCGAGATAATAAAAACCCATTATGGTGCACTTTTACATTTTGACAGTTTCTGCTTCCATGACATGTTTTTATTTCAGACTAGTTGAATATCTAAACTATGTGTTTGTAGATTTCTACTAAATTCATTAAACGTTTGCATTAGCATATTAAACTCGTATTATTGTATTACAGGTTATGAACTGGGGACATTTCTTGAAGATATATAACTCCATTTACCTTTAGGGTCTTGCAAATTGTATGAATTTCACAATATATTTGAAGGCAATCTAAACTCTTAATATTTTAACTCTAATATGTCAGCAAATTTAACTAGAATGTTGAACCTGACTTTATCCAATGTTCACATTTCTGTTTGAGCTTGATTTAAGTATTTAAAATAACATTTTAAAAATATTGTTGTACAAAGAAAAGTGTCTGAATGTAAGTCATTAATTGGGGAAGTTCATGGAGATATCTATTAGTTAAAAGACCCCATTCACCTGAAGCCTCCCCCCCCCCCTTTAACAGTTTCCTGTGTTTCTGCAGATTCCCCTCCACCACTGAACATCTGATCCTTAATGAACACAATCGCACGGTCCACAACGTTAGAAGTCACAAAATCCAAGCCCAGCTGAACATGATCCACCCGGAGATCTTTCCAGAGCTCAAGACTTTCAAAACAAAGGTAACACAAAACAATACGCATTGTTTTATTACGCAGAAATTAGTGGGCATTTATCAAGATTCACTGTTTCCAGCTTCTCTAATATTTACATTAACTTATTTTCTGTGTTTTATACCTATATATTTTATAGACTAAATTGGACAAAAAAATAAGAATATACAAACATAAAGGATAAAAAATATATATTTGTAAATGTCTCCATGGAGTCTAATAACGGGGTAATTAATATGAATTAATTGTAACCCTAGTTCAATAAGCACAGACGGAGCCCTCTACTGGACTCTATGGGTACTACTCTCATCAATAATACGCAAGCGTTCACACACTGAAGTTGTATAAACGTAGCCGGCCAATCAGGGCGAGCCTACCTGAATGCGCGCGCAGGCACACAGTATATAAGGCGGCCACGCCTCCTGACTGTCATCCTACACCCTCTTCAGCGAGCATAGGAAAGACAGGGCCCCTAGGTAGAGGGCTCCGCCTGTGCTTATATAACTAGGGTTACAATACGTAACCCCCCGTTATATCTCACACAGGCTCCGCCCTCTACTGGACTCTATGGGTACAGTGGGTGGAGCCCCGATGGATAAACGCCCTGTCGTCTACAACACCGACCCATCACACTGCCCCTGACCGACCTTTGGTTAACAGCCACCGCACCCCAACTTCCTCTCATCCGGTTGTGACCGTGGAGAAGTCGGGACCGCAGCATACTTCGCTGGGTAGAGCCTAATTGGTCTGAATAAGCCCATAGCTCCACCCTGCAGGTGCCAGCGCAAGTGACTAACACTGCACACTACGTTTCCCAGGTCCCTAAGGAGCATGGGGAGAACTTAAGTGCACCATGTCCCCCACACTCACACACGCTTACCTCGTGTAGAGTGTGCATGGACGATAGTGGGGAAGGCTCTCCCCGCCATGGGGCTTACTGCGCACCATGTTTCCCTGGGTCCCTAAGGAGCATGGGAAAACATAAGTGCATTATGTCCAGGGGGGGGGTCAGATACCTACTGTCCTACAAGCCCCCCCCCCCCCCCCCCTCACCAGTCCTGTGTTGCCCCAGCAAGCACAGACGATGAATAGGAGCCAGACATGTCCAAAAGATAAAACCTTATGAAGGTGCCTGGCGTAGACCAAGACGCCACCATGCATATGTCCTCCACACTCACGCCGTTGAACAAGGCTGTTGATACAGCCATACCACGTGTAGAGTGTGCATGGACCCCAGTGGGGAAGGCTCTCCCCGCCTGTCCATAGGCATGTGAAATGCACTCGCAGAGCCATCCTGTCAGGCGTTTCTTGGGCAGAGCTTTACCGGCCACACCATCACCAAAGCACACAAACAGCTGTTCAGTGCGCCCAGTGGCGTTTTTATATGTACAAAAGTGGTGGGGCACAAAAAACGTAGATGTCTATATATAAGCTTCTGCAGTGACGTGCAGTGAGGTTCATGGCTGGTGAGGCACTGGCACTGACTCTTCAGGTTTACAAATATTATATTTTGACCTAAACCAAAATATAATATTATTTTCAAAAGCTTTTTTTGTCTGATGCTTCGATTAATTTTAAACAGACAGTTCAACAAAAGGATACCCAAAAAATGTAATTTTATCATTTAAATATTGAATTGTTCTCTCTTAGTAAGATCCCATTTTCAATCAAATTGCGGTCTTACCTTGACTTGAAGATGAAGTCCATTTGCCTATCCTTCTGGACAAAAATGTCTATAACTTTTTTGTAAAAGTCCTCCTTATGTTCTTGTAGTTTCAAAAGTCTATCATAAATCTAATCCATAGATTTATGATAAAAAAATTATAAAAGTAGGGTAGACATGTGGATGTTATCCGGCTGATCAAAACGTGCATTTATCTAACAGGTACGTTTCCCACAGATCTTATTTCCAGCTATTTTCTAAAATCCTCTGGAGAAATCTCATTGCTTTTTTGTCGAGGGAAGCCATGCGCAGCTTACTTCCTGGTTTTAGGACGCGTCACTGCAGCTCTCTCGTCTCCTCTTCACACACCACACTTTTCGCGGCACACGTACTTACAGCCAATCAGCTCTGAATGATTTGAGATGACGTATGGTGGGGATGGTAGCTCCATGCCCCTCTGGTCATTATTTTTTTGCCACACACATTTCATTACAAAATACTCTGAGCATGCGCAGTGTAGTTTTTACAGTCACGTTCACTTCACAGCGAGAGGAAGGGGCATAATCAGGTTTTGTCCCACATGGCTCTAAACAGCTCAATAGGCACACACTGTGACTGTAGACACACTAATTAGAAGAACACAGACTAAAACAGCAATGTACAGACGAATCAGATGATTAAACATGATCTTAAAATATATTTTATATATTTTTTTATTTATTTTTTTGCATTTTTGTAATCATTATTTGTAATACTTTCTGCTGACACTAGGTGGGGCTGTGCCCCACCTGCCCCTAATGACCAGTCGCCACTGAGTGCGCCTAATGGGAGCCGTGCGCCCTATTTAACATGCCAGCGCACGCACCGGGCAGAGGAAGTGCAATTTAGCCTCCATGTCCCCAATATGGGGTGGAAGACTAAAGCCGTCTAGCTGTATAGCCCTCAACCTGAACGAACTCCTTTGGTTCTTGGGAACAAAGGAGGGGTTCGGTCTGAGTGTCGCCCCGCTACGGTCACCCCGAATCAAAAGGCAACTCGGGTGCACCAACAGAGCGGTCAGCTCGCACACTCTCTTCGCCGAAGTCAAGGCAAGCAGCAAGGTTGTTTTCAATGATAGTGCCTTCAGGGAGGAGAGCTCAAATGGTTCTGTGACCAGAGCCTCAAGCACCAACGGCAGATCCCATTGCGGGGCGGAGGCGTGCACCACTGGGCGCTGTCTCCTGACCCCCTGCAAAAAACGTGCCATAAGCGGTTGACTAAAGGCTGACCTGCCGCCAAATCCCTCATGGCAGGACGAGATGGCTGCTGCATACACCTTAATTGTGGAATGGGCAAGCCCCCTGTCCACCAGTATCTGTAAATAGGACAGAATAGAGCCCAACGTACATGATAGAGTCTCTAGACTCCTTTTTTCACTCCACAGCTGGAATCCCAACCACTTCGTCCTGTAACAGGCTGTGGTGGATCCTGCTCTTGCTGCCTGGATAGTCTGAATAACCTTGTCAGACAGTCCCTCCCGTCTCAGCCTGTCCCTCTCAGGAGCCAAGCCTGGAGAGGTTGGCCCAGAGTGGGACTGGGCCAACTTGCTTCCTGAGACAACACCCCTCAGACCTGAGGAACCGCCCAGTGCTGGCCCACCATCATCTGTGTCACCTCTGCGTACCACGGTGCCGAGCGGCGACCTGGGGCTGTAGTCTGTAGTCTGCCTGCATCGAGCAAAATCCCCAGATATTCCACCTGCTGGTGAGGTATGGGACTGCTCTTCTTCCAATTGACCGCAATCCACTTGGATCAATTGGGCTGTGTTTGCCCCTTCCCTGGACCTGGCCATGACTATGAGGTCGTATTAGAAAACCCTCATGCCATGGTCGCGAAGCGGCTGAAGCGCTGTGGCCACACATTTGCTGAACGTGCGTGGGGATAGGGAGTAGCCAAACAGTAGTCTGTTGTACTCGTAGGCTACACCCTGGAAGGCAAAACGCAAATTCTTTCTGTGCTTTGGAGCAATTTTCGACATGAAAGTAAGCGTCCTTCAGGTCGATGGTTGTGAACCAATCGCCCGGCTGCCCTAGTTCCAGTAATTTGTTTACATATGGAACTTTTTGCATGCAATGTGCTGATTCAGGCTGCGAAGATCCAGAATGGGTCTGAATTCTGCTGTGTTCTTGGGAACCAGGAAGTACATGGAGTAAAGCCCCTTTTCTCTGTCCTGAGAGTGCACAACAGACACAGCCTGTTTTTGCAACAGGGCCTGAATCTCTGTTGAAAGGAAACCTATTTTCTCCTGGGATGATAGATTTGCCTCTCTTATGCCCCTGAATGGAGGAGGGACGCTGCAAAACTGGATTGAGTACCCCAGTTTCAGTGTCCTGTCCATCCATTCTGTCAGTACACAGCTGAGCTTCCATTCCCCATAAAACTGTGTTAGGGGACCTGCAAGCAGCTGGTGGCCCACTCCGCCGCCAAACCTTCCATAAAAGGAAGATTGGCCCATAGGGGGCTGACACAGAAAGGGCCGATTTTCTACTGAGGTCCGTGAACGCACCGCGGCACGCTCTCGGGGGGCCGCGCGCCCCGTCATAATGCCGTCTTCACACAGACGGGGAAATGCATCAATCGGAGCTATTACACTAGACGAGGTGTGTTTTCTGACAACACGCCGGCCATAATGTCCCTGCACCCGCATAGTGCTTTGACAGCACTTCCCGCGGTTTATCACACTCACATGAGCGCGCCCACTGGCTGCCTCATTTACTGGAGTTACAACTGAGGCGGCGAGTGGGGAATCGTGTCTCATAATGGGTGCCCAATTAACATCGTATGAAACGGATCTTGCCGATTTCAACGAGACATTATGGGGAAATGTGGAATTGTGGAGAGAGATGACTCTTACTCTGGGATAAATGCAATAGTTTTTATTGAATGCATTTTTCACACACACATCACTCTAGAACTAGGGTTACAATACGTAACCCACCGTTCTTGCAACAGGGCCTGAATTTCTGTTGAAAGGAAACCTATCTCCTCCTAGGATGATAGATTTGCCTCTCTTACACCCCTGAATGGAAGAGGGACGCTGCAGAACTGGAGTGAGTAACCCAGTCGCAGTATCCTGTCCACCCCTTCTGTCAGTAAACAGCTGAGCTTCCATTCCCCATAAAACTGTGTTTTAGGAGACATGCAAGGAGCTGTGGAGCCGCAGATAAGAAGCTGTGGTACTCTCTGGTGGCCCTCTCCTCCGCCAAACCTTCCAAAGGGCCGATTTTCTGCGGAGGTCCTTGAAAGCACTCTCGCTTTGCCGCGCGCCTTCGTATTGACGCTGTGTTTCACATTAACGCTGTGTTTCACATTAACAGTGAAATGCATTAATCGGAGCTATTATACCAGACAAGGTGTGTTTAGCGGGGCAGAGGTTCTCTCCGCCGCCATGGTCATCACCAGGGGGAAGTCCTGGCGGACAGACCTAGGCGGTGGACTTCCATGGACGCCGGACCCGGAAGTGCCCGACAACGAGAAGTACTCCTCATCCTCCTCCCCGGCAAACAGAGCCATCCGCCCCGCTGTAATTAGACCCTCCAGAAAAACGTGATTATGCGATCGCATAATTTACCGCATAATCAGCAAAATGGCGCAGATTTTTAAAAGGGCACATATTTATTAAAAGGGCGCATAATCCCCACATTTTTCCACACAAAATTGAGAAAAAAAAAAGTGAACTCGTCTTGACGTGAAGTAGTGATGATGATGATGATGACGCAACGTCATCAGCTCGTGCATCACAGAAGGTAAACGACACCGTAGAGTGAACGTGTGGAACTCACACGAGAGAGAACACACCAAGATGAAAAAATCTAATCCATCTCATTTACCGACGAACATTTCTGCTAAAGACCGGGCAAAGCAGTACCCCGATGTCTTGCACGAAAGTGGGGGGAAACTATTCTGCACCCCGTGCAACTGTGTGTTGGAGCATAAGAGAAAATTGACGGTGACGACCCACTTTGATTCATTCAAACATTCGAAAATGCTTTCTGCTGCTGCGGACAAGAAAGCCAAACGACTCGCGTTCACCGAGGCATCAACCTCCAAAACCCTTTCGAGGGCTACAAGAAACGAGGTGAGTAGCCTACAAGATTGAAGCTGGTCAGATAACGAACGAGTAAAGGAAAACAGGTGTGTGTGTGTGTGTGTGTGTGTGTGTGAATACATAAATAACACTTTCTGTGATGTAGCTTGCTTCTAGTATGCTTGTTTATCATAGGAACTCTTTAAAAGGGCTCACTTTCATTCAGTAGTAGCCTAGTAACAGGGTGTGGGAGAAGAATCACCTTTTTTCCGCTTCCCGTATATTTCGCAACTTCCCGCAATTTCACCGCATAAAATCACATAAAAACCCTGCATGTTTAATCGCATAATCAAGGATTTTTGCCCGCGTTTTTCTGGAGGGTCTATGGAATGGCGAACGTGAATGGCACCGCCTCGGCCATATCCTGGTCCCCCAAACACTTGAAGCAGAGGTGGTAGGGATCGGCGCCCGCTATTAAGCCAGGCCAGGAAGGACAGGCCCGGGTCTCTAGACATGGCGACTCCATGAGTCTTCTTCTTTCAAATGTTTTACTTTTCTCTGTCAGGTGTTGTCCTGCTCGCTGAAGAGAAAAGGATGACAGTCAGGAGGCGTGGCTGCGTTATATACTGTGTGCCTGCGCGGGCATTCAGGTAGGCTCGCCCTGATTGGCCGGCTACGTTTATACAACTTCAGTGTGTGAACGCTCGCGTGTCATTGATGAGAGTAGTACCCATAGAGCCCAGTAGAGGGCGGAGCCTGTGTGAGATATAACTTCTGCATTTTATTATTTTCTGCCATTTTTTCAAGACATTGATTGGAAAATAATTGGTAGAGTAAGATGTATCCCTTTTAGTGTTCTGCTGAACTGTCTGTAAAGCACAATTTGAGGAACTACATTTATTTAAAAACGTGTTGAACTCAACTTAACCGATTGGAGCCATCTCTCCCCCTGGGTTTAGGTATGTTATTTGAAATAAATCCACTAGATGTAGCTGTGTCTACATATGAGTTTTTGTAAATTGGTAAAAGGGAGTGATGTTATTTGATAATTAAAGGAATGCTTGATTGCAGCTATAATACATTTAAGTCACGGTGAAAATGATTTATATAAAATGACCCAAAAATGATGATGATTTCTTTACTTCAGCAAAATCTGCTCTCATTTGAAAATAAATAGTATCATATTTTAGGTTTTGACCATTGTAAATATTTAATTTCTTTTATCTCAGTTTTGTTATGGAAATGGGTTTTTCAATGGCTGATGGCAATATTCAGAGAGGAGTGTTATTTATTTTGCTCATATTATTAATAATACTAAATGTCACAAAATGGCTGCATTTAAATGAACATTCATTTAGGAGGTTATCGTCTCTGTCTGCTTCAATAGCTCTTCACTTAATTTGCATTAATGCACTTTTTGTTAATGTATCAACTGAATAGTTTTCTGCACATCATCAAAAAAGATTGCAAACAATGAACAACCTATTTAGGCAAACTAAATATTTTAAGTGTTCTTAGCAACAGCATTTATCAGCCGAAATACTAATAAATATATATAAAGTTTCAGGACAGGATTTACTGCAGTGGCTTTCGATAACTATTTTCCCTATGGCTTTGAAAGCAGCCTTCACAAAGGGATAACTCAAGTATGGTCCATAAAAAGTAGTTTATAAGAAAACATGAAAAGCTTTGGTCTCATCCCCAGGAGGCCGAGGCAGCGCTGCACGTCTCCAGCGTCAGAGCCCAGTGTCTGCTCAAGTTCCAGCTCAGACCCGTAGTGGAGTGGCAAAGGTCAGTCTGTCCTTCAATCCCCCCAATTTAGCCGACATTACTCTGCTGCCTTGTCACAGAAAACAATCTGGAATGGACCATTGCACTCGGCCGCTCTCTTCTTCTTTCTTCTTCACCTCGTCTTCCAAGTGTCAGTGTTTTCTCCTCGCTGTTTCTGTCAAGTTCTGTAGAGGCGCATCAAGGTCAGGAAGAATCCCCTGCCAGTGTTGTTGCAGGCAGTGGTGTGTGTCTTCCTCCTCCTCCTCACTCTGTTTCTCATTTGTTAGAGACGCCATCCCCTCGTGCAACACGGAGGAGTTTGTGAAAGAGGCGTCGGAGGTCCCAAACTTTCTGGAGGAAGTGGACAAGTGCAGGGAGATTTGCTCCACTGCCGCTGCTCAGCGTTCTGGTGAGTTCTCCTCTCTAAAAGCCCAGAAGGGATGTTTCTTACTTCAAAGCCTGACAAACTGTTTCCTACTTTTTAAGTGGATGGTCTTGGCGGAAAAAAAGAGTTTAATTGCGTATCTTTTTCTATCTGCAGGGCAAAGAGAGAAATCCTTCGAGGTGGTTTTCTTGGGAACAGGATCCGCTATTCCGCAGAAGATCAGAAACGTCAGTGGCACTTTAGTGAATATCAGGTATTGATCACAGGTTATAAAATAATGTACTTTTAATATTTGAACTTGGATTGCACCTGCAAATCATCCCATTATGTCCAACCTTTCATCCGGCACACAAACATCCACTTGGCCCTGACTAAAGCTATAACACGCTTCATATGATTATTTCAGAGAAATTGCATAAAATGATTGTCATTTTAGCTTATGTGCACAATTTATTATTTCCTTCCCTTGGTGTGAACATTTCCTCAACGAGAACATGACAAAAAATGTCCTTCAACAACCTTTCTTTCCACGACTAAGACGAGACCATGAAAAAAAAAATCAACATTCAATATAGTTATCAAAACAAAAGACCAAAACAAAGTTTTAAAATAAACCATATCACTTTATTTTCACAACCTCCCTTCTCTCTTTCTCACAAACACACACCTATCAGCCTGAGTCTCAGTCCTCAGTCTTATAATGTAGCAGCAGTCAAAACTCAGTAGTGCTTTGTGTCGCTTCTGTTTTTCATTATAATGGTTCTGCATATGTGGATTTTTCAAACATGTAAAAAAGTGGCCTTTTCACAAAGGAAAGGCGTACACTTTGACTGTACACACCTAAAAAGTTAGTTTCCCCTGTTCACATGGCAACACTATTCCACTCACTCCATTTTCTGAGACATAAAAGAGGCCAAAGCAGATCGAAAAGCTATGCTTACAGAAATAGTGCTGTAGGTAGGGATAAGGCCTTAAAGGTGACGCAATGTAATGAATTTTGGTCGACTTTGAATAAAAAAACGATACATCTTCCGTTGCAGGAGTAACTCCACAATGGCAGCAAAAACAAACGCTCTCCTCATGTCCTCTCTCTGTGTAGCCCGAGTCAGTCCCTGATGCTGGACTGTGGGGAGGGGACCTTCGGGCAGCTCTGCAGACACTACGGAGACGCCGTGGACCAAGCTCTGTCCAAGATCTCCACCGTCTTCATCTCACACCTGCACGCCGACCACCACACGGTAAGCAGCTGCGCGTTAATACATGTCAGAAGGGATGTGTTCGCACTTCTACATCTTATCCCTTGGATTTTATATCCATGAATAAAATCAGTCAATCATCTCTATCCTCTTAGGGGCTGCTAATGTTGCTGTATCAGAGGGAAAGAGCACTGGTATGTAAAGGAAAAAAACGCAATGAGTCCTAAAACATGGTTTACTTTTGGTCATTTAATGTTTTAGAATAACTTGAAACAATGTTTTTGTGCTTCAGAAAGCGCTGGGGAAGCCGTTCACCCCCGTGTTCCTGGTGGCCCCGCTGCAGATCATGTACTGGCTCAACCAGTACCACGACTACTGCCAGGAGATCCTGCACCACATCAAGTATGTGCACACAAAGACTCCAAATATAACAATATAAACTTTACCTTTTTATGATTCGAGACCATGGATGTGTGTGTCGGCAACATTTAGTTTGGTCTCTGGTTTTTTCTCGCTACCTATGGCCATTTCCATTTTTGGAAAAATGTACAAAGTTGCACCGTAACTCTGAATGACCTGACATTTTCTTTTAATTAGCATAATTTTAAAAACAGTGAAATATTAACTTAAATTTCAATTTTTAGTTTTTCAACACCAAACTTAGTATACAGCATCGTTGGAGGGTCAGATGAGCATGTTCAGTCGATAAATATGGCCGCCATTAATCAAAACGTATTCGCAAAAAGGCGAGAAAGAAATGCTCATAACTCATCAACAATGCATCCAAATATCACAGATTTTGGTGGATAGGTTCAGTCTGTCTTGGGGAATAGGCACACCAAAGCATTTTCTATTTGGACAATAGGGGGCGCCAAAAACACCACAAATGTATAACTCAAGAACAGATGGACGAAATAATTTTTTTTAAGACATACTCTGGAGGTGAGTATGCACTTATATTTAAAGTGTCGCAACGAATGACGAATGTGGGCGTGGCCTGTACTTTTTTTTTTATGATGTGCTAAAATGTGCTTTGGAACACAAAACTTGGGACGTCACAGCCCACAACCTTTTCGAGAATGTAAAAAACAAAGAAATCTTAATTTTTTTTGTTAAAACAGCTCAGTAGCGCCCCCTATTGTGTGGTAGTCACATATAGTTTCTCCGAACTTCATGAATTTTGGCACAGACATTCCTCATGGAATTGCGGACATATTTCTAATTGGGGTAGAATAAGATCACATCTGGATTCAAATCATCACGGCTGCTTTCCTTTGTAATATGATATGATGTTCACTCAATATTGATGCCCTGGGTAAGTATCTTGAGTTTATATAGATATAAAGAAAGGAATTAATAAATATAATATTTATTATAAATAATTCAAGTTTATTTATGTTCTGCGAAAACCATGTACTGATGCATGTTCCTGTTTCTATGGTTCCCCTATGTTTTAAGTAGAAACACGTATATGAAATGAATCACTACAACCCCTCTGTTTCTTGTTTCAGCCTCATCCCGAACACATATCTCTGTGCCGGTGCTGAGATGCCCAAGCAGGAGGTAAAGTCGTTCATCCAAGCGCTGCTGAGGAAGAACGATCTGGATAAGGTGTGTTACCGCTGCATTTTCCAATATAAAAAGCTGCCCAGTTTATTTGAAATATACTCATATTTTGTGTTTTGTGTTTCTCAGTTCCAGACGTGCACAGTGCATCACTGTAAGAACTCCTTCGCCTGCAGCTTCACACACACGTCAGGCTGGAAGCTGGCCTTCTCTGGCGACACCATGCCCTGCAACGCCTTCGTGCAGACCGGTCAGTGACACTCAGAGAAACCACTGCACGAGGGGGGAAATATGCCATAATGTTGTAAAATTGTTGGATAAATAGACATAAATCAAAGGGGTCTTATTATGCTCTTTGGGGTTCCCCCTTTCCTGTAGTGTGTCCTATCTCTGTGTTCCCACAAAATACAAATGTGAACCTGAAAATGACGATTATAGGGCCCCTTTAAAGTGTCCTTGGATCAGCTGCTTTTACTATAAAAAAAAATAGTTTTCATAATGTTAGCCATGTCTTTCTTAAAACAAATAGGGCACCAATTAAAAACATAGAAAATCATAGATTTTTCTACTGATACTTTCTTTAAACTAATTAAAGAAAGTGAAAAAATAATTAAGAAAATATTCTAATAAATAAAAAGGCAAATCACAAAACCAGAACGAACACACAAAAAAGTTAGAGGCAGCAACATAAGGCGACAAGAGTCCAAACCCAACATTTCCTAAGTTTTGAACTTACAGCCCAAAAATGTAAGGGCACGACCACATAACATGGCCATATGTCCTACAGCTATAATGATGCATGATATTAAAGTTTCACTGAGGTGCATCCACAGCGACCTACGGTATGTAAGAGCAAATTGAGCGTATGCTTTCAATATCCCAGAGATATAAGGTTATCTAGCTGAAGCTTGACTACACGGGTTGGGTCTGAATAATTGATCAGATATTTCTTAATGCTTTCGATCACTCTCGCAGCTGGCAGCCTCCCTAATGGCTCCCGCGGGATCCTTCTTCATTGACTCTTCTTAAATTGCTTGACTGGATTCCGTCCAAGCAAAGCCTCCGATACGTCCCACGCCTGTTCATTACAGACGGCGCGGCAAACAGGGCGCGCCCATGTCTTGATTACGCCCGAGTACCTGATTGATTTCCTGCGGGACAGGAAGTTCTTCTCTGTGATGCAGGCACTCTGATTGGTTTGTTTTGATTTTGCAGGAAAGGATGCAACCTTGCTGATCCACGAGGCCACGCTGGAAGACGGGATGGAGGAGGAGGCCGTGGATAAAAGACATAGGTGAGAGAAACAAAGTCTCACAAACTGCCTCTGCAGGGCTTTAATGGTGTTTTTATAAATGAATAAAAAGGCAGTTAGTCAGGCAACATAATAAAAGCACCTAGTTGACTCAGTTTTGAGTGCAATGTCAAACTTCTCCACTTTCCACAGAAATTGACATTGATGTTTGCAAAAATGTCTTTATGTCCGATAGAAAAGCAATATTCCCATGGTCAGTTTCCCCCTGCAGCTCTTGAGTTCCAGCTTCAGTGAGGAGGCAGTACATCTCTGACTCTCTGCTCCATGTTCTCTGACAGCACCACCTCCCAGGCCATCGGCATCGGCATGAGGATGAACGCTGAGTTCATCATGCTGAACCACTTCAGCCAGCGCTACGCCAAGATCCCTCTCTTCAGCGAGGACTTCGGCGACAGGGTGGGGATCTCCTTCGACCACATGAGGGTACGTGTCACTGTACAACACCATGGTGTTCATTATAATCATTATAGTCATGCACACGAGGCAGCGTTCCCCCTTTGTGTGTGGAAGAGGAGCAGTTATTTTGGATTGTATTTAAAAACAAAAATATTTAAACATTCAATTTCACATTCTTTTTGAAACCTTATTGCTAATAATAATTCCTTATAGCGCTTTTTCCATGACCCAAAGCGCTTTACAGATACACATTACACATACATACATGTAACGGTCATGTACTGTGGACAATACCCACAGGAGCAAATTCAGGTGAAGTGTCTTGCCCAAGGACACAACGGCTTTACAGACTCGGGTTTCGCCCCCTTGATCTGATGATCAATGCACAGCCCACTGCGCCACACCGCCCATCTTCACACCTCAAAGTCATCAAGGCGCTTTACAAGTACACATTAATATCATACATGTACTGTGGACAATACCCACAGGAGCAAATTCGGGTGAAGTGTCTTGCCCAAGGACACAACGGCCTGACGCAGTGGCGGCGGGAGCGGGTTTCGAACTGGAGTTCCCCAACGCCCCCTTGATCTGATGATCAAACGCACAGCCCGCTGCGCCACTCCGCCCCGGAGTGTAATAATACAATACAATACTAAGGGGGTTTGTTGGCATGACCACATTTGAAACATAGTATTGTCAAAGCATTCCGCACAAGGCGTTATAATGTTAACTGCTAATATGTGTACAAAAAGCCAAAGCAAAAACTCCCCACAACAATGGAACAATTTGAAATAATAAAGTAGCACAATATACTTTTTACTCCTTTACGTCTTATTTTTTTGTATTGTTTATTTAATTATTTGTTTGTTATTATAGTTGCAACTAATCACAATGATGGCAGGACACACCCTGCATGTTATATCTTAGTTAAGCCCGGATTGGATGTCTCTCATCTATGCTTTGTGTCTTTAAAAAAAAAACATGACAGCCATCTACTGCACTGAATCACACATTCATTTCAGAGTTGAGAAGTGTTTTTCTGGTCCAAATTATTGCACCTGAATGCATCATTTTAATAGTATTTAGTCAAAGTTTTCAGTTGTTTATATTCAACAGAGGTACAGTATCTTCGTATTGTAATACAAAACAGATTCTCTCTGTTGCACAAGTATCAAAAACGTTTTAAACCGGTATCCAAAGGGGAGATTCCCATTCTTGTTATTTCTAATCTAAAATCAGGAAACTTTGCTAGTTTTAAACATGAATAAGTTTAAATATGCAAACACAAGTTCTGAGTTGTATTATCCTCAAACTAAGAACACAAATAAATACAATATATGAAATACTGTGGGAGCACTTTTCCATTCTCTCTGGCTTCACAATTATACCTCCATAAATGTGTTCCTTGAGTGAATCATCGCTTATCAGTCGACATAATAAATACCTTGTAGAATACACAAGCATTAATACAAAACATCCACAATAATATACAGTGTTTGTTTAAACAGTTGAAGGTATATTCTAACTAAAGCATTTGCACACAGCCAGTTTATTTTTATAGCGCCACTGCCAAACTAAGTCAGAAAATGTCAAACAAGATATGACGCGATAAACGGTCAATTAGACAATAATACACTGTGGACCATAGCAATGACGGTACGGTAAAAGCTATGCTAGTGCTAAATATGATGTATTAAAAAGGCAACAAGAAAAGTTTTGAGCCTCGATTTAAAGGGGACCTATCATGCAAAATGTACTTTTGTACGTCTTTTATACATGAATATGTGTCCCCGGTGTTCTAGGGAACTCACCAAGTGTCAGAAAACACAACCCTCTCTATTTTCCTCCATACCCAAATCTCTAAAAAAGGGGCTGCAACGGATCTGATAAAAACTGATCCAGATTTGAACACTGTCCTGACGTCAGGACAGTGGCGCTACGGCTATTGGGCCAACTCTCCACCTATCAGGGGAATGTGGGGTTGGGCCATGGCCGGCCATTGCCGCTCGAAAGCGCTGGAGACGCTGTAGTACATATGCCAGGCCTGTAAGTGGCGCTGTAGTCTGCCACAAAAGCAGCGAAGAAGACTTCCCGTGCATGGTTGCCATGGTTACCCTTCTGTTTATTCTCCGCTGTGGCTTTTTTTCTCCCTCCCCGAGGCAAGCGTTTGCTCCCGCTGCTTTAATTCAATGCAATCCCTCCCCGTCGAGGCAAGCACTGTAATTCTCTCCGGTTAGTCCACCAGCAGATGACAAACACCCACCTCTCCGCCTCTTCCAAGGAACGAGGGGACCGTGCGGCAGAGTTTCAGTTAGGTTTTCTTTCGCCGGTCAAGATGTCCGTTAAAGTTTAAATCTTCCGGACAAAATTTGAAAAGTGCCGGTCAAAGGTCTTCTTTGTTATTTATTGAGCTTTAAAACAAATGAATAACGACTCTATAGGCCTATAACAATATAATAAAACACGGAGGACGAAGATCTATTTTTCTCCCCCTCTTCTGACTTGATCAGAGCACGCTCCCCTCTCCTGCAGGGGCGCGTGGTCAGCTGCAGCTCACAGAATCAGCCCCCTGCAAAAACAGGGCTGGAGAACAGCAAATAGAGCGAAATGAGGCATGGCTAAAATGCATGATCTGTTTGGTATTTTGAAAACGGAAACGTATAAATATACCTTATATAGGTATGGCCCGACAATATATCATTTAAATATAGCATGATTGGTGTCCTTTAAGAATCTCACACAATAAATTGTCTGCAGACAGTTTGCTTGCACTCCTGAGCTTTATATTGTTTTCTTCCACTGCTGAGTCCCCTTCCTCAAGTACATGAAGATGCTTTCCTTTGTTAAAAGCCACCGGAGTTATATTTCACCCCATTTACTTTATCCACTTTCTTTTTGTTTAGATGCGCTTTGAGGACTTTAAAATCCTTCCCAGGCTCATCCCAGCTCTGAAAACCCTCTTCGCCGATGTCATCGGTGAGATGGAGGAGAAGAGAGAGAGGAGGGAGCTGAGAAACCTGAGAGGAAGCAGCTCCGAGGCTTCCGGCGAGCAGAAGATGGCCGACGAGGGCCGAGGTGCCAAAAGAGACCAGGAGGAGGCAGCGCCGCGCAGCGTGGAGACCAAGAGGCTGAAGACCGTCTGAGGCTGAGGGATCAACTAACACTTTCCCTGAGAGAACTCTTGAGTTTTTTTATTTAAATCAATTTGAGTTTTTGTGTGCTTGTGTGGTTTAATTCGAGAAAATCATGTATATTTCCTGCAATGCAGTGTATAAAGCTAAGCTACAAATATAGTTTTTGTTTTTCATTTAATTAAATAAAGTGATACCACACAATCTGTAGTTTTCAGGGGCCTCATTTATAAAGGGATATACCCTCAAAAAATGGCGTACGCCAGTTTCTACGCAATGACCAGCTTGCCCGCCAGGTGAGCAGAGAAATCCTGGATGTGAGGGACCGGGTAGCGGTCTGGCGTAGTGGCGTCGTTAAGGCGGCGGTAGTCGCCACACGGTCGCCAGCCACCGGCTGCTTTAGGGACCATGTGAAGCGGCGAAGCCCAAGGGCTGCCTGAGCGGCGGATGATGCCCAGACGCTCCATGTTGACGAACTCCGACTTGGCGACTGCCAGCATGTCAGGGTTGAGCCGCCGGGCCCTAGCGTATACTGGAGGGCCCACAGTGTCAATGTGGTGCTCTACCCCGTGCTTGGCGGTGGCAGCGGAAAAGGTGGGCTGCGTCAAGTCGGGAAACTCACTGAGAAGGTGCTGAAACTTGTCACCCTGCGAGAGTGAGCTGGAGAGCCCGCAGAATGACGCCTCGCCGCGGGTACATGTGAACGAGGCAAATGTCATTGCGTCCACCAGGCGGTTGTTCTTGACGTCCACCAGCAGCCCGTGAGCGCACAGGAAGTCTGCGCCGAGGAGGGCGAAGGAGATGTCAGCCGTGACGAAATCCCACCTAAACTGCTGACCCTCGAAGCACAGGTCCACTGTCTTTGTGCCATAGGTGCGAATAGGGGTGTCGTTAGCGGATGTCAAAGGCGGGCCGTGACCCCCACCGGCGGCGTCCTCCACGGTAGCCGGCAGGACGCTTCGCTGGGCTCCTGTGTCACAAAGGAGTCTGCGACCAGAGAGGGTGTCCCTGATGAACAGGAGCCGGTTGGACGTACCCACGCTCGCGGCCACTACCGAGCGCAGGCCTTGGCGTTTCCCGCTACCTTGTAGGTGCAGGGGGGACGGCACATCTTCGCTTTCGCCCCGTAGCGTGCATGGTAATAGCACAGGCCAGGGCTGGAGTCGCTGACGTCGGCCCTGGAGCTCCTGCTAGGCGGCATGCCTGTACCCGGGAAGGCGCCGTTGTGTGTCGGGGCCAGCACCTCAGGGGTAAAACGCTGGGTCGCCAGGAAGAACCGGTCAGCCTCCTCGGCCAAAGCGCGGGGCTCGGTAATAGCTGTATTAGCGAGCGCTGTCTGCACATGCGGCGGCATGTGCCGAAGAAACAGTTCGATAAACAAAAAATTAGGCTCCTCCGTACCCAGCAGGCTGAGCATCATCTCCATATGGTCGGAAGGCTTGTTGTCCCCCAGGCCATGAATAGCAAGTAGGCGTCGGGCCCGCTCCGACCGTGACAGCTCGAACGTCTTTAGCAGGAAAGCCTTGAACGCTGCATATTTATCCTGGGCAGGGGGAGATGTGATAAAACCCACCGTCCGGGTCGCAGTGGAGCTCCCCAGCGCCGAAACAACGTGAAAATAGCGTGCTGCGTCATCAGCAACTCCGCGGAGGGCGAACTGAGCCTCCGCCTGAGCGAACCATGCAGCCGCAGATGTCTCCCAAAACTCCGGCAGTTTGAAAAAAACGGCGTTATTTGCCATGTTCTGAACAGTCTCGGATCCTTCAACGAGACTTTCGTCGGGGTCACCAATGTGGTGCCGAGAGACGGGAGTCGGAGGCGGTGTATCGAATGAACAAGCTAGACCTTTATTTTGCATCTGAACTTCATGTCACAACAACATGCACGAGGAGAAGAATACCGGCGGAAACCCTAAGTCCGCCTCACTCAAATGTCCGTGTGAAACAACACAGTACAGTAGATCTGTGGGTGGATAATGTCAATCACCACAGCATCATCTTAAATAACTTTACTATTATACAGTATATTTCTACCAAACTCACTATTTGCATTGTTGTTGTTAGCATATGGTTAGCTAGCTGCGCTAACGGATATTAGAAGCTGTTTCTAAAACAAGGAGAGAGAGCTCTCTGCTGTCAGACTGAGAGAGATAACTACAGCTCTGTGAGGTACAGTGGCGACTGGTCATTAGGGGCAGGTGCCCCACCTAGTGTCAGCAGAAAGTATTACACATGATTACAAAAAATGCAAAGAGATGCAAAAATATATTTTAAGGTCATGTTTAATCATCTGATTCGTCTGTACATTGCTGTTTTAGTCTGTGTTCTTCTAATTAGTGTCTACAGTGCCGTTTTGAGCCATGTGGGACAAAACCTGATCGTGCCCCTCCCTCTCACTGTCAAAGTGAACGGTGACTGTTAAAACTACACTGCGCATGCTCAGAGTATTTTTCACTCTGTGGCAAAAAAAAAAAGACCAAAGGGGCACAGAGCTGCCATCCCCACTATACGTCATCTCACATCATTCAGAGCTGATTGGCTGTAAGTACGTGTGCCGCGAAAAGTGTGGTGTGTGAAGAGCATGGATGTATAATAAGAGGAGACGAGAGCTGCAGTGACGCGTCCTAAAACCTGGAAGTAAGCTGCAAAAAAGCAATGAGGTTTCTCCATAGAATTTTAGAAAATAGCTGTAAATAAGATCTGTGGGAAACGTACCTGTTAGATAAATGCACGTTTTGTTCAGCCGGATAACATCCACATGTCTACCCTACTTATATAATTTTTTTATCATAAATCTATCGATTAGATTTATGATAGACTTTTGAAACTACAAGAAGATAAGGAGGACTTTTACAAAAAAGTTATAGAAATTTTTGTCCAGAAGGATAGGCAAATGGACTTCATCTTCAAGTCAAGGTAAGACCGCAATTTTTTGAAAATGGGATCTTACTAAGAGAGAACAATTCAATATTTAAATGATAAAATTAAATTTTTTGGGTATCCTTTTGTTGAACTGTCTGTTTAAAATTAATCGAAGCATCAGACAAAAAAAGCTTTTGAAAATAATATTATATTTTGGTTTAGGTCAAAATATAATATTTGTAAACCTGAAGAGTCAGTGCCAGTGCCTCAGCAGCCATGAACCTCACTGCACGTCACTGCAGAAGCTTATATATAGACATCTACGTTTTTTGTGCCCCACCACTTTTGTACATATAAAAACGCCACTGGTGAGGTAAGGGTGATATACTTTGAATCTGGATGTAGCTCAAGTTGATGGTATCCAGCATTCAGATCCAGCTTGGAGAATACTACAGCTCCATTCAGGTTGTGGATGAGGTCATCTACAGTTGGTGTGATGTGGCGCTCTCGCTGTATTGCTGTGTTCGGCAGGCGCATATCCACACAGATGCGAACTTTGTCAGGGTTCTTTGGTTTTGGTGTAGCAACTATCGGAGACACCCATGGCGTTGGGCCGCTGATTCTCTCGATGACCCCTTTTTCCTGTAGCTGGTTTAATTCTGATTCCACTCTTTTTCTCATGTGGAAAGGAATCCTCCTGTGTGGCTGTGTCACAGGTTGCACTGACTCATCAATGTGTAGCTTCACTTGAAAATATTTGAGTTATCCTATGCCTTGAAATATGTCTTGGTACTCATGGAGGAGCTGGTTTGGGGATGAAATAGGCATTTCTGTGGACATAGAGTTTACAACTTTCAGAAGTCCTAGTTCTGTTGCTGTCTTTCGACTCAGCAGTGAGCCATGGTCACCCTGTATCACATAGAATGTAGCTGCATTCACTGTTGAAGTAGTTGAATGGACTGCAGCTTTACATTTTCCTCTCAAAGGAAGAGCAGTGGATGAGCCATAAGGATAGATCTTGGCAGCAGATGGTTGCAGTTCACAACTGGCTTTTAGCTCTTCATAGGAAACATCATCTAATATGTTCACTGTCGCACCAGAGTCAACAATAACATTTATTACTGTGTCCACAATTTGTATTTGTGTACGTTTGTGTTCTGCTTTGTCTTGCAGTGTGCATACAACATACACATAGTCATCTTCTGCTGAGCTGTCTGGAGTGTCTGGTCTCTGTGTCTTTTGCTCAGTTTGTTTCTGCACCTGATGCACTTTGTATTTTGGTCGGTAATGTTGTTGTTTTTCTGCAGCTTTAGGGGTATAATCTTTGTTTTGTGATCTGCAGCATCTTTGGAAATGATTTAATTGTCCACATGCTTTACAATCTTTCCCCTTTGCTGGGCAGTTTGCTTGTCCTCCCTCATGAGGAAAATGTCCACCACAGTTGTTGCAGGTTTTGTATTCATGCTTCACATTATTATATTTATTGAATTGTTTATGACTTTGGAAGCTTTTCTTTTGTACAGCATGCACTGGGAATTCTTTTTGTGATCTTCCTGTCTCCATACCTGCAGCTTGTTTGTCTGACAGTTTTTGAGCTCTGCCTGCATCCAGTAGTTTTTGAAGTGTCATATCGCTGTCCTTTAGCGCCGCCATGCGGAGGCGCACGGAACTGCAGCTTAGAATAATCTGTGACTTTATTTCCTTATCAGTGTCGGTAAAGTCACATGTTGACGCCAACTGTCTCAGTCGCGTGTGGAAAGCATCCAATGTCTCACTGTCATTTTGCCTGGCTTGTCTGAAAATATAGATCTCATATTCAGTGTTTACTTTGGGGCAGAAATAGGTTTGCATGCTCGCTATGGCCGTATCGTAATCATCAGTGTCTCCCGTTCCTGGCAGCGTGTCAAATATGTCATACACGTCTGATCCAGCATAGTGCAGCAATAGCGCACGTTTTTGTGTATCCTCCTTTATGTCTAATGCCACTAGGAAGTTGGTGAATCGTTGAATCCACCTTTTCCACCTCGAGCCTACAGAGCTGGGTTCAGTGTGCACATCAAACTGCGGGAAATGTGGGAGATTGGCCATGGTGCGTCTCGTGGATGGCTTGGCTAGCTTGTTAGCCTTATGTGTTAGCCAGCGTAGTTCGCTTACCGCTTATCCAGAACATTCTGCGATGTGTTGCGGTATCCTCGTCGCCAGTTATAGTGTTGTCCTTTTGTATGTGTATCTTGCTTTATTATAGACAACTCAGGAGACAGTGAGTATCGTTAGCTGTGCTTTATTCACGCTCTACATCATAACTGGTGTCACTCATAACATTCCGGGTATTCACAACTCCGGACCAAAGAGTATGTCACAACATTACAGTCAGTAAGTCAGAGATGTGCAACTATTTTTTACTTTTTGTTTTAAATTTTTTTTTTATAATTTATTATGGGAAGTGCCCTTTTTCTCACTTGAGCTCCTGCCCCCCAAAATGTCTGTGCACGTCCCTGGCCCGAGGTGATGGGCTGTCTCCGGGGAGAGTTTGTGGAGCACTGGATTTGTTTTGACCCAGTTTAAGCAGGAACACCTGATTCTTTATTGTTATGTAGTCTGGAACCAAAGGACTGACATTAAAAAAATACATTTCCTCATTAGAATTGTTAAAAATGACCTCACTTGTGTTAGGCTATATACATGTTGATGTGAACTGAACCTAAAATATCCAAAATATTTCAGCATTTTTTTAACCCAGAGAAATCCGTAATTATAATCAAGGTATTGGTACGTTTAATTTGTTATCCTGTGATGGCGTCGTTTCTCTTTCGAGCATGCGACAACATTGTCTGCCACAGCTCACGTAGACTAACTTTCTATCTAGTTTTCCCTTTTTATATGATCTTTGAATCTTTTTCTTTACTAGATGAAGGATTTTTGTCACGGGCATTTGGATTTTGAGTAATTGGAGAAACAAGCTGAGCGAATTTCAGAAAAACACAGATTTCTTGAGTGAAACTGCTTTATTCAGTTTTATTTTTACTGGTTTTAAGCACTGAGTTTGTTTGTCTACATAACAATGTACATACATATCCTCATGGGCTTTGAAATGCAACACTTTTCACATCACAAAACCCGTAATCTTATTAACAACATATCATATCTCATGAGGTTGTTTTTGTTCAGCTTTATACTTCCCTTTTTTTTAAGGATGAAAAGATGTGGAGGTTTCTGTTAATGCTGAGAAAGTATTTGAGGCTTTAAATTCAACACACAGTGACATCTGGTGGTTTGCTAAACGTACAGCAGCACTTCACATCACCAGTTATCTAATATACTGTATGTGCCGTAAAAATACCTTTTACAGTAGGATATTACTACATGTACATGTGATGTACAAAAAGCCTAAATATAGAATAGACATTGTTTTTGTTATTGCACAAAGTTTATTGACATGTTGTACTGGTGGTACATTCACACATATCAAACAGTAGGACAAAATAAAGGAGAATACAAAATGAAGTTGCAAACTGAAGCATAATTTCAACATTTGTACATGGGGATTTAAGCCTAAGCATGTTGGTTAACCCTTAGATGCATAAGTGGGTCTTTTTTGACCTGGTGAGGTGGTTTTCTTAGAGTATCTTTGTAATTACATTTTTTTATCATTTCATATTCCAGCTATTCTTCAAAAAACATGTTTTGGATATCATGCCATTCTCATTTTAAATTTACATTTTAAGAAAATGTAGTTTTTGTATTACTACCCCAAGCTTCCATAAGTGGGTCTTTTTTGACCCGGTGAGGTGGTTTTCTTGAAGTATCTTTGTAATTACATTTTTTTTAATAATTTCATATTCCAGCTATTCCTCAAAAAACATGTTTTGGATATCATGCCATTCAAATTTTAAATTGACATTTTAAGAAATTGTAGTTTTTGTATTACTACCCCAAACTTCCATAAGTGGGTCAAAAATGACCGGCATGCATTTTCTATGGAATCCTATGGGAAAATGTTTTTTTCAAAATGTAAAAATATTTCTAAAATTATAAATAGTGAAACATTTAATATAACATATTTCTAGTGTGAACCAAAATATAATACTAAATATTATACAAGTGATTTTTCTTAACCAAAATGACAAAAATGGCATAAAAACACATATTATTCTAATGCGGGTCCTTTTTGACCCACTTATGGAAGAGTGTAGGGTCCAGTCACTCGTGCATCTAAGGGTTAAAGTGTCATCTGTTTCCTGTTTGGTTTTCAGCCCGAGCGAATAGACCCCAGTGCATCCAGGCAGGGCTACGACATCCGCTCAGACGTCTGGAGTTTGGGAATCACACTGGTGAGTCTTCACTTCACACTCATGGAGTCAAATCATAAATAAATAAGATAGAAAAATAATAAAAATAGCTTTAAGCTCTACCATCTAAGGTGCCTCATACACTTGGATACCCATTACTCCTAAACGATTAATTAAGATTGAGGAAAACTGTGTACATTTTAAAGATGATTTAACATCAAAGTTTGTAAAAAGAAAATGTCCTTATTGCTCAGTATTGACAATCACAATGTATGCTTCATTAACTAGTTTCATATCATTGTAAACAACATGCATCAATTTATATACTGTTTTCATTATAATCAAGTACTATAGTAAAGTAACATAACTGTATGCTAGAATTTACATATTGTAAGGAAGTAGGGTCTCTAATAGTGAAAAAGCAGGAAATGTTTCTGTTATAGTGTACAATAAAAGGAGTTTTGGAATAACTTCAAAGGTTGTCTTCCTGTCAAGAACCAACCATTATTATTTTACACCTGCTTTGTATCTGCAGTTTTCCTTGTATACCATATGTAATGGCTATGTTGTGTTTCTGTACGAGCTGACCACAGGCAGGTTCCCCTACCCGAAGTGGAACAGTGTGTTTGACCAGCTGACCCAGGTGGCGAGGGGAGACCCCCCACAGCTCTGCAACTCTGAGGAGAGGCGCTTCTCTCCCAAATTCATCTCCTTTGTCAACGTGTCGTGAGGAAACACTGCTGGGAACACATTTTGCACAAATCTGTTTAGGGCTGTACTGAAGAGTTAGAAGCTTTTAAGCTTTGTTAATAACTTTGATTTACTAGAAGTACCATAAATAACATTTAAAGAACCACATTTTGTATTTATGTGACCAGAAATCTACATTTAGAGGACTGATAACGTCATAAAATAGGATGACGGACATTCAAAGCTTCATTTGAAAACCTCCTTAGCATTTCAAATTGTAAAAAATGTGTTACAGTTGTAAAAATTGAAGAAGTTTTGAATGTAAATTATGTAAATTATGTTTTAATGTCAGGGTATTGAACATGTTTTGGCTCCAGCTGTACCGTATGTCTCCCTGGTGAACATGGCTGAACTGTACCCTCTTTCTGTTAACACTTTTTATATTTGTCATCCTTCCTCTAGCCTTACAAAGGACGAGTCAAAAAGGCCAAAGTACAAAGAGCTACTGGTATGTTCTGTATACTGTACATTCATGAAGTTCTAGAGATGAAGGTTTAGAAATGCATTTTTATTGACTTAAATCCAGTTTCTTTTTGTACATAGTCTTACAAATTTGGAAAAAACTTAACTTGAAGGTATAAAGGTTAGAAATATGCTTTAATTCGCACAAACATCCTGAAAAAATCTTGAATTTCAACTAAATCTGTAGTTGCACCAACACATCACTGGTATAATAATAGTATAATCTATTTGTTATATTTGGCAACTCAGCAACATAAAAAAAAGCATTTTTGAATCAAAGTCATTATGAACAGCTGGTAAAATAAACAAAGTGATATGATATATTGACTGCTAAAGAGGGGTGCTGTAAACAATTGAAAATACATTTATATATGTATTATATTTATATTAACAATTTATATTTGACTTTCGAATTAATAGGTAAATTAATACATTAAGTTGAAATAAACATAACAATTCAAACATGTTTTTAAACTATTTAAATTATTATTATTTATAATAAACAAATTCATTCAATTAAAGTCTTTAAGAATCTGTACATTTTTAGATTAGTAACCTTGAAAGTGCTTGAAATGTACTGAGTCTGAATAAATACGAACCCTGGTGGTCGTTATTTTTATTTTATGTTTTGTAGGAGGTGGTATTTATCTATATCTCCTCTTGTTTCCCTGTCCACTGCAGAAAGATCCGTTCATCCAGATGTACGAGGAGCGCTCGGTGGACGTGGCGAGTTACGTGTGCCGGCTCATGGATCAGATGCCGACGTCTCCCAGCTCACCGATGTATATGGACTGATGGCACGACAAGACACACAAACACATCACTAAATATTCACCATGCAGTCTGCAACAATAGAAGCATTAAAAAAAAAAAGAAGAAAACAAAACAAATCCTTGTGTACATTTGCTTGGTCCCCTTATTGCAGTGTTAAAAGAGAATTGTAAAGCCTAAAAAAAACAACACACCATTTGCAATAACAGTGGTGTTATGTCTGTATAATATATCAACACTTCTGTTTCTCTCTTGTTCACAAATACAGTTATGTAAGTATGATAGCAGCTGAATCAAACAATCATCTAAATGAGGAAACATCTCAGTGGTTAGTATAAGGAAATAATAATAATAATGTGGAACTTGTATTTATATTTGATTTGGAGATTCTTCAACATACTGGAATCATGCTCTTTTGTGAATTGTCGCACCTCTTCCATGTACGTAACTGAAAGCATTGTGTTTGGTATGTTAATGAAACTTTGTTTCTCTGGGTATAAAGCAGTTTAAAGCGTGTTGGTGGGCAGAATCGTGTTAGACCTGCAGTCCGTGCTGAGGGGCTGCAGCCCTCGCTGTACAGTGGACTATATGCTGATATATATGAATAAAGACGGAGAGTGGAGGTGTGTGTTCTGTCTCGTGTTTTTCCCCATTCATTGAACATAAATAGTTAAGGCTTTATATCATTTTGTTTAACTTACAGCAATGCATTATTGTAGAGATTTGATTTTTAACTTGGTACTTCGTGAGGTTTCAGTTCCCTCCTGGGCACTGCCAGGGGCCATTGAGCAAGGCACTTGGCCCCCACTGCTCCCCAGGCTCCTGGTAACTTGTTAACTGATTTGAACTGGAAAGGAAGGGTATGAAAAAGATGTAATCTGAAAAATAACTAAAGCTACCAGAAAAGTAACATAATATAGAAATGTTGAATAAATAATATAAAAAAACATATTTGTCTCTATTCGCATTGTTTTTTTTTTATTATAAAAAAATGTATAATTATTTGCTTTTTTGTTATCAGCTCTCTACTAATACATATTTTAAATAGGTAATTTCATGATACACTTTGTTGATGTCAGCTCCTGAATTGTGCTGTGTATTTGCCTGAATTCTTAGCCTGGAATGATTCATATTTATTTATCTTTAGCAAAATTAGGTTTTCATTTTGTTTCAATAACAAATGACGGAAGGGAGTTGATAACAACTACAAATATAGACGCATATTTAAACAGGAAAGTGCAATGAGGGAGAAATAAATAATCTTAACCAAAACAGTTGATAATGTTGAATTTAGAACGCATTATATTGCCATGGTTACTCCATTCAAACGTGGTTTTGAAGCATAACGGCCGAACGTTGGTGAATATTGACAAAAAAAGTATCTCATAACAGTTCAGCTTTCTTGATAGTTTATCTTTCTATAAAGTGAGTGAAGATGGAGGAAGCCCCGGAGCAGGCAGTGAACGACAGCAGCAGCAGCAGCAGCGTCAAAGGGAACGCTTTCGGCCACTACGTCCGGCATCATGTCTTCTTGCTCTCCAGCCTGCTCTCCGTCGCCTTGGGTGAGTTCAACTCAGGCCGGAGAGCTCAGTGCAACTTTAGAAAGAGTTTTAACTGAATTATAAAATTGCTCTTTCAACGTTTTAAAACTGGCTTACACACTTTAGCGGCGTCTTGTTTTATGCTCATTTTAACTCGTTGTTTAGCTGACTTCGGTTGCTTGTTGTATGTCTTATCGTTGGTTTTCTTGGTATTTAATTTCAGTTTCTTTGTTACTAATCGTGATGGGTATTAAGCGCAGTTAAACTAAATGAACGGTATATTTTTTGTATTTCCAATAAGAAACATACTCAATTTCATTGTAATTAAGTAGCCTACGTGTAGGCCTACTCAATTACTGTACTAAAAAGTAAGTTATTATAGGTTAAGTTAGCCAGTAGTAAAACAAAAGTAATAATTTAAGGCATTACGAGTACTTTTACTGTTGGTACTTAAAGTGTACGTTAACTAGACCCTCCAGAAAAACGCGGGCTAAAATCCTTGATTATGCGGGCTAAAATCCTTGATTATGCGGGCTAAAATCCTTGATTATGCGATTAAACATGCGGGGTTTTTATGTGATTTTATGCGGTGAAGTTGCGAAATATGCGGAAATATGCTAAATATGCGAAAAGTTGCGAAATATGCGGGAGGCGGAAAAAAGGTGATTCTTCTCCCACACCCTGTTACTAGGCTACTACTGAATGAAAGTGAGCCCTTTTAAAGAGTTCCTATGATAAACAAGCATACTAGAAGCAAGCTACATCACAAAGTGTTATTTATGTATTTATATATGGGCTATTTTAATCACTCTCTCTCACACACACACACACACACACTCTTCTCCGCCTCATTCTGTTTTCATTTACTCGTTCGTTATCTGACCAGCTTCAATCTTGTAGGCTACTCACCTCGTTTTTGTAGCCCTCGAAAGGGTTTTGGAGGTTGATGCCTCGGTGAATGCGAGTTGTTTGACTTTCTTGTCCGCAGCAGCAGAAAGCATTTTAGAATGTTTGAATGAATCAAAGTGGGTCGTCACCGTCGATTTTCTCTTATGCTCCAACACAGTTGCACGGGGTGCAGAATAGTTTCCCCCCACTTTCGTTCAAGACATCGGGGTACTGCTTTGCCCGGTCTTTAGCAGAAATGTTCGTAGGCAAATGAGATGGATTCGATTTTTTCATCTTGGTCAGAGCCGTATAATAGTATAATAGTATATAATAATAATAGTATAATAGTATATAATAATCTATATGGCGCTGATCTTGTTGTTTTCTCTCTCGTGTGAGTTCCACACATTCACTCTACGGTGTTGTTTACCTGCGCGAGCTGATGACATCACTACTTCACGTTAACTTTTTTTTCCCTCAACTTTGTGTGGAAAAATGCGGGGATTATGCGAACTTTTAATAAATATGCGCCCTTTTAAAAATCTGCGCCATTTTGCTGATTATGCGGTAAATTATGCGATCGCATAATCGCGTTTTTCTGGAGGGTCTAGTTAACATAAAACGCCTCATTCGGTTGCCAAGGTAACGAATCTGATTTCTCCTGGTTAAACAGCCCCCTCTCGCGGACAGTCTGAACCATTGCATTTTATACTTTTCTTTATTTATATTAATGACATTTTTCAAACTTTATATTATTAAAAAAATATTAAACATAGATACATCAGAAGGTTATATAAATAAAAGTGTATGTGTACTATTTTCAGTGAAATTAATATATTAATAAGCATCATTTATTTAATGTTTTTATTGTATTTGGAGACACATGATCGATTGACATATCATTCTATTGAGTGACCCTGAAATAGCAAAATAAATAACAGACAATTGGTGATAATAACAATAAATAGAGAGAAAATGCAAACTAAAAACAAAACAAAATAGCACACAGGGGTTGTTTTCAGTTTTATGAAAAAGAAATGAAGAAAAACAAACATTCTGGTCATAATAATAATAATAATAATAATACTAATACTAATAATAATAATAATAATAATAATAATAATACATGTTATTTATATAGCGCTCTTCCAGAGGCCTGAGGCCTGTACTACGAAGCCGGATTTTCGCTTAGAGAGCTAACTTCAGGGAAAACTCTGGGTTTCCGGTCCTACGACGCCGGTTCTCTTCTTACCGGGCTAGATCTCCATGGTAACTTATGCTGAACGGCAAACCTGCTCCGGAGCAGATAAGAGATCAACTCAGTGAAAGCACCGCCTGCTGACCAATCAGAGCTCAGTGTGCGGAGTTTAAAGCTATCAAGTCATATTACAGGATAAAGGAAATACAGAAAAACTGCCATTGCAGGAAAGACGGCCGGCAAAAATCAACTGACTGTGTGAACGTGAAAATTCATAGAATATCCCCTCCCATCTTCAGAGCAATCTGACAATTATAACATTAGCGTCACCTGTTACGCACGGCCCGCCCGGTACCGGGCGGAAAAACACGTTATTTGCAGGAAACAACGTCTAAGGAATGTTAATATTTAATAAACTATGAATGTTTTATATCCATGTAACGGGAAGAAACTCAGCTAACTGATCTTTTTAATTTTTTTTCTCCAAAAAAACCCCACAATGCTAGCACTCAGCCTCTGAATTAGCCACCAGCGAAAATAATTAACCTGAAACGGCACTTAAACTCACTCATAACTCCCTTATTACTTATCCTAGATGCAAAGCCAACCACTCGTTTTCAGTGTCCTGGAGACACTGAATCTGTGGGTGCCCTCCTCAACACTCAGTGATAAACATTCGCGACGCGATAAACGAAAGCGTACATCATAACATGTGGAGCTAGGTAGCTAGAAAGCTAATATGGCTTACCTTGGTCAAAACTGGTCTTCAATGGCATTCAAACGATAAAAAAACGATACTGCAGTTAATCCATAGGTTCATCCTATGTATCTGTGCCTTCTTTGAAATTATTTCTGATAATCCATAAGCAATAAAACGGCTTTTTAATTTCCAAACTCCAGAAGGACAAAATCTGCAAAAATAGTTTCATTTCTAGACGCGTAGCCCCCACCTTTTCTCTTTACAATGAGTGTGTGAGTGGGCCTCCCCCTTCGATTCTATTGGCTCTAACGGTCAGAAAGGTGTGTCAACGATCCCAATCGAGTAAGGGGGGCCAGAGATAGGTCAAATCCACCCAAATGACCCCAAAAGTGGGGGTTTTTGGCTAAATCTCTCTAAAAAGGTCAAATTTAACTTGTTTTGCATCAATCTTGATACAGGGTACTTATTATATGTTGTACTTTGGATTCCTAAAGCTTTTAGTTTACTAACCCATTATCCAAGGGTAGTTTTCACTATCTGTAAAAAATAATTTTTGGACGGACACTATAATTTACAGTTTTTTACTATGTAAAATCTGAATTTTTTTTTAAATAAAAAACATTTATATTGATTCTGACACTTCTACATCCAACTCACAGATGTAACCTTGCTTTGATAAAATAAATTATTCATATAACCCTTTTAGAAGTTAAGTTGTAGTCATTTGTTTTGGGAATGTCATTTTCGAGCCTGAAACATGAAAAACAGGCTCGGTGCTTAACAGGTTAAGAAAGCTTACTTAAATATCTGCCACAACATAAATAACCGGATCAGAGTAACATTAAGTACAGTCCGCGGCACTGTGAGTGCAGACGTTGATGTGTCCCATTATCATTCATATCATATCACATCATAATGTATCATATATTTCCTTATTTGAGTCAGCTTCTTGAGCCGTATCTGGCCGTGCAACACTCACAGTGTCACATACTGTATGCAGAAGTATTATTTTAAGCAACACATTAAGTTGACGAAACACTCGAGTGAAATTCTCCTAATTAAAGTCAGATCCACTCGTGTCTTGGACGGGGCAGTGATATCATAAACCTGTTAATGTACGCATTCAAACGCTTTTTCTTTTACCAGCTGTATTCACCTTGCAGGTGCAGCTATGTGGCTTTTATCCTGGATAAAGTGTTTAAGTCATGGTCCGTGGCTGGCCCAACACACGAAAAAGGACACACTTTGGACTTAGTATTATCGTTTGGACTGTCTGTATCTGTGGATGAAATATGTGCAGCAACGCGTATCTCAGACCATTTACCGGTTCTGTTTACAACCTCGATCCCTTCCGCAGGAGTCGAATCACGTGCCCCTGCGCGTCGTCTGCGTTCAATTAACCCCTTGACTGCCTCACAGTTTTCTGATGTTTTTAATGCTTCTCCTATCTGTAAATTAGAGGTGAACTGTGTTTTTAGTGCTGATGAGCTTATCTCCATGTTTGACTCAACATGTACACTAATACTGGATTCTGTTGCTCCTTTTACGCTTAGACGCACCAAAGTTCTCTCAGAGCCATGGCTCAATGACTGTACTCGCGCTCTTCGAAGCACCTGCAGGCGTGCAGAGAGAAAATGGAAAAAGGATAAACTCCATGTCTCCTTAGAAATCCTTCGTGCTTGCCTTTCTGACTACCAGACGGCAGTCAAAGCAGCCAAAACAGAGCACATTTCTCTGCTAATCTCCAAAAACAGCCATAAACCTCAAGTTCTTTTTAATGTCCTCAACTCTATCATTAATCCCTGTGACATTTCTTCTATTGTCCCATCGACTACTCTCTGTGATAAGTTTCTTACATTTTTTATGGAAAAAGTATCTGCTCTTAGGCTAGCCCACACTAGTGCTATCCCAGATCCTGCTCCTTTTCTGTGCCCTGCTGTCCTCGACCACTTTGAGCCTGTGGCCGACAAACTGCACCTCAGACAGCATTCCCTCTCGCCTTCTCAGAGATGTTTTAGGATCAGTTGGAGCAAGTATTTTATTACTTATAAATACCTCTCTTAGCTCAGGATGTGTCCCAGCTGCCTTCAAACATGCCGTGGTTAAGCCACTACTTAAAAAGAAAAATCTCGACCCTTCCATTCTCGCAAATTTTAGGCCCATCTCCCAGCTACCTTTTTTATCAAAAGCCCTGGAGCGAGTAGTCTACGCCCAGCTGCAGTCTTTTTTAACCACGCATGGAATCCATGAAGAGTTTCAGTCTGGCTTCAAACCCATGCACAGTACTGAAACAGCCCTTTTAAGAGTTTTTAATGATCTGCTCCTAGCCGCCGACTCAGGTAGCCCAGCTGTCTTGGTGCTGTTAGACCTGACAGCTGCCTTCGACACTGTGGACCATAGCATCCTGTTGTCACGGCTTGAACAGTCCGCTGGCATCACAGGCTCTGCCCTTGCATGGTTCAGGTCCTACCTGACAGACCGTAGCTTCTCAGTGCAGCTAGGTGCCTTCTCCTCAGCCATAGCCCCTCTTACCTGTGGGGTTCCCCAAGGCTCGATTTTGGGCCCCATCCTTTTTCTACTGTACATACTGCCCCTAGGTTCAATTCTCACAAAACACAACATCCCCTTCCACTGCTACACCGACGATGTACAGATCTATCTGCCACTCAATTCAAATGTTAACTCATTACAGCTATTGATGGACTGCTTAGCAGAGATCAAATCCTGGCTGAGCCAACATTTCCTCAACCTCAATGAGAGCAAGACTGAGGTTATTTTTTTTGGACCCCAACCTCTAGCCTCCCAGGTTGATATTCTGGGCTCCCTCAAAAATAATATCCTCCCCTCTGTCACGAACCTTGGAGTGACCTTCAATAGCGCTTTTAAATTCGATAAGCAGGTCAGCAGCGTAGTCAAAACCTGCTTTTTTAAAATACGACTATTGGCCAAGACTAAGTCGTTTTTATCATTTGAGGACCTGGAAAGGGTTATTAATGCCTTTGTTACCTCGAGGTTGGACTACTGCAACGCTCTGTACGTGGGTATGGACCAGGCGTCTATTAAACGCCTGCAGCTAGTCCGGAACGCAGCTGCACGTCTACTCACTGGCCACAAAAAGCGTGACCACATCACCCCAATTCTGGCCTCACTGCACTGGCTTCCAATTCGGTTCCGAATTGATTTTAAACTCCTTTTATTTGTTTTTAAAGCACTAAATGGGCTGGCTCCGGCCTATATAGCTGAACTCCTCCAGCGCTACACCCCAACAAGAGCTTTAAGGTCTGCTGACCAGCTGTTGCTGATAGTGCCCAAGACCAGGCTCAAAACCCGAGGGCACCGAGCGTTCGCAGCAGCTGGCCCGAGGCTCTGGAACACTCTGCCCCTCCATGTGAGGTCGGCCCAGACTCTAGGGGTTTTTAAATCTACTCTTAAGACACACTTCTTCTCCCTGGCCTTTTAGTCAGAGCGGAGCACGACTCCTGACTTTTCCCTGTGTTTTCTTTTTAAATATCTGTTGTAATTTATTGTCTTTTATTGTGCTTATAGAAATGTGTTTTTATGTGATTGTAGTTATTACATGTACAGCACTTTGGCCCGACCAAAAATCGCTTTTAAATGTGCTCTATAAATAAACCTTGATTTGATTTGATTTGATGGATGTTTAAAGTTTAACTTCTTCATATTTGACTAATATTAAAGGTGGGGTAGGTAAGTTTGAGAAACCGGCTCGAGATACACTTTTTGTTATATTCCATATATCTTAACATCCCGCTAGCAATGATTATCTTAAGTGCTTTGAAAAAAAATCCATAAAAAAAATTCATCTGTGGAAGCCGTAGTGCTGTAAAAAGCACGACCAATCATTTTAGCCGGCCCGGCTAAAATAACTGGATGGCCTACCTGCCTGTCAGCCTTCCATCTGTGCACAAACTTATCTCGTGCCCTCATTGGTCATGTGCGCGTTCGTGTGTGTTGGAGGAGGGGCTCTGTAAGGAAGTAGCAGATTTCTTCCGGCTGTGTATTTTCAAAATCTAGCGATCTCGAGCTGGTTTCTCCAAAATTACCTACCCCACCTTTAAAGTTCACTTTTCATTCAGGAAGTATGACGCTGCGCTGTCAGTACGCGTGTCCATGTTTGAGATTGGTCAAATGCTCCAAATACCACCCCTTTCATGTGAACGCGCACCTAACTAGATAGGACACGGCTGGCTTGAGCGATCCACTTGATAACCAGCGTCGTAGTGCAGTTTAGCGAGAGCGCGTATGTTTTGGATTAGGCCAACCGGCTAACTCAAACATATCCAGGTTAGGAAAATCCGGCTTCATAGTACAGGCCTCAGGACATTCGGGATCATGGAGTTTGAACACTTGGACAGTTTCCCCCTCGGAGGAGTGAACAGGAAAAGCCACAATTCACCGTGGCCGCAGGCGGAAACTGATTGACTGGAGCACATCACAGCCAGTTGAGGCGGTAGGCACAATTGCGTTCATTCTGTGTATTTTTATTTTGGAACACAGTTTGGAAGTGCTGCCGTTAGTCCATTGGGGACTGTTATTTGGCCTGTTTTGTGCGTGCTGGTTATGCCGATATCGGCGAAGGTTTGGATTTCGGGAATTGTTTGTAACGTGCACAGTTGTGATCACTGATCAGGCACCACGCACCACATCTTGTGACAATATTGACATTTGTGAATACTGTTGTGTGCATATTGGAACATGAAGTGCACTGTAAAAAAAGATCGTAATTTTACAGGAAATAACTACATTTTTATAGTAATTATCATGTTTTTTTAAATAACTTGCAAAATCCTGTAAAATGACAGATATTAACTATAAATTAACAACCCAAAACATTATTTTAAGTCTTTTGACAATAACAACAAATAACGATTATTTCATTTTTTTTACAGTAAATTTACTATATAATATTTACAGTATTTTTGCACTTTCAGGAAATACATGCAGATGTACGTAAAATAAAAAGTATTATCTGTAATTAAATATGTAACTCGTAATATAAAAGTGTATTACTATTATAAGACTTTAAGATATTTCTTTGTAATTTTAAGGTAAACATAAAACTGTAAAAAAAAGCGTCAAACAAAAAAAATGTAAAGTAAAACATTTTTACATAAATCATTTTCTCAATATTCGATTGAATCCACCACAAACACAAAATATCCAATGTTGAAACAAAAGTAAATAAATATGTTTTCATTAAATTCCTAACTTACTATATTGTAAACATCTACAGTTGACAATATCATTAAAATAAAAAATAAAAATCTTAGAAAGTGGAGAAATCTCTGCAGGGAGGACCCAGGTTTAAAACACACACTGTTATTTACTCAACAATAAGTCACAGTTATCCTTGTTTTATTTATGTGTTCTGTTGCTGTGTTTTTTTTCCCATTGGTCAATATACAGTAATAAGCCTTAGTCTTTCATGCAGTATAATGTGCATGGTTTTCGGATTCTGGCCGACAGCCAGAGCTACGGCACTTGAATTGGAATTCAGCCATAACACGGCAGACAAGTCAGGCATGTTTGGAATGAGTCCACAACACTCCTGATTGGTTAATATAAACGTCATTGAAGAAACCTGCCAATGAGAACTGCCCGCGCCTGTTGTTCACATTTGAAACATTCACGTCAGTTAGAGCGGGTCTCCTCCTGCGGACGGAGCTACAGCTGTCTGCCCCTTTCACACCGGCGCTTTTCCAGCTCCGGCTCGGAGCTGCAGGAGTTTATGGATTAATGGATTAATATCGGGATCGTTTTACATCTACACGTTAAATATGAGCATCGGGACGTCAACAAAGAACAGAAGACTTGAGATCTGGTGAGTCCTGCAACTGTAATGGAGTTAAACATGTATTTAGATAATCCTTAGTTTGTGAATGTTTTATTTTTTATTTAAGGTTACGTTTCTTCTTCTAGTTAGCTGAGTTTGCATCATTAATAGGTTGTTAAATGTTAAGAAGCCCTGAGATGCTGTTTCTTGCAAGATGTTGCGCCCAAACCTGGTTTAACAAGGTGGCTGCTAACGTTAGCTTACAGTTTATTGCAGTGCTGCCGCTCCACCTCTCGTCTCCACACGGGAGAATTACACATAAACATGCTGCGGGGTGTCACAGTGTTGTCGCCAAGTTTAATGTAAAGTTTCACAGCTTTCTTACAGCGGAATCCAGTTTGTTAATGTTAAGTAGCCAACAGCTAGCATAGCATAAACAGCTAACCGCTAACGTTCGGCTAACTTGCTAGTTAGCTCTGCTCTATATATTACAAGCTAACATGACTAGCTAATGTCACACTGTGTGAACTAAAATACTTGTTGTATTACTACATCATACATGCTTGGTCCAAATCACTGCTAAAATTAATTATTTTTGAAAATGTATAGTAAATAAATACTCAGCCATGCATGAAATAACATAGCAAAAGAATACGGGCAATGTTTGACCCATGTTGTCCCTTAGAAGTGTAGTGATACAAACATGATTTTTATTCAAAAAGTAAGAAAGTAAAAATTAGAATCAACCAAGCATATCTTCCCCCTCGAAATCCCAGTTGTACTTCGCTAACATGGACTAGGTCATGTTAGACAAGCAATCCAGTGGTTAGTTTTAGGGTAAGCTCCATTGTTTTTTTTGTTTTTTATTCACTTTAAGAGAAAGGGATTTCAGAAACAAGTATCACAAGTTTGGCTCAAGGTAAAATTAACAAAAGCTAACTGTTGTTAGACTATTGGCGCGTTTCCACTACAGCGCGCAGCCCGGTTTAAGAGGGCTGTGACGTCAGCGGCCCGTTTGTGGTTGCGTTTCCACTTGGCCTAGTACCGGCCGGCTGGTCCTAATTCTCAGTTTTTCTGGCCTCATAAAATCGTGGGGCCAGGGCCAAAGACAACCGGGCTGTGTTTGTGACGTCAACGCTCTCGGCTGCTGATTGGTCGGAGAGAATCGTCACAATCTGCGCGCGAGATAATCCATTTTTACAAACAGCATTTTTGTTAACGGAGGAGCTACAACAATGGCAAAGAAAAGCACACCATGGTCGGTCGAGGAAGTGACGACGTCCATTATATTGCAGATGATAAGGTCCAGCGGGTGCTCGACGGGACAACTCGCAATATCAAAGTCTTTCAGGAGGTCTCTACACAGACACTGGACTCTCCAACGGCGTTACTGGAGTCTGCATGGTACGTTTTTGCTAACGCTGTGTTATTTGCTTGAAAGCTTTGTGTCCCTGCTTTGTGTCCCTGCTTTGTGTCCCTATCTGTTTTAAAGCTCACTTCTAACAAATAAGTCTATTTTATCCTTACATTTATGTTCGACAACCCCGATGGAGCCCCGAAGGCTAGCTAGGCAGATAGCATTAGCGAGAGCTATTGTTTGCTAACACCATATGTGCCATTGTTTACGTTCAGTTTGTCTTTTCTATAGTTGTTGTTGCTATTTATAGTATTGTGCTGCAGTAGTTTGTGGAATTTACAAGTCATGTTTCTGTTCTAGATGATTACATTGGGACTAGCGAGGAGGAACAGTTCCGAACAACGTCCTCTGCATCAACAGCACAAACCGAGGAGGAGACGATCTGGCCCTGCAGGAACGGCAACTGGCCCAGCAGAATCAATGCCATGTCTTATCTTATTGCTTGTTGATAAATAATTGCACCCACCAGCGATCGCACAGAAAGATGGCATCATCTAGGCGTCCCTCTGCAGTCAGAAATATCATAAACACCATCGTCCACAAAGCACTGTACAGGGGTTTATGGATTTAAGAGAATACTTATCACAGTGAAACCTTTATCATCTGTTGCAATTAAAGCAAATAAGAGAATAAATACTTGGTTAAATAATACATTTTAACTCTTTAGCAGGACAACTCTGCATACTGTTTGAAATTGAGTTTGCTAGCTTGAGGTCCTCCTCTAAAACATAACATTACATAATGGTATTAAGAATACATGATAAATACATGTAGAAAAATTACTCAATTGTAATACCCTCGTTGTGCTAGACTCAAACACATTCCTTATATATTTCAAAGAGAAGAGAACAAAAGAAAACACCTATACAAAGAGAGCGGTGCACAGCGCTTAATATTTACTTGCACTATATTTCTGTTGATCTGGGTTATTGTGTTGCACTGTTGGAGGAGCCTGTGACCTAAGATGTTCATTGTCATAACTACACTAGCTATGTTCGTATGACAAAATAAAAAACCTTGAACCTTGAGGCTGTGTCTTTCAGACAAACCATCATAATCATATTATTTTATGCTGTGGATACTTTAGCCTCCATCCATGTTAACAATTTTTTACACTTGCATTTATGAATATAGTTCTGTTGTGTTTTACACTTTTGTATTTATGTTTATAGTTTGCTTTGATATTTGCTTAATTTATTAGATTATTATTATGGGGGCAGTACTGGTGCTTGAAATTCAAATATTTACTAAATAGTCAATTCTGATAACATTTTTTTGGTTTAAATAATTTGACAAACACATGTATGTGAAAAAGAAAAGATGTATTTATGTTCAATACAATGAATATTTAGGTATTACACGTAGGTTTTCCTCAGGCATCCTGAAGTTCTCCACCCACTGAGTGTGTGAAAGATGGAACAATCACATTCCACCACTCGGTAGCTCGGTCGGTAACTTCTGAAATACACAAACAAAAGCATACATATTTTAATACGTAAAAGTGGTAGCTACAATTAATTAAATACTTGAAATACTTTGGTCGTATAGGGAGAGTGAGCCTAAACACATTGCTAGTTAGCGAACGTTAGCTTACCAAGTAGCATTGTAGTTAGTAGTGATTCGAGTCGTCCTGTAGTCTCTGCGGCGTAGGAGGACTGCCCGAACTCTCGCGTCAGCTTCTTCTATACCTCGTCTTGCTATACGTCGCCTCTTTCGAAACAACTCTTGTCTATTTCTTGTGATAATAAACCACACAGCAAAAAACAAGCAAACGATCGCTTTCACATCTCCATTGTTGTGTCGCATTGAAGATGACGTCACGGCAGTTTTAAGCAGCGTCGCTCCGCCTACACTGTTACTATAGATACTGACCCGGTTCCTAAACTGTAATGGAAACGCGCCACAAAGTGAGCTGGTCCTAACGAGGCCGGGCGCGGCCAAAGGAGGCCGAGCGGGGCCGAGCGAGGCTGTGTAGTGGAAACGCGGCATATGTTCCCCCCTTCTAAACTTATGAAATAATCAATGCCCTTGGGATGCTCTCGTGTGTGTGTGTGTGTGTGTGTGTGTGTGTGTGTGTGTGTGTGTGTGTGTGTGTGTGTGTGTGTGTGTGTGTGTGTGTGTGTGTGTGTGTGTGTGTGTGTGTGTGTGTGTGTGTGTGTGTGTGTGTGTGTGTGTGTGTGTGTGTGTGTGGTGTGTGTGTGTGTGTGTGTGTGTGTGTGTGTGTGTGTGTGTGTGTGTGTGTGTGTGTGTGTGTGTGTGTGTGTGTGTGTGTGTGTGTGTGTGTGTGTGTGTGTGTGTGTGTGTGTGTGTGTGTGTGTGTGTGTGTGTGTGTGTGTGTGTGTGTGTGTGTGTGTGTGTGTGTGTGTGTGTGTGTGTGTGTGTGTGTGTGTGTGTGTGTGTGTGTGTGTGTGTGTGTGTGTGAGATTTAGGGGATCTATTGGCAGCTGCTGATAATAACATCCATCATTATGGTTTACTAATAGTTATCACTTCACTTCCTCCTCCAGCACCTGGACACAGCAGGAACCTACGCCAGGATCCTGTTTGTGGACTTCAGCTCTGCCTTCAACACCATCATCCCAGCTCTGCTGCAGGACAAGCTCTCCCAGCTGCAGGTGGATCACAGACTTCCTGTGAGGCTGGGGAAACACGTCTCTGACCATCAGCACCGGTTCCCCTCAAGGCTGCGTTCTTTCCCCTCTGCTCTTCTCCCTGTACACCAACAGCTGCACCTCCAGTCACCAGTCTGTCAAGCTCCTGAAGTTCAGACGACACCACGCTCATCGGACCCATCTCTGGTGGGGACGAGTCTGCCTACAGGTGGGAGATGGACCATCTGGTGACCTGGTGTGGGGAAAACCACCTGGAGCTCAACGCTCTCAAGACAGTGGAGATGGTTGTGGACTTTAGGAAGAACGCAGCCCCGCCCGCCCCCATCACTCTGTGTGGCTCACCATCACTCTGTGTGACTCCCCAGTCACTGCTGTGGAGTCTTTCCGCTTCCTGGGCACCATCATCGCCCAGGACCTCAAATGGGAGCAGAACAGCAGCTCCCTCATCAAAAAAGCCCAGCAGAGGATGTTCTTCCTGAGGCAGCTGAAGAAATTCAACCTGCCAAAGACGATGATGGTGAACTTCTACACCTCCATCATGGAGTCCATCCTCACCTCCTCCATCACCATCTGGTACGCTGCAGCCACAGCCAAGGATAAGGGCAGGCTGCAGCGTGTCATCCGCTCTGCAGAGAAGGTGATCGGCTGCAATCTGCCATCCCTCCACGACCTGCATGCCTCCAGGACCCTGAGGCGGGCAGGGAAGATAGTGGCCGACCCCTCCCACCCTGGACACAAACTGTTCACCCCCCTCCCCTCTGGCAGGAGGCTGCGCTCCATCAGGACCAATACCTCTCTCCATCAGGACCAAAACCTCTCCATCAGGAACAAAACCCCTCTCCATCAGGACCAAAACCTCTCTCCATCAGGACCAGAACCTCTCTCCATCAGGACCAGAACCTCTCTCCATCAGAAACAAAACCTCTCTCCATCAGGACCAGAACCTCTCTCCATCAGGACCAGAACCTCTCTCCATCAGGACCAGAACCTCTCTCCATCAGGACCAGAACCTCTCTCCATCAGGACCAAAACCTCTCTCCATCAGGACCAGAACCTCTCCATGAGGACCAAAACCTCTCGCCACCTCAACAAGGCCCCCCCACTGACACTTTACCTCATCCACAACGCAGACTCTATGCATTACATAATGGAGATCACAGGATGGTAAATAATGCAATGTTTAAATATTGCTTACTGCACATATTTTATATTCTATAATTTATTGCATTCTATTTCGATGTATATTACTGCTTTATTTTATTGCTATCTTACTATATTTTTATTACAGTGTTCTTAATATAGTTCGCTATCTGTGTACTTTTTTTTATTTAATTTTTTTAATTTATATGTGTATGTACGACACCTAGTCAAATTCCTCATACGTGTGAAAAACCTGTTTCTGATTCTGATCTTTTTGTCCTCTAGGTTGCACTGCCACGTCTACAGTAGCGCAGAATGGACAGAGGAAACATGATTGGGCCTCAAGTTTTTTGCAGCCAATATACATTCTACAAACTTGGGATAGGAGGGTGAGTGAACAAGTTATCCATTGGTTGGAACCTACATCCCCATTGTTAGACGTACTAAATCCTGCACACTGCTCCTTCAAATTGACAATGTGAACATATGTCGCCATTTTGTAATTTCTGTTATTTTCAGTTGAGAATGTTTCAAAGTACTCTTAAAAAATTCAACTTACTTTTTGTTTCTACTGTTTATAAGTATGATGTTTAAATATGAAATGCTGTATTCATTAGTTTTCATATTTTAAGTTTTCAGAGTAATTGTTTCCGACAGAACATTTTGTGATGTCTTTTCATTGAATGTCTTTGATTGGAAAATGTTAGAAAAAAGCTGTAAAATAACAGTATTCTACCTGTAGAACTTTAGGTTCTGTATTTATTTTAGTGTTTGATCATACAAATCTAATAAAAAAAAAAGTAAAAAACAGTTTTTCTCATCCGAACTTTATTTAAGGTATTTGAATGTAACATTTTAAGACAATGGATTTTGAAAAGAGAGGAAAGTTTCCTGTAAAATCGTTAAGGACAATTTCTGTATATTAATTGCTTTTGCACTTTATTTGAGTATTTTTACTTTAATTTTATGGTTTTTGTTTGGCAGCCGCTGCTGCCAGTACTTTGACCGTTTTTTTACAGGTTTTTTGCACGTTAAAGTATTAGTAATGTACTTTTATTAAAGGTTATTGACTGTAAAAAGAGAGGATAAATCTGTAAAATTAGAGTATTTGTACGTTAAAGTATTAGTAATGTACTTTTATTAAAGGTTATTGACTGTAAAAAGAGAGGATAAATCTGTAAAATTAGAGTATTTGTACGTTAAAGTATTAGTAATGTACTTTTATTAAAGGTTATTGACTGTAAAAAGAGAGGATAAATCTGTAAAATTAGAGTATTTGTACGTTAAAGTATTAGTAATGTACTTTTATTAAAGGTTATTGACTGTAAAAAGAGAGGATAAATCTGTAAAATTAGAGTATTTGCACGTTAAAGTATTAGTAATGTACTTTTATTAAAGGTTATTGACTGTAAAAAGAGAGGATAAATCTGTAAAATTAGAGTATTTGTACGTTAAAGTATTAGTAATGTACTTTTATTAAAGGTTATTGACTGTAAAAAGAGAGGATAAATCTGTAAAATTACAGTGTTTTCCTGTAAAATCTTTAAGGGCAATTCCCGTAAATTAATGGCTTATTCACTTTATTTCAGTTAAAGTATTTTACTTTAATTTAAGGGTTTTTGTTTGGCAGCCGCTGCTGCCAGTACTTTGACCGTTTTTTTACGAGTTTTTTTTTTACAGTGTGGTTGCCTGTTACAAATACCTAGGTATCTGGCTTGATGATTGTCTCACTTTTAAACTTCAGGTCAATAACCTGCTTAAAAAGCTGAGGGTTAGGCTAGGTTTCTTTTTCAGAAACAAGTCCTGTTTCTCACTTGAAGCCAGGAAAAGGCAAGTCACTGTGACCTTTTTACCTGTGCTGGACTATGGTGATCTGCTTTGTATGAATGCACCTGCCCATTGCCTGAACAAGTTAGATGCCGCCTATCACAGCGCACTGAGATTTGTCACAAATTGTAAAGCACTTACACATCACTGTACACTGTATACCAAGGCAGGTTTGCCATCACTTACTGTACGGAGGCTCAGTCATTGGTACACGTTTATTTATAAAGCCATGTTGGGTAAACTCCCGTATTATATCTGCTCTCTGATAACACAGAGAGTTGCAAGCAGCTATTGTCTGAGATCGCATGATGTAGTGTTGTTACATGTGCCACGAGCAAGGACTGTCTTAGGTAAGACAGCTTTTCTGTGCACAGCTCCACTTGCTTGGAACAATCTTCAGCAAGAATTGAAACTGAGCAATTTCATTCCTCTGCATGTTTTTAAAGCTAGGCATCTACTTGATGCGCCGGTGAAGATGGCCGCATCGTCTTTGTGCTCCTCTCCAACTTTGCCCCTTTTCGTATTTTGTACATATTTATTTTACTTTTGCCGTTTTACTTTTAACATGGTTCGCAACATGCAAGCCGACCGCACCTACTCTGCCATACAATATAGCAGAGAGGAACTTCTTCAATTGCGAAACTTCGTGGACAATAATAACCCTCCGACAGACAATGGAGATTCGCCATGGCTACCTGTTGCTGTTCTACCTGAGAGACGCAAGAAGAAGACAAAGCGAGGGTGCCGGGCCGGGCTGCTGGTCAGACTGAGGAAACGAGAGAATCGACCCCCTCTTCCGAGTATTCTTCTGGCTAATGTTCAATCCATTGAAAATAAGCTAGATGAACTCAGAAGCCGCATTGCTTTTCAACGGGACATTAAGAACTGTAACGTGTTAATTCTCACTGAGACTTGGCTCAACCCCGCTATCCCGGACTCCGCCATTGTTCCTGACGGATTCTCTATTTTTCGTCAGGACTGGACTGCTAACTCGGGGAAAAGTAAGGGAGGCGGTGTGTGTGTAAACAACTGGTGCACAGATGTGAAGATTATTTCTTCGGACTGTTCCGCTCATCTAGAGCACCTCATGATCACATGCCGAGGGAATTCACATCTGTTGTGATAACAGCAGTGTATATCCCGCCGCAGTCGCTCGCCGACAACAACACGGCACTCGATCAGCTGTTTGGGATTATTGATAAAACCGAGACTTCACGGCCAGATGCGGCGTTCGTTGTGGCCGGAGATTTCAACACCGCCAACATGAAGAAGGTCTTGCCAAAATATTACCAACACATCAGCTGCCCGACGCGCGGGGGAAACATACTGGACCATGTTTATTCCCCTTTTCGAAATGGATATAAGGCTCTCCCTCGCCCTCCCTTCGGCAAATCAGACCACATCTCACTGCTGCTGCTGTCTGCTTACAAGCAGAAACTTAAAAGGGACAGACCGGTAACAAGGACAGTACAGCGATGGTGCGAGGAGTCAGATGCAGCACTGTAGGATTGCTTTGCATCTACGGATTGGAGTGTGTTTGAGGACAATAACATCAACACACACACGGACACTGTCATCTGCTACATTGGGAAATGCATCGATGACGTGGTACCGAAGGTTTGTGTACGAACATTCCCAAATCAATAGCCCTGGATAAACTGCGAGGTGCGCGGCAAGCTGAAAGCGCGCACTATCGCGCACAGAGCTGGAGATTTGGAGGAGTACAGGAAATCTAGGTACGATCTCCGGAGAGCAATTAACAATGCAAAGAGACAGTACAAAGAGAAGGTGGAATCTGACTTCAAAGGCTGTAACACCAGGAATATGTGGGCGGGACTAAGAACAATGACAGACTACAAAGGAGCAGCGGGGGGTGCGTGCGCATCTCTCCCAGATGAGCTGAACAGTTTTTTTGCACGCTTTGAGAGCAGCCAGGCTGTGGAGGTACAGAGCGACCAGGAGCTACCCTGCCCTTTTGTTTTAAACAGGGCAGATGTGTGTAAATCCTTTAAAAGGGTTAACCCACACAAGGCTCCTGCACCTGATGGCATCCCTGGCCGTGTTCTCAGGGTGTGTGCAGTTCAGCTGGCAGAGGTGTTCACAGACATCTTCAACAGGTCCCTGTTGCAGTCTGTAGTCCCCACATGCTTCAAACACTCCACTATCGTTCCTGTCCCGAAAAAGACAATAATCACCTGCCCCAACGACTACCGCCCAGTAGCACTCACTTCCATCATAATGAAGTGCTTTGAGCGGTTAGTCAAATCATTCATCACCTCCTCCCTCCCTGACTCTCTGGACCACCTGCAGTTTGCCTACAGAGCAAACAGGTCCACAGACGACGCCATAGCCCTCACCCTCCACACTGCCCTCTCACACCTGGACCCGAAGAACAGGAACACATATGTGAGAATGCTGTTCATTGACTACAGTTCAGCCTTCAATACCATTGTGCCCTCCAAGCTGGCCATCAAGCTCAGAGACCTCAGGCTCAACAGCGCCCTCTGTGACTGGATCCTGAACTTCTTGACGGGCAGACCCCAGGCAGTGCGGGTGGGAAACATCACATCCTCCACCCTGATTCTCAATACCGGTGCCCCTCAAGGCTGCGTGCTCAGCCCTCTCCTCTACTCCCTGTTCACTCACGACTGTGTGGCCACACACAGCTCCAACACCATCGTGAAGTTTGCTGATGACACGACCGTCATCGGCCAGATCACAGACGATGATGAGACGGCGTACAGAGAGGAGGTCGAAAACCTGACATCTTGGTGCCAGGATAACAACCTCCATCTCAACATCAGCAAAACAAAGGAGCTGATTGTGGATTACAGGAAGCAGCAAGGAGAGGGACACGCCCCCATCGCCATCAATGGGACTACGGTGGAGAGAGTCAGCAGCTTCAGGTTCCTTGGGGTCCACATCACTGAGGACCTGACATGGACTCTTCACACCACAACCATCACCAAGAAAGCTCGACAGCGGCTCTTCTTCCTCCGCAGGCTGAGGAGGTTCACAATGGATTCCAGGATACTCTGCAACTTCTACAGGTGCACGATAGAGAGTATCCTGACTGGCAGCATCACAGCCTGGTACGGCAGCTGCACCGACCTCAATCGTAAGGCTTTACAGAGGGTGGTGAAAACTGCACAGCATATCACCAGGACGGAGCTGCCATCCATGGAGGACCTTTACTCCCAGCGGCTCAGGAAGAAATCACTGCAGATTATCAAAGACCCCCATCACCCCAGCCACAAACTGTTCTTTCTGTTGCCGTCTGGCAGACGTTACCGCAGCATCCTGGCAAAGACAAGAAGATTCAGAGACAGTTGCTTCCCGCGGGCAGTGAGACTGTTAAACAATTGAACTGCTGAAACAACTTCAAAACATTCATCTGCTACTCAGTAATATGTATCTAATATCTAATATATATCATTCCAATAACTTGTATATAGACTCGTACTGCACTATTCCACATGCTCACTTTATTTTATAACTATTTTTCTTTTTGTATTGCTCTTGCTATCTGTATTGTTATTATGTTGCATTGTTGGAGAAGCCTGTGACATAAGATTTTCAACAACATAATTACTCTGTAGCTATGTCAGTTTGACAATAAAGAACCTTGAACCTTGAACCTTGAAGTGAAATGCTCATTGAAACTATGGGTACTTGTAAATGTCGATAACTGTAAATGTAGCCTGTAAATATAATGTATGATGTCCTTTATTGTTTTATGTTTGTTTTATGTTTCATGTGGAACCTATTTGCTGCAGGTCTCCCTTGAAAAAGAGATCTATGATCTCAAGGGACCAATCTGTTTAAAGGGGACCTATCATGCAAAATGCACTTTTGTACGTCTTTTATACATGAATATGTGTCCCCGGTGTTCCAGGGAACTCACCAAGTGTCAGAAAACACAACCCTCTCTATTTTCCTCCATACCCAAATCTCTAAAAAAGGGGCTGCAACGAATCTGATAAAAATTGATCCAGATTTGAACACTGTCCTGACGTCAGGACAGTGGCGCTACGGCTATTGGGCCAACTCCACCAATCAGGAGGAGACAGCCACGGCCATTGCCGTTCGAAAGCGCTGGAGACGCTGTAGTACATATGCCAGGCCTGTAGATGGTGCTGTTCTCACTGAATCTGCCTAAAGCAAAAAAATGTCAAATTGAGCAAAATGAGGCATGGCTAAAATGCATGATCTGTTTGGTATTTTGAAAAAAAAAAAAGTATAAATATGCCTTATATAGGTATGGTTCTACACTATATTATTCAAATATAGCATGATAGGTCCACTTTAAATAAAGGTTTGAAATGAAATGAAATGAAAAGCCTTCAAGTCGTTTTCTGGACCACTGGAGGACATCAAGCTGTGTATGTTACATTTTCAAATTTGTTAGCATTCTTTATTATAATGTGAGTCCTGTTTGATGTTAACGGTATCATACACTCCTAGCTGTGCGACCGTACACCGAAGAGATGTACACGGATGAAACAATGACAGTTTATCAAGTGCCAATATTCGGTGAGTCCTTCCCCATCCTTTTGATGTTCACTTACACTTCTCCTTAAAGATCTCCTATCATGCTATTTTAGGCATATATTATGGGTCTCAGATATATAACAATATATAAAAAACATGTCTATGATGTGTTTTGCTCAAAATACCAAACGGATCATGCATTTTAGACATCCCTCATATCCCTTTATTTCAGCCCTATTAGAGAATGACTGATTATGGGTCCTTAGCTTAGCTTGTGCCTGCTCAGAATTCTACGAGATACAGCTAAATGCTGCCGTGATTAAATGCCATATAGATTATTTCTGAAACAGTATGGAGCTCAAATGCTTTTTCTCTTGCGGGTTTTCCACAAGGTGAGTTCTTTTTTTTATTTCCTGATTTTGTACACATACTCTCTCCAGTACAGGTTAGCTCTGAGTGTTAGCGATGCTTGCTAATGTAAACAAAGACCATAATATGTCCAAAACATGTCACACATTGTTTCTGATAGCAAAGTTTCTGATAGTGCCGTGGGCGTAAAGCCAGCCCACATTTCAGATATGACGTCATATCTGACGCAAATCTGGATCAGCTCTGTTTTTAGAGATTTGGGTACGGAGGAAAAGTGAGAGGGGTTTTGTTTTCTGACAATTTGTGAGATCCCTGACGGTGTGTCAGGGCCAGGGGACACATATTTATGTATAAAGGACATTAAAAAGTTGATTTTGCATGATAGGAGACCTTTAAGTGCTTTTGGGTTTGCAGCTGAGCTAACTCTTTACTGTCTTCACTCTGCAGCACAGTTGAAGGCTGACGACAGATCGATCTCCCCCAAATCAGGGAGGAGCAGCCCGTCCCGCAGCCCTCCCTCCCCCAGGAGAGACGACTCCTACAGCAACAGCCGTGGAGACAGTCCAGGTGAGGCCAGGAGACTAAAACGCTAACATTAGCATGCTAAAGTATGGATGTTTTGCAGGTATATTGTTTAACGTTTACGTTAGCCTATTAGCAGTGAACACAAATACAGCTGAGGCTGATACCTAAGAAGGTTTTGGTTCTTAAATTGATGTACTGGACAGCATTTTACCAGAGTCAGATGATGACCAGCGTTGACGTGAGTTTCACATTTTCTGGCTGCTAGCATGGCTTGAAAAGTCTAACGGCAGACTCTAAATATGCCCACTTTTTCGCGTTTACGATTTTATTTGGTCTGATATCAGGCTAGTAAAGGGCTGCAACCAACAACTATTACATTATTGTCTTATTGTACTACTTCTAAACAACTTGACATTTAAAATAAACGTTAGCCTCTGCACTTTGCTTTGTTGTTTTGTTAATCAATGTTTCAAATGCTGGAAAAGAGGCATCGTCATTTCCTGTAATTCATGATGTGAGCTATACAAGGTCCTATCATAGAAGACATGAGTCATAACATAAAGCCCACCAATGGATAACCTATCAGGCTCTCCTCTCCTCTTTCTCTGCTTCGATCTCTCAGGCAAAAAGCACTTTCTTTCAAGATAAGATCCAATCTTCCTATTCCAATCCCAAAAAACTATTTTCCATCTTTTCCACCCTCTTAGAACCCCCCAAAGCCCCTTCCCCCTCTTCCCTTCTGCCAAGCGACTTTGTTAACTACTAAAAAAGGTTGATGATATTCGCTCTTCTTTTTCTGACTCACCTTTACTCACCGCTGGGTCACCAGACCCTCCCTTCACCCACACACTAACCTCTTTTTCCCCTCTCTCTCCAAGTGAGGTTCTTCCCCTCATTAGAATGCCCGTCCAACCACTTGTCCTCTGGACCCTATCCCCTCAAACCTCCTTCAGACTATCGCATCTGATATTCTACCGTTTCTCACCCATTTCATCAACACTAATCTAACTTCTGGTCACTTTCCAAACAGTCTCAAGGAGGCAAGAGTAAACCCTCTCCTAAAGAAACCCACTCTCAACCCGTCTGATGTTATAAACTACAGGCCTGTCTCTATCCTCCCGTTCCTGTCTAAAACACTTGAACAAACAAACAACTCTCCTGTTATCTCCATCAGAACAACCTTCTGGATCTGCACCAGTCTGGTTTCAAGGCAGGTCACTCCACAGAAACTGCCCTCCTTGCTGTCTCTGAGGAACTGCACACTGCTAAAGCAGCCTCCCTCTCCTCTGTCATCATCCTTTTCGACCTGTCTGCTGCATTCGACACGGTGAACGATCAGATCCTCCTTCGCACTCTCCAAGAACTTGGAGTTTCAGGCTCTGCACTTTCCCTCCTCACCTCATACCTCAAAGACCACCTACAGGGTAACTTGGAGAGGGTCCGAGTCCGACCCTTGTCAATTAACTACAGGGGTCCCTCAGGGCTCTGTACTTGGTCCCCTCCTCTTCTCCTTGTACACAAACTCGCTCGGATCTGTCATAAGCCCGCATGGTTTTTCATACCACTGCTACGCTGACGACACCCAATTCATTCTGTCCTTTCCCCGCTCAGAGAACCAGGTCGTCGCACGCATCTCTGCTTGTCTAGCGGACATCTCTCAGTGGATGTCTGCTCACCACCTCAAGCTCAACCTTGGCAAGACTGAACTGCTTTTCCTTCCGGGAAAAGATTGTCCCACTCTTGACCTAACAATCAACATCGGCACCTCTATTGTTTCCCCGACTCAGACTGCAAGGAATCTGGGTGTGACCCTAGATAACAAACTGTCCTTCACTGCAAACATCGCTGCTACAACCCGCTGCTGCAGATACACGCTTTATAATATCAGGAGGATACGTCCCCACCTGACCCAGAAAGCGACGCAGATTCTGGCCCAGGCTCTCGTCATCTCACGCATAGACTACTGCAACTCCCTCCTGGCTGGTCTACCTGCGTGTGCCATCCGACCTCTGCAGCTCATCCAGAATGCAGCGGCTCGTCTGGTCTTCAACCTTCCAAAATGTTCCCACACCATGCCGCTCCTCCGCTCACTTCACTGGCTTCCAGTTATTTCTAGAATCCACTTCAAGACAATGGTACTTGCGTACCATGCTGCGAAAGGATCTGGCCCTTCCTACATCCAGGACATGGTTAAACTGTACACCCCAGCACGTGCACTCCGCTCTGCATCGGCCAAACGGCTCGCTGCACCAGCACTGCGAAGGGGACCCAAGTTCCCATCAGCAAAAACACGTCGGTTTGCTATCCTGGCTCCAAAATGGTGGAATGAGCTCCCCATTGAAATCAGGACAGCACATACAGATGGAGCATCTTATTTCAGACAGTTTGAAACGCGAGGGTCGTGATTGGTCCGTGATTGGTCCGTGATCGGCCTGTGATCGGTTCGTGATGAAGAGCCGGCCCCCAGTCTGACTTGATACCGCCCCCGTGATAAATACATTTAATTATTGTGAAGCCAGCTGCAATGGATCATTGATCCACCAGGGGGTGCAGTGGGGTTCCACACTGGAGCTCATGTGAAATCAACTTCGATACAGTAAGCTGGATGTACAGTATGTCTGGTACTAATGTATAGCGGATCTTTGTTAAGATCCATATGTCACGGATAGGATCATAGTCTGTGCTAAATAAGACATGTAATCATTTACAAAACATCACCATGTTGTTATTTAACAAAATAATGTTGTTTAGTTGAAAAAAACGAACGAGAGGAAATGCAGCCGGCTCTCCCGATTTTTAATCCTAATTTAATCATCATCTTCACCACGATCATTTATGTTTATGTTCGCCGAATTGACATGAAATCACTGACAAATATGAATATTCTGTATTCAACTTCATTGAAACGATCAGGATGGGTGTTATTTTTCCCCACAATGACCAAGTCGCTGCAAATTATCCCGTTTATTACATGGCCACATTCTCAACAAAGTAACGACATGACTCCCTATCTTAATTGAAATGCTTTTATGGATTTAGAAAATGTTTTTATTGATTTAAAAAATAGTTGTATGTATTGATTTAAATTGACATGCATCCGCTAAGAGAAATAGTCACTAGACACTTGACACAGTGGCTTTAGGCAAAGCAGAAAAAGAACACTCAAACCGAGAGATGAGTTATTATTACAACGTGACTTCACTATTATTTAACAACTGTTTTTATTGGGTTCTTTTATTTGGGGTTAAGTATAGGTGAATTGCACTAATGTGGGAAGATCGTGATGTCTCCTCCGATCTGCTTTATGATATTCTTTCTCCCGCTGTGTAGATTGGGGGACCGCCGTCCTCTGTCTTCAATGTTCGACATCGCGTGAAACAGAGGATTTTGACATTCTGTATTCCTTGCTTACTTCCTTAAACCTTTTCTCCTCCTTATCTCTTTCATGACTTTTTATTTAATGCTTTATAACAGCTGTAATAGTTCGTTTAGAAATCCTAGAAACACTTTTACGGCAGCTCTCATTTACGGTAACTCCTTCTGACGTCATAGCTACCCACGTATAATATATAAACAAAGTCTTGGCTTTCAGAATATGAAACTTTTATTTCCAAAATCACACGATAAATACATTTGTGAAGCTTGTAAAGGGAAGATGACAGGCACCTCTCACTCGCAATCTGCTCCTCCGCAGCGCCGCCCCCCTCCCTCCGGCTGAAATTATGAATGTACAGTAAGGCATAGTAATCATAGATAACACGGCAGGGTCCGTTACAGTTTGTTTTCATCTGATTTCAAATAAACAAAGTCTTGGCTTTCAGAATATTAAACTTGTTTCGGCAAATTTAGATGATAAATTCAACTATGAAGCTTGTAACGGCATAATTACTTAAGCGGAGAACGGAGTAATTTAACGTTACAGCAGCCATAACAACAGCCGGTGTTTATTTTATTATTATATATAGTCGTTATTCATTTGTTTTAAAGCTCAATAAGGAAGATTTAAACTTTCACACACGTTGACCGGCGAAAAACTCTGCCCGGTTCCCTCGGCCCGCACCACGTTGAATAAACAGAAGGCTGCTTTTGTGGAGGAAGTTACAGCGCTACGTACAGGCTCGGCATATGCAGCTTTTTCCAGCGGTATCCATAAATCTCTTAATTTTGACCTCAAAGTGCACCAGATTGATGCATTTAACTTCAATATAAAGAAAAACATCTTCTGTTGTAACAACAATAACATTATAAATAGTAACATAGCTGAACATGGTATTGCACATTTAGCTTTCAGTGTTACTGACCTGAGATGTTTTTATTACATGAATTAAGGTGACTGAGGCTTTTTAACATAGACTTTTCAGTGTCCCACATACCCACATACCATTCACCATCCCCCACCCCCCTACTGTATGTTGATTTTTGACTGTTTGCCTACATGTAAATGGGTGGCATTTAGTACCTACCCCCCTCTGAGTGAATACCTGTTGTACCTGTCCGGGGCTAAGCCCATAGGATGATGCTCTGATGTCATCACCCTCGTACATTTGTCATATGTTTACAAAAAACGATGTTAACACTTTCTCGTTCTTAATATATGCTATATTTAGGGTCGATATGTGTTGAATTTACTTTAAAATAGCAGATCACTGTGACCGGATATAGTTTTTTCGGCTTAGTGAACGTGTGTTCCTTCCCCCCCGTTGACAATTCACGAGCGTCTAACTCTCTCTCTAACCCCTGGCCTCTGGAGCAGAAATGAAAGAGTTTTAAAAAAAATTACGTTTTGGTAAGTTTTTAGGGAAATGTTGTAATATTGCAACGTTGGCCTTAGGTGGGAGCAGAATTTCTGTATTTCTACTCACATTGTCTGAATAAATATATTGAACAACTAAGGGTTAATTTGCAGGATTGATTGCTTACTTAGCCCTATATCAGTATATATCATTTATTAAATAGTAAGTCGCTTTGGATAAAAGCGTCAGCTAAATGCAATTTATGAAAGCCTCACTCAGGATTTTTTTACCAAGTGTAAAGTTATTTAATATATAAAGACTATATATTATTGAATTACAAGATTATATATACTTTATTTGTTCTAAAATATTGATGTGTTCAAATGCTCTTCTAAACAAAACTGAAAGTCCATGAAAAGCTGTCGTCCTGTTTCTGTGAAGGAAGCGCCATCTCCTGGTTAAATCCTGAAATTGAAAATCTGGCAACGCCCTCTTGGAAAATAGTGGGAGGGCTTAACATTCTCAGATACTGGTCTTTGGCAGGTCTTAGGCAGGTAACTGCAGGTAGTAGGCAGGAAGCAGTAAGCTGGAGTCTGAAATAAGATGCTCCATCTGTAGCTTGCACATCTTCCGGCGCAGACTGAAAACTCATCTCTTTCGACTCCACTTCGAGCGATAGAATTACTAGCAAAGAATTGCTAACAAAGCACTTATATACTAATAAAGGACTGGCTTATCTAAAGCCAGTTGAGTAGCACTTGAAATGTTTTAGCTATATGAAACCTGATGTACTTATATGATTCTGTTTTTTTCAAGTTTGTATCTTGTTGGTCGAATGCACTTATTGTAAGTCGCTTTGGATAAAAGCGTCAGCTAAATGCAATGTAATGTAATGTAATAACGAAAACTCATTGCCAACATCTTTGATAATCGATGAGTTGATGTTGCAGCCCTAGTATAATAGGAAGTCTCAAATCATTAATTGGGTGTTGATGGACGCTGTTGTCCCACAATGCAATGCAGGGTGGGAATAAATAAGCTGAATTCAGCTGGAATTAACTGATATTTCAGTGATATCAGTGATGTGTGACTTTTGTTTCTTCTAATGTCTTGTAGGTGAAAGACGAAAAGCCACGAGAGACACGTCTTTGGTTGTTTCCTACGTCTGCAAGGTAGGAAACTTCAGAAATTATGTGTGAAGTTCACAGCAGGGAAAGTTGTATCTGACTTTCTCCTTTCCATCCACAGCTTCACCCAACGAAAGGAAACTTCTTAGTCGCTCAAGCCAGGGAGCTGGGTTTGCCTCTGTGAGTGGACTTTAAAAAAAATACAAAGTCAACAGAACAGATGATTGATCTGTTAATAAGGGTACTATGCAGACATATGGGTGCATTTTCACAGATTTGATTTATTTCAATATTAACAAAAGCTATAAATACAAAAAGCTTGAACTCAGTGGATAGCGATCCGATCTTACTTCTTAAACACTAATATTAATAATAATAACAACAACACATTTGTTAACAGCTGTATAGAAGTTAATCACGACGCACTTTTCTCCCTGATTTTATGGTTTTGTCAAACTGAACAATACTGAATATTGTTATTATTTACCATAGCACTTTATAGCCACATTTGTTTAATCATCCATTCATGTGACTACAAATTATAAATGTTGTATTCATCTGCCGGCTCTTTTTACATTAATCAATTAACTGTTTGATGCATGAAATGTCAGAAATTGTCCAGTTACCTATTCAAAACCCTCAAATATTTAATTTCTGATCTTTTAAAACAGAAACAAGTTGTATCATTTAAAATCCTGAACAATAATTCTGTATTTCACAAAGTTTCTTTAAACTTTAAATGACTTAAATAACTATTATGAAACCTTTTTTCCCCACAGTGGCACATCAGTGATTGGTCCTCTCATAGCGTCTTTGAAGTGCGGGAAAAGCGTCATGTACGAAGGCAAAGAGGTGCTGTATACAGATGCTCTGTCTGATATGAAATACAATGTTTTATCCTGTATCTATAAACTATTTCGGGTCACTTATTCCTCTCTGTTGTCTTTAGATCCGGCCGGAGCAGGTCTGCACTCCTGCTGACCCGGGACCGACCTTTATTATCGTCGAGTGTCCGTCTGAGGACTTCATCGAGGCGGTTTGCTCCAATCTCAGCTGAGAAGGTTATAATCAGTCAAATTGATTTTGAAAACTCAGTAATGCTCGTTTCTTTATGTGAAATAAAAGTATTTAAAAGTTGTCTCTAGATACCAGACAGGAGGGACAGAGGACTCTGCAGTGATGGTCGTCCACATGACTCCAGAATGTGTTTTGAAAACAGATCAATACAGGAAGTGGATGGAGAGGTTTGTGATGTCTCACTATAATTCATTCCTCAAAAGCTGTTGTGCTTTTTTTTTGTGTCTGTAGATTTAAATAAAATTCATCAAACGTTTGCATAATCATAATCAGAATCCTAGGATTACACAAACAAGGAATTTGCTTTTGTATATGTGGTGCATACAAAGACACAGAAAGAAGACTAAAACTAAATATAATAAAAATAGTACTGCATAAATAATTATAAATAAACTTATATTAAAACAGTAATTTTTTTGTATTGCAGGTTATGAACTCCATAAATTCTCTATTTACCTGTTGTGTCTTGCAAAATGTAGCAATCTGACGAAACGTATATTTGAAGCAAATTTAAACTAGAATGTTGACTTTATCCAATGTTCACATATCTGTTCTGGAAATAGTAAGATAAAGTATGTATTTCAAATAACATTTAGACATTTGTATAATACATTACATTACATTACATTACATTACATTACATGTTACTTTTATCCAAAGCGAGTACGAAAAGAAATGTCTGAATGTAAGTATTCAAGAAAAGGGAAGTTCATGGAGATATCTATAGTTAAAAGGCTATACCCCATTCACCTGAAGGCCCCCCCCCCTAACAGTTTCCTGTGTTTCTGCAGATTCCCCTCCACCACTGAACATCTGATCCTTAATGAACACAATTTCACGGTCCACAACGTTAGAAGTCACAAAATCCAAGCCCAGCTGAACCTGATCCACCTGGAGATCTTTCCTCAAGACTTTCAAAACAAAGGTAACACAAAACAATACGCATCGTTTTATCACGCAGAAATTAGTGGGCATTTATCAAGATGCCCTGTTTCAAGGTTCTCTAGTATTTGGAATAACTGCTTTTCTGTGTTTTACACCTTTTAATGAACTAAATATCTTTGGGTTTTGGTAAAAAATGATATACAAATATAAAGAATAAAACAATTATTGACATTTTTTGATGACATTGATTGGAAAAATAATTAGTATAGTAAGATTTATCCCTTTTAATGTTCTGCAGAACTGTTCCGTAAAGCACAATTTGAGGAGCTGAATTTGATTTAAAACGTGTTGAACTGAACCTAACCTGATGGAGCCATCTCTCCCCCTCGATTTAGGTATGTTATTTGAAATAAGTCCACTAGATGTAGCTGTGTCTACGTATGAGTTTTTACGCTCTGAAAAAATGCTTTATTTGTCATTTTGGTAAAAGGGAGTGAAAATGATTTATATAAAATTATCACAAAATTATGATTTTTACTTCAGCAAAATCTGCTGTCATTTGGCAAAAAATACTATAATATTTTTGGTTTGGAGTTTATCATTGTAAATAGTCCATTTAAAGTTAAGTTATGGAAATGGGTTTTTCAATGGCTGATGGCAATATTCTGAGAGTGGAGTGTTATTTTTTTTGCTCATATTATTAATAATACTAAATGTCACAAAGTTGCTGCAGTTAAATGAACATTCATAATAGGTTACGTCTCGGCTGCTTCAATAGCTCTGCACTTAATTTGCATTAATGTATTTATTTATTTGGTTTAAACAAATGTATAAGAATAATTTTCTGCACATCAAAAAATTGTAAACAATTAAAAAGTTATTTATGCTAACTGAATATTTTAAGTGCTTTTAGCAACAGCATTTATCAGTGTCTCCTTGTATCTGAGAGACAGGACAATTATGTGGACTAGCATCAATAAAATAAACAGTGTTATGTATTGTCCTTCCCTGGTGTTGGCTCAATGAAAGTTTCACCACATAATTTACTGCAGTGGCTTTCTATAACTATATTCCCTATGGCTTTGAAAGCAGCCTTCACAAAGGGATAACTCAAGTATGGTCCATAAAAAGTAGTTTATAAGAAAACATGAAAAGCTTTGGTCTCATCCCCAGGAGGCCGAGGCAGCGCTGCACGTCTCCAGCGTCAGAGCCCAGTGTCTGCTCAAGTTCCAGCTCAGACCCGTAATGGAGTGGCAAAGGTCAGTCTGTCCTTCAATTCCCCCAATTTAGCCGACATTACTCTGCTGCCTTGTCACAGAAAACAATCTGGAATGGACCATTGCACTCGGCCGCTCTCTTCTTCTTTCTTCTTCACCTCGTCTTCCAAGTGTCAGTGTTTTCTCCTCGCTGTTTCTGTCAAGTTCTGTAGAGGCGCATCAAGGTCAGGAAGAATCCCCTGCCAGTGTTGTTGCAGGCAGTGGTGTGTGTCTTCCTCCTCCTCCTCACTCTGTTTCTCATTTGTTAGAGACGCCATCCCCTCGTGCAACACGGAGGAGTTTGTGAAAGAGGCGTCGGAGGTCCCAACTTTCTGGAGGAAGTGGACAAGTGCAGGGAGATTTGCTCCACTGCCGCTGCTCAGCGTTCTGGTGAGTTCTCCTCTCTAAAAGCCCAGAAGGGATGTTTTCTTACTTCAAAGCCTGACAAAACTGTTTCCTACTTTTTAAGTGGATGGTCTTGGCGGAAAAAAAGAGTTTAATCGCGTATCTTTTTCTATCTGCAGGGCAAAGAGAGAAATCCTTCGAGGTGGTTTTCTTGGGAACAGGATCCGCTCTTCCGATGAAGATCAGAAACGTCAGTGGCACTTTAGTGAATATCAGGTATTGATCACAGGTTATAAAATAATGTACTTTTAATATTTGAACTTGGATTGCACCTGCAAATCATCCCATTATGTCCAACCTTTCATCCGGCACACAAACATCCACTTGGCCCTGACTAAGCTATAACACGCTTCATATGATTATTTCAGAGAAATTGCATAAAAATGATTGTCATTTTAGCTTATGTGCACAATTTATTATTTCCTTCCCTTGGTGTGAACATTTCCTCAACGAGAACATGACAAAAAATGTCCTTCAACAACCTTTCTTTCCACGACTAAGACGAGACCATGAAAAAAAAATCAACATTCAATATAGTTATCAAAACAAAAGACCAAAACAAAGTTTTAAAATAAACCATATCACTTTATTTTCACAACCTCCCTTCTCTCTTTCTCACAAACACACACCTATCAGCCTGAGTCTCAGTCCTCAGTCTTATAATGTAGCAGCAGTCAAAACTCAGTAGTGCTTTGTGTCGCTTCTGTTTTTCATTATAATGGTTCTGCATATGTGGATTTTTCAAACATGTAAAAAAGTGGCCTTTTCACAAAGGAAAGGCGTACACTTTGACTGTACACACCTAAAAGGTTAGTTTCCCCTGTCCACATGGAAACACTATTCCACTCACTCCATTTTCTGAGACATAAAAGAGGCCAAAGCAGATCGAAAAGCTATGCTTACAGAAATAGTGCTGTAGGTAGGGATAAGGCCTTAGAGGCGACACAATGTGATGAATTTTGGTCGACTTTGAAGAAAAAGATGATACAATTTCCGTTGCTTGAGTAACTGCCACAATGCAGCAAAAACAAACGCTCTCATGTCCTCTCTCTGTGTAGCCCGAGTCAGTCCCCTGATGCTGCACTGTGGGGAGGGGACCTTCGGGCAGCTCTGCAGACACTACGGAGACCAAGCTCTGTCCAAGATCTCCACCGTCTTCATCTCACACCTGCACGCCGACCACCACACGGTAAGCAGCTGCGTGTTAATACATGTCAGGACGGATCATCTTAAACTGAGCCGCGTCAAAATGACAAGAGGTTCAGGCAGATCCTGGGCCTGTTGTCATTTACAGGTACATGGAGAATACATTACATGTTACTTGTTAGATGCTTTTATCCAGCAATTTGGGGTGAAGTGTCTTGCCCAGGGACACAGCGACATGCTGACTGCAGTGGGGTTTGAACCTGTGACCATCTGATCCCCATTCCAAGGCTCTATCCACTGCGCCAGCGCCACACACCTCCCTAGGAGATTCCCACATGGAGAATAAAAACTGAACGCTGCATGTTTAGTTTTGACTCAGAAAGCAGACCCGTTCCAGACTCTTGACTTGTTCTTGTTTTATGTGATGGTCCTGTCCCGTTCTTTTATAACCTCAGGGACCAAGTTGGAAATCTGTGTTCGCACTTCTACATCTTATCCCTTGGATTTTATTTCCATGAATAAATCAGTCAATCATCTCTATCCTCTTAGGGGCTGCTAATGTTGCTGTATCAGAGGGAAAGAGCACTGGTTATGTAAGAGGAAAAAAACGCAATGAGTCCTAAACATGGTTTACTTTGGTCATTTAATGTTTTAGAATAACTTGAAAACGATGTAGTGTGTGCTTCAGACAGCACTGGGGAAGGCCGTTCACCCCCCTATTTCAATAATTAGACAATTATTACATCCGACAAAAAAAACAAAATTAGTAGAAGTGGGAGGGCAGAAAGCATAGCTTATACAGAGGTAGCCCTCCCGTTAGTCATCCAGTTGCAGGATAAAGAAAAAAAGATAAATCAGTAATTTCCTTTCTCATCCTATTTTTATATAAACTATGATAATTAAGATAATTCTGATAATAGTTATTATTATTATTATTATTATTATTATTATTATTATTAATTATTATTATATTAATTATTATTATTATTATTATTATATGACGTGTGAAAAAGTTATATCCAGTTACATGGCGATATTGGATATTTAAAAACTGTTTATTTGCTGGATTATCTAAGGACTGACTAGTTATTTTATCTACAGTTTCTCAATGGAAGGTTGTGAAATATATATGTTTTATTATGAACAGTACACATGTGAGTATTACAGCCGCACTGCCAGCATGGCTTTAGGTTGGTGTTTTGTTTTTATTCTCATGAACTGAATAGTTAGAAAGGCTAACTGATTCAACTAAAATAAATCTCTGAAAGACTTTTGGAACCTTATAAGCATGGAAGGAGCTGCCTTCTCCCTGTCATGTATTGATAGGGAAGATACGTTTATGGGGTAGAATAAGATAATTTCTGGATTCAAATCATCACGGCTGCTTTCCTTTGTAATATGATATGATGTTCACTCAATATTGATGCCCTGGGTAAGTATCTTGAGTTTATATAGATATAAAGAAAGGAATTTAAAGAAATAATTCAAGTTTATTTATGTTCTGCGAAAACCATTTACTAATGCATGTTCCTGTTTCTATGGTTCCCCTATGTTTTAAGTAGAAACACGTATATGAAATGAATCACTACAACCCCTCTGTTTCTTGTTTCAGCCTCATCCCGAACACATATCTCTGTGCCGGTGCTGAGATTCCCAAGCAGAGGGTAAAGTCGTTCATCCAAGCGCTGCTGAGGAAGAACGATCTGGATAAGGTGTGTTACCGCTGCATTTTCCAATATAAAAGCTGCCCAGTTTATTTGAAATATACTCATATTTTGTGTTTTTGTGTTTCTCAGTTCCAGACGTGCACAGTGCAATCCACTGTAAGAACTTCTTCGCCTGCAGCTTCACACACACGTCAGGCTGGAAGCTGGCCTTCTCTGGCGACACCATGGCCCTGCAACGCCTTCGTGCAGACCGGTCAGTGACACTCAGAGAAACGACTGCACGAGGGGGGAAATATGCCATAATGTTGTAAAATTGTTGGATAAATAGACATAAATCAAAGGGGCCTTATTATGCTCTTTGGGGTTCCCCCTTTCCTGTAGTGTGTCCTATCTCTGTGTTCCCTCCAGAGGGAGTTTCTCTCCCACACACTTCAACCGCCCCACTCCCCCCCCCTGCCTGAAACGCCTCCATTGGACTCCTTGGTTTACTTCCATAACATAGTGACATCACTACATAACACTCGCGCTTCTATTGGCTAGCTCTCAACACATTGTACATGGTAGGCTAAGGGGCGGGACATCTCTAAACGGCTGACCAATCACATTAGAGCCGGCCAGCTAACCAATCAGAGCAGACTGGGCTCTGGTTTCAGACAGAGGGTGAAAAGAGGTGATGCAGCACAGGCAGTATGAGAAAAAGAAAGACCTTTTTGAACATTAAAGCATGGAGACATGTCAGAGTAGAATAATAAATACAGATATGAACCTGAAAATGAGGGTAATAGGACCACTTTAAAGTGTCCTTGGATCTGCTACTTTTACTATAATGTCCTTATACAACAAATTGCTTGTTAAAAAACTCCTTTCTTTAAACTAATTAAAGAAAGTGCAAAATAATAAAAAAAAATCACAAAACCAGAACGAGCACACAAAAAAGTTAGAGACCGCAACATAAGGCGACAAGAGTCCAAACCCAACATTTCCTAAGTTTTGAACTTACAGCCCAAAAATGTGAGGGCACGACCACATAACATGGCCATATGTCCTACAGCTATAATGATGTATGATATTAAAGTTTCACTCAGGTGCATCCACAGCGACCTACGGTATGTAAGAGCAAATTGAGCGTATGCTTTCAATATCCCAGAGATATAAGGTTATCTAGCTGAAGCTTGACTACACGGGTTGGGTCTGAATAATTTATCAGATATTTCTTAATGCTTTCGATCACTCTCGCAGCTGGCAGCCTCCCTAATGGCTCCCGCGGGATCCTTCTTCATTGACTCTTCTTAAATTGCTTGACTGGATTCCGTCCAAGCAAAGCCTCCGATACGTCCCACGCCTGTTCATTACAGACGGCTCGGCAAACAGGGCACACCCATGTCTTGATTACGCCCGAGTACCTGATTGATTTCCTGCGGGACAGGAAGTTCTTCTCTGTGATGCAGGCACTCTGATTGGTTTGTTTTGATTTTGCAGGAAAGGATGCAACCTTGCTGATCCACGAGGCCATGCTGGAAGACGGGATGGAGGAGGAGGCCGTGGATAAAAAACATAGGTGAGAGAAATAAAGTGTCACAAACTGCCTCTGCAGGGCTTTAATGGTGTTTTTATAAATGAATAAAAAGGCAGTTAGTCAGGCAACATAATAAAAGCACCTAGTTGACTCAGTTTTGAGTGCAATGTCAAACTTCTCCACTTTCCACAGAAATTGACATTGATTTTTGCACCGGTTTTAGTGCCAGAGTGAGAGTCTGTCTTCACAAAAATGTCTTTATGTCCGATAGAAAAGCAATGTTCCCATGGTCAGTTTCCCCCTGCAGCTCTTGAGTTCCAGCTTCAGTGAGGAGGCAGTACATCTCTGACTCTCTGCTCCATGTTCTCTGACAGCACCACCTCCCAGGCCATCGGCATCGGCATGAGGATGAACGCTGAGTTCATCATGCTGAAGATGTGCTTTGAGGACTTTAAATCCTTCCCAGGCTCATCCCAGCTCTGAAAACCCTCTTCGCCGAGGACATCGGTGAGATGGAGGAGAGGAGAGAGAGGAGGGAGCTGAGAAACCCGAGAGGAAGCAGCTCCGAGGCGTCCGGTGAGCAGAAGATGGCCGACGAGGGCCGAGGTGCCAAAAGAGACCAGGAGGAGGCAGCGCCGCGCAGCGTGGAGACCAAGAGGCTGAAGACCGTCTGAGGCTGAGGGATCAACTAACACTTTCCCTGAGAGAACTCTTGAGTTTTTTTATTTAACCTGTTAAGCCCGAGAGACCCCGGTACCGGGGCACTGCCGCAACATCTTGCAGGAAACAGTGTCTGAGGGCATGTTCATTTAATAAACTATGAATGTTTTATATCCATGTAACGGGAAAGAAACTCATCTAACTGATCATTTTTTTTTTTTTTTAAAAGAGAACCCACAATGCTAACACTGAGCCTCTGAATTAGCAACGAGCGAAAAAATGCTAACACCTTACTGCACCGAAAATCACTCACAAAACCTTATTATTTATCTTTTCCCACCACATCCAACACATCGATTCACATCGTGAGGTGACACAGAATCGAAGGGTACCCTCATTATCACTGAATTATACGAATTTACGACGTTATAAACAAAAACAGACATCAAAACAGGTGACGCTAGGTAGCTAAAAATGCTAACATTTTTACCTTGGCTCTGTAGTCTAACCAAAGTGGTCTTCAATGGCATTAAAACGAGAAAAACGCTGCAGAAGTTAATCCATAGGTTAATCTAATGTGTCTGTGTCCCTTTGAAATGATTTCTGATAATCCATAAGCAATAAAACTGCTTTTACGTTTCCAGATGTCAAAGCTAGAGATAGGTTCACTCTGATGCAAAACTGCATGCGCGAAGCCCCCACCTCTTCTCTTCACAATGAGTGTGTGTGGGGGACTCCCCCTTCGATTCTATTGGCTCTAACGGTCAGAAAGAGGTATCAACCATCAAAATCGAGCAAGGGAAGCCAGAGATATGGAAAATCTACCCAAATGACCCCAGAAGTGGTTTCTTTTTGCTAAATCTCTCTAAAAAGGTCAAATGTCACTTGTTTTGCATCAATATTGATACAGGGTACTTATTATATGTTGTACTTTGGATTCCTAAAGCTTTTAGTCTACCTTACCATCATCCAAGGGTAGTTTTCACTATAAGTAAAAAAGAATTTTTGGACGGACACTATAATTTACAGTTTTTTACTATGTAAAATCTGAATTTTCTTTAAAATAAAAAACATCTATATTGATTCTGACTTTTCTACATCCAACTCACAGGTTTATCATTACTTTGAGAAAAAAGATTATTAATTTAACCCTTTTAGAAGGGAGGATATGGTCATTTGTTCTGGGAATGTCATTTTCGAGCCTGAGACCTGAAAAACAGGCTCAGGGCTTAACAGGTTAAATCAATTTGAGTTTTTGTGTGCTTGTGTGGTTTAATTCGAGAAAATCATGTATATTTCCTGCAATGCAGTGTATAAAGCTAAGCTACAAATATAGTTTTTGTTTTTCATTTAATTAAATAAAGTGATACCACACAATCTGTAGTTTTCTACAATTATGTCTTAGTCAACAGTGTCAGAGAAAACACATGACATGTTCCAGTCATATTTTGTTTTAATTGATTTAAAAAAAGATTTTATTTTAGGCCAAACAATGTTACGATACAGTTTAGTTTACTATAAGATAGCTTATGACGTTTTCTTCGGACTTGCCCCCTTGGGATGGACTGTAATGTCTTCCCTTCTCTTCCTACATAGCATCATAATCAAGTTGAAAATGTAACTCTTACAATTTATTTTCTTTTTAAGGTTATTTAACCTGGACCAGATTACTTTGTAAGAGGATGAGCAGTGTAACAGATGTATAAAGGGCAGCCATCGTCCCTGTTAGGCTTTTAGATTCAGGTTGGAACAGCTGAACAAACAATGGATTCAGGATAAACCATATTTACATTTTAAATTCCCATCAGACTTGAATGCATTTTGTGTTTTCTGCTGATTAGCAAATGTTAACAAGTTAAACTAATCTGGTGATCATGATCATTTGCAGCATACCAAATTGCACTGTCTTTTTTTTTACTTTGAACACAAACTGCATCTGCCTTCACAACAGTATTTCTGTTGCACACAGTATACATACAGACGGGGCGTAATACTTTGTCATAGCATACCACCTCATGCTCAAATATCTGCAGCAATGGGGATTATGGGTTGGATTTGCTTAAAAATAAGGATTTTATTTTACAAATTGCACAGATATAATTGCATATATTGACAAAAAGAATTACAGTGCAAAATGTGTAAGGGCAAACAAACATGCGAGAGATATAAAATAAGCTAGATAGAAGGCTGGCATGCATACCGCAAAATGTGACCAGAAGCTTAGGACAGGTGGTAACTATGGTATGGTGGATATTGGAAATACACCTATTGAACCTGCTAAAAGTTGGCATATTAGCATGCAGACATTAAATGCAGCCTGCGTTGATGGAACATCACTTGGACTGACAGATTTTCAAGTATTCATTAGTTACTTTTAACGAACTGAGCTAAAAAAGAAAATGTCAGACCCTCACACACTCAGGTTCAGGTGGTATTGTATTGCTGATAATAATTGTAAAACTTTTAATAGTGTTTTCATAACAAAGTTACATAGAGCTTTACAAGATAAAATGTAAGAAAAACTGATACAATTCCATTTAAATCAGTTTAAAGTTATACAACATTGAGCAAAGGAGCTTCATATAAAAACTACTGCAATAAGGTGAATATAAAAAAAAGGAAATAATTAAAAAAGGGAAGGTAATGGAAGTGTGTTTTAAGATATTAGGTAACATCCCCTGTCAGAGCACATCAAAACATGTATGACATTACTTTTGATTAAGATGTAAAGATCAGCCTCACACATATTTGTAATCCTATTTGAGTGTCCATGTTACTCTGAAACACACATTTATACTTTTTTTATTTAACTAAGCTACTCCACAGTAATATTCCTTTCAAACACATTTTATTTCAGTTTTTTAAATAAACCTCCTAAATTCTTAACGGCTTTGGTTGTAATGATGTAGTCATTGTTTGCTTTTCTTAGTTTGACGCTTTTCTTAACTCAACTTTCCCAGCATCAGATCCTGTCCAATCACTTAATGGAAAACTTTTGTGTATTTGCTGCAGAAGAGAGCGGAGACCTCAGTGTAGTTTCACCATTGATGTTGAAAATGTCCACCTCAGTCCACACGGGGGCTTCAGAGAGCCACCAGAGCTCACATCACAGCTACTGGGGTATAAAAGGAAGAGAAAAATCAGCCAAGATGTTAATAAAGCTCATGAAGAATGAATTATTATTGCCACTTGAGGGAGCGATGGCTGCAGGAATCTTCTCTGTCACAGCAACAATGAGGGGGAGGGGTCCGAGGGTCAGGAGAGTGTGATCGCAGCTCTAGTAAAACTATTAGGAGAGACTGAAGATATTTGTTCGGTTGCTCAGTAAGGATTGTAGAAGCATCCTAAATGTGGTTTGTTTAAAGTATCCTCTTGACTTGACATGTCCTGACAGTGTCTGCAGGCCTGAATGACCTTCAGGGAATGACCTTTCAATCATAGAGCGGAAGTTTTCTCAGAGAAAACACTTTCACTGCCTTGTTTTTACGCACTTTTCTTGCAGTAACTTTGAAAATGACTGCCATTAAATGATCATTTTAAAGGGACACTACAGGTGAATAATGTTACAAAATGTAGCCATGAAACTTTCCCTGTTGATAACATATAATACCATTTTGTTTTATTTGATATGTTTTCTGAAATGTTATGTTTGAATAAGTAAATGTCCTAATGCTAACTTTTGGTGAATACTGGAGAAATCTACACAAGCAAACAGACCAGGGGCCTCATTTATAAAGGGATATACGCTCAAAAAATGGCGTACGCCAGTTTCTACGCAATGTTTGCGATTTATAAAATACTAACTTGACGGGAAAATGTGCGGTCCTCCACGCAAACTCTAACCCATGCGTACGCACTAAGCACACAAACGGGAGAGACGAGAAACTGCGACACCGTTGGCAGAAGGAAGAATGGAGAGAAATATGTGGAAATAATACCATAAATAAAATGTTACCTCTCATTTATCAAATATGAAGAATTCATTTTCAAACATTGATTAAAGCCAATCTTAAAATGATTAAACAAACGCCTGTTTGAGACTCCTCAGTGCACACAAAAACATAACTTGGAGAAATAAATAAATACGGATATGCTATTTAAAACCACCTCGAATATGTTGTGTTAATGTTATGAAATGTTTTCTCATAAATGATGCGGTAAGCAGGAGGACAGAATTACGTCTAAACTGACGGCGTTTTGCATTTCTATAGGTTGTAGATACGAGCATGGTTTTATATACTATCATGTTTAATCGTGTTTTATGCCGTTTGCCAAGACTTGATAAGTCGCTCATAAAACACAGGAGGTATGGAAACTAAGAACACCATATGTGGTCAATTGTACAGCTAATATAACACAATACATTAGTTGTATTTCCTTTAACTGGTGGATTATGGATATATAGTTGCTGATCGACAGCTGGAACACAAACCACCAAATACAACAAAATAATTCAGATCCAGTCGTCATGACTCCACTCCGGAGGGATTCCCCGATCATTTCTTACAGTTTCTCATCAAGGGGGTGTCTCCTGTCCCTGGTACAAACACACTGCCTGAGGAAGGTTATGTGTATTTTCTTTGTCATTAACTTTTTTCGGACCACTTATTTATTTATTTTGGTGACGATCCGACCTCCATGCTGTTACTCTGGTTCAAACTGCATCCACCAAACAATATGATTTATCTCGACCTCCCCAAAATAACCTAAATCTGACACGGTGTGAGATGTCTTTTTTAGCTGTTCTATCGTCATTTCCTGCGATCTTCTTCATGCAGTCAGTCAAAATGAATGAACGAATGGGCGTTTCTTTGACTATTTATAGGCAAATATGGGCGTTACGAGTCGATTGTGATTTATAAAGGGAAACAGGCGTAGGAAGTGCCGTACGCACTTCCCTCGCCGGTACGCAATGTTTTGTGAATCGGAAGATGGCGGAAAATGTATGTACCTATTTTTGTGCTTTGTACTACGTAAGCAACCTTCCTACGTCAATCCTACGCAAGGCGTTATAAATGAGGCCCCAGGTGAGTAAGAAAATATACTTGTGCTTACTTTTCAATATTTTGACAGGAGATGTTACAGTAGCAAATTGACCAAAACAAACCAAACTTAACCATTGCATGAAATACAAAATCCATTTAGCCTAGGGTGTCTCTTTTAGAAGGGGTCTCTTTAGGCTTCTGGGGTTTTCCCTTTCCTGTAGTGTGTTATATAGGTTTGTGTGCATGTAAATGGTCTGCAAAGGCTCAAATCCCAAAGTTCCCTACAGAGGGAGTTTCTCTCCCACCCACACACCTTTTACATATGCGACATAGTGACATCACGCTTCTATTGGCTAGCACTCCAGCACATTGTGAAAAGAGGTGCTGCAGCACAGGCAGTATGAGAAAAATAAAGAGCTTTTTGAGCATTAAAGCAGGGGAACAGTAGAGGCACAACTTACAAATATGAAACCTGAAAATGTGTAGAATAAGGCCCCTTTAACATGAATAACATTGAACAATATTAATTATGTAAAGTATTTATTAAAGGCGAGTAAGACCAGTTGTATTTGTTTGTGAACCAATGTACACAATTGGATTTTAAGGCCACTCAACAATACATAAATAATTGCCATAACCCATTGCAATGTTGCACAACATGAAATACATAATACGTATCACATAATCACGATTAGGACAAACATTAAAAAGAAAAAAATGTAGAAGATACAAATGTGAAACAAACAATTGAACAGTACTATTAAAGATAAAAGATAAGTATTATTAAAAAGTGTTTGTGTTTATCAGGACTCTCAACCCAGGCATTTCAATTACGCAAGAGAACCTATTAATTTTTCAAATTTTTGATCAGAATATTTTTTGCTTTGGCTTGTTATTTTTTAATAACTATTCTTTAATTGTTATTTATTTTTTTATTTTATGAAGTTGTATTGTCCTGATTACATAAAAAATATATAATATAATCTATATTCTACTCTAACTTGAACTCCAAAGGTAAAAGTGACTTCTATGAGAGGACCCTCTTCTGCTCAGATGAGACCGGTGCCAGATCTCTGCAGTAAATGTGACTTTTTAGAGATTAGTGGGTTGGGCGGTGGGCCGACTATTAGCCTATTTTCTGGAGTGTGAAGCAGAGAGATGGAGATGCATCGCTCCTGAGCCTGGAGTCCATTTAGGGAGCCTCTGTACAGAGGAGGCATATAAATGATAAGCAGGGAGGAGGCACAAATAGGTTTTTCATACAAGCACTGCAGAGTCAGAAGGGTGGATTGATAAAACTAATCATCACTTAACCAGCTATGGACACAACAAACAAATATTGACTGCACAATTCAGAAGTATTCATCATGCTGGAAAACCACCAGAAGCTTCATAAAACTGGCCTGTTTTTTTCCCTCTGTGTGATGATGTTTTGGGGTCACGCATGCTTTAAAGTAATTCAGGTTTATTACAATGTAGGGCTTTATTTCGGCCCTTACATGCTAACACTGCACTCGCCTAAGTAATTGTTGAGTTCTGGGAACACGGCAGTATTGATAAAATGAATTCTGTCAGACATCAGGCGGGTTTAAACAAGAAAACAGTGCAGAGTAACTTAAAAAAAACATGTTATATGTAGTTAAACTCAAAAAGAGCCACATTTAAATCAAGAAGTGGGTCTTGGGAGATTTTAGCTTGTAATTGAACTGCTTTGTGATTTTCCTAAACAGCATGTTTATTGAAATCCTGTTTGGGCTACAATGTGTATGTCACCATTCTCAGTAACTGTGGTTTTATGCCTTGCCCAAACAGTTATGTTGCAGTTTACATCCATATTTGTCTAAAATGTCATCACTTTATCATTTTATCTCATTAGAAGTTTAGGTTTTTTCAGGTCACAGAGACCTTTGTCCATCAAATGTAAAGTTCATCCATGAATCAAAATGAAAGTTTGTTACAAATGTAATGACATTAACTCAAGGTGTTCGTGATATTTTGCGTCATAAATTGGACTGACGGGAGCTCAAAGTGACCTTTAACCCCTAAGATCTAATCAGTTCATCCTGAGTCCAAATAGTGCCAAACTCCCCCAAGGCTTTTCTGAGATGTTGCATTCATGAGTATGAGGCGCATGGGGGGACTGCCCTAACACAAAAAAAAAAATCATTTTCATTTGTATATTGTGATGTTATGTTTTTATACTTTAATGTTCAAAATTGCTTTACTTTTCTTTTCTGTCTGAAACCAGAGCCCAGTCTGCTCTGATTGGTTAGCTAGCCGGCTCTGTTGTGATTGGTCAACCGCTCAGAGATGTCCAGCCCCTTAGCCTAACACGTACAATGTGTTGGTGCCCTAGCCAACAAAAGTGCGAGTGTTACATTGTGATGTCACTACTAGAGAATCTCCCTGGTGTGAACTCTGGGATTTTAGCCTTTGCTGCAGACCATTCACACGTACAATAAACTATAAACACACTACAGGAAAGGAAAAACCCCAGCAAAATAGAGCCTCTGGACTCTAGAGTACTTAATGCTTGAATGAAGCCATGAAAAATATTATGTGATTCACCACCTAGTGCTGAGACTGACTCAGCAAATGAGAGAGGAAGTCTTTAAAAAATAACATCATCAAACTAACTGGCATCTGCGTTATTCATGTTTGTCATTGTTTATTCTGTGTGGAATGAAGGGAGACAGATCCAAACAGAGCGGGACGCCTCTGATCAGATACAGCTCCTCCACCTGAATCCAAAGTCAATTATGCTGCTCGCCTCTCCTCACATTTTCTGCCTGGCTGCTGATTCAGAGAGCAGCCCCGTTCTGCTCTGGCAGAAAGAATCAAAGTGTGAGGTAATCTGAGGGGACTTGTGTAAAAAAAATAAGGAGGCACAGGAGGATCGGAGCCTCTGAGATTGGAGGTCAGCGTCGCACGGACAGGTGGGTAATTGTGGGCAGAAGATCTCTCCCTGCTGATTGGACCAGGATTCCTGCATTACTGTCTGTCAGCTGCCACCTCACATTAAGATCTTCATCCAGGCCGCCCTGACACCTTTATCTGTCCTGCAAAGCACACAAAAAAAAAATTGAGATCAAAGATCCAAGTGAGACCTTAGAGATTTGTCAATACTGTGAAAAGTTTTTCTTTTTAGAGCAAGGAAAGAAGAGGTGGTGCATTAATATTCCACGGCCTGGGTTACAACATGGCTGCCATTAACAGACTGTCAAAGTAAGAATCCCCAGGAGGAACTAACCTGGCCCTGCATGTGAACAAAGTAAAGATCTTCCCCCGCCCGAGAAAACAATCAGCTGTTCTGATATTCGTAAGCGGTCCCTGCTGAAAACACACCTGCTTGCTGCTTCTTAGATGAAAAAAAGCCGGATACAGAGAGAAAACAGAGGAGGCGGCATTGAAAATCTTTGTTTCTACATGGTGAGCTGGATAAACTCACATTGATTTTTCTTTGTTTCTTGTTTGTTTGTTATTTTGACATTCAGATAAAGACTCACTGAGGATTAAGCAGCCCGTAGAGAGACCGTCAAAAGATGCTTAACGTGCATTATTCTTCTGAAATAAAAGTTCCCACGAGAGTTTATTTGCAATGTGTAGATCACGGAAATTCTCTTCAAAGTAACACTCAATCTGAGGATTATGAGGCAGCTTTTTTGGGTCAAGTTTCAATTTTTTTTATAATGCTTTGTACATCAAGGAGAACATCGTAGCTGATGCTTCAGAATATCGAGGGTTTGAGATGTGACTGACATTGATGCGGTTTGTGGTTTATTCTGCGGGGAAATACTGATGAATTTAAATAACGTGGTACTGAGAAAATGACAGAACAAGATGTAGCAATTTCCACAGTGGAACAGTCAACTATCCTATAATACAAAAACAACTTTTAATTTGTACTTTTAACTCCTTTAACATAACTATCATAACCTCTCATGCCTTGCAGATGGCGGCGAAGAGGCTTCTCCTGACAGGAAAGGAATTATCTAATAGTATATAAGTGATCATTATATTATTGACTGAACATATTTTACTTCCCTCATTTAGTCAGACTAGTATTTTAGTGGTTCCCGATATTATTCATGGCTTTCCTGCAGAAATCACGTGTTTATTGTTTAAGCGCACTTCCTGAAAATAAACCACAAGAAATCATATAAAGCAGATCATCTCTCTGCTGTATTTATTGAACCATTGGTACAATAATGAGCATCATGCATAAATGTCTGTTATAGTAATTGACGTTCTGCTGCAGCCAGTTATGTACTCATTAATAAAATGTGTCGTGAAATAAACACGAATCAGGCCACGGTGACTCATTCATGTACTGTAATAAGTAACATGTCTTTGCTGTTGCAGTAACTCAACAGCTCCAATGTATTGATTTTCACAATCCAATTATGCCCCTGAATCTTTTAATAAAAATCCATAATGGTCCTCTGTGACTCATAAAAGCATTTTCTAAACCCATTGATTAAACTTCTTGGCATTTATTTGTCACTTAAAAGTGCACTTGCACCTTATTTAAACAGTCTTGTTTGGTTACTGCATCATTCCAAACTATTTACACGTTGTAGCATATTATGTATTCCTTTAGTATATGTTCATAACCTGGTCTGCCTCCACTTACAATGAAGGCCAAAAAGGTTACACATCAACAGAAAAAAGCAAATGTTGTCCAAATGCTTGCGATACTTCGTACTGTATTTATGAACTACTAATCTGTTTGTTTAGCTTCAAGCTAAAGTTAGCACGCTAGCATGTTGATAAATAGCAGGTACAATGTTCACTTTCTTAGTTTGCCGTGTAAGCATACTAGTGTGAAATGTGAAACACAAAGTAGGCTATACCTTCCTATACAGTGTCCTCATAAAGGAACATTGCATTTTGGATTCATTGCACTTACACTTATCTTACTGAACTCAAACCTTTTGTCCAGATGTAGAGGCTTTGCCATCTAGGGGGGCCAAGGCACAATAAACTTAGTAAAAACAAGATGGCGCTCATCTCGACTGTCATTCTACAGACTGCCCAATGTCAAAAGAAGCAAATAAGTTACTAAAATAAACATTATTATTGAAATATGTATTTATGCTTGTTTATAGTATTAGATGGCAGACATCTTGAACATTTTGACAAGTAAGACGAAAAACATATTCTGATCCTGAAAATCCACTCCCTTAACAGGAAAATAAACCGTACAGCAATTGGAGTAAAGTTGTCAGGAGAATACGGTGACATGGAGACAAGAAATGTGCATTAGGCCCACACAGAAGTGTCCTGCAGGAGAATCGGTGAAGAACCAGGGGATCTTAGTGATGTGTGAAGGTCGTAGCATCATGTGTGACAACTTCTTCACACCCTGTTGGCTTTCAGATGAACTGTAGGAAACACGTTGAACACAGTGTTAGGGAAACACTGCTAGCTTTGGTTGCAGCCTATAGAGACAGGGGAATGTAATATTAATGTGAGATGCATTGTTTTTGTTCTGACTCCACAAAACTGGGCTTTGGAAACCTGGATGAAGACATTGTTGACAGCTCCTGTCTGCCTGCTGACTTGCAGCAATTAGCTGGAGCATTGTGGACGTGTGTCTGTGAACTGGAATCAGACGGGAGGAGAATAATGGCAAATTGCACATCAAAAACATTCAATCTGCACTCGATGCAGGCGCTATGACAGAAGACATGTCAGTCTGTCCATCCTGAGGGAAGAGGAAACGGAGAACACATCTGCAGCTGTTTTAATGTGTTGCAGCAGGAACAGCCCAGGTGGATTTAATTACAATCACCAGGCTGAAGTCCATTTAGTTAAACAGGTCCTGTTTGTGCATGCTGGCTTTTCTGGCAGAGCTTAATGAAAATGTGATTAATTACACCTGTGCTTTCTTCTGCCACAAGACGTCATGAACAAGACGAAACGATTTTTACTATGGGGTTTATTTAGAAAGATAACACAGGTGTTATTTTATTTAAAAGAAGCCAAAAAAACGATATATTTGTGTGTCTTTCAACTTGATTTGAATCTCCATTTCCACTTCCAATTGCAATCATTTCTCCACTTTCTCATGCCAGCTCTGAGATAATTCGTTCAAATTAGATAGCTATTTTAATCTGAAGACAAACCAGGATGTAATAAAATGGATTGAATTTCTGGTGAATCAATTAAATCGAACTAGCTAAATTAATCTGCGCTAATGTGCTGCATGGTGAACAGAATTTGTGCCGTTGACCAATAGAAAGCTGTCAAGATGCTGAAAGAGAATGCAAAATAGAGGAAGCTATTATAGCTTTCTAGCTGTAGTCTGCATATTTAAGATCATACTTTATTTAAGTAATCTAGTTTCATGGTGATATCCATAAATTAGTCAAAATAAGTGTTTTCTCGTACTCCAAGCTAGAAATCTCCACTAGTAGCACTTGCATAAGACAAACTTTCCAGGGAGGGTAATAATAGGGAATTATTCAGACCTCGATAACATCACATTTCTTTCTTTAAATCTGGAAAGAATGGATTTTTTTATTGGCTGCTGACAGTATTTTCTGATCTGTGAATCTATGACCTTTGACTGTAAATGTCAACAACATTAAATAGTAATTTTGACCTGGCTGTATGTTCAGATTTCTTTTTTGGAAATGTATGCATATTAGCACATATTTAATAAAATAACAAAACATTTGGAAATGGACAATTCCTCATTTGCATATTTCAGACATAATAAAAAAATAAAAAATAAAAAGGGTAATAGACAAATGTTGTAATCATCTGGGGAAGTTGTATGGTCATATTAGTTAGGTAACCTATTCACCTGTTTTCCAAACTGTGTGTTCTTTTAAAGTTTGATTTTCCCATCCATCATTACTTTTGACAGAACAAAATGGAGAGCAATGGTAGACAAAATGCCAGAGGGAAGTAAACACACCAGCAGAGATCAAATTAAAATAAGCTCTGGGAGCTGTGACTAAAGTAAAAATGATTTAAAAAAACAGCCATAAATGTTTACTAAACTGCACATTTTGAGACACATTTATCAAGGTGTTCTTAATTGTGTCTGCTCTGTCACTGCCTTATTAACTTGACTGATAGCAGAGTTTTTCTGTTGTGCTCATTAGGAAAACACCTGAGTGTTGTGTTCTCTCAGGCAACAATGAGTCATATGGGAGGTATTTTGTTTCCTTTTACATTATATTTTTTTAAATAATCTAAAACCCAGAACCCCATGTTCTGCTTTGGCTGAGGTTGAACCGATCAACAGGGAAAACTGAGACGAGACTCAGCACAAAGAGAGGACTAAAAATGTCATCAGGGCCATTTTACCGAAGGAACTACACATAATGAAAACGTCAATTATGCTAAACAGAGAGTGAACATAGGGAGGCTTGTTAGCAGCCATGTCACGAGAGACATGAAGGCATCTCCCAACACAAAGCTTCTACCCAATTAATAGTGTTCTTTAAACTGTCTGCGTTCACTCCTCTGACTCCAACCAAACAGCCTGTGATCAGTTTGTGCCTCGTCTCCTCATTTATTCTGCTTCCCTAACGAGGACTACAGGTGCATGAAATGAACCTCGTTTAGCGCAGGAGAGCATCATCAAGAAGAAACTGCAGCAATTAAAAGATGTGACGCAAAGCTTCATATAGTTTCATTAGATAAATTAGATGGGATTAGTTGTTAAGTTTGAAACTAAAAGAACTGAGCTTTCTGTGAAAAAAGAAACACTTCTGAGCTTTGGTTACATGACATTTAAAGCATGTTTAGACTAGGGCTTAAACGTTTGCCTTAATCCACAAAGGAGCTTGTCATTTATATATTTGTCTAATTCCACAAAATTTGCAAAGCAAGGATTTTACCTGACTCTTTACCCTGTCGGCTAAATAATTACTTTAAATAAATGTTCAATAACGTTCTTATACAAACATTTTGTCATGGATCACTGTCAGAAATGCTGTCAGTGGTAAAACATTTAATACTGTACATCGTACAAAAGGAGCACATAATCCTTGAAATGATTTATGAAAAGTATGAAATGTACCCAAAAATTTGACCTTCTTTTATTTTTGCCTGTTACGTGCCAGGCAGGCTGTACTTGTGTGGTTTTCCTTCCCTCCTGATTTTCTCTCTTCTCCCTGGCCGTTTCTCAATGTTGAGTATACCTGCTGCAGAGCCACTATTTCAAGCATACTACGTCATTGAGTGGTGCCGAAGGACTGTTTAAATGCATGTTAAATGCCCAGCATTCTGCGCCACTCGATGACGTAATATACTTGAAATAGTGGCTCTGCAGCAGGTATACTCGCCATTGAGAAACAGCCCCTGGGTGTTTCTCAATCGCGAGTACGCTTGCTTGGTAGCACATGTCTGCCGAGCATCTTGCTTCAGAAGCGAGGCAAGAATACTTCCTGGCATTTGGAAAACAAAGAGTGGAACAGGCTAGCAAGTGTGCAGGTGTGCGTCATATGAGAGGCCCCGCCTTACATTTTCCGTCACAGATTTGGGGAAATTGGTCCGTGTGCAAAGCATTGTGGGGATTTTAATCTACTCATGTGCAGCCTCGATATTTCTCCAAACGGAGTACGCCGGGCTCGGTAGATTTCCAAGTATGCTGGAGATTGGAACAGTACTTCGGCGGCACTCTGGCTCTGGAGCAGCTTTACTCGCGATTGAGAAACACCCCCTGTCTTCTCTACAGCTAATCAGCAGCTGATCAGTACCTGTCTGTGCACCTGAGTCTGACGGCTGATTGGATCCTCTCACCCTCAGCTGGCCTATCAGCAGCCAGGGCCGACCATAAAGGAGGCACCCAGGAAGCTCTCACCCTGGGCCTGTTGCTGACTGAGGAGCCTGAATTCGACTGTTGTTAGAAACTGATACTACTTTGTATTTTCAGACCTTTGTGAATGTGTGTGTGTTGGGAGGTGGTGGAGTTTGGAGTTGGAGAGGTAAGTCTGGGGTACCCTGTACATTTCTCATCACGTAGGTAACTAATGTTAAACACACTAGGTTAGCGGATTTTTGCCACCCCTGTATTTTGCTTTTGTCCAGTTCTGAGTAGTTTAGTTAGTGAGGGTTTTTGTTTGAGTTTTGGTTTCAGAGGATAGATGTAGAGATAGGCCTGGTTTTGTTATACTTATTTCTTTTGTTTGGCACAATCTGCTTTGTCTCCTCCTCCTCCTCCTCACTTAAAGAGAATCTATGGTCAGTATTCTTTGTTGCACAAAGAATAAACCTTTTTGTTAACCTTTACGCTGACTCCCTCATTTTATTGGTTGTTGTGTGTTATTGTCTCCAGGTCCCCTAGACCTTAGTGGGGACGTAACATTGCCTGAAACTATAAAACACATTTCATCATATCAGGTGAAAATATTCACTACTCAGTTTTTTGGTGATGTTCATACTGTACCTGTGCTCATTTTTTGGCATTCAGTAAAATCATTTAGCCTTAAGATGTTGACTTTTAAACTAAACAAAACATCTTCCTTCATCGCAACTGCGGGCTAAACACTAACCTTTACTAAGCTTGTTTCTTTCATAAATGAGGTTCGAGGCATTTAGGGTTTATTAATCTGGAGCCAAATTAGTCCCCTGCTCTCCAAAAAAGATGGATCTTAAAACCGGTAAAACCCTGAATTAAAGAAGTCATATTTTCTTTTTCAGATTCATATTTGTATTCTGTGCCTCTGATGTGATAAGTGTACTGTATTTGTTCATACTGCCTGTCCTGCAGCATCTCTTTTCACCTTCTGTCAGAAACCAGAACCCAAATTGATTGGTTAGCTGGCCAGCTCTGTTGTGATTGGTCAACCACTTAGAGATTTCCCGACCCTTAGCGTATCATGTACAATGTGTTGGAGCGCCAGCCAATAGAAACTTTGGGACTTCACTTTGGGATTTGAGCCTTTGCTGACCATTTACATGCACACAAACCTTTATAACACTAGAGGAAAGGGAAAACAGAAAAAAGCCTAATAGGGCCTCTTTAAGCGGTTGCTAAGAAGTTGCCAAAAGCTAACATTTATTCATGCCAACTTCACTTTAAATGTCATCTACTGTACACAGTGAAATAACGGCAATCATGGCACTCTTTGGTTTTAAAACATGTCAGAAAGCAGTTTTTTTAAAAACCATTTCATGCTTCAGTTTTCACACTTGTCATCACTAAATCCCTTTTGTCCCTGACAGCAGCACCGAATCACTGCATTTATTCGGAAATGGTGTGTCGGATCAGATTTGCAAAGACACTCCGAACTACTTTAGCACAGTTGAGAATGATCCGAATAAAACATATATAAGAAATGTGAATTTAATCACAATAATATTCCAGAGTTTAGGTATACTTTCTTTAATGTTGGAGGAAAGGTGCTGACATCTTCATTATCTTCTTAATAAATCAACCTCTCACGTGTGTCGCTGTTAAAGGAGATAAGGCAGATCTGTCTTTGTCTGCCTATATTCCCTGGAGGAGGGATGTGTTTATCTCTTCACGGTATCTCCACACAGAAGCCATTGCCGAGCGTGATTATCCTTTTCTTTTCCTGCACAGCAGTATAGAAACGTTGTCACTCTATTTCCCCGGCTGCTCACTTCACTGCTGATTAGCATTTGTGAAGGAAATGCTCACATGCCTCCTTCTGGAGGGAAGAATGTAAGATCACAGCCCTCTTGTTTTCAGAACAATTTTCTTCTGACTTGCATGGGTTTTCCTTCATTTTTTTTTTTCACAGGTGTGAAGTAGCATCAAGAAGGAAGGGAAGCATGAATGCAGCAGGACTGCACAGCGGCCTGCAGGGAAATCAAAGCTGCGGAGGCGGACGTGGAAGCTGAAGGCTAGTGGAAAACGCTGAGTTTTGACACCCAGAGATGTGCAGTGTGGAATAAGAGGCGTAATTGGAGCTTCTTAACAATGTGCTTGTTACATGAGCCTGATGGCAGCAGGGATCTTCCATCACACTCACTTTCACATCAAAGGGAAACTGCATTTAATGTGGTTTATAGGCAATTAGCGACAATTACAGCATATTTAGACAAGGAGTACGAAATCATGTCACATTTTGGGACGATAGGCAGCACCTGTTCAAAATGGCATATAACAAAATAGGGAAAAGAAAAGAAACATTTAAAAACACATCTATGAAATATACTTTTCAATTAAATTCCTTTTGGGTGAACTTTTCAACACCCTTTAAGTTGTACTGAGTACATTAAAATGATGCTGAAGATATACATTTGTTTAAGTTTTGTACTTACATTATCCCATATGTTTTATTTAAAAACCTAGATAAATGTAATTTAAATCAGTTTAATTGTGTTTCTTCTGGTGTCATGTAATAATTATGTATCCCTTTTGAGCATGCAGGAGCAGGGTTGTCGTGATTTAATTTTCCTCCATGCTAAACCACATTTTTACCATATACTTTCGAGATTTTGGTTGTTTTTCAACACTTACACCAAATTAAAGTTTTAATTCATTGTACATCTTAGGTTTCAGAGAGAAATAAGATGAGCATATATAGCGAAACGGCGTTGGAGGAACACTGATTTTAAATGAAAAACTGCTTAAGCAACACAGTCTCACTCCCGGATAGTCCAATAGTGACGCTTAGTCAGGGTCCTTTGGTGTGCAGTTGTGACGCGCCGAGTCTCCTTCAGCTTCATAAACGGACGCAAAGAGCTTTCAACTGATTGCAATGTATTCCAGTCGGCGGCAGTATTTGACGCTCAGGGAAGCACCGCATCCGTCCATGTCGGCGGCAGTTAAAGGCAATGTGAGCGTCCATTCCCATTGGATAATGGAGAATTTTACACCCGGAAGTAAGTATTCTCCTACACCATGCGCTTTGCTCGACAAACCCAGTGATTAGTCCTCAAGCTCTGTGATTGGTTGACCTCCATATGAAAAAAAACGTTTCGTAAAAGATAAAATCATACTTTATTCAGCAATGCTTGCTTTACTCTTTGAAAGTCATCACATGAATGCATTGTAATAAATGGTTTGGCTGCATTAAATATTACACATCTGTCGTAGTTCTTTATTTATCTCCAGAGATCGGGCCTCAGAATAGGACCGGAAACTATTATTTTACCGTTCTGTTTTAATTTCACAATAAAGTTAGTAGTAATAATTTGTTTGATATTATTATTTTTTATTAACTAGACCGCTGGGTCATGTTAAGACCATCTTTTCTATGCTGCTGTGGGTTTTTTCCATCGCTTTTGTGTTACAAATATCAAAACAATATGTGTGGGAAAACACAATATATCCGTCTTAAACTAAACCGGAAACAGCAGTATATTTTATTGTGTTAACACTGTAAACTTGACAGCTTTTTAACCCAAACGATCTAGTGGTTAAAGCACGTTATTACACGTTTAGAGTAATTGCAATGCAGGTAGATTGTGTTGCTTTTTAATTACTGTTTTTAAATGCCTTTTTCTCAATGTCTTTCATTGTTGTAAAGCACTTTGAATTGCCTTGTGTTGAATGGTGCTATATAAATAAACTTGCCTTGCCTAAGGTCTGCTGCATGTTTTGTTGAATGTGTTATATTTGATGAAAACATTTAAATATTAAGAGTACATACAAAATAGGAGGAAGTAGAAGGTCAATGATAGAAATATAGAATAGAAAATATCAAGAAGATACTGTAAATGATATCTAGAATAAAACAGTTTAGTGCTGGATGTACAACGATATTAATAGGACGATGTGCAAAACAGACAAACTAATTAGGCTTTATTAAAAAATTAAATAATACTTTAGGTTAAGGTGGTCTTTTAAATACATGTAAGCAAAAAGTTTGTCAAGCAAAGCGCATGGTGTAGTCCTAAACGATAGCTGAGGATTATGGGTAGTGTAGTGTCTTCTGCTATCCTAAACTCCGAAAAAATATTTGTTTCTCCGAATCGAAGGGGAAAAATACAAAAGCATTGCACACAATTTAAACCAATCAATGTTGTGTAATTAACAAGGATAATCTGGTGTTTTTGAGTTGATGAGTAGTGCAGATATCACTGTAAAATCAATCGACAGTAAGGAGAATACTTATTTCCGGGTGTACAGTTCTCCGTTATCCAATGGTAATGGATGCTCACATTGCCTTTAACTGCCGCCGACATGGACCGATGCGGTGCTTCCCTGAGCGTCAAATACCGCCGCTGATGGGAATACATTGCAATCAGTTGAAAGCTCTTTGCGTCTGTTTATGAAGCTGAGGGAGACTCGGCGCGTCACAACTGGACGCCACGGGACCCTGACCAAGCGTCGCTATTGGACTATCAGGGAGTGAGACTGTGTTGCTCACAGAAAATATTTTATATTTAAAATATTTACATGGTATAGCAAAACATAGAATCTGTTAACTTGTGTTAATCACACCCCTTTTTCATGTTCAAAATACAAATTTATTTTGGGGCGATGAAACCACTAGTGAAAGAAAACCCTTATTTGGTTCCCGGTTTTAGGTCTCATTCCTACAGTACTCTAATGAAAGTAGAGATGGATAAGGCAATGCCATGAATCAAGGTCTATTGGCAGGGATTGACCGAGGTTGTTGCAATTGCATAGCGTGCATCTTTACTCTAATGGGCTAATGTCCCATATACAATATCTGATTGTTGTCATGCTACAGAGTGTTTCATTGAGAAATTGAGAGTTGGTTATTTATTCTATACAACGTCCATCTTGCCTTCACCTTTCAAAAACGCATTGGCATGAAGACAAATCCCTGATAAGAGCAGACACAACTCGTTTTTTAAAGTGAGTACAAACCGCATAGTTTGCTTTTTGTGTCTGCTGAATGAGGAATGTAGGTTTACAGAACAAATGAATGAACTCAGTCAAATGTTTCTGAAAAGACACACGCATCCACAGGGAAGTCAAGCCTTTCTGAGTCGGGGGAAGTTTTCATTTATCATGAGGAAGAATCAGAAATGGAAGAAAAAAAAAACCCTGACTGTTTCTATTGAGTCGAAATGAATGGAGACTTTAGCTGAGGTAAGGGTTCCTGGCTGTGGTGATGAATTGGTGGAGGCTTATTATCGTTGTACAGTGAAGTGATATAATCTCAGCCTTTCCATAAATCCCTGGCTGTGCCCTTGGCTCAAATGTACTATTTGCTACAAAAACTTTTACTGCGGCAGAGCAACACAGGAAAGCTTTTAGTCAGAGGGGTTTCTGCATGTGCAAGTCAAGTACACTAGGTTTTATAACAAAATACACGATTACCTCTTGGGTCTTTAATTATACATCTCCTGATTTGGCTCTAAACCGCGCCCGGTGATGCAATATGGCTTGAAGATTGTTTTCCCCCGAGCTTTGACAGGTGACTTTCAGCTGTGGGCTTGTAGCTGGAAAGCGGTGGTTATAACACCTGCTGTATCCACGATCCCTTGAGTTCCCTTGAGCAAGAATTAGGAACTCCAAAGTATTTCTTCGTGCTCTGACCTGGAAGAAATCCATATGTATGGACATTAGAAATACCGTGTGCAGGCGGACACAAACTTTAATAGGAAGTTGGGTGCACCTAAAACGAAAATTAAGATTTGGACTCTGGTCCCTTGTAATGGTGTTGTTTCACTATCTCGCCAAGGAGGTTATGTTTTATTGGTTTGAATTGGCCAGGATTCTAGGTAAATGACCAGATTTTCCAGAAACTTTGAGGGAGGGTGTAGGTAAGCCAAGGAAGAAAACATTTCATTTTTTAGTAGATTCAAATTATAACTGTTGGTAATTTCACATTTGTTAACATTGCATTTATACTGAATTCATTTTGAGTAGGAATGATTGGAAAGATGTGTTCCTGACTGAGAGAATTAAAGTAACTGCCCCTAACAACACAGAAACAGCTATCAACGTTTTAAATGATCTGAGCAATATAGAAAACACACTTCGTGGCATCCATTTTGTTTCCTATGAAGACTTAAAAAGCTTTGAATGCAGCATTGGCAGTTGACAATTGCACCCATGGGCATGAGGTGCTATATTTTAAAGATTATAGTAGCCAGCTGATATCCAGGCTAAAATCTGCTTTTCCGCGCACAGGTCATTTTTACGGCCCGATAAGCAACTTGGATAGATCAGGAGTGATGAGAATATTTCTGACTACACTCTCATAGATACAGACTACAGTATGTATAGATATAAGCTTACTCTACATACTGGTGAGGGTGGACCACCATTGATGGAGACTTATTGATATAGTTTGAGACAAAAATCCCTTTTTTGAAGGAAACTACATTTCTCTGTTCTCATAAGGTTCACAATAAATATAGATGTTGTCTTTGTCGGGTTGCCTTTCAAGCGCTTCATTATTCATTATAGCATCTATGTTAATATTTGATGGAGCTGTGGTCTTCAAAGTGATTTGTGAATGTTTCTTTGAGGTATTTTTATGCAACAACTGAAATAAAAGAGTTTTGTTCGCATGGACTGTGCTTATCATCATGCCATTCTAACTGGATATGGGGAAAAAAACTCAAATAAGTAGCAAAGGCACCTTGATTTGCACATAAAATGGTAATCAATGTATGAACATAAAGTTATTCCAACACAACTTTGTTACTTCATCATTGGATGTTCATGTTTTAGAACACACAGTAGCATAAAGGTTAAGTAAAGGTTTGTGTGATTGACAGGCTCCTTCCTCCACCAGATCAAACATGACACATCTGCCTAAGGGAACATATCTCCAGGTTTTGGCTTTTCTGCTGCAGAAGTTGTACTTGTTTATCGGCAGTAACAAGCACAAGAACCACATCTGCAACATTATGTAAAGCTCAGAATCTGTGGTTGTAAGAGACTCTGAGCTTTAAAGGATTTAGAGAAATGGAAACCATCCCAATTTTCCGAGGACAGACGGAGTAGCACGTTTAATGTCATGTAATATTATTTAAAGTATATTTGCTGAAACCCCACTATGATAATTCAGGTCCTTGTAACACATTTTGTCCTTACCAAACTTTTCAGGAATAGGAAGAGATACAGCTGCACTCCTGAAAGTTAAAGGTTTGGGGTTAGGGTTAGTTGGTCCTAAGTAGTTTGGTATAAGACACACTTTGTATCAAAGCACTGATTGTTCACACTCCACATTTGTTTGCATGGGAAAATAGCCAACACTGTCAAAATAAGCAACTGATATCAAACAAGGGTTTGAAACACATCATAGCTGGAGAAAAACCTATACAGACAGGAATATATAAACCCAGAGACACCCTGAGGAAATATGCTGAGCACAGTAAACACAAACAAGCAAACTAAAAGGAAGAGGGGGTTGAAAAGCGGTCTGAGAAAGCTGCTGGAAAACACCACAATAAGGGAACAACTTCCACCTGGTGTCTGTGGAAATGTACACTCATTTTGAAATGAAGTGGATACACTACAGGTCAATGTCAACCTGCAAGAGTACATTATGTTACGATTTACTTTCCCTCTACAGGGCCTCACCATGGACCACAACTCTGTTTTGCCGGCTCCTGCATAGAAAGCAGTTATTCCAAACCTACTAAAATATTTAAGGTCTAGTCGAGGAATAACAGTATCTCTGGTTCCAAAAATGTTTTAACGCACAGTTTGGAAACAGCAATACGATACGATACAACTTTTTCACTAAGACGTTTACAAAGTAGCTTGACATGATTTTTGCCTTAACGGAAAAATAGTTGATGCACTAAATGGGTCTTGGAAATGCATTTACCGAAGTTCTTACATAACCGACTAGTTATTTTGTTGTCTGCGTCTTCCCGGGTATTCCAATACCAGCATAAAACATGGGCTGGTCTAGTTATATTATGTTAGCCAAAGTAAGATAGAAATATGAAGCGGAAAATTTTTTATTTCTGAGGACTGTATCCATTTGTTTCTCATAGATGAGAATAGTGTTTACCGCTAACTTCTTACGAAACTACGCTTTACATACAATTATTGCTATACAAATTGAAAGGTTCACTGGAAACTTACCAACAATTTGCTGTACAATCAAGAGGAATCACTACTATTGATGCCGTCGAGGCTGTGTTGAATGTACTGCAGTAGCAAGTACTTGTTATATCATCACATATTTTCTTAATACCGAATTGCTTGCTGCAATTTCCCCCTTGAGGCATGAATAAAGTATTTTGAATTGGATTGAAACAGCAGCTTACATCTGTGAATCATGTACTCGGTGGGTTGTTGCTGTGTTTACTTGTGTTCTTGTCCTTGACAACAAACATGTGATAAGCAAAAAACTAAAATGGGAAACAGGGCCACATTCAGTTTCACAGTTCCCACAACAATCAACTTCCCCCCATCTCAAAGGAATAAACCTGTTAAAGGCAGATAAAAAGAATCGGTTCCCATTTTGTTGCTAGTGTGAAACATCACTTTTCCTGACATATAGTCTGATTGAATTTTGAAGTTTGACATGTTGAAATGTCATTTTGATTGGCAAGGGATTGTTTTTCGTTTACAGTCCACGATCAACTGCTACAGAGTTGACTGCATCTTGCGATATGTCACTCATTTTCTGCCTTATATTATATTCATGCAGGTAGATCAGTGGCAGTTTTATGTAGAGTATAATATTGTTTAGTTTTTTCCATCTCTCTTAATATTTGTTATTTTCTCACTAGGGGCTATAAAAAAACAGTTGCAGTTCATTTGATTAAAATCCTCCCATTTCCTCCCTGCACAGCCTGCAGAGTAAATATGATCGTTCTGCCTCATTGCCTCACAATCCAAATCAAATCGCAGACCCTTGATATTGCTACACTCCAAGTTGTTGTTGGCCTCGTTGGCCCTGAAGCAATGTTTCTCCAATTCACCCGTGAGAAACAGAACAAAACTGAAAAAAAAGATGAGATGGACACTGGGTGGAGAAGAGACAGTAATGATCTGGACTGTCAGTTTGTTAGTCTCTTTGCTGCCTGATATAATTGTCTTTTTTTTTTTTTAAGTTGTTTACTTCTGCAACAAAAATGTGGTTACTGCTTGTTAAAATCAAAAAGCCTAAAAGTATGGAGCAGGGCTAGTCCTAGACATTTAGGGCCCCCTTCATTGTAATCCACAAACTTGTGTCTCATATAGATTTGTTCATTTACATGTAAAGACAACATACTGTATGAACCTATAAGCAATATATTCACCCTCTTATTATATTAAAATCAATTGTCTTTACCATAGAATCGTGTCAGTGGTTGTTTTGTATGGAACAGTTACAATTACTTAACCAACCAAATAGTTTTGCCTCGCTCTAAAGTTATTGCTTGTCCATACATTGAGACGTAGTTGCTATGACGTCATCCTTTGGTTGTGCACTCTTGTTAACTTTTTTGGAACCAATAAAGACATGAGATGTGATAATAACTTTCATGAAATGGAAGCACATTATGAAAGGCTTAATCAGAATCATAAATCCTTTATTCATCCCACAGTGGGTACATTTACATTGCTACTGCAAATGGATGGTGCAGATAAAAGGCAAATAAAATGAGAAGAGAGATCTAATAAAAACAACAAGTCCTCCAACTCATACGACCAAATAGGTCGATTGTTCAAGCCCTTATTACGACCTATAATCACGTTTTAAAGTTTTCGACCTCTAGTGCTCCTGTTGACTGCAAACGCTCCGGAGGGTCGTTTATTCACAAATAACCCTCTCTGGAAAATCCTAAATTGTAGGATAGTTTGGCCATTAAAATGCTTTTTGATTAGATTTCGTGTTAATTACACGACATGAATTGGTTTAAATTGTGTACACTGCTTTTGTGTTTTTCGCATAGGTTTTTCCCTTTCGATTCTGAGAGACACATTTCTTTTTTCAAAGGTTTTGATACTACCCATAATCCTCAGCTATCGTTGAAGCTCGGTGATTGGATGTTTTAGCCGCAATGCACGTTAGGATATGGTGTTTATGCGATGTGAAATCCGAAAACATTTAAAAAAAAGAAAATAATACTTTATTCCGAGTGTGCTTGCTTTTCTCTTTGGAAGTCATCACATAACGGCATTGTAATACACGGTTCGGCTGCATTAAATATTACACATCTGCCGTAGTTCTCTATTTATAGAGCCCTGATTAGAAGACCTTTGGACAAACTGGAAGAAATGCCGCCGAAACTGAATATGTGACATAAATCATAAATATATCAGCAATTAAACAACATCTTCAATTTCTCTTCACACAATACGTCTCCTTGCAGTATCAATACGAATTTGGCTGATATTACTGATTTTCTTTGCGTTAAAGAATGTAAATACTGAGTTGAGAGAATAGTCAGGGGTTTTGGGTGATGGGAGACACATCTATGGATTCAGAATGTCAATAGCTTACCATGAAATGACGGATATACCTTTCTGTCTATGTTTTACAAATCAGATATTAATGTGTAGAACAGTGGCGGTGCTAGGGGGTGGCTACTTGGGCTCAAGCCCCGGATGTTTTCTGAGAAGCCCCGAATGTTTCACATAAAGCAATTTTAATTTTAAAAGCACAGTAAACAAATTTAAGATTTTCCAGAGAGGGTTATTTGTGAATATACGACCCTCCGGAGCATTTGCAATCAACGGGAGCATATGCCGCAAATTGTTGTTTCTTACACTAAACTGCTAAACTTTAAAACGTGACTCTAGGTCGTAATAAGCTGCTGAACAATCAACCTATTTGGTCGTTTTTTGGAGGAGGACAGGCTGTCCAAAACATGTGGAGTCGCCCCCCTGCTGGATATTAGAGAGAATGCACGTTTAAGAGATCTCCGCATTGGTTTCACTTTCCAGATCCAAAGGTTGCTGCTCAGTTTGGTCTCATTTGTTACAAAAAATTGCAGGACGTTTTAAAGAATGGCAATAGTTTTTTTCTTTTCAAGACCAAAAAAGACAGTGACTGATTGTATTGCTTGATCATTAGGGCTGGGAGAGATTCACCTGTGAAACCCCTGGACACAGTCTGGTAGTTCTTGTTAGCTTCTAAATTACATGAAATCGTAATAATTGTAGATCAAAAACTGTTTATTTTATTATGAATTATTTCAGGTGTATTTCACTGTGAAGGAGACCTATAGGGGACATGAGCTTGTCCAAGCAGAGACATTCATTTCCCTCCAGTAGGACCTGCATTGCTTGCAGTTTGCTATTTATACAATCTGCGGTTAAACCTGGACAAGATCTTAAAACTTAATGTCACAGAAAACCAACACATCATGACATGACAGCCTGGAGATGCAGGAAAAGGGATGCTGATTTGCTCAGATTCTGCAGTAGTAGTGTCCTTGGATCTGAACTCCATTTTTCTCGTTAGCTCCTCTGCTGCCCTGCTTGGGTTCTGTAAAGACTTCAAATGAGCTGCAATAGACTTGTTCTGCCTCTCTTAATGCTCGAGCCTCTCGCATAGAAAGGAGACGGATTAGATGATTTATTACGACACAAACTTCTCATTGATTCTGATGCTTTTCTCACAACTCGTTTGCATAACATTAATAACTAAAGAAGTGTTGTTTTGGTGATGGTTGTTTATTTTAAGGGTTGAAACCAACGACCTGCAATGATTTTTCACACAAGATCTTCAACCCTGAAGTTTTTCAGACGTTACCCGCAGGATCTGCATTTGAGAGGAACAATGTCCAAATTATTCAGACCGGAAATCAAGTGGACTTAAAGATGCCGAATCAAAGCTGGCATGAAAGAAAGAAAACAGACATTTAAGGTTGAAGAACAAGGGTAATTCACATAAATATGACAAAGGAAGACGAGACTCCGGGCCTTTTGTAGCCCACTCAAATATCACAAGATAAATTCAAGGAACAACAATATACTTATGGTTGACTAATTAACGTAGCGGCTACTTAACCCTTGTATGGTATTCGGGTCTGTGGGACCCGTTTTCATTATTTAGCTAAAGAAAAATGATATGATAAATAATTTTTTCAAACCAACACTCAATGGCCTTGGCTCAATTTCTGTGAAGAACATATATCAGAACACATTTTCAATGACCACTGTACCCCCCCCCCCCCCTACACATTTACATTACATACAGCCGTGTTCGGGTCACCTGTCTGCTCTCACATTCTCGCATTATGTTTTGCGGGAACCAATCTTTATTTGTTCACACTCTATCCCAGCTGCAAATTTGGGGCGGGACACAATAAATAAAGCTTCGCCAGTTTGGGTCCTTATCACAACTGATCAAGATGGCCAAAAGATTCTCTGCTCAGAGGACCTTGCAAATGATTTTGGAAGAGAGTGAACCATTTGATGATGATGTAGAGGAAGAGGAAGAGGCTTCAGAATGTGAGGATCACATTTCTGAGAATTCTGAGTCTGACAGCGACTTTGAAGAAGAGGATGAGATTGAGCATCAGCTAGTTACAACAAAAAGACGAGCCACGGGACCAGCCGGTCAGCGGGCAAAAAAAACAAGTAGCACTTTAAGTCATTAATGTGATCTAACAAATGTAAAAGGATAAATATTAACCATATATGCTGTTTATATTGCTTGTAATTGGGATGAAGTAAACATCTGTTGAGTATTTTAACATAAAATAGTTTGATTGTGTTGAATTGAAACCCAAAAAGGCAGCGGGTCCACCAGACCCACGAACACTGGCTGAGTAACAAAAATATGAACACCATACAAGGGTTAAATTATGTTTTATAACTGTCATGCTATGCCTCTTGCATGCTTTACCCAGAAAACAACCCTCGCCTAAACCAAAATAAGTTTTCCATTATGTGAGAATGAGTCTGGATATTGTCCGGAGTTCTTTAAAGAAAACAACTTAAGGCTTGTAAACTTCTCTGTAACAGCACTTTGGTCAACATCAGTTAAAAACAATTAACTTGGTGCAACTTCCAAACTTTACCTATTTTGCCACTGGTATGTAACCTATAAGAACTACAAAGTTTCCTGGTATGAGCATTATTTCTTCACAGTATCTCCAAAAAGGTGTAATGACAATGTGTACACAATATGATTCAATATGTTTTGTTTGTTCTTAATTAGATTCATCTATTGGTCTCCTGCAGAACAGGAGTAGCAAAGTGAGATAACAACTTCCACAGAAATCCAGAGAGATTGACAACTGGATTAAATCACCTCTGCTACAGATGTATTTTTCTCTCCTCTCACAATCAGCAGCTCGGCATACACAGAGTATTGCCTGTCCAGTGTAATCACAGAACTGTCTCAAAGCACAGGAAGCCTGGGCGTGCACTGGAGGCTGGATATAACAGACACATTCAAGATAAATTGCAACTGAGTTCAGACTGTGAAGGGAAAACACAACCCCATACAGTTAGTTGTGTGGCATTTGGAGATATGTTTGGTGTCGAGGTGAGGATACAAAAAATAATCAAAGTCAACATGCTAGTCTGAACTTTTTCCTATGTCCAAACCATTACCATCAAATATTCACTAATCCTGACATATTGGTATCTTTGGAAAATGTTTGATCTCTACTTCAATTTAACATACAGTTCTGTGGGTTTAAACAAACTTTGGTTGGACAGCATCTCACCATCTGGTACACTGCAGCTACAGCCAAGGATAATAGCCGGCTGCAGCGTGTCATCCGCTCTGCAGAGAGGGTGATCGGCTGCACGCCTCCAGGACCCTGAGGCATGCAGGGAAGATAGTGGCCAACCCCTGGACACAAACTGTTCAACCCACTCCACTCTGGCAGGAGGCTGCGCTCCATCAGGACCAAAACCTCTCGCTACCTGAACAGTTTCTTCCCCTCCGCTACCGGCCTCATAAACAAGGCCCGGCACCCCACTGACACTTTACCTCCACATCATATATGCATTACATTAATGCACACAATGTTGACTGCTTACTGCACATATTTTATATTCTATAATTTATTGCATTCTATTTCAATGTAAATTACTGCCTCATTTTATTGCTATCTTCCACATTTTTATTACAGTGTTCTTAATATAGTTCGCTATCTGTGTTCTTTCTAAAAATGTTGTTTAAAATGTTTAAGTATGCACCACGACATCAAGTCAAATTCCTCGTACGTGTGAACCTACCTGGTAATATACCCATTTCTGATTCTGATGAACTTGTACTGTCCCACTCGAGGGCAGTGATGTGTTTGCCAACGTTTAGGATGATTTCCAATAGTAAATGTATTCAATTCTCAGTGTGTGCTACATTGAGAATTGACAGAGTTCTCCTACTGGGTTGATGTATCATAGTACCTACACGCACAAGGATGCATTATTTGCAAGCGTCCCTAGGGTCCCCGTCGGCCATATTCTCTTGCACTGGTTTGCAACCTCGGAAGAATTCTTCGGTCATGTACACGGTCTTGTCGAATAAATATTGCTGTAAAATCAATCCTTTTCTCTTATGGCGCGTTTCCACTACAGCGCGGAGCACGGTTTAAGAGGGCTGTGACGTCAGCGGCCTGTTTTTGGTTGCGTTTCCACTTGGCCTAATACCGGCCGGCGGGTCCTAATTCACAGTTTTTCTGGCCTCATAAAATCATGGGTCTAGGGCCAGAGACAACGAGGCTGAGTCGGGCTGAGTATGCTAAACTAGAGAGAGAATCGCTGGCAAGGGGGCTACAACTACAACAAGATGGACATATTTGACCGTGATTTAATTGTAATACACGTTTCAAAATTATGCCGAAGTAACAACATACTGATACCGGTTAGTAAAAACCATGAATTAATGCTTTGACAAGTCTGCAGACAGACGGCAGGCGAAAAACCTTTTAAAATGCGTGTTTTCTAAATGGAGATTGGCTAAGCTAACGCAGTATATGCTCCGACCGTCCACACTCACAACAACTCACACAACATACAGACATAAATAAAGCAGCGACTGTATTCGCCATGACACAGGCAGTCTGTGGTTTGTACTTGTTTAACTTTTGTCTAGTTTCTGAACATATATGAGGAGCTGTGAGCTCTGAGTGCTAACAGCTAACAGCTGTGTTGTTTTTCTGGGGTTCTCATTGAAGATGACGTCACGGCTCCGCCTACACTGCGTTACTATAGATACTACCCCAGTTCCTAAACTGTAATGGAAATGCGCCATAAAGTGAGCCAGTCCTAACGAGGCCTAGCCATACCGAGCGAGGCCGAGCGAGGCCGTGTAGTGGAAACGCGCCATTACATCCTCTGCATTCATATTTTGTGATGCATAGTTTGTTGCTAGTTTTCTAATACTAGCAAAGAGAACAATGACATTCTGTATTCGAGCGGCATCTAGATAACTCACTTCCAGGCTACCCAGAGTTATCTTAAGATAACAGCAGAAACAGATTTTATAACAGGGGAAGCATTCTCGTACAATAAAGCACGCCCTAAGGAATTTATTGCTTCAATCGAATACATTTATAATCAACACAATCATTGAGTGCATGTTGGAGGGCCCAAACTTGTCAATGCCACGCAGTGACGTGCGGTGAGGTTCATGGCTGGTGAGGCACTGACTCTTTCACAGTCAGATTTACAAATATTATATTTTGACCTTAATCGAAATATTCTGTTATATTCAAAAGCTTTTTTTAGTCTGATGTTTTGATTAATTTTAAACAGACCGTTCAACAAAAGGATACCCCAAAAATGTAGTTTCATTTCATTCATTGGATTGTTCTCTCTTAGTAAGATTACATTTTTAATACAATTGTGGTCTTACCTTGAGTTGAAGATGAAGTCCATGCTATCCTTCTGGACAAAGATCTCTATTACTTTTTTGTAAAAGTCCTCCTTATCTTCCTCTAGTTTCAAAAGTCTAGTTTGTTGTTTGCGTCTACCGTCTCTGTGTAGAATAACAGTAGCAACAAGAACCTGTGGGCTCACGTGCGCCCCCTTCAGTGCGGCAGAGGTTATGGCTGCCTCCCCTGGTGCTTTTTCATTGCCGTCGTATGATGAGACCAGCGAGCCATATATACGTGAAATAAGTTATTTAGAGACTATGGATGGTGAGGATACATGTACTAAGGGGATCTACAAACATTACATTTGTGACCTACAGTGAGATGGTAACAGGCATGCGCTTAGTGCCCGCGCTCCAGCTAGTTTCTGTGGGGTGACGCATTCTGAGGTGAGGCAGATCTCATCTCTGCCTCACCTTACCCAACAGAAACTGTCTGGAGCGTAGGCACAAAATAAGTGCCCACGCTAAATTAGTGCCTGCGCTCCAGCCAGTTTATGTGGGCTTACGTGAGGCAGAGCTCGTCCCTGCCTCACTTCTCATCGCTCCCATGTAGTTGCAGCGGAGCTCGGCAAATTTGCCGATTTTGACTATAAAAAGCGATTGGGATCATACAGAAATCACATTTACAACACAGATCAGTATTTTTTTCTTTATTATTTTTTTCAACCCACTCTCTTCAGTCTGCGTACAAATGACACGACTTTACACATTGGAAATGCGTGTAATAGATAAGCAGAAGTCCGATTTTGCGTGCATACAGTAAGATACGCTAACCATTCCCATTGAGTTCTGAGGCAGAGTTTTGCCACGTTTTGTCCGGTCCGGTCTTGGTAGACCAGAAGCTGTGTGGTTCATAAAAACATGTTCTTACTCAATACCAAGCCACGATTATTGTTTTTATTTTAAATCGTATAATGTCGGACTTTTTTTGCCGTCCGTTAGGAAAAGAAAATAGACGTAGGCCTATAAGGGACATTTCGAGCATCATTGCGATACACGTACACTAGGGATGTTAAGATTCACCGATTCGCATCGGTGCACCGGCATAAACGTTCAAGATGCGAGTGCACCGGTTTAAAGAGTGCACATCGGCTACAGTTTGGGTTGAACTCGCGATGCATCGATTGTAGCGTCTTTGCATCGGTAAAAAAACGATTCATTCATATAATATCCTCTCATCCTGTCAGCACTCAGCAGAGACGATCTTTGATCTTTGCTTCGCACTACGGAGGCCGAGAGTCTCAGTTATCAACACACATGGAAGTCGAGGAGAAAGAGAAACACAGCGCACCGAAAAATACCTACAAATCAAACGTTTGGCAACACTTCGGATTTTTCAAGAAAGACGGTCAACTTGAAGAATCGCTCGCAAATTGTAAACGATGCCGTGCCGCTTTAAAGTACACAAGTAGTACGCGGAACTTAGCGACGCACATAAAGAGGCGACATGGGGTCTGCGGCTGAAAAGAGAAACCTGAAAGTTAGACATATGAGTTACATCACTCAGTGAGGTGTTCTGTCAGTGAGAGTGGTGTTTAGTTTACAACAGCCTGTGACTGCCAATAATAGTTTAAATGTCTTCCTTACAATTGTAAGCAGTTATGAAAGACCTGTTTGTGAAAGGTTATTTATATTCTTTATTGTTCATATAGAAACCACACCACTGCTTTCTGCTCACTGGTGAGTTAGCCTATGGATGAGTGTTAAACACATCAGGCTGGCAGTTGTATGGGCATTGCACTATGGTAGTTGTTATTTGCACATTGTTAATCATGGGCAATGCATCCTTAAATTGTTTAACTGTGAGGTGTTATGCAATTGTACTTTACTCTGGAGAGTTTTTTAAGGTAAAAAAGGTAACAAAGAAACAGCATGATGGGATGCGCAGTACTAGTTGAGAGAACCAAATATGTAAAGCACTTTTTTGTTAATCTATGATTTGCTGCATATAAGGAATAAAACAAAAATCCTCTGTCGTACCATATTGAAGTATCATTATTTTGCATCGTGTTGAATCGCATCGTATCGCCCCGTATCGCATAATGTTGAATCAAATCGTATCGAACTGTATCGCAACAGGGGTGAATCGTATCGTATCGCATCGCCTGGTGTTTCAAATGTATCGTTAATGTATCGTATCGTTGGCAACGTATCGAGATGCGCATCGCATCGGCCTTAGTGATGGAGATGCACATCCCTAACGTACACACCCGTGATACACACCCACTGAACTGATTACCCAAGATCCTCCGCTAGAAGCTCGGTGATTGGATTGTTTAGCCGCAATGCACGTTGGGATATGGTGTTAATGCGATATGAAATCCGAAAAAAAAATAAAAATACTTTATTCCGAGTGTGCTTGCTTTTCTCTCTGAAAGTCATCACATAACGGCATTGTAATACACAGTTCGGCTGCATTAAATATTACACATCTGCCGTAGTTATTTATTTATAGAGCCCTGATTAGAAGATTTCTGGACAAACTGGAAGAACTGCCACCGAAACTGAATAGAGAGGCGAAGTCCTGCCCATCTACTTCCGACCCATGGGACCTTATTTCGGAAAAATTATGCATTGAAGTCAATGGGGAGAGAAAGATTATCTTTCGATCCCGTTTGAATTGTGCCACGAATTACACATATGATGTTTGTCAATCTTAAAAATGAATTTCCATGTAAAAAAAGTCACAGTTTGTCGTAAAACTGTTGAAATATAAGACTATGAAAAATACGCAACTAGAAAGACTACAAATCCCAGAATCCCGGTCCCGCATGCTGGCTCTTACGGAACCGACCAACTCCCCTTTTGTGTATGTACAGCTCTCGACATGCCCAGACTTGTAGTGTTAAAGGGCCTATGTCATGGCCATTTCCACTGATCATAATTCCATTGTTGAGGTATAGAATAGAATAGATTTATATTGTGCAATTTTCCAAACTCACATTGGTTTCTCATACAGCATCTCTGTAAACTACTTGTATTCACTGAATTTCACTCTCTGCCTTTAACGGCTCGTTGTAGCTCCAATAGCTCCAGCCCCCACCCTCCCTGTGAGCACAGTGTGCTCTGATTGGTCGGGACGTTGTGAATCGCGCTGAGCTCCGTGGAGGTGTTGTTTCCTTGTTAGCGATACACAGCCAAACACAGCCAAACTCATCCTGAGCACACACAAACTCACATCCGAAGTAAAAACAATAAGTGTGGCTTGATATTGAGTAAGAAAAAGGTTGATAAACGCTGTGAGAATGGGTCTGCAGAGAGAATTTCGCCGCGATCCCAACTGTCTGTTATCAGCCTGCAGCCAGGGAGGAGAAATCAGCTGAGCTGCCTGCTCCCTGCACACAGATGTGTGTGTGAAGAAGTCCGTGGATTGGTCAATTTGGACCAATCAGCGGGGGCTTAACGTAACGGCTCCGCTGACGTAACGTAACGGCTCCACGGATTGGTCCATTTCGTTCCGGGTACGGCTTGACATCATGCCGTCCCGGAAGAATCAAATGGACAATGACGTATCTCCAACGAGGCGTTTTGGGGAGGTATTTTCTGTGTTAGAGTTTTACTCGCTACAGGGTGTAGGGTTTGTGACTCTGTACACCGTTTACATGCATAAAAACCTTCATAACACACAAGGGGACGGGTAATAACCGGAAAAGCATGACATGGGCCCTTTAAGAATAACAAAAAATTGCAAATTCTCTTGCAGATTGTCTCGTTTGATTATGAATGTAACGTTTATATAGTGGAATATAATATAGTGAGCATGTTAGCCTAGCTTGGTAGCTTCATCTAGATCGGGAGCTTGGAGCCCCGCCTTGTGTTTCAGCAGCAGGTCCCGCCTCGGCTCCGCCTCTTTGACCTTATGTGGATCAGGCTGGAGCAGGCGGGAGTTAGAATCTGACGTCACTGTCGAGCCGTTAGTGGCCGACTCCGCCTATGGGCTTCTCGGCAACTCTGCAGAATCCTATGGGTGACGTCACGGACCCTATGTCCATTTATATATACAGTCTATGTAAAAAGCCCAAGATTATAGAATTAAACGAATAAATAAAAACAAGGATAATTGTGTGTTGTTGTTGAGTAAATAACAGTGTGTTATTTAGAAAAGAATGACAAATTAGAAGGAAAAAAAGATTAAAAAAAATACAGATTTCAGTATTCTGAGGCTCTGAGCCCCATTTCTTTTCCTCACAGACGGCAAAAAAAGTCTGCCATTATACGATTTAAAATAAAAACAATAATCGTGGCTTGGTATTGAGTAAGAACATGTTTTTATGAACCACACAGCTTCCGGTCTACCAAGACCCGACCGGACAAAAAGAAGTGGTAGCGTAGCGTATCATATGCACACAAAACTCGGCCTCAGAACTCAATGGGAATGGTTAGCGTATCATATGCACGCAAAATCGGACTTCTGCATATCTATTGCACGCATTTCCAATGTGTAAAGTCGTGTCATTTGTACGCAGACTGAAGAGAGTGGGTTGATTTTTATCGTTACATTGGAGTATGACAGGGGAGGCTTTGCCTCCCCCTGTCATACTCGCTGATGCCACGGTAGGGTCAATTAAATGTGACCCCCACTCGTAAGCATAATCTATTTTACTTGAAATGGGACCATCATTATTTTTGATAAAGACTTGGTACTAGCAGTTGAGACCATAAACTCATTAAGAACATGTTTACTGGGTTATAAAACCCAAGTGAGAAGTAGGGTCATTTTCTCATAGACTTCTATACAATCTGACTTTTTGTAAGCACTGCCTGATATAAAAAAAGCAGGTCCTTTGAAGGATGTAGACTTTGCCGCCTTATAAAGACTAATTTAAAGAACTTCCCCTAAGTAGTTACATTTCCAAACAAGTATAATCTTGCTTCTTCTAGTTCTTATGTTGCCTTTGGAGTTAACAAGACATACTGCTGCTGCATAATTTCTTAGCTACAGACACAGCTCTCTTCAGTTCCCTTTGGCCTGCATCAGAGCCAGCCTCACCTCTTATCGTAAGACCACTCACTCCACATTACAGAGCCAGAAGACGATGGGAGCCGGGAGGACCATGTTCTAAAAAGTCTATTCGAAAGCTATTACTGACACTGCATCCTGAAAAGAAATATAATTTCCCATCCTCAATAACTCCCGGATTCTGGTCTCCTAAATTGTGGTGTGGGGATATTGCTTGTTTTCTCACTATAATAGGCCTTGCAGAGGAGTAATGGCCACATTGTTGTGAAGTTGCATTCCTTCTCCTCTTATCCTTCACTCATTATTCTTTCCTCTGGTATGTGCAGCGAGGCCAGGTCTCCTTTCATTGCTGGTCAAATCGCTGCTCTCTCCCTCTCTCTCCCTCTCTCTCCCTCTCTCTCCCTCTCTCTCCCTGTGTCTGTTTCTCATCGTGGGAGTCAGGGATAGAGGGCGAATCTCCAGGGGAAACAGAATCTAGACCAAAGCCTTCCTGTGCGCCGGCCTCATAATTAAATTGGCAGATTAAATTATTTCTTATTGTGGAGAATTTAATGAATATTCACTCCGCTTCGGATCGTCTGGGTGATGTGAGCTTTGCTTCAGTTATAACATTGACCCCATCACACTCCAGCCCTCCCTCTGCTCATCAGCTCAGCACACAGCCAAGACCTTTCCACTTAATGGATCTGCACTGTAATGGCACTTTGGTTTCCAATATCTAGTAACTTTGACTCGAAAACATCAAAGATTTATAGATTTATATATATTTTTAACAACAAATTAAATGTTGTTAAACCTTAAACCTTTTTTCATTTTCAGGTCTTGGAGAGGACTGTTTGGAAATGTCCGTAAAAAAGACTTAACAAAAACTATAAAGGCATTATTGTCTTAAATACTATGTAACCTCTTGCCTTTGTGATTTTATCAGCTGTCCTCTCTAAGCAGGTCACTTGATGTCACACCATTGCCAAACATCTCCAGGGAGGACGTAGGGGTTGATGGCCTGGTCACCCAAGTGTGCGACTTTGATGGATTTCACCTCGGTCACTCTTGTACCAACAGCCGATTTTGGTGTCTTTTAACCATGACAGCAACATTTTCCTAACCTCAAACATGTAATTTATTGGTTTTGAAGTTAACACTATTTTACCTTAAAAATGCCTTGTTATGTTTTGTGGTGTTCTCCCTGTCCTGTTGTCTGTTATATAGGTTTTTCTGCATGTAAATGGTCTGCAAAGTTCACACCAGAGGGAGTTTGTCTCCCACACCCCCCTCCCCTGGCCTGAAACGCCTCCATTGGACTCCTTTGTATACTTCCATATAATATCACTATGTAACACTAAGCGTTGACCAATCACAACAGAGCATGCCAGCTAACCAATCAGAGCAGACTGGGCTCTGGTTTCAGACATAAGGTGAAAAGAAGTGCTGCAGCACAGGCAGTATGAGAAAAATAAAGACCTTTTTGAACATTAAAGCATGAAAACATTTCACAGTAGAGGCACAAATTACAAATATGAACCTAAACGTGAGCATAACATTTCCTCTTTAAATGTCACAAAAGGAAAGCAAACGTTTTGGATTGATTGAGTACACATTTTGCATCTTCACATTGACTTTGTACAAAATTGTGTTTGGTTTGAACACCATTCGGGTTCAAATCCGTTACACACTAAAATCTTACTTAAATTGTACTTGTCGTACAGGTATAATAACACTGCAGCAGTATAAGCATCACAACAGAGATGGACGGCACTGGAAACATTCCTCTAGTGACAGTGCTGTGATTCTGCCTGACTGTGGATGTGGGACAGAGGTAACAGTGTGACAGATGAGTGTGTACTTGTCGCCCAGAGGAGCAGCAGTAGAAGGAGGACGGGTGGAGAGAGATGGGGATATTTTGGGACGCTCCTTTCATGCCATTATTACTGTCATTCTGATGGTTAGGCATTCATTAGGCTTGTCCAGCCGCTGCCCTGAACCCTTCCACAGTGGCAGTTAATATGTAATGTGATTTCCACTCTGTGAATATGATTATGCCGTGTGACAGACAGCGGAGGGCAGGATGCAAGGGCAGGTGGAGACAAACAGGGAGGAGGGTCATGCATAATGAGGAGGAGGACTAGCCAAAGAGAACATCAATGCTGACAGCAACAAGCAGTTCAGGCGGAAAACAAAACATTTGACGAGGAGCCCTTGACTGCATCAGAGAGAATCTGTGTGAGCAGGAAAGTGAAAGTTCCTGCAGGATGTCCTGTCTGTTGTGAGTGTTGCTGACAAGAAGGAGGCACTGCTGCTTTGACTCAGCTGCAAACCACTTTAATAGACTGCAGACAGGAACATGGAGAAGTTACAGATTGAGTTTGAGGGAGAATGTATCTCACTCCTGTATAAAAAGTGTTTTCCATCACTAGTACCACAGTTTCACTTGATTTAACGTGTCACTATAAAGTCATAATACCAAAATGCCACTAAAATATATGTCTATTGCAGAATTTAAACTTCAATGTTCAAACTTTTTTTTAGCTGCAACCAGCCTCTCTCCAAATGTTCCCCACAGTTTGGCCACAGTTTCTGCCCTAGGGTGCTGGCAATTTGCATAGAGATAAAGTGCTTGGGTGTAAAGGTGTGTGTTTGTGTTTATGCTATTTGGCAACAACAGGTCGTAGCATTGAGAGTTGCCTAAAACATGAACATAAATAACTTCTAAACAGATTCACATACCAAACTCATGACTGTTAGTTGTGTCTCTTGTGGGATGCAAGTGTTTGTTTTGTGAATGCATGCACATTTGGACGACTGCGCCTACATGGTCTTCCCCTACCTTAGAACATGCTTATTACTTATTAATTAACTAGGGTTGTTAAGCTTCTTTATATCTTAGCGAAGTTGAAATTTGATCCCCAACCATGACCTTTCTCGTTTCTTACCCTTCCCATAGCAGTGTCACATCACATTTTACATCTACATTCCATTTAGCTGACATTTTTACCCAAAGTGACTTACATAGTTCTATAAACCAAGAAAATACAACTTAAAACAGCAAAAATCCTGCACTATCTTTCAAGAAGCCGCCCATTTAAATGCTGAGTCATCAACTTCAAATGAACAAAACAGAAATGAGAAGGATTATTGTTACATCACAGTACACATTTACAAAAAATGGGTTCTTGATTGTTGTTTGGTTTTGAGGATTTGTTTTGCTGAATATTTTTACAGTTAGTGTACAAAACCTTCAAAATTGAGAAGTGATGGGCTGTGTGGAGAAAGTATGCTGAGTTTGAACTTTTCTCTTGTGTTACCCCCATTCCTCATACAATACTGTCCCTTTCTTGAGATCAAATGACTGCAACCCCCTCAATGCATCCTGTATCATACTGTATGTATTTCTGGGATTGATTTTCCAGCATAATCCTCATTGCTGCTTCGAAATCAAAGGGCCGAGCCTTTTCTGCTATTCAAAATAAATGGGCAATTCCTCGACCAACAGAACTGCAGTATTGAGTTTGCACCAATTATCCTCGTCTGCTCAGCGCGGGGTAGACTGGAGTTGTTTCTGTACTTGGTGACAAAGCACTCTTGGGTCCACCTCCTCTATTCCACCGCTGCATGGTTCAGTGGTCCGGTTAGAGGTGATAAATGATTTATTTTCCTCAGTGTTCACCACAGTTGCTCAACTTTGCCCGGGCTGTTTCCACTCATAACACTGTATGATTTATGTGGGAACATTCAATCCTTTAACTTGGGGCTTTCTCTTTAATGCTCTGCGGTGTGCGTGGACCGCAGTGGATGATACGGTGTAAATCCATGACTTCTGCTGCACAGTGAACACATCGTTTTTCATGAAAAATGCAGCAGTGTCTGGGTCAATCTGACAAGGGCTGCAGGGTGATTTCAGATGGATGTGCACTGCATCCCTCGCCACAATCAGTGTGATTATTGGTTGCCATGGTGAGACGCATCATTTCACAACATTTCGGCGAAATTGGATCAGCGGATAGGGCTTCGACGGGATGACACATCAAAAAATTAACAAGCAAAAAGTGTTGTCGGGATGATTAGAGCAATTTAGAAAAAGGCAGAAAAGATGTGCTCACCGCTCATCTACCAACAGGATTAGTGGCGTCTGCTATATTTTTCTCCCTCTGTGGGGTTTCTTTGGACCCCTACCACCTCAGCTGACGCGCTGGACTGATACTGAAAGGCGCTCTGCAGTTAATCGAACCATGCCTTGCAATTCAAATGAAGGTTATGAGTCAGACTTGGGCCTTGAAGGTACCTGAGCTTACCTTCAATATGAAAAATACTAAGTTAGCTCTTTTTCTCACATTTGTAGTCTTAGTTTTGGTCTATTGCGTTACTTCAACGGCAACTTGTAAAGCATATATCCAAGTAAGGGGTTTAATATATTACAATATTGCATTAAAAGTACCTATGTTGTATATTTTGTTGAGTTCAGTGCTTGTATTATCCCAAATGTTTCTAAAAAATTTGAATCGGTAATTTGATCAAGATTTTGGCATTTTCATTTGGTCTCCTGTAATGGCATCATAGTCTGTTTAGAATTAGCATTATTACTGCAAGAACATTTTATTGATTTATATTTTCTTTAAGTTTTAAGCCACATTTGAACAATACACAATTGAGGTTTTTGGTTTTCAGCCAGATAAAGTATTAAAGTAATTGAACGTCTGAATCTGATGTGAAACTGCTTTATTCTGTGTCTTTCCTGGTTTCACTGAGCAGGTCTGTTTGTTTGGGAGGAGAAGAGAACTTTGAATGTTATTCTGCTCATGGTAAACATCTCCTGAATAATGAACTCTTAAGGATTCCTAACCCTGAGACGCTAACCGCAAAGATACTTTAGGATGCCACCAATCTCCGTTTTTTTGTTGCTATATTTTTTATTTAAAGACCCTTTATGGCATAAGATTACATATTGTAAAGTCAACACTTTGGTACCATTGGTGTGGAACTAGTCTGAAATGAATACTGCAGACGGTGTTTTAAGGCATTTTCTTAAAGTCGTAGGCATGGAAACTTAATTTCTACCGTGGCTGATTTTATTGTAATTCAATTATTTTAAAACATATCCAGCACATATACAGTGCATTGTGTTGTATCTACCCTAAAATATTGCATAAGTTCTACTCATCAGACCTTTTCTTGCTCTCCTTAACCTCTCTTTGTTTTCTCTATAAGGGAAACAAACAATGACTAGTCAGCAGGTTCTTCTCCGTTCTCATTTCCCTGAGGGAAATATCTGAGGGATCAGAAGGTGCTACAGATTTATAGCTCCCCCGACTTGCAGTGACCAATCTGATTCAGCAGGTTATTGCTGAGTATGAGGCGTTATCAAGTGGACAACCAAGGTGCCTTGATTTATTACCCAGATTCTGAGGTAAACTTCATCAGGTGAGCTGTCAAAGCGAGAAAGAACAAAGGCACTGTAGTCGACTCCTGCTATAACTGTACAGAAATGAGGAAGCCACTGCTGCCAGGGGACTCTGTTCAACTCTCAGAGGCTGCGAAGCAATTAATTATATGGATACATGCCAGACTGTATGGGAAAGAAAGCGGGGGAAATTCAACGTGACACCATAAATAAAGCTGTAGTCTCTGTGAAATCTGAAGAAAAGAAAATACAAAGTGATCTGTCGAAGCAACACGACTCACATTACACTGTCTGATTGGTGATTGGCTATAGAAATAAATGGCACAATCAGCAGAGGTGATGGGAAACGTTTCAATCATTTATCTTTCATTTTGTGATATGGCAACACAGCGTGATCCTTGTACAGTCATCTTAAGTAAAAGTTATTTATTCAGGAATTAATTACCTCCAAAGAAAGTTATGTTAATGGTAAACAGATAAAGTATTCAATCTAGAACAAATAACTGTGACCTGCACCATGCACTACAGGAACATACTCCATTACACCCTGTTTCATTAAGACATTACAGGTGAGTTGAATACATTTTTAACTAATACATATCAACATAAAACTCCAAAATGTCCTTATTTTTCCTATTCACACATCTTAGTAGTGCTATGCACATGTATTTTCTTTCACAATGTTCCACTTTTCTAGCAGTTTCCTTTGTTATTATGGCTTATGTTACCGCAAGATACATAATCCATTACAATAAAAATTCACTGCACTCTACTGTGTACAATTATGTATGGGATGAATAAATCTTTCATCTTGAATCTTTGAAAAGCCCAACTAAAAAAGCACATAAAGAACTCATACTGCTGCTTTTCATGAAACAAAACTATTTTAAATCTGCATTAAAGTGCGTTGTTGAGTCCTGCGTGTGAAAAACTAGAGCTTTCATTTAAAGTGGCATCAAATAGCTTTTCGCTTTACCTTATCATTGTGAAGTTAATGTTGACAGCACAAAATAAGAGCTGCAGGATAATGACACCATATACATAGTTTCCCTATAAGCCTCGCTTTTGCTATGCGATTCTGTGTATCACCGAGTATGATCTCCTGGAAAATGTAGGTTCGATTTACAGCGCTAAGGAAGAGGAAAGCACTTGAGTCAGGTCCATACTGATGAAGGTAATACAATAATAACATGGAGACTCAGTAATATGAGCTAAGACAACCAACTCTTTATTGCAATCAAGAGCTCAACAGCAGCACATTATAGCCACGCTCCTTCACTTCTCACCTTTCACAATAAAAGCCCACGTTGACTTGCAACACAGTCTCACTCCCTGATAGTCCAATAGCGACGCTTGGTCAGGGTCCTTTGGTGTGCAGTTGTGACGCACCGAGTCTCCTTCAGCTTCATAAACGGACGCAAAGAGCTTTCAACTGATTGCAATGTATTCCCATTGGCGGCAGTATTTGACGCTCAGGGAAGCACCGCATCGGTCCATGTCGGCGGCAGTTAAAGGCAATGTGAGCATCCATTACCATTGGATAACGGAGAACTGTACACCCGGAAATAAGTATTCTCCTTACTGTCAATTGATTTTACAGTGATATCTGCACTACTCATCAACTCAAAAACACCAGATTATCCTTGTTAATTACACAACATTGATTGCTTTAAATTGTGAACAATGCTTTTGTGTTTTCCCCCTTCGATTCTGAGAAACAAATAGTTGCATCGGAGTTTAGGATGGCCAAAGACACTACACTACCCATAATCCTCAGCTATCGTTTGAGACTACACCATGGGCTTTGCTCGATAACAGGGACGTGCACAGACATTTTGGGGGGCAGGAGCTCAAGTGAGTAAAAGGGCACTTCCCATAATCATTTATAAAAACATGTTTTAAAACAAAAAGTAAAATATAGTTGCACATCTCTGACTTACTGACCAATTTATTTTAATACCCTCACACTCACGCAATTGTTTAATACTCAACAGAATTCTACAAATTAATCAGTTAACACAGAGACAATGGTCTTATTTAGTACTTAGTAATTTTGGTTTATTTTGCTTCCATGTTTTATTTCACACTAATGGTAAGAAAACTTCCAAAAAACACATATAAATGGTGTTCGTTTTACTACCCTGTCTGAATTCATCTATAGATATAAAGCTAATCTGCATAGCATATTTAAACACAACATTTCATAAGATGTATGTAGATAGAATAAGAAATGTGCAGAATATGACAGTTTAATGGTGGAGGTATACACACATATTGATAGATGTCTTATAATGCACTGTTGAGGAACCTGTGACCCAAGTTTTTCATTCATTGCATAACTACACCGTAGTTGTGTATGTCAATAAACCTTTGAAAATATTGAAATATTGAAAGGGATGTGCAAAATAGCCATTATATACAGTTTTTAATGAACGATTAGAGAATAACGAGTAATGAATATGCTTTATAGGGATCTGCAGATACATTATTTGTCTTCTCAAGCACCAACTATCAAATATCTCTCCTGATTGTTGGCACTTGACAATCACCTTCACTGAATTTTACTCAGGTGTAACTAAAGTCTGATTTAAGGGTTGTTTATATTTCACATCATTAATCCAAATCTGTAAAGTAACTAAAATAAATGTAGTGAAGTAAAAATACCAGGTTAACCTTAAAGAAAGCCCTCAGGATTACAAAAGACCCCCATCACCCCAGCCACAGCCGTTCGAGTCCTGTTTTGGATAGTGTGCCGTCGATGGGCTTCATTCCGTTTCAAAGTGATGTTTAACGCTCGGCGTAACCTTGGCGCACTGCCACTCCAACATCCAATCACAGAGCTTGAGGACTAATCACAGGGTTTGTCAAGCAAAGCGGCTGGTGTAGTCCCAAACGATAGCTGAGGATTATGGGTAGTGTAGTGTCTTCTGCCATCCTAAACTCCGAAAAAATATTTGTTTCTCCGAATCGAAGGGGAAAAACACAAAAGCATTATACACAATTTAAACCAATCAATGTTGTGCAATTAACAAGGATAATCTGCTGTTTTTGAGTTGATGAGTAGTGCACTGTAAAATCAATAACAGTAAGTAGAATACTTACACAGTAAGTAGAATACTTACTTCCGGGTGTAAAAAAATCCGTTATCCAATGGTAATGGACGCTCACATTGCCTTTAACTGCCGCCGACATGGACCGATGCGGTGCTTCCCTGAGCGTCAAATCCCGCCGCCGATGGGAATACATTGCAATCAGATGAAAGCTCTTTGCGTCCGTTTATGAAGCTGAAGGAGACTCGGTGCGTCACAACTGCACGCCAAAGGACCCTGACCAAGCGTCACTATTGGACTATCAGGGAGTGAGACTGTGTTGCACACTGCATCACTACCAGAGTGCAAATTGCTAAGGGGCAACTTTACAAATAGCTTATTGTAGGTAACCCTGTGGGAACTTTACCCGGCAACAGAGAAAGCAAAGAAGGTGGGTGGGAGAGTGATAATACATTTTCTTTCAACTGAGCTGGTAACCAATGTGCTTTGGACAGTAGCCAGGTAGCTAGTGGTAGATATTTTTGTTTTGATATGGTAAAAACAAGTGAACTAATCTTCTTTTTTACATGAAAATCAACAGACAGGAAATATGGTATACTTGTTTCCACAGCACAGTTGTTGTTTTTTTTAACAGTCTCGGTATGTGTTTTTTGGTTGAGGTTGCTTATGGCGCATTTCCACTACAGCGCGGAGCTCGCTTTAAGCGTGCCGTGTCGTGCCGAGCCCGTTTTTGGTTGCGCTTCCACTAGGCCTAGTTACGGCCCGGCCCGGCCCGGGGCCACTTTTTCACCTCTTTTCTGGCCCGACAAAATTGTGGTTCTATCGGGGCCAACAAACAGGGCTGAGTCGGGCTGAGTATGCTAAACTAGAGAGAGGAGCGCTGGCAAGGGGGCTACAACTACAACAAGATGGACATATTTGACCGTGATTTAATTGTAATACACGTTTCAAAATGATGCCGAAGTAACAACATACTGATACCGGTTAGTAAAAACCATGAATTAATGCTTTGTCAAGTCTGCAGACAGACGGCAGGCGAAAAACCTTTTAAAATGCGTGTTTTTCTAGATGGAGATTGGCTAAGCTAACGCAGTATATGCTCCGACCGTCCACACTCACAACAACGGCCTATACAGACATAAATAAAGCAGCGACTGTATTCACCATGACACAGGCAGTCTGTGGTGTGTACTTGTTTAACTTTTGTCGAGTTTCTGAACATATATAAGGAACTGTGAGCTCTGAGTGCTAACAGCTAACGGCTGTGTTGTGTTTCTGGAGTTCTCATTGAAGATGACGTCACGGCTCCGCCTACACTGCGTTACTATAGTAACTACCCCAGTTCCTAAACTGTAATGGAAGCGCAGCATGAAGTGAGTCGGCCCTGTTAAGGCCCAACGCGGCCAAGCCGTACCGAGCCGTACCGAGCATGGCCGAGGCCGACCGTGTAGTGGAAATGCGCCATTAGAGCGTACACAATTCACAACCGCGCTGGTACTCTAGTTTTTACAATGCTCTTCATCATACTAAGCCTGGTTTAACTCATATTACTTTATCCAACAGCACTTCAACAAAACACACCCGGTGTGTATAATCTGACTCAGGTTATACAAGGCGCTGTCTAACAATGTCTGTCGTATTTAGGCAACACATCATGTCTCTAAAGGTTCATTTCACAATTCTGCCTGTAACAGATTGTAAACAAACGGTACGCAGTCTTGTGGCATTGCAACAGTATCACAAACAATAGAACCCCTTGGAAATGCTACAGTACAAGGATTTGTCTCCTACGTTTCCGAAACAGAAACGTTTATGAATGTTTCTCCGCACCAAAATATATATCAGCTACTCTTGTTGCTTGTTAAGCATGACTTTTCACCAAATTTCATATAATTTAAGTATTTCTATGCATTTCTGCAACCTGACCGACAGGAGTGAAAACATAAACTCTTTGATATTGATTCATTTGATATTCACTCATTGAGTAATATCCTTGACAAGAGGATGGATTTAATGTGAGTGTGAGTCCATGTGCCTTTGAGTTTGTTTTTTTCTGCAGGAAGAAGGGAGCCTAAAGGGAACTGATGTTGTGTGGGTGGAAAATGACATCAACTGTGTTTTCAAGGACATCCCAAGGTAAACAAGGAGCTCCCACTCCTCTGTACATCACAGCACCATTTGCCATAGGCCACGCCGGAGTGCTCTCTCACCATTTTCCCCTCTCCCACCACGTGACGACAGCTCTTTAAAATGCCACCCACAAGGGCCAAAAGATGATTGCTGGAATCTGATTGGCTCTGCAGGGCTGAATGGTTGCTATGGAGAATATAGGGTTTTCAAAAAGCCGATTTTCATTCGTCTCAAGAGGATGTAGTGACGCCTACTGTATATAGCAGGACTGGTGATTTGTCACATGTGTCTTATATTAGAGGCAGATCAGATTAAATTTTAATGGATTTTAATGATCGCGCTGAGGGAAATGGGTCACTCCAGCTGCAAATAGTCAGAAGATACAGCAAAGAAAAATACGATGTTAATAGCAAACAGAGCTCAGGCTTTATCCACTCACATTGGGTAAGCTATTCTATCTACAGTATATGCAGGGTTCATGGTTGGAGCAATAAAGGGTGTGCAGTGTGTCATCAAATCCATTCAAGATGAGAATAAAGTGATAGAGAAATAAACACCAAAGAACATTAAATGCATTTTTGAAAGCTATTATTTTACATTTTATGATAATATTTGAAAATGATTAGAAACAAATAATGACAATGGCATGTTTTGTGCCCAGTTTTTGCAAAAGCTTGATTTTATTTAAAGCCTCCTTTGAGTTAATAAAACGCAAACTGTCTGCATGGCTTGATAATACAAGAAGTAACCAGAAAAAAGCTTTTGGAATTTGTAAACTGCACTGAATGTAAAAAAGTCTGTTCACAGTCCATTCTTTAATTATTTAAAATGTTGTTCCAATCTTGGCAATGAGTTCAAAACAATTCACAAAACATGTACACTTTAAGCCAATCTTACTGAAAAACAGATGGTCTGTCAATAATAGCTGCTTACAAACCAGTAGGTACAATAACATGAAACAAATAAAATAAAAGTCAAACTACCATCAGTGAAACAGATTACATGACATCCTTTTATTGTGTAATTATTGTTTTTTAAAACATTTTCTCAAACCCAAAGTTGTTCATACAGCCCTTTAAATCATTTGGTGACGCATTCCACAGTATACAACAATACCACAATGGGAAAGTTAATTTAGTCAATACCAGTTTATCTTCTTCAGTTTGGCTTACAGGAATAATAAAAAAAAAACACATATACTGTATATAATTTCAGACTGTTGTTTTCAGATATGGTTACATTATTTTGTACAGTTATGGTTACATTCTCTCTGTACACCTCCTTACCATTATGTTTTGAGTGTAATTCATTTAACAACAAAAATTACAATAAATGAAGAGACACAAAACGACCACAAAGAGACACAAATTAATTTGTCTTGAGCTGATTCGATAATGTCATTATTGTCAACTAGCTTGTTCACAATGATTGCACAGTGAACATAATACACAAAACGACTACAAAGAGACATCAATAACCACAAAATGACCACATGTTGACAGTTCTTTAGATGTTGTGAAAATGTCATTATGGTCAATTCCTTTGGCAATAATTGTTATCTTAATTTCACAAAAATATAAAACCATTTAGCTTTATCAGTTCGTTAAAGATATCCTGTGGGGTTTGTTGTAAAACCATAAAACATATTTGCATTCAGTGTTTGTTCACGTAACCCATTGTTTCTCCTTGACCTCGAACAAAGCAGTGAGTGCCATTTTATCCTCATTTACAAAACTGATTTTCAAATATATTATGTTCACCAGTTTGCATTCTTAACTCAAGGTTTAGTCAAGCCTTGTAATAACACTGATAGTGTGAAAAACACCCATTGATCACAAGATTTAACCCATTAGAATAGTACTTCTGTCCACTATCCTTTGTGCATGTGTTTACGAGCTGCATCACGCTCACCCTCTTGAATTAAATCAGAGATGCACCTCTCCCTCTCTCTGTTATTCATGAGCACTCTCGACCATCCTTCTAACTGTGTGTCTCTCATGGGAAGCATCTTTGAATAAGTAATGCTTACTAATACTCAGAGGTAAACTGAAGGTCGGCCTTCTGTTCAATTACTCGAGTAGATGTATATACCGATACAGATGTTTTTTCAGCACAAAAAAGGTTAAACTATAGAGCAACAAGCTGGTAACAGGTCCATTATATAGAATAATTAGCTTGCAGTGAAGTGTCTCCTGAGGAACCTGTAAAGAGTCAGATCGTTTTCTTCAGTGGAGACATGAGTTGGACTTTTTGTATTAAAACTTAATATAAAAAAACACTTTTCTTGTGTATTTAGTGATTAGGCTTAATGATAGGCTCACAGAGATGAATGACTAAAATACGATACAATACAACTTTTAATTTACATTTTCCATTTCAACACATTTAAACTATCATGACGCGTAAACATCTTTCATTATATCTTCTGGATTCAGATGTGATTTAACGAAGAAACACAAAATGACCATAAATAGAGACAAAATTACTACAAATAGACAAAAAAAGAATACAAAAGACACCAAAAGACAACAGAGACACAGTATTACCACAAGGAGACACAAAATTACTTCAGGTGACAGAAAAATACTTTAAGAGACAACATTTGTACAAAGAGACTCAAAACATCCCCTAAGAGACACAAAATGACAACAACAAAAGACACAAATTGACTGCAAAGAGGCACCCAAGGACTACGAAGAAACACAACATGACGAAAAATAGATACAAAATGACTACAAGGGAAACAAAATAAATACAAAAAGAAGCGAAATTATCACAGAGGCAAAAAAAGACTACAAATACAGACAAAATGACTACAAAGAGACACAATGTCCTAAATATAAACAAAACAAAGAGGCTAAACCAGCCCTAATAGAAGTACATCTGTGTGTCTGGCTCATATTTTGGAGAGGCGTGGGGCCTATTGTTTCATAATTCACAAAGTCCCACAACGCTCTGCTAGGCACCGTTTTACTGTCCACCGAGAAACAGAGCTGTGCCGGTGTTACGCCCCTTTCCTTTCAGATGGGGAGAAATGATCACAAGAGTGAAAATGGTGTTTCAGCACGTACATTTACTCAAGTGTTTTGCATCAAATGACAATCAAAATACAAAAATAGCAATTCACAGAAATTGTACAAAAACATACAAACATGAGATTTCCTTTGAAGTAAAACATTTACCTTTTTACATAAACACTTTCTGAACAGCAATACATTCACTAAAGTGCATTGAACACATTACATTAGCAAAATACACATATTTAAAACATTATTCAGCTTCACAGCTGTAATATGGAGGCACGAGCGCTCAGCTGTCTCCAATACAAAATAGGGACCTAGCTTACACACACATTCCTGTCCAACTGCACTTGTCAGTCAACACACGGTTAAACTCCTCTAAAACGTATTAACATTTCCCCCAAACTCTCGCGGGCACTCTGGAAGTATTAAAGAACAATTACAACACTTTTAGTTTTATTTCTTCACCGGTAACATACCTTTCAGAAAATGGTGTTTCATCACGTACATTTACTCAAGTGAGGGAATTACCCGCGAACCCAGGGCCGGCCCTAGGCACTGGCGAACTAGCCGGTTGCCTAGGGCGCCAGATCTGGAGGGGCGCTGCGCTGGAAGAAAAAAAAGAATAATGAAAAAAAAAAATGAATTAATTTTTAATTTTTTTCTGCCTAATTTTCTGCCCTTGATATAAGACATTTACATTAATAATTGAATAAAGTAAACACCCTTTGCACCCCGGGCCGGCAACATTTTGCATTTGCCCTGTACGATGTGCGCTGTAAGTGATGAAAGTGGGGGATGCTGACTTATCTGGCGCCCGCAACTCACAGCCAAAGGGAGAGAGGGCGCGCATGCATCGGTACCGCGGATTGTTGTTGGATTGAGGCTGATAACTACAGCTCAGTGAGGTAAAGGACTCTGAGTGTTTAGATAGTTCACTTTAGTCTAAGTTATTTCAGTGGGTCTCAAACGGTTTGGTCACAATTTTGGCAAAAAAAAAGGCACACCTTTATAATTATTGGGATAGATAAAAACAGGTTTGAAATCATTCCAATGCATACTATAGGACAGTAAACCAAAAATATTGTTTAAAACTGGAGATATAAAAAAAAATGCACGAATAAATAAATGTTAACTAGGTAAAATAAGATATGAATGAACAACAAAAAATAAAATAAGTTACATTTATTTGTTATTGGCTATGGGTTATTGGTTATGTTCACGTACTTATTTGATTATTAAAATGTAAACCGATCTTTTTCATATGGGTGTTTAGAGTTGTACCCCCTAGATCTAGTCTCTAGTAATTCTGCTCAAAGTGCACCAGATTGAAGCATTTTACTTTAAAATGTTAAAACAAATCTTTCCGGGGGGGCATACCCACGGACCCGTGTGACCCGTGTGACCTGTCCACCCCCCAATTAAAACATGTTCATACAATAATGAATACATTTGAAACCTTCTTTATGTATATAACCAACATGTCAATACGTTTCAGTTTTTGTAGTGTATTGGTCTTTTGTAGAGATTTTTCATTTATTCTTTATATATTGTATTGTGTATTGCTTGGAGGGGGGGGGGGGGGGCGGCACCAAATCATAATCTCGCCTAGGGCACCAAAATGTCTAGGACCGGCCCTGCGCGAACCCCAAATGTGTTGGTGGAGACAAACAAAAGCAATGGATCTCAGGATCCTAGATCAGACATTTAAGTGGATCACAGTGGTTATCTTCACAGTTTAGTATTTATATACCATACAATCTTTGTGTGTCTAATGTAATATATGATCTTTTTAACCACATTACATATTTTATCACAAGAGCACATGAATTTACTTTCTTCTATTAAAACAATCTATTACACCGGCATGTTTACACTGTCTTCGACCTTGTTGCTAACATCTTAGACGCTGTCATAAAAGTATCTTCACTACCTGGAAGTAATTTCTCCTCAGAAACTACACAGCACCACCTTGTAAAATCCATTATACCTGTTGATTATCTTCTAATTAAAGAGTGAATGTTGCCTGAGACACAGAGGCGGTAAATATGGACAGTGGTGCCATGCATGTGAAATTGATTTCCTGCTCTCAATTTCCAAAGGATAACAGTGAGGATGAATTATTCAGAAAGCTGGACAGCTGACCTTTAAAAAGGACTTTAGCTGCGCTTGTTAGTACCTGACGGATAAATTCAGGAGCTTTCAGGCCACAAATCACAGGCTGGAATGTGAAATATGAGGGTTTTCTGAAGCCAGATTGACCCGTCCTCGTCTTCATTCACTCGATTTGGCAGGTTGTGTAAAACTCAATTTGCTGTGAAAATGCGCCTCACCATGAGAGACATATCGCATTAGATCCGATTGATTGTAAACTCATTACTCAGATGCAAATTGAGGCACATGAAATGAATTTATCATTTTGGTTACGCTTCGGGGTTCTCACCAGCAGAATCCTTTCAAAAATGAAGCGGTGCCGTCGTTTCTGTTTAGACCTTTGAACATTAATCCATTGGGAGAAACTAATCTTAACCTCAAGGAAATACTCCTATAAAGTACAGACTCACTTTTTTACTTCCTAAGGAAACTATCTCAGCACTTGTATGTTTTTACAATTGTAAAGATACACAAAACAACTACAAAGAATCAGACAATTGACTACAAAAGACACAAAGAGACACATGACTACAAAACACACAACATGACCATAAAAAGGCACAAAATGACCACAAGAAACACAAAATGACTACGAAGAGACACAAAAGACTACAGGAGAGACTCAATGACTACAAAGAGACACAAAATGACCACAAAGAGATAAACAATGACATAAGAAAGACAAAATGTCTACAAAGAGGACAAAATTACCACAAAACAACTACAAAGACAGACATGACAAAAAAAAAAGAAACAAAATGACCACAAATAGACACAAAAAGACCACAAAGAAACATACAATAACAACAAGACACAAGCAATGACTACAAGAGACACACAAAAGACTACAGGAGAGACACAATGACTAAAAAGAGAGAAAAAATGACCACACAGAGACACAAAATGACCACAAAGAGATAAACAATGACATAAGAAAGACAACATGTCAACAAAGAGGACAAAATGACCACCAAAAAAAAAGAAACTACAAGGCGACACAACATGACTACAAGAGACACACAACGACTTCAAAGAGACACATAACAACTCCAAGGAGACACAAAAAAACTACGAGAGACACAAAATGACCACAAATAGTCACAAAAAGACTACAATGAGACATAAAATAACAACAAAAGAAAAACAATGATTACAGGAGAGACACAATGGCTATAAGACTATACAGACTAATTTTTAGACTTTCAACGGAAACACATTCAAGCTTTTTATTTGATCTAACATATCCCGACTAATGACAATATGGATTTTATTGGTCAATAGCTCCTTCTTTACTGCTCTTTGTAAGTGGCACACATACCAACCAGGAAGACATTTGAAGGGAAACAAAGATACGTCAAAACAACACACAACGAGACACACACTGACAGAAATTACAGACTCCCTTTCAAACTCTGTCTATGGAAACAAACTCAGCATTTAAATTGGACTCATTTGTGTGTTTTTGCATTGAAGAGGCTTTTTATTTGTATCCCATAAAATCCCCAGTAATGCCAATATGGATTTTATCATTCAATAGCTCCTCCATTATTGCTCTTTCTAACACCATGCAGCCTATACAAAAAGCTAAAGTGTGCCTGGACTGCAATTCTACCAACCATCAATCTGAAAGAGAATAAAACATTCACCCTCTACACATGCTTCCCTTTCCAAGTACGATTCCCAGTCTGCTGTATGTATGAATTTCAACAGCAGCGTCTTCCTTTAATGCATTTTTGAGAAGAGGAAAGGAATCCAAAGGCCGCTGACACTTTGATCGTTCAGTGGTTTGTTTGTTTGCTTTTTCATGAAGCATGATTCTTTATTTTTTTCAATCTTTTGCTTTGAATTGACAAACCATCTGCTCCCGTGACAGTTCGGAGCAGAGTGTCATCCACTGCAGTGCTCACATTCTCGCAGATGCTGCTGTCAGAGAGCCAGCCGGCGAACCAGAGACATGTCCTACTGCAGACTGTGTGTGTGTGTGTGTGTGTGTGTGTGTTAGCGGTGTTTACCGAAAAACTGTTTCTGACATCTTGTGAGTGGATGCTCAACCCCAACAAACAGCCTGTGCACTTCTTTAAAAGTAATTTTGTTTATTGACGTCATAGATACGTCTCGTGAAACAAATCCCATAAAAGACCCAAAATGAATCATCATACCATCATTAATTATCTGTGTAACAAGGCCTGATATATCTGCTTATTTTGTGCCACTGTTGTGCTCAAACTAATAAAATCACATCAATAAGTCAAACTTGGTGGCATCATCACCATGATCACACAGTGTGGTTCATTTTGGACTCAATCACACATACACCGTCCTGCTGCCCCAAATACTCACCTAATCAACAAATGTGGATTAATATGCCAACTAAAATAAATTTCATTTTTTTCTCCTTTTTGTTTGATAAAAACTAAAGTGACCAGCTGTTTTAGGAAATGACTAAACCTCAACTAAAACGAAATGTTTGTGAGATGTCTTTGATGTTTTCGTCCGGGGTTAGGGTTAACAGGCTTTGTTTACGGTGGCCGACAGGGGCAAAACCCATGCAGGTTACCCAATTCATCAGGTATTAAGAGCTACAACATCTATGAAAACAGGTCCAATGGAGCATGAAATACTGTCAGACATGTTATCATAATTGAAAGAACAGATGAAGCAACTAAAACAATTTAGCATTTTTGTTATGTGTTTCTGTATCAGGACAGAACCTAATGTAAAAAAAAGGCATTTTCTAATATATTGAAGGCTTAATCAAGGTTGTCAGAATTGTGAATTGCCTGTTTGATGTTTATTTAATTCGAAGTCAGAGTCTCCATCCTGCCAGTTCATTATGCCTTCTGACAGGAGCGCTATAGATTCTCAGTACAATATAAGCATATTTTAAAAACTCATGCTGCTCTCTTTGTTCTGGAAAATGTATTTTTAGAGGAGAAAACATGTTTTTCAAAGCTCCCACTGTGCACACTACACCCCTACATGCAAGACTTATAAAATATTCTTTAAAGAATTACAGACATTCTGGTATTGTATTTCCTACTGGGGAAAAAAATGTGAAAATGCAAAGAAAGGAATAAACACAGCCTTCTGCATTGCCTCTTGGTCATGTTCATTCTTTTTTGAGCTGCAACATGTTTGGTTGATTTGTAAAACCTCTCTTTGGATAAAGGAGTAACATGTTCCAGCATGCCACACAGCATATTAGACAGTGTGAGAGTGAAGATGGCTGCTGGATTCTGCATTAACTCAGATGTAGAACACAATAACTGCATGGGGGAAATATCTTTCCGTCAATTATTTAACTGCCTTCTTTTGAAATTTGGCTTATGTATGATTGAACAGGGCTTCATTTTAGATTGGGGTACTCGCTATTTTAAGCCCCGACTTTTGTCAGACTGAAGGAATATGACATGAGGACAGCTGGGGAATGACATGGTTAATATCCAGTCTGCCCGGTCACCTTAAAAGGAGCTGGCAGCGACGAAACTGCAGGACAAAAAAGGATCGATACAACCCCTCAGCGTGTGTAAATATTCATGTCAACAGTATACACTGATGGAGAGGCCTGCACAGACAGGGAAATAAACATGTTTGACATCACATGGTATTGATTGAAGATAGAAGGAGCTGTAGTGGAAACAAATGTTACCCATCAGGTTATGGTTCTGTGCATGTGCAAAAGTAATCAGTGTTTCAACATTATCCAATCATTTTCAACTTTTTGTCAATTGTTGAAAACCACTTAACCGTGACTGAAAATTAATCTAATACTGTAGATTGTTCCTTTTAAAAAAGTTCATCTTTATGACATTTAGAAAAAGTATTTTCATCAAGTTCCAAGGTATCGCCCTGACTCATGTGACTACAGTCGCAAACCAACAATGTATAGATGATTATCAGTGGCGATTCTAGTCTGTGGGGGCCCTAGGCAAAAATTCACTGGGGGGCCCTCGAACCAGCTTTCATCACCATCAGTGCCCCCCCCCCCCCCCAGAGGGGAGCAAAGCAATTGTCGTTGCAGTAAATTAAAGGGTGTTTAATGTCATCGTTGCTGTGGACCTTCGTATTCTACCTTCTTTGGGGGCCTCCTTCTGGTCCGGGGCCCCAAGCAGTTGCCTGCCTTGCCTGTTCGCAAGCGGCGCCCCTGATGATTATAAAACGTCACATTTGAAAAACTGACTACAGCATAGATGGTAGGTCAAGACAGAGAAATTGCAAAACATTTTCTATTATCCAAACTATATATTACAGACAGCATCTGTGGAGAGGGCCCAAGATTAAAATAATAGGTGGTGCACACATCAGTTATTGATCTTGCTGATTAATTGAAATAAGATCTCCCTATGTATACGTAACATATGTCTTTTCACTGACCTGAAAACCACATAGTTAAAGACAGATATTCGCATTTAAGAAATAAAACTGCAATTTTCCAGGGCATTGCCAATATGTTGACCCCATTTTGGCCAAGCAGAGCAATATAGTTGTAACAACCTAAACATTCAGGCTACCCGGACCGCTGTGGGGGGGACCAGGGGGGGATTTTCCTTATAAACAAGCTCTCTTTTGATGCCAATGTAAATGGGTAAAATGTAAAATGTTTTCAGGCCCATGAGTTCTTTTAATGTAAATCTATGGCCTACACTTTGACAATATTAATGCTGATTTCTCCTGGGAGGGCCAAAATGATTAAAGTCTGAACGTATGGTAATCACCTTACTCTTTAGACTGAAGAAGGAAGCCAATTGAATTTGGGTAGGACAATTGCACCTAATATGAAAACATGCTTACTGTTCCAGTAATCTGATTGTTTTTATTTACTGTATTGGAAAACAGTTACCTTTTTCTTTTTAAACATTATGTTCCATGTATTCTGTGACTCCCCAAGCAATGCCTATTACTTGTGTACAAATATTGAATTGTGCATCTTCAAATATTCAATTTCAACCCCTTAGGAGACACTTGTGCAATGGTAATTATTTGCCCTCACAGTGAGATGGTATTGTGTGATGTTGCTTGTTTCCTCCGGCTTCTTCCCACAATCCACAGACATGCAGGCTAATAGTTGACTTGTAATGTGAGTGTGAATGTTTGTCTGTCTCTACGTGTTAGTCCGAGCAACGTGTCCACGATGATTTCTGCATCTCAACCCGACTAAACAAGACAACATTAATATCCAGTTGATGCAGTGTAGCAGCAGACATTATTTAATTTCTCAAAGTAAATACATGCAATGTTTTCAATGCTGGGGGAAAACTTGCATCATCATAATGGAGTCAATTTCAAAAACGTTTGCTGTGTGCAGAAAATGGAAAAAGTGAAGCAATTGGTAGCTCTATTTGTGTAAACAAGGGGACACTGATTTTTTTTTATTCCTACGAAATTCTTACATCTCTTTTTGATAAAAGGTCATAAATCCCTGTTCTAACTGTCTTAGGAACATCATCATCATGAAGCAAACACTAAGTTTACCTTTGATTTCCTACGTTTCTCTGCATGTCAGATTTGATTTATTTGCAATTTCCTGCCTAAGGAGAGAAAAGAAAATGAAAACCCAGCGTTGAACTAGCTAAGGCTTAGATTTTCTCAAAACAGTGTGAATGCCTCAGAGAATAATATACCTGCACACACACGGTCTGCAGAAGACTGTTATTATGCATTGTGTGTTTTATGTTAAGCTATATTACTGCTTGTTTTTCTTATCCGAGACTATATAGCACACATTTTATGCATTAAAGTCATAAAAGAGACTGCCCCCGTTTTGTCCCATTGTATTACCCTGTAGCATAAAGCATCATAATAAACACTAAGATCTGTATATATACATTAATCCTCAGAATTTCATGGCGATAGAAATACACCTGTAGGGGTCAAACCGATGCTGTTGGTATTATAATATTTATTTTACTTTTATTCAAAATGAGATAAAGGCCAGCTAGCATGAGACAAACCTCTACTATTCCGTTTTTAATAAGAATTTGTTTTATTATATTCAATATACAAGTAAAGACATTTCTCTAAAAAAATCCAAATTACAAGAGGTTAAAACAAATCTAATACCCAAAAGGTGAAATTGAGTTTGCTTCTTGCTATCAACGGTGAAGATGGAAGTCATATCCGGCTAATTGGTTCTATGCTGCTTCAGTGAGCAATTTCTATGGTTTCCCTCTGAAACTGAAATGAATTTACCTGATTTTAGCAAAAATTATGCAGAATCTTAGAAGACTCAGAATATCTTGAGACAGTTTTACCTGCTTGCTTATGGACATGTATTTTATTTCTGAGATGTTACATATTATAACTTTAAGGGATAGAGATGAGTTTCAGATGTGTTTTGAAGTTGTTTTCTTACCTGGAAGGTAAAGCGATTACTTGACCAATATGTTTCTTAAAACGGATTCCAATAGTGATCCAGAGAAATAGAAAACAACCATGTTCATTGTGTTTGTGCTTAGTTCTTGAAACTTTTGAAGAAGCTCCTGCAGCACAATCTATTCCTCTGGTATTGATCCACAGGTTGGTGCAAACATTTGTTGTTGCACCAATAAATCACTCAGTATGTTGTTTCCTGCAAAGCCTTTGGATATTAGAAGACAACAGCTCGTACAAAGGATGAGTTTTTGTTGCTATTTTGTTGAGAAAAAATAAAACCTTGACTTTTTGTTTCAATACTGTCAAACTGCACCAAAGAAGCCCTATTATACTTTGGGGGTATCCCTTTCCTGCAGTGTGTTATATAGTGCATGTAAATGGTCTGCAAAGACTAAAATCCCTGTGTTACCTCCAGAGGGAGTTTCTCTGCCACACCCTGCCAGAAAACATCCATTGGAATATCTTGTTTTCTTCTGTAACATAGTTAAATCACTACGTATCACTTGCTCCTCTATAGGCTATAGCTCTTTAACGTGATATGCTAAGAGGCGGGACATTTACGACACATCTCCACATCTCTACCAGCAAACCAATCAGAGCAGACTGGGCTCTGGTTTCAGACAGAGAGTGAAAAGAGGTGCTGCAACAAAGACAGTAAAATAAACATGTTTTGAAGATTAAAGCATGTGAAAATGTCACAGTAGAGGCACAAAATACAAATATGTCTTCTTAAACTTTCTATGGGGCTGAATGCAGGGTTCCTTGCCCAAAAGTTGTGTTTAAAGAAGGTCCCCTACCTTCACTTCTATCACACATGATAAGAACTGATTTGATTGTTTTGTGTTGTGTTAAACTAAGAGCCAACGTAAGGACATCAAGGCACATTCACTGCGGGTAAATACACCCATCACACTCGATATCTTTTAATCCATCCTGGCCGGTGACCACAGAGGGGACACGGCAGGAAGCGTTCTCATTTAAGATAGTCATCTTCTCTCTATTTGAAGTGACTAAAGATTGTCGCCCTCATTCTGTAGCCGTCACCTGTCAAACACCTCCTCCACGTCCTCCACGCTGACAGGGGCCCCCACTGAGAGCGAGGGATGGGTGATGATGTAGGGTAGACTGAGGTATGGGGGGTTGCACATGTGCACTTTTAAGAGCACAACACTTGCTGTCTGGGAGTTATTGTGTCTGTGTATTACCTTATTTTTTATTTATCTTTTGGGAAGGGTTTGTCGTGGGGTCCCGTCAAATTCTGTCCCCCCGGAGGACACTTTGGTGCTGGCATGTTGACAAGAGCAGCTGCCTCAGTCAACCCTGTGCACTGATAAGAAGCAGCACATCTAAAGACTGAATAATGGCCTGCTGTCCTCACGCCTGCAGATCACTCCCATGCTCCAGGACAGCAGGGGACAGGCAATCAGCGTCCAATCTTCGAGTGTCGGGAACAAGAAAAATAAAAAAATCTGAGAAAGAGGTTCATGCAGGCAGCGGGAGACAGGAGGATGATGTGTTCACATTGACATCTGCACTACTGGGATACACTTGTACACACACATATGGCTGTGGAGCCCGAGTGGCAACCTCTGGGTTACTGAAAAATGAAGCCAATGTAGTGCCCTAAACTTGCATTCTATCTAATATCCATCAGGGGGCTTGAAAAAGAGTGATTGCATAAAAGTCTATGAGAAAATGACACTAATACCTACTTGTTTTATTACTTTGGTAAACAGTATCCTAAAATTCTGCTCAAAAACAGCATAATGTTCATTTGTAAATGATGGTCCCATTTAGTGTGAAATCAATATAAAGCTGTGAATGCTTTAGGCGTGGCTACCATGTGATGGCAAGTCGCTACCAAAATATTTTCTAGACATCTTACAACTTTACAACTGTTACCAGTGGCAGTTTAAGTTGATCAGGGAAACATGGGCCCCTCCTTATCAATCCATATTACTAGAAAAAAGATATCTTGTTGATCGCGTCTGAAATGTAGTGTTCAGTTTGCTTGTACTCTTTCCCACCATCTTGTCACTGTTGGTTACAAAAAAACTACATGGCAATACCTAAAATGCAAAACCAGTGGCTTGAAAACATTGTAGGGCGATGTCCAGGTGACTAGGTCCACTTCCCATATACAGTGGGTTGCAGTCGAATTGTCAAAAAATCAGCTCCTATCGTCTTTTCCTACCACTATCCCTTGACCTCCGTGTGAAACGTCACAGGGTTAAGGAATAGTGGTTAGGAGAATTCAAAAGGACTTAGGAAAAGACGACAGGGCTTCAAGAGAATGCGACTGCACTTAAACCTCCGGCGTGATTATGATGCGGCCGCTGTGGGGAAACTACAGTTTTCTGTACAGTGGACTACACTAAGCACATCTACATATTTTGTTTCATGCGGTTTTATGAACGTGGGCAACAGTGAAAAATAAATTCTTCATTACCGAGGTAGGAACTGAAATAAAAAAGAAAAGCGAGACTTATTGTTTTCACCCTCCCCATGGTCCACACATATTCACATGAATCCCAATACGTATGTGTATGAAAATATTTTTAAAATAAATACAATTGCATTTATTATAAACTTGTTTTGCTGTAATCTTCCGCTGTGTGTACCACCATTCAAACATGTTAAAAACACATGTAAACACTGTGAAATGTTGACTTTATTTGATCATTTTACAGCAGAAAAAGTTCATATTTCTCCTTTTAATTATGACAGTGTTGAATGTTCAAAACGAAGCCATTTGGCAAAGTTACGATATAAGTTGTTAGATGCTTAATAAGCAGCGTAACTTACATAATACAAATGTTCTCGTTCATAATCAGTTGTTTCCGTTAAAGGTGGGGTAGGTAAGTTTGAGAAACCGGCTCGAGATACACTTTTTGTTATATTCCATGGAATGCTCTTAACATCCCGATAGCAATGAATATTTTAAGTGCTTTGACAAAAAATCCATACAAAAATGTCATCTGTGGAAGCCGTAGTACTGTAAAAAGCACGACCAATCATTAATTAGCCGGCCCGGCTAAAATAACTGGATGGCCTACCTGCCTGTCAGCCTTCCATCTGTGCACAAACTTATCTCGTGCCCTCATTGGTCATGTGCGTGTTCGTGTGTTGGAGGAGGGGCTCTGTAAGGAAGTGGCAGATTTTTTCCGGCTGTGTATTTTCAAATTCTAGCGATCTCGAGCAGGTTTCTCCAAAATTACCTACCCCACCTTTAACGGCCGAATGTTGTGTCATGGTAAATGTTGCGGTCGCAAGGTATTTTGGGACAGCATTTTCTCCTTTCCTTTTTTAAAGAAAGGTCCAGTGTTCCCTTGGCCAAATGAGATGATACTGTAAAGGAAGTTTCAAAGCTCCTTTCCTATCATTGCTGCCACTGAGGTACTTCCGGGTCGTTTCACTCCATTAGGAAGGTTCCTAAGCTTAACTGACAATTTGAACGCAACCTAAGATGGAGCTACTTGGTTTTGAGGTCCTGTACACTGCAAAAAAGGAATTTTAAGAAAGTAAAAACAACTTGTTTCTTGGAAACAATTCTTATTTTTCATCTAAAAAGTCAAATAATCTTGTTAAGAATGTTTTGCTTAAGAAAAGTGTTCTTACTTTGAGAAAATATATCTTACATTCTCAATTTAAGAATCTGATGAAATGACACCAAGTCGAGAGCTGTCTATTCACTTTTCACATTGCCATTGAGACAAGTGGAGGCGTGTGGCGCAGTGGGTTAGTGCGTTGGTGTTCGGATCAGGGGAGCACAGGTTCAAACCCCACCGCAGTCAGCATGTCGTTGTGTCCCTGGGCAAGACACTTCACCCCAAAATTGCTCCTGTGGGGATTGCCCACAGTATTGAGTATGTTAGTCGCTTTGGATAAAAGTGTCTAACAAGTAACATAATGTAAATGTAACTGTGGTGTGGTATACACAACACACACACCAAAAATAAGAATGTTTCTGCTGTCTTAATTTAAGACAAATGCACTTATATATTATGCCAATTAAATAATTTAATTCTTATTGTAAGCTTTATTTGCTGATTTTTAAACTTAAAGGGGACCTATCATGCAAAATGCACTTTTGTACGTCTTTTATACATGAATATGTGTCCCCGGTGTTCCAGGGAACTCACCAAGTGTCAGAAAACACAACCCTCTCTATTTTCCTCCATACCCAAATCTCTAAAAACGGGGCTGCAACGGATCTGATACAGACTGATCCAGATTTGAACAGTTCTCTGACGTCAGGACGGCGGAGCTGACCTATCAGGGGAATGAGAGGTTGCCGTGGCATGGTAACAGCATGGTAACACGACGCTCGTAACTCGTCCCCCTCCTTTGCAGGGGGGCGTGGTCAGCTGCAGCGCATGCAAAGACAGGGTGGAGGAAAGCAAAATAGAGCGAAATGAGGCATGGCTAAAATGCATGATCTGTTTGGTATTTTGAAAAATAAAATGTATAAATATACCTTATATAGGTATGGCCCTACAATATATTATTCAAATATACTGTAGCATGATAGGTCCACTTTAATTTAAGATTTACATTCTAAGTTTAAAACAAAGTCACTAATATATTGTGTCAATTAAAGCCAATGATTCTTATTGTAAGCTTTCTTTGCTAAATATAAATCTTAATTTAAGAAATACATTCTTAGTCAACTCAATCAAAAAACTAATTTGAAGTTATTCTTTCTTAAATAATGCAGGAATCATTAATTGTAATAAGCAAAATGTGCTTACATTTTTCATTTTTGTCTAGTTTCAAGGCCCATTACGGTCTTTCACTAGCTAGATTTTAATTCTAGTTTTAAGAATTCTAGCCAAGCAAATTTGGCTCACCCCATCGGCAGATTTGTTTGCTTGATACAGGAAAGTCTGACTTGATTCAAGGATATATTGCTTGTTTTTGGAAGGGCTGTTTTTGCAGTGTAGATGCCATACATGAAGGATACATGTGACCAGTTCACAAGAAACCTTAACATTTCATCTTCTTGCACTTTCAGCATTTTTAAATCCACCCGTTCCACCTGTATCAAAAACACTTTTCTTCTTTTAGCTAGAAAGAGTAAAACCCTTACAAATATCTAGTACACAGGATTTGATGGACTAAAGCTCTCTGGTCCAGAAAGTTGAAGTGTGGCGATTGGCGAGCACCGATGAGAATCTTCCCTTCTGCCCAGCTGAAGAGCTTCTCTCTGAAACGCACTCTCTGCATCAACACACTCACCTGCCTGTCTGCAAATAATAAGTGGATGACAGTTTTATAATTCTGCAGGGATGAAGAGATTATGCTTCTCAATCTAAGTTACAGCTTCTATGGATATTGCATCCCAATGTGCCTGTAGCATAAGTGTCACATTAAGTTGCCGTCACTTTCTGCCGCAATGCTGCAGTTATCTGAATTGCAAAGATGTTGGATAATTTACTTTACAGGCCAACATAATCAGTTCTGCTTTTGTTGAAAATATATCATTCTAGGATGGAGCAATATCTGACATTATGAAGAGTTACAGGGACATTATGAAAAGTTTTTCTCAGTTATGTTATGTGTTGGTGTTCAACTGAATTTCCCTCTAAAATACCAATAAAGTATTTCCTTCTTTCTGTCAACCCTTCTCCATGTCATTGTCCTTAAAGCTGAGGCGTATACAGGGTTTGGACTCCATATAATTTTTTTTGTTCTCAAGGTCTCTGTGTCAGATTAAGCAATAATATATCATAACATCTTGCCGTGACTTGGCAGAAAGACATGACGGACTACCAGGGGCGGATCTAGAAAAATATTCATGGGGTGGCAAGAGGGTGGCAGGAGAATTTCAGGGGTGGCATCCCCTGGCAGAAGTATATGCTGATTTAATCGCAGTCATATCAATTCATGTTAACTTGGAAAGCCACAATATTTATATTTTAACTCAATAACATTTGGTGACATTATTGTGGCACATCAGTAAAGCCTTACATATAAATATATAAGGTGGCAGACATAATTTAATGAATTTTAACTGAACAATAACTGAATGAGTTTGTTTCACTCTTAGACCAGCAGGGGTACCAAATCTATGCAGACTGCTGCAATAAGTACATTAAATAACTGTCTCATCGATGTTTGTCTGAATGAATATGATACTATTAACAATCATATTATTCCTATCAGCTGTCAATCACTGTTATGATTCACATATTCAGTGTTATTATTAAATAAATTATATTTTTTGGAGGAGTTAATGATGAATGTTCCTCAAGATGCTTGCTCACCCTCCTTCAAATTTGAAAAACAAGTAATTACTATCATATATCAAAAGATTCAAAGGAACAGTTCAGCGCCCCACAACTTTATTGCGAACAGTTACAACCTGGACTTTACATCAGAAAGAACAAACTTTAAAGAAGTGACTAACTGCATCAGTTTTTCTAAGGTGGCAGCTGCCACCCTGTGCCACCCCGTAGAACCGCCACTGCGGACTACATCATAAGACCTTTACTTGTTACACGGTTCTTTATCTTTATCTTCACATTATTCCTCTTACACTTTTCCATGTAAACGTTTGAAGAACTCTACTGGTCAATCGTGTCGTAAGGATCAGATGGATCATCATCATAATGCCTGTGCAAAGAGACATTCATTTTGGTTTAATACTTTTCGTATGTGGAGAAAAAAGGCGAACTGCTCAATGCAAGACGTGCTAATTAAAGATTTGTGATAGACAACATCCACATTTGTTGACTCATTCGTATGGGTAGTTGGCTAATTTAGTAAAAATGTTGCTTGTGATAAATTCATTATTTATATGTTCCAATACCTTTTATTTTATTTTTAATAAGACTTGATTCTGCAGGGAATACTGCATAATCTTGGGGTTGGCTTGATTTGGGACTTGACTTTCCCATTAAAAAAAACACTTGGGACTCGCTTGAGACTTGGACTAAAGTACTTGGGTCAAAATTCCAGTATAGTTGTCAGGTAGGAGTCAAGGAAGGCAACAACTTCATCAGTAAACCAGTGTATGTTATATTTGAAACCCTTTTAGGTTTTGACAGTCCTTTTCATTTCCCCCTAGATGAATAGCTGGTTACAATAAGAAACCTCTAAAGGCTTCTCTCAGTCTGAGGCGCAGCAAATTCCAAAATGGATTTCCTGGACTTAACCCAGCCACTGTAGCTATTATGTGCCTTTTTGTGTGAAGAAAGGCTAATTAACTGAGCTGTAAAAGGCCCAGATAGTTTAGAGCAGCTGGGTGGACCTTTATTGGACTGACAGGAACAAGACTATTGTTTGATTAACTCCTTCCATGTAATTCTGGCTGGTTAGACGTGGGACTTTTTCTGCATAATAATTTGCAGGAGATGCATTACTTCTTCACAGCATGTGCCACCGGCTGCAGGTCTGTGGATAAAAATGTCATCACTTTGGTCCAAAGAAAATATCGCAACACCTATAATTGCCTGCTTGCCTTAAAATGTGGAATAGTTATTTATGGTCAGCAGATGATGATTTCTAATGATTGTAGTTGCATGTGGTGTAAAATAACTTCAAGTCATAGTTTCCCACTGACAGATTGAATTTACATGGCATGTTTATGTTACTCAAAGGAATAACCGTTTGAATATACATCCTCAATATACTTGTTTTAGGCCACCTAAGAGCCAAGTAAATCAAACTGGCAAATTTCAAGCTGTCAGTGGTGAAAAGTAAATTGTTCTTAAAGGGGACCTACTATGCCTTTTGGGGTTCTCCTTTCGTGTAGTGTGTTATATTTTGTGTGCATGTAAATTGTCTTCAAAGGCTCAAATCCCAAAGATCACTCCCACCCACTCCCGCCCTGCCTGAAACCGTGGCCCCAGGAAGTATGCAGGCCGTTGAAACAGATTATTGAATGGTCCTAGTGGTCAAACTGTGGTACTACACTCAAAGTCTAGTCTGTGACGTCATTTTGGCCCAAAAATACTTTTTCCCAATGACTAACATTGGAAAATAAATGTCTATAAATCAGCGCATAATTTATTTTGAGACAGATAACATTCCCAAATACTTATATAGCCCTAATAGGCTAAGGGGAATCTTTAAGTGGTTGACCAATGACAACAGAGCAACCAATCAGAGCAGACATATTTGTTCTTCTTTACCTCAGTAATTCCATACAACACTACTTCATACCTCTAATGCGCTACATTTTCCATGTTTTACTTGTAGTGGAGTATTTCAAGACCATTATTTGTACATTTACTTAAAGGTCCCCTATTATACTGTTTTTCATCAATATATGATAGGTCTCAGATATATACAAAACATGTCTCTGAAGTGTTTGACTCGAAATGACAAACAGATCGTGCATTGTAGCATCCCATAAACCCCTCTGTTTCAGCCCTGTTTCAAAAGTGCTGATTCTCTGTCTGTTACTCTAGATGAAAATAAGGAGCCACTCCCCACGCCCCTCTGAGAGATATTTGGTTAAAAAGAACACAATGGTGCTCTAGGAGGAGATTCAGGTGATAAGGTGGGCGGGTGTTACCTTGGTTGGTTATTGGCTCATGGTTACACAAGCCAAAAAGTCGTTATGACATCATAAAGTGGCCAAAATCTGATCAGCTCATTTTCAGACAGGTTTTTATATAAATGGATCAGGACAAAAAGTGAGTAAATCTTTTTTTCTGAAACTGTCAGAATCTCTTTACACAGAGGGGACACATGTTTATGCATATAAATACAGGAAAAAGTGGATTTTGCATAATAGGTCCCCTTTAAGTAAATGATGTGATTACTTCTTCAAACACTGCAAGTATTACATTCATGCTTTCCATTTAGCGTTCTTATTGATTTTTGATATGCAATGTTTGCGAATCAAACGGTGCTGCAGAAATGTGTAGATAACGCCTGACATTCATACCTTGCCCTGTGCATAATCTACACTATTTCTCATCATGAGTGGCATTGAAGATCCCTCTTATCTGCCGTGCTACTTGTTTGGGTGGTGTGCAAGCATGAGATTCTGAAACGTATCTCGGTATGTCCTTCTTTCCATTCAGCACCTTTGTATTACATGTGCACAACCAAGACAAAGACAGGTCTTCGGCACACAATAGTGATAACGGGTGGGGTCATTGGGTTTACTGGATGTCAGCAGCTCCTCATCCTGAGTATGGCTGAGTGCTTTCTCAGTAAGCCTATACTTACCCTCTGTTTTCACAAAAGCTTCCAACTATCTACTGTATAGTGGCAAAGGGAGGTTTCTGCCAAGGGAAAAGAAAACAGCCAAGAATGTTTCCCTTTAGCAATTAATTTAAACATAGAACTGGATGTGATTTTCTCAGGGATATGTAAATTGTAATCCTAATTCAATATTTGTATGGTGTGATGCATTTTGCGTATTATAATTCTGATGTAGACTATATTTCTACAGCGGAAATATGGATCTTTATCGTACGAGGGTGTATGAAAATGCATTTCCTTTGTGATTGTGTGCATCTCAAACACCATATTTCCCTATTTGGGATTATAAATTGACTTTATTAAAGGTAGGGTACAGTAGGTAAGTTTGAGAAACCGGCTCGAGATCGCTAGAATTTGAAAATACACAACCGGAGAAAATCTGCCACTTCCTTATAGAGCCCCTCCTCCAACACACACGAACGCGCACATAACCAATGAGGGCACGAGATAAGTTTGTGCACAGATGGACGGCTGACAGGCAGGTAGGCCATCCAGTTATTTTAGCCGGGCCGGTTAAAATGATTGGTCGTGCTTTTTACAGTATTACGGCTTCCACAGATGAAATGTTTTTATGGATTTTTTGTCAAAGCACTTAAGATATTCATTGCTATCGGGATGTCAAGAGCATTCCATGGAATATAACAAAAAGTGTATCTCGAGCCGGTTTCTCAAACTCACTTAAAGGCCATTAAAATGCTTTATGATTAGATTTCTAGCGAGAAGTGCATATCGTACTTTTAGAATCCACGTCCAGTAGATGTTTAGGATCTATAGTTTGATAGATATTACGAAGATTATTTGAGGTGTCGCCAGGAGAACGTGTATACACTACGTCTTTCACCCTATTCATTTCTATTGACGGCAGCGTCTATGTAAAGTTAGCGTCAACCCTAAAAGCAGTATTTCCGGTCTCAAAGTTTTCATAATAAAACCGTATTCCCCTCACTGTCAAATAATTTTACAGTGATATCTGCCATACTCATCCACTAAAAAACATCAGTTTATCCTTGTTAATTACGCAACATTAATTGGTTTAAAATGTGTACACTGCTTTTGTGTTTTTCCCATAGGTTTTTCCCTTTCGATTCTGAGACACATTTCTTTTTTCAGAGGTTTTGATAGGCTAAAACATTGAACTACCCATAATCCTCAGCTATCGTTAAAGCTCGGTGATTGGATGTTTTAGCTGCAATGCACGTTGGGATATGGTGTTTATGCAATGTGAAATCTGAAAACATTTTAAAAAATCACATAACGGCATTGTAATACACGGTTCGGCTGCATTACATATTACACATCTGCCGTAGTTCTTTATTTATAGAGCCCCGATTAGAAGACCTTTGGACAAACTGGAAGAAATGCCGCCGAAACTGAATATGTGACGTGGATCATAAATATATCAGCAATTAAACAACATCTTCAATTTCTCTTCACACAATACGTCTCCTTGCAGTATCAATAGTAATTCAGCTGGCTTTTATATTTGATCCAATTGGTAGATAGGCTATATTTATACCATAACGGTGCACAGCTGATAGAAAGGGACTTGTAGTTTTTAAAGATATTACTGATTTTCTTTGAATTAAAGAATGTAAATACTGAGTTGAAAGAATAGTCAGGGGTTTTGGGTGATGTGAGACACATCTATGGAATCAGAATTTCAATAGCTTACCATTCAATGACGGATATACCTTTCTGTCTGTGATGTTTTACAAATCAGATATTAATGTGTAGAACTACAATATGTGAAATAATATAGCAATATCCTATACAATTATGTGAAAACATGAATAAAAGTAGGAGGTGTGTGGCGCAGTGGATAGAGCCTTGGTATGGGGGTCAGATGGTCACAGGTTCAAACCCCACTGCAGTCAGCATGTCATTGTGTCCCTGGGCAAGACACTTCACCCCAAATGGCTCCTGTGGGGATTGTCCACAGTATTGAGTACTACGAAGCAAGATTTTCGCTTTCCTCCGGAGCAGGATAGGTTCCAGGATAAAAGCACTGCCTGCTGACCAATCAGAGCTCAGTGTGCGGAGTTTAAAGCGATCAATTCATATGACAGGAGGAGAAAGGAAATACAGTTTAAACTGCCGTTGCAGGAAAGACGGCCGGCCAAAATCACCGACTGTGTGAACGTGAAAATTAATAGAATATCCCCTCCCATCTTCAGAGCAATCTGGCTATTATAACATTAGCGTTAAGAAAGCTTACTTAAATATCTGCCACAACATAAGTAACCGGATTAAAGTAACATTACGTAGCCTACAGTCCGCGGCACTGTGAGTGCAGACGGCGATGTGTCCCATTATCATTCATATCACATCATATCACATCATAATGTATCATATATTTCCTTATCTGAGTCAGCTTCTTGAGCCGTATCTGGCTGTGCAACACTCACAGTGTCACATACTGTATGCAGAAGTATTATTTTAAGCAACACATTAAGTTGACGAAACACTCGAGTCAAATGTAATTAAAGTCAGATCCACTCGTGTCTTAGACGGGGCAGTGATATCATAAAACTGTTAATGAACGTATTCAAACACTTTTTCTTTTACCAGCTGTATTCACCTTGCAGGTGCAGCTATGTGGCTTTTATCCTGGATAAAGTGTTTAAGTCATGGATGTTTAAAGTTTAACGTCTTCATATTTGTCTAATATTAGTTGACTTTTCATTCAGGAAATATATGACGCACTGCGCTGTCAGTACACGGCTTCTCCATGTTTGTGATTGGTCGAACACTTCAAATACCACCCCTTTTATGTGAATGCGCACCTAACTAGATAGGACACGGCTGGCTTGAGCGATCAAGTTGATAGCCCGCGTCGTAGGACCGTTTAGCGAGAGCGTTTTTTTTAATTTGATTTAGTCAACCGGATAACTCAAAACATATCCAGGATATGTTGAACTAGATTCGTAGTATACCCCCCTGTACTACGAAGCCGGATTTTCCTAACCTGGATATGTTTGAGTTAGCCGGTTGGCCCAATCCAAAACATACGCGCTCTCGCTAAACTGTACTACGACGCTGGTTATCAAGTGGATCGCTCAAGCCAGCCGTGTCCTATCTAGTTAGGTGCGCGTTCACATGAAAGGGGTGGTATTTGGAGCATTCGACCAATCTCAAACATGGACAAGCGTACTGACAGCGCAGCGTCATACTTCCTGAATGAAAAGTGAACTTTAATATTAGTCAAATATGAAGAAGTTAAACTTTAAACATCCATGACTTAAACACTTTATCCAGGATAAAAGCCACATAGCTGCACCTGCGAGGTGAATACAGCTGGTAAAAGAAAAAGCGTTTGAATGCGTACATTAACAGGTTTATGATATCACTGCCCTGTCTAAGACACGATCTGACTTTAATTACATTTGACTCGAGTGTTTCGTCAACTTAATGTGTTGCTTAAAATAATACTTCTGCATACAGTATGTGACACTGTGAGTGTTGCACGGCCAGATACGGCTCAAGAAGCTGACTCAGATATGGAAATATATGATACATTATGATGTGATATGATATGAATGATAATGGGACACATCGACGTCTGCACTCAGTGCCGCGGACTGTACTTAATGTTACTCTGATCCGGTTACTTATGTCGTGGCAGATATTTAAGTAAGCTTTCTTAACGCTAATGTTATAATAGTCAGATTGCTCTGAAGATGGGAGGGGATATTCTATTAATTTTCACGTTCACACAGTCAGTTGATTTTTGCCGGCCGTCTTTCCTGCAACGGCAGTTTTTCTGTATTTCCTCTATCCTGTAATATGAATTGATCGCTTTAAACTCCGCACACGGAGCTCTGATTGGTCAGCAGGCGGTGCTTTCACTGAGTTGATCTCTTAGCCTGCAACCTAACCTCCTCCCGAGGAGGTTAGCCGCTCAGCATAAGTTACCATGGAGATCTAGCCCGCTAAAAAGAGAACCAGCGTCGTAGGACCGGAAAGCCCGAGTTTTCCCTGAAGTCAGCCGGCTAAGCGAAAATCCGGCTTCGTAGTACAGGCCTCCGGTCACATGGTCAGTGTTGGTGATTGTATGTGTGACAAAAAATGTCCCATTTCTGATGGTCCATTAACCCTAAACAAACGTGACTGGCTAGTTCTTGTTACCGGTGTAGGTAGAATTGGGTAGCTTTGGGCAAGAGGAATGAGGGCAAGAATATCAATGGTAGAGTAGGACAGGACTTGTCTTGCCATCATTTTGCATAATAATTTGCCCTGTGCTCATTTGTTTTCGGTATAACTTTCAAACCAAAGGGAAATGTTTTCGGACTATTAAGTGTTTCAAAATAATGGGCCTTAGAAAAAAGGCATGGAGGACACATAATAACAGAAAATAAATATTGATCACTGTTTTCAAATCTGCTAATGACTCTTCATGTTGTCATTAAATCAAAAACTCCTCTAACAGGCGACGAAAGACAAGGATGACAAAACAGCGCTTTTAAAAACACTAAACAGTGTATAAATGTTTGAAGCTGTAAAAGTCAATCCTGAGCTGCTTCAGGTTGTTATGGAAACAGTGGTAATATTGTGGCAACAACACTTTCACTCATTACAGGAGATCTTCCGCACTCCAATACAGAGCGAACAACCCCACCTTCACACTTTGCGGTGAGGCATTTCCAATCATAAAGTGTCACTAAGTACCGAGAAGACGCGATCAAACGTTAGCCACAAAATGATTTGGCCTCTCCAATGATATATAGCCAGCTGCCACAGTGGCTGTTTATTCCTTATGCATAATTCATTTGAAATGTATGACCCATAATGCATTCCCTATCCATTAATGAGACAATGCTCATTATTTTACCTCTGCTTATCACGGCAGCCTCACAACAAACAAAATCAATCTACGTCACTGGCTGCTGTTTAGGTCAGGAAAAAAGGGGGACAAATATTGCTGAGCTCTATGTTTCAAATTCAGACGCTGCCTTCTGTTTGGAGCAGAAGAGGAAACCCAGTGATCAATCTGATTTGTAAACAAAGCCTGCCTGTTTGGTACGTATACCGGGACACCGAACCTTCTCCTAAGGCTGGAATGGGGGTTCAGATCAATAGCAGATACTAAAAGACTGCTGCAGTCAAGATAAATGTTGTTTTCTAGGCTAGTCTCATGCACCATTAACTAATGGAGCATAGATTGCCGTGCTTATGTTTCATCTTCTGAAAACTAAAAAAGAAAAATGTTCTTTGAAATTACGACCCAGCCATCAACATCAAAGTCCTGCTGATAGTAGAGTGTCTCGAAAAAACACAGCTCATTAACTTGGAGCGAAGGATAGACGAGACCATTTTATTGGGCAACACAAGTTTTTTCCAACTGATTTATCCGGCTTGAGACACACACCGCCTATGATATGCTAGCAATTGTTTTGCACTGCATGTAACCACACAATGCTAGCTGGTCCTATTCGGCCCCTGGCGATGCTAAATCTATTCACAGCGGAACATACAGAATCAATAGACAATCAGGTTATCCAGTTGTTTTCCCTCTGTTTGGTAATTACTGCCTTTAATGCCCTGCAGGGCTCTGACATAGGCGTTTTTGTTATCCCCTATGTCTCTGCAGGCAAAGAATGAAACACGAAGACACAGGTTGTCATAACTTTATATCTACACTTACTTACACATATCTAATCAAAATCTGACAAGAAAATTGGAACCAAATCACCCCTGTGTCTTTTGGAGATAACCTTTTTTTAGGTGGGCTAATGACACATTGAAGACACATTTGCAGATGAATAGTGCCCCCAAATTAAAACTCTGAGGAGTTGGTGGGGAAACAGGGAGGTGTAGTAAGAGTTGTTATAAAAAAAACTAGGGGAGTGTTTCTTTGACATTTTCCGTGTTATCTGGTGGTTTGTGGAAGGGTGTGTAATCTTAATGAAAATAACATCTTTAAGGTAAATTTATGATTGAAGATAACATAGAAAGAACATCAGTGAATCGATCAATCAATGATTGAATACTAATAAGGTTGGTGCTATTTGTTAATCAGTCAGTCCTTAGGAAAATATATTTTCAACCATAAAGCACACCACCATGGCATTTGGAAATTCATGGTCCAAGAGCTTTACAAGCCAGATAAGGACCAATATAAGTAATAGTTTTTGTAGTGTTTTCCTTAAAACAATACAAGTAAAGTCCACAAATGAAATCATGTACCTGGAATTGATGCCCCTTTACATTTGAGGACGATATTCATGGTCCCAAGATAATGAATCTTAATTTCTTTTTTTTCAAACCAGCCCTCCAAATTAAACATAATTATTCCATAATCTCTCGAAAAACACGTAGAATGTGTTCTGATGGAAGGCCTCATGCAAGCAGGATGCCATTACCTTCCTAAACTAGGAATTTGACGATCTTATACTCCGTATTGGTCTCGGTCCAATACTGTCCAGAATCACTGGATTGTATATTGAGGAAAAAATGTAAATCTGATACAACAGAAAAGCCTAAAATATCTGTCAATAACTGTAGGCCACATTGAGTGTTGAGTTTTATACAGGATTTTACACTTGAGTTAAACTTTTGCACAGAGTTGCACTTTAAATTGTATTTTGAATGTGTGAATCGTGCTGAGCAGTCAAAACTGCTGCAAAAAGTTCAATGTGTGAAAGGTTTAAATTTAAAGCAGCAGCAGTGGAAATGAGTCATGCTGTATGCCGTGTATCTCTTCCTTTAGGGGAAGAATATTTGTTTCACAGTTTGAGCTTGGTGTTTTTTGGATGGCTAGGTTAAAGGGGACCTATCATGCAAAATGCACTTTTGTACGTCTTTTATACATGAATATGTGTCCCCGGTGTTCCAGGGAACTCACCAAGTGTCAGAAAACACAACCCTCTCTATTTTCCTCCATACCCAAATCTCTAAAAAAGGGGCTGCAACGGATCTGATAAAAACTGATCCAGATTTGAACACTTCACTGACGTCACAGAAGTGGCGCTACGGCTATTGGTCCAACTCTCCACCTATCAGGGGAATGTGGGGTTGGGCCACGGCCGTCCATTGCCGCTCGAAAGCGCTGGAGACGCTGTAGTACATATGCCAGGCCTGTAAGTGGCGCTGTAGTCTGCCACAAAAGCAGCGAAGAAGACTTCCCGCCCATAGTTACCATGGTTACCCTTCTGTTTATTCTCCGCTGTGGCTTTTTTTCTCCCTCCCCAAGGCAAGCGTTTGCTCCCGCTGCTTTAACTCAATGCAATCCCTCCCCGTCGAGGCAAGCACTGTAATTCTCTCCGGTTAATCCACCAGCAGATGACAAACACCTCTCCGCCTCTTCCAAGGAACGAGGGGACCGTGCGGCAGAGTTTCAGTTTCAGTTTCTTTCAAGATGTCCGTTAAAGTTTAAATCTTCCGGACAAAATTTGAAAAGTGCCGGTCAAAGGTCTTCTTTGTTATTTATTGAGCTTTAAAACAAATGAATAACGACTCTATAGGCCTATAATAATATAATAAAACACAGAGGACAGAGATATTTTTTTCTCCCCCCCTTGACTTGATCAAAGCACGGCTCCCCTCTCCTGCAGGGGGGCGTGGTCAGCTGCAGCTCACAGAATCAGCCCCGTAGACAGCAAACAGCACATAGAGCGAAATGAGGCATGGCTAAAATGCATGATCTGTTTGGTATTTTGAAAACAGAAACGTATACATATACCTTATATAGGTATGGCCCTACAATATATCATTTAAATATAGCATGATAGGTCCACTTTAAGCAAAACTTGAAGCTTTAAAACTGTAGCCTGGAAACCAATGGGTATCGTTACAGTGACTGGATGCACTTCGTATATAAGGTGAATTGGTTGGTTGCTATTTTGTGGGCATTAGGTTGAAAAATAATATGCCGTCACTACATTTAATTACATGTCTTCCTCATCTAAGAGAGAAATAGATAATGTTACACCCAGGGTATCTGACCCAATACTGACACTTATTTCCAGTAGCATATGTGACCCTGTTATGCTGAGTCCTTCTTGTATTTTAACCCCTGAGTGAACCCTCTGAGACATCTGCCATGCCCCGGGCCTCGTTAGGGAGAGGGCTGTTTTTTCGGATTGATGGCTGACGCGGTGTGTTGGTCATTTCCCCAGCAAGATGTCCTCCACAAAGTCAAGTCACATTTCAGTTTCCAATTTCCTTCCTCGTAAACAAGTATATGTGCTATGCCAGCACTGGCGAGGTGAGCACCGTGATGCAAATGTGTAGTGATGGAGAGGGCAGCAGAATGTTAATTGAAAGTCAGACTGTGTTTCCCGGCTTTGATTTCAGACTAGAAGGAGGCGTGTTATTTCTACTTAACTCAGCCTCACCTCGGCCTTTATCAGGGTACACACTCTTTCAGGTGACTCTCATGTGGAAAATTCAACTTCCCTCTGCTGTGGGGACACTAACAACTTTATCAGCACTATTTGGCCTTACAGGTAATTGTAAAGAACTAAGCACATGTTCGCACACAAATATGCCGAAACAAGACAGCCTTTTTACTGCATGCCATTGAAATGGAGGATTCAAATTGAGATTTAATCTTGCTACCCATATACAGTGTATGGCCACGCAGCACACAGTGACATTTAGACAGTTATTTTTTCAGTCAATCTATTCACCCGTTTAAAAAAGAAAAGCTTTTTATTTTATGTCTGTTTTTACCTCCTTTCTTTGTGTTTTCCTGCCTGTTGTGATTTTCTGCCCCACCCTGATTCTTTACACCTGTGTGTAATCACGCTGCTGCCCTGGTGTTATTGCCTGCAATCTCCAGCTGTGTCTTTATGTGATTAGTTCTTGCCTTGCCTTGGCACATATCAGAAAATACCTTTATTCAATGTTTTTTACAGGCATGCAATGTGCCTGTCTCCTGCATTTGGGTAATTGGATAAACTGACCACATTGCGAATCTGGAATATTTATGGTAATCACGTAGTCTTTAAACAGCTGTCTAAATAAATCTGATCGCTCATGAACGTAATGACACTAATGAAGATAGTAAAAATCCTTAACATTTTGCAGCCTGAGGCAATGCATTGTGGGGCAGATGAATATGTCCAGTAGGGTCACGTCTTGTTCTTTGTAGAAATCCACATACTATGCAGCTGGAACACCAAACATACTACATTTGACAATAACCTTAGAATTTATGTTATACGAGGCATTTCCAAACAGAACTAGAGATGCAGGTGTGTATATGCTAGCAGTAGCTAATGTAAGGCAAGGCAAGGCAAGGCGAGTTTATTTATATAGCACCTTTCAACACAAGGCAATTCAAAGTGCTTTACAAAAATGGAAGACATTAAGAAAATGGCATTTAAAATCAGTCATTAAAAATAAAAGATAATAAAATAAACATTAAAAGAAAAAATACATGGATAAAAGTTACAGTGCAGTTTAAGATATGAATAGTTCAATTAAAAGCAGCGGCAAAAAGAAAAGTCTTCAGACTGGATTTAAAAGTAGTAAGAGTTGCAGCGGACCTGCAGGTTTCTGGGAGTTTGTTCCAGATATTTGGAGCATAATAACTGAACGCTGCTTTACCATGTTTAGTTCTGACTCTGGGGACAGAAAGCTGACTAGTCCCTGAAGACCTGAGAGTTCTGGATGGTTCATAATTTAGCAGTAGGTCAGACATGTATTTTGGGCCTAAACCATTCAAAGCTTTATAAACCAGCAACAATATTTTGAAATCTATTCTTTGACACACAGGAAGCCAGAACAGGAGTGATGTGATCCACTTTCTAACGGACCGTCTCCACAGCAGCGTTAAAAAAATCTTGGAGGTGGGCGTATCTGAGGCTTGGGGATTTTTTTGCGATCAACCAATCACATGAATCTCCCGCCCGCGACATACGAAGCCAAAAAGCCCGAAGTAAACTGGATATAAACTCCCCAAAACAGGCGAAAACATACCACTGTCTCTGCCACCTCCCTCCATGCCTGGCTCCTCCGGTTTATATCCCGGTAGGTCTGGTCATAAAGCACCGGGTGATTGATTCGCTACCGCTAATTTCTCCTCCATTTTTTGGAATATGAGGAAATGACCTGCGGTCTGGCTCTCCCAGCATACACGCCGTTTGATTGGCTAGAGCTTGAACTGTCAGATTTGCGTACACGGGATTTGATTGGCTGACGCTTCCTCCTCAGCTTCAAAAGTTGAACATTGTTCAACTTTGGATCTTGAAAATCCTGAGAATCTCCGCTCGCCTGCCCACAATGCATTTCGGCGAAAGCGAAAAAAAGTGACGTCACCCCATTCAAAGTGAATGGGCAGAAGCGTTTCAAGATTTTTTAACGCTGCCGTGGAGACGGCCCGTTAGTGTTAGTGAGGACTCGAGCAGCGGCGTTCTGAATCAGCTGAAGCTTTCTAATAGATTTTTTTAGTGAGACCTGTAAAGACACCATTACAGTAGTCCAGTCTACTGAAGATAAAAGCATGGACAAGTTTTTCCAAATCCTGCTGTGACATTAGTCTTTTAATCCTGGATATATTCTTTAGGTGATAGTAGGCTGATTTAGTAACTGTTTTAATGTGACTATTGAAACTCAGGTCAGAGTCCATGACTACACCTAGATTTCTGGCTTTATCTGTTGTTTTGAACATTGCAGACTGAAGCTCAGCGCTAACTTTTATACGTTCTGCCTTGGCTCCAAAAACCATTACCTCAGTTTTATCTTTGTTTAATTGGAGAAAGTTCTGACACATCCAGTCATTGATTTGTTCAATGCACTTACTCAGTGTTTGAATTGGAGCATAGTCTTCTGGTGAAATTGTTACGTAAATTTGTGTGTCATCCGCATAGCTATGGTAACTTATTTTGTTGTTTTTCATTATCTGAGCCAGTGGTAGCATGTAGATGTTAAAGAGAAGAGGCCCCAAGATGGAGCCTTGAGGTACCCCACATGTCATATTTGTCAACTCAGATGTGTATTTACCTATAGAAACAAAGTTTTTTCTGTCCTTTAAGTAGGACTCAAACCAATTTAGAACTGTTTCCGAAAGTCCCACCCAGTTTTCTAGTCGGTCTAGTAATATGTTGTGGTCAACAGTATCAAACGCAGCACTGAGATCTAATAATACTAACACTGAAGTTCTGCCACTGTCTGTGTTTAAGTGGATGTCATTGAAGACCTTTACAAGAGCAGTCTCAGTGCTGTGGTTTGGACGAAATCCTGACTGGAACACATCCAAACAGTTATTTAAATGCAAGAAGTTACTCAACTGTTGAAATACAACTTTTTCAATGATTTTACCTAGAAATGGCAGGTTTGATATTGACCTGTAATTGTTCATTACTGAAGCATCTAGATTATTCTTTTTTAAGAGCGGTTTAATGACTGCAGTTTTCAGGGCCTGTGGAAAAATACCTGAGTGAAGAGATGTGTTTACTATATGAAGTAGATCTGAGGCCATGCAATGAAAAACATCTTTGAAAAATCCTGTTGGAATAATATCAAGGCAGCAGGAGGAGGATTTCAGAAGTTGAATAATGTCCTCTAAGTTTTTATCATTAATCTGATGGAATTGTGTCATGGTGTTTGAATTGATATTAGGTGGACACAGGGACAACACATTTGCTGTACCTGATGCAGAGGCACTGACTGCTTGTCTAATTTTCTGAATTTTGTCAGTGAAGAAGGAGGCAAAATCATTGCATGCCCTGGTGGATAGAAATTCAGATGCTACTGACACTGGGGGGTTAGTTAGTCTGTCGACGGTAGCAAACAAAGCACGTGCGTTGTTTTTGTTTTTGGTAATGATGTCAGAGAAGAAAGACTGTTGTGCGTTTTTTAATTCCAAATTATAAAGGCCAAGTCTCTCTTTATAGATTTCAAAGTGAACCTGGAGATTTGTTTTTCGCCACCTACGTTCAGCTTTTCGACACTTTCTTTTTTCTGTTGTCACGGTCATGGCCTTTCTCCATGGAGATATTTTCTTGCCAATCACTTCCTTTAACTTAGTTGGAGCAATGGTATCTATAACATTTTTAATTTTTGAATTAAAATGATCTACTAGCTCATTTACTGAGATGTTAGCAGGGGCAAGTGTGGATGAAAAATTATGAGTAAACATTTCCCTAGTATTTTCAGTTAAATATCGCTTTGTGAATACCTCTTTCTGAACATTTTTGTGAACAGAAATAGAACTCTCAAAGAAAACACAGGAATGATCAGATAGTGCAACATCAGTCACCACAACTTTTGAGATATTCAGACCCTTTGAGATAATTAAGTCCAGAGTGTGCCCCTTATTGTGCGTGGGCTCCGCCACATGCTGAGTCAGTCCATAGTTATCAAGAACACAAAACAGTTCTTTAGCCATTCTGTCCTGGGGGTTGTCAACATGGATGTTAAAATCACCAACAATGACTAGACGGTCAAAGTCAATACACACTATAGACAGCAGTTCAGTAAAGTCATCAAAAAAGCTTGCACAGTATTTGGGTGGTCTATAGATATTTAGGAACAGAGCTCGAGAGGAGCATTTCAGCTGAAGGGCCACATATTCAAAAGAAGCAAAGTCCCCATAAGATGTCTTCCTGCATTGAATGGAATCATTGAACAAAATAGCAACTCCACCCCCTTTCTTATGCATTCTTTCCTGACTCATAAAACTAAAGTTGGGAGGGGTTGATTCGATAAGAACAGCTGCACTGTTATTTTGTTCAATCCAAGTTTCCGTTAAAAAACATAAAATCGAGATTGTGCTCAGTGATAAAATCATTGATTAAAAATGTTTTTCCTGCCAAAGACCTGACATTTAATAAAGCTAGTTTAAGTTTGTTAAATACACTATCAGTAAGATTTTTTGTGACAAGCTGTGGCTGACATTGAATCACTGCTAAATTTGATAACCTCACACAAACGTTTGAGCACTTCTTGTTTCTAAGCTGATTCACCGCTCTTAATCTATTACCTATCAACACAGATATCGGCAAAGCTACAGGCAGGAAGGGCCCCGGCATGTGCTGGAAAGAGTTGCGAGTGCCAAACGCCCTTGAGCCTGGACCCAGCACATATCAGTAAGAGTTTGTTGCGTTTTGTACACACACATCCTTATCCTTATGTAGCATGCAGCAAAGATGAGCAGTGATTTACGATGTCTCACTTCTTTCTAACTCTATATGGATGTTTTTCATTTTCAAACTTGTTTTTTCATCCAATGCTGACTTAAAGGCAAGGCAAGGCAAGGCAAGTTTATTTATATAGCACCTGTCAACACAAGGCAATTCAAAGTGCTTTACAAAAATGGAAGACATTATGAAAATGGCATTTAAAATCAGTCATTAAAAAGAAAAGATAATAAAATAAACATTAAAAGAAAAAATACATGGATAAAAGTTAAAAGTTACAGTGCAGTTTAAGATGTGAATAGTTCAATTAAAAGCAGCGGCAAAAAGAAAAGTCTTCAGCCTGGATTTAAAAGTAGCAAGAGTTGCAGCGGACCTGCAGGTTTCTGGGAGTTTGTTCCAGATATTTGGAGCATAATAACTGAATGCTGCTTCTCCATGTTTAGTTCTGACTCTGGGGACAGAAAGCTGACCAGTCCCTGAAGACCTGAGAGATCTGGATGGTTCATAATTTAGCAGTAGGTCAGACATGTATTTTGGGCCTAAACCATTCAAAGCTTTATAAACCAGCAGCAGTATTTTGAAATCTATTCTTTGACACACAGGAAGCCAGTGTAAGGACTTCAGAACAGGAGTGATGTGATCCACTTTCTTAGTGTTAGTGAGGACTCGAGCAGCGGCGTTCTGAATTAGCTGCAGCTTTCTAATAGATTTTTTAGTGAGACCTGTAAAGACACCATTACAGTAGTCGAGTCTACTGAAGATAAAAGCATGGACAAGTTTTTCCAAATCCTGCTGTGACATTAGTCTTTTAATCCTGGATATGTTCTTTAGGTGATAGTAGGCTGATTTAGTAACTGTTTTAATGTGACTGTTGGAACTCAGGTCAGAGTCCATGACTACACCTAGATTTCTGGCTTTATCTGTTGTTTTGAACATTGCAGACTGAAGCTCAGCGCTAACTTTTATACGTTCTGCCTTGGCTCCAAAAACCATTACCGCAGTTTTATCTTTGTTTAATTGGAGAAAGTTCTGACACATCCAGTCATTGATTTGTTCAATGCACTTACTCAGTGTTTGAATTGGAGCATAATCTCCTGGTGAAATTGTTACGTAAATTTGTGTGTCATCCGCATAGCTATGGTAACTTATTTTGTTGTTTTTCATTATCTGAGCCAGTGGTAGCATGTAGATGTTAAAGAGAAGAGGCCCCAAGATGGAGCCTTGAGGTACCCCACATGTCATATTTGTCAACTCAGATGTGTATTTACCTATAGAAACAAAGTTTTTTCTGTCCTTTAAATAGGACTCAAACCAATTTAGAACTGTTGCCGAAAGTCCCACCCAGTTTTCTAGTCGGTCTAGTAATATGTTGTGGTCAACAGTATCAAACGCAGCACTGAGATCTAATAATACTAACACTGAAGTTCTGCCACTGTTTGTGTTTAAGTGGATGTCATTGAAGACCTTTACAAGAGCAGTCTCAGTGCTGTGGTTTGGACGAAATCCTGACTGGAACACATCCAAACAGTTATTTAAATGCAAGAAGTTACTCAACTGTTGAAATACAACTTTTTCAATGATTTTACCTAGAAATGGCAGGTTTGATATTGGCCTGTAATTGTTCATTACTGAAGCATCTAGATTATTCTTTTTTAAGAGCGGTTTAATGACTGCAGTTTTCAGGGCCTCTGGAAAAATACCTGAGTGAAGAGATGTGTTTACTATATGAAGTAGATCTGAGGCCATGCAAGGAAAAACATCTTTGAAAAATCCTGTTGGAATAATATCAAGGCAGCAGGAGGAGGATTTCAGAAGTTGAATAATGTCCTCTAAGTTTTTACCATTAATCTGATGGAATTGTGTCATGGTGTTTGAATTGATATTAGGTGGACATAGGGACAACACATTTGCTGTACCTGATGCAGAGGCACTGACTGCTTGTCTAATTTTCTGAATTTTGTCAGTGAAGAAGGAGGCAAAATCATTGCACGCCCTGGTGGATAGAAATTCAGAGGCTACTGACACTGGGGGGTTAGTTAGTCTGTCGACGGTAGCAAACAAGGCAAGTGCATTGTTTTTGTTTTTGGTAATGATGTCAGAGAAGAAAGACTGTCGTGCGTTTTTCAATTCCAAATTATAAAGGCCAAGTCTCTCTTTATAGATTTCAAAGTGAACCTGGAGATTTGTTTTTCGCCACCTACGTTCAGCTTTTCGACACTCTCTTTTTTCTGTTCTCACGGTCATGGCCTTTCTCCATGGAGATATTTTCTTGCCAATCACTTCCTTTACCGTAGTTGGAGCAATGGTATCTATAACATTTTTAATTTTTGAATTAAAATGATCTACTAGCTCATTTACTGAGATGTTAGCAGGGGAGAGTGAGGATGAAAAATTATGAGTAAACATTTCCCTAGTATTTTCAGTTAAATATCACTTTGTGGTTACCTCTTTCTGAACATTTTTGTGAACAGAAATAGAGCTCTCAAAGAAAACACAGGAATGATCAGAGAGTGCAACATCAGTCACCACAACCTTTGAGATATTCAGACCCTTTGAGATAATTAAGTCCAGAGTGTGCCCCTTATTGTGCGTGGGCTCCGCCACATGCTGAGTCAGTCCATAGTTATCAAGAACACAAAACAGTTCTTTAGCCCCTCTGTCCTGGGGGTTGTCAACATGGATGTTAAAATCACCAACAATGACTAGACGGTCAAAGTCAATACACACTATTGACAGCAGTTCAGTAAAATCATCAAAAAAGCTTGCACAGTATTTGGGTGGTCTATAGATATTTAGGAACAGAGCTCGAGAGGAGCATTTCAGCTGAAGGGCCACATATTCAAAAGAAGCAAAGTCCCCATAAGATGTCTTCCTGCATTGAATGGAATCATTGAACAAAATAGCAACTCCACCCCCTTTCTTATGCATTCTTTCCTGACTCATAAAACTAAAGTTGGGAGGGGTTGATTCGACAAGAACAGCTGCACTGTTATTTTGTTCAATCCAAGTTTCCGTTAAAAACATAAAATCGAGATTGTGCTCAGTGATAAAATCATTGATTAAAAATATTTTTCCTGCCAAAGACCTGACATTTAATAAAGCTAGTTTAAGTTTGTTAAATACACTATCAGTAAAAACATTTGTGACAAGCTGTGGCTGACATGGAATCACTGCTAAATTTGATAACCTCACACAAACGTTTGAGCACTTCCTGTTTCTAAGCTGATTTACCGCTCTTAATCTATTACCGATCAACACAGATATCGGCAAAGCTACTGGCAGGCAGGGCCCCGGCATGTGCTGGAAAGAGTTGAGAGTGCCATATGCCCTTGAGCCTGGACCCAGCACATATCAGAAATAGTTTGTTGCGTTTTGTACACACACATCCTTATCAGGCTTCGGAGACTGCAGATGCTTTCTTGAAGGGAGGGGAGGTAGTTGACGTAGGCACGGTGATGAAGACGGGGGAGATGGTGCGCGTCTCTGCTTCGGTGATTTTGGTGGGCGTTGTGGAAGGGCGGGGGTAAAGGACATGCTGCCAGGGGGGGAGGTGGTTGACGTAGGCTTGTCTTCGGTGATTTTGGTGGGCGTCGTTGAGGGGCGGGGGTAAAGGACATGCTGCCAACCCTGCATATCGCCTTCATGCGGTCATCGAACTCCAGGGGGGAGGGCGAGGGTGAAAGGGTGAGCGGAGAGTAGAGAGAGCTGGGGGATTGTTACGTGCTCTTGTTGTTTTTCTCTGTTTCTCTGCTGCACAGGTACACCTGGCCCGCCCCTGGCTCCGCCTCCCCCAGGTGTCCTAATGCCATTCAGCTGGGGACTTTAAAAGGAGAAGCTGGAGGAGAAGAGAGCCCCGCCTTTTCCCTGAACAAATCTGAACAAACCTTCGGATGCCGTGTGGAGCTGTAGATTCCCATGTTACTATGTGTGTGAACTCTGGAGGACCTCATAAGTGTAGGTTTTCGCGTGACTTTATTTTTGCCCCAGTAGAGTTTTGCTTCGGATAGATCTCTGGGTAGAGGAGGGAAGTTCTGGGTCCTACGGCCAGAGGACTGGTTGGCCCAGGCCCCCTTCTTCTTTTGTTTGTTTTTGCCGTCCTCCAGACGTGGTTCGTTTGCCGGTGGGCACATGTGAGTAACGGCGGTGCGCTTTAATAAATGCTCGCCGACAAGTGCTGCGTGTTTTGTGTGGTTTATTTTATGTTGCGGGTCTTCCCACGAGCCACTACCACTTGGTAGAGGACGGGTCGTAACATATGGGGGCTCGTCCAAAGGCTGTCTCGGGCAGGTGCCGGTGTTTTTCTTTTGTAGAATGGCCCTTGACAGCATGTGCTTTGTTTGTGTGCAGTGTAGAGTTGCCTAAATAGTCTACCTGATTTCTGGTTCGGGTGAGTTTCACGTTAGAATGGATTTTGACTTGGAGGAGTTTGCTAAGGTTCCAACTCGGGGGAAGTTGGATGCTTGTAACAAACAGCAGCTTCAGTTAATCGCAGGCAGGTTTAACGTTCCGTGTAGTAAACAAAGCAAGAAACAGGTCATTAAAAAACAGCTGTTGGCTGCGCTGGTAGAGCAGGAAGTGTTATCGGAGGAGGAGGTGGGCGTTGCTGGTTTTCCCAAAGACGAGGAGACAGAGGTCTCTCCGACAATGAGCGAGCTTCAACTTCAGCTGGAGTTGCGTAAACTGATGATTAGAGAGAAGGAGATTGACAATAAACTGAGAGAGAAGGAGATCGACTGTAATCTCGAAATCAGGAAGCTGGAGGAGGAGACTAAACGTTTGTTTCGTTTGAAGGAGCTGGAGTTGACGGCATTATCGCGCCACACTCAGCAGTTGGGCTCAGCACAATCGCATGACTTTGACGTGGGTAGATATACTCGATTTATCCCGGTGTTTCACGAGAAAGATGTTGACAATTATTTTATCCTTTTTGAACGGGTAGCAACCACATTGAAATGGCCTAAAAATATGTGGACCGTTATGCTGCAGTGCGTTCTCACGGGTAAAGCACAGGAGGTGTATGCTGCATTGTCTGAAGAGGTTAGCCTGGAGTATGAGCAGGTGAAGGTGGCAATTCTGCGCGCCTATGAGCTGGTGCCTGAGGCGTACCGTCAGAGGTTTCGTGGGTTAAAGAAAAATGATTGTCAGGCTTATGTGGAATTCGCCCGTGAAAAAGAGGTTCTGTTTGAGCGTTGGTGCTCGTCGACGGAGGTCAAATCTCTAGAGGATCTAAAAGCCTTGTTACTCATGGGGGAATTTAAAAAATGTTTACCTGACAGGGTGGCCACTTATCTGAATGAGCAGAAACCCATAAGACTGTCCGATGCTGCGGTTTTGGCTGACGAGTATGTTCTTACTCACAAGTCTGTCTTCAGTGAGAGGGGGGGGGCACAGGCACGTAATGAAGAGTATCCTCAAAGGCGTTGACAGGGGGGGTGACGGGCAGTGGAGACTCCTCCATTTGTGTCATAGGTCTCCCATAATCAGAACATTCCTCAGGCGGGTGCAGTGATACTTCTTCAGGGTTTTCTGCGCGATGTGTTGTGTCTTTCTCCTGTTTTGATTCCTCTTGCCGCTTGTCCTTGGCAGAGGGAACAGATTGCTGATGCAGACAGTTGAATATGTTAGAGATAAACAATTTCACTCCTGACTTGTTCAGGCAAACTCCATCTGCCTTAAAAAGATGTCTGCGATCCCAGAAAAAGTTAAAATTGTCAATAAAATGGACAGAATGGTCAGTACAGGCAGCTGAAAGCCACGTGTTCAGTGCAAACAGTCTGCTGAATCTCTCCACTCCTCTTCTGACTGGCGGTAGAGGGCCACTGATGAACACCTCCGCATTTAGAGAGCTGACAGTTTCCAACAGACATTTAAAGTCTTCTTTCAGCGCTTCTGACTGTTGTTTCACAACATCATTTGTTCCAATATGTAGTACCACATTCTTCACAGTCGGATGTTCAGCCCCAATATGCAGGATCTTCTCAGCCAAGTCGGAGACCATATCCTTGGGAAAACAGAGTACTTTGGTGTTGTTCTTACTACACAGACCTTTTACATCTCTTACAGCAGAGTCACCCACAATCAGAGTTTCAGGCCCAGTCGTTAGCTTTCCCTCTAGCCTTTTACTTTTGGAGTAGCTATTGGTCCTTACCCTGCTGTGTGAAGAGGACAGGTTATCCAGGTCATCAGAAAGAGATCTCCGGTTCTCGGTCAGCGGAGCGTATCTGTTCTGGATTGGCACACTTGGTGGTTTAGGAGGATTGTTTGTAGTTCTCCCTTTAGCAGCTGTCCACGGCTGTTTCCTAGTATGAAGAGGGGTTGAAGAGGCACTCTTCCTGGGTGATAACAATGCAGGCCAGCCGGTCGCATCACAGATTTCAGAGCGCTGGGCTCTGCCTGTTATTCGTCCTCCCAAATCCCATGGAAATGATTTACTCTTAGGCTTTTGTTGATAATTTGTGATCTTCTCGCTCCCAGGAAAGAAACTTAAAATAACGAGACTAATGGAGTCTCTGAAAAGGTTCAAATGGGTAGTTTAATTAAGTAACGTGGTTAAAGAACAAGCATGGTGAATGGAGAGACAAAGCCGGTGTTGTCTTGAGGGAGGCTGCAGCGAAGGGAAGAGAGCGAGTTATCTTTCGTCCTGCCTTTTTATCCCCGTCTCGTTGTCCCCCGCTGTGCAAATAGTGGGTGGCCCCCTACTCATTTGCCGGTTCGATATCGCGAGAGCACAGATGATTTCGACATTGATATTCTCTGCCTACTTCCTTAAGCATTTTCTCCTCATTATCTCTGTCATGACTTTCTATTTAATACCTTATAAACAGCTGTAATACTTAGTTTAGAAGTCCTAGTGGTTCCGCTCCGGCACAGTTCTTATTTTACGGAAATTCCCTCTGACGTCATAGCTTCTCACGTATCTGTAAACACTACGATCAACTAGACCTTCATTTAATATTCAGCAGTAATAATATCTTAACGTCTATCGATGTAGTGTTAAAGTCCGTACGTTTGTGTGTAACACTCCAAGTCATTTTCACTTTACATTCAGAAAACGCAACATTAGTCACAAGCTAACCGGATAAAGGATTTTTCAAAATAAAAGCTTGGCATTGATTTCCTGAGAACTTCCGGGCTTTTCCACAATAAATCAGCTTTAAACTGACGATATGTTTTAGACTGAATTATGCTGTTTAACATTGATTTTAATTTCTAACACTTTGCACCCAGAGAGTTCCAGGGAGGACTACCAATTGTAGATTTATTACCCAGTACACAGCCCTCCTGTTCCTTGGAAACCTTGTAGCTGCTAACTAGCTGTGAGTTAGCATACCCTTTTCCATTATTTTGCAACACTGGTAAAGTGGTGTTATTCCCACAACATAGTCCATTCACTTCCACGTTAACTTCCAACCGTTGCATTTTCATTTCCATTTGCCATCTTCTGTAGAAGTATGTGGAAGTCATCTGTAGAGAACGGAGGCATTTTGCTACCAACTAGCTTAAGCTAAATAGCATGCAGTAGCCTACCAGGCTTTAGCTGTTGCTAGGCCACGCTACTGTAAGACTGAGGTCGTCGTAAAAATGTTGAAATATGGCTGAAACCCTCCGTCTATTTACGATGAATAACTGTCCCAGTGATAAGTTAATGTCCAGGAGCCGCTGCTCAAAGTTTTCAGAGAATAAGAATAGGAAAATCAGCATAAAAAGTAAGCAGAGGCAAGAGCAAGTGGAAAAGCGTCTGCACTGTAAGAAAGATAAGGGAGCTAAAAGGGGATAAAGGGGGACCTATCATGCAAAATGCACTTTTGTACGTCTTTTATACATGAATATGTGTCCCCGGTGTTCCAGGGAACTCACCAAGTGTCAGAAAACACAACCCTCTCTATTTTCCTCCATACCCAAATCTCTAAAAAAGGGGCTGCAACGGATCTGATAAAAACTGATCCAGATTTGAACACTGTCCTGACGTCAGGACGGTGGCGCTACGGCTATTGGGCCAACTCCACCAATCAGGAGGAGACAGCCACGGCCATTGCCGTTCGAAAGCGCTGGAGACGCTGTAGTACATATGCCAGGCCTGTAAGTGGCGCTGTAGTCTGCCACAAAAGCAGCGAAGAAGACTTGGTTACCATGGTTACCCTTCTGTTTATTCTCCGCTGTGGCTTTCTTTCTCCCTCCCCGAGGCAAGTGTTTGCTCCCGCTGCAATGCAATCCCTCCCCGTCGAGGCAAGCACTGTAATTCTCTCCGGTTAGTCCACCAGCAGATGACAAAGACCCACCTCTCCGGCTCTTCCAAGGAACGAGGGGACCGTGCGGCAGAGTTTCAGTTTCAGTTTGTTTCGCCGGTCAAGATGTCCGTTAAAGTTTAAATCTTCCGGACAAAATTAGAAAAGTGCCGGTCAAAGGTCTTCTTTGTTATTTATTGAGCTTTAAAACAAATGAATAACGACTCTATAGGCCTATAATAACACGGAGGACGGAGATCTTTTTCTCCCCCGTGCTCTGAACAGCCCAGCAGCTGTTCAGAGCACGTCTCCCCTCTCCTGCAGGGGGGCGTGGTCAGCTGCAGCTCACAAAATCAGACCCGTAGACAGCAAACAACACATAGAGCGAAATGAGGCATGGCTAAAATGCATGATCTGTTTGGTATTTCGAAAACAGAAACGTATAAATATACCTTATATAGGTATGGCCCTACAATATATCATTTAAATATAGCATGATAGGTTTCCTTTAAGAAACATCCCTTGAGACATTCATCTTTTTCTCAACATACTGTATGCAGTAGTGTTCCCCAACGCCTGTTAACTCACTTCAAGGTTCAAGGTTCTTTATTTGTCATACGAACATAGCTACGGAGTAGTTATGTCGATGAAAATCTTAGGTCACAGGCTTCTCCAACAGTACAACACAATAATACAAATAAACAGAAAAAATATAGTGCAAGTAAATATTAAAAAGTAAATACAAAAAGAAAAATAGTTTAAAAAAAGTGAAATAGTGAAATAAGAGTCTATATGCAAGCTATTGGAATAATATATTAGATAAATAGATACATAATTACTAAGTAGCAGCCAGATGAATGTTATGGATGTTGTTTCAACAGTTCAGGTGTTTAGCAGTCTTATTGCCTGTGGGATGAAACTGTCTCTGAATCTGGTGGTTTTTGTCCGGATGCTGCGGTAGCGCCTGCCAGACGGCAGCAGACTGAACAGTTTGTGGCTGGGGTGATGGGGGTCTTTTATAATCCGGAGGGATTTTTTCCTGAGCCGCTGGGAGTAAAGGTCCTCCATGGATGGCAGCTCCGTCCTGGTGATGTTCTGTGCAGTTTTCACCACCCTCTGTAAAGCCTTACGATTGAGGGCGGTGCAGCTGCCGTACCAGGCCGTGATGCAGCCAGTCAGGATACTCTCTATGGTGCACCTGTAGAAGTTGCAGAGTATCCTGCCAGTCCATGTTGAACCTCCTCAGCCTGCGGAGGAAGAAGAGCCGCTGTCGAGCCTTTTTAGTGATGGTGGTAGTGTGAAGAGTCCATGTCAGGTCCTCAGTGATGTGGACACCGAGGAACCTGAAGCTGCTGATTCTCTCCACCGTAGTCCCATTGATGGCGATGGGGGCGTGTCCCTCTCTCTGCTGCTTCCTGTAATCCACAATCAGCTCCTTTGTTTTGCTGACGTTGAGATGGAGGTTGTTATCCTGGCACCAAGATGTCAGGTTTTCGACCTCCTCTCTGTACGCTGTCTCGTCGCCGTCGGTGATCTGGCTGATGACGGTCGTGTCGTCAGCAAACTTCATGATGGTGTTGGAGCTGTGTATGGCCACGCAGTCGTGAGTGAACAGGGAGTAGAGGAGAGGGCTGAGGGGCTCCGGTGTTGAGGATCAGGGTGGAGGATGTGATGTTTCCCACCCACACTGGCTGGGGTCTGCCGGTCAGGAAGTTCAGGATCCAGTCACAGAGGGCGCTGTTGAGCCCGAGGTCTCTGAGCTTGATGACCAGCTTGGAGGGCACAATGGTGTTGAAGGCTGAACTGTAGTCAATGAACAGCATTCTCACATATGTGTTCCTCTGGTCCTGGTGTGAGAGGGCAGTGTGGATGGTGAGGGCTATGGCGTCATCTGTGGACCTGTTTGCTCTGTAGGCAAACTGCAGGGGGTCCAGAGAGTCAGGGAGGGAGGAGGTGATGAAGGTTTTGACTAACCGCTCAAAGCACTTCATTATGATGGAGGTGAGTGCTACTGGGCGGTAGTCATTGAGGCTGGAGATTTTTGTCTTTTTAGGGACAGGAACGATGGTGGAGTGTTTCAAACATGTGGGGACAACAGACTGCAGCAGGGACCTGTTGAAGATGTCTGTGAACACCTCTGCCAGCTGAACTGCACACACCCTGCCTGAGAACACGGCCAGGGATGTCTTCAGGTCCAGGAGCCTTGTGTGGGTTAACCCTTTTAAAGGATTTACACACATCTGCCCTGTTTAAAACAAAAGGGTAGGGCTCCTGATCCTTCTCTGCACCCCCAGCCTGGCTGCTCTCAAATCGTGCAAAAAAACTGTTCAGCTCATCTGGGAGAGATGCGCACGCAGACACTCCCGCAGCACCCCCCGCTGCTCCTTTGTAGTCTGTCATTGTTCTTAGTCCCGCCCACATGTTCCGGGTGTTACAGCCTTTGAAGTCAGATTCCACTTTCTCTTTGTACTGTCTCTTTGCACTGCTAATTGCTCTCCTAGAATTCCTGAACTCCTCCCAATCTCCAGCTCTGTGCGCGATAGTGCGCGCTTTCAGTTTGCCACGCACCTCGCCGTTTATCCAGGGCTTTTGATTTGGGAATGTTCGTACAGAAACCTTCGGTACCACGTCATCGATGCATTTCCCAATGTAGCAGATGACCGTATCCGTGTGTGTGTTGATGTTATTGTCCTCAAACAGACTCCAATCCGTAGATGCAAAGCAATCCTGCAGTGCTGAATCTGACTCCTCACTCCATCGCTGTACTGTCCTTGTTACCGGTATGTCCCTTTTAAGTTTCTGCCTGTAAGCAGGCAGCAGCAGCAGTGAGATGTGGTCTGATTTGCCGAAGGGAGGGCGAGGGAGAGCCTTATATCCATGTCGAAAAGGGGAATAAACATGGTCCAGTATGTTTCCCCCGCGCGTCGGGCAGCTGATGTGTTGGAGGTACTTCGGCAGGACCTTCTTCATGTTAGCGGTGTTAAAATCCCCGGCCACAACGAACGCCGCCTCTGGCCGTGAAGTCTCGGTCTTGTCAATAATCCCCAAACAGCTGATCGAGTGCCGTGTTGTTGTCAGCTAGCGGCAGAATATACACTGCTGTTATCACAACAGATGTGAATTCTCTCAGCAGGTGAAAAGCCCGGCATGTGATCATGCAACCCTGTCTCCTACAAATTACGTTCCCACAGAACTAAACTGCATTCTCAATTACGTTTAGCTAGAAACGTATTTTCTCCCACGTTACGTTTGTTACGAACGTATCTCAAATACGTTTATTTTCTACATATCTTCTAGAAACATATTTTCTCCCACACGTTACGTTTGTTACGAACGTATATCAAATACGTTTATTTTCTACATATCTTCTAGAAACATATTTTCTCCCACGTTACGTTTGTTACGAACGTATATCAAATACGTTTATTTTCTAAATATCTTCTGGAAACATATTTTCTCCCACGTTACGTTTGTTATGAACATATCTTAAATACGTTTATTTTCTACATATCTTTGCCATTTATTGTCTTGCTTATAATAATGATAATAGTCATTTATAAATATCATTTTAGAGCACACATTTGAAATCGACGATCGGGCTCGATATCCTATGGTTAAATTAAAATCAGTAGGCGAGGCTGTAATTTCGCCAGCTGCGAGGCAGAAAATAATAGTTTTAACATGCCAAAAAGCTGCTGTGTCGTTTATTGCACCTCAAACACCTCAAACTTCCTCTTAGAAGAAAGGACAGTGAAGAGCTCTGTGGCTTCAGGCTTGATCGCCGTTCAAATGACAGCGTTGGTTTACAAACCTAACGTGGGAGAAAATATGTTTCTAGAAGATATGTAGAAAATAAACGTATTTAAGATACGTTCATAACAAAGGTAACGTGTGAGAAAATATGTTTCTAGCTAAACGTAATTGAGAATGCAGTTTAGTTCTGTGGGAACGTAATTTTTAGGAGACAGGGTTGGATCATGAGGTGCTCTAAATGAGCGGAACAGTCCGAAAAAATAACCCTCACATCTGTACACCAGTTGTTATTAGTCATTACACACACACCACCACCTTTACTTTTCCCCGAGTCAACAGTCCGGTCCTGGCGAAAAATAGTGAATCCGCCAGGAACAATGGCGGAATCCGGGATAGCGGGGTTGAGCCAAGTCTCAGTGAGAATTAACACGTTACAGTTCTTAATGTCCCGTTAAAAAGCAATCCGACTTCTGAGTTCATCTAGCTTATTTTCAATGGATTGAACATTAGCCAGAAGAATACTCCGAAGAGGGGGTCGGTTTTCTCGTTTCCTCAGTCTGACCAGCAACCCGGCGCGGGACCCGTGCTTGGGTCTTCCTCCTGAGTCTCTCAGGTAGGACAGCAACAGGTACTGTAGCCATGGCGAATCTCCATTGTCTGTCGGTGGGTTATTGTCCACGAAGTTTCGGATGTGAAGAAGTTCCTCTCTGCTATATTGTATAGCAGAGTTGGTGCGGTCGGCTTGCATGTTGCGAACCATGTTAAAAGCAAAACGGCAAAAAGTTAATAAACACGCACAAAATACGAAAAAGGGCAAAGTTGGAGAGGAGCCAAATGACAATGCGGGCATCTTCACTGGCGCATTTGCACGCATTCACTTTGATGTGAGAATCAATGGGGTTTCCCTTTAAAGTATGTTATTTTGCTGTAATCAAATGTGAGCACTGTCCATTCCCCAAAAATCTGACAATATTAATCATCAAGAAATCATAAATTATTCCTTCCTGCAGCGTCACTTCCCCCGCAATCTGCAGCCTCGAGCGGGGCCACTCTCTCGTCTTTGGGTTTTTTCTTGGATTCAGCATCTCATCTGCTGTAATGAATGTCCCCAGGTGTTTCATGTAGATCAGTCTCGTGTAGGGCTCCTCTGACGTGGCACGTCATGCTTGTGGCTCTTTGATTGAGGTCTCAAATTCTGCCGAGGATGATTATGTCGGAGGCTGAGAGGGACAGCTGCCAAGTGACGGAGCTTTCAGGCATAGAAAGTGCAAATGTGGAAAATAGCGATAAAGCCCGTTACCGCGTGTAGGTACTTATAAATTCCTAGGCCCAGCCTGCCCAAGCATCCTGTAACATTTAATGCTTTTTTTGATAGATTATGACAAAAGCCTCATCATTCAGGGAAAAAGTGATTTCTTAACCTCATTTTGAAAAGAAAATCATCACAATATATCAATATGTAGCCGCTGGATATGTGGATATGTGAAAATATGTTTTTCTTACTGAAATTAAATTATTATTATTAACAACAAGTTGTTGTTAATATGTTTTTGTTTTTTAATAACAAATGTATTTTGTATGTCAGATGTAAAAAGATAGTCTTTTATATTTGTCTTATCAAATTTGACATACAACATAAATATATATATATATATATATATATATATATATATTGTAGTAATAATGATATCATCTATTTATAATTGTAAATGTATATTGTATGTAGACATACATTTAGATGTATATTTTGTTAAAAGAAAACAAAACTGTTAATTTAGTTTTTGGGAGAAGGGGTGGGGTTAAATAAGTGTAAACTCCTTTGAATCAATTTGATACTGCTTATGTTTCTACAGTATCATAATTCTCTTGTTTCATTTCATTATTATTATATATATTTTTTTTATTGTATTACATGTTCGAAATAAATCAAATCAAATCTGTCTTTGAAGAGGTGCAAAAGAACCAGGCTGCAAAAGATAAACATGCAATTTGACGAGAGGCATTTCAGTGCAGAATACATTTGTATTTATTGGGCACAATTTCCACACTGTGGATTGTTCACTGGGGTGAGGCGGGGTCTGCTGTTCCCTCAACCACCAGAAAACAGCTCCAGCTGCAGTACCCCGGGAAGCCCTCTTCTGAGTAAAAACCCTGTAATATTCCTCGCCGTCCACTTCCCCGGTAGCCTGTGCCAACGTCCTTATACAGGTTGTCACACTGAAAGCACCTGGAAATTTGGTAGGCCTTCCTAAATTCCTGTTTGTGTCCCTCTGTGAAGATATTCCAGTTGACGACACCTGAAGTAGAATGTCATAAGAAAATTACAATTCAGACAGAAAAAGAACAAAACCTTCCTTAATTTAGCTGACCTTACTCTTAGTCAATCAACTTCATAATATTCTAACCTACAGAATAGGCCGACATAATAACTGACTAAAACACCTCATGCAATATTACAAAACATGTCAAAATGATGAGACTGTCTGATAAACAGTAAACAGGCAGTCAGCACAGTTAAGCATTATTTACAATGAATTCAAATAGTAATACAATGACTATTAAAGAAGCATTTACACTGAAGACAGAACTTAGGCTACTGCTGATTTAATGTAGCGGACAGACAGATCATATTGACATGCTTTTGTCATCCTCTGAAGTTTAATTAATTAGCTGACTATAATTAATGATCAGGGTTGGGAAGTTTACTTTTTTTAAATGTAGTAGGTTACAGATGACTAATTACCCTGTTAAAAATGTAATAAGTAATGTAACTGACTATGTAACTATTTGTATTGATATTCTAATGTTAATTATGGTTATTTTATGTTTTTTGTGAGTCACTTTGGATAAAAGCCTCTGCTAAATAACATAACCATAACATACGGTTTCATTAAACAAATAAACAAAAAGGCTAACAGTTGGTTTTGCAGTGAGTCATCATAGGCTAACAGATGACATTTACCACGTGTTGCTTGTATTGCTGTCCAATTGAATACACCAGAATAGTTGTTAACTTTAAACAAACAACATGATTCACATTACTCTTACTGTAATTAGTGATTAAATCAACAATTAATGTAGGACACCTAGTTGGGCTTGCCAAAATCACGCTACAGTTTCATTAAAAAAATAATCAAATATGCTAACGAAGCTAATGCTTTTGCTAATAATGCTTTTGCCGAAAGCTATAGCTAATGAATAATTGTTTTTAGTGCCTTTAATACTGTTAGAAGCTATCATAAGCTAACAGATGTTTGTTTGTATTGCCTTAAGACTATCATAGTTAATGTTAGCTAATCACACTTCATTTCAAGACACCGGAATTGTTATTAATGTTAAACAAATAAAACTTTAAAAGCACTTCACACTACTCACACTCTCTGCGTTGTCGTTCATATTCATGTCTCCTGCTCACTAGGTGGCGATGTTGCAAAACAACTAGGGTCCTGATAGTGCGGTCCCAGGAGTGCACGCTGGGATTTGGTGTTTATGCGATGTGAAATCCGAAAACATTTAAAAAAATTAAATAATACATTATTCCGAGTGTGCTTGCTTTTCTCTTTGAAAGTCATCACATAACGGCATTGTAATACATGTTTCGGCTGCATTAAATATTACATATCTGCCGTAGTTGTCTATTTATAGAGCCCTGATGAGAAGACTTCTAGACAAACAGGAACAACTGCCGCCAAAACTGAAAACTTGACGTGGATCTTAAATATATAAGCAATTAAACAACATCTTACATTTATTTTCACACAATACGTCTCCTTGCAGTATCAACACTAATTCGGCTGACTTTTATATTTGATCCAATTGGTAGATAGGCTGTATTTACGCCATAACGGTGCACAGCTGATAGAAAGGGACACCTACTGGTTAAAGCACGTTATTGCATTTTATAATTTTATTATTAGATATTAATAGGATCCCTATAAAGTATATTCTTTACTCATCGTTATTCTCTACTAATAGTTAATTAAAGACTGTATATAATGACTATTATTCTAAGGTTTATTCACATATCATATTATACACAACTACGGTGTAGTTATGCAATGAATGAAAAACTTGGGTCGCAGGTTCCTCAACAGTGCATTACAAGACATCTATCAATATGTGTGTACCTCCACCATTACATTGTCATATTCCGCACATTTCTTATTCTATCTACATACATAAGAGTATAATACATATGTATAATATCAGTTAAAATAAGTGCTTAAACATAGTTAACATTGCAGGAAAGCAATATATTAGACGTTAAGTACTTTGTCAGGCTTAATATTTATCTGTAGATACAAATTTCACTGTGTGTGCTGTGTGCTCTGCATGTGTGACCATCAAGGAGGGTTTCATCCCTCCATATTCATCTTCTATACTCCCAAAGCTTTTTTCTTATTCAAAAGAAGACCTTAACCTAAAGTATTCTTTAATGTTTAAATAAAGCCTTATTAGTTTGTCTGTTTTGCACATCCTCCTATTAATATCTAATAATAAAATTATAAAATGCAATAACGTGCTTTAACCAGTAGGTGTCCCTTTCTATCAGCTGTGCACCGTTATGGCGTAAATACAGCCTATCTACCAATTGGATCAAATATAAAAGTCAGCCGAATTAGTGTTGATACTGCCAGGAGACGTATTACATTAAAGTATTTCGTGAGGCCTTTTAACATGTTTTTAAATATAACTACGGTTCTAGTTGAAGAGTTTGTAAATTGACATGAACCGAAGCTGTTGCCTGTTGCAATATACAGTCTATGGTTGCTACAGAGGATTGTGGGTAATGTAATGTCTTCGGCCATCCAAAACTCATAGAAAACTACTTGTTTCTCAGAATTGAAGGGGAAAACGTGACAAAAGCATTGAACACACACTAAAACCTATCAATGTCGTTTAATTAACAAGGATAATCTGGTGTTTTTGAGTTGATGAGTCGTGGAGATATCATTGTCAAATCAATCGACAGTAAGGGGAATACTTACTTCCGGGTGTACAATTCTCCGTTATCCAATGGGAATGGACGCTCAGGACGGTTCATACACTTTTTCACCAATGATTTTCAATGGCTTTTCCATGACTTCTCAATGACCTTTACCTAATTTTCCATGACCAAAAAAAATTACCACTGAAAATTGTTTATTTTAACATGGAACAGGAAAATAAGGCCTGCATATGAAACATGTTGTGCCTATCTAAAACAAATAAAATAGTAGGCTTACTAGCTTCAACACGCTAAAGCAACTGTAGTCAGGGATGCAAACTCATCAGGTATGAAAAAGGTGACAAGGATCCGAGCCCCCGACCCCACGGAATATCGGCTTTAAAATTAGGAATAACAGAGGATTTTAGCAGCAGTGTCAATAATAACAGAAATGCTAAAGAGTCACATCTAATATACATATATAAAAGCATTTTTTTAATTGTGGAGCAGTCAGTTTATAATTTTGGCAGCACTGTTGAGCATTTTGAAAATGTATTTTCATGCCTCTGTGCCTCTGAGTCTTTCTATCTTTATAGCCACTGGTGTAAAGTAACTAAGTTCATAAACTCAACAAGTACTATACGTGGGTAACATGTTGAGATACTTGTACTTTATTTAAGTATTTCAATGTTTTGCTACTTTGTACTTCTACTCCTCTACAATTCAGAGGTAAAAGGTGTACTTTTACTCCACTACATTTATTTAATACCTTTAGTTACTTCACAGATGTGGATTAATGATGTGAAATATAATCAAGTGTTAAATCAGACTTTAGTTCCACCTGGAGTAAATTCACAAGCTACCCTGCAGTATACAAAGTCATTCAAACTAGCTGCACCTTTACCAGCTTTGAGAGCACTTTAATGATCAATCATTATAAAACATATCATATATATTATTCTGAAATGGACCAATCTGCATAATTACTACTTTTACTGTCGCTACTTTAACTATATGTTGATGATAATACTTTTCTACTTTTACTTGAGGAACATTTTGAATGCAGGACTTTTACTGAAACAGAGTATTTTACTCTAGTACAATATCTATACTTATACCACCTCTGTTCATAGCCTATGAAAAAAACTATTAGAAAACAAAGGCTAAAGCTAACGTTAACAGATAGTGACAATGTATGCTCGCTAGCTAGCTCAACGATTCCTTAAATAATATTGCGACAGAAAAACTTTTCAGTTCACATCACGCTCTGCCGCTCTGCTCTGAACACCTGAACCACCCGTTCTAACAGCTGTTCACCAGCGGCGCAGTCTGTGCCACAGTGACTCCGCACAGTTACTGTTAACGAACGCACCGTAGATAATGTAGCTGACCCTCATCCCGGAGCAGCAGAGTTCAGCTGGCCCGACAGGCAGGAAGACTCAAGCACACAGCTCGCTCTTCATATATTAAAAAATAACACCGTGCGCGTCATGATGGCACATAACAGCTCGCGACCGCAGATTAATTCGGCGATTAGATAAAATGTAAATTATATTTGACGGAACTTTAGTTACATTTCCATGACTTTTCCAAAACTTTTGGAAAAATATTGTTTTCCATAACTTTTCCAGGGCCTGGAATTTGCATTTTGAATTTCCATTACTTTTCCAGGTTTTCAATGACCGTACAAACCCTGGCAATCAGTTGAAAGCTATTTGCGTCTGTTTATGAAGCTGAAGGAGCCTCGGAGCGTCCCAACTGCACGCCTCGGGACCCTGACCAAGCGTCGCTCCTGGACGTTTATGGAGTGAGAGTGTGTTGACCAGGGTGACGCTTACTTCCGAATTGGCCAACATACTGTAAATACCAAATCCCTGCAACACACCATTAAACTTTAAACAATCTACTTTTTCGAGCCTGTTGAACTTAAGGGTCTCATACACTGAGCATCTTTTTGGCTGTCTCATACTGAAGTTGACTTTGTTGAATACAAAGCCTTTGGTTGACCATCTGAATATGACTGCAGATTTTACTCTGAAAATATATTTTTGCTAACAAAATGTTATTATGGTGAGACAATTTCAGCTTAAAACAGCATGACATTTCTGACTCCACATCAATGTGGGGTAATACAACTATAACTAACTGCTCCACTAAAGTCAGTAATGTCTTTTAAAAAGCCTCCTCAAACAAATATTTATGAACTTGCTTTGATGTGATGTAATTATTTGAATTGTTATTATCCTTTTCATTGTTTCATCTGTCATTGTCATTTGTCTTCTGTCAACTATGTCTTTGGGACCCATGTCTTCATGTTTTACCTTCGTATCGCCTTGCTTTTGTTTGGCTTTCTGTTACATTGCCTTCTATTTTGCTTTTGTTCGGTCTGTCAAGGCAATAGCTGCTATAAAAAAAAGCAATTATTTTTATTTTCATTACATCACTCTCGTTGATTGAGATTTTGTCTTTTGTTTCTTTTGATGTGTATGTCACTGGCCCTTTAGAATCTACTGCAGTAGGGTCATTGGCAATCTGCTTTAGGAACCCTGTAAAGATGAAGCAGCACTTAATGTCTAATGTCTTGAAAAATAAAGTGTCATCCATAATGTGCACTTTACCAAGAATCCTCCAGTAGAACACACATTTCTTTGTCTTAGGAGGCTGTGTCTGTGTGTGTCTGTATGTGTGCAAAAGGTTAAATCACCTGAGCCTTGGCGGTGCTGAGAAATTAGGTGAAGGACAAACTGTGGATTGTAATTCATTGCTTGCCCTCACTTCATCATCACTTTGAACCAGCAGAAGAAGTTAAACCAGAAGAAAAGAAGAAGAAAAAAAAGCTGCAGTAGCTTTCAGGAGCCTGTTCTTTCAGCCCTGGTGTCCTACTTAGAATTCACTGGGTGTTTCTCAATGTCAAGGACGCTTCCTTGGTAGGACATGTCTTCCGAGTCAGGTCCTTCAGAAGCGAGGCAAGAATCCTTCCTAGCCTCGGAAAACGGAGAATGGTGGAACAGGCTAACAGGTGTGCGTCATATGCGAGGCCCCACCTTAAATGGAGCGCGATTTCCGCCAAAGATTTTGGAAATTGGTCCGTGCGCAAAGCATTGTGGGGATTTTAAGACCGCGGAGGATACACTTGTGCAGCCTCGAAATTTCCCGCAATGAAGGACGCCGGCCTCGGTAGAATTCCAAGGATCCTGGACATTGGAACAGTCATTAGGCGGGACTCAATGACGTAGCATCCTTGAGATAGTGGTTCTGGAGGAGCCTTCCTCGATATTGAGAAACACCCACTGTCAGTACCACTGGCATCGGGGCTCCGTGTGCAGTCAGCTGCTGCCGATCCGGTGCCAGCGCGTCAAACACACACTGTGCTAGTGATTAGTGGAACAACGGCTGAGCCTGATGATTAAACAGAGTTAAGATTTTCAAAGGAATTTCCAGAACCAAGAGAGCAGAGAAGCAGTTTTTTAGCTTTATGATTAGATGAGGAGCGACTGTGTTTGAGGCTGTACGCTTCCAAAAAAAAGAAGGTAATTAAACGGCTTCACTGATTAATGTCAAACACAGCCAAGGTGATTTGTGATGTTTCTCTTTTAAATGCCACAAACTTTGTTTATGTCTGACAAGCTGTGATGCGGGGAGAATATACTAAGAGTGAGGTGAGGTGAAATGAGCTGGATTATTCGATGACCGACAAATATGCAGGTCAGCCAGGTTAAAGAGTCCCTGTGATCAACACTGATAAAAACTATTTTTTGGTTTAAATCCTACAAGAAATTAATAATAATGTTCTTTTACTCAAAATCTCTCCTTTTATTTAATGTGTTACTTGAATTCACAAGTCATTTTGTATCTTCATTTTGATAAGTACATTTAAATCAGCACAAAGTAAATGTTAAAGGTGGGGTAGGTAAGTTTGAGAAACCGGCTCGAGATACACTTTTTGTTATATTCCATGGAATGCTCTTAACATCCCGATAGCAATGAATATCTTAAGTGCTTTGACAAAAAATCCATAAAAAAATGTCATCTGTGGAAGCCGTAATACTGTAAAAAGTACGACCAATCATTTTAGCCGGCCCGGCTAAAATAACTGGATGGCCTACCTGCCTGTCAGCCTTCCATCGGGGCACAAACTTATTTCGTGCCCTCATTGGTCATGTGCGCGTTTGTGTGTGTTGGAGGAGGGGCTCTATAAGGAAGTGGCAGATTTTTTCTCCGGTTGTGTATTTTCAAATTCTAGCAATCTCGAGCCGGTTTCTCAAACTTACCTACCCTACCTTTAACTAAAGTGTGTTGACTTACAACCTGTGAAAAGCTAGTAAAATATACATGGGCAATGTGAGTAAAGGTGGGCGACGCCCCCGATGTCGTCAGAGGAGTTTGCACACAGTACAGACATTAAAAAAAAACAGTTGAAGAGAAGAGAGTATGGACCCTCATCTAAAATGAATACTCGTGGATTTTGAATCATATAAGTAAATGTATGTACTTTATTAACTCTGTACATCCCTGTTAGCTTGTCAGCTTAATGTGGATATTGTTAGAAATTAAAATCAATGTTTAATAGCATAATTTAGTCTAAAACATATCGTCAGTTTAAAAGCTGTTTTATTGTGAAAAAATCCGGAAGTTCTCAGGAAATCTCAATGCCAAGCTTTTATTCTGAAAATCCTTCATATCCGGTCAGTATGTAGCATGTGGCTAACCAATATGTTTTCTGAATGTAAAGTGAAAATGACATGGGGTGTTGCACACCAAAACCTACGGACTTTAACACTACATCTATAGACGTCGAGATATTATTACTGCTGAATATTAAATGAAGGTACAGTTGATCGTAAAGTGTTTTCACATACGTGAGTAGCTATGACGTCAGAGGGAGTTACCGTAAATGAGAACTGTGCCGTAAAAATGTTTCTAGGATTTCTAAACTAACTATTACAGCTGTTTATAAAGTATTAAATAAAAAGTCATGAAAGAGATAAGGAGGAGAAAAGGCTTAAGGAAGTAAGCAAGGAATACAAAATGTCGAAATCCTCTGTTTCACGCGATGTCGAACATTGAAAACGAGGAGGGCGGTCCCCCTATCTGCACAGCGGGAGAGAACGAGAAAAGTATAAAGGAGATCGGAAAGGACAACCCGCCCTCTTGTCTTCGCTGCAGCCTCCCGAGAGACATCACCGGCTTTGTCTCTTCATTACCTATGCTTGTTCTTTAACCACGTTACTTAATTAAAGTACCAATTTGAACCTTTTCAGAGACTCCATTAGTCTCATTATTTTAAGTTTCTTTCCTGAGAGCGAGAAGATCACGATTCATCAATAATATCAAACGAACGTTAGCTAACGTCAGTGGGGGGGTGGTGTTCGCGCGACATTTTCAAACGCTGCTCGGTAGTTAAGCAGTGTGGCGCCAAACTTTCCTTTACTGTGGAAGTCAATAGGCTACATGCACAGTCACTTCCGCATTGTGCGTAGTACTGCCCAACTGTTTCCGGTACAACAACAACAATGGCGACGTTCTACACCCGGTGTTTACAAGAGCTCCCGAAATTGAAAATGACCAATGTTCATCGAATTTGCAGGACGACTAAATCCCCAGCCAGCAAATTGGACAAAGGGTTCAAGTTATATGCTGCATCATATATTCATGATTACGAAGGTAAGACAAAATTATAAACGGATTGACTAGTTAACTAGCTAATGCTAATTTAGGCTAATGTCAAATGCAAGCTTTTGTTGTACAAATTTGCTATTTATAATCGACACTTTTGTCTTACTTTATGCACTCTATCTGATCCTAATTGTTTAAAACGTTAGTGGGCCTGGTTAACTAAAGTTAGACTTGTTATTAGCCACTGTTATGCTACATGGTAGAAAGGTAAGTGCCTAGCATTACATGCTATTTGTAAGTAACATAGCCATTGTGTTGACGTGAGTAATATATCTAACCCAACACTCTGTTTTTCTTTATTCAGTGTCCAACAAAGACAGTCTGACAGGTCAGGTCAGCGTGAGAGCCTTGTGCTACCGGTCAATGAGGAAGAGTGAGACACTGCAGAGTTTGAGTGTAGGCAGGCAGCATTGACACTGAGTTCCCCCCTATTTATTGAGTTTCAGTTCAGTTAAGCATTAGTTTACCTTAAGGGAATCTCAACAGTGTCCTACTTCTCCCTGCTTTATCACAACTGATTGGTCAGATATTATTACATTGATTATGGATGTGTAAGTTTGGGGGTTCAAATATATAGTCAAAACTGCTGTAATACAATTTTCAAGGCATCTTAGTTTCCAAAGAAGGTTCATTGTGGTATTATAGGGAAAGAGGGTAACACTAAGCATTAAGGAATACATGCTTCTTCTAGGATAATGGGTCAGTAAAAATAACCAATAATTCTACTCGTAATAATAACCTCCTGGCTCATTTACCACAAGTGAGGTTACTAATCACTAGTATTTCTTCTCTCTTTTTTAGATAACGCTTCGTGATTCATCACCAGTGGTGCTCACGCACAACCAGTGCTCCTGTGTTGCAGGAACTGTTTTGTGCAATCACACAGTAGCATTGCTGTTCAAAACAGCACACTATACACAACTGAACATGCCAGTTGTGCCGCCTGTGCATAGCTGTACCGAATCGGAACAACAATGGCACAAGCCGCGAACAATGGTAAAAAAAAATTACACATACATGCCAAAGTACCTGTCATTAAAAGATTAGTGGGCACTGTAGCCATTGCTAACTCTGTAAGCAGTTAGCTGCTAGACCCTGGCTCAGCCGTCATTGGAGGAGGCAATCCCTCAATCATATGTTCTGAATTTTTAAATGTAGCACCTTCAAAGACTTCATGACAACAAATGTGATTTCAATATTGTATTTGATACACATGATCGTTTCCTCAAATTATTGTACTTTTTATTCAATTGCAACAAGTGTTTGTCACATTTCATATATGTAAATAAATATACAATTGTATTTAAAAAGACAATAAAGTGAAGTGTTTTTTTTGTAATTAATAGTAAATCATTGCATTTGTCAGAAAAATCATTAACGCATTGTAATTTGCAATTTACCATTTATTCACAACAAAACACTAGCGTGTGTTAGGCAACACGGGACTACGGTGTGCTCACCCAGCTTAATCACAGCTACCTGCACAGGTGACATCATTTAAATAGTTGCGCCATCGTGTGGTCAAATAATAACATAACAAATAATAGTTGGATTGGCTGATTCTCTTGTCCATCTTGTCTTATTTCACCCATGTCTTGACCAGTGCTTTGTTCTGATAGTTCGACAGCATACATGCTACTGCAAACAGTTGGTTGATGTTGTAGGCATGGGACAGCAGGATGACACCATCAAAAAGTTTGTTCTCTTTTATCCTCCTAATGACACGCTCCACATGAACCCTCAGTCTGGCAATGGCCTGTGTCTCCCTCACCTGATAGGCTGGCATTTGCTTCTGCTTTGACAGAAAAGGTGGGCAGTACACCTTGCATTTGCAGCAATCGCTGATCAGGAAGCCCTTCACTGCTACGTTTTCAGTCAACTTTGCAGCTATTCCAGATTGTTTGAATATCTCCTTGTCGCTGACAGAACCACCATACAGACTAGAGATAAATGTCACTGCGCCATGTGGGGCTATGCCAACCAGGGCTTTCATGGTGCAGTGAGATTTGTATGCAGAATACATTTCACTTCGGAGGAGGAGTGAGGATGTTGTTTGACACCTCAGCTCTGTGCAATCCAGGATCACCTGTGTGTCTGGGAAATCTTTGAATGCCTCTGGGCTTGAACTTCTGCAGGTGTAAGCCAGATGCACTGTGACCCCAGTAAAGTTGTAAGAAAACTTGTCCATGTTGCATTGATGCGGCTCACAGTGGACTGGTGTACGTTGAAGCGGTTTGCAAAGTCCCTCTCTTTCAAACCCACCGACAGGAAGCAGAGAAAAAGGAAGAACTCATCAATTGGCTGAAGCAGCTGTCTCTGGAAGATAAAAACAAAAAAAGGTTACTATATTAATGTCATGAGTGTAGCACACCATGGGAAAAACATGAAGTTGTTTTAGTTCTCTGATGTATTCAAAAAGGATTGAGTACTTTAGCCTTTTAACCTACACAAAAGCAATGAAATGTCGGAGAAACATTTTCCCTTCAGTTTGTGTTTAGATTGTGTGTTCAAAAAAACGTAGCATACCGTTGATGGACGTGCGTGTGTAACCACTTCTTCATTCCTCTTGGCAGCTGATATCGCTCTTGTAACACAAACCATTTTATAAATTGAAGGCTCAATCAAAAACCAGAAGGCCATCAGGTGGTTATAGCTCGGGAATCTGTACACAAAAGACACATGTCAGTCATCAATTGACACAGTAAACACAGTCGTGTTAACTGTAACGCATGGGCTAATGTTTTCCTCTTGTTTGCTATAATACATTACAATTCAAATAGACTGATTAAGAAGGCACTTGGTGCAGGTATAGTAATCTACAGCAGTAAAATGCAACAACTACATAATAAAGCAGCAGTAATAATAATCTAAAACATACAGGGAACATTTTACACACAATGACTACTTTTACTCTTCATTCTTAAGTGTGCAACTGGGGGAAACGCAGTGGATATTGACATACTTTTACTTTGGTAAGGTTTTGAAGATTTCCACTTGTAGTAAAGTATTATCAGTATGTTGTTAGTATTAGTACGTTTTACTCCACCACATTTAGTTAACCTTCATAGTTTCTAGTTACTTTTTATATATGAAAACAGTGACACATGATCTATGATTCTACATTTTCAGTTCAGGAGTATTTTAAAACCATAGTATTTGTACTTTTACTTTAGTTAAGATTCTGAGTACTTATTCCAACACTGCATGCATATAGTCAGCGGTAAAACGGCAGGTAAACAGGATTCTTTATAAGCTAACCCATCTCAAAAACTTAGCTGGATAGAATTTAGCCAAAACATTACCTGGTATAGAATCGGATGTTGTCGTCGGAGCCAGCAAACCGCTGTAAGCCAAACTCGCGCTGGACTCTTAAGGTTCAAGGTTCTTTATTGTCAAACTGACATAGCTACAGAGTAATTATGTTGTTGAAAATCTTATGTCACAGGCTTCTCCAACAATGCAACATAATAACAATACAGATAGCAAGAGCAATACAAAAAGAAAAATAGTTATAAAATAAAGTGAGCAAGTTATTGGAATGATATATTTAAGCAATAGCTCACGACAGGCCGTGGTATATGGCCATTATATCACAGTTAAGGGGCGTGGTTCGGCCCGACGCGAAGCGGAGGGTCGACAACCCCCTTAACTGTGATATAATGGCCATATATCACGGCCTGAAGTGAGCTATTGCTTTTATAAAACGGTTACCAAGTGTGGCAATATGAATGAAAAATACACACTCTAATTTAAATAGTTGTTGTTATTAAATAATGATGTTCAAAATAAAATAGTCCGTCCGTTGCCTTCTGCACAAAACATAGTGCGAGGTGGTTGCTATGCAACAACACTAACAACAGCTAGCGAACATATTAGACAGAGAGCGTTGATCCATTATTTGGCTATTTATTTACATTAATTTGTATGTTGCCGTTTATTGTGCACCCACTGAAAAACTGTCCAGCATCAGTAGCATGGCTTACGTGGTTACTTGTATAGGTTGAGGTTGTTCTAGGCTGTTGCTTGGCGTGACGAGAATATTGCTCCACTTTCTCCGGTCCCCGAGATTCGGCTTCCAGTAGCTCTGGAGAGAGCTTTCGCACCTGTGGCCACTAACGGTCATAATTTCTCTGCTTTGTTTCAAGACCCGCATCAGGAAGCTTTTGAATGGTGGTACCTTTCCAGTTGGTCTACCTGCTCTTCACGTAGCTCTGCATGTCGTCGTTAGGTGCTTTTTGTTCTGGAGATATAGGCACTGCTCAATCCACTCCTCCATAGTAAGACCCCCCCGGAGGTCGAAGTTAATCTTAAATGTTTCCATCTTATGCTCTGTAAGTTTGTTTCGTAACGGAAGAAATGTAAATATATTTATAAAACGGACAAGTCAAATCAAGCAATCTGATTGGTCGATAGCGTTTTTGCGGACCTTTTTGATTACAGATTTGAAAACATCGTTGCTTGCTTTAAAAGTAGCACAATTCATTATGTCAAACCTTGGAAAGTATCTAAATATCCCTGCCCTAATGCCAAAGGAGCTGCACACTGAATATGTTTTTGCCGTTTGATGTCTATGTCTGGACCGCTGCGTAAAAAGGAGGGTTTCTGCCCCGTTACTTCTCCGCTGCTTTCTTGTTCCAGTTTGAAAAGCAAACTGCAGGCAGTTTGCTTTTCAGCCCAACTGTATACAGTTTTTCTCAGACGCGGAGGGATACTGACTTGTTGTGAAAAGTAACTTACAATTCTACCCGTGGTATACGCTCAGTATATCACGGCTAAGAACCAATCAGATTGCTTGATTTGGCTTGTCCGTTTTATAAATATTAGATATTAGATACATATTACTGAGTAGCAGATGAATGTTTTGAAGTTGTTTCAGCAGTTCAATTGTTTAACAGTCTCACTGCCCGCGGGAAGCAACTGTCTCCGAATCTTCTTGTCTTTGCCAGGATGCTGCGGTAACGTCTGCCAGACGGCAACAGAAAGAACAGTTTGTGGCTGGGATGATGGGGGTCTTTGATAATCCGTAGTGTTTTCTTCCTGAGCCGCTGGGAGTAAAGGTCCTCCATGATCTGGTCTTAACTCCTGCAGTTGCTTCTGCAGATCCTCCACTTTTTTGGAGTTGTCTTCTGTAGCTTGAGAGGACATGTCCAGTGAAGCTGGTTCAGGGGTTGAGCAGTAATCATGGTCACGGACATCAATGTGCTCTTCCTGCTCCTCCGGAGAGACAGCGGGCCGCTCCCTTCTCTCCCAAACACTAGCCCGCGTTGTTTGAGCAGTAAAGTGATACCACTCAAACAGAGTTGGTACAGTACAGCACCGTTCACAAGCCTCCTACGTCCATCAAGGGTTTGTGGCTCTATTAGTTGATCCATGGCGAAGTGACGACTGCAGACCTTGGAGTGAGAGGAGATTGTGAAGTTATCGCGTCGTATTTTTACAAGCCACTGTCTTCGCAGCTCGAGTTCGGTCGGAAAGCCATGAAAACTTAGGACGCCGTTGAATTTAGCTGACGCCGTACAAAGTGGGACACAGCAGTAACGATATGACTCCCAATATTAATTGAAATGCTTTTATAGATTTAGAAAATGTTTTTATTGATTTAAAAAATAGTAGGCTATTATTGATTTAAAATGACATGCATCCGCTAAGAAAAATAGTCCGTTGTTACTGTTTGAACTACGTAGCAACGGCAAGAACTGCTTCGATAGCGTTTTTGGGGACCTTTTTGATTACAGATTTGAAAACATTGTTGCTTGCTTTAAAAGTAGCACAATTCATTATGTCAAACCTTGGAAAGTATCTAGATATCCCTGCCCTAATGCCAAAGTAACTGGCAACTGAATATGTTTTGCCGTTTGATGTCTATGTCTGGACTGTTGCGTAAAAAGGAGGGTTTCTGCCCCGTTACTTCTCCGCTGTTTTCTTGTCCCAGTTTGAAAAGCAAACTGCATGCATACAGTTAAATCGACCGGACTTCTTTCTGCAGATGTGAGCGTCCTTAACAACGGTCAATAAGTCCTTGACAGCGGTCTGTCTGTACTGGATTAACAACGTGTCACGTGTTCTGAATTGACCAATCACAGTGGCGAGCCGTGAGCTTTATACCTAGGCCCTCTGGCCCCCACCAATTCCCTCGAAAAAAGAAAAAAAAATAGTTATTACGTCACAGCGTATACTTCAGCGGAATATCAAAACAACAGCCCAGGGTGCAAAACGCATCAATGACAGCGACCCTCTACCACACAAAACAACACCTGGGAACCCCATTTGTGTTCTTTGACATTGAAAATGATATTGCATTGTGTTTGTTACTTTCGTTGCAGTTGTATGTCTTAAGTGTAATTTGGCATGCTTTTATTTTGAAGGCGAGTTCACGCTGTTGACAGGAAGTTGTTGTTGTTATGGAAACAAGAAAAGTTTCACAGCATTTTTTAAATGTTTTTAAATATTATTTTTTAGAATATCTTAGGCCCTCACAGAGGGCCTAGAGGGCCCTGACGGCTCGCCACTGACCAATCAGAATCTAAGTATTCAACTAAGCCATGTAATAAATGATAATAAAGCCCTTTGAACCTTTTGAAGCTTACCCCATCCCCTCTGCTTAAAAAGAACATGTAAAATCAATGGCTACTTAAATACTAAATTAAATAGCTAGCTCAACCCAATCAATCTTAGTAAATTCACAGAAAAGTTTACAGTATTGTATGTTAACACTGATTTACATGTTTTGACAGAATGAAGGCAAAGATATCGTCGAAAAAGGACTATGCTGAGTGTCGTGAAGCTCCATGTCTTCCATGAAGTGCAGCAAAAGAAGACACCACACCTCCCAACGTGTCCATCTCCATCGAGGGATCTGAGGGGCTTGATGAGTGTAAATGTTTGGTGAACGCCTGCCTTCTGCTCACGGGCATCAACCATGCAATGAACTTAAGTAACACATCAAAGTTGAAATACGTTTTTCAAAAATCCATCTTGAATTTAATTTCCTCAAGATTTCTCTTGAAAGTCCACATTTTTGCAAAAGCAGTGGTGGAATTTTGAGGTACTTGAGAATGTTATTTTCGTTGCACTTTATACTCCACTACAAATCAAAAGGAAATATTGTACTTTGTGCTTCACTATCTTATATAGAGTTTATAAAGTATAAGGTTCTGGTTTTTAATTTATCAAAACATTTAAATATTGTTAGAAATCCTTGAGCTATTACGCTTTTGTTTGTTAATATTGGATTTTTTACTACAGGGTACTTTTTACATGTAATACTCAAACAGCATTTAGCTAATTATAGTTTTACTTAAGTAACATTTTCATTACCAGACTTTCACTTGTAATAGAGTATTCTTACAGTGTGGTATGAATATTTTTACTTAAGAAAAGGGCCGGATTCTTCTTCGACCTGCTTTGTTTAGTTTAACTGGTGTACAGATGGAGCGTCTTATTTTGGACAGTTTGAAACACGAGGGTCGTGATTGGCTCGTGCACGTTCCGTGATGAAGAGCCGGCCCCCAGTCTGACTTGATACCGCCCCCGTGATAAATACATTTAATTATTGTGAAGCCAGCTGCAATGGATCATTGATCCACCAGGGGGTGCAGTGGGGTTCCACACTGGAGTCATGTGTGGAGTCTTCGACACAGTAAACTGGATGTACAGTATGTCTGGTACTAATGTATAGCGGATCTTTGTTAAGATCCATATTTCATGGATAGGATCATAGTCTGTGCTAAATAAGACATGTAATAATTTACAAAACATCACCATGTTGTTATTTAACAAAATAATGTTGTTTAGTCGAAAAAAACGAACGAGCCGGCTCTCCCGATTTTTAATCCTAATTTAATCATCATCATTGATGTTTATGTTCGCCAAATTGACATGAAATCACTGACAAATATGAATATTCTGTATTCAACTTCATTGAAACGATCAGGATGGGTGTTATTTTTCCCCACAATGACCAAGTCGCTGCAAATTATCCCGTTTATTACATGGTCACATTCTAACGTAGTAACAAGTAACGTAACGAAACATTCTGTATTCCTTGCTTACTTCCTTAAACCTTTTCTCCTCCTTATCTCTTTCATGACTTTTTATTTAATGCTTTTGAATGTTTTGAAATTATGAATGTACAGTAAGGCATAGTAATCATAGATAACACGGCAGGGTCCGTTACAGTTTGTTTTCATCTGATTTCAAATATTTCAAATGTCTGAAGTTAATAAATACATTCTCAGTGTTCAAGTCAATAATAGTCATATAAGAAAAGTACTGATCTAATAACAGAGATTTTATAAGGACTTTTCAATGTTCGACATCGCTCATGTGAAATACAGTAAACTGGATGTTGTGGTGCCGAGAGACGGGAGTCGGAGGCGGGGTATCAAAAGTACAAGCTAAACTTTTATTTAGCTTCTGAACACACTTGTAAACAACTTCATGCCCGGGAAGCGAAGACCCGGCGGAAACAGCTGGTCTGGTTCACTAAAATGTCCGTGCGGAACAATACCCCAACCCATAGATCCGTGGGTGAATAATGTCAATCACATTGTTTCGGCAAATTTAGATGATAAATACAACTATGAAGCTTGTAACGGCATAATTACTTAAGCGGAGAACGGAGTAAGTTAACGTTACAGCAGGCATAACAACAGCCGGTGTTTATTTTATTATAATATATAGTCGTTATTCATTTGTTTTAAAGCTCAATAAGGAAGATTTAAACTTTCACACACGTTGACCGGCGAAAAACTCTGCCCGGTTCACCGACCCCCCTCTGAGTGAATACCTGTTAACTTAACATCTTGTCACAAGCTTTTTGGAAGAAAAGACTGACCCAAGAGGAGGAAAACACACACTTCAAGTCAGATCATCACCCTTAGCTATTTCAATTACGTCTCAAACAACCTAAACTAGTTATAAATGTTTATTTTAAATAAAGTCTTTATGACTCAGAATATGAATAACATGGGTCCGTTACAGTTTGTTTTCATCTGATTTCAAATAAACAAAGTCTTGGCTTTCAGAATATTAAACTTGTTTCGGCAAATTTAGATGATAAATACAACTATGAAGCTTGTAACGGCATAATTACTTAAGCGGAGAACGGAGTAAGTTAACGTTACAGCAGGCATAACAACAGCCGGTGTTTATTTTATTATAATATATAGTCGTTATTCATTTGTTTTAAAGCTCAATAAGGAAGATTTAAACTTTCACACACGTTGACCGGCGAAAAACTCTGCCCGGTTCACCGACCCCCCTCTGAGTGAATACCTGTTAACTTAACATCTTGTCACAAGCTTTTTGGAAGAAAAGACTGACCCAAGAGGAGGAAAACACACACTTCAAGTCAGATCATCACCCTTAGCTATTTCAATTACCTCTCAAACAACCTAAATTAGTTATAAATGTTTATTTTAAATAAAGTCTTTATGACTCAGAATATGAATAACATGGAACAGTTACAGTTTGTTTTCATCTGATTTCAAATAAACAAAGTCTTGGCTTTCAGAATATTTTGCCCCAAGAGCAATAAATCACAGACCCCCTCTGAGTGAATACCTGTTAACTTAACATCTTGTCACAAGCTTTTTGGAAGAAAAGACTGACCCAAGAGGAGGAAAACACACACTTCAAGTCAGATCATCACCCTTAGCTATTTCAATTACCTCTCAAACAACCTAATCTAGTTATAAATGTTTATTTTAAATAAAGTCTTTATTACTCAGAATATGAATAATATGGGTCCGTTACAGTTTGTTTTCATCTGATTTTTAAAACTCTTTCATTTCTGCTCCAGAGCAGTTAAATTGGGATTTGATATGTGGGGGGGGGGGTTCTGTTAGAAGGTGCGACGGGGGAGGGGGGAGAGAGTTAGACGCTCGTGAATTGTCAACGGGGGGGACCTCTCTGCACGGAGGAGCCGCGGAGAAGAGACACACGTTCACTAAGCCGAATCACAGTGATCTGCTATTTTAAAGTAAATTCAACACATATCGACCCTAAATATAGCATATATTAAGAACGAGAAAGTGTTAACATCGTTTTTTGTAAACATATGACAAATGTGCGAGGGTGATGACATCAGAGCATCGTCCTATGGGCTTAGCCCCGGACAGGTACAACAGGTATTCACTCAGAGGGGGGGTAGTTACCCATTTACATGTCAAAAAGCAACATACAGTAGGCGGGTGGGGGATGGTGAACGTTTACATTTATCTACAGCAGTGGTTCCCAAACTGTGTGCCGCGGCACACTGGTGTGCCGTGAGGCAAGTCCGGGTGTGCCGTGGGATTTTGTGACAACCATACGTTATTATTGCAATATACAACTACACAAAAATAATTATTTTTTAATTTACTATATCAGTACTTTGTATGCACTCATTTCATAATACAGAGGCAAACTCTATACCTAAAAACAATTCTTTTAATAAAAATCCTCACGGAACCCCATATTTCGCAGGTAACGCAGTTGCAGGTGGGAATTATACGACCGTGACACACCGAAGGCTGAAGGACAACATTAAAACAAAGAAACACGCAAGAGGGAAAATGGAGCGCTTTCTTGTGCGGAGCAAACCACCAACCACCAGTGCAGAGATTGCCGAAAACCCACCACCGAAAGAAAAGAGAAAAAAAACTGTCAGCAGACAGTATCATGACAGTTACCTGTCTTATGGCTTCAGTTGGACCGGGGATGGCAACAATCCTCAACCCGAGTGCGTCGTCTGTCGGGAGAAGTTAGCTAATGCGAACATGGTTCCAAGCAAGCTGAAGAGGCACTTGGAAACTAAACATCCCTTCCATGTTCAGAGAAACTTGGCCTACTTCATAAGAGCGCGGGATCTGAACCAGAGGCAGCAAGACCGTTTGTTGGATTGTGTGAAAGTGTCTGAAAAGGCAATGGAGGCTAGTTACATGCTAGCGGAGCTCATTGCAAAGCAGAAGAAACCTCACACAATAGCGGAGACACTCATCCTCCCCGCTTGCAAAAAAATTGTAGGTATCATGCTGGGTCCAGATGCCGCAAATGAGCTATCCAAAGTGCCGTCGTCTGATAATACCATCAAAAGAAGAATCGACGACATGTCAGAAGACATTGAGCAACAATTGACAGAGAAACTGCAGGCGAGCGGCATGAAGAACAACAGGAGGTCACGGCTCTCTGTTGAACAGGACTTGCGAGTGGCCCTCTCCTCAGTGCCACCAAGGATTAAAAAAATCTGCGCGCCCCGACAGGCACATGTATCTCACTAATTTGTAAGTCGGCAAAAATATTTACAATAGCACATGTTTCTATGCTGATTGCTGAAATGTTATATTTATAATTTGTAGTTCAGGACCATGGACAGTGCAGCTTCCTTGCATTGACAGTTCTCTGTGCTGAATTTCTGCTGAGTTTCCTTTTTTTATTGTGTGACCTGTCTGGTTTAAATGAGTGTGTTGCTGCTTTGATGAAGCCTAATTTCATAAAGTTTCAAATTAATTGAAATATTTCGTTAATAAATATTTCATGAGTAATATAGTTGTCATTGTCACATTTTATTTGGCATTAGTAAATAATTATGCACATTTACAGATATTTTACATGATATGAGTGATAACACGTGTTATACGGGCTATTTTGCACAATAGGTGTGCCTTGAGATTCTTTTTTGTCCTTTGGTGTGCCTTGGGCCCAAAAAGTTTGGGAACCACTGATCTACAGAATACATTTAATTTAAGGGGAGCAGTTACTGAGAAGTATATAATGAGAACTGCTACCAATGGTGGCCTATTTAGTTTATTAAGAAATACATATTTTTAGCTTTTTTTGATCTGCAGTAGGAAATGGAGCGGACCTGCAGAGAGTAGCGACAGGGCTGGTCCAACCTGATCTGTAAAGTGATCTAACTAAGTGCTATTCATATTCTTGACGGGAAGTGCAGTGTAAATGGGGGGCTTATATGCATTTGAAAAGCAATATAAATCACACAGTTCGTATACAATAGGCTTTAAAAGCACCATCGATAACCATTGCCCTTCTCCTATTCAAACCAAAAGAGAAAATGCAGATATTACACTCTGAAAAGAAAGGGTAGACATATCTGTACTCTTAGTGCCAAGTAGCTAAGCTATTCATTCGCAGAAATGTAAAGTGATCTATCTAAGTTCTATTCATATTCTTGACGGGAAGAGTTAGTATACAATAGGCTTTAAAAGCCTTCTCCAAATCAAACCAAGATATCTTGGGTCAGTCTTTTCTTCCAAAAAGCTTGTGACAAGTTGTGAAGTTAACAGGTATTCACTCAGAGGGGGGTCGGTGAACCGGGCAGAGTTTTTCGCCGGTCAACGTGTGTGAAAGTTTAAATCTTCCTTATTGAGCTTTAAAACAAATGAATAACGACTATATATTATAATAAAATAAACACCGGCTGTTGTTATGCCTGCTGTAACGTTAACTTACTCCGTTCTCCGCTTAAGTAATTATGCCGTTACAAGCTTCATAGTTGTATTTATCATCTAAATTTGCCGAAACAAGTTTAATATTCTGAAAGCCAAGACTTTGTTTATTTGAAATCAGATGAAAACAAACTGTAACGGACCCATGTTATTCATATTCTGAGTCATAAAGACTTTATTTAAAATAAACATTTATAACTAGTTTAGGTTGTTTGAGACGTAATTGAAATAGCTAAGGGTGATGATCTGACTTGAAGTGTGTGTTTTTTGCTCCTCCCGCTGCATCACAGCTACCATTCTTTAATTAGATGTTTGATAAGTGCATGCAGATCACATAGTAAAACACGTACACAGATACATTATTTTGTATTTTTATTAAATTCGACAATGTCAATTTCACTTTCCACTATGTCCACCGTTGTTTTTCACAACCAATGGCAGAACTTTATTGAGGCCTGTAATTAGTCAACTACAGGTCTCTTGGGTCAGTCTTTTCTTCCAAAAAGCTTGTGACAAGATGTTAAGTTAACAGGTATTCACTCAGAGGGGGGTCGGTGATTTATTGCTCTTGGGGCATTAAAAACAAGATTTTAACTTTAGTTTTTTATATAATATCTGCATTTTCTCTTGTGAAAAACTAAGTCTTAGTTTGGCCATAGTTATTTAATATATAGCGCCATCTCCTGGTTAAACCCTGAAATTGGAAAATAGTGGGAGGGCTTAACATTCCCAGATACTGGTCTTTGGCAGGTCTTAGGCAGGTAACTGGCTGGTAGTAGGCAGGAAGCTGTATGCTGGCGTCCGAAATAAGATGCCCCATCTGTATGTGCAGTATTTGTTAAAATCATTGTAAACTGTAGATTAATCATGGCATGTATCAGACAACAGAACACAAATAAATGTGTTGTTTAAAAGTGTCTACTGTTTCATGTCTTGTAGTAGCCTTAGTGTAAAACAGTTTTATTGAATAAGAATTGCATTTGATGGTACTTAATAATTATATTTAAATAATACCTACATATTTATTAAATAAAAGGTAAGAGTAGAAAATAAAAAAACCCTGAAAAGCCAATTAGTTTTTACTGGAGATTTGTAATAAGATGGAAATGTAATCTTAAGTAAAATCTACTATGCAATAGTAAGTCAAATGTACTTACAAAAACTGAAATTTGACAGTAAAGTTTACTTGAGTGCCTTTAGTAACAAACACTTCTTAACTGTAAGTAGATGCTACTTGAAATATTCCCTTGTTAAATTTACTTAGGTTTTCTGACATGCAAAGTAAATCTTACTCCCCGTTTTTTTCAGTGTAGAGAGTCTAAAACATATGCTGGCACTCACACTGAAAGAGGTAGCCACTGAGATTAAGTATCTCATGTAGCACAGACATAGTAGGATATTTTACTCTGGTGACTTAGAAATACCACCATGTACAAATATGCTGCAGTGAAAACTGTGCGTTTAATGTTTCACCCATAGAATGTATATAAAAAGGTTTTACACAAAACTGCACTATTTTTTGTATTAACTCTAGGTAATGTGATAGGGGTAGATCATATAGTTGTGCAGGAATGAGTCCTTAAACTGGGAAATTAGTCAGCCTTCAAAAATACGTCATCACTGCACAACTCTATAGTCAGGGGTGCACACAACTTTCTCAGTGAGGTACTCAGATGAGTACCTGGAGTCAGTGTTTGGTACTCCAACTTCTGGCGATTGTCAACGGGGGGGGGGGTGACAGTGGAGTACAGCGCTTCGCGATTGTTGACGGGGGGGGGGAGTACAGCGCTTCGTGACCGCGGGGCGTGTGAACGTTGTCATCAGCTGTTTTAGCGCAGGGCTGCTGTACAGACCGACGTTAACAGCAGCCCTGTCTGTGCACACGGAGACCAACTCTGTCGTCCGGTGATCTAACCGCCTTCTGGAAAAGCTTCACAAGAACGTCGGTACGCAAATGCGCTTTGTGACACAAGTGACGGTACGCATTTCAGATTGTTGCCACGCATGCGTACCTGCGTACCAGTTATGTGCACCCCTGTCTATAGTGACCCTGTGTACTACCACATTTCGTTATCATAAAACTGGACTGCATTCTCAATTAAGTTTCAAGTGAAATTTTTTTCTCATAGATTACAGGAGTATTAAACACATTGTAAATTGTAACGAAACAAAAACACAACAAAACTACTTGGTTATGTTGAGCAAAACCTCATGGTTTAGCTTTAAATAAGTTATGATAGATAGATATGTTATTTCAATTTTAATATTTTGGCGAAAATAACACCAGCATACTTGGTGAAAGTCCTTTGACCTATCCATTCATTAGACATCCTTCCTATGCTGAGTTCCTTGAACTTTTAGTTTGAAGAATATTTGCACCCAAAAACAAACATAAAACAGAAGAAAAATAAGTTCCCCTGAAATGTAATGGATGATGGAGTTTACTTATTTCAGAACATCATTTGTCAATTTTCTTTCTTCTTTCTTCTTTTGATCTGAGGCTGAAGTGACAAACCACAGAAAATATCCACCTGATCAGCTTCAGTTTTAGTTTGCCATCGTTGCTGTAATCAGCGTTGCTTTCAGCAGCAGCAGGCAGCTTTTAGTGAAAGTGCTGTGAAACCCCACTGTACTCTACCTGCTCAGCAGCAAACAGCAGACAGACACAGCTATGCGCAACACAATGCAACCTTTAGCTGCTAAAGTAACATATATGTCCCTCAGGAGATGGAGACCAAAAACAACTAAAACCGAGAGGATACGAGATTCATGAGCGATGCAAAAACAAAAAAGGCTCTTAATCAAAGATAATGTTGCTCTGTAACTAATGGGCCAGTAAATCAGCTCAAGGTGAAAGTGTGCTTTTGATTTAGTAACATTATTAGATATTTTTAGTTGGTCGTCACCAATATTAGACTCTGGTATAATTCTTAATCTTTCTGTGGGAAAGTTGAATTTACTGACTTCAAGGCAACTAGCTTTAATATATGTAAACGTTACAATATTTCACTCTTGCATGTAATATAGCATAAAGGTATAAAGTAGCATAAACAAAAGTACAAATTCCTTAGAACTGTATTGAAAGAGGACATATGCTCATTTTCAGGTTCATATTTGCATGTTGTACCTCTACTGTGACATGTTTACATATTTTAGTTCAAAAAGCTCTTTATTTTTCTCATACTGCCTGTGCTGCAGCACCTCTTTTCACCCTCTGTCTGAAACCAGAGCCCAGTCTGCTCTGATTGGTTAGCGATGTGTCGGCGTGAGTGTTACATAGTGACCTCACTATGTTACGGAAGTAAACAAAGGACTACAATGGAGGCGTTTCAGGAAGGGAAGGGGGGAGTAAGGGAGAGAAACTCCCTCTGGAGGGAACTTTGGGATTTTAGTAACAAGTCCTCCAACTCATACGACCAAATAGGTCGATTGTTCAAGCGCTTATTACGACCTATAATCACGTTTTAAAGTTTTCTACCTCTCGTGCTCTCGTTGAATGCAAACGCTATGGAGGGTCGTATATTCACAAATAACCCTCTCTGGAAAATCCTAAATTGTAGGATAGTTTGGCCATTAAAATGCTTTTTGATTAGATTTCTAGCGAGAAGTGTATATTGTACTTTCAGAATCCACATCCAGTGGATGTGTAGGATCTATAGTTTGATGGATATTACGAAGATTATTTGAGGTCTCGCCAGGAGAACGTGTATATGCGGCAGCGTCCATGTAAAGTTAGCGTCAACCCTCACGGGGTGAAAACAGTATTTCCGGTCTCCAAGTGTTCATAATAAAACCGTATTCCCCTCACTGTCAAATGATTTTAAAGCTATATCTGCAGTACTCATCCACTAAAACAAATCAGTGTATCCTTGTTAATTACACAACATTAATTGGTTTAAATTGTGTACAATGCTTTTGTGTTTTTCCCATAGGTTTTTCCCTTTCGATTCTGAGAGACACATTTATTTTTTTAGAGGTTTTGATAGGCTAAAACATTGAACTTGAAGCTCGGTGATTGGATGTTTTAGCCGCAATGCACGTTGGGATATGGTGTTTATGCGATGTGAAATCCGAAAACATTTAAAAAAATAAAATAATACTTTATTCCGAGTGTGCTTGCTTTTCTCTTTGGAAGTCATCACATAACGGCATTGTAATACACGGTTTGGCTGCATTAAATATTACACATCTGCCGTAGTTCTTTATTTATAGAGCCCTGATTAGAAGACTTCTGGACAAACTGGAAGAAATGCCGCCGAAACTGAATACGTGACGTGGATCATAAATATATCAGCAATTAAACATTTTCCATTTCTTTTCACACAATACGTCTCCTTGCAGTATCAACACTAATTCGGCTGACTTTTATATTTGATCCAATTGGTAGATAGGCTGTATTTACACCATAATAGTGCACAGCTGATAGAAAGGGACTTGTAGTTTTTAAAGATATTATTGGTTTTCTTTGAATTAAAGAATGTAAATACTGAGTTGAGAGAATAGTCAGGGGTTTTGGGTGATGGGAGACACATCTATGGATTCAGCATTTCAATAGCTTACCATTAAATGACGGATATACCTTTCTGTCTGTGATGTTTTACAAATATTACATTATATATATGATATATAATATATGATATATATATATATATATACATTATCAGCTATAATATTTCACATATTGTAGTTCTATAGCAAATATATTATAGCAATATCCTGCACAATTATGTGAAAACATGAATAAAACTACACATTTTCAGATGTTATACATACATAAGTGTCCTACACTAATAATACAAAGTTATTATGGCATTGTATGCTGTGTGTTATTTCTAACATCTTCAGAAACTACCTTTCCAACTCCTCATGCAGTTGACTGTTACAGGTCTATACAGGTTCATGGTACAATGCATAAGCTTCACATCGAGAGACTGAAACTGTATTTTTCTTTACCGTTCTGCTTTAATTTCACAATAAAGTTAATAGTAATATTATGTTTGATATTATTATGTTTTATTAACTAGACCACTGTTTATTTTAACCCGTACCGCCTAGTGGTTAAAGCACGTTATTAAATGTTGTTGTTGAATATGTTATATTTGATGAAAACATTTAAATATTAAGAGTAGCCTACATACAAAATAGGGGGAAAGTAGAAGGTCAATGATAGAAATATAGAATAGAAAATATCAAGAACATACTGTAGTGATCTCTACAATAAAACAGTTTAGTGCAGGACGTCCAAAGATATTAATAGGAGGATGTGCAAAACAGACAAACTAATAAAGCTTTATTTAAACATTAAAGAATACTTTAAGTTAAGGTCTTCTTTTGAATAAGAACAAAACTTTGGGGGTATCAACAGATAAATATTAAGTCTGACAAAGTACTTAACGTCTAATATGTTGCATAGTTTATTTTGGCACTTGACAATCACCTTCCCTGAATTTGACTCAGGTGTAACTAAAGTCTGATTTAAGGGTTGTATATATTTCACATCATTAATCAGAATCTGCAAAGTAACTAAAATAAATGTAGTGGAGTAAAAATACCAGGTTAACCTCTGAATTGTAGTGGAGTAGAACAAAGTAGTACATGCTGCTGTAAAAAAAAAATGTCCCAACTTGGGATCAATAAAGTATATCTTATCTTATCTTATCTTAAGATGATCGATGGCTACTGCCATATTTGCAAAATTTGCCTCTGAACCTTGACAAGTGAATGTTTCAGGCTTATCAATTAACAACAGGAGGGGTCACAGACAGAAGACCAGCTGTTAAATAAAGCTCTTCTGACCTTAGCTGTCATGTGGGTATATTAATGCTGCCCATTATGGACACAAGCAATTTTATTAATTATATGTTTTAAATGTGATAACGCCACTGTGTTTCGTATCCCCTAAACCTCCAGGGTGTACACAGTTTAATACTGGCAACTTCTAATTATGGGAAATACGAAAACGTCTTTTAAAACTACAATTCCCAGTAGAGACGTGCCATAGAACATGTTGTGAAACACAATAGCCAGCATGTGTAGTTCTGGAGGGGGGAGGGAGGAGGGGGGGAGCTGGGCTGGACCTGTTCGAGTCCAGTTTTGGATAGTCTGCCGTGGTTACATTCCATTTCAAAGAGCTGTTTGACGCTCGGCGTAACCTTGTCGCACTGCCACTCCAACATCCAATCACAGAGCTTGAGGACTAATCACGGGGTTTGTAAAGCAAAGCGGATGTTGTAGTCCCAAACGATAGCTGAGGATTCTGGGTAGTGTAGTGTCTTTGGAAACTCTGTAGTGTCTAAACTCCCCAAAAACTATTTGTTTCTCCGAATCGAAGGTTAAAAATACACAAAAGCATTGTACACAATTTAAACCAATCAATATTGTGTAATTAACAAGGATAAACTGATGTTTTTTATGCAGATATCACTGTGTAATTATTTGACAGTGAGGGGAATACTTCCGGTTTTATTATGAAAACTTCGAGACCGGAAATACTGTTTTCACACCGTGAGGATTGACGCCAACTTTACATGGACGCTGAAGAAAGACTAGTATACTGCATACACGTTCTCCTGGCGAGACCTCAAATCGTCTTCGAAATATCTATCAAACTATAAATCCTACACATCCACTGGACGTGGATTCTAAACGTACAATATACACTTCTCGCTAGAAATCTAATCAAAAAGCATTTTAATGGCCAAACTATTCCACCATTTAGGATCTTCCAGAGAGGGTTATTTGTGAATAAACGACCCTCCGGAGCGTTTGCAATCAACGGGAGCATGTTGTTTCTTACACGACCACTAGAGGTGCTACACTTTAAAACGTGACTATGGGTCGTAATAAACTGCTGAACAATTTTGACCTATTTGGTCGTTTTTGGTAGGAGGACAGGCTGGATTTTAGCCTTTGCAGACCATTTACATGCACAAAAACCTTTATAACATGCAACGGGAAAGAAAAAGAAAAGGCAATAAAAAAATATATATATTAACTTTATTTGGTACAGATTGGGATTTTCGTTCGTATAAATAAAATCGACATAACTTTGGTGCTTGATTACTATTAGCTAATTTCTATTTAGCTACTCACCGGCACTGTGTTTCAGTAAACTATTCTGAAGTTAATCAATCAATGCAATGAAATATTACATTTTCAGTCACCTCTGCACCTCTGTCATGTCTCCTGTCATAACGTCCCCAACACAATCATCACATGACATTTACAGAAGAGCTTCTTTCACCACAGACATAGTGAGAAACATAATTAATTACGGCATCATACCGTTGCGCACAGATGAGTGACTTTTAAGGTTGACTGTTTCGGTTTCTTTGCCATGCTGTGCCGTGGACTTTTCACATTCTCAGACCTTTCTGTTAGAGAGCCCCCTTCACAAGTGTCAAAAGCTTTCCCAGCCGAGTCGCATTAAAATGAACAAAGTGCTCACCAGCTCCCATTAGCTGAAGAATTTCTTTGAATCCGTGACCCTCTGGGAGGCCTGCCTGCAGAAGAAATAGCTCTCCTAATTAAGTGAAGGAATTGTACGCTGAGTCAAGAGTAGCGAAGCGAGTGGACATAAACTTTGACTAAAAAATAAAAGATCTTGCCTCGTAAGCACTTTCTTTTATGAAACCCAGGGGTAGAGCAGAGGAGGAAAGTCGTGTCGTGTAACGTCTTATCGTCCGCTGGCCCCATCACTAAACGCACAGGGCTGGATTGTACATTTGACAGCCGCGCAGAGGACCGGGGGGATGCTGATGCGGCCACTGAGGCGCCTGCAGCTGATTAACTCCAATTGAGGACTCATTAACATTCCTGCCGGATCATCACATGCACAGTTGTTGATGAAAATCAGTACTGACAAGTCTATAATTATGAGACACTTCGGTATTGGTCTGGATGGCCGAGTCCTCTCAGGGTGAGGGCACCACCAACTCTGAGAGGATCTCCAGACTTGGGCCATTGATTGCTTTGTCAACATGTAATCCCAGCGCAGTATCGCAAAGGCAAGGTCATCCAAACATGTATAGTCCCTAAGGAGACTGTGAATTATGCAGATAATGTAAGTGAAACGTGACAATGGCACACAGGGAGGGGACTTATCATGCATTTATTTCCCTCCCTCGTTGGGCCCATGCTCCAGTGCCCTTGCGTCTCTTTTCCCTCAGCATGTCCCACTTTCACAATGGCCAAGCTTTACCACTTTGCAAAGGAGGAGAGCACACTTTTACTGAAATGAAAGCTATTTATTCCCCCCCCCGCCCCCGCCCCCGCCCTTCAGCGCATGGCAGATTGAGAGCTTGATATACAGGTTATCACTGGTGTATCTAGGTTTCCTCCGCTGAGGCTCACACTCGCAGCCACAAACTGTACTCTAGCCCAGTTCTATCTGGGGGTTGCTCTGCCTGGTTTCTTCATTATGGTGGCCATTGGTGTGTGTGTGTATGTGAGTGCAGATGTGGAGCTTGAAAAGAGCAACATGGCAGATGATAAAACATTGAGTCACCGGGATTAGACGCAGCGTCGGGAGCGTTCAGAGTGCTTGTTAAGTAGGAAGGAGATATTGCTCATTTGGAGCTGCGTGATGAACAGATGTCCACGTGCAGTTTTCCTGGCAGCGGCTGCAGGGGTGGGCAGATGCACCCGGACCTTGTTCCACCTTGGACATCGTGATCAACACCACCTGTGTGAATCTCACTGCTAATTGGACATCTACAGCCCACTAATGGCCTCCGCTGCTGCTGTTAACCGCCACATGTCTCCTGATGTGAAACAAGCACAAAGCAGCAGTCTGATCCAACTGTGGAACAACTCCAGGAGAAGCTGTTCTTTTACAGCAATCTGATGTCAACATCCTTAACGCGAGTAAGATGCATAAACTCAGCACTGCAGAGCTGAGATTCCCTTCCCCAGGGTTTGGTGGATAAATATGAAGGGTTACAAATTGATAAGCAAAAAAGGTTTCTAATGGAAAAATAATGTCTACCTTTTACTTCTTTTCTTAAATTATGCCCTTTTCCTGCAACTTTTAATACAAATCATCTGCCATTTAAATTTGCACACAAAAATACCTGAGTTTAAACACCAAAAATGGCAACCAAAAGCTGCTTAATGTGTTACAGGGACAATATTCTTTATATTTTGGCTTTTGATTTCTTATTTTGTAATTGTTAATATTGTCTATTCTGTAAATAAATCCATTCCATCTCTGAAAAAGGATCACATTTCTATTTCAATAACGTTCAAAGGCTTTTAAGGTGGGGTAGGTAAGTTTGAGAAACCGGCTCGAGATACACTTTTTGTTATATTCCATGGAATGCTCTTAACATCCCGATGGCAATGAATATCTTAAGTGCTTTGACAAAAAATCCATAAAGAAATGTCATCTGTGGAAGCCGTAGTACTGTAAAAAGCACGACCAATCATTTTAGCCGGCCCGGCTAAAATAACTGGATGGCCTACCTGCCTGTCAGCCTTCCATCTGTGCACAAACTTATCTCGTGCCCTCATTGGTCATGTGCGCGTTCGTGTGTGTTGGAGGAGGGGCTCTGTAAGGAAGTGGCAGATTTTTTCCGGCTGTGTATTTTCAAATTCTAGCGATCTCGAGCTGGTTTCTCCAAAATTACCTACCCCACCTTTAATGTACGTAACTAACACTTATTTCAATCAACAATGTTTGGATTAACCCAACCAGGTGCTTTTGTTGCCTTAACATAACCTAGTAGTCGGTATTAACATAACCGACGACACACAGATTTACCTCGGCACCAAATCCCCCCACAACCCCCCCCTCACCCACATCGAATCCTGTCTGACTGCAATAAAATCCTGGATGCAACACAACTTCCTCAAACTCAACAGCAATACAACTGAACTCCTCCTCATCGGCTCCAAATCCACCCTCAGCAAAACCCCCAACCTGACACTCACCATTGATGGCACCCCTGTTTCCCCTTCCACCCAGGGGTCTGGGTAGTTATATTTGACCCCACCCTCTCCCTCGAGCCCCACATCCACCAAGTTGTCAAAACCTCATTTTTCCACCACCGCAATATTGCCAAACTCCGTCCCTCTCTCACCCGCCCTGCAGCTGAGCGACTCATTCACGCCTTCATCTCCTCCCACCTTGACTATTGCAACTCACTCCTGTACGGCATCAGCTCCACCTCCCTCAGTAGACTCCAGCGTGTCCAGAACGCAGCCGCCAGACTCCTCACCCACACCAAATCATGGCATCAAGAAAAGAAAAGCGCTATAGAAATATCATTTATTATTATTATTATTAAGCACCTGTTCACAGTGACCGCAGTTAACCCTTTAAGTGAGGTTTACCAGTTTGTTGCCAAGGGATTCAAGGTTGATTGTTCTTGTGATTTTAGCTTAATCCATTATCAGTAGTGCAATTCCTGAAGTGCATATTTGAAATATGCAACAGGAGGAATGTGATGGGTAGTGGAGCAGGGTGGAACGCAGAAGACACGTATAGCAGACTTTACCTTTATTTGTGGCTTTTATTCAGAGAAGGCAAGGCAAAACAGGACAGAAATTCAAGAAGACTCCCTAGCATCTGACAAAGACTGGCCGGTGTAGAGGAAGTCAGGTGGTTGCAGGGCTGACGGGGAACAGGTGCAACTAATAAAGCTAGGACAGACAATCAAAAAGGCGTGAAAACTCACAAAAACAGGAAGTAAAAACTGAAATGACCCAGGGGGAGAACACTTTTTCAAAATAAAACAGGAAAGAGATAAACCAAAAAATAGAATCGAAAAACTATTGAATTCTCTCAAAGTAGATATTATGGGAGGCATCTTTAACAATATTTTTATTTTATAGAAACATAGCCCATCAACTTTGACGTTTATGCACCAGGAAAGTTGGTAATGAGAAAGGGTTTCATAATTCTGTACAGATTGTAAAGCTCTTTGATTCAAATTAGTCGTAGTAATATAAATGCAATGTATGTTCATTTGCGTTTTATGACAAGCAACAGTGTTGATACTATTTGTTTTTCCTTGCTCTTCTTTCCGAAACACAAAGCCGCTCAACCTTCATTAACAAGACTTTTTTTCAATGACAGTATTAGTATACATGGTGTGTGTTTCTGCATTTATTATAATTTCTCCCTCCTCAGAATGCTTGTTATTTTTGTTCTGTAACAGTACTTGCAGTGACTTGTTTGACATCCTATTCAGCTGCACAAGGAATATGTTTTATGTAAAACGTTATCTGCCTTATTAAACAATATGGCCAATTTCAAACATTAGCTACCTCATGCTAACATATGACATTTCGGACATATGCGGTTCCCTATAGCTGCCCATTGTCATCATTAGTTTGAAGGGAAGAAATACATTAATTTGTGACTTTCTCTTACAGTTAGGGAGACATATGACAAGAAGCCAGCACTTGATGTGATATATGGTGTCTCAGTAGATGATTTGGTGGCGGTGAGCCCGGATTTTATGGAGGAACCCGCTCGGTTTGACAGAAGCTGTACCTTGGGGTGATCTTGTACTTCTGGCCCGATCGTCTCGGGGGTGGCAGGGCAGAAATATGAATGTCGTCGTTGGTGGTTGTGCAGCATATCACGTTAATAAACCACCTCAATGCCTCATTCTCCGGCCCTCTGGCCTGGCCCGCTGCCCAGAACAAAGAGATTGAAAGTCATTTGAATCAGGGGGTGTAGAGCAGAACTTACACGAAATGAAAGCTACCGAGTGCACCAGTGGTGAATACCAATCAGCCGGAGAAGGCCATCAGAGCGATTGGTTAAAAGAGATGGGGACGCTGAGGCAGCTTACTTAGGTTTTAAAAAAGAAAAAACACATTCTCCAAATTTGTCCTCCAAGTTACTATTTACATAAAACGTTTGCGTCTGCATTGATGACAAGTTTGAAAAGAAAAGAAAAAAGAGTACTTTTTGTCCGTAAAAGACTGGTGATCCAATTAAAACGCATGCATCTCTTTAAAAAACTGGAAGAAGTCAATCATAATAATAATAATAATACATTCTATTTATATAGCGCTTTTCTAAGACCCAAAGACGCTTTACATTTGGGGAAGGGTAGACAGACAAGGACAGGCAACAAAACAACAACAAAACAAAAACAAAACAGAGAAAAAAAATCATGCTGCATTGCTGTTTGTAACTTTTGCAAACTCCCTTACACTTCCTTGTAATTTATATGAAATGGTTCAATAGACTCCGCTGTATTTAAGAAGATATCTCACATGCTCATTATTATTGAAAAGGCAGCACTTGGTAAATTACCAGAGCACACATCAAGTTTACTGCAACATTAGTCCGTTTCTCCTCATTATTCAAATCACAGAGACAGAGATGGGAAAATCTGCCTTTTCCTTTCATGCCCTGCAAACTTGAACTGAGGGATATATAATCTTATATCACAGTCTTTACCCTCTCTTGAAATGTGCCAAAATACTCTTAAACAATTTGTTTAACAGTGTATGTTTTTATGTTTTGTCTTTGTTAATGTTTTTTTTAGGGTTATGTTATATGCCCCCATTGTCCCTTGTAAATACATTTATTGAACTTGCTCCCCATCTTGAACAGGAGTCCCTGGCAGAAATGATGTTGTACAATGAGGAACCTTTGTGGTTAATTAAAGAAAACACTTCAGAGACATGTTTTGTATATCTGAGACCTATTATATATTCATGAAAAACAGTATAATAGGGGACCTTTACGTTTCATATCCTGCATTGTTTAAGAGTGTATTTGATCAAAGTATTTTTCACTACCTTGACTTTATTTTTGTATTTATTGGTGCATTATCACCACCTTTAAGTAAAATAAACTAAAACCATGATAATCTACCAGTTTAAATGAGATTGCATGAAACCACATGGCCACCAAACTACAATCCTTGAACAATTAATTGTCTCTTTAGCTTTTAAAAGGAGTAAAAATATCTTTCTATATAAGATAAGATAAGATGGACCTTTATTAATCCCCGTGGGGAAATTCAGTGGTTTAACAGCAACAGGGTAAGGATGAAAAACAGGACAGCACAGATTCACACAGATTACTACAATTAAAGATAAAATCAAAGAAAAAACGATGAAATAAGAGATTAATTAATTTTAAAGTGTACAGAAAATGTCCTAAATCCGGGTTTTGCTTTGTCTTTTGGTGTATTAACGGGAAATGTAATTCAAATGTGTGAACAAATACTTTCTGAAGATGCTCTTTTCAGGTTTAAATGCTAAAATGGAGCACTTGACCAAAAAGTCAATTCTAAATGTCGACTATGTAATTTTACTTTTCTTAGAAGATCTCATAATGAGGCAGGATTTTGTTATACCCAACTGCTAGAGCACAGACACTTATAATGTGCTGCTGTTTCAAACTAAATCCATATACTTGAGTCCATAAAGTTTGTTAAGTGCACTCCTCAGACTTTTTTTTATCTTATCTTTCTCCTCATTGACTTCCATACGAACAGCGGAGAAGATGAAGTGCGCTGGTGCCGTGTTTTACTCAGCGAGTACACTGAAGAGTAATTCTGAGGAACTAATTGCCCTGCAAGGTCAGAGAAATAATGATGCTCCAACTCACACCCCCTGTAATTGACATTTAGAAACAAACACTAATCACTTAAAGTAGATCTGCTGCAAGGAGGAGGTGATGAATGCTCAGGTTTTTTATTGAACAAATTGCTTGATTATTTTGTATGATTTATTTACTATGCCTTTTCCCCACCTCATCACTACATTTGCTTAACATCCTCAATTTAAAGTCTGCGAGTTACTGGAGACAGCAGCCACATATTTAATTCAGTAGAAACCTCAAAGGAGCAGTTTAGAGAAGAGAGGAAAAAGGTGTTTGTTTGCACATGCTGAGAAACTGCTGTTAGTCGAGTAAATCACAGTGTCAGGAAACACTGACGACCTAATTCAAATAAAGAAGGGGCAAATTAAGCTAATGAAATAGCTCAACTGCTCCGGGTTTAGTTGCTTTTCCCCCGACCCCTTTGAAATAACACCAGCCCCATTAAACAACAAAAAAAATCGAATGATCACGTAACTAATCAAATTGGTAAAGCTATTCATCGCTGAGTTAATTAGCAAACGTTACTTTCATTTTGCACAGAGCGGTTTGTGAACTATTTATTATCGAATGATTCAATCCAGAGAAATGGGGTAGCAACTACAAAATTGGCTTCTACATACCAGACAGCATCCATACACATGCATCAGACAACTTTGCTGTTTTGGACTACAGTGGATTAATGTCTCAAAACAGAGCCACAAAAACATGTGACAATGCAGCTGTAATGGCCAGATATTTGGGTTTCGCTACCCTTCTGTTGATTGCATCTCTGTTTTTTCGGTCTCACAATGTGCTCCCGCTCTGATGTTCCTCTGGCCGCCTGCTGTGCATCCTGCTCTGATTTGGTCTCACTGTGAGAGGATCCCAAAATTACAAGAGGCTTTATTTATTTATTTGTTCGGCCCTTCTTCCATATTGTTGCTTTGTTTCCCCGAACGTATTAGAGCTAATTGAACAGGACCCGCTGACAGCTGTCTGAAATAATGAAGCCTCTTTTCCCCCCACATTTTCTCCCCCAGGATGGCCTCACGCTCCTGCACTTCGGTCCACATCAAAGTGCCTTATCAGTGTGGAATCTGGGGCTGAAGGAATTATTGATCACTCTGAGAGCCTCCATATTTACTGCTTCTGCACCGAGGGAGCGATGGTGTTATGGAGCCAAAAGCCATGCTTTCAGAATCAAAAGACAATGGTCGGACACTATGTGTTTTTTCTGGTTTGTTTTTCGTCCTTGTAAAATACTATCTGAACATTGGAGTGTGTGAAGGGGACTTCAACAATCTGGGAGCAGTTATAGTATTATTTGTTGCTTGTTGCTTGTTTGACTCAAAAGAAGACAAAACTGAGTTAATAATTTGGTTTAAGTGGTAGCCAAAATGTCTGAGAAAATCACATTATAGGATAAAAAGTAACTTTAATTGGACTAGCCCTAACCCCTGTTTTTGGAGACTAAAAAGAAAACCCCCAGTCGTGAAGAGAATATTTCAGATGACAAAGATGTTTAGTTTTACACCTTGCTTTGCCTCAGTTTGTAGTGACTATTCCAGCCTGTCCTCCTCCAAAAAACGACCAAATAGGTCGATTGTTCAACAGCTTGACCTATAGTCATGTTTTAAAGTGGTCGTGTAAGAAACAACAATTTGCGGCATATGCTCCCGTTGATTGCAAACGCTCCGGAGGGTCGTATATTCACAAATAACCCTCTCTGGAAAATCCTACATTGTAGAATAGTTTGGCCATTCAAATCATTTTTGATTTGATTTCTAGCGAGAAGTGTATATTGTACTTTTAGAATCCACGTCCAGTGGATGTGTAGGATCTATAGTTTGATAGACATTATGAAGATGATTTAAGGTCTCGCCAGGGGAATGTTAATATACTACGTCTTTCCCCACAGCTTCCATGTAAAGTTAGCGTGGGTGAAAACAGTATTTCCGGTCTCGAAGTTTTCATAATAAAACCGGAAGTATTCCCCTCACTGTCAAATTATTTCACAGTGATATCTGCCGTACTCATCCACTAAAAAACATCAGTTTATCCTTGTTAATTACACAACATTGATTGGTTTAAATTGTGTACAATGCTTTTGTGTTTTTAACCTTCGATTCGGAAAAACAAATAGTTTTTTCAGAGTTTAGGATGGCCGAAGACACTACACTACCCATAATCCTCAGCTATCGTTTGGGACTACAACATCCGCTTTGCTTGACAAACCCCGTGATTAGTCCTCAAGCTCTGTGATTGGATGTTGGAGTTGCAGTGCGACAAGGTTATGCCGAGCGTCAAACAGTTCTATGAAATGGAATGAAACCATGGCAGACTATCCAAAACTGGACTCGAACGGGTCCAGCCCCCCCCCCCAGCAAATCTGTATCCGCTCGTTGTAAAAAAAAAAGTGCATTTTGGATGATAGGTCCCCTTTAAGATAAGATAAGATAAGATAATATATACTTTATTGATCCCAAGTTGGGAAATGTTTTTGTTTGTGGGAGGCTGTGGCTCAGTGGATGGTGTGCTGTACTTAGAATCAGGGGGCAGCAAGTTCGAGTCCCACAGTCAGCATGTCGTTGTGTCCCTGGGCAAGACACTTCACCACATATTGCTCCTGTGGGGATTGTCCACAGTACTGAATGTATGTAAGTCGCTTTGGATAAAAGCGTGTAACAAATGACATGTAATGTAATGTTACAGCAGCATGTACAACATGCAATTTATTATACTTTGTTCTACTCCACTACAATTCAGAGGTTAACCTGGTATTTTTACTCCACTACATTTATTTTAGTTACTTTGCAGATTCTGATTAATGATGTGAAATATATACAACCCTTAAATCAGACTTTAGTTACACCTCAGTAAAATTCAGGGAAGGTGATTGTCAAGTGCCAAAATAAACTATGCAATATATTAGACGTTAAGTACTTTGTCAGGCTTAATATTTATCTGTAGATACCCCAAAGTTTTGCTCTTATTCAAAAGAAGACCTTAACTTAAAGTATTCTTTAATGTTTAAATAAAGCTTTATTAGTTTGTCTGTTTTGCACATCCTCCTATTAATATCTTTGGACGTCCTGCACTAAACTGTTTTATTGTAGAGATCACTACAGTATCTTCTTGATATTTTCTATTCTATATTTCTATCATTGACCTTCTACTTTCCCCCTATTTTGTATGTAGGCTACTCTTAATATTTAAATGTTTTCATCAAATATAACATATTTAATAAAATAATGCAATAACGTGCTTTAACCACTAAGGTTAACGTGCAGGTTAAAAAAATTTCAAGTTTACAGTGTTAACACAATAAATGATACTTTATGAAGATGTTACAAATAACACACAGCATACAATGTCATAACTTTGTATTATTAGTGTAGGACACTTATGTATGTATAACATCTGAAGATGTGTAGTTTTATTCATGTTTTCACATAATTTGTACAGGATATTGCTATATTATTTCACATATTGTAGTTCTACACATTAATATCTGAGGTAAATCCATCATTTAATGGTAAGCTATTTGAATACTGATTCCATAGATTTCAAACCTTTATTTATCCAGGTTGTCCCTTGAGATCATAGATCTCTTTTTCAAGGGAGACCTGCAGCAATTAGGTTCCACATGAAACATAAAACAACATAAAACAATAGAGGATATCATACAACATATTTACAAGCTATATTTACATACTTATCAACATTTACAAATACCCATAGTTTCAATGAGCATTTCATTTAGACTAGCTTTAAAAACATTCAGAGGAATAAAATTGCTCTGTTTCAATTTTAGCTGTAGACTGTTTCAAGCAAGTGGCGCTGCGCACATAAAAGCTGTCTTACCTAAGACAGTCCTTGCTCTTGGCACATCTAACAATACTACATCATGCGATCTCAGACAATAGCTGCTTGCAACTCTCTGTGTTATCAGTGAAGAGATGTAATACGGGAGTTTACCCAACATGGCTTTATAAATAAACGTGTACCAATGACTGAGCCTCCGTACAGTAAGTGATGGCAAACCTGCCTTGGTATACAGTGTACAGTGATGTGTAAGTGCTTTACAATTTGTGACAAATCTCAGTGCACGGTGATAGGCGGCATCTAACTTGTTCAGGCAATGTGCAGGTGCATTCATATAGATCAGATCACCATAGTCCAGCACAGGTAAAAAGGTCACAGCAACTAGCCTTTTCCTGGCTTCAAAAGAGAAACAGGACTTGTTTCTGAAAAATAAACCTAGTCTAACCCTCAGCTTTAAGCAGGTTATTGACCTGAAGTTTAAAAGTGAGACAATCATCAAGCCAGATACCAAGGTATTTGTAACAGGCAACCACTTCAAGTATTATTCCTTGCGCAGTTACAATATCCAAAGCAGTCTCTGGAGTCTTTTTTGCTTTTGAAAAGAGCATTACCTTGGTTTTATCAACATTTAAAAGAAGCTTTAGTTCAGAGAGCTGAGTCTATAGATGTGTCTACCATCACCCAAAACCCCTGACTATTCTCTCAACTCAGTATTTACATTCTTTAATTCAAAGAAAATCAGTAATATCTTTAAAAACTACAAGTCCTTTTCTATAAGCTGTGCACCGTTATGGTGTAAATATAGCCTATCTACCAATTTGATCAAATGTAAAAGTCAGCCGAATTAGTATTGATACTGCAAGGAGACGTATTGTGTGAAGAGAAATTGAAGATGTTGTTTAATTGCTGATATATTTATGATCCACGTCACATATTCAGTTTCGGCGGCATTTCTTCCAGTTTGTCCAAATGTCTTCTAATCAGGGCTCTATAAATAGAGAACTACGGCAGATGTGGAATATTTAATGCAGCCGAACTGTGTATTACAATGCCGTTATGTGATGACTTTCAAAGAGAAAAGCAAGCACACTCGGAATAAAGTATTATTTTCTTTTGCATCGCATAAACACCATATCCCAACGTGCATTGCGGCTAAAACATCCAATCACCGAGCTTCAACGATAGCTGAGGATCATGGGTAGTTCGATGTTTTAGCCTATCAAAACCTTTGAAAAAATAAATGTGAATCGAAAGGGAAACATTGAAAAACCTATGGGAAAAACACAAAAGCAGTGTACACAATTTAAACCAATTAATGTAGTATAATTGACAAGGATAAACTGATGTGTTTTAGTGGATGAGTACGGCAGATATCACTTTGAAATCATTTGACAGTGAAGGGAATACGGTTTTATTATGAAAACTTCGAGGACCGGAAATACTGTTTTCACCCCGTGCAGGGTCACGCTAACTTTACATACTGTAGGCGGAAAGACATACACGTTCTCCTGGCGAGACCTCAAATAATCTTCGTAATATCTATCAAACTATAGATCCTACACATCCACTGGACGTGGATTCTAAAAGTACAATATACACTTCTCGCTAAAAATCTAATCAAAAAGCATTTTAATGGCCAAACTATTCTACAATTTAGGATTTTCCAGAGAGGGTTATTTGTGAATATACGACCCTTGCTGCAAATTGTTGTTTCTTACACGACCACTAGAGGTGCTAAACTTTAAAACGTGACTATAGGTCGTAATAAGCAGCTGAACCATCGACCTATTTGGTCGTATGAGTTGGAGGACTTGTTGGACTATTCATGATCCCCAGATGATGATCCATTCTGTTTTTGTTGTCTCTCTTTGGACACTTTGGGAAATCCATCTTTTGGTTCCTTTCAAATTCACAAGAAGGACAGATTAACATTAACATTTGTCATCATAGCGTTCACTGTATATGTTCAGATGTCGTCACCTCGATAGAGTCACAACCAGTGGCTGTTTCCAGCCCAGGGACGAAAAAAGACAACCCTGAACTTTGCTTTTATACAAACAACGGCATGACCTTCATTAGAAATGTATTTGTGGTACAAAAAGACAACTGAATCCAGGACACAATACATTTCCTTCAAATTTTAAATACAGCAGTGGCTGCAAGAAAATGCTTCAAGACACTGGTACTGGCCGACCATGCGGTGAAGGGATCTGGTCCTTCTTACATCCAAGTCATGGTCAAAGCATACAATGTCATTTTTGTTTAATAGGAACATCATTTGTTTATTAAATCTAGGCTGCACATTATTACCACATATTCAACGTATTTCAAAACAGGGACTATGTGTTACTCCCAAAGTTATTCTGGCTGTTCTTCAGTCCACTCAACATGCCTCAGAGCTTCAACCCTGGTGTTGGTAATCCGTCAATACCCCGCGGTTCACCAGTACATTAGTAATGAGGCTGGCTGATGCTTCCATGTGTGCTGGATTGATGCTGCCCAGTGTCAATTGTTTATGAGTGGAGATTGGCATAAGAGGCCCTTGACATCTTACACAGTAATGAAAATGTAAATCTGCAGATGATTCGCCATACTGCTGGCTGACAGGGTTTATAATGGCCTTCGGATGATAATGAGGTTATGTTAATATACTGCAGTACAGCTGTGGAATACCTTTCTCTTGCCACATAATGACTGATTGATTTCAGGCACTAACTATTAAACTGCAAATATTCCAACCGTAGGTTATAGCTTTGAACATTTTCTGGCAGTAGATGTGTTTGGTTCTTCATTTAAATATCTCACATTAAGTGAAGTCAAAGGAAAGCTTGCCCGAACTAAGTGGAACCTTTGGAGTTGAATTGAAGCCATGTATTGGGATAAATCAGGTTTCTGGTCTCCTAAACATATTAAGTGCTAAATGTGGTTTTAATGTGAAAAATTAATGCTTTTTTTAAAAAAAAATCACTGTGCTTTTGAAAATGTACTTACATTTAGAAGACTTTACAATAACAATTTGCAAACTACAATGTATTAACAGAAACAAATCTGGTACGGTATTAGGTTTGGTATGATTTCTTTATAGTTTTACAGGAGCTGTGGTCTTATATCATTTTCAAACGTTTAACTTCCTTATCAGAATGTGCAGAAGTATTCTTATGGAAAAGGATAGGTGATGGGTGGGTTGGTGGGTCAAAAAGACATGGGACATTTACACAGGAAGACGCTCCTGGTCCCATGTGAAACCAAAAGGCAATGTTAAAAGGCAAACTTATTGTTATTTAAGTTGGGCCAAACATAACCAATAACCTTTTCTGCATGTGTTTTTTCTTGTATTGGTTGTGTTTAAAACTATGACCATTACCTGTGGAAATGTCCTTGAAATATGATGAATAAAGCAGTTTAGTTGAATGGTAAGGTAATTTTGTTGGACACGGTGTGACAAATGCAATTTCAAATCACTGGTGGTCATTTTGACAAGACCTCCTTCCATTTCTAATTTGCATAAAATCACACTTCTGGCTAAACCAGTTGTGCAAAGCCTCCAGGATTATCATATTTCAGGGAAAACATCTTGATATTCAAGTCATTTTACCGACAACGCACCAAAGAGGCATTCACAATACATCCGTAGGCTCACTGAGTTGAATGGGGCTCTGTCTAGAGACCAATGTTTAATATGCAGGCTCCAGCGCAAAATATGCATCTTATTGTGTAAGCAGAAAAGGGTTAAACGTACCTGTATAGCAAAAACCATTCCAATCAGAATGGGAGCATAACCAGTACGAGATGGTTTTACACAAGCAGTTGTGGAAGGCAACACTATTGTCGACTGATAATATGAATTTGAAAGTGTATTTATTGTATAATTTTCATCAGGCTAAATTAGGCTAAAGGCTAATCAGGTTAAATTACGCTAAATGCTAATCAGGTCAAATTCCTCTAAAAGCTACATTTTCATACAAATTTCATAACAAAGAGTCATACATTCACCAAAACTGACTTTAAACCAAGGAGTACAGGTTTAGACGAAAGAGGAATCTGCAGAAAATTCTACTTAAATGTGTAGAAGAACACACAAAATCCAAATTTTTATCTGGCCAAACATATATTGATATGTATGTATTCTCTGTGAGAGAGCTGATGGAGCTCAGTCCTGATATGTCAGCTGGTTAAGAAGCAGGATTGTACACAGCGAGGTTTGTGGGTAAAACGCTGTCTGCATCTGTAAATAGTCCGGGAGAAAAAACATTTCATGAGTGATATGAAAACTTTTTATCAGTTCATTTATTCATGCATTTCATTAGCTCTTGATTTGCCAATAATTATGCTAAGAAATTCCACTATTTAATCATTTTGTAATGATGTACATTCTATTGACCTTTACCCATTAGAATTCAATATAAGTGTAAAAAATACATAAAACATGCCGTCCGACCCAAGGTCTCTAGACTCTCACTGCACCTTGCTGATTCAATGCTAACTGCTACCTGTCTAACGGCGCTTTCTTTCACTTTCTGTGGACAGAACGTATATTTGCATTTTAAGAAGTGCTTATTCCATAAAACATTCACGAGTTAAGACTGAGTATTCACACAGAATTCAGGAGGACTTTAGCTCAAACTTTTATAGTTTCAGACATGTTGTCTTTAAACAGGACAAGATCCAAATTGGGAAGTGGATTGAGAGTTGTGGAGCTTTGAATCTTGTTTGGTCTTTACAATTGAACCGGAAAATGTCATATACCACCTTGAGCTTTTCTTCCTATTTGTAGACATGTATTATTTATAGATATTCAGGGCAAGATGGAAGAAAAACAACCCCATTCATTACTTGTAAAACGTGAGAAATGTGCCTGCCATGCAGCAGAAATAACTCTCAGACTATGGACAGTGTCAGAATGAACAGCAGTCAATTTCTCACATGGGGCATTTGAAAAGCACTGTATCTTATTTTATTGATTTACAATATGGCAAATCATTGGACAATCATCCTGACTTTCAACCTGCCTTCATGCCCGGTGAAGTCAATGGGACAAACCTCTCATCAATCCAGACGTTCTGATTGATAAGGGAATATATCCGCATTGTAACTCACTTTGCTTTTTCGCAGGGATTATATTCCTCCACTCCAGAGGATAACTTGTGCTAGAAGGAAAAGCAGGGAGGCACTCTCTGAAGCACATGTCTGCTAACATGGCAGTGAACTTTAAATGTAATTTATTCAGCAGACAGGAGCCGAGAAAGATTGATGTTCATATTTCATCCATCAATGGTTTTTATAATTCACTAGCCTGGCGGACGGGTGCTAGTCAGAGCCTGTCAAGTAAGCTATGGCGGGTACATTGTCAATTCAGCCGGCTTATTGATAGCAAATCTTACCAGTGAGCATGTCTTGTGGTACATAATGATCCAAGCAAACTAAGTGTCTGGGGACAGCTGAGTGAAAAAGGCAGCGATGCTCACAATGCAGTCAGTCTGTGACTCCCAAAAATGTGACTGCCATGATGTCACGTCCTGGAGAAAAAACCGTCACCAATGATCACTCAAAATTCAAATTGAATATAAATAAATCATATTCAGTAAAATGATTCAAATGTATGTATAGGTCCAATTTCCTGGTAACAGTTCTTATTTGAGTGTTGCTTTTATGATAATGAGATCCCTTCAGCTTTCCATAGGTTAATAGTGAGTTTTAGGTGGTAGGGACCAAAAACAGAGCTTAAAAAGACAAAAGATAAATGAAAAATTAACCTTGTATTCATCAGGCAGACAGAAACACGACTGACAGAAACACGACTCCAAATGAGTGATAATGTTGCATTAGACAAACAAAACCATTCATAGCATACTAAAGATATTTATTTAACAAGGAAAAAAAGAAATATTGTAAAAAATTATTTGGCGAATACACTCATCATAAGAAAACATACCACATGATCATTCAACAATCCATATCAATTATTGAATACATTCTCATTAAATATTAAATGTACTATTTATGCATTCAATTATACGTTTGAGTAATCAGACAGCCTGTTTGTGTCCCCTCCTGGGAACCATGTGACCTACAGCGACCAGTCATCCCTGTCACTCTGAAGTGAAGCTTAATTCTAACCCAGTTATCACTCATAGTCAGAAATCAGTAATTTCAGGTGAATTATAAAGCAATTATGACTCAGAAAATATCTAAATAGTTGTTTTCCCTCTTTTCAATTTGCATCAATTCAACTGCTCTTATTGACATTCTGCAGGACCGTCTTAACCTGTCAGGCATAAATAATTCGCCAAAAAACAATCATCAAAATGCAAGGAAGCTCAGGCCTGTCAGTTAATATTTAATGAGCAATATGCAGTTTGCAAAGAGGAAAATGGAATTACTAATGGGATTGTTTCCCCCCTCTCTCTTAATTTCATAAAGGGCAAAGAAAGCAGTCAGGAGGCCGCTCAACCTAAACCCAGATGTTGATGAGAATGAGAAAACTTTGCAGGGAAAGTTGTACTTTTCACAGAGACAGTCGGAGGTCACTGCTCAAAATCCAGCTGTCAATGATTTGACACTGACACTGAATCCGTCTAGTTTCAAGTGTTTGCCAGCAGCCTGTTTGTTACAATCAGCATGTCTCCAGCTACCTGGGGATTCTCACACATAAACGCGCTTTGATGCAATTCCCCTTGACGTTATATGACTAATTGCTTCCCGAATGTTCTGCAGAGACACTTGTTTCGATTTGTAGCAGAGTTAGATAAATTCTCTCTGTATGGTGGGCTCAGACAAGCTACTAGATGACCACAGCCGACAGCTTCTCATGGCCCACAAGTTTTTGTTTTCCTCATTGTGCACAGTTTTGACAGGGATGGATGTCTCAGGGAGACATGGAAGACAAATGATGACACATTCTATCCAAAACATTGAGTGTCCTGCACAAGTATTTTTGGGATTTTTCAATGTTATTATCTGGTTGAAAACCATGTATTATGTCTCATCTTACATTCTTAGTTCAGGATATTGGCTACAGTGAAGTATTCACATCAGTAGAGGGCCGTGTATTTCACACTTAGGCCATTCAGTTCCAATAATAAGTCCTGTTCTAACACCATGGAGGTTAATGCTGGAAGTCGAGTCTGTTCAGTCATATTTCTGGCAAAAACCATTGTGGAGCTCCGTTTCCCTGCGCACTTGTTCGTTAAGCTGTAGATCCACTCGGGCTTCCCCACAAGTTTTCAAATACACCGTGTCCAGCCGTGCTTTGTGTCTCGCCGCTGCCTTGGTTAGACAACTCAAGTTTGCAAACCCTCTATGGCTCCAAACACCAAGTATATCAGTTGTGAATATCAGGCCTTCCCAGAAATACAATGTGCAGTACTCCTCGGAGGCTGTGAACCAAGGTGCATGTAGTTAGTGAATGGAAAGTGGTGGACAAGCGACAGGCTTGCTAGCTTCACCAAATGAATTTCTCCTCTGCTGTCAGCCATTGTGGGTTGGAAAATCAGCTTTAAAATCTGCACAAAAATATTTTAACTTGTGCAGGTAGCTCAGGACGCTACAGATGCCATTTGCTAGCAGGTCGCTACACACGCTAGTGTTTGCGACGTCATCGTACAGTTTAATTGCCATTTGTTACAAGCATCCGCACTATTGATTCTGAAGGTCTCAGGGCAGATTTCTCTGACCCAGCAACACATACTGACTTGATTATGATTGGATAAAAGCTCCAACATTAACAACCATTATAGGAACGCATTAATTAATGAAGGAGTAAGTACAAACGCAAATAGACACATGTAATACAATTAACACCTACATGTGTATTTTAATGTTGTCTTAAAGGTAGGGTAGGTCATTTTGGAGAAACCAGCTCGAGTGTGCTAAAATTTGAAAATACACAGCCGGAAAAAATCTGCCACTTCCTTACACTCCCTCCTCCAACACACATGAACGCGCACATGACTAATGAGGGCACGAGATAAGTTTGTGCACAGATGGAAGGGGGACAGGCAGGTAGGCCATCGAGTTATTTTAGCCGGGCCGGCTAAAATGATTGGTCGTGCTTTTTACAGTACTACGGCTTCCACAGATGACATTTTTTTATGGATTTTTTGTTAATGCACTTAAGATATTCATTGCTATCGGGATGTTAAGAGCATTCCATGTAATATAACAAAAAGTGTATCTCGAGCCGGTTTCTCAAACTTACCTACCCTACCTTTAACACTGGTCGGAAAAAAGACATGTCTGGAAGCAAGGAAGTCCAGAATTTAAAAATAAATCAGTGCATTGGAAACAATGTTTTTGCCTGGGGTGTCTACCAACAAGTACAAATTATTATTTCAGAGTAAAACAGCTTGGTTCCTCATACTGTGTCTTTACTTTTCAAATTGGCATTTGAAAATGGCCACTTCATCAAAATGTCAAGTTGTTGAACACGAAAAAGCATTACAGCCTCCATGTTGAAGTTTGTTTACTAAAGTATAAAAAAAGGCATTTATTTTTGACGCAGCTTTATCATCTTCCCCGACTGCGATAGGAGGCCGTTTATGCTGAAGGCTTGATGGGCTCCAGCTGCCGTGTGATTGTTCTCCTCACGGACACAGAGCCTCTGTTACAATGCACCCAGGACCATTATAGCTGAGACCTGCGAAAAGGCCTACAGCTACTTTTCAAAGCTTAATTTGCACATTAATTCTTGCTGACAAGCGTACAGATAGCCGGCGTGAAATTACTCTGAAAATGAACCCGGTGAATTGCTTAATTGGCCCCTAGCATGTGAAAAAATCACAAGTTAATGGAACATCTATGCTGTGTACACGTGCCTTTCAGGCATCCCAAACGCTTCAGTGTAAATATTAGGACACACATGATATTTGCTGAAAAAGGAGTTCCAACCCAAAGTAGTTTAGTTATATTGCAAAGTGTAATAGTTTTCCCATCTCTATTTAAAGTTTTGTACTCAATGTGGTTGCAAAATGTAAGCACTTTCATCACTCCACAATTAACATGTTCAGGTGATCCATCATTGTTTATCACATTGAGTCAACGGTTTTTCATACAAATAGAATATAGGGTCTCAAAAGCTCTTGAACCTTATAGTCTGTCTTTGATCTATTTCTAGTGTAACCCTAACCCTTTCCCTTTAACCATGACATTTACTAACCCAAGATGAAGTGTGTTATATGGGTTTGTGTGCATGTTAATGTCCCAAAGTTTAGGGTTTAAAGATGTAGTGTTTGACGGAACTAAGCTCGTAATTTTCCTCAAGTAAGGCAGTTAAACATATATCAGTCCTACACACAGAAATGAAACCGATTTTCCAATCTGAGTCTGTTTTTTGGACAAATAAAAACAACGAATTGCTATACTAAACAAACAAATAAAAAGAATGATATGAGCCTTTAAAAGGTTTTCATGATTCTAACACATGTTGAATGCAGTTTTCATTTAGCTAAAGATGATAAAGATATATAGGATGAGTGCTTTTAAACACTCTCTGTATATAATTGCTTTTTGTATCACATCATGTGCCGTTTTCCATATGCTAAGTGACACATAAACTTATGTTGAAGATACTTCAGTGCATTGTTGCGTATGAAAGGAGGCTGGTGGTGCGGTCGGGTTGGCAGTACGAATGTGTTTTTAATTGCTAATTCAGTCTTTGTTTATAATAAATTATTGTATTTGTTCTCATGCTTTTAGTTTCACTTCTGATGCAATTAAAGTTAAAATAAGGGAATTTTCAAGTCTAAGAAATCGCTAATTGAATATGTTATTTATTATTTTATATGAATTAACAAAGAATAATTCATACCGTTGTTAGACGACAAACTAATTTGGCTGCAGATTTGCTACGCTCGGTGGCAACACTTGCTTATTCTTTATGACTCCAAGTCTGTTTTCATTTCTTAAACCGATGAAAGACCAACCTGTGACCTGCAGCAATATAATGTAATTATTGCTCCATAATTAAAGTGTAATGTGGTGTGTTTCCCCTTTTCTTTTTAAACTGCCTCTAATTTATACACGAGGCACATATTGTGCAAAGAGCCATTGTATTAGCCGTGCTTATTACGCCCACACATAGCTCATTCATAATTAAGCTGCATATCTTAATAGCTCCAGTTGAATTGTCTCACTTTACTGTGTGGATTTTTTATGGGAGTGGGGGTGGAGGAGGTTGAATTCCTTTATGTTTCATTAATATTTGCACAGTCGGTGACTTCTGGTAGCTTGACCAGAATTAACAAAATGTCAAAAAAACAAACAAGAGACTGATGAAATTAAAAGAAAATGTGCATGCCAAATAAATCAAAAAAATTCAAAAGGAACAACTGTCACAAAATCTTCTTTCTATCTGTGGAGTCTGTTAAATAAATCTATGTGTTTTCCTGTTGGCGCTCTCGGGTATAAAACAAAACTTCCATTGTAATTAGAATGTGTTTGCAAGCTCCCCATTTATTTCCCTCTTATTAAAAATGTATCCATTGCTTGTTTAGGCATCGCCGTGCAAAGTCACAAGCTCTTCCTCAGCCTGACAGCTGGAGACGCATCAGGGCAGCAGTGGCCCAATACATGAATACTATGAATGAAGTTGGGAATGGAGTAATGGTGTAGGAAGAAGGCGGCAGCCTGCAGGCCTCATCCTGGCATTCATCTCAGTGCTATCAGTCTGAGGAAGTTGCCCTTCAAAGCTCTCAGGGGGTGAAGCCGAGGAGACACGGCAATAGATAAAGCCGGCAGCTCTATTGCACCTGTCATCCGACGCCCATCACCGCGCGCTTCCTGGAGTCGCGATAAAGATGGATGAGGTTGCCACGCATATCCCAGACAGCCAAAATCGCAAGTCGGAGCGACGCTGATGGAGAGCTTGTTGAAGAAGATAGGAGCTCTGTCTGTTTCATACAGGTGTGTTTACTCCCTCCGTTCTCCATATGAATCCGGACATCATGGCTCTGTTTGCAGAAGCTTTTTGACGCAAATGGTTAGGGTTAGGGTTTATCAACCCTAACCCTTAACCTGTTAAGCCCGGCAGCCCCCGCCCGCTTTTCTTTCACAAAACTGTGTCTCAGGGCTTCTTAACATTTAACAACCTATTAAGGCGAGACACCCCAGGCAAAAACATCGTTTTTCATGCACTGGTCAATTTTGAGATTTTGTGCTATTTTGATTCCATAACATGTTTTCTTTCAGGCTTTTGGAAGGAAAACGTACAAAATACACATTTAAGTGTTTATTTTTACTATAGTTTGTCTATTTGCGTCTGTAGATTTCTCCTAAATTCACCAAAAGTTAGCATTCTAACGTAACATAAAGTACCGCGACCGCTGTTTGCACCATGTCATCAGAGATATCGTTGGAAAGCTACATCTCTCCTGCACAATCTCATCGGATCCAAATATGGTCATTTCCTTTGTATCAGCAACCAATTGTGAAAGTACAAAGGGGTCTTAAACCAAGAAACTAAATCTCATTGGCTGGTGTCAATTTCAGACAACGTGATTCGTTCAGATGCGTCACGTGGTGTGCTAAAACACTTCCTGGTTAGCTTTCCGCTAGAAATTTAAATCTCAAAATGGCAAAAGAACGGCGAAAAAAACGTTCACAGAGAAGACGACAACAATTGTCACTTGCACGAAGCAAGGTTATACAAAAAACAAATGACCCTGATCATGAAATACCTTCACGGAGTGCGTCGATGCGCAAGCTGTCATCCAGAGAACAGGAGGGTTTAGCTAGCGCCACACTGCAATCTTTAAAGGTCGTTTTCTCAAAATTAGTTTTTTCTCCTACTCTGAGTCCGAAATGTCCACTTCTTTTTGTTTTGTTCATATGTCATTCATAGCCTGAATTATATAACATTTTATACCTAAAAACATGGCGAAAATTGATATTTTAGGGCTGTTGACAGTATTTTCTGATTTATGGAGTGATAAAAAGAGATATCCAAAATCCCTTCTGTAAAAGCCTTAGATACTAATATGACTACAAAATGAAACAAGACTTTTGAACCTGGCTTTATCTAAAGTTGAGATTTCGATTCCTGAAATGTGTTAAAATATGCGCATATTTAATGAGATAATGGATCATTTGCATATTTAAACATGCTATTTCAGAACACTTGTAATACAAAAGACAATTGCCTTATTGTAAGTAATTAACTGGAGACATTTCTTGCTGATATCTTTAAGTTAAGAAAATTACCCTATTCACCTGTCTCGCCTTGCAGTATGTGTCATACCCACTTAACGGGAAGAAACTCAGCTAACTGACGATATGAAAATGTTTTAGCTAAACGAAACACAAGGGTAATACCAAGCCTCTGAATTAGCACTGAGCGAACAAATGCTAATGCACTTAGCACAGAACTCACGGTAGAAATACTTTATTACTTATCGGATCTGCACAAACAATATATCGAGATTCCACAGATTCCAGAGGTATAAGTATCATCACTGTGCGACCAGAACTCAGGGCAGCGAAGGCAAACCCAGACAACACACAACGTAGCTTTACGGAGCCAAAAAGGCAAATACGTCTTACCTTTGCTGTTTTCTGATCAAAAGTTGTGTTCAATGGCATTAAAATGATAAAAACGCGGCTGAAGGTTAATCCAATGTGTCTGTGTCACTTTGAAATGATTACTGATAATCCATCATCATATGTATGGCAATAAGCCTAGTTTTCAGTTTTCAGAGCGTAACATAGCTTTCGGTTTGGGCAAACTCCACTCTCACTCCTCAATGGTAACATGTAGGTGGATTTAGGAACTCCCCCTCGATTAAATTGTCTCTAACGGTTCAAAAGAGGTGTCAATCATCAAAATCGACCGAGGGGGGCCAGAGATATGGCAAATCCACCCAAATGACCCCAGAAGTGTTTTCTTTTTGTTGCTAAACCTCTCTAAAAAGGTCAAATGTCACTTGTTTCGCATCAATCTTGATACAGGGTACTTATTATATGTTATAGTTTGGATTCCTATAGTTTTTAGTCTACTATCCCATCATTCAAGGGTGGTTTTCACTATAAGTAATGTTTTTTTTTTGGACGGACACTATAATTTACAATTTTTTACTATGTTCAATCTGAATTTTCTTTAAAATAAAAAAACATCTATATTGATTCTGACTTTTCTACATCCAACTCACAGGTTTATCATTACTTTAAGAAAAAAGATGATTAATTTAACCCTTTTAGAAGGGAAGATATGGTCATTTATTCTGGGAATGTCATTTTCGAGTCTGAGACCTGAAAAACAGGCTCAGGGCTTAACAGGTTAAAATGATCACAAGACATTCAGCTATTAAACTTGCAGCGGCCGCTGTAAAGTATTCACTGTCTGACTGTCACAGAAGCAGCTGATAAATATCCCCCATCCCCAATTCCCCATAAGTGAATGTGTGTCAGTATGAATTGACGCTGTTTGGCATCACAACTCTGTTATGAAAGTTTCTGTGGTATAACATGGGTGATGTTATAGCAACCGAAGCTCAGTGGCGAGCCGTGACTTTTATACCTAGGTTAATACGTCACAGCGTATACTTCAGCGGAATATCAAAACAACGGCCCGGGGTGCCAAACGCATGAATGACAGCGACCCTCTACCACACAAAACAACACCATTTATATAAACACCTATCATGACAGGGCACCCACAGCCAAGTAACAATTAAAAATGAATTAAGTCGGCACGGCGGCCCACATTGAAAATGACTTAGGCCTACCTATGATCAAATAACTTAAACACAAAGTCCATCCTCCTGTCCTTTTGGATGAAGTACTTGATGGCGGGGTCATGCAGCTGATCCTTTGCCACTCCAATTTATCATTGTAACTCAATCTTGAAAATGACTAGGTTAATAATTTCGCAGCCATCATGAACAAACTTATGCTAATCATAAATCTATCGATCATAAATCTATCGATTAGATTTATGATTAGAAACTAATAAAAGTAGGCAGTGGCGGCGCCAGGGTATGGCTGGGGTAGGCTACAGCCATACCAAGAAATGGCTTAGCCCCACCTTAGCCCCACCATGAAAAGTGATGCAAATTCAATTAAATAATAAGCTAAATGCTAAATGTTGAGAACACGGATTGCGAAAATATACGGGTCGTGTCCACAGCACACAAACTGATCCTGCTGTAACAACAACACGTTACTGATGCAATATGGTTGAGACCATTCGGGCTTATGCTATAAGAGGGGTGCAAGGAATAGTCTAAGTAGTGTAAGGTTTTAGCGCTAGTATCCTGTTAGTTGTTCTGTTTTTAGTGTTTGTCTATCTGTCTTATTTTGATAATGACTCTACTCTATCTTTCCAGGTGTCTGCACTTCCTGTCATTGTGTGTCACCGGTCAGACTGATTGTTGTTCCCGCCCCTGATTGTGTCCACCTGTGCCTCATTACCTAATGTGTGTGTGTGTGTATATATAGTCCTTCTCTCCCTTTGTCTTGTGTTGGTTCGTCTTGTCTCATCATCAGATCCATGCCTGTTACCAGAGACCTGTTGTCATTACCTAGTCGAACCTAGTGATTCTATGGAATGTCCTAGTAGATCCTAGAAGACATTTTGAAAAGCTTTGTGATCTTAATAATAAAGCATATTACAAAGCAACGGAATCGAGCATCTGAGTTCTTAAGAGCCCATCGTGTCAAGTAGTGGGGGAGTTTTATACACTAAAGGTGTGGAAATTCTCTGGCGTTATAATATCAGCGCGGCCGCGGTCAGATCAAAATGCCTCCGAATGCAATTTGAATAGACCTACAGCCAATCAGAGCAACGCAACGTTGGATCTGCGTCATGCCTTATTGATTGAGATCAATCGAAACCGCCATTCAGTATCCCCATTGGATCTTCAACGTGTACTATCATACGTCATGTTCACAGTGATCCCTTTTCATTTACTACAAGACAAATGTGCCGTTTTATTTCATACAGTTCCATTTTGATTGAGACAGGGAAATAATCTAAACCTCACGCGTGGCGTTTCACTGTCAAGGGGGGCGATATAGCGTGTACGTAATTACATTGCAAATACTGACTTGAGCACCACCACTGTATGGGTTAGCCCTACCATAGATTACCCAACAAAAATGCTCTGGCGCCGCCACTGAAAGTAGGGTAGACATGTGGATATTATCCGGCTGAACAAAACGTGCATTTATCTAACAGGTTCGTTTTCCACAGACCTTATTTCGAGCTATTTCCCAAAATCCTATGGAGAAATCACATTGCTTTTTTGTCGAGGGAACCCATGCGCAGCTTCCTTCCGGGTTTTAGGACGCGTCACTGCACCACTTTATACACATGCATAAACTTCACAGCGGGCGGAACTTGTCATAAAGTCCGCGAAAATAAAGCCCACCCATTTAGAGGGAAGATATGATTGGTCAATTGTACTGTCATTTGACATTACTTTCATTGAGTTACTGTTGCTGGCCCTCTGTGAATTTACAGCAGGACCACCAATCAGCTCCTGTCTTCACTATCCTATTGTGGCATAAGCCGTTTTCTACAGGCATATTTTACCGGCGTATTTTTCATTATGATTCTACTCGTGATAGTCGGACATGATAACCTGTGTAGCCCCAACCCCATGTATTGATTCCATCCGATAGCTGATATAATACAAAACAACAGGAAAACGTCTGCCTGCTCTCCACAATGATCAATAACAGCGAACGGATGGTCAAAGTAAGGCACAAATAAACAAAATCACACTAAGCCTGGTTAGTGTGATTTTCTTTATAAAATGTGTTTTTTTTACAAGTGTGTGGTCACGTTCTAATCACTTTGCTCAGCGCTACTGCTTGTTACAACTTTTATTTGCCATACTCGCCATTAACTGTTATTGCTCAGGTTAATCTTGCCCCCCTCCAAAGCGTGAAGCATTGGTTCTTGCCGGGCAGCCGAGTGGGGCCAGCTAAGAATCTGTTTTCGGTGCTTAGAGCCGGCTCCGCCGCGGTGGAAACAGGAGGAACCAGAGCTAAATCAGGCTTTAGCCCCGAACCGGCTCTGGAACCGGTTTGGTGGAAAAGGGGCATCAGTGATCAAACATAATTTTCCTTCTCCATATTCGCTATCTAGTTTTGTTTACACTCTACGTCTCCGTCTATCTCTCTCTCACTCAAACTTCAATCACTCACTCTGGCACTCCTGCTGCCCCCTAGTTGTTGGCGGTGTCAACAGCTGCTTTGGGCGCAATTTGGTGCACCCCGAGCTGCTCCTATCTGTTGTATTGAAGAGGTGCGGACTGCGCATGCACCACTTATAACGAGGGCAAAGATTTCTGCGCCCCAAGCAGGAAACACGTGACTTATCAGTAACTTTCGACATCGTAAAACAATTGTTATCGATATTTTATCGTAGATTATACATTTAACTGACACCAACTATATAATATGTACCTTGTTCATTAAAAAAATAAATTTGGGAAAAGGTGGGAGGGCGCCCCTAGCGCCCCTATGGGCCGGCCGCCACTGGAACAGGGCCCTGACACTGTAACCATTTTTATACATCCATGCATTTGCCACCCTTGTTGTTACTTCCTGTTCCAAAACAAACCAAAATGTTGACAGCTAAATTCCAAGTTGCACAGACAAAACCCTCGGGTGAATTTGTTAATCCAACACAATGAACATCATGTATGCTAATGTGTTCCAAAGCATTACTGGAACATTTAATTGCTGGGTGCTGATTTGACAGTAAGGATACAAAAACATTCATACAGGCAAATGGTTTCATTTTCACATGCCAATGAGACTTCTGGCTACACTTCAGCACAATGTATAACATGTAATGTGTGGGGCTCAGAGCATTGGAAATTACAAAAACACCTCAATGGGAATATCTTTCATAAACAACTCTGTTTTATTTATTTGTGTTTTGGTTGAATAGACTGTTTAAACCCGTAATAACTGATTTATGTGGCACTTGGGAGCAATCTAGCTTTCATTCCACAGAACAAACACTTTTACTCTCCCTTAGCCTCTCAATTTACTTGATAGGCCGTGAGTTGATTAACTGAGATGTACAACTGGCAGTAATTTACCACTGCATATCAGACCCATCTGTAATATGAACTTCTGTAATATCCCACTTGTTTTATGTTTATGCTGTGTATACAAATAGGATGGGGCTGAATTACTATGAAATTAGTTTTAACACAAAGCACAAACTGATGCTAGAAGGATAAAGTAGCCATTGAGGGAGATGAAAAATGTTCTAAGAGAGACCATTATTATTATGTTGCTTATTGCTTTAATAATGGTTACTAAATATACCTGGTAATGTTTCATACAATAAACACAGAAACCAAACCATCTTTATTTCATTAATAAATAATAATAATTCTGCCGAGCAATGTAGCTCATCAGCAACATTTACCCTATGGGTCAAAGATTGGGGTGATGAAATTGTATATACACTGGGGGGTTTGATATTGACATTAATTGTGCGATCGTTAAAGTAGCTTTTCATAATCTTAGTACAATGCTGATACAGGTGCGTGTGGAACCTTTGTTTAAGCGCTTATGAACATGATAATATAACACAATGAACATTGTTCCAGAAGATTTAGCATTCTGCTAACAGAACCAGTGGCGGCCGGCCCATAGGGGCGCTAGGGGCGCCGCCCCACCTCTTCCCATATTCTAGATAGTCATAAAAAAATGCTTTCATTAATTTTATACTTTTTATTTTATTACCTGTTAAGCCCGAGAGACCCCGGTACCGGGGCACTGCCGCAACATCTTGCAGGAAACAGTGTCTGAGGGCATGTTCATTTAATAAACTATGAATGTTTTATATCCTTGTCACAGGAAGAAACTCATCTAACTGATCATTTTTATTTATTTAAAAAAAAAAAAACACAATGCTAATGCTGAGCCTTTGAATTAGCAACGAGCGAAAAATTAGATTGAACCACAGCAATATTGTTTTAGAGATTTTATATGTTTAACTGCTATGCCTGTCATCTCTGCTCTGTGTCATTGTGTTGTCTCCTGGGTTCTGTAGTGCCCGGAGTCTGTCTTTTTATTTTTTTCCTCCGAAACCCCATCCCCTCAGGACGCCTTATATTGTATATACGTATGTATTTACTACTACTACTTACAAAATCGAGGGTTGTAGCTTTGTGTCAGTACATATTTCAGGGTTTTTCTATGCCTTTGTTCATTTAAATTCTAATACTCATAGGCGACTACAACTCCTGCCGATGCCGAGGCCCAGTTCTCCCTTCCCACCACCCCAGGCTCATTGTGCTAGGTAAAACTCTCATTCAAGTCTTTTAAAGGTGGAGTAGGTAATTTTGGAGAAACCAGCTTGAGTGCGCTAGAATTTGAAAATACACAGCCGGAAAAAATCTGCCACTTCCTTACAGAGCCCCTCCTCCAACACACACAAACGCGCAAATGACCAATGAGGGCACAAGATAAGTTTGTGCACAGATGGAAGGCTGACAGGCAGGTAGGCCATCCAGTCATTTCAGCCGGGCCGGCTAAAATGGTTGGTCGTGCTTTTTACAGTACCACATCTTCCACAGATGACATTTTGTTATGGATTTTTTGTCAAAGCAGTTAAGATATTCATTGCTATCGGGATGTTAAGAGCATTCCATGGAATATGAACAACAATATAACAAAAAGTGTATCTCGCATATGTGAATGTGAATATATAGCACAGGGGTTCCCAACCTTTATTGTGCCAAGGACCGGTAGATACATTAAAAAAAAAAAACGCGGACCGGTTGTCAATTTTAACTGATTTTAATATTTACTCACCACCAGCATGTAGCAACAGAGGCTAATTGTATGTAACAGCCTGAACAAATACTAGAACAATATGCATCCAAAACATATTAACAAAGTTTAAAAAAGAACCAGTGTTGTTTTTTGGTTTTTCGGAAAACCAAAAAACCGAAGTTATTCAGTTTTTAAACCAAAACGGGAAAACAGATAAATCAACGTTTTGGTTTTGTTTGTATGATTTACGGATAATCCAGTGAATGCTGGGAAAACGAGGAGAAGGCGCATTATGAAGGAGATGTCCGGTCGCCTGTGTGTGTGTGTGTGTGTGTGTGTGTGTGTGTGTGTGTGTGTGTGTGCGTGTGTGTGTGTGTGTGTGTGTGTGTGTGTGTGTGTGTGTGTGTGTGTGTGTGTGTGTGTGTGTGTGTGTGTGTGTGTGTGACACTGGCATTTGTTTTCAGAAGATATTATGATAGTGTCGTTCGTTCCGGTGCACTCCCGACAGCATAGCACTACATCGAGATTAAGATTAAACTAATTTATTTTGGGAACATCCGCATATATGGAGTTAGCCATATGTGTGTAAATTACTGTTCATAAACATTTGAAAACAAATGCCGCTGTCGGACAGACACAAACACACCGAACACACAGAGCTGAGCTGAGCAGAGCACATACACACACATCATGCGCCTTGGTGACTGACTGGACATCTCCTTCATAAAACTAATAAAAGGGGGAGTAATCGGGCAGTTCGATGTGTGTAGATGTGTGTGTGGTTAACACGTAGCAGCCTACAGTCACTCTTAAACTGTTCTGATTAAGTTAAACACAGCGAAGGCGGTGCGTAAAAAGGCACAGCTCTTTACCGAGTACGTCCCGCTGCCTCCTGATGCTGCAGCCATTTCATGAAGTGAAGGAGGGTTTCCTTCTATAAAACAGCTGCGGGCAGCAGATACCGTGAGAGTCCCGGACATTAATTCATAGATCAAGGCAGACTGGTTTACTCTCCTGTTTTGCCAATCCGGTGCTTAAACAAATAGCTCCCTCTACACCCCTGGCCGACATGTCCTTAAAATGAAGTTTGAAATATATCTCAAATAATGTATGCACCACCATTTCCCCACATAAACATAACAGTCTGCAATCAAACGGTTGTCTCCTGTGCGCTCCTCTTCCTACTTGGCGCATCGGTAACATGCTCGTGCGCACAAGAGGCTGAGACCTTAGGCTGAGCCGCCGAATCCCTCGGAACATCATAAAAGCCATTTTCAATGGTTTTCTGGTGAAAGATTAACTAGCTACTGGATGCAATAATATGACTGGTGGCATAGGTGCGAAAATTAAACAGTTTTTGAAAAAAATATTATGATAAAATATTTTTATATATTTATAATTCTGCAAATATTAGGATAAACTCACAGCTATTTCGCGGCCCGGCAGTAACACCTCCGCGGCCCGGTACCGGTCCGCGGACCGGGGGTTGGGAACCCCTGATATAGCGCATACATGTCCCCATATAATTGTGAATATATAGCGCATACATGTCCCCATATAATTGTGAATATATAGCGCATACATGTCCCCATATAATTGTGAATATATAGTACATGCATGTCCCCATATAATTGTGAATATATATAGTACATGTCCCCATATCATTGTGAATATATACTACATACATGTCCCCATATAAATCTGAATATAGAGTACATACATGTCCCCATATAAATGTTAATATATAGTAAATGTATGTTCACATATATACACAACCAATATATTATATATATTTACATATATTACTCAATATATGGAAAGCGGCAATTACTGATGTATTATCCCATATATTGCAATATATTAACATAATATATTATTCTATATATCAATATATTATAATATATTAACACAATATATTATTCTATATATCTTCAATATATTTTGTAGATATGAATAAATATGTTTTTCATGTTGATTATTAATCAGTATCAGTTGGTGTAGCCAACAGCAAGATTTCCTTTATTAAATCTTTTCAATTAACCAGTAAATCAGAAAACAAAATAATGCAATATATTGACAGTTAATATATGGGGAAATATATTTTCTTTGCGTAAAGGTATCATCACTGTGCGACCAAAACTCGCGGCAGCGAAGGCAAGATAAGACAACACACAACTTCACTTTACGTGGCCAAAATGGCAAATACGTCTTACCTTTGCTGTTTTCTGATCAAAGTTGTGTTAAATGGCATTAAAACCATAGACTGTATATATAAATGGACGTAAGGTCCGTGACGTCACCCATAGGATTCTGCAGAGTTGCTGAGAAGCCTAAAGTAGGCGGTGTCGGCCACTAACGGCTCGACAGTGACGTCAGAGTCTAACTCCCTCCTGCTCCAAATAAGGGCAAATACGCGGAGCCGAGGCGGGACCTGCTGCCACCGAGCTGGAAGTTCCAGAGATAGCTGAGGCTACCAAGCTAAGCTAACATGCTCAGCAGTGCTGTTCTGTGATGCTAGCCGGCTAACCTACGTCTGTTGCTCCCGGTCTGCACGTTTTACGTTGCTTAAGGTAAGTTAACATGAAACTATTCAGCAAAACTTTCAATAATAATCTAAGGTATTGAGTTTTGGGATAATACTTGCATACAAATCTTAAAATGCCTTGAGGTTTCTAAAATATATATTTTGTGGTAAATTCAGCAGTGGATCCAGCAAAGATTCAAATATGTGCATGATTTTAGTTATAGATTTTTTGCTGTTACTTAATTATACTTTTGATCAATTCAAGTCAAGCTACAGATGAAGCGTCTTATTTTGGACAGTTTAAAGTGCGAGGGTCGTGATCGGTTCATGCACGTTCCGTGATGGCCGGCCGGCCCCCAGTCAGACTTGATACCGCCCCCATGATAAATACATTTAATTATTGTGAAGCCAGCTGCAATGGATCATTGATCCACCAGGGGGTGCAGTGGGGTTCCACACTGGAGTCATGTGAAATCAACTTCTAAATAATAGATGTTGTTTAGTCGGAAAAAACGAACGAGCCGGCTCTCCCGATTTTTAATCCTAATTTAATCATCATCATTGATGTTTATGTTCGCCGAATTGACATGAAATCACTGACAAATATGAATATTCTGTATTCAACTTCATTGAAACGATCAGGATGGGTGTTATTTTTCCCCACAATGACCAAGTCGCTGCAAATGATCCCATGTATTACATGTACATGGCCACATTCTCAACAAAGTTACGTAACGAAACATTCTGTATTCCTTGCTTACTTTTTATTTAATGCTTTATAACAGCTGGAATAGTTCGTTTAGAACAGGCACCTCACTCGCAATCTGCTCCTCCGCAACGCCTACCACCTACCTCCGGCTGAAATTATGAATGTACAGTAAGGCATAGTAATCATAGATAACACGGCAGGGTCCGTTACAGTTTGTTTTCATCTGATTTCAAATATTTCAAATGTCTGAAGTTAATAAATACATTCTCAGTGTTCAAGTCAATAATAGTCATATAAGAAAAGTACTGATCTAATAACAGAGATTTTATAAGGACTTTTCAATGTTCGACATCGCTCATGTGAAATACAGTAAACTGGATGTTGTGGTGCCGAGAGGCGGGGTATCAAAAGTACAAGCTAAACTTTTATTTAGCATCTGAACACACTTGTAAACAACGTGATGCCCGGGAAGCGAAGACCCGGCGGAAACAGCTGGTCTGGTTCACTAAAATGTCCGTGTACAGTATATCTGGTACTAATGTATAGCGGATCTTTGTTAAGATCCATATGTCACGGATAGAACTATATATTGAGCTTTAAAACAAATGATATATATTATAATAAAATAAACACCGGCTGTTGTTATGCCTGCTGTAACGTTTACTTTCTCCGTTCTCCGCTTAAGTAATTATTACTTCCTGGTTAGCTTTCCGCTCGAAATTTAAATCTGAAAATGGCAAAATAACGGAGAAAAAAACGTTCACAGAGAAGACGACAACAATTGTCACTTGCACTTGTCATTTAGCATCTGAACACACTTGTAAACAACGTGATGCCCGGGAAGCGAAGACCCGGCGGAAACAGCTGGTCTGGTTCACTAAAATGTCCGTGTACAGTATATCTGGTACTAATGTATAGCGGATCTTTGTTAAGATCCATATGTCAGTAGAGATGGGATGGCAGAAGGTGCTATATATATATATATATATAATTCCAAAGCTGGTAAAGACCTTTCAAATTTAGCAATAATAGTCATATAAGAAAAGTACTGATTTGTTCTTGAATCAACTTTTTTATGGAAAATGTTTTATGTAATTTTATTTCATTTTAAATAAAATGAAAGACATTCACAGTTAATGTAATTAGATATACATTATTAATGCCATACATTTTTAATGCCATACATTTTTAAATGTAATTAGATATACATTATTAATGCCATACATTTTTGCATAAATATTTATTCAGTATGATAGCTGTCTAACAGAAGTTAAATCCATTTCTCACTTATTCTGACAATGTACTTAACCCCAAATAAAAGAACCCAATAAAAATAGTTGTTAAATAATAGTGAAGTCACGTTGTAATAACAATAACTCATCTCTCTCCGTTTTTTTTGTTTTCTTTGTGTGCTTTGCCAAAAGCACACAAAGAAAATATTTTTATTGATTTAAAACATAGTTCTATGTATTGATTTAAATTTACATGCATCCGCTAAGAAAAATAGTCCGTTGTTACCGTTTTTTAAACAGTCAGAATGAAACGGCAGCTCTCAGCTGTGTGTTCACACTCCTAACTCTGATCTTTCTTTTCCAACAGTTAAGTTAACTGTAGGTTACTCTGAGTGACAAGCTTACAGTTAGTGAAGTAACACTTTTTTTTTGTGAGTCACGACCTCGCTGTTTCATTCTAACATAACGCTCCAAATATGACTGTTTCCACTCGGACTTCAATACAGCAACACCATTGTTTGGTTTCCATGGTAGCGTGTCTCTTTAGTAGCGTGCACTCCTTTCCTGTAAATTACAGGTCCAGCCAGGCAAAACAGTAATATGAAATATGAACGTTAGTTTTTAACTGAAATGATCAAATAAAGTCAAAATGTCACAGTGTTTACAAACATTGACCATACCGTTCACCAGCCCCCACCCCACTCTTTGTTTAAAACGAATTGGCCATCGGAATGTGTGTGTCCCAACCCCCCCCCTGTGATATCTCTTCACAGGGGGGAGAGAGTTAGACGCTCGTGAATTGTCAACGGGGGGGGGCCCTCTCTGCACGGAGGAGCCGCGGAGAAGTGAATCACAGTGATCTGCTATTTTAAAGTAAATTCAACACATATCGACCCTAAATATAGCATATATTAAGAACGAGAAAGTGTTAACATCGTTTTTTGTAAACATATGACCAATGTGCGAGGGTGATGACATCAGAGCATCGTCCTATGGGCTTAGCCCCGGACAGGTACAACAGGTATTCACTCATAGGGGGGTAGTTACTCATTTACATGTCAAAAAGCAACATACAGTAGGCGGGTGGGGGATGGTGAACGTTTACATTTCTCTACAGCAGTGGTTCCCAAACTTTTTGTGCCCAAGGCACACCAAAGGACAAGTAAAAATCTCAAGGCACACCTATTGTGCGAAATAGCCCTTATAACACGTGTTATCACTCATATCATGTAAAATATCTGTAAATGTGCATAATTATTTACTAATGCCAAATAAAATGTATAGATAGAACAATCAGTGGTTCAAGTTAGTATATTCCTCAGTGTAACATATCCACTAGTTGCAAAGCTTAAACATTTTTATATATTTTTTTATTTTAAGGGAAAGGATGTTTTCACTACTCAGTTTGTCAACTATGTTACGGACAAACTTGATGTCATTACAATCATTTGATTAAGTCCTGCACTTCAAGTAAAATCAAATTTGAAAGGCTCTTGAGTCTATTCTACCATATATCCAAAGATTTTTTAAAGTTTAAAAAATAATTGTATTAAAGTTTTGTTTTTTCATGTGATATGTTCAGCACTGTCATTAAGTTTAGGGATATTTTGTATTATAAAACTACCATACAGGTCATTTTGATAGTTTTAAGAGATGTCATGTAAAACTCCAACCTGTGTAGATATACATTATACTATAAAGGATATCAGAAGCACTATTTTAGATATTTGAAATTTGAAAAAATGAGGTGCAACATAGTTGACAATGAAAGTCAAACATTTGACGCAAATAACATAGTTGACTGGACACATTATTAACCATCAGCACTATGTTAATTTCAAGGCAGAAGTGCAAAATTCCATTGATAATGATGTGTAATGACGTCTACATGTCGTACAAATTGTCAACTAGGTTACCTGTCAACTAAGTTACTACAGTTATTACAGTACTGGGTAACTCAGTTGACAGGTAACCTAGTTGACAATTTCCCTATTTTGACCCATCATTTCAATGGTAGGCCTTGCCTGGATGACCACATGTCATTTTATTGAACAGGTTAACATCACATTTGCACATATAATTGAATTAAAATCATTAAACAATTGTAAACCATAACAATGTACGTAACATTGTTGATTGTCAATGAGTATATTAATTGACCATGTGCTATTATACATAAAATATTGTAAAAATGTAGAGGACAATCACCACAGTGTGTTCAAAATGTCTGCCAAAGAGGAACATGGCATCATGTGATGCTGGTGACATGGTATTGGGACAAACAATTTTTGAGTTAAAGGGGGAAGTTCTGTTAGTAACATAGTTGACAGAACTTTTGCGGACATTCATATATTAAGATATTTAAATTATTTAAAGGGGGAAATCAATTAAAAATATGTTATTATTCTTTAGTATTTAGACTTTTGAAATAAATGAATCATTTTTTAAATTTACTTTAATGGTTTTTATTCATTATTTTGAATCCAAGACACCCTCAACTGAAAAACGGACATAGCAAAAACTGACAATTTAAGAACATCATGACACATTTCAAGCTAAATAAAGCATAGGATGCACATAATGTTTGTGTGATATTATAACATGCTTTCCAATAATAGGCAAAATATGATATTTTTGAAGAAAATAGTTAGAATAATTATAATTATCATCAATGGACATCAATGGACATGGAATGTACCCTAAATTGTAGAATCACTCAGCAGTTACATACACCAAACCTTCCAGTTATATTCCTATCAATATTATGAAGGCTTTTACAGAAGGGTTTGGTCATATATAATTCATAGCCTGAATTATATAACATTTTATACCTAAAAACATGGTGAAAATTGATATTTTAGGGCTGTTGACAGTATTTTCTGATTTATGGAGTGATACAAAGAGATATCCAAAATCCCTTCTGTAAAAGCCTTAGATACTAATATGACTACAAAATGAAACAATAATTTTGATCCTGGCTTTATCCAAAGTTCAGATTTCGGTTCCTGAAATGTGTTAAAATATGCGCATATTTCATGAGATAATGGTTCATTTGGATATTTAAACATGCTATTTCAGAAAACTTGTAATACAAAAAACAATTGCCTTATTGTAAGTAATTAACTGGAGAAATATTTAGCTGATATCTTTAAGTTAAAAATACCCTATTCACCTGGGGTGTCTCGCCTTAATTAGATGTTTGATAAGTGCAGATCACATAGTAAAACACGTACACAGATACATTATTTTGTATTTTTATTAAATTCGACAATGTCAATTTCACTTTCCACTATGTCCACCGTTGTTTTTCACAACCAATGGCAGAACTTTATTGAGGCCTGTAATTAGTCAACTACAGGTCTCTTGAGTCAGTCTTTTTCTTCCAAAAAGCTTGTGACAAGATGTTATTGCTCTTGGGGCATTAAAAACAAGATTTTAACTTTAGTTTTTTATATAATATCTGCATTTTCTATTGTGAAAAACTAAGTCTTAGTTATTTAATATATAGCGCCATCTCCTGGTTAAACCCTGAAATTGGAGAATAGTGGGAGGGCCTAACATTCCTGAATACTGGTCTTTGGCAGGCAACTGGCTGGCAACTGGCTGGCAGTCGGCAGGAAGCTGTATGCTGGGGTCCAAAATAAGAGGCTCCATCTGTAGTTACATGTGATGGTAGCTAGTTAGTGCTCTTACCTGTGTGCCTCCTCCACAACCAGACTGTATTAAAACTCTTAAGTAGCAGTTCTATCTACTTTACTTTAAACAATTAAAAAGACAAAATAAACTAAATGTATTGAAATAACAATCTTCATTTTAGGTGCCTCTTCTTCTTTTAAATTAAACTTTCAGACATGAGATATTGAAATACAGTAATATTATTGTTTATTTAAAAAGAACTGAGCCACTCCTTACAGTTAACTTCATATTGTCTAAAGCATTTATTTCACACATATTCCCCTCTCATATTCAGTGTGGTTAAATTGAGACAGCGTGGTGTCCAGAGAGCTGCAGAGACTTTGGGTGAAACCTCAGTGTGACGGATGTCCTGTCTGTGGGTTTGGCTGGAGAGGACTGAGGTGGAGCGGTCTTTCTCTGGGAGGAGGACCAGGCCTGATGAAGAAACCACCTAACTGCATCTGTGAGCCTATACTGGGCACAGCTGTCACAAACAAATTATGGTCCTGTTTGACTACACTATTCAGTGTGCAGATCTTTGTGTTCACAATAAAAGAGTCGTTTCTTAGTGAATGTCTTGTATTGGTCTTTAATGTCATATCAGTTTTTCATTTTCTTCTTGCCCCTCGGCAGGGGCGGACTGGGACTAAAATTCAGCCCTGGAAATTGACCCAGTCCGGCCACATGAAATGTCAAATGTTAGAAATCCGCTGTTTATTATTTAAAGTTTTACGTCCGATTCGTTCCTTTTTTCCTCACAGCTCCAGTTTGGGCATTGGCCTGTCATCAGATTTCATTTTTAGTTGCTGCTGTTGTAGCGGAAGTTTAGTAAAATTATTTTTTATGAAATAATCAAAATCCCCACCCTCCATAAATGCACTTGCTTCAGTTGCTTGCCACTTTTTAAGGGTGGTGATGACAGTTACAGTACGAACTGAAGTTGATGCGATTTGATTGGATTGTGAGGCATGACGTGAGCCTCATCTGATCAATCCCTCAATTTTATTTCACCAAGGGAAGCCAATTTCGGCTAGCCTCCTCTCGCAACAGAGAGTGCAATCTACTGTTTCACCATATCATCTAGAGGGGCGCTGTTTCACTCTTTGTAAAATACTCAATGAGAATGGGGGAGAGATGGGCCGGCAGAATAATTACCGAAACTAAACGAAGTGTTTTTATTTATTTATTAAAATGATAACTACAATCCAAAAAAACAGGGGAAGCCTGGCTTCCCTTGGCCTCCAGGAGAAAATTCCACTGAGTTCAAGGGATAATTCTCACCCACCTCTTGCTCTTGCCCTGCAGTTGTATGTGCCAGTTGAGCTGGTTCTTCCACCAGCTCAACTCTGTCCCTCATCATGAACGCAGGAGGCTGGCTGTATATCTGAACTCGCGCCCTCATCATTCTCTTCATCATCTTGCACTTGTTCTAAACTGCTGCTGATAGTGCTTGTAGCAGCGCTGCTGCCAAAAAGATCTGTCAATTTGCGACATTTATATGCTTCACCTGCGAGTGACTTCACCTTTCTTTCTCTTGCCTTCTCGGCCGCACCTTTTTCTTTTCGCTTTTTTAAATTTTTATCCATGTTTTTTCATTCTCCCTGTCTGCCGCAGCATCTAATCCATGGATGTATAATAAGAACTGGATACAGCGTGGGAGGCGGGGCCTCATTCATTCCTATGAGAGTTGCTCATTCGCGCATGATGATAAAATGGCCCAACTTTTGAGAGAGCGAAACGTCACAGATCACCCGGCATGCCTGAGAAGTACCCGTATGTGCGCTCATAGCGCATGCGCAACTTTAACCATGCCCCCCAAAATGCTCGTTCACATCAAGCACGTCAATTTGCATACACGTAACAGCACCGCACGTTCATGACAGCATGGTAATGGTTTGTTATGATAGATTTGATATTAACGAGGTGGCAGTTAGCAGCTAGCGGTTAGCTAGTAATTATGCTAATTTACACATCAATCGTTATGTACTTTTATATTACGCTGTAACAGGATCTAGTGATATCCAAGCAACAGAGCTTCATTTAGCATGAAATAATTATTGCACTGTATATATATATATATATGTATATATATATATATATATACAGTGCAATAAGCTTCTTAGTGCAATAAGAAGCTACAGGGACGTTAATCTACGTCGGTAATATTAACTTTATTTAATACAACATTTACGGTACAAGATTTAATCATACAGCCCATGTAGTATAATATTTTACAAATGATGAATTACAGCAAACATGTGCAATATATCCATTATTACAGCTCCGTGGGCTGGCAGTAAGGCGATATGGGTCCATTCTTATTGTGCATCCATGGGTAAAGATAAACGCATGTAGTTCTGAACACGTAACATGAACGTGCCAGGCGGCGCGGTCCCGTGGGTTAGATGCGCGTTCATAATGCAGAGGGAAATAACTTGCAGAATAACGTTATTAGCACATTTTTACAACTTGAGGAACGAATGTTTTTAATAAGGGCTATACAAGTGTTCATACTGGGTAGTTTATTTAGTTTAAAAAAAATTATCCAACGATTTACAGACCACTCTTTCCCCATGTAAGTCAATGGGAAAAAGTGTTTCCGGGCCTGGCAACCAAAAGGAAGTGTAGTACCGCCGTTTGGCCAGCACGAATATTTTCATCTGAGTCCGGCGCACTTCCTGGGGGCTTGGTCTAATCCCTTCTCTTTGTGTGGCCGGTCTTTTTTCTTCTTCGTGTGTGATTATTTGACAGATAAGAACCACACAACTGCATTAGCGGCCGCTGTCGCTCTCTGTCGGCCGTCAGCGCAACTTAAATGATGACTTTAAACACATTTTTTTTAAAGGGCCGGCCGGCCGTCAACGGCCCTTGATCAATTCTGTGGTTCTCCAGATTCTACAGATGGCCAGTCCGCCCCTGCCCCTCGGAGAAAACGGTGAGAGAGTTGTGTCCTTCAGGTATGTCCTTTCCTAACAGAAATGACAATAAACATAAAACATATGACATTATTGCAGAGTAAGTTGTTTATGAAAGAGGTGCGTTAGAGGGCTGTAGAAATAAATACAACATTATTTGATCATCACTTTGTACTACAAAGATAATCAGATTATGAATGAACAGTCTGCAGTTAAAGGTGGGGTATGTAATTTATTTCAGAAACACTTTTTGTTATATTCCATGGAATGCTCTTAACATCCCGATAGCAATGAATATATTAAATACTTTGACAAACATAAAAAAATGTCATCTGTGGAAGCCTGTTACGACCCGTCCTCTACCAGGTGGTAGTGGCTCGTGGGAAGACCCGCAACATAAAATAAACCACACAAAACACGCAGCACTTGTCGGCGAGCATTTATCGAAGCGCACAGCCGTACTCACATGTGCCCACCGGCCAACGAACCACGTCTGGAGGACGGCAAAAACAAACAAAAGAAGAAGGGGGCCTGGGCCAACCAGTCCTCTGGCCGTAGGACCCAGTGCTTCCCTCCCCTACCCAGAGATCTAACAAATCCCTACGGGTAAAATAAAGCCGCGAAAACCTATACTCCCAGATCCTCCAGAGTACACATATTGCGAAATGTAACACAAATGATCTACAGATCCAACACAGCAGTCAGCGATTTGTCCTCGGACGGAGTCTTCCGGCATAAGGATCAGGAGACCTCTCTTCTCCTCCAGCTTCTCCTTTTAAGTCCCCAGCTGAATGGAATTAGGACACCTGGGGGAGGCGGAGCCAGGTGTACCTGCGCAGCAGAGAGACAGAGAAGGCAACAGAAACGGGCGCACGTAACAAAGCCGTAGTGCTGTAAAAAGTGTTACAACCCGGCTCCTGGGCTGTAACATAAAGCAGGGAGGCGAGACGAGAGGTAAGAATATAACAGTTTAATTCGTAATCACAAACAACTGACGGACACCAGCAATAGGTCCCCGAAGCTGGCGCAGAGAGAGTGCCCAGAGGAGTGAGAGTGACGTATCCGGCTTGCTCCTCCTATATCCTTTTGGCAGCGTAGCTCATCCGGCAGGTGCGGCTCATCAGCACCGGAACCTGTAAACACCCACAAACCACACACACAAGCAGACGGCACCCCATGTGGTGTGGAGGGGTCGTCATACTCCCCCCCATAAAGAAAGGAGTTCCCCTAAAAACACCGTTAACTATCTAAATAAATTAGGAGCTCTTCTCCTACAATTCGGCGTGGACAGAAAACCACTCTGGTCAGTCCCTTGACCCAGCACCTGGAAAAACCCGGAATGTCTTTCCAGAAACGGCAAACTAGCACTTGGTAACAAAACCAAGACCTGACCCCCAGGTCGCTGCCGAACTGGCTCACCTGTCTGACACGTATGACATGATTTAACGTGCCGAGACACATCTCTCTTCAAACCAGGCCAAAAGAAATACCGCAACATGTATTTACATGTCTTACGGACACCCAGATGTCCCGATTGCCTATGCGCTTTCTTGAGGACCTCCTCACGACATTTGACAGGAACCACAATCTGATATACTGGCTCACCAATTAAGCCTTTCCCCTGTGACGACCATTTTCTGACCAGCAATCCCCCTTGCAGCTGACAACCCCTGGTGACACCATTTCCATCCTCGGTGGAGAGAACCGCCTCAAAAAACGGACTGAGGGAGACATCAGCTTTCTGCTCGATCACCAATTCACTGCGGGATACAGACAACAACAAGTCAGGAATAACCACAGAATCTATCGCACCCACCTCTTCACCCTGCTCAGATTCCTCCTGTGCACGGCTCACAGCCCGGGTCACAGAGCAAGCCACAAATACTCCAGGAGAGCACTTAGCATTCTCCTCTGCGTTAACGGTCACAGTGGGTGAAGATGACAGCATGGTAGGCGGTGGACCCTCAGCCCACACACGGCTGCCAGCTAGGCCGTTACCCAGGATAACATCCACACCTCCAATCGGCATTACAGGACAGACCCCCATGGCGACCTCACCCTGTACCAGACCAGAGTTAAGCACAACAGAATGCAGAGGAACAGGCACAACATTCATTCCCATACCTCGCATCAGGACAACATCCCCAGTTCCAGATTTGTCTGAAAACGGTAAAACAGAGCTCAGAATGTATGAATCATACGATGCAGTGTCCCTCAAAATCTTTACCGGCACGCTGATATCACTTCCCACCAATGACACGTATCCGGTTGACAAAAATGCCGAAAACAGTGGTTCCTTCAACCCGCATGGCTCATTAATCTGCTGACAGGGAGAGATGACAGGTAAGGGTACCACAGACACAGCACAAGCAGCAGAGTTAAACTGGCCTACACAGTTCCCCCTTTTAGCCTTAGCTTTTGGACAGTCAGCTTTCCAGTGCCCTCTCTCCCTGCAGAAATGACAGATTTCCGAATCACCCTGTGGCTGACCCCGCATCTCACGCTCAGGTTTACCCCAGTGCGGATTAGCTTTCTCTTCCCATCTCCCTGCTGCACAATACATACCAGCTTCATCCTGGACCCTGAAGTCGCGACCGCCCCTGTGCGTTAGCACATAGTCGTCTGCCAGAGCAGCAGCCTCGGCAGCAGTTTTCACCTTACGCTCGCTGATGTAAACCGCAATGTGCCCGGGCACAGAGTTTTTGAATTGCTCCAACACCATCAACTCACATAATGCAACATACATATCCACATTCAAAGAGTTACACCACCTACCGAAAGAGGTAACCAGATCCCTGGCAAACTCAACATGTGTCTGTCTGCTAGACATCTCCCAGGACCGAAACCTCTGTCGATAGGCCTCAGGGACCAACTCGTAATCCTTCAACACAGCAGTTTTAACCGTTAAATACACTTTGCTATCCGCCACCGTTAAAGCAGAATAAGCTTCCTGGGCACTACATGTTAGCACACACTGTAGCAATAAGGTGCTATTAGCATCCGACCACTCTCTGCTCTCAGCCACACGCTCAAATAGGGAGAAAAATGTATCTGGATCTCGTTCATTAAACTGAGACATAACCCGCAGATTACCGGCAACGTCAAACGGAGTAGCTCTACCAGGGAAATCAGAGGCCTGACTTGCACCACAAGCAGGTAAACCCAACCTCCGCTCCTCTAACTCAAGCCTTTTAATTTCCACCTGCAACAGCAACAGTCTCTCTCTCTGCTCAAACGTCAGGCCTGTATCACGGCAGCCAGACACATTGACACTGTCTCTGCCAGGCTCAACCGTATATTTTCCCCCTTTGAAAACACCTAACTCGAACAGATTTGCTCTAACAATCCCTCTTATGTTTTCCTTCATCCTTTTATCCCCAACATCCAAACGGAAATGTTCAGCAACACCGATCAGCTGTTCACGTGAGAAGCCCTCTAGTGGCTCCTCTGTAGGCGCTCTCACAAACTCCTCCACACTCTCCATCGTGACAACACTGTGTGGCACGCTCACGCTACTACACAGCCTACACGCTACACGCTACCGCGGCCCGTCCCTCTAACTGCCTCACAGTAACTAGCTAAACTCCCCGCTAGTCTTCAGGTGCTAGTTATGGCGGGTACTTACGCACTGAATACCGTAAGCTCGGCGAAGCGACCAGCAAACCGGCAACTCCACCTGCAGCCTCGGCGTGCTCCCGAGCTAATAGCTCTAACCACTTTCACACCACACTAACAACCCCCCCTACGACCTCCAAGGGAGACCGTACTGAATCCTAACAGGGACAATACCAACGGTACGTGACTGCCGTGAATAAAATAATCCGTGCCACCCTTACTGTCGTTCACGATCAAACACTTACCCTCAAGACTACTCCCAAACAACCAGCTGTGCGTCCCATCACGGCCCACTGCTCGTAACACGCTACAGCTGTGTGTTAAGTTCCTCTCCGTTCACAACACAACAAACTCCATTTTCGAAAAGTACCTCCGAAATGACCAGGTTCAACCACGAGCCCCCATATGTTACAACCCGGCTCCTGGGCTGTAACATAAAGCAGGGAGGCGAGACGAGAGGTAAGAATATAACAGTTTAATTCGTAATCACAAACAACTGACGGACACCAGCAATAGGTCCCCGAAGCTGGCACAGAAAGAGTGCCCAGAGGAGTGAGAGTGACGTATCCGGCTTGCTCCTCCTATATCCTTTTGGCAGCGTAGCTCACCCGGCAGGTGCGGCTCATCAGCACCGGAACCTGTAAACACCCACAAACCACACACACAAGCAGACGGCATCCCACGTGGTGTGGAGGGGTCGTCACAAAAGCATGACCAATCATTTTAGCCGGCCCGGCTAAAATAACTGGATGGCCTACCTGCCTGTCAGCCTTCCATCTGTGCACAAACTTATCTCGTGCCCTCATTGGTCATGTGCGCGTTCGTGTGTGTTGGTGGAGGAGGGGCTCTGTAAGGAAGTCTGAAGGAAGAGGCAGATTTTTTTCGGCTGCGTAGTTTCAAATTCTAGCGCACTCGAGCTGGTTTCTCCAAAATTACATACCCCACCTTTAATCAACATTAAAATATATATTATTATTAAAATAATATTCAACTGTTATCAGAACTTAGTGCAACTGTAGTGTCATGCTGTTCGGTTGTCTCACTGCAAGAACCACTTTTACCACGTTTTTACAGACAATATGTAAATGTAACTTTTTGCAAGGAAGGAACACTCAACTTCCCTGATGTGTCAGTATTTAGTCATGTTTAATGGAATGTATATCAGTGTATTATACCTGTTACTTTATCTATTCAAACCAGAAAGTTTCTCGATTCTTTGTACAGTATAAGGGGTCTTTGTACCTTTAAGTCCATGCTGAAGTTCACTGATGTTAGGAATAGGTCTGTCTCTCGTGGTCAGCATCCTCTGGTCTGTCTACATCACCTGGAAACTTTAAACAAACAGATAGTAAAGTAACAATGTGTTGGTCACAGACTTTTTTACATGCAAACGTCATGTCATAATCTTTTTGATTATCCTTAAAAAAAGAGCTAGATATCACAGCCCTTACTGTATCTTATCAGTTGGATTGTGTATTATTGTATAGTTGGGGTCCTTTTTATTTTACTGTTACTTTGGAATAGTTGTTCATGAGACAGTCAAATTAAATATGTCCTATGCCATATTCACATTCATTTGTAACACACACGTAAGGGTAAAAGAAAAACATCTTTAACAAATGTAATGCAATGAATAAGCTTAATTGTCACAGAAGCACACATAACGTCATATCGTCATATATTTTTCAGATACACAGATCTTATAGTGAGGTTAATCTCATACAGTACGCTGCTCTTCAACACTAATGTGACGTTAGCTGTCTGCATTGTCGAGAATAGCGAATTTAAATCAACAATATCAATGCATACAGTTACCTAACTAGCAAACTAACTAATGTACGAGGATGACCTTATTTTACTAACCTCACACAGAAGCCGTTTGTTCTAGTATAATCCTTCTTAATGTTTTGAGGCACTTCCTTATTGGCCTCCCGGCTCTGCCCAAGAGTTTGCCGCTTGGTGTGTTCATGCATGTAGCAGCTGTGTGTATGTGTGTTGCATGCATGTAACAGCACACAGACGGGGGAGAGATAGATTTTTCGTCGGGATTGAAAAGATCGAAAATACATCATAGACGCATTTTCAAGTCTTATTGCATATTAGAAACAGAGTTGGCGAAACTAAAACTGCAAAATAATGTATATGTAGCAATAATACGTATGACATATATGTTTTAAATGTCTCCAGTACCGATAAAAAGACCGATAACGTCGGAGCTTAACGGTACCAAGGTCTTTAATAATTCCTCCCCGGGGCCCCTTTAATACCGGGGCTCTGTACCCATCCCTAGGCAGGAGTTAAGGACAGAGGAAGGCAGTATACGTGCTCTTTTTCAAGCAGCTGGTTTAGCAAGAAGGCTGGGCTAACTACCTGTAGCAACACCAGTGCTATATTTTGCTTCCCCTGCCTCCTTTTTCAAACGTCAGGATCAGACCAGTCTATGGACCAGACCCAGCATGGATCCAGAAAGATGTGAGTGATTTCTCACCATGACTTCTCACCATCCCAAGCTCTCGCCTCAAAACCATGGGTGCTCGAGCTTTCAGCTGCTCGGCTCCCAGACTCTGGAACTCCCTGCCACTACATATCCAACAGTCTGATTCCATAACAACATTCAAAACCCAACTCAAAACCCACCTGTTCAAACTGGCATTCTCATTATAAACTGTACCCTGTGTTCTTTTGTGTCCTTTTGTAGTCCATTTCCTGTTGTTTGTCTTGTTTTACCCCGGCTGACATTTCATTAAATCCACTGTTTTAATTTTCCCTATATTACCCTATGCCCTGTAAGGTGTCCTTGGGTGCTATGAAAGGCGCCCCCAAACAAAATGTATTATTATTATTATTATTATTTAAATCACATATCAGAAAAAAGTAAAAAGCATGAACAAACTAGAGTCCACATGGAAAATGCTATGCGACTAGCCATGTTTAGGAAAGTAAACACAGCTTTCCAATGAAGGCTACAGGATAGGGATCTGTAAGCTTAATAAGGAGGTTGACACAAACAGGCACATCCTTTCTAAAATAATAAACTGTTTGTGCTGTGGTGCCTTTGAGCTAGCCCTGAGTTGTAATTTGACATATGTTTTGAGTTTGTATATGTTTGCTTATATTTTGGTAGAGCCCCACCTGGAGAGAAATGCACCAGCTGCCACTGAACAGAACGACAAAAAGTCATGGTGGATATCCATTATGAACTGATGATTACATCAACAGTAAAGATGACTTCTACACTACCATTGGATATACTCAATATAACTTGAAAAAGGGGGCATAATAGAGTGGTGCAGTGATGACCTATTTTTGTAGGCCAACCCTGTTAGTAGTTAGCGTCGCAAGAGGTTCCTTGTCCAAACACATCAGGATTTTCCCATTGGATTTAAGAATATCACTGAAAATGTGCTATGTGGCAAACATACATTTATGATACTTACACATGTTGTTCTGCAGGACAATCTCCAAATATAATAACACCACTTTTTTAAAGCATAAATGCAATCACAAGAAGTAAAAAGCTAACACTAGGCTATAAAAGGAAGCACATCACGGTTGTATGGCTGGGCATAACCACCGCTAAGCTAAAGGCCGCTAATGTTTCCGCAATGATGTTCAGACATTTAGCCACTTGCCACCTTTGTTATGACGTTTAGAAGCTTCGAACATACATGAGTGGGGTATTTAGTGACATATTTTATGTTTTTGAACAAAACAATGAAATCTCATTGCTTTTGTTAACCACAGAAATGTCAGGCTTCTAACCAAAAACACGTAAAAAATAACTGTTGATTTTAAGACTAACGAACCAGTTTGGTAAAATGCTAAGTCATTCTGAGGTTTGAGGACTCCTTCCTGCACCACCCAGAAATGTACGTTAAAGTTACATTAATATTTCCTAAGATCATTGTTGTAGTTTGTCCGCTTTGGATGCAGATAAAAGGCTGATGGAATGGACTGAACGTACGACGTATAACATTTTACATTTTTTCTTCAACAAACTGTAAGCTGAAAGCTGTTTCTTTCGCAAGCATCTTTGTGTTTTCTTGTGCTTTTGATTCAGCGTGTCTCCTTACTTAACTATCTGTTTAATCTTTATTTGCTTTTATGGCTGTTTGTAACTGTTACTTATGAGGTGCATAAAGCCACCTTGTGTCGCAGACTTTATATCATCAAGTAAATACTTTTCCTCCTCCTTCCTGTCCAATTATCTGTAACAATTGCTTTGGAACACATTAGCAGACATGGTGTTCATTGTGTTGGATAAACAAATTCACCGGAGAGTTTTGTCTTTGGAACGTGGAATTTAGCAGTCAACATTTTGATTTGTTTCAACAAGGGTCGCAAATGCATGGATGTATTTTAGAATGTTTTTATGGCTTTTTACTTTTGATAGGAAAATACATACAGTTAAGAGACACAAGAAACGTCATGAATAACAAGAGATAGTTAATTGTTTTTAACAAGCCTTCTTTTAGCTTTTGTATATATATATATATTTGTGAGCACATAGGTCCGTTTCTTGTCACTGTTTCATGTCATAACATATTGGGCCAACAGCATTGCCCAAAATAGTTTTTGACTGCAGGTAAACTATTCTTCTCAAATTATTATGACAAAAGCAGTCATCCACAACGACCTGAGCAGCTGTTTCCTCTTAAATTAGCAGTTTAGCTTGCTAATTGCATTAAGATGATTTATCAAGCCAACGGAAATGTTAGAGATCATTTTATAGTTTTTTGGAAAACAAAACCTGATAAACTTGAATGCAACATCTAAAAATTGCTTTGTATACAGCTCATTCCCACCTAATAATGAGTGACTCTCTTGATAAGCCTCTTCCTGTCTACAGAACATCTGGCCTGACCTTGTATTGCAGATCCGACTAAATAAGAGTGAATGATAATGATGTTTTTACTGCCCCAGTGCCCACATTAATCTCAGTGAGCAGGTGCTCAAACAGGCAGGCAGGCCTGTGTTTACCTCCGCTGTGTTAGCAGTGAGCGCGTCAGCTAACTGCTGTCTTGGGGCAGCGCTGTTTATTCTGCTCACATAATACACTGTGTAAACTGCACTGTGGCACTCTGGAGAGCGCGGAATTACAGATTAAAATTTGAATCAGATAAAAAAAGGATGAGATATCGGTACTTTTTGAATCGTATGCAGTCATGCATACATATCGGTTTCTTCATAGAGTGGAGAGGAGCTACAGTGAAACCTGTAGAAGTTACATTTGCTGTAAAAAAATACCTTTGTGATATTAAACACAGTAGAAAAATGAAGGAACAGATGAATCTCATTTACATATAAACATTTCTAATAAATACCTATATGTTTAACGATATTTTTGTTATATATTCTGTTGTGTCCAAAACAATTTTCAAAACAACAAAATATGTTATTTTAATCGAGGTAAAGTGCTGTTTTTTTTGGTGTCCAGTGGGAATGCCGCTTTATTTATTTTTCAGCATACATCAGCGTTGTGGTTGTTTGCCAGAAGCTCTTATGAATTTACTTTTCATCCACTTTAAGCCATAATTTTTTGACTTTTGAGATCTGGGTGGTTTTAAAATGTTTTGAAAAGACAGATGATTTTAGTCATCGGACAACTTCAGTTATCAGAGGAACAATCTGAGCAATCATTAGCGGCCGGCAGCAGAAAAGCATCAGAGAAACATTCATTTGAGACTGCTTTATTTAGTGTTTTTACGGGTTTTACTCACCGGCTCTGTTTGTTTTGGAGAGGAGAGGGCTTCTGTCTATTATTCGGCTCATGGTTAAAAAAAAACCTGAATGTCTGGATCATCAGAGAAACAAGCTGAGCAAATATTATTAGCAACTTGGCTGAAAGCCACTGGAAAGGTCCGTTGTCCAGGAGCCATTTTACCATGAAATGGCTTTATTCAGTGTATTTATCAGGTTTTGACACCAGACCCGCTTCTTTAGGAAGGTATAGTTTAGAGATTTGTTTGATTAATTATTCTTCAAATATTTTTTTTATATTATTTTATTTCTTTACTTTATAGTTTTTAATATACTTTGTTTTTAATACATTTTGTCTTATATATTTCTTACTATTACTTAGTGTGTTAACCGAGTATTTTATTCCTTAAAATCGTATATATCATGTACTTACAGTATGTTGCAGGTGTGTTAAAAGGTTTAAACGTTTGACATCATGTTAATTTCTCGTTTCTGTTTATCTTTTGTTGTGTGCCATTTTGTTAAAGCACTTTGAGCTGAAAAGTGATATACAAATAAAGCTTCATATATATATATATAAAATCTTTTTTTGGGGGTAAACTCTCAAGCTCTCCTGCTTACAAACATTTAGCCATCCCTGCTTATACAAGTAGTAGTTTTAGTTGTCTGCGGTCTGCGGAGGTCTACTCCCACCTGTCGAGTACGGCTGTGCTGAGGTGGTTTTCCCCCGGAGACGTCGCGAAGAGACGGAGCGGCTCCACCTATTGCTGCCTGCTTTCCACCTGTCTGGTGTCTGCGATCTGCGATCTGCGGAGGCCTGCTCCCACCTGTAGAGTACGGCTGTGCTGAGGAGGTTTTTACCCCGGAGTCATCGCGGAGAGACGGAGCGGCTCCACGCTTCGGGCTTGGCCTGCTTCCACCGGGCGTGTGCTGCTGTGCGGAGGAGGATTTACCACGGCTGGGGCCTGCTTTCCACCTGTCCTGGTTCTGCTGTTGCGGAGGCCTGCTCCCACCTGTCGTGTGCTGCGGTGTCGTGTGCTGCTTGCTGAGGAGACCTTTCACCCCGGGGATACCACGGAGGGACCGGAGCGCTTCCACGCTGCAGCTTTCGCCTGTTCTTTGCTGCTGTGCTGATTTGCTCCAGGAACATCGCGGATACTGTGTGCTGGTCTGGGAAAATGGCCCATATCGGGATTCTGCTGTGCCTGTTAACTGTTTTGGACTATGAGAAGATCTCTAGTCATTCTGAGAAGTCTACTGGATTCAGGTCTGTTCTGCCACCCGCAGTGGGCATCCCCTGCAAAGGTTCGGATGTGTTACTCAAACAATTACCGGTTGCCTTGTCACAGACAATCTGCTCGACAAAATATGTTTGTCTTTTTTGTTTTCCTGCGATGATGGTTCTTCAGGACTGCTTCTTAAGCTCAAATCACACTCTCGCAGACTTTTCCGGTGATTCTAAAGTAGATGACAATTACTTATAGCGAAAACTACCCTTGGATGATGGGTTAGTAGACTAAAAGCTTTAGGAATCCAAAGTACAACATATAATAAGTACCCTGTATCAAGATTGATGCAAAACAAGAGACATTTGACCTTTTTAGAGAGGTTTAGCCAAAACCACTCCACCTCTTAGGTGATTTGGGTGAAAATGTTTTTTTTTCCATATCTCTGGCCCCCCTTGCTCGATTTTGATGGTTGACACCTCTTTCTGACCGTTAGAGCGAATATAATCGAAGGGGGAGTCCCCCACACACACACGTTGTGAAGAGAAGAGGTGGGGGCTTCGCACATGTAATTTAGCATCAGAGTGGACCTATCTCCAGCTCTGACATTTGGAAACGAAAAAGCAGTTTCATTACTTATGGATTATCAGAAATCATTTCAAAGAGGACACAGACACATTGGATTAACCTATGGATTAACTGCAGCATCGTTTTGTTATCGTTTTAATGCCATTGAAGACCAGTTTTGACCAAGGTAAGCCATGTTAGCGTTTCTAGCTACCTAGCTCCACATGTTCTGATGTACGCTTTCGTTTATAGCGTCGCAAATGTTTATCACTGAGTGTTTACGTTTTTTACACAGATTCTGTGTCTCCAGGAGATGCTAATCGATGGGTTGGCTGTGCATCTAGGATAAGTAATAAGGGAGTTATGAGTGAGTTTAGGTGCCATTTTAGGTTACATTTTTCGCTCGTGGATAATTCAGAGGCTGAGTATTAGCATTGTGGGTTTTTTTTTGAATTTTTTTTTAAAAGATCAGTTAGCTGAGTTTCTTCCCGTTACATGGATATAAAACATTCATAGTTTATTAAATATTAAGATTCCTTAGACGTTGTTTCCTGCAAATGACGCGTTTATCCGCCCGGTACCGGGGGGGCGGTGCGTAACAGGTTAATAAGCATTTTGTGTCCTGTGGCTCTCTGTTTGATTCTGTGACTAACTCTGCTTCTGTGAACACCACAGTCTGTGACTCTGAACAATGTGGTCTGGAAAACCCTTTCAGTTTTACTCCTTTTACTGTTAATGTTGTTCATGAAGCCTTAACCAAGCTAGATCCTAAGAAACTGGCTGGCCCGGACAACGTAGAACCTTTCTTTTTAAAGATAGCTGCAGATTTTATTGCTCCACCTCTCACTACCCTTTTTAACCTCTCCCTCAGCACAAATGCAATTCCAAAAGTATGGAAGTCAGCTTATGCCTTTGCTAAAAGGAGGGGAGGCAACTATTTTAAATAACTATAGGCCAATCTCTAAATTGTCAGTTCTGGCGAAGATGCTCGAACGCCTAGTGAGTGAACAAGTAAAGGAGTTTTTATGTAAAAATAATATCCTGTCTAAACATCAGTCAGGCTTCAGAAAGCAACATACAGTAGCACCATCACTGCGACAATGAAAGTGGTGAATGACATTATGAGTATTTTAGATAATAAGCAGAGTTGTGCAGCTCTATTTATTGACCTTTCCAAAGCGTTTGATACCGTCGATCATCGCATCTTAAAGCAGAGGCTACTCAGTATTGCCATATCCAGCCATGCAGTGGGGTGGTTTGTGAACTACCTCTCAATCCCAGGTCCCAATGTGTTCACTTTGATGGGCTGTCTTCTGAGTGGTTAAACATTGCTAATGGTGTTCCTCAAGGTTATGTTTTAGGTCCACTTTTATTCTCCATATATATCAACAGTTTAGGTGAAAATGTGGATGAAGCTACTTTACATTTTTATGCGGATGATACCGTGATGTATTGTGCAGGTCCCTCCACTAAGGAGGCTGGCGTTAAATTACAGGCTGTTTTTAACATTATTCAGACTCAGCTCTCTGAACTTAAGCTTCTTTTAAATGTTGATAAAACCAAGGTAATGCTTTTTTCAAAAGCTAAAAAGACACCAGAGCCTGTTTTAGATATTGTTACTATGCAAGGACAAGTACCAGAAGTGGTTGCCTGTTATAAATACCTTGGTATCTGGCTTGATGATTGTCTTACTTTTAAACTTCATGTCAATAACCTGCCTAAAAAGCTGAGGGTTAGGCTAGGTTTCTTTTTCAGAAACAAGTCCTGTTTCTCACTTGAGGCCAGGAAAAGGCTAGTCACTGTGACCTTTTTACCTGTGCTGGACTATGGTGATTTGTTGTATATGAATGCACCTGCACATTGCTTGAACAAGTTAGATGCCGCCTATCACAGCTGAAGTAAGAAGATATGATTCTACACTGTATTGAAGTAAACATGTATTGTTTGAACTGTTTTATGTAATCACAACGGTTTATGGGTAATCATATATATAGGAATGTTGTTCTCACTTTTAAACTCACTGACCTAGAGATTCTGTTTTCACACACCAACCTTGAGTTCACTCCTAAAAGCAGATGTCGTCATTGAGGTCGTTAAAGACAACATTACATCCTCCTTATCACCGCTAAGACCAGGTGCTGTTTTTAAGTCGTTAAAAGACATCGTTAAATATGTGGAGAACTCATGGGAAAGAAATGAAGTTAAGATTCTAATCACAGATAGAGGTTGACTTTTGACCTTATGGAACTTTATGGTCCGAACTCTGATTGAACCAGACCAGAAGGGAATCCAGCCAGTCAGGACACTTGGGGGAGGTGGTCAGCTTAAACAGCTCCTCCCCAGGGGTTCTCTAATTCGCTTGGGAGAAAAGTGGGAAGGAAGAATCGACAAATCTCCGCCCCAAAGACAGATAGAAATACTGATGTTTGTGTGTGTAAAATTGCTTTTGGGTTTGGTGAGTTTGTTGGTCCTGATAACTGTATCCGCATCGCATCACAAACTTGAAGTCCAATTTCTTCTCGTTTGATGAGTTTGTCTGGTCCTGACGCATTTATCCGCATCGCATCACAAATCTAAAAGTCCGGAGTACTCGAGTACTCTGTATAACTTGTATATGTGTTTGGTTTCCTACTAGAAGTAAACTCAGATAATTTGTTATAACTTTGATTCCGGTGTTTTCAATTCCTTTCTTAATTTAATAGAGATCCAGCCTCATCCAACGAACGGCGCGTAGCAGAGGTATTCTACTCCAACACAGCGCACTGAGATTTGTCACAAATTGTAAAGCACTTACATCACTGTACCCTGTATACCAAGGCAGGTTTGCCATCACTTACTGTACGGAGGCTCAGTCATTGGTACTAGAGATGGCAAATCCGGATCATTTTACGGACTCAGGGTCTTCTGAGTCAGTCATTGAAGAGATCCGGATCATACGAGTCATTTGAGTCATATGAGTCAGCATGACCAAGACCGTAGAAATCCTATTGGTGAAACCGAAAAGTTGTTGCATTTCACGAGCATATTATTATTCCATATATTTTGAATATATATATATATATTTGTATATATATATATATATAATATCTGCATGTATATTTTCTATTTCGACATGTATATTTTATATTTTATATTTTATTTTATTTTTATTTCTATTCTTGTATATTTTGTAGTTTTGTTTTATTGTAAAATGCCTTATGCTGCTGTAACAACAACAATTTCCCAATTTGGGATCAATAAAGTACTATCTATCTATCTATTAAACTGACGTTATATTAACCTCCGCTACACAGTGTATTTTGCTTTAATAAAAAATGTTGATCACAAAAAAAAGGGTTATTTTGCGATTTGGCAAATCTGAGTCTGCTGTTGACTCGTGCATGAGGACGAGTCTGCTGGATCTCTGGATCTGCTGCTATATACGGCTCCGAGTCCGCACGAGTCTGCTCTGCTGTGTGTTGCACACACAGTGAGTCAGGATTTGCGAATCCGAGTCTGCTGTGGACTCGTGCATGACGGACGAGTCTGCTGGATCTCTGGATCTGCTGCTATATGGTTACGGCTCCGAGTCCGCACGAGTCTGATCCGCTGTGTGTTGCAGCGAGTCAGGATTTGCGAATCTGCGAATCTGCGAGTAAAAACTTGAAAGATATCCCTCTAAGGTACATTTAGAACAGATAAAAAATGTGCGATTAATTTGCGATTAATCGCGATTAACTATGGACAATCATGCGATTAATCGCGATTAAATATTTTAATCGACTGACAGCCCTAATATATATACAAATATATATATATATATTCAAAATATATGGAATAATAATATGCTCGTGAAATGCAACAACTTTTCGGTTTCACCAATAGGATTTCTACGGTCTTGGTCATGCTGACTCATATGACTCAAATGACTCGTATGATCCGGATCTCTTCAATGACTGACTCAGAAGACCCTGAGTCCGTAAAATGATCCGGATTTGCCATCTCTAGCTCTCACACACACACACACACACACACACACACACACACACACACACACACACACACACACACACACACACACACACACACACACACACACACACACACACACACACACACACTGTATTGTATTATTGTATGAGAGAGGTTCCAGGTTGAATTGAGGCGAATATTTGTAATGTTCAGAGGTTGTTGTGTTTAATATTCATGAGAATATTTGTCATTGTTCAAATGATAATAAACAAACATATAAAGCATATTTGTCCACTCATATGTTGATAAGAGTATTACAAACTTGAAAGATATCCCTCTAAGGTACATTTAGAACAGATAAAAAATGTGCGATTAATTTGCGATTAATCGCGATTAACTATGGACAATCATGCGATTAATCGCGATTAAATATTTTAATCAACTGACAGCCCTAGTTGTAGGATAATAAACTTGCAGTGGATGGAGAGTGGAGGCCAGGGTGCCCTGGTTCTGGGCTCTCTGTGACCAGGGGCCCCGTTAGTCCAAAATTAACATGTCACCAAATTTAGCCCATTTTGACGACAGAGAGGCTACAAAACCGCACCGCAGGAATACCCTGGCCCAAATATCGCTCTCACACCGGAAATGTTGAAATCGTTCGCTCATGTTAAAGGTTAAGGTGATGTGAAAAATAATCTGAGTCTGGCGTTAGAAATGTTTGGATGGTAAACATAGGAAAAACTGCAGAGGATGTACTATTTCAGGAAGGTCAAATTTATTTATTTTGAAAAGCTAATTAAACAGACATCAGTCTATTATAGTTTGACTGGCTGATTGCTGCCGGCCTATAAGAGCCAGACGCCTCTGCAGAAGTCTTTTCACACAGGGAGACAATGGAGCGCACTGTATTGATCCACCATCGATTCAGGCTTCAAGACAGAAAGATCTCCACTCCTTAGCTCCATACTTTTTTTTGGATGGAAAAAGCATTGCAGTAAATCAGGTAACATTGTATGAGAGTTGGATGAAACCCTGTTAGAGGGAGAGGGTTTGCACAGGTGGTACTGTGATTTAAAGACGCCCTATTATGCTTTTGGGGTTTTCCTTTCCTTTTGTGTGTTATATAGATTTTTGTGCATGTAAAAGGTCTGCAAAGGCTAAGTTCCCAGAGTTTATTGTTCTCACACTCCCCCCCCTGCCTGAAATGCTGAGATTGAACTCCTTTGTAAACTTCCGAAACATATTGAAATCACTATGTAACACTGATGGCTGGCGCATCATGGATGTGTGAAGAGAACTGGATTCAGGGTCGAAGGCAGGGGCACCGTCCATCACTATGAAAGTTGCTCTATGGCACATGAAGCCCAAAATGGAGCGACGGTAGAATCTGAGAGTACCCGGATCATGCGTGCGCACTTGAGTTTTCCTTAAAGCTCCCATGTCATGCTTTTCCGGTTATTATCCGTCCCCTTGTGTGTTGTGAAGGTTTTTATGCATGTAAACGGTGTGCAGAGTCAAAACCCTCAAAGTACACCCTGTAGCGAGTAAAACTCTAACACAGAAAATACCTCCCCAAAACGCCTCGTTGGAGATACGTCACTGCCCATTTGATTCTTCCGGGTACCGCCTGATGTCATGCGGTACCCGGAACGAAATGGACCAATCCCGAAGAGCTATGGCCACACCAGCAGCGGTGTGTTCCTCCTCCAGAGGTTCGAAGAACCGGCATTTCACAGACGAAAGCTTCCAAAACATTGCCCAGTTTGAGGCCGGATATGCACAGCTTGTTTGGACCGTTTGGAGCAGGGGAAGATCCGGGTATACAACCTGTAAGTTTGCATTGTTATTTGTGTATTTATCAAACAAGACTGTTTAAATGTGTAAACTGTGTTGGACTGCTAAGCCATTGACACAGTGCTAACTGTGCTAACTAAGTTGCTAGAGTTTCCATATATCAACTCTAATATCAGCAGATGGCCTTGCATACATGTATCTCATAGCAGGAGAATGTTTGCATTCACACACAAAATACCTATTGACAGTATACTCCGGGTGATTTGCCGTGCGGTCAGTCGCGAAACGTAATTACATTATAGCTGGCGTAGCGTGTATGCAACCGATCTAACACACGGAGCTAGAGCTAGATTTGGTCGGAAAAACATTTTTGTGATGCTACGTTGCTAGCGTTTAAATATATCAACTACAATGTCAGCAGATGGCCTTACATGTTTGTCATGGCAGGAGAATGTCTGCAGTCACACACACGGAATACTCATACAGTATAGTCCGGGTGATTTACCGTACATTGTGACAGTACATATACTGCATGTAGCTAACGAGGCTAGCTGTATGCTAGCGCAAAACAATGTATTCATGCAAGTTACATTGTATGGTAGCAGAATACCCGTATACGATTGCAATTATAAACACGTTATTGCTAGCCTAATATGAACCACTAGCTTTTGTTCATAGTAGTTTTATTACACTGCATTATAGTTGCCTTTCCTCCAAGCTAACGTTCATATCGTGTTAGCTACCAAGGTAAACAAAGCTAGGTTAGCATATTAGCAGGCAAGCTGTTCATTACACAACTACTACTAACGAATCTAAAACAACTAAGTTTCTCTAATATTTTGTGATTTGCATTTGATTTCGTCCAGCCAGATCCTGGCGGACAATCCATGACGGGGACGGGACTTCTACTACTACTGAGGCCTCGTGCTAAAAGGCACCGCACCGCACCGGCTGTGCGCAGGCAAGAGGAGGAGGAATGGATGATATACCGTGTGTATATATGTATATTTATGTTCATTTTGTACATTTCTAAAAATAAAGTTTAATGGAAATACTTAGAAGGCCTATCCTTTCTTCCCTGAATTCATATATTAGCAAACCATGATTTGATTTCTCATCAAACAGTAGTAGTTTATTACAGGTAAAAATAACTTACTCTTTGTTATGTCGGCTCGTAGGCCACAACGGAAAGGCAAGGAGACATACACGAGTTTACAAAACCACGGCACATTTATTGTGGTAAATGCAGAGATAGGTGGTCGAGGGGAGAGGGTCGCTCAGTTCGTCCTTCTGCAGCCGCTTTGGAGAGAGACTCCGGGCCGCTGGGATTAATAGCACCGGCTACGGAGGTGTCCGTGATCGCACTGATTACCCTCTTCAGCTCCACCCCACCGTAAGCCCTGCAACACACCTGCACAAAGGCCCTGGGGCCGTCACACTCTTCTATAACAACAGTTGTAGGTTCAGTTCGGTTAGTTAGTATAAAATATCAGCTGTACCATTACACTGATGTTCCCCGAAAAAAGCGGGCGGAGCCTCTCTGGTGGTTGACTAATCAGAACAGAGTGGCCGAGCTGACCAATCGGAGCACACTAGGCTCACAGGGAGGGGGGGGCAAGAGCTCCAACGAGTCGTTTAGTGGAGAAAGTGAATACTGCTGAATACACATGCTTGACAGAGATGCTGTATGCGAAACCAATGTGAGTTTGGAAAATTGCACAGTATAAATCTATTTTAGTATACCTCAACAATGTAATTATGATCAGTGGAAATGGCCATGACATGGGCCCTTTAAGCCCCGCCTCCAATCTCCGGCTATCGGCTAAGTCAAAGGAATGGTGAGTAAAATACCTCTTGGCTTTTGGTGCGTTTTACAACTTTTTGAACCTAATGATTCAAATGACGGCTATAAAAGTGTTCGTACTGTGTGGTTTATTTAACAATAAAAAAATGTTGACCCTGAATTACAGGTGTTACTTTCCCCATGTAGGTCAATGGGAAAAATAATTTCTTGGCCAAAATGATGTCACGGACTAGAACTGGAGTGTAATACCACTTTTTTGCCACTCAACCACTACGAAAATGTTGCTTCAATGGCTTGGGGCTTTGTACTTCATTTGTTAAGGGGAGGGACATCTCCAAGCATTTGACCAATCACAACCTGGCCGGCCTGCTAACCAATCAGAGTAGACTGGGCTGTGGTTTCAGATAGAGGTTGAAAAGAGGTGCTGAAGCACAGGAGGTATGACAAAATGAAGACCTTTTTGAACATTTAAGCATGTAAACAAGTCATGTATGAGCATAATATGTCCTCTTTAAATCTGTAGGCTCACCCCACTGGCCGGTACCTGATGTAATTCCGCACACCAGAATGAATATCTCTCCGGCGACCCTGTCCACGGCAGGCACTCTGTTAGTCATGGTAAAAGAGAGGGCAGCCATTTATCATCCCAGGCGATTTTTGAAATGAGGACAAATTGGCAGGTGCCCAAGCAGCATGAGACGGGATGAGGGCTTCGGATTGGCCGCTGCCAAGAGTGATGAGGTTACAGCGGACGTCTTACCTTTGTCTTAATGGGGGGGGGAAGTACAGAAATGGTGGGTAAATGTGTGTGCGCAGATATTTGCATTCACTGCATTGTCGTACACTGAATGCATTTCAATTCCCAAAGTGAGGCCCTGAGAAACACACACTGCAGAAATTCAAATGATAAACAAGGTCTGTCATGAAGAAATATGTCAGCTACTGTCTGTGCAAATATGATAACAAGACATTTCTTCTGTATAAATCAATAAAGTTGCCCATAGCTGCAGTCAAACAACACCATAATGAGGGATGGGAAAGGCTCACAGATTAATTTATAACACAGGAGTCAACAAAGAGAAGAGCATTATACATCACCTGGTGCGGACAAGATAAGTACAGGGTCTAAATTATAGTTGTTGAGATGCAAACATAGATGCATGACCTCTCTTCCCAAACAGTCAATTAAAATGCCTCATCCTGCTGCAAAAAAAACACATTTTCTTCTAATTGATATGCTTATTTATTTTTCATTTAAGCAGGCAGCGGGATGGAATAATAAATCATCTTCTTCGGTAGTTGGTTAAGACTCATTAAAAATCTATATAATGCTTTGGAAACAACTGATACTGTGTACAGTGTGAAAAGGCTGCAAAACAAATATTGTGCCTCTGCCATATTTTTTTTCAAGTATTTACATTAATAAGATAGTGGGTATGCGGTAATAAGCTAATGGAAAGCCTGGCCAAGGACGGCTAATAGCTGCAAGGTTGTTTTACAATTAGCCTTGCAACAGCTGAGACATTGGGTTTCTCGAGAAGATAATGAAAACCATTTTAAGGATTGTTTTATCCAAAGCTAATGCTTATAAGTAAAATGCATTCCATGATTGGAAAGGGTTAACTTGGAAAGGGTTAACCTTTGATATCCGACATCTGGATATCTCAATATTGACACATTTATTACGGCTGACAACACCTGCCAACAAACACGTTGCTCATTTTACTGCTTCCTAATTCATTTTTGGGATTTCCAACAGATAGTTACTTTTCCAATATCGTTTTGAGGTATGACATACACTGAGAGAACCCTAACAAAAAAGTGCAGAAGAAAAATGTATAACTTTGCGAACAATAAATAGTCTAATAAAAAGAAAGAATAAACCTATGGTCACCTATAGTAATAATGAAATACAAAAACAGATGCATGAAATAAAGCAGTTATCCTGAAATAGCAGCAGAGGCAGCTCCTTTCAAGATTTCCAGCAAAAAGAAAGAATGCAGTTTCGCAGGCAGGCATATAATACCCCAATAAAATAAAAACAAATCTGCAAAGAGCTGTTGTGCGGTTGACCGTTGAAACTGAATTAACAAGAAATCATGGTCATCTGACTTAAGGGATATGTGCATAGGGGTTAGGATTTAGCAAAACAACATACCCTCTATGAAAGAGTTAGAAACACAATTATAAACACAAATTCAAATCTGTAGACAGTACTCCAAGTGCAGATGTTCTCAAGTTTGTTTGGTTTTGTGTTTTGAGTAATAAAATAAGGCTATTCATTTCCAGACCTGTCAAATAAATCTAGCCCATCCAGTCCTTTTAGTGCAGCAGTTAAACAAAGGAGCTGGCTGTGAGCAGAAGACCTGACCTCTATTTAAAAGGACACCATGTCAACCCTTTCAATAGAACAGCGTGTAAAAATAGCAGCCTCCTGGTCCTCCCAACTCATCCGTCATTGCTGCGATTCTCCAACATGTCTACACTTACCAGTTGGTGAGCATTGGAGGGAAAAAAATATGCTTTCAGAATCAAAACTAATAATGGATTTTTAGATACTATCGGGTTGCCAGTGAGTTGCAAAACATGGTGACAAACACTTGTAACTATCAGCCTAGTCAACATGTCAGGATACCTTCCTATTTCCCAGAATTTCTAATGCCAATTTGCCAAAAATGTCAACATCAATTTCCTACCATGGAAGTGGAATGGTTCTATCGATGACAAGATCAATTGCTCTGCCCCTTTCTTCCTCACGGCAATATCTCAACAACTAGTTTGAACGGACGGATTGCCTTAAAAACTGGGTAGAGAAACCAATTTTAAACTTATTTTTTGTTCAATGCGTTGGTTCATGACCAAATACTTGCAAAACAAATGCAATTATCATTTGCTGAATGTTGCTGAATACATCAAGCAAATGTTCTGCTTCCCTGATTTAAATGGGGAGCTTTTTCCACGATTTTGGTGCCAGGATTGTAAACAGATGTGTTTTAGTTGAGGGGTACCATGAGAGTTGCAATAGTGTAAGATTACAAGAGCCTTGATCAGGTGCTGTGGTGCCTTCTGGGTCAGTAGGGGCGTACCCTCCTGATGTGTTAGAGAGTTCATCATTATGAGTGGGTTGTAGCAGCGATGTTAGCAGTGAAGGACAGTTGATCATCCAGTGCCACACCCAGATTATTTGCATTCTGATTCAGGGAAAGGCCAGAGATGCCAATGTGGATAGAAGACTGCTTACCTGGAAGGAAGAGCACTGCAGTCTTGTTTAGATTGGGCTTCAAGTGGTTCGCAGACATCCACTGAGATGTTAGCCAAACAATCATTAACCTGTACAACCATGGGCGTAGGAAGCATCCTCAATGTGGGTGGGACAATTTGACGGGGTGTGTGGGCAGGTGGTGGATCTCACCTCCTCTTGGGGGGTCCGGGGGCATGCTCCCCCGGGAAGATTTTTTTTTAAATGTTGAAGTTAAATGGATCTATCTGGTGCACTTTGAGAGCAAAATTAGGGACTAAATCTATGGATACATCTCTCAACAACACCCATGTGAAACAGTACTGTAAACAGACTTACTTTTTCTTTATGCATATTTTACAAATCACTCCCCTTTTAAACTGTATTTTTGTTTTACTGTCCTATAGTATGAGTTGGAATTATTTCATATACCTGTTATTCTCTTGTTTTTTTATAATGATCATATAAAAAGGTGTGCCTTGGAAATACTTGTTTATATGAGATAACTTAGACTAAAGTCAATAATCTAAACACTCAGAGAGTCCTTTACCTCCCTGAGCTGACGTTATAAGATTTGTCTGACAGGAGAGAGCTCTCCTCCTCCTTGTTATATAATACATATGTATAATATCAGTTAAAATAAGTGCTTGAACATAGCAATGTTAACTATGTTTAAGCACTTATTTTAACTGATATTATACATATGTATTATACTCTTATAATATGTATGTAGATAGTATAAGAAATGTGCAGAATATGACAGTTTAATGGTGGAGGTACACACATATTGAAAATCTTGAAATCTTGAAAGGGATGTGCAAAATAGTCATTATATACAGTCTTTAATTAACTATTAGTAGAGAATAACGACGAGTAAAGAATATACTTTATAGGGATCCTATTAATATCTAATAATAAAATTATAAAATGCAATAACATGCTTTAACCAGTAGGTGTCCCTTTCTATCAGCTGTGCACCGTTATGGCGTAAATACAGCCTATCTACCAATTGGATCAAATATAAAAGTCAGCCGAATTAGTGTTGATACTGCAAGGAGACGCATTGTGGGAAAATAAATGTAAGATATTGTTTAATTGCTGATATATTTAAGATCCACGTCAAGTTTTCAGTTTTGGCGGCAGTTCCTGTTTGTATAGAAGTCTTGTCATCAGGGCTCTAGAGTTAACTACGGCAGATATGTAATATTTAATGCCGCCGAAACGTGTATTACAATGCCGTTATGTGATGACTTTCAAAGAGAAAAGCAAGCACACTCGGAATAATGTATTATTATTTTTTTTTAAATGTTTTCGGATTTCACATCGCATAAACACCAAATCCCAGCGTGCATAGCGGAATATCAGTATGAGAAAAAATGGCATCATCTGTCCTTTGACCCTCACATCGTACAAGGAAAAACTTCCAGAGAAAAACCCACAGTTAATATACACACATTCCTTCACATTTTAATTTAAATTTACATTAAAGTATTTCGTGAGGCCTTCTAACATGTTTTTAAATATAACTACGGTTGTAGTTGAAGAGTTTGTAAATTAACATGAACCGAAGCTGTTGCCTGTTGCAATATACAGTCTATGGTTGCTACAGAGGATTTTGGGCAGGGTTGGGAGGGTTACTTTGTAAATGTAATCAGTTACTGATTACTGAATACATGGCTCTGAAAGTAATCCGAATACAGTTACAGTTACGTGTCTTAAAAAAGTAACGTAATCAGATTACTTTTAGATTACTTTTGGATGACTTTCTTTTTCCATCACAGATGGGTATGTTTTGGTGAACAGGAGACACAAAAAGCAAAAGGAAACTGAATGTGTTTTTACTGTTTTAATGGCTTATCAAGAGCACAACTGAAACATAGCATCTCAAACGATGTAACAACATAATACACTTTTTGGGGATGCAGCTTGGGATGTGAGGAGTGAGGGACACGGCTTAGAACGGGCGTGTCGCCTTCTGTCCTGCCACTGTTGGCAGGACATGAATTAAAATGTCGAACTCGGACTTCATTTTAAGGACGTTTCGGCCAGGGGTGTAGAGCTATATTTGTTTAAGCACCGGATCGGCAAAACAGGAGAGTGTGTGCACCAGTCTGCCTTGATCTATGAATTCATGTCCGTGACACTCACAGTATCTGCTGCCCACAGCTGTTTTATAGAAGTAAAACCTCCTTCACTTCATGAAATCTCTGCGGCACCAGCAGGAGGCAGCGGGAGGGTTAACTCAGCCTCTGAGAAGAGGAGCGTGCAGTGCCTTTCACGCACCGCCTTCACTGTGTTTACCTTCAGAATCATTAGAAAGGATAAAGAGCGACCGCAGGCTGATGTGTTTTAACCACACACACCTCTACACACACACACACACGATTTAAACGCAGACTTTTGTTCCTCCATGTTTCGTTGTTATTGTTTCACTGAGCGGACCCGCACATTTTTTTCAAACGCTCCCTTTTTTGGTCCATCTGCGGCGGTAATAGGTTTTGTGCGCTGTGATGATTCGGCTGTACCTTTAGTAATGAATATTAAATGTTGTGAGGAAATCTTTCCACCAATAATTAAGTAATCCAAAATGTATTCACTTCAGGTTTACGAAAGTAACTGTAATCAGATTACTCGTTTTTCAAATGTAACGCGAGCTGAATACAGTTACTTGATTTTTGTATTCTGATTACGTAACGCCGTTACATGTATTCCGTTACAACCCAACCCTGATTGTGGGTAATGTAATGTCTTCGGCCCATCCAAAACTCATAGAAAACTACTTGTTTCTCAGAATTGAAGGGGAAAACGTGACAAAAACATTGTACACTAAAACCTATCAATGTCGTTTAATTAACAAGGATAATCTGGTGTTTTTGAGTTGATGAGTAGATATCACTGTCAAATTAATCGACAGTAAGGGGAATACTTACTTCCGGGTGTACAATTCTCCGTTATCCAATGGGAATGGACGCTCACATTGCCTTTAACAGCCGCCGACATACAGAGATACGGTGCTTCCATGAGCGTCAAATCCCGCCGCAGATGGGAATACATTGCAATCAGTTGAAAGCTATTTGCGTCCGTTTGTGAAGCTGAAGGAGCCTCGGCGCGTCACAACTGCACGCCACGGGACCCTGACCAAGCGTCGCTCCTGGACGTTTATGGAGTGAGAGTGTGTTGACGTGTGACGTGCTTGATGTGAACGAGCCTTTTGGGGGGCGTGGTTAAAGTTGCGCATGCTCTATGAGCGCACATACGGGTACTTCTCAGGCATGACGGGTAATCTGTGACGTTTCGCTCTTTCAAAAATTGGGCCATTTTATCTTCATGCGCCAATGAGCAACTCTCATAGGAATGAATGAGGCCCCGCCTCCCACGCTTTATCCAGTTCTTATTATACATCCATGGTACAACCCCCTGGGTTTTAGACCAGGTGATGTTAGGTTAGTTGTTTTCATTCATTTGAATTGTGTACTTGTATAAAGATTATGTGTAACTTAAGTTGGTACTTATTATTTGGTTAACACAGCAAATTATAGCAAATTATAGCATCCCAACAAATGTTTCTGTAATGTTAATGTCATGTTTCACAGCAGAATCTCCCTGAGAATGCAGATACTGCATTTCTTCCTGCTGATGCTGCTGAAAGCTTTGTTTCTCTCTTTTATTTGATTTATTCAAAACCTCGGAGATCCCTGTTTTCCTATGCCTTCAAGTCTCCAGGCCCATGTGAGCTGGTGTGGGTTTGTTTATTTGTTTCTTAAGAACCCCAGTGGCTACTTTAATACCTACTTTCTGGGTTCCACACAAACACAGAAAATAGTACATGCATTCATTTTAAAAAGGAGTAACCATGTAGGGGAAAGCACAGGCCAGGAGAAAAGTCAAACATAAGCAAGAAAGAAATAAGAAAGAATCTGTTTTGCTAGCGTTTTCTTCCTTTTTATAAATCAAAAGCTGGAGCCAAAGATTCACAGCAGGCTTCTACTCTCTGTCAACAGGGAGGGAAACTGATTCCCTTTTTCTCAAATCTTCAACTTGACTTTCGAGACCTTTTGGACCTGACCCATTAGACCCCCTGACATTAATGCTGATCATGAAGATTTCCTCAAAGCCTTTGCAGCTATGTGGTCACGCTTTCGATGTAGTCATTAATACAATGAGTGCATGAGAGCGTGTCTTAATGACAATCTGGGCTAAAAAAGTTATAGATTATACAAATGTATAACCTGGGCATTTGCGTCAGTTCGGCTCAGATTCTGTGATCTTTTTTCCCGGTGGTAATTGAGGGCAAGGCAATGTCATTTAATGCAAGACCTCCAACTCACCGGAGTCAAGCCGGAAGGGAATTAAATCTTTAAGCTTTGCATATATACATTATTAAATGGTTGAGTTTACTTTGTAATGTTTTAGTCAGCCTTATCTATTTTTATGGTTTTTACTTTTACGATTCGACCCAGTTAAAAATCACTTGCAAGAGTTTAGTTGATGTGCAGCAGAGGTTTTGACTGCTTCCAGTGATGAAAGAAGAGACAAAACAGGGCGCAAGAAACCCCCCCGCTGAGCATCACCTTTGCCCTTTCAGGAGAGAAATCTAGCATGTTTTTTGGTTTTGTTGTGTTTCCACTTCGCCAGACTGTGTATTTGTTTCCTTCCAGTTTCTCTCTACCTACGGAGGGCCATACCAAGGTGGCAGAAGCACGACTTGCTGTGGCATATTTCCGCCTCACTTTAAAAGACTGAGAGACGTTGCCTTTCCTCCCGTAGCCCCTTTATGGTGGATTAATGATTTATTGCTCCGGCTTCTCGCTCCTCTCATCTTACTTCGAGGGGGGGCAGTTTAACAAGCACGCTCATGTTCTCCCCCGGCCTTCAGATTGTCCTCACTCAGAGAGAAATGTGCCACGGTGCTACTGTGTGCAGCACAGCAGTGACCCAGTTCAGAGACTTTCTCACCAGAACAGCCTCAGCAGGGAGCAAAGAGATCCAGCAATAAAACCAAACCAGACGGGCACGGTTCAAACTGCACGCTGTCGCTCAGGCCCTGCCACATATACGCCACATCATGCTGATGCTTACATTGGTCAACTGAATAATGTATGGTATCCACTGATGAAAACAAACTTTGAAGTTGCTTAATAGCCAAATAATGTCAAAATGCGGGAATTGGGTCATTTAAAGTTCAATGGAAATAACAAGCACTGTACAGAACCTGAACAACAACAAAACATGCAGGTATATTCTCTTCATATAAGTAAAAACCTATAGAGTACTACAATTTCTTGTTTTTATCATGATAGGTTCAAGCGAAACATGTGGATACTGACCAAAAGTGAAGTTATTGTACTGTTGGTCGATCAAGTTTGTCTGTATCCGCAATTGCCAAATTGAATACTTCTAAATACAAATAATAAACTATGATCCTGCAGTTTGGGCACAGATTTGACTTTACTCAACAATTCTCTCAATTTGTCAAATACAGCAGCTTGATCAGTAGCCCTACGTTTTTTATTAGGTCCACACATATAGCGCGTTCATACCGGAGTACTTTTCCCACAATAGTTCATCAGAACTACGATATATTTGCGTTCACACCAAAAAGCCCCCCCTTATGAAACAAAAATATATTGTAATATATTGGTAAATATAATACAATATATTGGATCATACATTTCCATATATGGGAAAGTAGTCCTTATATTTTTAAATATATTGCAATATATGCATGGACCATGTATGGCTATATATTGATACATATAAAAAAAATATATTGCAATGAAAACAAAAACTGCACTATACATTTATATGTAATAGTTTTATTGAAACACTCATTTATCTTTCATGAGTTTACATAAAATTGAACAGATATTCATAAACAGTTATCTCACTTCGTTTTGTATAGTTACCCACTTTATATATGAACATATGTTTGATGGTAGCCTACATATAAAAAAAGTACAAATTGTCCATTGAATGATGGAAAATAATATACAGTTTATAAATATATATAGACACACACATATATGCACGGATATATATATGCATATATGCACGCATATATATATTCATATATATATATATATATAAATATATATATATGCATATATGCACGCATATATATCTATGCATATATTACGGCCGACCGGCTATTTGGAGTGGAACCATAGACTGTATATATAAATGGACGTAGGGTCCGTGACGTCACCCATAGGATTCTGCAGAGTTGCCGAGAAGCCCTTAGTAGGCGGAGTCGGCCACTAACGGCTCGACAGTGACGTCTGAGTCTAACTCCCGCCTGCTCCAGCCTGCTCCAAATAAGGGCAAAGAGGCGGAGCCGAGGCGGGACCTCCTGCCTCCAGCTGGGAAGTAACAGAGCTAGCTCAAGCTAAGAAGCTAAGCTAACATGCTTCCCCATCAGCACACTGCCGTCACATTTTACGTTTCTAAGGTAAGCGGACATGAAACTATTCAGCAAAACTATAAATAATAATCTAAGTTATTGAGTTTTTAGCATAATACTTCAGAATCTTAAAATCCCTTAACGTTTGTATGCAATGTGCTAAATGCAACACTGGAATCAAGCAAATATTAATATGTTTGTATGACATTAGTTATTTATATTTTGCTATCACTTAATTATACGTTTAATACATTTAAGTTAAGCTAAGGTGCATGTGATGGTAGCTAGTTAGTGCTCTTACCTGTGAGGCCTCCTCCAAACCGCATTATAACCAGACTGTATCATTAAAACTATAAGTACCAGTTCTAGATCCTTGACTTTAGACAAACAATACAAAAGACAAAATGTATTTAAAGACCAATCTTTATTTGAAGGTGCCTCTTAACCTGGGATATTAGTTATACAGTAATAGTATTGACAATCTAAAAAAACTGAGCAACTCAACAGTCAACTTTATATTTCTTATTGTCTAAAGCATTTATTATTTTCATTTTCCCCTCTCATATTCAGTGTGGACGGATTGAGACAGCGTGGTGTCCAGAGAGCTGCAGAGACTTCAGGGAGAAACCTCCGTGTGATGGACGTCCAGTCTGTTGGTTTGGAGAGGACTGAGGGGCTTTCCTCTGTGAGGAGGATCAGACCTGATGGAGGAGCCCATGCATAGCTGATACCACCTGATCAGGCCTTGTCTGTCACTTTATTTGACTAAATGTGTTTACTTATACATTTAATAGGTTTACACCTTCTGTCCATATGTGCTTTTTTATTTAAAACATGTTTGATTAACTTTTGGTTCAGATTTCAATAAATTGAATTTGTATTTGCACTCCTTTTGTCCATTATTCTTACTGAAAATGTTAGATTACACATTCACATCCGACTGAAGATTGGCCCCATTTATTTGCGTTGCAAACTCTGCGGTACAAGGTACATGTTGTGAAGCTCATAAAGTGAGGCAAATAGAATTAATCAGCTGATGGAGTGTAGATGTGGAAATAGGTGCATTCGATCAGCTGACTTCACAATAAAAGTAGTTTCTTAGTGAATGTCCTGTACTGGTCTTAAAATCTCATAACATCAGCTTTTAATTTCCCTCTTGGATGTTCTTCTTGACCCTCAGAGAAGGAGAAAATGTTGAGTCGTGTCTTTCAGGCATGTCCTTTCCTAACAAAAATTACAGGAAACATAAAACATATTATTGCAGAACAAGTGTGTTATTTATGAAAGAGGTGTGTTTGTGTTTAGGGGCTGTAGATATAATTATTTTGTAATTGTAATGTTTTATTTTATTTCAACAGTGAGCTACAAAGACAATCAGATTATGAATGAACAGTATGAAATTCATCAACATTGAAATATATTTTATTATCAAAATAATATTGAACTGTTATCAAAACTTAGTGCAACTGTAGAAGCTTGCTCTGTTCTCTCACTGAAATCATAACTTTTACCACGTTTTTTACAGACAATATTGCGAGATAAATAGCAGTTGTCACTATGCGTTAAATAGCTTTGCCTTCAATACCTTAAATTAGAAAGCTGACAGTCATATTGCTTGTTAACATCTAAATGTAACCCTTTGCATGGAAAAAACCCTCAACTTCACTGATGTGTAGGTGATCTAGTATTTAGTATTGTTTAATGGAATGTATATCAGTGTATTAAAGTCAATACTTCATTTATTTAAACCAATATCTTTCTTGATTCTTTGTACAGTATGAAAAAAGAGTATTTGTACCTGTGCTGAAGTTCACTGCTGTGAGGAGTCCAGTTCTGTCTCTCACTCTCTGGTCCATCCTGTCTGCATCACCTGGAAACTTTAAACAAACAGATATATATGTAAAGAACCATGTGTACAAACAATATAACTTATTCTCTTCTGTTGAACATGTTGGATTGTGTATTGTCCGAGTCAGGGTTCTTTTTATTTTACTGTAACTTTGGAAGTTGTGTTACCAATGCTGTTGTGTTACTGTTTATTTGATACCAATTTGGTAATGCAATTAATAAAAACAACAACGTTTGGGTTCGTTCTTCAGATGACTGTGACGTTAACGTGTAAACTCAATAATGAACTCCAGCTCAACCAACCATATTGTAATATCTAAGTAATCATCTTGAAAATATGACATTAATAATTGTAATATACACACATCTTATTGTGAGGTTGATTTCACATACACTACTTCGACGTTAGCTTGTCTACATACTTGAGCATAGCTACCACTCGCTTACACGCAAACCCAAGCCTTAACATTCATTACGTATCATAAACACATAAATAAAGTACTCGAATTTCACTTACCGCAAAACGGCATTCATGCACCGTCTGTTTTAACCGCAGAGCGAGTCACAATAGTCCGATATATAAGCATGAAGAACAAACAAACACGGCCGGGATCAAGTTGTGTTCCCTGGATGAACTGGGCAGGCAGTGTCCCTGTAGCTTCACGGACGGAGCAGCTAGCAGAGAGACAAAAAGCTAACAGCAGCAGTCACCTGACAGAGCTGTCACTCAATGTGACCACGCCCTAATTTATGCAAAAACTTTAAGACCTAATATAAATAAAAGGGTCGCGTTAGAAAACAATTCACTCACAGATTCATAATCACGAAGGTGGAATCTAACTATATATATAATAAAATGTATTGGAGCCAGGGCTAGAAACGTCTTTTTTCTGCTGTGAAAATGGGCATTTTAACATTGGGGTCTATGGAAATTGCTCCTTTCTGCAGTCATCGCCTATCGGCCAATATATGAACTGCAGTTTGTGGCACTTCCGTATTGGCGTCCCGGCTCTTCCCCAGAGTTTGCCGCTTGAGTGGAACGCACCCACGGCAGACAGCCCAAACAGTATTCGAATGCGCCACTTCCGGCTGATTTCGGGGAGCCCCCCCCCCCCTCTCCAGCAATAGATTGATCTGATTGGCAGATTCAAATCTGCGTTGCTGCCTCTGTCTGTTGATTCTGTCGCTGAGTGTCAAAGAGAAAGCATTCATCAGGTGCTTCGAAACGGAAAATTGAAAAGAAACGAGAGCAAAATACAGCACCAGAGTCAGGTATGTGTGTGAGCATTTAAAACTATTTTAAATTGAAATAATTCTGCATGTACACTATAAGTAGTCTAGTTGCTTAATCCGTATGTCCCGTCTCTCGGCACTACACCAGCTACATTAGTTAGTTAAATTAGCTATGTTAGTTCCCTCGTGTATGAGTGTATAACCGGTCCGCAGCTTTGTGAACATTCAATTTCGAAGATTTTCGATGTTACAGTCAACTGAAGTCGACCCAAAACAGCCAAAAATAGCGGACCTTTAGATCGCTAACATTTTAGCATAAGTCAATGGAGTTTAACATAGCGAAAACTAGCCCCACGGCTAACGGACATTTTCTGACTGGTGACGATGATGAGCTAGTTAAGTAATGTAACCACAGTTAGTCTATGTCTTGTAAATTCCCCTTGTTCTCCTTGATCTGCATTATATCGTTCGTGTTTTAGTCAGGCACATTTAGGGACAGCTAAAGTAGTTCAGCTACGGGTCTTCGAGCTGGTTACACATGTGCGTTCAGGACATTATTGCGCATCGTCACATGCATAATTACCATCGTCACAGAGAGAATGCGTTCGTGAAGAATGTGAGCATATATGCAGATCTTTAGTGTTGGTAATGTTATAAGATTGTATGCATAGTGTCCTGCTCAGTCAGTGTGTTAATGAGTCTTGATGTCCCGTTTTTAGTTTCTATGTTGTTCAGGAATTGAGCTAATGCTAGCTAGTTAGCTAAGTTAAGCTATGATAGTGTGTGGATGAGATGCTAACTTAGCTTTTATTAGCCGTGTGTTTGCAACGTGTCTAATGTGTTTTAGCAACAATTAGTATTGCTGTTGCTTATTATTAATAACCATCGTCTGGTTAGTTATTGTAATTTGAACCTTATTTCTATTTCTGTGTATTTTGCAGAAACCATTCATTCATTCTCTACTCTACGTTAGGCTATGTGTTGTGGACTAATGCATTCAAGTTAGTTCACATTTTAGTTGTTATTGCCCCTGCTGACAATTGTGTGGATAATATGTAGCCTACAGTCAATGGCATTTCACATTTTGCTCTCCAGTGTATGTTATTTTAATGTTGACTCATAATACTATATATCTATATATTTTACAGGAGCATTGTTGAAATTCATAGGTCGAACTAAGCCTGCAGAACCACAAGTCAAGAGGACAGAGGAGCCAGATAGCAGTGGTGACTGAGACAGAATAAATAAGGAGAGAGGGCCCATGCAGAGGCAGACATCAGTAGTGAGGAATCAGACCCAAAAGATACGAGGACAGAGGAGCCAGATCGCAGTGGTAAGGAACGCACTGTCATTTAATTTCACTGTCATTTTACTTTTCACATATCACTTTATTCACTATTCAGCTTAGTTATCCTTGCCATGAAGGATTGAATGGATGCATGTTCTATATTATTTTAATGACAGATTGAACCACAGCAATATTGTTTTAGAGATTTTATATGTTTAACTGCTATGCCTGTCATCTCTGCTCTGTGTCATTGTGTTGTCTCCTGGGTTCTGTAGTGCCCGGAGTCTGTCTTTTTATTTTTTTCCTCCCAAACCCCATCCCCTCAGGACGCCTTTTGCCTCCTGTCAGGTCATCATTGTAATAAGAATTTGTTCTTAATTGATTTTCCTGGCTAAATAAAGGTTCTACTACTATTTATTCAGTTATTTTATTACTGGTACTGCTAATTGCATTATGCGTATTGTTGTATATTGTATATACGTATGTATTTACTACTACTACTTACAAAATCGAGGGTTGTAGCTTTGTGTCAGTACATATTTCAGGGTTTTTCTATGCCTTTGTTCATCTAAATTCTAATACTCATAGGCGACTACCACCCCTGCCGATGCCGAGGCCCAGTTCTCCCTTCCCACCACCCCAGGCTCATTGTGCTAGGTAAAACTCTCATTCAATAAAAGTAGTCTTTTAAAGGTGGGGTAGGTAATTTTGGAGAAACCAGCTCGAGATCGCTAGAATTTGAAAATACACAGCCGGAAAAAATTTGCCACTTCCTTACAGAGCCCCTCCTCCAACACATGACCAATGAGGGCACGAGATAAGTTTGTGCACAGATGGAAGGCTGACAGGCAGGTAGGCCATCCAGTCATTTCAGCCGGGCCGGCTAAAATGATTGGTTGTGCTTTTTACAGTACCACGGCTTCCACAGATGATATTTTTTTATGGATTTTTTGTCAAAGCACTTAAGATATTCATTGCTATCGGGATGTTAAGAGTATTCCATGGAATATAACAAAAAGTGTATCTCGAGCCGGTTTCTCAAACGTACCTACCCCACCTTTAAAGATGAATGCAATTACATTTTTTTAAGTTTTAAACAGAACTGTCACAGATGCAGATGCTTGGTCCAAATTCCATAAAATATACCAACCAGTAGCGCCACACTCAGACGAAAATGTACAAAGCCTATTCTTCCACTATTTGTATTCCCACATTATTCACCAAGCCAGCCCATGCTTTAATATAGATATTATGGATATTGTTATAATTCCTGCTGTCTTTTGTGAACTTCTAATTATTTGTAATTGTTCTGTTCCACAGATGCTGTAGTAAACCACCATCCAGGGACCAAGACATCAGATATAAGAACATCCATTAACACAAGAATTTGTGAGTAAAGGCACGAAAAAAACAAGATTGACGATCAAATAGGGTACAAGACTGTTTGGCCCTGTTCCGGACCTTGTTTTAATGAGTGATCAGCTCATGTTTAAAGTTGTCACCAGGTGAAACAAAAAACAAGATTGTTAAATAGGATAACAGACTGCTCTTTTTGGCCCTGTATGAAATAACAATGCATCATTTATTAACTATACCTATACAAAATGTAATACATTTTCCCTTCATTATGTAATAACACCTCCTTTTGTAATAATTTGCCCATTATGTAGTAAACAAGTTCAATGCAAATATGTAATACATGTCGCCACATTTTGAAATATATTATTACATATTGCTGTGGTTATTACAAAATGAGTTGCAAACAATAACATTACAACTGTTTATTTATTTATTCAACCATGAATCATCCTTAATCATAATTTAAAAATATTTCAGGAGAATATCTTTCATTGGCCAAAACTAGATCAAGTGTTACCATATTCATTAGCCAACATGTATATCAACATCAATTTTGGGATATATTTACAGTTTGGTTATGGTTACATAATGAATATTACAGTTTTTTAAAAGGGCAACTCACGCATTTTGTAATAACCATTGCAAAATGTAATAATTTATTACAAAATGCAGGGACATTTATTTTATATTGCGTTCAGGCTGTTACAGAATGCAGCAGATTATTACAAAATGTGGGTTTTATTACATAATTACATGAAAATGTTCTTGAGTCATTACATAATGTGTTGTTTATAGGCCTTTTCTTTTATTCTTTCCTTGTCCTTCTTTTAATGAGTATTTTGATAACTGTTACACATTGATAGAAAAAAACAGATTAAGCTTCTCATTATTCAGACTCAGCTCTCAGCGCTTAAGCTTCTTTTAAATGTTGATAAAACCAAGGTAATGCTCTTTTCAAAAACTAAAAAGACACCAGAGCCTGTTTTAGATATTGTAACTACGCAAGGGATAAAACTTGAAGTGGTTACCTGTTACAAATACCTTGGTATCTGGCTTGATGATTGTCTCACTTTTAAACTTCATGTCAATAACCTGCTTAAAAAACTGAGGGTTAGGCTAGGTTTCTTCTACAGGAACAAGTCCTGTTTCTCACTTGAGGCCAGAAAAAGGCTAGTCACTGTGACCTTTTTACCTGTACTGGACTATGGTGATCTGATCTATATGAATACACCTGCCCATTACCTGATCAAGTTAGATGCCGCCTATCACAGTGCACTGAGATTTGTGACAAACTGTAAAGCATTAACCCATCACTGTACCCTGTATGCAAGGGCAGGTTTGCCTTCACTAACTGTACGGAAGCTCAGTCACTGGTACATTTTTATATACAAAGCCATGTTAGGGAAACTTCCATCCTACATCTGCTCCCTGATCTCACGGCGAATTGTAAGTGGCTACTGCCTGAGATCGAATGCTGTGGTTTTATTAAATGTGCCAACTGCTTGGACTGTCTTAGGGAAGATAACTTTTAGATGCGCAGCTCCGCTAACTTGGAACAGTCTGCAAAAGGAATGGAAGCTGAGCAATTTCGTTCCACTAAATGTTTTTAAAGCAAGGATAGATGCTATCCAATCGGAAACTGTTGGAACCTGTAAATGTTACTAGCTATGTAAACTGTAGTCACTGTAAATATGCTGTATGATGTCCTTTTTTGTTTTTCTGTTATGTTTATATGTATTCATGTGGAACCTACTTGTAGCAGGTCACCCTTGAAAAAGAGATCAATGATCTCAATGGGATTCACCTGCATAAATAAAGGTTTGAAATGAAATGAAAGATTTTTTTTATCAGAACATGCATTTCTCCTCATTGTGAACATATATTGCACTCATGTTCAGAATATATGGTACGTACATGGTCTTTTATAAATCTGAATATATATAGTGCATACATGTCCCCATATAATTGTGAATATATAGCGCATACATGTCCCCATATAATTGTGAATATATATAGTACATGTCCCCATATAATTGTGAATATATTCTACATACATGTCCCCATATAAATCTGAATATATAGCGCATACATGTCCCCATATATTTGTGAATATATATAGTACATGTCCCCATATAATTGTGAATATATTCTACATACATGTCCCCATATAAATCTGAATATATAGTACATACATGTCCCCATATATTTGTGAATATATATATAGTACATGTCCCCATATAAATGTTAATATATAGTAAATGTATGTTCACATATATACACAACCAATATATTATATATATTTACATATATTACTCAATATATGGAAAGCGGCAATTACTGATGTATTATCACATATATTACAATATATTATCACAATATATTATTCAATATATATATATATTGTAATATATTAACACAATATATTATTCTATATATCTTCAATATATTTTCAATATATTTTGTAGATATGAATAAATATGTTTTTCATGTTGATTATTAATCAGTATCACTTGGTGTAGCCAACAGCAAGATTTCCTTTATTAAATCTTTTCAATTAACCAGTAAATCAGAAAACAAAATAATGCAATATATTGACAGTTAATATATGGGGAAATATATTTTCTTTGCGTAAGGGCCAGGAACTAAATTAGTTAATCAGAACCATTTTTACCCCGTTTTCAGTCCCTGCTAGAGAGCAGGGACTTTCATGGGAGAAAAAAGACGACCAACGACGACTACTACGAAGGTAAAATAAACTACATGCACTGCACTGTTTTAATCTGCACAATACTGGTCTCAGATGTACTTTTATTTGCTCAGTAGATCAAGCTAGCCATGCTAGCCAGAACTGGCCTAGCATGGCTAATAACATCATTCTCGGCCGCTATGAAAACGTTTTTGGCTTGTGAATAAGTGTGTAATGTTTTCTGTAATTTGCTTCACTAACTCATGGCACTAATCGTGTGTTTCAGGCGAGGCAGGACAACTCTCTGGATTGGAAACAAGTGAGCTTTCCCCATTGGATCACAACAGCAGCACTTTCTCGTCTCCTTTTCAACCATCCAAACGCAAAAGTACGTACAAACACACTGTAACTACTCTGGTCTTGAAAGAACGTTACGCATCGAACTGATGTCCACTAATCACGTTTATTTCCTTCTTGGTACAATTATGAAACACTGTGAAAATACATCGTTTACACTTTTAGCGCCCTTTTCACTCTCTCACAAACATCCGGGCTAGAGGTCACATGACTTCCGGTAAGAAAACTTATCATTTTTGGACAAAGTTCAAGCGTACATTAAGCACTCTAAAAAAATATAAAACAATAAATAAGGGCACTTTGAGCGTCAGCTATTTGATGCTATCTTATCTTCTACTTTACACCTGTATTTTGTACACTGTCCCTGTCTGCACCATGTTCAATGTTGTCTCTGTTGACAACCTACTAGGCGATTAAACTGATCTTGTATCTTGCTTATTTCTCCTTAGGAAAGCGGGCACGGGATGACAGCTTCCTTGATGGCGATGGAGGACCGCCGTGCCATGGTCAGCAAGGAGAATGAGGACCTGCGTGCCAAGGAGATGCACGACGAACGGCTGCTGCATTCACACAAGGCCCAGGAATCGGACGACCAGCTGCTCATGGTGATGCCCATGCTGACTCGGTGGCGCGCCAGGTGGAGGTGTCGGCGCGCCAGATGGAGCAACAAAATACCTTTCAGGCTGGGCTCCTGGCAGTGCTAAGCGAGCTGATTAAATTCAACAGGCCTTCAATAAAAAAATTAAGAAAAACTTGTCGTCGTTGATAAACTGTACAATGACTTGTTGGGAGGCGTGTGGTGCAGTGGTCTGGTGCGTTGGTGTTCGGATCAGGGGAGCACAGGTTCAAACCCCACTGCAGTCAGCATGTCGTTGTGTCCCTGGGCAAGACACTTCACCCCAAATTGCCTACACCTGGGACAGTTAATTTTGTATTATTGTGATTATATATATGCCACTGTTATTAATACTGACACTTCACTTTGCACTAAGGTGTGTCTGCTGCTGAGCCTACCTATTGTTATTATATTGTTATTATATTGTTATATATGTTTTGATACTACTGACACCTTATTTGATATTGAAAATGTTAACTTCTATTTACATGCATACGACACACCTGGGACAGCGTGATGCTGTTATTGATATTGTCTTGAGTGTGCAATAAAAGAGAACCTACATGGCGATTAAACAGAGCCTGTATCTTACATTTTTCATTACATTTCATGTAACTAAGCTTGCTTATTTCTCCTCTGACACTTTATCTTTACAGTGACCTGTGTAGCATCCTATACATCACATGTAAGTGATTATTCTGATACCATCATGTTTCATCGGTTATAAATTGGCGAAGCTTTATTTATTGTAGCTTTCAAAAAGATAATTTCATTGTATTTCAAAATGGCGTCCATCAACACAACCACTATTTATTAATAGAAAGAGAAATGGTTAAGTTTGTTATTACCAGTGTTGTGAGTTCAATATTTTTTATTAATTATAGTAAGGGAACATCTTAGGAGTTAGTGTAGTGAGTTTCAGAGCAGTGTAATAATTATTTGACCGAAAACTAAATGTTTTTATGAACATGACATGGGGATTTGCTAACTTTTGATTTCCCCCATTTTACACGACACAAATGGAGGCCACTATGGGCCACAACTATAGGGTTCTGTAGGGTTCATGGCAGACGGATGCAGTTGCTCTCAGGAGGATATATAATAAAGGTGTGTTAACTGCTGAGCCTATTTAGTGTGCATACGACACACCTGGCACAGTTTATTCATTTCACACGTAGCGTAGCTCGTGCATGTCGTCGTCCAATCCTTTTGTCAATCCTTCTTAACCGCCTTCGCTTCCGAATCAGCATTGCTATTGCATTTGACTGGTCGACGATCTGTATTTGTGTTTGCTTAACCTGTTTCACGCCTTCCCCCCGGTACCGGGCGGATAAACGCGTCATTTGCAGGAAACAACGTCTAAGGAATCTTAATATTGAATAAAACTATGAATGTGTTATATCCATGTAACGGGAAGAAACTCAGCTAACTGATCTTTTTAATTTTTTTTTTCAAAAAAAACCCACAATGCTAGCACTCAGCCTCTGAATTAGCCTCGATCGAAAAAACGGGACGACAAAGACACATAAACTCACTCAGAACTCCCTTATTACTTATCCTAGATGCACAACCAAACACTATTTTTTGGTGTCCTGGAGACACTGAATCTAACGGTGCCCACCTCAACACTCGTGATAAACATTCGCGACGCTATCAACGAAAGCGTACATCATCACATGTGGAGCTAAGAAGCTAAACACGTAAATATATCTTACCTTGGTCAAAAGTGGTCTTCAATGGCATTAAAACGATAAAAAAACGATGCTCCAGTTAATCCATAGGTTCATCCTATGTGTCTGTGCCTTCTTTGAAATTATTTCTGATAATCCATAAGCAATACAACTGCGTTTTAGTTTCCAAACTCCAGAAGGAGACATTCCTCCAGTTTAGTTTCGCTTTCCACACGCGAAGCGGCAACATTTTTTCTTTAAAACCTGTCTGGGTGGGAGCCTCCTCCTTCGATTCTATTGGCTCTAACGGTCACAAGGGTATGTCAACCAACCAGATCGAGCAAGGGGGGCCAGAGATAGGTCAAATCCACCCAAATGACCCCAGATGGCCCAGTTTTTGGCTAAATCTCTCTAAAAAGGTCAAATTTCACTTGTTTTGCATCAATCTTGATACAGGGTACTTATTATATGTTGTACTTTGGATTCCTAAAGCTTTTAGTCTACTAACCCATCATCCAAGGGTAGTTTTCACTATCTGTAAAAAATAATTTTTGGACGGACACTATAATTTACAGTTTTTTACTATGTAAAATCTGAATTTTCTTTAAAATAAAAAACATTTATATTGATTCTGACACTTCTACATCCAACTCACAGGTTTATCATTACTTTGAGAAAAGATTATTAATTTAACCCTTTTAGAAGGGAAGATATGGTCATTTGTTCTGGGAATGTCATTTTCGAGCCTGAGACCTGAAAAACAGGCTCAGAGTGGAACAGGTTAAATAACTCAGACGAAGCTCATGTCTGAGGTCGGAAGGTAAACAGACGCCATATACAGTAGGTGGGCGCGGCAGTGTACGCGGGAGGTTTTTCTTCTTCTTTTTCTCTCGGTTTTTTGGCGGATTGCAACTTTAAGGTGCATACCGCCACCTACTGTACTCGCCGTGAAGTTGTTTGCGGCCTGCCTGTAAACCCAAAGCAGAAGAAGAAGAAGTGACGTCAGCGGTTCATTTGCCTAATCCACCCCCAGGAACTCATTTTGGTGTGAACGCAATCTGCTTTAGTTTATCAGAACTAAAAGAGTTCTCATGAACTAAAGTTCTCATGAACTATTGTGGGAAAAGTACTTGGTGTGAACGCGCCTTATAGTAAGTCATCTCCCATTTTCACAGGAAACAACTTGGTTGGATCTAGGCAGAAAATTGGGTTTATACTAAAAAACAACCTTTGTCACGCAGTTAAGTATATTTCGTACACAATGTGAGTTAAGTATTTCACTTAGCTTGATCAAAACTGTTGAGTAATTAATTAATTCATCTATCCATCGCAACCTCCTTCCTCTTGTGTACTTAAGTCAAAACCACGCCAACGTAGAGATTTATAGTTTCAAGCGTATAGGGCCAATGAACAAGCTCTCCTATTTGAGGCCTCTGGATTTAGAAAAGGCTACTCCTGTTGCTTTAAAACTGAAATATCAAAAATATTTGTACATCTTAAAGCCATAAAACAATGCTAATTCGCATTCAACCTCATGTTTGTACCAGAGTTTCAATAACAACTAAGAAGCACATTTGATTGGGTCTAATGGTGCACTCCACAAACACAAGTTCTGCTGAGTGAGAGTGTAACTAGAAATAAACTGTAGGTGTTTTAGCTCACTCATTGAACTAATTGTGTTGTCAATAAGGTGCACATTATAGTCCTTTACTTTACACTCCAATTAAATGGCAGATTATTTCCATATTTTACAACTAATCAAGCTCTTAACGATTTAATTGTCATCCAAAGTTAAATGGGAAAACACAGTGTTTAGATGTGTTGTGTGGTGCAAACTGCCCAACTATGTGGTGATGTAAAGAAATGTATAGGAATTTCAACCCACTCTCTTTAGTCTGCGTACAAATGACACGACTTTACACCTTGGAAATGCATGCAATAGATACGCAGAAGTCCGATTTTGCGTGCATATGATACGCTAACCATTCCCATTGAGTTCTGAGGCCGAGTTTTGCGTGCATATGATACGCCACGTTTTGTCCGGTCGGGTCTTGGTAGACCGGAAGCTGTGTGGTTCATAAAAACATGTTCTTACTCAATACCAAGCCACGATTATTGTTTTTATTTTAAATCGTATAATGTCGGACTTTTTTTGCCATCCGTTAGGAAAAGGGCTCAGAGCCTCAGAATACTGAAATCTGTATTTTTTTTTATCTTTTTTTCCTTCTAATTTGTTATTCTTTTCTAAATAACACCCTGTTATTTACTCAACAATAACACACAATTATCCTTGTTTTTATTTATTTGTTAATTCAGACGTAGGCCTATAAGCGACATTTCAAGCGTCATTGCGATACACGTACACACCCATGATACACACCCACTGAACTGATTACCCAACATCCTCAGCTAGAAGCTCGGTGATTGGATTGTTTAGCCGCAATGCACGTTGGGATATGGTGTTAATGCGATATGAAATCCGAAAAACATTTAAAAAAAGAAAATAATACTTTATTCCGAGTGTGCTTGCTTTTCTCTTTGAAAGTCATCACATAACGGCATTGTAATACACAGTTCGGCTGCATTAAATATTAAACATCTGCCGTAGTTATTTATTTATAGAGCCCTGATTAGAAGACTTCTGGACTAAGAACTGCCACCGAAACTGAATACGTGACGTGGATCATAAATATATCAGCAATTAAAGAACATCTTCAATTTCTCTTCACACAATACGTCTATTTGCAGTATCAACATTAATTCGGCTGACTTTTATATTTGATCCAATTGGTAGATTGGTTATATTTACACCATAACGGTGCACAGCTTATAGAAAAGGACTTGTAGTTTTTAAAGATATTACTTATTTTCTTTGAATATAAGAATGTAAATACTGAGTTGAAAGAATAGTCAGGGGTTTTGGGTGATGGGAGACACATCTATGGATTCAGAATTTCAATAGCTTACCATTAAATGACGGATATACCTTTCTGTCTGTGATGTTTTACAAATCAGATATTAATGTAAAACATGTGAAATAGTATAGCAATATCCTGTAAAATTATGTGAAAACATGAATAAAACTACACATCTTCAGATGTTATACATACATAAGTGTCCTACACCAATAATACAAAGTTATTATTAGTATGCTGTGTGTACCTTGTGTGCACCGCCTAGTGGTTAAAGCACGTTATTGAATTATTTTTGTTGAATAATGTTATATTTGATGAAAAAAATATTAAGAGTACATACAAAATAGGGGGAAAGTAGAAGGTCAATGATAGAAATATAGAATATAAAAAATCAAGAAGATACTGTAAGTGATCTCTACAATAAAACAGTTTAGTGCCGGATGTAAAATATTAATAGGAGGATGTGCAAAACAGACAAACTAATTAACCTTTATTCAAACATTAAAGAATACTTTAGGTTAAGGTCTTCTTTTAAATAATAAAAAAGCTTTGGGGGTCTACAGATAAATATTAAGCCTGCCAGTACTTAACGTGTAATATATTGCTTTCCTGCAATGTTTACTATGTTGAAGCACTTATTTTAACTGATATTATACATATTAATTATACTCTTATGTATGTAGATAGTATAAGAAATGTGCAGAATATGACAGTTTAATGGTGGAGCTATACAGACATATTGACAGATGTCTTGTAATGCACTGTTGAGGAACCTGCGACCCAAGTTTTTCATTCATTGCATAACTACACCGTAGTTGTGTATATGATATGCCAATAAACCTTAGAAAATCATGAAATCTTGAAAGGGATGTGCCAAATAGCCATTATATACAGTCTTTAATGAACTATTAGTAGAGAATAACGAGTAATGAATATACTTTATAGGGATCTGCAGATAAATGTTTAGTCTTCTCAAGCACCAACTATCAAATATCTCGCCTGATTGTTGGCACTTGACAATCACCTTCCCTGAATTGTACTCAGGTGTAACTAAAGTCTGCTTTAAGGGTTGTTTACTGTATATTTCACATCATTAATCCAAATCTGCAAAGTAACTAAAATAAATGTAATGGAGTAACAATACCAGGTTAACCTCTGAATTTCAGTGGAGTACAATTACAAAGTAATAATGAGCTGTCATGTGGGTATATATTAATGCTGCCCATTATGGACACTAGGTTAATTTCGTCAGCTATTTTTTTATTTAGTTTTAGTCTTAGTCCTGTGTTAAATGTCCTTTTTAGTTTTAGTCATATTTAGTCACCTTCATCCTGTTTTTATTTAGTCAAGTTTTAGTCGACTAAAAGTCTGAGCATTTTAGTCTTATTTTAGTAAAAAAAAACAGTAACTATTTTAGTCAAGATTTAGTCGACTAAAAGTCTGAGCATTTTAGTCTTATTTTAGTCAAAGAAAACTAATTATTTTAGTCTACTTTTTGTCAATGAAAACTGTTGAGTCTTTTTTAGTCATCAGATTATATAGAACATGTCAGTCAAACTAGTCAAGCCAAAACAAATCATTTGTCATTTTAGTCAAACTTATTTCACAATAAGATGATATCTTGTCCTTATTTGATGAAAAACACAGGTTGAATGATTAAGAATGCAGCTTTGCAGAGAGTATCTGGTCAGGTTTGTGGTGTTTTTACCAGCTGTGTTATGGCCACATTGCTTCCCTTCTGATAAAACAATGCATTCGCTTTTTTTCTCCGCCTCATTGTAGCAAAAATGGGCCCAAATATCACATCGTGTCTTTCTCCCAAGCAGTGGTGGCGTTAGACTTTTTTGTTGTCAGTAATTTTGACCGACAGGATTGTAACATTTCCGTCATAATCCATTATTACCCGTCGAGTCTGTACACAACTCGTCACTCACTCGCGGGGGGGGGGCTAACGGTTAACGCGACCACTGCTCCCAAGCCCTGTTGTTGCCATTTTATTTTCTGTTAATTAAGGTTAGTTAGACCATGAGTTAGACCCGAGTCTCGTTCAAGTCCAGTTTTGGATAGTCTGCCGTGGTTTCGTTCGATTTCAAGAGCTGTTTGAGGCTCGGCGTAACCTTGGCGCACTGCCACTCCAACATCCAATCCCAGAGCTTGAAGATTAATCACAGGGTTTGTCAAGTAACGGGACTGTAGTCCCAAACGATAGCTGAGGATTATGGGTAGTGTAGTGTCTTCGGCCATCCTAAACTCTGAAATGTTTTTCGGATTTCATATCGCATTAACACCATATCCCAACGTGCATTGCGGCTAAAACATCCAATCACCGAGCTTCAAGCTGAGGGTCTTGGGTGATCAGTTCAGTGGGTGTGTGGTGTGTATTAGTGATGGGAATGATGGCTCTTTGAAGGGAGCCGGATCTTATGGCTCCGTTCCTTTCAAAGAGCCGTTCAAAAGAGCCGTTCAAAAGAGCCGTTTTTTTAAGGTTACTAGGTTTATCTGCAAAATAATCACCAGGATAATGATTGACTGTATTGCCAGACCTAATGTCAATAATCGGCATTGTAAACATGACACAAGGTGGCGCCATATCCATGTCATCATGTCAGTGAATGTACTTTGAATTTACCCTCTGAATGTGTTAAGTAAATAAAGTTGCCTTGCCTTGAATGAAATTCATGCAACTCTTAATATTAGATACTGTGTTTTTAAGTGGCGATGGAGATTATTTGTTGACCCTGCTTTAAAGGATATTTTGCCTTTACAAATGGTGCGCTTTATCACTGCCTGGGTTTTGGTTGAAGGGAATCCAAATGCTGCTGCGTTTTCGCGTTTGGCTCATTTTCCATCCGAAAAACACGTTGTCTACCTGTCCTGTACCACTTGTTATGACTTCTCTCTCTCGCGTATTCCGTTAAGACCCACCCCATCTCACTCGTCGTGCTGAAACCTACCAAACAGAGTAGGGGCGGGTCTTCACAGAATACGTTTGGGGAACAAAATCAAGCTTTTTAAAAGGCGAGTGGATTTTGGCAGGCAGTGAGTGCGGACCAACGATTGAACGATAACAAGAACGGCTCTCACCAAGTAGGACTCGGTTCCCCTCGTTCGTACCAAAGAGCCGTTCAAAAGAATCGGCTCGTTCGCGACCGACACATCACTAGTGTGTATCGCAATGATGCTCGAAATGTCCCTTAGGCCTACGTCTGTTTCCGGTGACTTTATTTTGAAATTCAGTTCCTGAGGAACGGCTAAAAAGCCCAAGATTATAGAATTAAACTAATAAATAAAAACAAGGATAATTGTGTGTTATTGTTGAGTAAATAACAGTGTGTTATTTAGAAAAGAATAACAAATTAGAAGGAAAAAATGATTATAAAAAATACAGATTTCAGTATTCTGAGGCTCTGAGCCCCATTCATTTTCCTCACAGACGGCAAAAAAAGTCAGACATTATACGATGTAAAATAAAAACAATAATCGTGGCTTGGTATTGAGTAAGAACATGTTTTTATGAACCACACAGCTTCCGGTCTACCAAGACCCGACCGGACAAAAATAAGTGGTGCAGGCACGAAACGTGGCGTATCATATGCACGCAAAACTCGGCCTCAGAACTCAATGGGAATGGTTAGCGTATCATATGCACGCAACATCGGACTTCTGCGTATCTATTGCACGCATTTCCAATGTGTAAAGTCGTGTCATTTGTACGCAGACTTGAAGAGAGTGGGTTGGAATACAATCAATTAAAGAACTAACTGAGTTTGTACAGCTATATGTATATAGGTTTTTGTTCATGTAAATGGTCTAAACTCACAAAGTTCTCTCCAGAGAGAGTTTCTCTCCCACACACTCCCCCCCTGCAGTAAACACCTCCATTGGACTCCTTTGTTTACCTTCGCTAGCGCTCCAACACATTGTACATGATAGGCTAAGGGGACGGACATTTCCGAAAACATTTCTAAGCTGTTGACCAATCCCTACGGAGTCAACCAGCTAACCAATCAGAGCACACTGGGCTCTGGTTTCAGACAGAGGGTGAAACATTAAAGCATGTAAACATGTCACAGTAGTGGCAACAAATACAATTATGAAATCTGAAAAGGAGCATAAAAGGTCCTCTTTAATGACAAACTTGTTGCACAGTATCGCTGGCTTATTAATCAGCTACATGTCACAGTAGAGGCAAAACATATTTTAACCTGGAAATTAGCATGATTTATCTCTTAGCATTTTGTTATTAAATCTAAAGCTTGTTGTTGACCAGAGGCCTGTACTACGAATCCAGATTTTCCTAACCTGGATATGTTTGAGTTAGCCGGTTGGCCCAATCCAAAACATACGCGCTCTGGCTAAACTGTACTACGACGCTGGTTATCAAGTGGATCGCTCAAGCCAGCCGTGTCCTATCTAGTTAGGTGCGCGTTCACATGAAAGGGGTGGTATTTGGAGCATTCGACCAATCTCAAACATGGACAAGCGTACTGACAGCGCAGCGTCATACTTCCTGAATGAAAAGTGAACTTTAATATTAGTCAAATATGAAGAAGTTAAACTTTAAACATCCATGACTTAAACACTTTATCCAGGATAAAAGCCACCTGCAAGGTGAATACAGCTGGTAAAAGAAAAAGCGTTTGAATGCGTACATTAACAGGTTTATGAAATCACTGCCCCGTCCAAGACACGACTGGATCTGACTTTAATTAGGAGAATTTGACTCGAGTGTTTCGTCAACTTAATGTGTTGCTTAAAATAATACTTCTGCATACAGTATGTGACACTGTGAGTGTTGCACGGCCAGATACGGCTCAAGAAGCTGACTCAAATAAGGAAATATATGATACATTATGATGTGATATGATATGAATGATAATGGGACACATCGACGTCTGCACTCACAGTGCCGCGGACTGTACTTAATGTTACTCTGATCCGGTTACTTATGTCGTGGCAGATATTTAAGTAAGCTTTCTTAACGCTAATGTTATAATAGTCAGATTGCTCTGAAGATGGGAGGGAATATTCTATTAATTTTCACGTTCACACAGTCAGTTGATTTTGGCCGGCCGTCTTTCCTGCAACGGCAGTTTTTCTGTATTTCCTCTGTCCTGTAATATGAATTGATCGCTTTAAACTCCACATACGGAGCTCTGATTGGTCAGCAGGCGGTGCTTTCACTGAGTTGATCTCTTAGCCTGCAACCTAACCTCCTCCCGAGGAGGTTAGCCGCTCAGCATAAGTTACCATGGAGATCTAGCCCGCTAAAAAGAGAACCAGCGTCGTAGGACCGGATAGCCCGAGTTTTCCCTGAAGTCAGCCGGCTAAGCGAAAATCCGGCTTCGTAGTACTCGGCTCAGATTCAAATGAACTTTTATTTTCAAACCAACAAATTCAGAGAAAAACTTTCCAGACTTGTGCAGCCATTGTAATATGCAGCTGCAGTTACCTTCAGGATGTTCTGTGATTATGGGTGCTTTGGTGCTGCACCAACATCATAGCCATAATCCCAGGGAGGAACATCCTGAGGATATTTTGCTGTAGGCAACAACAAACTCATCATCAACACAGTTTGCATTCACACCACCACTTGTCATGCGCTCATAGAAGAAGAAAAAAGGTGTGAGCATTTGCTGTCAGATATGGTGAATATATATCAATATGCCATATGCATGCTTGGATATAATCTATGTGTGCCTGCCATATGTATCCCCTGTGTCAAACTTGAATTACATGTAATGTCACTGGAGAGGCAGCACTCATCTGCGGAGTGACATCTGTCTCTTCAAAGAAACATAATGAGGTAGTGCATAATGACCTTTACATAAATGACTAAAACTTAAAACAATATTAATTCTGATTTCATTATTATTATATTAATGTACTCACACAAACAATATATGTAAATATTAATTCATACTTTTAAAAAACACTTTCTAAACACAGTTTGACTTAATGCCTTCAGCTATCATAATCTATTACTATTTTTAAGATAAATCAATTAGTTTTAAACTAACCACCATAAATTAAATAAAAGCAGTGGGTTATTGTGCTTTTCAGGCATCCAAATGCTTTTTTATTTAGTATTTTATGACCTGCCTGCGGTAATAGAGCTGTGAAATGCCTTTTTATGAACTCATTTTATACACAGATGTAGCTATTTAACTTGCACAGTAACCTTCGATCTTTACTGAAGATCCAGTAACAAACACAAGCAGTTGGATAGTATTATGAGATAAATCCCTATTTTAAACAAATGATCGAAGAGCACTGGCTTTCAACTTAGATTAAGTTATTAAAGCTGTGTGATTTATGTTAGAGGCTGTAATACTAAGCATTATATCCTTGCTATCCTTTCAATAGATGAAAAACAACATTTTCTGTTGCTTTTTTCCTTCTTTCCCATTAATCATCTTACCACCTCTTATCTTATTTTGACACCTTCAGTATAACTCATTAGGGCAGCTTGGGTTTGTTTCTGCATCATCATCAGTGCTAGACTTATATACAGTAGGTTCTTTTAATAGAGAAAAACGAAAACAAAACAAAGAGCAAATTCATATCACGCCTTAATGTTATGATTTGTTGCACTCTGCACTACATAAATACATGGACAAGGAGCACGTCACACAGCTGATTAAAATGTTTTTGCAACACTCATGTGCATACGTTACCATGGCTACCAAATCATATGCGAACATATGCATATACATTTTTTTAGAGGCTTTTACCCAAGAAAAACCTTTTTATTTTATTAAACTTTCTTCAAACATCGCTTGAATAAAGTATGACAAACAAGTCCAATGAGAAATGTTTTAAATATCTCCTATCATGCTATATGTATTATGGGTATCAGATATATATAAAAACATATCTATGATGTGTTTTGCTCAAAACACCAAACAGATCATGCATTTTAGACATCCCTCATATCGCTCTGTTTCAGCCCTGTTTTGGCTGATTATCTGGCCCCGCCCCCTTTTGAGCAGCAGGCTCAGCCTAATAATATGTCCTCTTCAATGAAAAGCTTGTTGCACAGTATCCCTTGATTATAAATCAGCGGCAAAACTATCATACGGAAAGAAAATCAATTGCACTTATATCTGGATTCCTCTTTAATTATGAAGCCTGGTGTTTTTTGCTAACCCTGTCTGAAGTTTATTTGGCCAGATAATCCACCAGGACAGTTAGCTCAGATAAATCAAGCTGGTCAAACAGGAAAAATCCCCCCCAAGGCCTGTTTATGTGACTGTCAGACGCAGAGAGCCCACCTGGGAGCGCTGCCATCAGCGTGGGATGTCCTGGTTAGGATTCCTGTTCAATCACTGCTCATGGCTGCCGCTCGTGTTGCCTGTGGCATTTTGATTGAATGTTTTCTATTCACACACAGAGCTGCCTTTAATGGCCCTTTTTCATGTGACAGTGATATATATGCAGGTAATTACAATTGGCTATGATGGATAGTGCTGTCTGATTTACCATGATTATCCTGAGATTAAACATGTTTCAGAAATATCAAATGTCAAAAACTATTACAAAGTCGCACGAGGAGTTGGTTCTCTGGGGTTCTTTATTTTAAATGATGTTACTGCATCGCTAACCGTGAGAGTATGAATTTCTACTTTGTGTTAAAAAACAATTTTGAGTCTAGATCATGTGATGTTTGTGAGAAGCAATGCTCCACGTGCCATGAAATCTGACAGGATGTACTTATGAACTAAGTGTGCCTTGGTTGTGGTGTTTACATCTCTCAGCATGGCTGTCACAGCGCAGAGTGTGAAAACACACTCATTTGATGTTTAGACAGACAGGTTTCACAGGCCTGACTGAAGCCTGCCGAAACGCAGGCGGGTGCTTTATAGACATGGTGACAGAGTCTTCAGTCAGTGTCTGTGGAGGAAAACAAAATGGAGAAACGATTGCCAAACACCCTTCCCTTTAAGTTTTGTAATCGTCTTGGTGGCGTAAACCATTATTTAGTTTTAATCCAAGTCCCTGTTACATCCCCGGGACACATTTATCTCCACTGTCATCGTGAGTAACAGTTTGTTCTAAATTGACCTCCCTTATTAAATAAAGGTTATGCAGAATAAAAAAATGCTCAAGGTTGTTCTCTGAAAGCTTGGCTGGGAGGGTGCCAGGCAGGAGGGAGGAAGCCAAAGAGATTCCTGAACTAAGAGGACATCCGCCAGAGAGACAGGGCCTTAAAGTCTAATTGGTCTGATTAGAGGAACGCCCCCGCCAGCACTTCTGATTAAGTGGAGTGATGGAGGCGATAAAGGCCTGGCATGTGGCGCTGGACCATTAAGTGGGTAAAATGAAACAAAGTTCACTTCTTGGCTGGATGGAGATCGTCCTGTCTCATATTTTATCCTCCGTGCGCAGCGAGATGGGACTATATCAGTCATCCTCTCATGCCAGCACCCGCTCCATGTGTCTTCCTGCTGCAGCCATTTCAAAGACTGACACATGCTCAGAGTGTGAACAAATGCAAGGGCAGAGGCAGGAACATTTCTGCTCGGAGAGTTTCACATTTTCCTCCGCGGTTGCCGATTAATGGCCTCATTCTTTTTCCTTATTTTTGTATTTATGCTTCCTGACCCTAACGATTTTCCTCCTGTACCTTCTGCAGTATGCACAATACAATATTTGTACATACTTTAGTGTATGTAATAAGCAGATTCGATTTCATTTTCCTTTGGAGACACACCGACAAGATAAAATCCATTTTAAAAACAATAACTGGCGGAGAGAAGAAGGCAGAAACACCGATGTAGCGCTGCAGGGCGTTTGCTTTAACTAAGTTTAAAAAAAAGAAGCTTTTTTCTTCCAATTCTGGTGACGTATGGCTGTTTTCTGTTCCTCAGCTTTGACAGATGTGCCCCAGCATGTTCAGAACTCCCTCAGGCATCTTTCTCAACACTCCATGCACTACACTAAACATAAAATATGAAACATAAAAGTAGAAATGCACATTCTAAAACACAAGGGACATATTTATGTCAAAAGCTCGTGCATCAGCACTGTCAGCCCTTGCAGTGTCATTTTGGGACGCAGCTCTAAGGAATTGGGTCGTTTGTGCTGGCTGAGGAGGAGGAACGGGGGGTTACGTATTGTAACCCTAGTTCTATAAGCACAGGCGGAGCCCACTACTGGACTCTATGGGTACTCCCCTCATCAATGATACGCGAGCGTTCACACACTGAAGTTGTATAAACGTAGCCGGCTAATCAGTGCCCACAGTATATAAGGCGGCTACGCCTCCTGACTGTCATCCTACACCCTCTTCAGCGAGCTGCATAGGAAGACAGGGCCCAAAGGTAGAGGGCTCGGCATGTGCTTATAAAACTAGGGTTACAATACGTAACCTATCGTTCTATCTCACATAGGCTGGATGGATAACCACCCTGTCGTCCTACACGGTGACCCACCACACTGCCCCTGACCGGCTTTTGGTTAACAGCCACCGCACCCCAACTTCCTCTCATCCGGTTTTGACCATGGAGAAGTCGAGGCCGCAGCCTACTTGGCTGGGTAGAGCCTAATTGGTCTGAATAAGCCCATAGCTCCACCCTTAGATCTCCGGAGAGCAATTAAAAATGCAAAGAGACAGTACAAAGAGAAGGTGGAATCTGACTTCAAAGGCTGTAACACTAGGAATATGTGGGCGGGACTAAGGACAATGACTGACTACAAAGGAGCAGCGGGGGGTGCTGCGGGAGTGTCTGCGTGCGCATCTCTCCCAGATGAGCTGAACAGTTTTTTTGCACGCTTTGAGAGCAGCCGGGCTGTGGAGGTACAGAGGGACCAGGAGTCCTGCCCTTTTGTTTTAAATAGGGCAGATGTGTGTAAATCCTTTAAAAGGGTTAACCCACACAAGGCTCCTGGACCTGATGGCATCCCTGGCCGTGTTCTCAGGGTGTGTGCAGTTCAGCTGGCAGAGGTGTTCACAGACATCTTCAACAGGTCCCTGTTGCAGTCTGTAGTCCCCACATGCTTCAAACATTCCACTATCGTTCCTGTCCCGAAAAAGACAATCATCACCTGCCCCAACGACTACCGCCCAGTAGCACTCACCTCCACCATAATGAAGTGCTTTGAGCGGTTAGTCAAATCATTCATCACCTCCTCCCTCCCTGAATCTCTGGACCCCCTGCAGTTTGCCTACAGAGCAAACAGGTCCACAGACGACGCCATAGCCCTCACCCTCCACACTGCCCTCTCACACCTGGACCCGAAGAACAGGAACACATATGTGAGAATGCTGTTCATTGACTACAGTTCAGCTTTCAACACCATTGTGCCCTCCAAGCTGGCCATCAAGCTCAGAGACCTCGGGCTCAACAGCGCCCTCTGTGACTGGATCCTGAACTTCTTGACGGGCAGACCCCAAGCAGTGTGGGTGGGAAACATCACATCCTCCACCCTGATTCTAAACACCGGTGCCCCTCAAGGCTGCGTGCTCAGCCCTCTCCTCTACTCCCTGTTCACCCACGACTGCATGGCCACACACAGCTCCAACACCATCGTGAAGTTTGCTGATGACACGACCGTCATCGGCCAGATCACAGACGATGACGAGACGGCGTACAGAGAGGAGGTCCAAAACCTGACATCTTGGTGCCAGGATAACAACCTCCATCTCAACATCAGCAAAACAAAGTAGCTGATTGTGGATTACAGGAAGCAGCAGGGAGAGGGACACGCCCCCATCGCCATCAATGGGACTACGGTGGAGAGAGTCAAAAGCTTCAGGTTCCTTGGGGTCCACATCACTGAGGACCTGACATGGTCTCTTCACACCACCATCATCACCAAGAAAGCTCGACAGCGGCTCTTCTTCCTCCGCAGGTTGAGGAGGTTCAAAATGGATTCCAGGATACTCTGCAACTTCTACAGGTGCACGATAGAGAGTATCCTGACTGGCAGCATGACGGCTTGGTACGGCAGCTGCACCGACCTCGATCGTAAGGCTTTACAGAGGGTGGTGAAAACTGCACAGCACATCACCAGGACCTTTACTCCCAGCGGCACAGGAAGAAATCACTACGGATTATCAAAGACCCCCATCACCCCAGCCACAAACTGTTCTTTCTGTTGCCGTCTGGCAGACGTTACCGCAGCATCCTGGCAAGGACAAGAAGATTCGGAGACAGTTTCTTCCCGCTGGCAGTGAGACTGTTAAAAAATTGAACTGTTGAAACAACTTCAAAACATTCATCTGCTACTCAGTAATATGTATCTAATACCTAATATATATATATCATTCCAATAACTTGTATATAGACTCGTACTGCACTATTCCACATCATCACTTTATTTTATAACTATTTTTCTTTTTGTATTGCTCTTGCTCTTATTGTTATTATGTTATTATGTTGCATTGTTGGAGAAGCCTGTGACATAAGATTTTCAACTACATAATTACTCTGTAGCTATGTTAGTTTGACAATAAAGAACCTTGAACCTTGAACCTCAACCATTAAAACTGCATTTCCATTTCCAGATGTCAAAGCTAGAGATAGGTTCACTCTGATGGAAAATTACATGCGCGAAGCCCCCACCTTTTCTCTTCACAACTTGTGTGTGTGGGGGACTCCCACTTCGATTCTATTGGCTCTAACGGTCAGAAAGAGGTGTCAACCATCAAAATCGAGCAAGGGAAGCCAGACATATGGAAAATCCACCCAAATGACCCCAGAAGTAGTTTCTTTTGGCTAAACCTCTCTAAAAAGGTCAAATGTCACTTGTTTTGCATCAATCTTGATACAGGGTACTTATTATATGTTGTACTTTGGATTCCTAAAGCTTTTAGTCTACTAACCCATCATCCAAGGGTGGTTTTCACTATAAGTAAAAAATAATTTTTGGACGGACACTATAATTTACAGTTTTTTACGATGTAAAATCTGAATTTTCTTTAAAATAAAAAACATCTATATTGATTCTGACTTTTCTACATCCAACTCACAGGTTTATCATTACTTTGAGAAAAAAGATGATTAATTTAACCCTTTTAGAAGGGAAGATATGGTCATTTGTTCTGGGAATGTCATTTTCGAGCCTGAGACCTGAAAAACAGGCTCAGGGCTTAACAGGTTAAGCTCTAATCACACTCTCGCAGACTTTTCCGGTGATTCTAAAGTAGATGACAATGTATTGGCGCGTTTCCACTGCAGCGCCCGGCCTCGCTTGGCCTCGCTTGGCCTCGTTAGGCCTCGTTAGGACCGGCTCACTTTATGGCGCGTTTCCATTACAGTTTAGGAACTGGGGTAGTATCTATAGTAACGCAGTGTAGGCGGAGCGACGCTGCGTAAAACTGCTGTGACGTCATCTTCAATGCGACACAACAATGGAGGATGTGGAAGCGATCGTTTGCTTGTTTCTTGCTGTGTGGCTTCTTATCACAACAAAGAGGCAAAAGTTGTTTCGAAAGAGGCGGCTTATAGCAAGACGAGGTATAGAAGAAGCTGACGCGAGAGTTATGGCAGTCCTACAACGCCGCAGAGACTACAGGACGACTCGAATCACTACTACTACTACTACTACTTCTTCTTCTTCTAGACTACAATGCTACTTGGTAAGCTAACGTTCGCTAACTAGCAATGTGTTTAGGCTCACGCTCCCTATACGACCAAAGTGTTTCAAGTATTTAATTAATTGTAGCTACCACTTTTACATATTAAAATATGTATGCTTTTGTTTGTGTATTTCAGAAGTTACGTGTATTTCAGAAGTTACGTCGCCGCCTTAGACCATGTGTTTGGATGCTCGACCGAGTCGTGGCAACTACTTTCCAGCTTGCACCAGGAACATTGGTGGGGTGAATGCTGGCTATTACATCCTGGGAGACAATGCCTATCCCTTGCAAAACTGGCTCTTAAAACCCTTCCCTGACACTGGACGGCTGACAGAAGAACATGTGACATACAACAGGAAAATGTGCAGAGCACGGGTAGTGGTAGAAAACGCTTTTGGTAGACTGAAGGGAAGGTGGCGTTGCCTCATGAAAAGAAATGACTGTGATGTGAAACTTGTGAAATCAATGGTGCTGACATGCTGTGCTCTGCATAACCTCTGCGAGAGTCATGGAGAGACCTATGATGATGGGTGGGATGCACCAGCAGCAGCAGAGCCAGGGGTAGCAGTGGCACAAGGTGCAGAGGAGGAGGGCAGGGACATACGAGAGGGTCTGATGCGCTACCTGAATACCTAGAATGTATAATGTAATACCTAAATATTTATTGTATTGTATAATAAATAAATCTCTTTTTTTTTCACATACATGTGTTTGTCAAATGATTTAAACAAAGAAAATGTTATCAGAATTGACTATTTAGTAAATATTTGAATTTCAAGCACCAGTACTTACTGCCCCATAATAATAACAATCTAATAAATTAAGCAAACTATAAACATAAATACAAAAGTGTAAAACACAGCAAAACTATATTCATAAATGCAAGTGTAAAAAATTGTAAACATGGATGGAGGCTAAAGTATCCACAGCATAAAATAATATATGATTATGATGGTTTGTCTGAAAGACACAGCCTCAAGGTTCAATGTTTTTTATTTTGTCATACGAACATAGCTACAGTGTAGTTATGATAATGAAAATCTTAGGTCACAGGCTCCTCCAACAGTGCAACACAATAACACAGATAAAGAGAAATATAGTGTGCGCTGTGTACCGCTCTCTTTGTATAGGTTTTTTCTTTTGTTCTCTCTTCTCTTTGAAATATATAAGCAATGTGTTTGAGTCTAGCACAACGAGGGTATTACAGTTGAGCAATTTTTACTACATGTATTATTTATTTATCATGTATTCTTAATACCATTACAAAATATGTAATGTTATGTTTTAGAGGAGGACCTCAAGCTAGCAAACCCAATTTCAAACAGTATGCAGAGTTGTCCTGCAAAAGAGTTAAAATGTATTATTTAACCAAGTATTTATTCTCTTATTTGCTTTAATTGCAACAGATGATAAAGGTTTCATTGTGATAAGTATTCTCTTAAATCCATAAACCCTGTACAGTGCTTTGTGGACGATGATGGTGTTTATGATATTTCTGACTGCAGAGGGCCTGCCTGCCTAGATGATGCCATCTTTCTGTGTGATCGCTGTTGGGTGCAATTATTTATCAACAAGCGATAAGATAAGTCAAATAAGTACTTTATTGAACCCAATTTGGGAAGTGTTTTGTTGCAGCAGCATACAAAAGGCATGGCATTGATTGTAAAAATAAACATTTTAAAGATAAAAAATAAACAAGAAAGTACAAATGTAAATAAACAATATAATCTCATAGGGCTCTGCGATTATGGCAAAAATCATAATCACGATTATTTGGGTCAATAATTGATATCACGATTATTAAATACGATTATTCATTGACTTTGAAAAAATCCATTTATTGAACTTTAAAACAAATACAAATAATAATTTGAACAGTATCTTTTTAACTGTTGATTACCCTGAACGTATAATTAAACTGAAAAACCAATACAAAAATAAATAAAATAAATGATACATTTAAATAAATAATATCAAAATAATAAATACCAATAAACAAGATCAACAAATATTTTGGAGCGCACTTCCACAAGCTACTAAACATATATAAATATGATAAATACAAATAAATGAGACCAAAATTAATTAGATCAAATATGTTGCAGTGCACTGTCACAACCTAGCAAAGCAAAATAATTGTTTTTTTCGATTATGTTGTTTTCGTAATTGTGGCAGGCCAAAATCGTAATTGCGATTAAAATACGATTAATTGCACAGCCCTATAATCTCAGCCAGAGGTTATTTGTTGTATCACAGAGGCGGAGGAGACGGGGCACGTCGGCTGCCCATTCCCCCTAGCACCTGGCCAAGAGTGCGCAGGAAGGCTAAATTAAAGGTCTCTGCTTGAGCGATCTCCTCCCTTCTCAAGGCTGCTTCCAACTCCCTCGCCTCCCTCGCCTCCCCCAAGGTCCGGTTCAAGTGCTGATCCTGCTGGGCCCGGTCTTCCTTCTGCTGGACCAGGTGCCGTTCCTGCTGGGCCAGGTTCTGTACCCGGTGTTCCTTCTGCTAGGCCAGTTGCCGTTCCTGCTGTTCCTTCTGCTGGGCCAGGTTCTGCTCCTGGTGTTCCTTCTGCTGGGCCAGTTGCCGTTCCTTCTGTTGCTTCTGCTGGGCCAGGTTCTGCTCCTGTCCAGGTCCGGCAGTGGCTCAGTCAGTAGGGGCTTGGACTGGGAGCCGTAGGGTCGCTGGTTCAAGTCCCCGACCAGACCTAAATATGGAGTGTGGACTTCTACTTGGAGAGGTCCCAGTTCACCTCCTGCCCTGCCGTGGTGCCCTTGAGCAAGGCACCGGACACCCCCCTTCCCCCCCACTCCCATTGCTCCCCAGGCGCTGTACAATAGCTGCCCACTGCTCCTAGTACTAGACTCCTTGTACTAGGATGGGTTAAAAGCAGAGGCCAAATTTCACTGTGTGTGCTGTGTGCTCTGCATGTGTGACCATTAAAGAGGGTTTCATCCCTCCCTATTCTATTCTATGGTGTTCCTTCTGCTAGGCCAGTTGCCGTTCCTGCTGTTCCTTCTGCTGGGCCAGGTTCTGCTCCTGGTGTTCCTTCTGCTGGGCCAGTTGCCGTTCCTTCTGTTGCTTCTGCTGGGCCAGGTTCTGCTCCTGGTGTTCCTTCTGCTAGGCCAGTTGCCGTTCCTGCTGTTCCTTCTGCTGGGCCAGGTTCTGCTCCTGGTGTTCCTTCTGCTAGGCCAGTTGCCGTTCCTGCTGTTCCTTCTGCTGGGCCAGGTTCTGCTCCTGGTGTTCCTTCTGCTAGGCCAGTTGCCGTTCCTGCTGGGCCAGATCCTCTCCTCCTCGTTTCCTCTTGCCTGGGTGACAAGATAATTATAGCAATAATAATTAGCAATAAGAATGAAAACACAGGACAGGTACAGGTCACACAAGGATATAAGAATAAAATGTATAAACAGAACAACAGCAAGGATGAACTAAAGACAGTTCTGGCCCTAGATGTTTACAATGATTGTGAATTTCCAGCCTGTTGATAATGAATATAAATATATGTATATAATAGGATGTCACACACAATTGTACTAGCTGCTTACTAGCTAGTTACTTTACTTGTAACAGAGCATTCCCACACAGTGGTACAGCTTATTTTACTTACTGACGATTGTTGATCTAAAGTTTAAAAAAAGTCACAATTCCAGCCTATTTCTTACCTAGAACCACACGCAGCGGTGTCGAGCTGGCACTCGGCGTTGGTGTCTGTGCTCGTGTTGGGGTTTGTTCCGTCTGTGGTCGAGTTGGAGTTTGTTCTGTTGGAGTTGATGTGGAGGATGTTGATGCTGAGGACGTTGTTCGGGACTGTTCCTCCTCGCTAGTCCCAATGTAATCATCTAGAACAGAAACATGACTTGTTAATTCCACAAACTACTGCAGCACAATACTATAAATAACAACTATAGAAAATAAAAACTGAACGTAAACAATGGCACATATGGTGTTAGCAAACAATAGCTCTAGCTAAGGCTATCTGCCTTAGCTAGCTAGCTAGCCTTCGGGGCTCCATAAAAGCATGGGTTGTCGAACATAAATGTAAGGATAAAATAGACTTATTTGTTAGAAGTGAGCTTTAGAACAGATAGGGACACAACGCTTGCAAGCAAATAACAGAGCGTTAGCAAAAACGTACCATGCAGAGACTCCAGTAACGCTGTTGCCGAGTCCAGGCCTCCCTCCCTCCCAACGCTAGCCGGTCTATGGCCGTAAATGGTGTCCATTAGCTCAAACCACTTCCAGTTTTTCCTGGCACCACTCGTGTTGTTATTATCTTTGACGAAGCGATATTCACTCTTCATCTTTTTGAGTTTTTCCCTACACTGCACGACAGTCCTCGAGTAACCGCTTGTGGACATCCGTGTAGAGACCTCCTGAAACACTTTTATTGCGAGTTGTCCCGTCGAGCTCCCGCTGGATCTTATCACCTGCAATGTAATGTAGGAACTTTGTCCCTTCCTCGACCGACCACGGCGTGCTTTTCTTTGCTATTTTTGTAGCTCCTCTGTTAACAAAAATGCTGCAAGCTTCGCTATATATATATGCGACGCTAGGGATTATCTCGCGCGCCGATTGTGACGATTCTCTCTGACCAATCAGCAGTCGAGAGTGTTGACGTCACATACTCAGCCTGGTTGTTCCTGGCCCTAGAACCACGATTTTATGGGGCCAGAAAAACTGTGAATTAGGACCCGCTAGCAGGTACTAGGCCAAGTGGAAACGCAACCAAAAACGGGCCGCTGACGTCACAGCTCTCTTAAACCGGGCTCCGCGCTGCAGTGGAAACGTGCCATATGTGTGTCGTTTCAAAGGAAAAGATGCCTGTTTTTTTTGTTGTTATTACTGTCAGGAAATGTACAACCTAACCCTGGTCCGCCCAGTAGTAGTAGTCAGATCGCTACTCCTGCTGATTTTAAAGCTAGGTCTGGGTTGGGTTTCATCCACTTGAATGTGCGCAGTCTGTTAGGTAAACTGGATTTTGTCCGCATTTGGGCAAGCTCGACTGACGCTGACGTCATTGTTTTATCAGAAACATGGCTAAATAAATCTATTTTGGCCTCTGACATTGCCTTAAATGGTTATAATGTGTATCGTACCGACCGGCCTAATAAAGGTGGTGGCGTTGCCATTTATGTTAAGAAAAAGTTCAGTGTAACCACATTAGTTTCCAAATCTATGAGTAAGCAATTCGAATTTGTAGCCTTAAATATAGAAGTGGCAAAGGGTCAACAGGTCATGGTGGTGGGCTTACAGACCCCCCTCAGCTGTCAAGGACTCCTTGTCTTCGCTAGCAAATCTTTTATCGCAACTAGACTACAAGGAAATAGTGCTACTTGGTGATTTTAACTGGGACTAGTTAACTGCAGTTACTCAGATTGTTGACAGTCCTACTCGCCCTAACTTTAAGTCCCCTAATAAATCCTCCCTAATTGATCTCATTCTAACTAATGTTCCCTATAAATACTCATCTGTGGGAGTATTTGCGAATGATGTGAGTGACCACTGTGCTGTAGTCACAATTAGGGACACTAAAGTCCAAAAGGTTAAACCTCGTATTATCATTAAGAGAGACACAAAACATTTTGTGGAGCAGGGTTTTGTACATGATCTGTTTGGGTTTGATTGGGGAAAAATCGATCTGTGTGCCGATGTAGAAACTGCATGGTCTTATTTTTATCTTGGTTTTATGGAGATCATTGATAGACATGCACCCCTGCGTACATTTAGAGTAAAGGGACGAGACAATCCTTGGTTTTCTGCTGAACTGTCTAGTCTCCTGCATGAGAGAAACAAGGCCTGGGCCAAGGCTAGGAAATCAGGCTCAGAGGTAGAATGGCTGCGTTTTAGGCAGCTAAGGAATAGCTTCACATCACATGTCAAAAGTGCTAAGTCGAAGTACTATTTGTCAGTTACCACAGAAAACCTAAATAATCCTAGGAAATTTGGAAAGCCATAAAATCAATATCCACCGGTGAGATCCGTAATGAGCTACCTCCTTGCCTTACCACAGCATCTGGCACTATATCGGACAGGGCCACTATGTTAAATTGCTTTAATAAGCATTTTGTGTCCTGTGGCTCTCTGTTTGATTCTGTCACTAACTCTGCTTCTGTGAACACCTCAATCCGTGACTCTGAACAATGTGGTTTGGAAAACCCTTTTAGTTTTACTCCTTTTACTGTTAATGTTGTTCATGAAGCATTATCTAAGTTAGATCCTAAGAAACCGGCTGGTCCGGACAACGTAGAACCTTTCTTTTTAAAGATAGCTGCAGATTTTATTGCTCCACCTCTCACTACTCTTTTTAACCTATCCCTCAGCACAAATGCAATTCCAAAAGTATGGAAGTCAGCTTATGTCTTGCCTTTACTGAAAGGAGGGGAGGCAACTATTTTAAATAACTATAGGCCAATCTCTAAATTGTCAGTTCTGGCGAAGATGCTCGAACGCCTAGTGAGTGAACAAGTAAAGGAGTTTTTATGTAAAAATGATATCCTGTCTAAACATCAGTCAGGCTTCAGAAAGAAACATAGCACCATCACAATGAAAGTGGTGAATGACATTACGAGTATTTTAGATAATAAGCAGAGTTGTGCAGATCTATTTATTGACCTGTCCAAAGCGCTTGATACCGTCGATCATCGCATCTTAAAGCAGAGGCTACTCAGTATTGGCATATCCAGCCATGCAGTGGGGTGGTTTGTGAACTACCTCTCTGAAAGGTCCCAATGTGTTCACTTTGATGGGCTCACTTCTGAGTGGTTGAACATTGCTAATAGTGTTCCCCAAGGTTCTGTTTTAGGTCCACTTTTATTCTCCATATATATCAACAGTTTAGGTGAAAATGTGGATGAAGCTACTTTAAATTTTTATGCGGATGATACCGTGATGTATTGTGCAGGTCCCTCCTTCTCTTGCGTTTCGGGTCAAAAGTGACCGAATGACTTTTGTTTTAATCATAAATATTGTGTTTTTCATCCAATTGCCTCAATACCTTATGTTATCCTCCACACTAGGCCTCTGAAAATATACACTTGATGATCACCACTTGATACACACACAAACACACACACACACACACACACACACACACACACACACACAAACACACACACACACACACACACACACACACACACACACACACACACACACACACACACACACACACACCAGGGATGCAAACTCATCAGGTATGAAAAAGGTGACAAGGATCCGAGCCCCCAGACCCAACGGAATATCGGCTTTAAAATTAGGACTAACAGAGGATTTTAGCAGTCAGAACAACTAAAGCAGTTAATAATAACAGAAACGCCAAAGAGTCACATCTAATAGAAATGTATAAAAGCATTTATTTTAATTGTGCAGCAGTCAGTTTATAATTTTGGCAGCACTGTTGAGCATTTTGAAAATGTATTTTCATGCCTCTGTGCAAGGCTTAGTCTTTCTATCTTCATAGCCAGTGGTGTAAAGTAACTAAGTTCATAAACTCAACAAGTACTATACTTGGGTACAATTTTGAGATACTTGTACTTTATTTAAAGGGGACCTATCATGCTCAATGCACTTTTGTACGTCTTTTATACATGAATATGTGTCCCCGGTGTTCCAGGGAACTCACCAAGTGTCAGAAAACACAACCCTCTCTATTTTTCTCCATACCCAAATCTCTAAAAAAGGGGCTGCAACAGATCTGATAAAAACTGATCCAGATTTGAACACTGTCCTGACGTCAGGACGGTGGCGCTACGGCTATTGGGCCAACTCCACCAAACAGGAGGAGACTGCCACGGCCATTGCCGTTCGAAAGCGCTGGAGACGCTGTAGTACATATGCCAGGCCAGTAGATGGTGCTGTTCTCACTGAATCTGCCCAGAGCTAGAAATTGTCAAATTGAGCAAAATGAGGCATGGCTAAAATGCAGGATCTGTTTGGTATTTTGAAAAAAAAAAAGTATAAATATGCCTTATATAGGTATGGTCCTACACTATATTATTCAAATATAGCATGATAGGTCCACTTTAAGTATTTCAATGTTTTGCTACTTTGTTCTTCTACTCCACTACAGTTCAGAGGAAAATGGTGTACTTTTCCTCCACTACATGTATTTAATACCTTTAGTTACTTTACAGATGTGGATGAATGATGTGAAATATAATCAAGTGTTAAATCAGACTTTAGTTCCACCTGGAGTACATTTACAAGCTACCCTGCAGTATACAAAGTCATTCAAACTAACTGCATCTTTACCAGCTTTGAGAACACTTTCATGATCAATCATTATAAAACATATCATATATATTATTCTGAAATGGACCAATCTGCACAATGACTACTTTTACTTTCGCTACTTTAACTATATTTTGATGAGAATACTTTTCTACTTTTACTTGAGGAACATTTTGAATGCAGGACTTTTACTGTAACAGAGTATTCCTACACTCTGGTACTTCTACTTTTACTCAAGTACAAGACCTGAGTACTTCTACTTTTACGCAAGTACAAGACCTGAGTACTTCTACTTTTACTCAAGTACAAGATCTGAGTACTTCTACTTCTACTCTAGTACAAGATCTGAGTGCTTCTACTTTTACTCAAGTACAAGATCTGAGTACTTCTACTTTTACTCTAGTACAAGATCTGAGTGCTTCTACTTTTACTCAAGTACAAGATATATAGGCCTACTTATACCACCTCCGTTTATAGCCTATGAAAAAAAAAACTATTTGAAAACAAAGGCTAAAGCTAACGTTAGCAGATAGTGACAATGTATGCTAGTTAGCTAGCTCAACGATTCATTAAATAATATTGCGACAGAAACACTTTTCAGTGCACATCACGCTCTGCCGCTCCGACAGGGAGCTCTGCTCTGAACACCTGAACGGCCCGTTCTAACAGCTGTTCACCAGCGGTCCAGTCTGTGCCACAGTGACTCCGGACCGCACAGTTAATATTAACGAACGCACCGTAGGTAATGTAGAAGCTAGACCCTCATCCCGGAGCAGCAGAGCCTTATTATACATCCATGAGCAGAGCCGACAGCTCGCGCTTCATTATAATATATAAAAAAAGAACACCATGCGTGTCATGATGGCACATAACAGCTCGCGGCCGCAGATTACTCCGGGTCCCAGACCCTCCCCATACCCCAAAAATATTTTTATTGCAGATCTACATGAATCACACAAACGACCTATTTTGGATTCAAAATGGCAAATTTTGCCGAAAGGTGACAAGTTTGCATCCCTGCACACACACACGTTACGGGAACCTCTCCCTTTCTTGCGCTAAATGCGCCTCCCTTACTGTCTCTAAAGCAGTTATATTTGTGCCTTGCTCACATTTGACTCATTGACACAATGAGCAGGCGACCGATTAGACGATTTTCTGTACGAGGGGCTCTGGACACATTTTTTGAACCAGATGAAGAGGAGATTGAACCAGATGAAGAGGAGATAGAGGAAGATATCTCAGAAATGGAAGACAACAGCGATCCAGACTATGAGCCTACAACAGACCAGGAAGAGGCACCTGAGGGAGAGGAGGGAGAGGCCCCTGAGATAGAGGCCCCTGAGATAGAAGCCCCTAAGGGAGAGGAGCCTGAGGTGATATTCCACAATTTTGCATTGCCAACTATGTGCGTGAACACACGTGAGCACACACACGTGAACACACGCACGCACGCACGCACGCACGCACGCACGCACGCACGCACGCACGCACGCACACACACACACACACACACACACACACACACACACACACACACACACACACACACACACACACACACACACATGTTCTGATATGGTATATTTCTCTTTCAATAAATGTTCATTGAGGAAAACAGTATCAGTGTCTTATTTTATATTCATCACAGTGAATGCTGAACTTGATGGGCCCACCGGTGGGTCCGGACCATGACATGAAACACTGGCTTACTTTTATCAAATCAATACATCCCATACATCATTGGAACGGGAAGAATCTCAGCTACAACACTAACTAAGCATTTCCATCTCCAGTAAACACAGCCTACAGGGCAAGCATTTTTATAATATACAGTAATGTAAAATAAGCACTATCTTTGAACTTACTGCCAAAAATAATATGAAATTCACCCCTGGTGTCATTCTGTCTGTCATCCCTTGATTCTACTTGCTTTGACTGTTCAAATTAGATGTCAACCATCAACATTGGATAAGGGGTTCCAGAGATATCACTGTGCAAAACACACCGGTCAATTTTGACCGAAAATAGCATGGGAAGGGGGGTATGACCTAACGCAAGAGAAGGGTTAAGGAGGCTGGTGTTAAATTACAGGCTGTTTTTAACATTATTCAGACTCAGCTCTCTGAACTAAAGCTTCTTTTAAATGTTGATAAAACCAAGGTAATGCTCTTCTCAAAAGCAAAAAAGACTCCAGAGACTGCTTTGGATATTGTAACTGCGCAAGGAATAATACTTGAAGTGGTTGCCTGTTACAAATACCTTGGTATCTGGCTTGATGATTGTCTCACTTTTAAACTTCAGGTCAATAACCTGCTTAAAAAGCTAAGGGTTAGACTAGGTTTCTTTTTCAGAAACAAGTCCTGTTTCTCTTTTGAAGCCAGGAAAAGGCTAGTTGCTGTGACCTTTTTACCTGTGCTGGACTATGGTGATCTGGTCTACATGCAGGGGTGCAAATAACTTTCTTCGTGAGTTACTCAAATGAGTACCAGATGACAATGTTTGGTACTCAGGGCTGCCCACGCAAAGTTCTGTGTTCAGCCCCTCTGTTTCACGAATGTCGACGACAACGACGACGGGGGGGTGTCGTGTTGGTGGCGGTGTGGTATTGAACGTCGACGGGAGGGGTGGGGGTGGGCGCTAGTGGAGCACGCGCGTGGAACTCACGCCGGAAGTTGTGGCACAATTCCGTTGTAGCCTACACACCGACGTTAACAGCAGCCCCGTCTGTGCGCACGGCGACCGGCTCTGTCGTCCAGTGATCGAAGCGCCTTCTGGAAATGCTTCACAAGTCCGCCGGTACGCAAATGCGCTTAGTGAGACAAGTGACGGTACGCATTTCAGATGTTTGCCGCGCATGCGTACCTGCGTACCAGTTATGTGCTCCCCTGTCTATATGAATGCACCTGCCCATTGCCTGAACAAGTTAGATGCCGCCTATCACAGTGCACTGAGATTTGTCACAAATTGTAAAGCACTTACACATCACTGTACCCTGTATACCAAGGCAGGTTTGCCATCACTTACTGTACGGAGGCTCAGTCATTGGTACACGTTTATTTATAAAGCTATGTTGGGTAAACTCCCGTATTATATCTGCTCTCTGATAACACAGAGAGTTGCAAGCAGCTATTGTCTGAGATCGCATGATGTAGTATTGTTACATGTGCCAAGAGCAAGGACTGTCTTAGGTAAGACAGCTTTTATGTGCGCAGCGCCACTTGCTTGGAACAGTCTACAGCTAAAATTGAAACTGAGCAATTTTATTCCTCTGAATGTTTTTAAAGCAAGTCTAAATTAAATGCTCATTGAAACTATGGGTATTTGTAAATGTTGATAAGTATGTAAATGTAGCTTGTAAATATGGTGTATGATATCCTCTATTGTTTTATGTTGTTTTATGTTTCATGTGGAACCTAATTGCTGCAGGTCTCCCTTGAAAAAGAGATCTATGATCTCAAGGGACAATCTGGATGAATAAAGGTTTGAAATGAAATGAAAATTCGCCCTCGCGTCTTGGGTGGCGAGACACACCTCTCTCGCCGCCGGGACGCTTCCTCCCTCAGCCCGCCATTTACCGGAGGGCGGCACACCCCACCCTGAAGCTCTCTGTCGGCGCGGAGCCGGAGCAATGGCCTGTCGGGATCGTGCCGTCTGTCCCCGCGGGTGCCGGTATTGAGCCGGCTCCGCGGGACTAGCCGAGTAGAGGGAGCAGCGGGAGCCATGGGTGCTCTGGACCGGCGCCTCGCTCTCCTTCTCACCGGGATGCCGCGCTCTGCTCTTTGAGGAAGAGCCAGCCGCAGCATGCGGCTGAGCTGCGTCCTCTCTTCCTCCAAGCGTCTGAAGCGCTGTGTGACCGATGTGATCGATCCAAAGAGCCCTTCCATGGATAAGGGGGCCCCAAGGAGATCATCACGGTCCTTCCTAGAGAGTGCCGTGAGTCCCAGCCACACGTGACGTGACCCCACTGTGGCCAGGGACATGGCCCTACGCGCTCCGCCGCCATGGTTATCACCAGGGGTAAGTCCTTGCGGACAGACCTGGGCGGTAGACCTTCGTGGAAGCCGGACCTGGAAGTGCCCGAAAACGAGGAGTCCTCGTGATCCTCCTCCCCGGGAAACGGAACCATCCGCGCCGCTGGAATGGCGAACGTAAACGGCACCTCCCCGGCCATGTCCTGATCCCCCATCTCCACCACATCAAGCTCCTCCTGGTCATCTGTGTCACCAACACGCGGTGAGACGCAATGCGTCTGGAAATGCTCCCACTGGTGCTGGCGTCTGCACTGTGGAAGCACCCAGCAGGCAGAGCAGGACGGCGAAGGCTTCACGCCGTACACGGCGTGGTCAGGCCCCAAATACTCAAAACAGAGGTGGTGGGGATCGGCGCCCACTATCAAGCCGGGGCACGAACGACAGGCTCTGGTCTCGAGGATTGGCGACTCCATGAGGGTATGATACTCTTTCACTTTCTTTCTTCTTCTTCCAAACGTTTCCACATTTCTCTGTGTTGCTGCTCGCTGAAGAGAAAAAGGATGACAGTCAGGAGGCGTAGCCGCCTTATATACTGTGGGCCTGTGGGCGCATTCAGGTAGGCTCGCCCTGATTGGCCGGCTACGTTTATACAACTTCAGTGTGTGAACGCTCGCATATCATTGATGAGGGGAGTACCCATAGAGTCCAGTAGAGGGCGGAGCCTGTGTGAGATAGAACAATATGCATGTCAAAGAGAATATTATAACCGCAGATAAAACCTAAAGCTAATCCTCACACCTAAGTGCATAAAATTGGATTTATTGGACAAGTTGTGCTGACATGATGCTTTATAACCTGATTCAACATCAGCCAATCGGCTTGCAACCCGCTCACCGCGAGAGGGATCCAGGGACCCCTCCACAAAACACACCTGCTTTGCTGGAAATAAACACACTATGCTCTTTTAAACAGTAACATGTATTCTTGCTATTAATCCCCATTTTTTTATAAATGGAACAGTAATCTGATTACATATTTTGTTTATTTAACTGTAGGTGAATACAGTTACCTTTTATTGTTTCCTGATTACATAAAGCCTTACTCTACTGTACATGTAATCTATTACTCCCTAAGCCTTCCCATGTTTATTATGTAACTACAAACATGGATATTTGATGTTAGGACCTGGGGGGACAGAGCCTTCTCCGTTGCTGCCCCCTCCCTCCGAACTCACTCCCCAAACTCATCCGTGACTGCACCGCTCTCACCATGTTCAACTGCCACATCAAACTCATCTTTTAAAAACTGCTTTTCATCTGTAATTAATGTTTTGTTTTACATATCTCAAGTGTGATTTACTCTTTAAAGGGTCTTTGAGTGTCTTGAAAAGCGCTTTATAAATAAAAACATTATCATTAATATTATTAGATGTCAAAACTTGTCTCACTGCTAGGATCCAAATTCAGCACAGCATAGGACAGAGGGGACTTCCAAAGGAAACAGGTGGATGTACAGAGGGGGGGGGAGTCAGTGTCAGCAGCAAGTGTTTGCATTAGTGTCACTATGCAGGGTTATATAAAGAAATGTTGGATTTGATTTGATTTACTTGACCATTCCTATTTTATATTCCTAACACTCTTACATCAAAACACATCTCTCAGGTAAGCTATTACTTTTACTTATTCATTTGTCTGACAGTTTCAGTAACTTTTTACTGTACAGTTTTTATTCCCCTTTCTGTCCAGAGAAAACAAGGAATCCATAGAGCAGACAAAATAAAAGGACCTGACAAGTATTGAGAAAAATTCTCCTTTTTCTTAAGCTTAATAAAGTCTTTAAAAAGCTTATTGGATTCCCTGGAAAATGCAACGTAAAAAAGCGAAAAACAGGGCTGTTTTTCTGATAAATTCATGAAAACAATTATTTTTAGAGATAAATGGTGAAATGCTTCATGGACATTAATGCAGCACTAATATTAACTGAAGTTTTAAAGAAAGTACTTCCTGTTGCTTTTCTCTGTAAAAGTAAAAAAAACAGTCTGTGATCTGTGGTGGTGGGTTTGGAAAATATTTAACGAGCAGGCATGCCATCTATACTCACTGCCGTTAGACACACATTAAGGAGAGACAATATCTCAAAAACCAGGTTACCCACCTCCATTGTTTTGCAGCAGAAGCCTGGATACAATATCCGTGAATGAACTCAAGGCTGTGATCTCCTTTAGCCTCGGCATCGGCCCTTCCTTCTTTTTTGAACAAACACTGTCCACTCACCATGTGAGGAGGAAGAAGGCTTAAGAGATTCCACTTCTCATAATACACGTCAAGTCCTTATTGCCTCTTGGTTATTAAAAGTAAATGTTATATCGACATTTCAATCACTCTGCCTTATTGCTTCCTCCAAGAAACTGATGGTGAGCGATTGTATCTGAAGACATGTTTTTTTCTGACTTAGGATTCTGTAACATGTGAAGCTTATGTTGCCAGAGCAAAGGTCATTTATGGAGTTTATGGTTTTGCACAATTTAAAATACACAAATGTAACCGATAACAAATTATATAAAATGCCGGAAGAGGCAGAAAACCCATTTTGCTTATCTGCTAACCAAAATAATGTTAAAATTCTTAATTTTTTAAAACACAAAATTATTTATACAAAATAATAGGAATTCAATAGTGATGCCAAAGTGTTAGAATTACAATAAAATAGCAAATGTAAAAACAAGGGAATGTTCGGTGGCCGACCCGTGCAAACACGCTACAACAACCCAGTCTCACGGCATTTCGTGTTATAGTCACGACATTTAATCTATTGATTCGTGTTCACCAACACGATTTCCCCCTTTTTTTCGTGTCACACAGAACGATTTTAAAAGCAATGTATTTCTATTGGTAGTATGTTTCATGCCTGCACCACGTCTTTTTGTCCGGTCGGGTCTTGGAAGACCGGAAGCTGTGTGGTTCATAAAAACATGTTCTTACTCAATATCAAGCCACGATTATTGTTTTTATTTTAAATCGTATATTGTCTGACTTTTTTTGCCGTCCGCGAGGAAAAGATGGGGCTCAGAGCCTCAGAATACTGAAATCTGTATTTTTGTAATCTTTTTTTCCCTCTACTTTGTTATTCTTTTCTAAATAACACACTGTTATTTACTCAACAATAACACACAATTATCCTTGTTTTTATTTATTTGTTTAATTCTATATTCTCTGGCTTTTTTGCCATTCCTCTGGAACTGAATTGCCTATAAGGGACATTTCGAGCATCATTGCGATACACACCCACTGAACTGATTACCCAAGATCCTCAGCTATGGTTTAAGCTCGGTGATTGGATGTTTTAGCCGCAATGCACGTTGGGATATGGTGTTTATGCGATATGAAATCCGAAAAACATTTACAAAAAAGAAAATAATACTTTAATCCGAGTGTTCTTGCTTTTCTCTTTGAAAGTCATCACATAAATGCATTGTAATACACGGTTCGGCTGCATTAAATATTACACATCTGCCGTAGTTCTTTATTTATAGAGCCCTGATTAGAAGACTTCTAGACAAACTCGAAGAACTGCCACCGAAACTGAATATGTGACGTGGATCATAATATAAAAGCAATTAAACAACATCTTCAATTTCTTTTCACACAATACGTCTCCTTGCAGTATCAACACTAATTCGGCTGACTTTTATATTTGATCCAATTGGTAAATAGGCTATATTTACACCATAACGGTGCACAGCTTATAGACAGGGACTTGTAGTTTTTAAAGATATTACTGATTTTCTTTGAATATAAGAATGTAAATACTGAATTTAAAGAATAGTCAGGGGTTTTGGGTGATGGGAGACACATCTATGGATTCAGAATTCCAATAGCTTACCATTAAATGACAGATATACCTTTCTGTATGTGATGTTTTACAAATCAGATATTAATGTGCAGAAGTAAAACATGTGAAATAATATAGCAATATCCTGTAAAATTATGTAAAATTATGTGAAAACATGAATAAAACTACACAACTTCAGATGTTATACATACATAAGTGTCCTACACTAATAATACAAAGTTATTATGGCATTGTATGCTGTGTGTACCTTATTTGTAACATCTTCAGACCTTTCCAACTCCTCAACAGTTGCCTGTCTTTGACTGTTGCAGGTGTAGGTTCAAATATCAAAAAAATATATGTGTGGATAACAAAATACATCCGTCATGAACTAAGCTGGAAACTTATACTGGAAAGTATAATTTATTGTGTTAATATATAATAATTTATATATGTGACCCGCTCTATCGAAATCAGTCGGAGGTCGCAACGGCTAATTTCAAAATAAACGTGGATTTGCGTAAAAAAATAGTTTTTCGGGGTTCGGGTGTTTTGTTTGATTTTAAACAAACAAAGTCTTGGCTTTCAGAATATGAAACTTTTATTTCCAAAATCACACGATAAATACATTTTTGAAGCTTGTAAATGGAAGATGACAGCTCTCACTGGCCACTCTGCTCTTCTGCAGCGCTGCTTTCCCTCCCTCCGGCTGAAATTATTAATGTAAGGCGTATAGTAATCATAGATAACACGGCAGGGTCCGTTACAGTTTGTTTTCATCTGATTTTAATTAAACAAAGTCTTGGCTTTCAGAATATTAAACTTGTTTCGGCAAATTCAGATGATAAATACAACTTTGAAGCTTGTAACGGCATAATTACAAGCGGAGAACGGAGTAACTTAACGTCACAGCAGGCATAACAACAGCCGGTGTTTCTCGTGAGTGTTTTCCCCGGGAAACAAACACAATACACACAAACGCAAAATTACACAAACACGTATACACACACACACACTTGCGAGCTTCCCCCAGACCAGTAATCCAAACGAAAATATCTTCCCTCCGTAGTATTTTGATCATTTGCTCCGCTAATAATCAATCAGATTGATGGATTCCAGAGAAGAGGAAACTTTAACCTGTTAAGCCCAAGAGACCCCGGTACCGGGGCACTGCCGCAACATCTTGCAGGAAACAGTGTCTGAGGGCATGTTCATTTAATAAACTATGAATGTTTTATATCCATGTAACGGGAAGAAACTCATCTAACTGATAATTTTTTTTTTTTTTCAAAAGAAAACCCACAATGCTAACACTGAGCCTCTGAATTAGCAACGAGCGAAAAATGCTAACAGATTACTGCACCGAAAATCACTCACAAAACCTTATTATTTATCTTTTCTCCACATCCATGACATCGATTCACATCGTGAGGTGACACAGAATCGATGGGTACCCTCATTATCACTGAATTATACGAATTCGTGACGTTATAAACGAAAACAGACATCAAAACAGGTGACGCTAGGTAGCTAAAAATGCTAACATTTTTACCTTGGCTCTGTAGTCTCTCCAAAGTGGTCTTCAATGGCATTAAAACGATAAAAACGCTGCTGAAGTTAATCTATAGGTTAATCCAATGTGTCTGTGTCTCTTTGAAATGATTTCTGATAATCCGTGAGTAATAAACCGGCCTTTCCGTTTCCAGATATCAGAGCTAGAGTGTAGGTTCGCTCTGATGCAAAACTGCATGCGCGAAGCCCCCACCTTTTTTTTCAACCATATGTGTGAGAGGGGAGATTCCTCTTCGATTCTATTGGCTCTAACGGTCAGAAAGAGGTGTCAACCATCAAAATCGACCAATGGGTTCCAGAGATATGAAAAAAAAACAATTTCCACCCAAATCACCTCAGAGGTGGAGTGTTTTTGGCTAAACCTCTCTAAAAAGGTCAAATGTCACTTGTTTTGCATCAATCTGGATACAGGGTACTTATTATATGTTGTACTTTGGATTCCTAAAGCTTTTAGTCTACCTTACCATCCAAGGATAGTTTTCACTATAAGTAAAAAAGAATTTTTGGCAGTACACTATAATTTACAGTTTTTTACTATGTAAAATCTGAATTTTCCTTAAAATAAAAAACATCTATATTGATTCTGACTTTTCTACATCCAACTCACAGGTTTATCATTACTTTGAGAACAAAGATTATTAATTTAACCCTTTTAGAAGGGAAGATATGGTCATTTGTTCTGGGAATGTCATTTTCGAGCCCGAGACCTGAAAAACAGGCTCAGGGCTTAACAGGTTAATTAACGAGTAATAAATATACTTAATAGGGATCTGCAGATAAAAGTCTTCTCAAGCACCAACTATCGCCTGATTGTTGGCATTTGACAATCACCTTCCCTGAATTTTAATCAGGTGTAACTAAAGTCTGATTTAAGGGTTGTTTATATTTCACATCATTAATCAGAATCTGCAAAGTAACTAAAATAAATGTAGTGGAGTAAAAATACCAGGTTAACCTCTGAATTGTAGTGGAGTAGAATTACAAAGAAACAATGAGCTGTCATGTGGGTATATATTAATGCTGCCCATTATGGACACAAGCAATTTTCACCCATTTATTAATTATATGTTTTAAATTTGATAACACCAATGTGTTTCCTATCCCCTAAACCTCCAGGGATGTACACAGTTTAATACTGGCAACTACTAATTGTGGGAAAAACGTATTTTAAAACTACAATTCCCAGTAGAGACGTGCCATAGAACACGTTGCGAAACGGGGGGGGGGGGGGGGGGGGGGCTGGACCCGTTCGAGTCCAGTTTTGGATAGTCTGCCGTGGGTTTCATTCCATTTCAAAGAGCTGTCTGACGCTCGGCGTAACCTTGGCACACTGCCACTCCAACATCCAATCAAAGAGCTTGAAGATTAATCACGGGGTTTGTCAAGCAACGGGACTGTAGTCCCAAACGATAGCTGAGGATTATGGGTAGTGTAGTGTCTTCGGCCATCCCAAACTCCGAAATGTTTTTGGGATTTCATATCGCATAAACACCATATCCCAACGTGCATTGCGGCTAAAACATCCAATCACCGAGCTTAAATCATAGCTGAGGATCTTGGGTAATCAGTTCAGTGGCTGTGTATCGCAATGATGCTCGAAATGTCCCTTATAGGCCTACGTCTGTTTCCGGTGACTTTATTTTGAAATTCAGTTCCTGACGGACGACCGAAAAGCCCGAGATTATAGAATTAAACACATAAATAAAAACAAGGATAATTGTGTGTTATTGTTGAGTAAATAACAGTGTGTTATTTAGAAAAGAATAACAAATTAGAAGGAAAAAAAGGGGAAAATCGTGTTGGTGAACACGAATCAATAGATTAAATGTCGTGACTATAACACGAAATGCCGTGAGACTGGGTTGGCATAAAACACGTGGCATTTTCAAATACAATATAAAAACACAAATGTGCCAAAACACATGCAAATGAAGAAATATCTTCACCAACTTGACAACACATGCGCAGCATTTAGAAAACAAACCAACTCCACTTAAAATGTGCAACATTCACTAAAAGCGCTGCATAAACAAAACGCTGCAAACACACAACGCTGCAAGAAGCTAAATACAACGGACACCAAAAAGTGATGCACACAGCTGGGACCGGAGCGTTTGTAAAAGCTTGGGGATTATACATTTGGCCAACTGTCAGTGTTGGTATAGTTAGTCTGTTTCATAATTCTGTTTGAGTTTCTTGCAGCGTTTCTTTATTTCAGCGTTTTGCTTTTGCAGCATTTTAGTTATGCCACACTTTTAGTGAACCTGCGCATTTTTTGTCAAGTTGGTGAAGATGTTTCTTTATTACCATGTGTTTTGGCACTATTGTGTTTTTATTTTTGAAAGTGCCGTTGTAACGCTTTTGCCACTGCCGGCCACTGTAGAATGTGTTGTGAAAAGTGTTTTAGAGTGTGCAGTCATTAAACAGCAAATACAGCAGAAGCATTTTACAGAGGGACAATACTTTTCTATGTGAAGAAAGCCATTCCATGATTTGGTTTCCCCTAATGGGATGAAAATTGTCCTCTGCAAGTAGGACACTTAGGGGGATGAAGATCTAATGATTGGCAGGTTGCATAAAAATGAAGCAGTGATTTTGCTTGAAATTATGTATTGAAGTTGGAAAGTTGGAAATAAAAACACATATTTGAGAAATGATCATGTCATGAATGCTACGAATCTGAAGTTCTTAACATGAAAAAGTTTCTTTATAGCTTGCCGTTACTCTGCGTAATTAGGTTTTCATGATAGCTCATACAACTCACACTATGGAGTCTCCGGGGAGAATTTCACTGCACACATACCGTGGGGAAAGCATAACAATGTGGGCACTGGATTTTTCATTTCCTATTTTCTGCCTCTGCAATGCATACCCAGGCGAAGGATGATAGTTTAATTGGAAATCTGTCTCTTTTTTTTCCGACTGCAAGAATGTGTGTGTTTACCAGAACGCCTCCCCATCCTTAATAAAGCACCGCTTCCTCTCAGTCTCTGCCCAGTGACAGTTCCTAAAGCTGTGACATTTATTTCCAAATGGTAATTGATTCAGAGGAAGCTGTTAGTATGCAGCTACAATTTAACAACTCTCCTCTTGGGGACTGGGAGAGGGATCAAGCTCCCGAAAGCTGAGACAAGATGTTTTTATTTTTCGTGTTGTTGTTTTCCGTGTTTTAGGCAGCCCCACCCCTGGAGATGGGAGAGAAGATTGGAAAAACAGAGGTGTCTTGTCTTTTGCTTCCCACACACATACACACAAACACACACGGCTCGTGTAGAGGGATGTTGCTGAGGCCGTTATTGATTGGATGCCACTGACAGAATGGACTTTGTCACAGGCAGTACTCTGCACCCTGGCTGCAGGCTGTGTTTACTGGTGCGTCCTACCTGCGAAGTGGAGGCAATAACACCACAACGGACAACAACAACAACAACACCAGGGAGGGACGCGGAGCAGTAATCCTCCCCAGATACTGTCAGGCCTGCTGAACAGAAATAATGGCATCACATGCAGCGTGCAGGCTCCTCAAAATCGCCACAGTTGTCACTCATGATTTGCGCTCACGAGCACTGGCCATGGACCGTTAGAATTATAACACACTTATAGAGATAATTATGAACCATATAGTGTGACCTCTGCTGTCACAGTGTGTTTTCCTTACACACACATGAGAGTAAACACTTATCATCAGGTTTATGTAACAAGATTACGTAGTCAGGATGCAAAAAAAATTGTTACTGTATTCGATTACAATTACATTAAAAAAATAAGTAAAATAAAGATCGATATATAAACATACTGAATAAATTATCTCTATGGTTTATATTTAGGCTAATTCAATTCAATTATTCTTACATTCTTACATACATTTATTTTGTAAGGCAGTGGGTGGATAACTGATTTATTAAACACAAATACATTACAGTTATGAAATATCTGCTTTTCTAAGGTTACATTGTTACATACACTTAAGTAAAAAACATCGTATTGATATTTAATTTCTCTTGCGTTTATTTGCATTGTATTTGACACTGTGGTAATCCAAAAGTAACAGAAAGTAATCAAGTGGCATTCCTTTTATATTTTTATAATCAGATTAGGCTACTGATTACATAATTTTACGGGTAGCTAGTAATTGTAACAGATTACATTTTTAAAGTTACCCTCCCAACCCTGCTTATCATGAAAAGAACGAAAGCAGAAAAAGAGCAATCGCTGCGCCCAAGGATTATTCCTTTCATTACAGAGGTCCAAGGCTTCTGTTGAAAACAAACACTTGCCCCGGCATTCAATTTGAAGTTGGGCTGTAGCAGAGGTGGAATGAGTTTAGCACCACAATCTTAGCTAAACAAGACAAATGCACTGTTTTCGACAATTTACAGCCTTTAATGGAGTCTCCCCCCGATCATTAGTGCTGCACAAGTGAATGAAAAGGAGGAAATCATCAAGGCCTTCTCTCCTAATCTTTTATCACAACACGTTTTCCCTCAGAATCACGCACACCAGCATGATAAGGATACATCGTAACAAGTAGTTTCTCCTTTTTGCATGAATACAACCTTTTTAATGTTTTTTGATTCGACGTATAGAGCTCAAATACATCCGTTTGCTACGATGTCGCTAAACTGCAATTTTATTTGACTACCATCTCTGATGGCCAGATGTCTCATAAATACTTGTTGTGCGTCAAAAACACCTGCGATGGTGTGATGTACTCACACACACACACACACACACACACACACACACACACACACACACACACACACACACACACACACACACACACACACACACACACACAGTCTGCTTCTGTTTAATATTCACTTTGCAATTATTTATCTCCTCTGAGGAACTCTCTGCAACGTTTCCCTCCTTCCCTTCTGCATTGAGGTTGTTTACCATGAATTGGTTTTGACAAAGATGCTGAAAGTTTTAATTTCCCCTGACCCCTCTTTGCATTCTTTAGGAATACATTTAGTATTTAAGGTGTAAATCATTTGGTCGCTCGGGTTCACATTAAGAGCGAATCCAAAAATCCCCCTCTATGCATCAAAGAGCAGTGAGGTACGTGAAATAAAGACATATTCCAGGAATTAAGGCACCAAAAGGTCTCTGGCTGCTAAATGATTTCCGACTGAGCATCTTTATTCAAAAGTGAAGCTTTTATTAAGTTTCCCACATCAAAACAACTCCATTTAACCACACACTGCAAGCATGACAAGTGCTATGGAACAGGTAATAGTTGTTTTGAAAGATTAGACCCTCGTCTTTGATTTACGGGTTTATTTTTTTAAAGGATGCTGCGTCTTGAAAATAAAACCAACTGCACAGTACACAACTGCTAAAACATATGGTATCTGTATCTTTAAAGCAATGTGGAACACCTCCAAAAGAGGATGAAAAAGCAGTACACTTTGTTTTATTTAAGAGACATATTGGATTTATCAGCTGGCTTTTTGTTTCATTATTGATCCAAAAGGCTTGATAGGCAGGAATGCAGTGCATTGTTTAATTTTCAAAGTCAAGCATCTTGTTAGTGGATGTTAGTCTCTACTAATGTCCTTGTCACCAATCTGTCCCTGTTGTTTATATCACTACGACCTCCAATGCATGCTGGGAGGTTTACAAATGAGGTCAAGTGTGAAGCAGCAACATTACCCCTTCCCCTTTTTAATTTTCAAGCATCAATTTAACACATTTGATATACACTTGAAGAGGACATGTTATCCTTATTTTGAGGTTCATATTGGTACTGTGTGCCTCTACTGTGACATGTTTCCATGCTCTAATGTTCAAGAACCTCTTTATTTTTCTCATACTGCCTGTGCTGCAGCACCTCTTTTCACCCTCTGTCTGAAACCAGAGACCAGTCTGCTCTGATTGGTTAGCTGGCCGACTCTGTTGTGATTGGTCAATTGCTTAGAGATGTCCCGCCCCTTAACCTAACACGTACAATGTGTTGGAGTGCTCCCCAATAGAAGCGTGAGTGTTACATAATGATGTCACTATGTTATGGTTGGGCTTTTGAGAATATAGACTTTGCAGACCATGCACATGTACAAAAACCTATATAACATACTGCAGGAAATTGAAAACCCCAAAAAGCATTATAGTGCCTTTCTAACCATCTCCATGTGTGAGCCAAACACAAGCTTTGCCCAAAAAATCAGGTTATACTAAAAAAACAATGTTAGTAGGACGTGTTGTAGCTTTCATCGATATTCTGAATCGACGCACCAAAAGGCTGAGAAAAAAAATTGTTTTGTGTATGGATAGCTAAACAATTGTGCAAAATGGAAAAAGAGAGCTGAACAGAGAGAAGGTCAAACACTGGCTTGCTTTCTCACCTCGGCACAGCTGACCAACCACAGTGTGAAATGGGTGTGAAAAACCCATTGTCAGTAGAAATCAGTGCCCTCTTATATGTTTCTGCTGGTTCATCCATTCAGATACAAAGCTCTGTGGTTATGTTGCATTGAGTATGTTATTTTACATACCCTTTGAGTGGACAATTATTTTGGGACGTCCACTACGCACATCATTTCTGCTGCCTCTCTGTTTTGTTTTGTTCGTCTTTCTTACCTCCGCCCGCCAAGAAGGTTTGTTTTTGGTTAGGCCTGTTTGTCTGTTTGTCAGCAGGACCACGGAAAAATACTCGCCCTTAATGAAACTCAGCAGAAGGGTGTAACATGGTCCTAGGAGGATACTATTCATTTTTTAACAGATTGGATCAAAGCTCGGATATACATATTATGTTTTTTTACCTACGGAAACCTGCCTTTTGGAGTTAAATGTTCTCCAAGTGCCCATCTAGTTGTTTAAGACGGTGCATGTTGTTGAAACTGTTTTAATACAACAATGTGTTTCATGAGTGAGGAGATGACAGGTGGATTGGTGTGTTGTCAGCAGCGATATGGACATATGGTCATATTTTTACACAAGTTGTTAAATGCTGCAAGCCTCACCTGTGGAAGTGCATGTCAGGTAGTGAGTGACCGAATATTTAAGTCATTAATATACATGAATGTATATTGTTTGTACCAAATCAAACAAACACTCCTTGGAAACAAATATAAAGGGTTAATTTATGGTGTTAATATAACACGGTTTCCAGCTGCTTCAAGAACACCAATAAAACGTCATCATTAGTCTCCTCAAATTGACAAAAACCCTCTAGGGTGTGAGGAGCACTCTCCATGAAAGAAATGGCAATAATTCCTCATTTACATAATATTTGGTAAATAATTCAGGATCTCTCCCCGATGGGACTAAAAGTCGTGGTGACAGGTGAGTTAGTAGAGTTGAACAAGCTCTGTCAAAGTGCACCGACACCCTGTCATTATTCTGAATATAATCTGTAAACTGCAATATTTTGTTCTGCCTCAAGAGACTCTTGTAATTAATAAATAACATTTTGCAATTAAAATTGTCAATCAAAACCCATTTTTTTCTCTCCCCACTGTGCAAAAAGCTGTTGTAACTCTGTGCAAATGTTTTTGCATATTTCTCGGGAGAAGCCATCACTTTTTTAAATAGTTAAAAAATGAGTTGATTAAAAATGAGTTCCTTCTCATTTTAAATACATACATAAAAACGCATTAAACGTATGGATAAATGGTGTCAAATGAAAAATAAATGAACAAACTACATTAACTAACTAATTGTTGGAGACATTTTCAGAATGTAATTATAATAATGAAATATATAATGACATTTTCGATTTCATAACTCTTATTGTTATCTTAGAGTGTTATTGGATATCATTTTATTTCATGATTTTATTTGATAATTTAAAATGTCACATATTTAATAGTTTGTCTCATAATCATTATTTGTATTTCACGTTTAGTGTTATGTGTTATGTTACTTTTCATTTGACATGTTATTTCATAATGTTACTTAAACTTAATGTCAAGGTTTTTAGGGATTTTCATGCTGTGTTTCCTTCTTGCTGTTATCCCCGTCCACTCCCCTTTAAGCCAATCACATGTCCCCTATATCTATTTAAGTAGCACAATCAACAGCTGTCACGGATTTAGCTAATGTTTAGCTCCTGTTAGCTTGTGCAACAAGGGGGTTTGCCGACATGTCACTGCAGTAAATTAAAGGGGGTTTCATGTTGTCATTGCTGTGGACCAATTTAATCGACCTTCTTTGGGGGCCCCCTTCTGGTCCGGGGCGCCGTTTGCCGGAAGGCAGCGCAGGCAACTGCTTGGGGCCCCGGGCCAGAAGGGGGGTGCTAGTGGAGCTGTTTGGGCCGGAGCCTCGCAGCGGGAAAACTGTGGAGCACTACATTTGCGCACAAGATGTATTGCACCGCATTTGCGCACAAGATGAGGCCCCCTCCACAAGATGAGGCCCCACGCACTCCGCGTGATCTGCCTGTAGGGAGGGCCGGCCCTGCTTCACTTTAATGTTGAATATTAAAACGAGCTCACAAACTAGACTGGCTACTTGGCTAGCTAGCTAGGTATAGAGCTGCTAAATACACAGTGAAATTAAGTTATTTGTTCATTGTAGAATCATAGGAACTTCCACCACAACTTCACCTTCTTACAATGTGCATGGATAAGATTGTGAATGGTTTAATATAATGCAACAAGTGTATAGAGAACAACTTTGTGAGTGTTGGCTTAAGCTTCTTAGACAAAGTAGTTTAAACTGATTTACCGCAAATGGGATTAGAATATACAACAAAATATTGTACAAAATGGTTACATGCCAGCAAAACAATGACCCTGAGCCGAGTTTATGTTGTAAAACAAGCCAACTTTTCCACAGGTCAACAAAGTTAAGCCGAACTCCTGTAGGCTTGTAGATCCACAGGTGCATAGGAGAATACAAAAAGTTGATGATTGTGGGACTTTAAGAGGACACTATGCAGGAGTCATGTTGTTAGACATAAACCAAACAAATTAATGATCCCACTTAAGAAAATGTTTAACTTTATACAGTTTGACCTTCTACTGAAAAATGTTACTGCTTTGTAAGATCTGACTTGGACGATCTGAACAACCAAAACTGTTTTTATATTGCACATTTTACAGCCTGAACACTGAGCATAACTTTCTTTTTGCCAAAAAAAGGAATCACTCTAATCTAATTAATGCGCAACTTTATAATTGATTTATTTAATATTAAACCCTTTGGGCTTACTAACTTTTTTGTTCCCAAATGAACCTCTCTCTTATTATTGGTCTGATGCTCATACCTTTTAACGACATAATATGTTTTATATTCTGTTTACTTCCAAATGGAGGTTTTTCTGCAGGCTTAATGTGAAGTAGCCTATATAAGTATTTTATGTCCTGTATGTCTTTCAGTCTCGAGGCAAAGTATAGGGCATCGGAAGCAACAAGGCCCAGAGAATTCCAATAGTGCTGCCCTTTTATTGATTCACAGTCAAACCAAAATGGTGGTCAGATTCCATTTGCATGCAGTGGTGAGCTTTTGAAGCATGGCGAGACTGCCTGGCTCATTAACAAAGTCTATAGAAACGGACCCTTGAACAGGGCCCGGTGTCAGAGGAGAGCAATTCCCCTCTGCACCAGAACTGGGGCAGACATTTTGGTTGGTGCTCTGAGCTAAGCCAAATCAAGACCCACATAAAAGGATCCCTGATTGAAAGACAAAATATAGACCAACTAGATACTAGAGAGAGAATGTGGGGCAAATATCCGTGATGCTAATCAACGGGACAATTACAAGGTGAGGTGCGTTCAAGAGCCTTCCCACAGCGCTCTTAAGAGCTGTATTACCTTCCCCATGTGATTGTTTTGTGCTGTTGGCGTGGAAAGCTGAGCTCCAGATCTCTTTGCGTCATTCATTATTTCATTGTTCTGAGGAAATATGGTCTCATTATTCTTCGGCCAATGTCGACCCCGCCGTTACCTGTCAGCGCTTTTTGCTGAGGCCAGCTTTGCGCACTCAGAGCTGTTAAACACTAATGGACAATCGCTCTTCCCTTTGTGCTCAACATGCCATCTGATGTGCCATTTTGACTGACAGAGGAACGGAGGGCCAATTTGCAAAGGCTGACTTCCAGAGCATCCAGTGTGGAAAGACATTCATCAAAACCTCCATGCCCTTTTTCTTGCCTCCTTGTCATATTATCTGTGCAGCGCTGTCAGAGGCACCGTGGAGTTGATTACACTTTATTTCTGAGGCCTGCGTGAGAAGATCACATGGCTGCGGTAAAGTATAGTTGGGCAATTAATGTCCACTTCCTCTTCTGTCTGGGGGTGTGAAATTAGCAGTGCGAGATAAAGTACAACTAAAGTCCAGAAGTAAAAGGATAAATCAGCCAGGAATCAGGATGACTTTTTAAACCATCTGTTTAATATAAAAAACGCTGTGATATCATAACTTTTAATGAGCAATTTCAGTATATAATCGTTCCTATGTCTGCAGTATTTGAGCCACAGTGGTGTATTGGCTACAGAAGGACTTAAACAATCGTTCACAACTGTTTTGGGGAAAATAAGTAACCCTTAATACAAAATATGTTAACTTTTAACTCCTTATCAAAGTCGACACATTTATATTAGCTATCGTACTTCAAACTAGAAAAGAGATTTTATTAGAATGATGACTAACAATAAAAGATACATAGTTATTGAGTATAATGTTTCCCTCATTTATTCATGTTTTATGTATGATTGATAGTTGTCGTCATAGCTATTGGCAAGATTGCAGTTGTCATCTTCATTGTCGTTGGCATTGTCATCTCAGTCGCAGTCTCAGGGTAAGTGCTAAAGTGTCCAATTATAGGTGTTCCTTTTATACCTAATTCACTTTGGATGACACATCTCCTCATCATCTCATCTGGGTGAGCTTTCTTTGTTGGTTGTATTTGTGCTCGTCAAACATAGTATAACTATCTACAGTACCAGTCAACATGCTTTAGGACATTTTGAACTCATGCTGTACAGCCTTGCGATATAGTGATAGTACTAAAGCTTCTTAAAAAAAGAAGATATCTAAATTATAAAAAGTGTCTTTTCCTGAAATAACCCACAAGGTATAAAATATGTTTTTGGGAATGGTATAGTCATAGAAAACATGAAGTATTGGGTTTTCATATTGCCCTCTGTGAAGACATCATGATGCTTGAACAAGGAGGAGAAACAAGATAAAACTGAATATATATATATATATATATATATATATATATATGAAACTTTGAGACAGTCTGGAATTGGGGAAAAGATGGTTTTAAAAACTGTAAAGCTACTGAAGGGGAACATATATTCTGCAGTATATGTTCGGGTGTGAAGTACTGAGAGAACTCCTTATCTTTCAGACAATCACATGCAACCTGCCTCCAAAGCAAGCTCTGCCGCTGCCATCGGATTTCACTGTTGCAATGTTGGGTTATGTCTCGAGCTAGTTCTAGAGGCTACTTTTTTCTGTTTCCACTAAGGAAAAGTTAAGTTATATTACAATAAATAGGCTTTTCATACTATCAGTAACATCTATAAGGTCGGTGTTGCAGAGAACAATACATATAATTACATTGTGCCAAGGGGGCTACATCTAACCTCCGTGCCATAAAAAGAAATAACAGCAGACCTTGGTCAAACAGCATTCACCTTGATCAAACAGCACTCAGGCCGGCTAAGACAAATACATCTGGGCAGTGGTTTGAGTCTGCACACCAGATGGATGAGCTTTGACACGTCGGGTAATAACTGAGTGAATGAGGACAGGGGAGCTGAAGCAATGACAGCAAAGTATTTGAAAGTCAATTTGACATGGTTTCCTTTTTCACTGTCAAATTACCTGCCTGGTATTTTTAATGTTCTCATTTACACCATCTGGTACAACCAGATTTACCGGGTTCAAACTCATTTGTGAATACTATTAAACCTCTTTCAATATGCAACATAACTATACCTCTCTTTCAATCCCAAAGTTCTCCTTTTCAATGCCCTTGTGAGATAGACCTTCAAATTAAGGAACAAACATACAAATTAATTGAATGTTGAGGTTGGATTAAACAAGAGGACGTGTTCAATGTACATTTATTTTGTACAGATAATCTGAGTTCTTCAATTAAACACACGATTTGTGAATAACTTTGGAGACTCAAGTGACGTTTAAGATTACATCTAGAGTTCTAGATATGGTGAAAATCTTAGAAAGAACTCACAGGATGAAAACAAATCCTGTAAAAAGGTTGTACATTTTATACAAAATGTTCTGATACTAGAACATCATAAAGTTACTTAAATAATAATAATATAATAAAGTACAATTTCAAACTCAAGGTTATACATCTTAGACCAAAAACAGAGAATCAAGAGATTATGGGAACAACCTTTAATTGCAAAAATAAATGACTGACCTTTAAATCAGACTTTTCAGAATAACGTTATTTTGATTGGATCCTTAAATATGTGACATTTGTAGATGCATATTTCCAAAACCATGAAATAAACGATTTCAAAGTATAGTACCTCATATCAGCACTTCTCCACTATTGCTCTTCATATAGTAACTTGCCTGCTTTTACTTTGAATGTCACAAAGAAAAACAAAATCCCAACTTGCACCAGTACATTTTAAGCAACCAAATCCCTTCCAGCGCTCCCTCTGCACTGCATGGCATTTGATTTATAGTTCTAAAAGTCAACCAATTTACACATTTGCCCACACACATACACACACACGCACCGAGAACGTGATTGGTGACTTGTGAGTGGATGCTGCAAGCTTGTGTTGCGCACTGATGCGTGAATGTACACCAACAAGCAAGCGCCTCGCCTCTTACAGACACTCTACTCTGTAATCTTTCTGCCTTTTTTTCCGCGCGTTATCGAGGGAAGCAGCACAAGACCAACGCATGGGGGGGGGAGAGATGCCGATTGATAATTAACTTAAGGTACCTGCATCTGTGGACGTGCGTTGCAGGGGTTAGAGGGTGACGATGGAGAGACGAGAGAGAGAGAGACGAGAGGCGAGAGCGACGAGAGACGAGATGACCGACGAGGATGAGGAGAGAGCAGTCGAGAAGAGCCCCCCCAGAGAGGTGGCGAGTAGACGAGAGAGTAGAGAGAGAGAGAGAGAGAGAGATGAGAGAGAGAGACGAGAGAGAGAGATGAGGAGAGAGAGGGAGAGAGAGAGAGAGAAGAGAGAGAGAGAGATGGAGGGAGGCGGGCCGGAGAGGAGAGAGAGGTCTTGCCTCTTGTCTTGCCGAGGCTCTTTGATTCAGTGGCAGTGGCTGAGACAACCCCGTTACCGGCCACCGTTCACCCGGTAAGTCGTCTTCATATTCTCCCTTTCTCTCTTTTTTATTTGAGTATTTCATGTGTTATCTCTTAAGAAATTAAATAGAAGTTAATGCTTCGTTTCCACACTGGAAGTCGGATAAAAGAAAGTTGATGCGTAAAATAAAGGCGAATGAGACGAAACAACGCTCCACGGCAGAATATGTGTAGTTCCTGTGCAAACCAGGAACCCTGACTGTGTCTATCACTTACTTAAACAACCTGTTTTATGTTTAAAGTCTAAATAAACTTGAAAATGATTTACTTTTTGACGCTGAAGCGCATCCAAAACGCCACATGGAAACTCGGGCGCTGTCCGAGGTGCTGGGTGTGCGTAGCTCTACAATGAGTCCAGTTTGTGGCAATTACGGATCCAAATTCGAATTTTTTTATAATGCCAGCTTGCTATAAAAGTTCCTCATGGATACTTTACCTATCATAAAGTCCTATTTGATCAACTAAATCCCTCTCTACATGCTTTTCTTCTCCACAGGGTAACTACGACCCTCGATACTCAAGCTCAACAGCTCATGGTGAAGATTTCTCAGAGGACATCGCGTCTTCATCGCGTCTCTGCAGCCCCTATTTGAAGAGGACATTTGGCAATAGCGAACTTTTATTTAAGAAAACAGATTTACACTGGATGGCAAAGTCAGAAGATGCTTTGTGTGTCTAAAGAGCGCAAATTCTACCACATCAAAGCATATAAGAGCGTCAGTGACAGCTTGGCACATTCAGGAGTACCTGCGATGAAGAAGCCCGCAAGAAGCTCCACGCGGTAAGAAGTGGAAGAGTGATACTGAGAGCAGACAGAAGTGCGTGGAGGCCAAAGAACAAACACCAGCGAGTCCTCAAATGATGGGGATAAAACACCTTCTGCTTCTTTTGATTTACTTAGACCCACTGAATGTCCTGTGCACCGCCACCAACAACAAAAGAAGCAAAACCCCGACAAATAGGAAGCCAAAGGTGAAGGACCTGAACGGCAGCACCACCGCGGTCCCGCTGGCCGCGGCCGTCCCGGGGAAGATCACCCAGGTCCAGGCTCCGACGGTGCAGCACGACACCTGCCTGGGGTACTACGACGTGAGCGGGCAGTTAGACAAAGAGTTCAGCTGCAACAACACCGACCACCGCTTCTGTTGCGGCAGCTGCTTCTTGCGCTTCTGCTGCGCGGACCGGGGGAAGCGGCTGGAGCAGAAAATCTGCACCAACATCAACACCCCGGACTGGATCAAAACCCAGCCCCCCTCCCCGGCGCCAACAGGTGATACCTACGACCCGGAGCTAGACCAGACCAACACCACGGTGTACATCACCTGCGGGGTCGTAGCGCTCATCATTGCGATTGGGATAACTGCTAAAGTTGCCTATGATAAAGCCACCAAGCCCCCTCAGGAAATGAACGTGCACAGGTAAGAATTTGCAATATTTATTGATTTTTGGAAAAAGCTGAGAAATACCTTATAACATGTCTATACAGAGCATGATGTCACAACATAAAGGTAATCAGTGTATAAATACTTGTAATGATTTTACAATAAAACGAGTTAAAATGCTATTATCTGAGAAAAATACTGTCACACAATACTGTATTTATATATATATATATATATATATATATATATATATATATTGTTTCGCACTCATTTGACCAGTGAGTTGATCCCATTTTTCTCTGAGTGTAAAAACAGTTCCCTGCAATAGCCATAAAGTAGAAATGCATCCTCAACTGCAGCCTAAATAACTTACAGCCTCAATGTCATGGGTTCATTGAAGCTCATGACCTTTAACACATACCATTACTCTGCTCCCCGGAGCCTACCCGTCAGAAATGTCAAGATTGTATGCCTTTCCATGATACACAACCCACTCTGTGTCAATCCCAGGAGGGAGAGCGGGGGGTATTCTGTGTCCGTTCAACCCTAGAGGGATAGAGTAAATGCCACTGAAAGCCATATGAGTGATCACATTCATCCTGATGGGAGTGGTCTCTTCAGTCTATATTTCTAAATCCTCAAGGCACCAGTAGTGGTCAGTGAATTGCTTGATAAGCGTTAAAGCAACATAAAAACCCATCCTGTAGCCATTTCAGGCACCAGCTGAACAAATTGCTACATAATGATGTAGAGAGCAGACTCCAGGCAACATATCTCCACCACCATCAGAACACAAAATGGTTTCTTAATGTTGGCAATTATATGCGTTATCTGCACTTGTGTCCTGAAACAAAACACCCGGGAGAGCCTTGTGAGTTAAGATTTGAGTGTGTCTCTATAGATTTATGCTGCAACTCCATTGCTTGCCAAAGAAACATCAAATCACTAAATGATGCTCTTCGAAGCTGTTGATAAGCTTCATGGAAGAATAAAGGATTTAATGACACTACAAATGATGCCAGGAGATTTCACGAGTTATTGCTGCATTCAGGCAGTTATTGTAAAACTTGGTATGAAATCCAAAGTAATTTCTTAAGAACTGTGTGGGCTTAGTTTGATTGACAGAAGGCTTACAATAAGCAAGCAACCGCCTAACTGTACATTTTTTGATCTAAATGGTGCAGAATCTGATCGTCGTGCGTTACTTTCCCATTTTAGCCACGCCCACTTCAAACCAGAGAAAAAAGCGCAAAAAAATATTTTCGAGACTTTAAAGGTGGATGAATATTGTCATTGAGCTATATCAAATGCTTGTCATTTTTTTAACTAAAAACATTTGCTAGTTTTAAGTTCCCAAATTTGAGTATGTTATGCTTTAAATGTATCTTTTACAATAGCTAAAATGTATTAGGTCGACCAAAGCCATTCAAAGATGGCCACCTTGGCTGTAGGACTCCGGGCAGCTTTCTTGTATCTTTTACAACAAATGCCAGTACCTTTTCTGGCATTGAGTTGTGTGTAATGTGTAGAAAAGCCTATGGCAAGGTTTGTGTTTGGTTTATACCATTATTTGTGTGGGCTTATACATTTTCAGGGTGGCTCAGTGGTCAGGATACATGTTTTCATCCTGTTGCCTTTGGTTTCTTCGTGCAGTTTAAAGACATGTACTGCTTCTCTATGCTGTACAACACTGGACCATAACTGCCCAGGCTGTCTTGTGTGTGATGCACGCTGGGATACGATCCACCCACACCAAAGCAGACATTGAAAATATTTAAAAAGTATAAATGGGTTTTAGATTTTGACTCCAATTGGCCACCCGCTGGTAAAGGACAAAATCACAGTCACTTAGTCACTGCCCTTATCAAAGAGTCACTTGAGTCACCTGCCATTAGCCAGACTGTATTCTGGGCCAGAGGAGGACGTCTTGCGTAGATTTAAGGATATAAAGATAATTGAGCATTGTTATGCCGCGGTCATTACATTTTGACACCTGCTGCTTTGAAAAAATGTCTAGAAGGATTACTCAGCTTTCTGAGAAACGAAATCACACGGTCCTGATGATAAGAAAGGAAAGCTGTCCACATTCTAACCCAACACAAAGGAGCTCCTTTAGTAAATCACACATAGATTAAATTCAAGCTCCAGTGATCGCTCTAAGTGTCTTTTCAGAAGTTGGCACAGTCAACTTTTAATATCCGTATGGACTCATGAGACTTTATAATACAGTATTTCATTTGAAACAACAAAAAAGAACAACAAAGCTCCTGATGCAGAACTTTTTCCAATTCTGCTCTGAAGAGATGGTGAAGTTTATGACTTCTTACTGAGCTACAATCCTTGCGGGGCATACTTTCAAGTGGATCTGCTTAATGCCCCCGCTTCACTATGAGAAGAAGCCATAAGGGTTTAGAGAGAGGTTGTTTAAATGAGAAGGCATGGCTTGCTGAGTGCTCAATAGTGTTTATTATTTTTCCTTTTTATGATTATTTTTATATCACCTACCGTTTGGCACATAGAGCTGTCGTAATGATTTCTGCTAGAATAGACCTCAGACTGCTCAGAGACATTCATGCTGATAGCCGTGACCAAGAAGACGTAGTGGAACATGGGATTTGCTTTCTATTTGGCAAGGGTCTGCTCCTAAAAGTGGTTGCTTCTCCATTGTAATTTAGACTCTTACCTCTGCGTCTGAGTGAGGACTGTGAGCAGAATACTGAGCTGTTGGCAGACCTTTGCGGTTTTGGTCTGTGACCTTCACCGAGAACAATAAATGCAGAGTGAGAGCTAAAGCCAGTGGTTTGAACAGGCTCTATTGATCACTCTCCACAGATGCAATTTATGTGGGCTAGGTAGTGTGAATAATGCTTTGTTCTCTGATTGCAGGACTGAAAAACTGAGTTAAAAGGCAAGACAACTGAATGAGCAAATGACTGAAAGTTCATTGCATAAGAGCAACAAAGCCCAAAGATTGTATTAGTAGATTATGCTTTAATACCCGCTGATTTAAGCTTACATTTGGTAGTACACCGGTATCACCAAAGGATAGATGTCAGAGCAAAATATGTTCAATGTCTTCCATTTCATTAAATAATCTTTCCACAAAGTAAAGATAGGTTTTATTTTTCTCATCTTTTGATTAGATTGAAGAATATGTTGGCCTTATCTTAAAAGGCTGGAAGTACATTTTTGTTGGTCAATAAACAGGACCAAGCCATGGTCCCAACTCAGACATGAGAAATAAACCCTAACAAACGTTTCATCAACATAGAATTCATTCATTCATTTCAAATTGCTTGGCACTGTCATGTAAGCGGATGCTAATCAAACAGGAGGAGTTAGTGAATTTGTTTGGGGACTATTTTCAGCGGCTAATTCATCCACATTGGGCGCTTTTGAAACATTTGAATTGGCCATTATTCTGTCAAAGATGGTATAATAACTTTGAAAATGTGTATTAGTGTTGACCCCAAAAATACAGTAGTGATCAGGATTATAAAGTTGTTTGTACTTATTTGGTTTCATTACTAGGCCAAATGTTACACTTTCTTTTTAAAACACATGTGGATAGTTGGTCCTGTTTCTGCAAACAACTGTAGCTCTCGCTGCACACGACGTAGCAGCCAACTGGGACGATGCTAAATCAGGTCGCCCCTGTCTGCGAAAAAGAAACGGCTAAAGTGTGCTCATCCTGGAAGGAAAATGCTATTTATATACTGCATATCTCCCAAAGTCACAGAGTTATGGAAAACTAGAATGTGTGGTTGCTTTAGGTTGACTTTGACACAGTTAAATTCTCCTTTCATTTCCTTTAAGAAAACTCAGAAACTCTATCACACAGGCCTTCAAAAGTTGGTATTGGGGTTGGTAAAATATTGCTTTTGCTGTATTTGCTGGCCCCAAAGAAGAGACACTGACTTGACTCCTAATAAATGTGCCCTGAGCGCGAGTCCGGCTCACATAATAGGACTCTCCTGTACCTTGTGTACCGCACTATTGAACATTTAACTCTCTTGTGACTCTGGTTATAATTAAGATTTCCTCTAAGCCTTTCTTCATTCCTCTATGATTCAAATTGGATCCGTAGCTAAATAAATTAGGAAGACCTTTAGGGGAACATGATGAAAAAAGTGTAAGGTAAATGGGAAAGGGAAACATTTCAGTGTTCAAAGATTTTTTTTAATTATAATTAAACATGTTATATTTGTTTGATTGCTTTCCAGAGCCCTGGCAGACATTCTGAGGCAACAAGGACCAGTTCCAATATCTCAGTATGAACACGAGAACATTGCAGCGATGGACGGGTCACCTAAAGACGAGACGCCGGTCAGAACCTCGAAGAATCACTACACACCTGTTCACGCCAAGGCACCGAACCACGGTAGGTGACACTGCTCAGGTCTTATACAGATGTTTTAAAGGCCAAGTGACCCGTCTTGTATGTGGCTTTTACTGTATTCCCATCCAACTTTCTTTTTTACGATAATAAAGCCCCCCTTCGCTTTGATTGACATCCATGGATATAGATGGACGGGCTGTGAATCTTAAGCTTTTCCTCTCAATCTTTTTTTAAAAGGAAACACATAAGGAAGTACTAGGAGAATTAAAGGCAAGGCTATGGCTACATTCTCATCTCCTATAAGCCTACTCAGCACTGGCTCAAAATTGAGATGTAAATGATCATCTTCTGCGAGAGACGCAAGCTTTTGTGCAGTGCTAATTCTGTCGTGCGACGATGTTCCTCTTATTTGATCCGGTCGGGCTCCAGATCCCTGCTCTAGGCATCAACTCGTTTGCTAAGTGCCCTAGTATGGTGTCCCAGATTCAACAGTGTTGTGTTTCACTCTTGTGTCACCCGGCCTGCCTCCACCCTCCTCTCCACCACCACCATGGAGGGAATGTGTCAGTGGAGAGCTACAGACTGTACTGAGCTGCAGGATGTGAGACACTTTCCTCACTTTTCTGCAGCCGTGTGACTTTTAAAACATTTGTAATCAAGCTGCCCAACCAAGTAGATCACCTAATTCTTGGTCAACGATCTGTTTTTTTTTTTAACATTGCCCAGGTTCAAAATGTCAAATGAGAAATGGGAGGAATTATTTTGAGATTTTGGGAAGTTTCTTTAGAAAGGAACAACCTCTTATAACCTCTTAACCTCTTATATACCTCTTGCAACCTCTTATATCCAACCGTTATTGATGGTGAATGTAGGCAATTTAAGCGATGTGTTTTTTAGTGCGCGCTGTATGCTCCGTGAAAGCTGTGCTCCGTTGCTCCTCCTGGTGGTAATGTATTGTTGTTATTGCACATTAGTTTTTGTAAGCCTGGACCATAATGCAAAGGATGAACTAACGTGATGGGGACCTCATAACATGTTGTATGACTTGTTGTTAAAGGCCCGTCTTTGAGACTGGTGGGTCCTCGAGATATAACATCGAAATGACTCTATTTTGAGAGCATATGCTATAATACTAGATCAAGTTACCACAAACTCGGGTTGTGGTGGGAGGCTTTGGGGGTGTCAATGAAGACCCACAGCTCATCGCTCCCCCCAACACATAAAAGAAGGACGATGTCAGCTTACTGCCCAAAGTGATTGGCAGCCAATTTAATGGAAAGACATTTGAAGAAACATATACGTAAATGTTCAGCAACCAAATGTAAATAGCCAATACCAAATAACATGTTACCAGTTTGCAATCACACCCCCTCCAAATCATCCACATATAAGCATGTAGAAAATACATTGTAATGAGCTGTAATGTGTCGCCTAGATTTTTAGTATTACATCTCTGAGAGCATATGGGGTTTCAGGAAAGGAACAGGCTATTTGATTCAAAGTGCATGGCCTTTTAGATTTGTGTAAACAGCGCTTTTGCCTGGTTCTCATTTCTGTGTAGTCATATTTGTAACTTCAGTGTAGAGCATAGTGCCTGGAGAATAAGCAAACATCGTCGCCCTGTGTGATTCACAAAGCCACACATCATTGTTTTGGATATAGCGCCCACAGAAAAGATGTCTTAATTGTCCAATCTTTGTCATGTCAGCCTGCTATTGTTTGCTGCATGCACAGTAGGATGTCACATTGCAGGGGTGAACGCTTTTGAACAGAGAACCCTTCAGAAAGGAAGGGATGGAGGCACTACAGGGAGGACGTGAGTCAGATTTTGTGACCAATTCCTGACTGTGATGTTCATTTAATAATGGAAATGACAGTTTCTTTCAGTGGGGAAATGGTTAAAGCTATTCACATTTAAAAGACAATTTATGGGTATTAAATAACCGTTGTTTTGGCTTCTCTTAGTAGATGTCAGTGTTACTACTAAAATGTTCTTACATTTTGTCAATCTTTCACTTTGAATGCCCATTCAGTTTAAACTCTGTTTTAAAACTACGGTTGGAATCAAGGTAAGGTTAAGGTTAGGGGTGAGCAGTAGTGGAACACGTTCAGAAGGATTCAGATTCTTTACTTGAGTAAAAGTACTAATACCACATTGTAAACATACTCAATTTCCAGCTAATTACTGCATCGAGAATGGTACTTAAGTAAAAGTATTAAGTATGATTAGGATAATGTACTTAGGAGTAAAAGTACTCATTGCAGACAAAACTAAAATAATATTTAAATATTTGAAAACAAAAGCAGCAAATCTTCACATTTAAGAAGCTGGAAACTTGAAATACTTTTCAACCAAAAATTGCTCCAATTCATTTTCTGTTAACCCACTCATGGTGTTAATGTCTTATATATAATGGTGGATGGTTTAATCAAATCATACCAAATAATCATATTTTAAAAGTGTACCCTTAGTATTGTGTGTTAAAATCTGGATTAATAAAGATACTACTAAATAAATATAGTTGTTTTGCATAAAGTATTCTTAAATGAAAATACTTTGGTAAAGTACAAGTACCTTAAATGTGTACTTAAGTACAGTACTTGAGTGAATGTACTTTCTTCAACTGGTGGTAAGTGAAGAATGATGACAACATGTCCTATAGTCAAAGCAGAAGACTAACCCCCAGCCCTTAGCCATTTTCAGAACAGGGAGTTACAATATGCAGATGATGTCACTTTTTTTCAAAGTAAGTACATTTTAAAAGCAGAATAGATGAATAGCACAATTTAGACGTTTTTGTTAAACAGCTTCTACTTTATTATGCAGTACCACTATTTTTGTTTTTTTGTTTTCAGCAACATAAATGATGCACAGCTGGCCACAAAAAAAAAAAGTATGGCATTTTGTAATTGAAGGCTCAAGGTTAATTTACCGTCAGTATTTTCTTTGCCCTCAAGGTTTTCATTAAATAGAAAGGTTTGGTAATAAAGGGATTAAATATATATTTAATAAATGTGTTTCCAATCAATATTTCATGTTTAAATCCTTTTGTGAAAGGTGCAGTTCACCTCGCTGGGTGGCCTTTATGAAGGGAGCCGGCGGCTACATTGATTCCATGGTTTGAAAACATCTCTTGGGTCACACCAACAGATCCGATTTAATAGAAGAAACATGATAGATTTGAATAGATTTTGAAACATAGCAGCATAAAGCAAAATAAAATATATTGGTTCTGTCACAAGCTCACTTAATTGATGGTGTCCTATACAGTTTGTACCCTTTTTATTACTGAAAACTGAAGTGCTCCAGATTTAGCCAAAATGCTATTTTGTATCTGTAGTCCCTGGACAGTTCTCTAGTCACCCTAAAAACAAATTATTTAAAATAACAAGTCAATACATTGATTATAAACCTGCAACATAGAGGTTCACACAACTGTAAAAAAAGAGTCTCACTCTTGAAGGGGAGAGAGAAACTCCCTCTTCAATGGAATGATGGGATGTTAGATTTGGTATCCTATTGACATGCACAGAAACCTATATAACACATAACAGGGAAGGGCAAACCCCCACAAGCTTAAAAGGGCCTCTGTATGTTTAATACACGAACACTTTCACATAAACTCCTTCCCTGCATGACTTTTGAGCAGATTTATCTCTTAACTGTTTACTTTCCCTAATGGCCAATTAGAATATTACTTCATAAATGTAACTTTTATTTAGAGATTTGCGTTTTTATCTCCCTTCGCCCTTCATGTGTGATGAAAAACTTTAATAGCGTGGTTATGCTCTATAAGAAAATGTGGGATATTCTTTCATTTTGAAGTGTGGATAATGCGATTTGGAGGAACATTTGCAGAGATAATAAGGGGGCAATAGGTTTAGGTACGGCGATGTAGGATCCATTTATATCACAATCAGTGTCTGCAGCTTCCTGCTCTCAGCTCCACGCTACTGTCCTTGGAGTATGCAGGGGTTATGTATCATCTGTATTTCACACCGGGAGACATCATACATACTGTATAAGCCCTATACTGCATCATGTACATAGATACTGCCCTGTACCGTTCTTCTCATGTTTCTTTAGTAGGTCCCGCATTAGCCGAGCCGAGTTCATAGTCATCCTTTGGGTTTGATAAAAAGGAACAAATGAGCTGTGGGGCTCAGGCCTGAGTGCCACACTGGGATGTGATGAAGACCATCTCTAATGGTCCCAGGTGTTTCTTCTCATTATGATAATTTGAAATGCAGTTCAATATCGGCTTCCCAAGGCCCACAGGTCTGAGTGATGTTATTGACTTTGAAGTGGTTCCTTTGAGAAAGAGGCATTTAACTGTTCGCTAGTTAATGTAGAGAGGGGAAAACGGAGAGAACGAGAGGAGAGGTTTGAAAGAGCAACTTTTCTTTGTTGCTGTTATCACCGACACTACATTCCTTCATTTCTTCGTAACACTTGTCCGTGATTGACAGGACAATTGAACGTTTTAGGGGTGCTAGCAGGCACCTTGTCTCCCTGCTTTGTGTTCAGACCGCACTCTCAATTACCGCACTGGTTCAGAGTGGAGTTAGCAGTGATGTGGTACAAATTGCATTACGGAGTGGTCTTTTAACACAGGGGAAATCCAAAATGGTGTAGCGGCATCCTGAAAGACTTTGGGTTTAATCCTTTCTAAAACAAAGTGTATCCAACCACAATTATCTTGCCTTTGAGGAGACAAAAGCGCTGCTATTTTATTTTTCAATTATGTTTAATACTTTGCTTTCTGTGAGGAGAAGAGTGTTTGATAAAATGAGTATATGAAAACCCTAAAACCTGCAGATTGCATCTCTTGCATCTCTTGCATCCTTAAGTGATAAATATTGACAAGAAGATCCCACAGGAGAGTCGCTGTGGTGCCATTTCAGCCCTGTTTAGTATTCTCCTCGTCGATGGCTGCTCCTTTACATCATGGCAGATATGACCAGAGAATTGAGTACAGATTCTTGTCAGTGCTGAGGCTCAGTCATTCAAGAATATACATTTGTGACATTTCTTTGTGAATTCCTTGTGACGAAACGATCATGAGGATTTGCTCATGTTGCTGAAGTGAATCCATCTTTACATTGAGTTTAAAGGGCCCATGTCATGGCCATTTCCACTGATCATAATTCCATTGTGGAGGTCTACTAGAATAGATTTATATTGTGCATTTTTCCAAACTCACATTGGTTTCTCATACAGCATCTCTGTAAACTACGTGTATTCACTGAATTTCACTCTCTGCCTTTAACGGCTCGTTGTAGCTCCAATAGCTCCAGCCCCCACCCTCCCTGTGAGCACAGTGTGCTCTGATTGGTCGGGACGTTGTGAATCGCGCTGAGCTCCGTGGAGGTGTTGTTTCCTTGTTAGCGATACACAGCGAAACACAGCCAAACTCATCCTGAGCACACACAAAGTCACAGCCGAAGTAAAAACAATAAGTGTGGCTTGATATTGAGTAAGAAAAAGGTTGATAAACGCTGTGAGAATGGGTCTGCAGAGAGAATTTTGACGCGATCCCAACTGTCTGTTATCAGCCTGCATCCAGGGAGGAGAAATCAGCAGAGCTGCCTGTGTGTGAGGAAGTCCGTGGATTGGTCAATTTGGACCAATCAGCGGGGGCTTAGCGTAACGGCTCCGCGGACGTAGCGTAACGGCTCCACGGATTGGTCCATTTGGTTCCGGGTACCGCATGACCGTATTGCGTCATAGCTCTGGGCGTGGCTACTGGGTATCCAGACGTCACGATGCCCAGGAAGAACATGAGAAATCTCCAACGAGGCGTTTTGGGGAGGTCTTTTCTGTGTTAGAGTTTTACTCCCTACAGGTTGTACTTTGAGGGTTTTTGACTCTGCAGACCGTTTACATGCATAAAAACCTTCATAACACACAAGGGGACGGGTAATAACCGGAAAAGCATGACATGGGACCTTTAACAATGCGTTGCGTGGTGTTTTTTACAAATTCTGTGTGACCACTTCATATTTTCTGTTAGAAAATATCTTTAATGATACAAAGAAACTTGGGGCTCTCCAGGACTTTGTTCAATCAAATAGCCTTTATGTTTTGGCCATCGGTTTTAATGACCTCAGTTTGCCTCTAACAGGGTTAACCCTTACATATGAATGTATTGAAAGAGAACTGGATACAGCGTCGGAGACCGGTCCCCATTCATTCCAAGGAGAGTTAGTCAGTGGTGCGTGAAGCCAAAATGGCCTGACTCTCGAGAACTAAAATACCCGGGTCATCCCTTGATCTTCTGGCAATTGTCTTAAGTGGTTAATTCACCTAAAAACATGTATGCACTGATTTATAAGCATCTGTTCCCCAATGTAAGTCAATGTTAAAAAGTATTTTTCGGCCCAATTGACTGACATGGAAGTTCTTGTACCACTGTTTTAGCTTCAACGCGCAGCACTCTTCATCTTACTGGCTTGAATGTTAGCCATCTGCTTGCCAGATATGGTTCACTAACTATCCGATATTATAAACGTGTCACCAAGTCTCAAACACCAGTCATATCCCAAGGACACGGATGGTTTTCTCTGTCCTCGCCTCTATGAGAAGGGTCTATCAACATACTGTATACCCTCTATGCCATCTTGCTGAAATATTCATTTTCCGCTTTTGCTCTGTCTCACCAGGACACTATGGAAAAGAAAATCTACGCAGCGGAGGCCAAGACATGCACAACTTCATCTCCTCTGGGTTTGTGACACTGGGACGTGGCCACTTGAAAGGTAATAGCTATAAACTCTCTGTGCAGCTCATCAGTTTCATGCTCTGTATTGGAACTATATTACACTGCATGGTCCCTATCGTATAAAGATACATTAAAATTCCAAGCCCATCCTCAACCTCATCCTCCTCACTTCACAGTGTCCTGAAAACCAAGTTCAGAATAACAATCATTTAACTCACAAAGCCACTGTGTCATGCTGTCGTTCTCCCTCTGCCAAATGGATGTAGTAAAAAAAAAAACAATAACGTGACTGTGACTTTTGTTTCAGCTCAGTGGAAGTTGTACATAACAATACATAATGGCTTGAAGTGACATCTTGCAAAGTCCACACGCACACATTTATTATCTGTGATTAAATCCACACTTCCAATGACAAAGTAACACTTCCGCCAGTGTGAACGCAGCATGGCATGGTAGTAGTTCTCTCCGCTCTTGTCTTCCTTTGGACTTTTAATGAATCCGAAGCGGCGTTGGGGTGAGAACGAGCTGTAAACAAGAGGCCTGTTGTTGTGTTTTTACAGCGCAGCACTCCATAGACGAATCGGGGCAGATGTCCTGGCAGGGCGATATGGACATCCCCCTCTCCTACGGTAAGATCCACTTTCTGACCAAGAAAAAGACTCGCAACCTGCTTTCTGCTCGCACCTGATAAGAAAAAGTCACACACACCCACACACACACAGTCGAGTGCCCTTGGCCGGTTATCCCAGCGCAGTCATTGGGTTCAGACTGTAAGAGTTGTAATATTACTTTATTTTCTGTTGGTGGTTTTATGAGCAAAACGTATTTTTACTGGTGGAGTTTGACAGCAGGTTTCAATGAAAACAATGGCCATACAGTCATATAGATAATGTATGGCTTTTATGGACAGGTCATAAACAGTTTTACAGTTCTGACGTGTGCGCAAGGTAAGTGAAAGTTTGATTTAAACGCTCAACTTGAAAGATTCTGCTGTGTTTGAGAGCCACCATCCCAATATGTATTAGTTTATGGTAGTGTATTTAGCAGAAATCGTAAATCACAGTATGAGTTTTAGATATTGAGGTTTTCATTAGGCTGAACAGAATATTTTACATACATTTGAGTTCATGTTTCACAATATTTACACTTATCAGCTTAAATGGTTGACAAAAGAGCAATTCATTTTTTCAAAAACTGAAATTATTAGGACATGTTTTTCTAAAAAATATTAATTAATCCAACTTCCCTCAGGACTATTTATTGTTTTTGAATTGTATTTTTTCCGTCAGGTTTGTGTAGCTTTTCTGAGTTCTATACTGTTATGATAAGTTTGTTGCCCGCATGTTACAGTTGCTGACATACATATCCAGAGAATGCTTCGCCCCAAAAGGGTTGTTGGAAGAAGTGTATTTTATTAAACTGATGACAGCTTTATTTTACAGTATCAGGATCTGTGGCAACACTCATTGTAAGTGGAAGTTTTGCAGGGGAAAAGGGGTTTGCCATAAAATACTTGATGTCGTAAAGAAAAAGGCGTACACACATTTTATCCATTTTGCTTTAACTATAAACAATCTCTTCCAGCACATATAACTTGTAGTTAACATACGTGACTTTAACTGACCAAACAGTTCCCACACGGCTACGTTACATTTCGTATTTGTCAACTTTGTTGCAATGCTTTAACCTCCTAAAGCATAAATGCAGCATATATTTTCACCTCACAACAGCAAAGAGGTGTTGTCTCCATTGAGTTGAAAACACTTCTTGGTTAAAACCTTGGTTATATTTAGGTGAAATTACAATATATAAGATACATACATCCAACAGCATGCTTGCTAGTATTTCCAAATGTTTTGGAAAGTCTATTACCAGTTAAATAATGTGTGCTGCAGCACTTCTTCTCACCCTCTGATTGGTTAACTGACCGGCTCTGTTGTGATTGGTCAACCGCTTAGAGATGTCCCGCCCCTTAGCCTATCACGTACAATGTGTTGTAGCGCTAGCCAATATAAGCGTGATTGTCTATGTTACGGAAGTAAACAAAGGAGTCAAATGGAAGTGTTTCAGGCAGGGGGGGAGTGTGTTGGAGAGAAACTCACTCTGGATGGAACTTTGGGATTTTAGCCTTTGCAAGACAAGGCTAGTTTATTTATATAGCACCTTTCAACAAAAGGCAATTCAACGTGCTTTACAAAAATACATTAAGAGCATTAAGAAATAGTGCAGCAGAAACGTATCATAAAATGGCATTTTGAAACACTCATTTAAAAGCAAAGATAATAAAACATGAATAACACAGGTACATGAATACAAGTTACAGTGCCGTTTAAGATATGAATAGTTATTTGATTAAATCAAATGCAGTGGCAAAAAGGAAAGTCTTTAGCCTGGATTTAAAAGTAGTAAGAGTTGCAGGTTTCTGGGAGTTTGTTCCAGATATTTGGAGCATAATAACTGAATGCTGCTTCTCCATGTTTAGTTCTGACTCTGGGGACAGAAAGCAGACCAGTCCCTGAAGACCTGAGAGTTATGGATGGTTAATAATTTAGCAGTAGGTCAGAAATGTATGTTGCTTTATAAACCGGCAGCAGTATTTTGAAATCAACTCTTTGACAGACAGGAAGCCAGTGTAAAGACTGTGAACTGGAGTGACTGCAGATCATTTACATGCACCAAAACCTGTATAACACATAACAGGAAAGGAAACCCCCCCCCAAATCCTAATAAGGCCTCTTTAAATGGCTCTGATGAGGCATATCTGAAAACACCTATCTTTACTAAAAATACCCGCTTTCCGTCTGGTGATGAATCGACTGACGTTCACTGATGGTGACATGTTAAAATGACTCAACCCGGAAGCATAATTACTGCACACTTAAAAGGCATGACTGAAACATCTGTGTTTTTTGTATTCCTCTTAAAACTGGAAAAGCTCCATTTGGAAGGAAACGAGTAAAAAGATAAAATGACCAACAAGTTTGAAAAGGTACATCCTCTTTCATCAATACATATATTTTCACTTGGCAATCGATACAATTAGATTTTCTCTTTTCATTTTGTACGGACTACATGGGTGTTTAAACAGCGTTTAACTAATATTAAAATAGGGCGCTTGAGGCAGCGACCCTCCCCCGACTGAACCCCGCCCCCGACCCTCTCCCTGCACCTATAGGTGACCCACTTTAACGGCCTGAAGGTGGTAGCTGTCACCTCGAAACGGAGGTGCTGTCAGCCTCTGCCATACGTGTCTAAGTTAAACAGCTGGCTGTTGGCGGGCCGTCTCTGCCCCCCCCCCGCCGCACACGCCTCCTGTTAAGGTGACACAGACTGACAGATGTTCACCATGTCGGCTCCAGAGCTCCGTATAGACGCCTCATATCTCATTCCTGGATGAGATTACAGCTACAGCTCACATATCTGGGGGCATCCCCTGCCCCCTCCCCCCCCAGAGGTGGGCAATGGTTAACTGCAAGGCAATATTTGAGAAAATGTGTTCAACCTGTTTTCCCATTGACCATGCAACTGTTGACCTCCCGAGTCAAAACTGAAGAGGACAGACAGAAGGTTAAGTACTATTTTTCGGACTCTGCTTTTTTATTTGAATGAAATATTGAAACCTTCATTTCATTTGGACTTTTCTTAATTGTGTTTCCTCCTTTACTCCCTCGTACTTGTTAACTTATTTATTTATTTATGTTCTTATACATCTTCTATCGTATGCCTTTTTTTCTTGCTTGTCTTAGTTTTTTCTTTGCTTCATTCCTTTCTTTGCTGTCTCGTATCCGTTCCTTTAGTTCATCTTTCTTCTTTGCTTTGTTTCTTGCCTTTATTATGTCCATTATTTATTTCCTTTATTCCCTCTCTTCACCTCCTCCTCTCCTTTGTTTCTTTCCTTTGTATCATCCCTTTGCTTCTTCCTCTCCTTTCTGTCTTTCCTATGTTTCCTTTCTGTGCTTCATCCTTTCCTTCCTTTGTTTCGTCCCTTTGCTTCTTCCTCTTATTCACATGTGCTTCCTACTCTTCCTCTTTCCTCCCTCCCCCCTTGATCCTCTTTATTTCCTTTTTCCAATTGCTTTGTAGCCTCTTCCTCTTTATTGTTTGCTTGTCCCCCCCCCCTCACAGCCTTGCATTATTTCTTTCCTTCCCTCTTTTTACCCTCCCTTCTTTTTTGCTTCTTACATACTTTCCTGATTGTGTCTATTCACTCGTCCTCTTTTCTTCCTCTCTTCTACCTCTTATTCATCCTTTATCCCTACCGTCCCTCATGCCCCCTTCTTCCTTCTTTCCTCATAGTCTTTGCTTTCTTTTCTTCTTTGTCTGCCCGGAAACAAAGAGCAAAACCAGACAACACTCTTGATAATCAGCCCTTTCATTCGGTTCAGGAACCCCTTTTACTGCTATTTGTCTATTTCATATTTGAATTCATGACTTGATTTAGTAAAAAGGGTATTTTCATATTGCAGTCCATGTACTTACATTAAAAGCTTTGTGTAGCACCCTGCTCTGGCGGCTCTTATTTGCATTTCAAAGGTTGGACGCTTTACATAAACAAAACATTTGCAATAATTCCTTGAAAATCCACTGTTTCCTTAGACAAAGCACGTCTGAGCGTGAACCCCAAACCCAACTGTGCGTGTTACATTTAATTGTTTGCGTGGGAGCGTCGTAGTGAAATGAACAGTACAAACAGTGCACATTTGAATGTACGTCAGAGCTAACAAGCTGCTTAAGAAAGCTCCAAGTAATGTCATTAATATTCATGCATCCCTGATATAACATGGCACTCGGAGCCTTTTGTGGAGCCACACACACAAGTCTACCTGCTGGGGTGTGTGTGAGGCCACTGGCAAGGATTTATGTCTGATATCAGTGAGTGTGGGGGGAGAATGGGGTGTTCACTGCCTGTCCGTGTCTATTCCCAGTGATGGATTGTCTGTAGTGATGCAGCCATTTAACTGCTGCGGACCTTGGTGGGTGTGTTCTGATGGAAGTGGCTGTCTCACAGGGGATGTTCAAACAAAATGAGATTCCTAAACCTGGATGAGAAACTGTACATCGATCAAAAGTGGTTGAGATACTTTATGTTCAGGGTTGCCCGGTGGGAAAGTGCCAGAGGTGTCAAATGTTTTTCCTTTTTGGCTTGTTTACCTTTATTGGATAGACTGGAATGGGGACGAAAGACGGGGGTGACAAGTGGCAAGGGCCAAGAGTTCATGAAGGAACATATTCCTCAGATTATGATTATTTCGGGGCCATTTTTGTACCATTTGAACAGCCTGTCCTCCTCCAAAAAACGACCAAATAGGTAGATTGTTCAGCAGCGTATTACCACCTATAGTCACGTTTTAAAGTTTAGCACCTCTAGTGGTCGTGTAAGAAACAACAATTTGCGGCATTTCTTCCAGTTTGACCAAAGGTCTTCTAATCAGGGCTCTATAAATAGAGAACTACGGCAGATGTGTAATATTTAATGCAGCCGAACCGTGTATTACAATGCCGTTATGTGATGACTTTCAAAGAGAAAAGCAAGCACACTCGGAATAAAGTATTATTTTCTTTTTTTTTTAAATGTTTTCGGATTTCACATCGCATAAACACCATATCCCAACGTGCATTGCGGCTAAAACATCCAATCACCGAGCTTCAACGATAGCTGAGGATTATGGGTAGTTTGATGTTTTAGCCTATCAAAACCTTTGAAAAAAGAAATGTGTCTCTCAGAATCGAAAGGGATATTTGGAATATGTTGGAACCTATGGGAAAAACACAAAAGCAGTGTACACAATTTAAACCAATTAATGTTGTGTAATTAACAAGGATAAACTGATGTGTTTTAGTGGATGAGTACTGCAGATATAGCTTTAAAATCATTTGACAGTGAGGGGAATACGGTTTTATTAAGAAAACTTTGAGACTGGAAATACTGTTTTCACCCCGTGAGGGTTGACGCTAACTTTACATGGACGCTGCCGCATATACACGTTCTCCTGGCGAGACCTCAAATAATAATATCTATCAAACTATAGATCCTACACATCCACTGGACGTGGATTCTAAAAGTACAATATACACTTCTCGCTAGAAATCGAATCAAAAAGCATTTTAATGGCCAAACTATCCTACAATTTAGGATTTTCCAGAGAGGGTTATTTGTGAATATACGACCCTCCGTAGCGTTTGCAGTCAACGGGAGCACTAGAGGTCGAAAACTTTAATACGTGATTATAGGTCGTAATAAGGGCTTGAACAATCGACCTATTTGGTCGTAATAAGGGCTTGAACAATCGACCTATTTGGTCGTATGAGTTGGAGGACTTGTTGCATTTGAACTATTTGGAGCCCCAAAATGATTGTATTTGAAAGAAAATCCTAGTAAAAACCGCGAAAAACTTTAAAACAGTGTTTCTTTGTTATTTTGTTTCTTTTTAAAGCCGACTATTAATGAATTACAAAACAGAACAGGGATGCCTCTTTATTTTCTGCATGAATTCAGTTAAGGCCATAATCTACAATTACTGAATAAATTGGTTTACTGGTGCATTCAAAGCTGTCTGAGCGTCGAGCGGCTGGAGAGAGAAGGACAGCCGTGGTAGTGAGTCATTTTCATTTAAATCACAGCATACAACAAGCATGACTGACTGGAACAGGTCGCATGAGAAGAGATGCTTGAATACAACATAATCCAGAAATGATTTTAAATGAGATTGTAAGAATGAATGAATTACGGTTTATGGCTGCCCTACAGAGGGCAAGATTATCGCACAAATACATGTTCATCGTAATATGTCAGCATTTATGTTGGAAATAAATGTCTGTCTTTGGCAAAAAAGGAAGAAGTATTATTTTACCCACGTCCAAGATGATTCCCTAACCTTTACCAAGAGGTATTCATTGTTAAAACAGAATTAAATCCTTACCCTTGCCTACTGTATAGGTAGAAGATCCTTAAAACACCCATATTGATTATTTTTTAAAGCAATATATTGACAAGAAAGAGTGAAAATAGCACATCGCCCCTGCCAAGGTGACATTCTCCAGGAGCCTTTTTTAGTCTTATTAGACAAGGCTCAGAGATAGGACAATACATTTGCTTAATTTGGAGAAAACCAGCTTAAATTGTCGATCCTTAAGATGTCCGTCTAGTTGTGATGAAAAACCGTAACACAGCATTTTTCCGGAATGACACCACTGGCCTACACTTATGCTAGGAAATGTATAAATATTGCAATACTTTCATCAATGCGCCATATGCTCGATCACCATTGTGTTACCTCATTCAGCGATAGATAATGACTTAATAGAGATTAACTTCAATTCAAATCATCGAGATTGCCACTTTAACTTTAATGGACTTGTATAAGCTCACACTGATCTGCACCTCAGGTTAATTTAGGTGAAGTCAATTTGATTTCAATAGCCCAAAAGTCTGTTTCAATTGGTGTGTTTGTGTACTTCTTAAAAGTAAAACCCAAAAATGCACAAAGAAGAGAAAAACTAATCTTACCATTGACATATTTATTTGATTCTGAAAGGTATTCGATTGGTGCTAGTAAGAAAACAAGTTGAGAAAACACTAGACAGATAATTCTTTCCTTTTAATAGCAAGCACTCCCGGAAAATGTCCGAGGTTAAACGCTCCCGTGGTGTGCTCTGAGCGAACATCTCCCAGAAATGTTGTGTACCAACATTCCCCTCGTCCTCCAGGCCTTCTTCATCTCTCTCCTTGCCTTCTCCGCCTGTGGCATCCACTGATGTGCATCCTGCTTAATTACTTTTTCATGAGTTGCTCCCTGTTTTTTGTCCCGAGGGAATTGCTTTCCAGCCCTCATCCCAATCCACTTAAGGTGACCTTGTCTTATTGGGACGCACTGCTGCAGTGCTCCCAACCCCCTGCCCCCCGCTGTAATCCCTGCAGGCCTACAGAGTGTCTGTGCATGGTCGTGTAGCTGAGTGCAAATAGAGGGGAGTTAAAACGTGCCAAGTAGGTATCACTTGCCCAGTTTGCCTCCATTACCGAGTCCTTATGTGCCTCCATCTTTAAGGCTGCTGTCAGTGGCTCTGAACATGAGCAGCGGCAACTTGAAGCGAGAATCATAGATCAATAAATCATGTAATGTGACATCAGCACCACACTGCACACTCATGTTTACCAACCTGACTGCAATGTTTTATATTGATTTAAAGAGATCGAAAGGTGGTGAGTCAGTCTTTTTCTGGATCAAGTGCTCGCTCATGCTGCTGCTTAAAATCCCCTCTAAAGTTTCAGCATATCACGGTGTGCGGAGCGTAGACTATGAAATATGGTCGTCCTTGACGGTACCCATGCGACGGAAGGTATGCAGACTTTCAGCTGTCCTGATATCAATGGGGAGCTAGTTCACTATTTTTGGAGCCAGGATAGCAAATGGTGTGTTTAGGCTGAAAAAGAAAAAGCGAATTTTCCCAGCTTTCTGCTGTTTCTTTGGATTTCTCAAACTGAAGTTGTTATTTTCCTTGTGTTTTATATTGATGCGGGGGACTTTGGCTCAGCAGTGGGTTCTCCACTTAATTCTCGGGTTGGAGGTTGGCTCCCCAGGCTCAAATGCTATTTAAGTCCATTAATACCTGTGGGGTTTGGGCTTTTTAATGCTTGATTGAATGCTTTGGAGCGACCTCCAAACAGAGTGGGATGAACTGGACTGTAACTAAAGCAAATAATCAAACCACCTACACCTTTTTTCATATCGGTGCATCAACCCACTAATTCTGTATTTTACAAGAGTAAAATCAATTGTTTCACTGGATAATAAACTAAAAGTGAAGCCTTAACTAAATGTATAAACCACAGTTCACCTGACAGCTGACCACATCCATGCAGCACAACCTCCAATAGCAAAGAATAGGGCAACAATGGGGTATGGCTTTATATTCTGAGACGATGAAACAGACTCAACAGTCAAGGCATCAGACAGTGAAACAGCAGTGAAAGCTTTACCCCCTCAGCTTCACCACCGAGCTGTGAACTCTTCATCCAGACACACACCCAAATCTAGTCAAGCCGGGCATTTTGACCAAACTCTCTATCAGATGTGACTACAGAAGAAGTTTTTCTTTTCAAAAAGAGTGAAAAGCAAGCAGGAATGACTTGAAGAACTTTTTCACTGAGATTGAAGGAACAGATGACGACAAGGTTAAATGAACCACTTATTTTATTTGTGCCACTGCACAAAAAATTATGTATATTTATTCCAAGCACTAATTGGTGTATTTGCATAACGGTTTTTGGGCAACTGTGAAATTACATTTTCATAGGAAATCCACTTATTAAAGAAGAACACATTAAAAATATTTGTCTCTGAGCAAAAGATAGCGTCTTTACCATGCACACTGCCAAAATATTGCCCGAAACAGCTCGAACAGCAAATCTCCTCGGAACACCTTATGAATAAATGCATACATTTGCTACATTTAAGTGGATTTAAGGGAAATAAAATAAGCGACAAAATCCATTCAGTTACTCATGGGTCGAATTGAAATCAAGAATGATCAAAGAAGGTCATGTTGATGCAGGGCTGACCGATACTGCTAAAGCAAATCTTATATTGATAATAACTGATCTAATCAAGAAATATATTGCACATTTAATCAACATTACTTAAGAGGGGCCAGGCACAACTGCACATGTTTTACGTTTTTGTTGCTGTTTTGAGGTCTAATGCTGCATTCTAGACATCTACACATTTTTCATAATCTCATCAATTTAAAATGTCCAACCTCCAAGCTGTTTGGGAGCCATATATAAACCAAAACCATGGCAAACTGAATTTTATTAAAGTTATTTTTGGGCCAGCGAGTGACTTTTTGATAGATACAGTGCTAAAAAGCAGTCTATAGATGGGATGACATTTCCGTAAATGTTCCGGAGTCTCAGGTGTCAAACCAGAGTACTTAGCAGACAACACCGCATATCTGGCACATTTTTAACTGACTTACTTGAACGCAGCACAATTGAGTGGGTGAACCATGTGTGTATGACCTTTAAACATTTATGTAATCATTAATAGTAGCATCATTTAATAATACAAATACAAAGCAATTCTTGTTTGCACTGATTCTTTTAAAAATCTATTTTGACAAATGAATGATCTTCTCGTTTCTCGTCATAGACATATGATTCATGCCTCATGTATCTTATGGGCTAAGCATGTGATATTGTTTTTGAGCCTAAGGTGATTAAAAAACTGATTATATATATATGCTGTTGGTGATCCATGACAACTCCAAACCTCCATTCTGTCACCGGGCGGTTTTCAGGCAGCTTCCAGACTCTGATTGGTCTTTATCAGGTCATTTTGAGTCAGCACAGCGGTCACCGAAGTGTTAATTTCCGCTTCTTTCTCAATGAGCGTTATTCAGAGCAGCAGGGCGACCGTCCTCTCGCACCGCACAGATCTGCGACCGCCAAAAGCACAATATGAATTGATTCCTCTACTTATCTCGCCTGTCCTTTAAATAGGAGGCTAATGAACGTCATGAGGTTGGTTAGATGAAACTCACACTCTGAGAATCCCACAAGCCATCCTGCCTCATGGCAAAGAGTGAATACTAAGATTCAAACATTATAACACACACACAAATACAGATTCTTAACACCTCTTCATACTGTATCTACCCATTCCTCATGCATTATGTATTGATGTTTGTACTCTGAAATCACGTCTGAATAGCTGACCGGATGACACGTCAACCTTTGCTATCTCACGTTAAAGCACCACTTACCTCTTCCAAACATTCTTTATCTGAAATTGGAAATAAATATTGTCCTTCTTCCACTTTCCTATCAAGGCGACCACATATAGTATCTGTATATATTCGTGTCAAGCATTTCAGAATATATTTGAATATCCCAGTGAATTCAAATATCACGTAGTAGTGGTGAATATGATTTGACTCCTGACTAAAATGGAAAAAGCCATGCCATTTGTTCCATGTAAGCTTCCATTGTGTTTCTTTCCTGGAAAATGTTTTTACTTTTTCTTTTTCTGTTTGTTTTCGTTCCATTAGATTTTGGTATATTGTATTTCTTCATTGAACTTACCATTCCTCTGACGCAGTGTAAAAAAACTAACACATGGCAGGCAAAGCAATGCAAATGTATTTATACTGCACAAGCAGGTGTGCAGGTTGGGGTGGAGGTCGGGTCAGGAAACACTGAGGACAAGTGATTCTCAAATGGCAGCACATTATTAGCTGGCAGGTTGCAGCAACAGAGCACATAAAGTCAAAAGCGTATTAAAGAGGACCGTTTATGCTAATGTTCAGGTTTCAGATTTGTATCTTTCTTGAGCCTCTATTGTGACTCTATGTTTCCATGCTTTAATGTTCACAAATATTTATATTTGTATCATATTGCCTGTGCTGCAGCACCTCTTTTCACCCTCTGTCTGAAACCAGAGCCCAGTCTGCTCTGATTGGTTAGGTGGTCGGCTCTGGTGTGATTGGTCAACTGCTTAGAGATGTGTTGGAAATGTCCCGCCCCTTAGACTATCACGTACAATCTGCCATATAAGCGCGAGTGTGACATAGTGATGTTATTTAGGATAGACTTTTGTAACCTATGTGTAGTCTTCAAACCCAAACTGTAAATGTTTTTTGCAACCTTTAACTAAATATATTACTGCTGCATTTTAGTGATATATTTTCCTCTCATCATGCCAATAAGCGTTCTCCCCTTCACATCCTCCCCTCTGAAGGCCGGGGGCTGGGCCTCCGTGAAACCTTGTTAGCAGCGTAACAAAGTTGTGAATTGAATGCGGCGGCGATGAGAAAGCACTTTATGACATGTGAAATCCTGTTAGGATGCAGATTAGCGTTATCTGCGCTGCACCTGTCAATAGCAATTATAAGTGGAGGGCAAGGACAGGGCAGAGCTGGACATGGAAATGCTTGTCACCAAAGAGACCACAACCAAATACCAATATTTAAAATAGGACAGCTTGTATTTGTATGCAAGGAGTTAGCTCTGTTACAGTAGGCAGGCCGGCCCCAGGCAGTGTTGTTTTGTCATAAGGGAAGTATTCTCCCTTTACAATGAGGAATGATTGCATTAAAAACAGAAAGCTGCCAGGAGGATTGAATAATTCAAGAAAAATAGCTGACAACCAAGGACGAGAAAGATCCTTAGTGGCGGGAAGAGGCTGAATGTTAATGGAAGTGTTGTGAAGGACAATGTCCTCATTTGCAAAACAATGCAGGCTCAATCTCTGAACGCTTGCTCTCGCATAGACGCAGAAGACCTACATACTGTATGCACACTGATCGTTTGTCATCTAAACGTTTAAACCAAAGGTTACTCACCGGAAAGACAACAGAAAATATTTGAAGGGCAATTTAAGACCCTGTTTTAGCTTTTTACCCAACACCCCCTCTAACCTTAATTTAAGTTTAGCAAAGCTTCATCACAAGCCAGGAAGAAACGAATGAGTACTGAAGATGTATATTTTTCATCAACACTGTGAACTGCATGCAGATATTAAAGGTAGTATTGCTATGACTATAGTATTTATACTACTGCTACTCTGAGTTGCATTCTAAAAGTTCATTTTTTACACAATGTGAAATCGCCTAGCTACCATTTTTGCGCAACTAAAATCTAACAATTAATTGTCATGAACTGAAAAGACACTTTAAAAGACTTAACATTGTAAGGCTAAAACATAAAAACCTCCAATCCGGACAACATCGTGGTACCCACATGTCAATCAGAAGGTAGCCCCGTCCTAATGCATACCCTGCTTAATTATGTATTTTACCTTAAAGTGGAAAACCATTTACTAAATGAAGCTCATGCTGTATGAAAAAACTAGTGATTTAGATAATAAACGGATCCACAAAATGTTAACTGAGGTAGTAAATCAAGTGAGAAATATGATAATTGTTCATAGACTTACATTACTTAGATACAATTGGACTTCTCTTTGCTACCAGTGGAGTCAGACCCTGCTATGCATGCGACAGAATTAAGGTTGAATTCACTTTGTATACCTAGAGGAGGATGCCTACTTGGTGTATACACAAGGACAACAATCTAATCTTTACTGCTCATACATCTACAATCAGAATGCATTGACACACACCACACAAAGGACTTTGCAAAGGCACAATGAGCTCATCATAGAGACAGAAAACTGCCGTGAAGACAAATGAGCGCCCAGTTGGGAAGAGATGTGGTTTTTGTTCCACGTCAAGCCTCCCACTCTCCTCCACTCCTCTCGTCTCCTGCTCGAGTGTCAAATTGCCAGCGGCTCCGAGCTCTCACTACAGGCACAAATGTCTGGTAATTGTATGTAAAATGGCATCAGAAATTACAAATGCAACTTATCTGCAGGTGGACGACACCGCCGGAGTCTTCTCCAGTAACTGCGTGGTTAGTCACTGTCTCTGAATGTTTTCTGTAAACGGAAAATCTTACTCCCACAAGTTATGTGACCCTTCAGGCAGAACTGCAATCGCTCGAGTGATGCATCCTACACACACCAAGCTTCATTCATAAATCTAGCTCTTTAAAAGCCAAACATGTAAAGGAGCCCTAGCATGTACCAATACAACATTCTGCATCCGTACAGCACCATGCTGTGAAGGAAAGATCAGAGATTGCAGGCTTACTGATGTGCAAATCTGTGACAAGGAGTAAGACATAGGTGTAAAAGCTGAGTGATCCTCTGATTAGTGCCTTCCCGTGTGTGTTCTCTTTGTAAAAACACTGCCCTATCCGATACAGTGTCAAAAAGAAAATGGTGAAAAGAAAATATAGAAAAGGGGAAGGGTAACTAGTTGAATTGGGATCTTTGGATATTTTAATGGGGGCCTTTTTCGTCCAATAATGTGTAACATCTATCAGAGATGTTTCAACAAGCAGTGTGGCCACTTTTCTTTGGCGCTCATTAAGAGCCGACGCCAGCTGAGTGCCTGCAGGAATGCATCATGGTTCATTATAATATTTACCCTTTTCCCTCTCATTCATCACAGAGTGTAATGTGGTTTGCGGAGCGCCATCAGCATTAGGTATTATTATAAGTGCGTTCCGCAGAGCTCCGTCTGCAGCCCACAGCTGCTCTTTTGCCTCACAGTAGAAAAGGTTTTGGATGGAGATGTCAGCTCTCTGTAGGCTTTCTCTGGGCTCTGGTATTGAATTTAGACACCCACCACTTTACTTTATGCCCCACCGCTCACCTAATTCCTGTGTTTGTGTTAGATTTTGGCATTATTAACAAATATTTCAGTCTTCCAATGTTTAATCATTACATTACATTACATGTTACTTGTTAGACGCTTTTATCCAAAGCGACTTACATACTCAATACAGTGGGCAATCCCCACAGGAGCAATTTGGGGTGAAGTGTCTTGCCCAGGGACACAACGACATGCTGACTGCAGTGGGGTTTGAACCTGTGCTCCCCTGATCCGAACACCAACGCTCTATCCACTGCGCCACACGCCTCCTGGAAATGTTATATTTTGATATCCCCTTTTTTGCAATTATGAAGCTAATCAGTTGCTAAATCTGGAATAAATGTGTCTCACTAGTCAGTGTTTCTATTTTAAATCTTTCTCCTCACTTTCTGCAATGTGCTGACGACACATTGGCAGAGTTATTCAAAGATTTCATTTATTGCACTTTTGTCAGTAGTTTGTTGCCACACCCTGCCAGTGCACTGGGTATGACCAACAGCTGTGGCTTGCCAGTTTTAATGACATCGGAGGGTAAATATTGAAAAAAGTCCAGCAGTATAACAAGATTGCCAAATTGCTAAAATACCTAATCAGGTCAGTGAATCTGACAGATCCAGGATACAATTGTGCTCTCTAACTTCTAAATATATGTATAAACAACATCACTGACAATCTGGAAAACAAAGCCTGACATGATTTAATTCATGACAAAGATTGTAAAGTGGTGTTTAAAGTTGTTGTTTGTTTACCTGCATATATATTAGAAAATTCATTTTGCAATGTTTAGTTTACTGATAAAACGCGAAATTGTACTCCCTTCACTGAAAAACTGGTGTTGTGGTTTAAATCTGTCATTGTAAGTCAGTACCTCACCCACGCACCTGTGGATGATTGCCTAATCAGAGGGTGTACCACCCCTGCGGTGCCTCAATTCTGAGCTCCTAAAAAACATAAGCTCGTGAAATAAAATGCTAAACTGAGACCGGAGTATTGAGTTGTTTTGGGCTTTTGGAGTGCTGCCATTCCAGTTTATGAGTTGGAAAATGTTCCCATCACAAGTCGGTGTCAGACTCAGCCAATATCAAGGGAAGATTTGATTAATTTTACTCAGTCATGTGGAGCTGTAATTGACTTTGGGTCATGTCTGAAATAACTTACCGTTTTATTTATTCGAGACGACGTCCACCGATCGATCTACAGACGGTCAATTAACTCAGATCTTTAATTAATTCAGATAAATCTTTAACTTCTTTCTGTTGAACGAGATGGAAAAGAGATGTCTTTATGGAGCAGTAATGATGCATGCGGACGTCTCATCTCTGCCTTATCATTATGATGTGAGCTTTAATATGCTGCAGAGCTGTGGCCCTATCAGATCAAATGTGGCTCCGGGCGAGTGGAGCCTTCATGGGTGGAAGGGGGATGGAGGAGAGGAGGAAATGGAGCGGCTGTGGCTCGGGATGCATCATATTCTTCCCATTTCTCTCCAATTCCAGACAACAGGCCCTGGCGAAATGACTGTGGGTGCTGCCAACTGTGAAATTAATTGAACTTGTGATCCGAGGGGTAGAGACCAGCATCCGGCCCGAGGAGGCGAGTGTGCATCCGCGTTTACATTAGCTCACGACAAAGAAACAGCCGAGCCCTGAGGCACTGACTGGATCCGTGGTCAGCTGCCTCGACAAGATGTCTCCGGACGTGGCTGAGCTTCACTTGACTGGCGGGTCATTGCTTCAGAGTGTGTGAAGACATGCTGTCACGCTTTTGGCTATTGTTAGAGGCATGATTTTGTAGAGATTTGTTCGGATTTGTTCACAGATTCATCCTGATGCTGTCGTTTGTGATTCTGTGTTCAAGATACGTTTTCTGGCCAGGGTTTAAGCCGAGTTAGCTAAGATCCAGAACGGGTTCCATCCAGTTTGTCTATTTTTTGACAATTAGGTCAATTGTTTTAAAAGTAGTTTGGTAATTTCTCTCTCAATAATAATATTACAATGGGTGACATCGCCAAAAAGAAGTCAAAGATGGCAAGAAATGTGTAAAAGTACCTAAAACTAACCCTAACCCTAAACCTCACCCTGAAATGTTAACCTCCAGGCATAAGAGATAAGATCAGATAAGATAAGATAAGATAGTACTTTATTGATCCCAATTTGGGAAATGTTTGCGTAAAAATTCAAAGACTGGAAATAAACAAGAAAGTAGAAAATGTACATGTTGAATTAACAAGGTATTATGTACAGTATACATACATATATACATAAATATATGACAGATGGAATATTAAATATAGAACAGATTATATAAATGTAAAATGTACACTGTGGTTTTATTCCAAGAGAAACTATGGAGCAGAGAGCCGACTAATTGGAAGACAAAACTGAAGTGAAATTGTATTGTCCGAACTGATTGTTGTGTCCAACTTTATCCTTCTTAGTGTAGTTATGCAGAGGTTCCTGACTTTTGCTTTCAAGGACACACTGGTGTAAACATGTTTACCATTAGACATGTCTCAAGTATATTGAATGCCTCAGATTTATCAACCCTAAAGCATTTGGTCAGATCCCCCTATAATGAAGATCAGAGTTACTCAGGGTATAAATAATGGTTTAAATTAAATCCCCCCAGCAGGCAGGTTTAACCTCGGATTAATGCTTAATGCTTGTTAGTTTAGTTATCAAAGACTATTTGGACTAATGAAGACTTTAAGAAAAAAATACACAGACTGAGGCTATGCAAGCACCTTATATTGCTATTTGGTTTCTGCACATTCAAAAACAATGCAGTGAAGATCATTTCTACTTCTGGAGCACGTACTACTTTCTTATGTGCTTATTATAGTAAGGCTTTTGATAGTGTTTTTATACTCCTCTAATTCTACCAAATGATGTGTTTTTTGTGAGTTATTCCCAGACCGCCTCAGGGCAGTGCCAAGTGCAGATACTCACTATCGAGGACCAACACAGGTGGAGAGAATACATCTTGTTTAACAGAGTCAAAAGTAAAATTTTACTCTAAGACTAACTAATTACAGGTGCTTTTAAAGTGTTTTACTCATTGCCATAGAGGGTAAAGCAAAGGGCTATAATTCCGGCTAGGCAACATCTGGCTCCCTGCTTCAAAGTCTTGTCATCTAAGAGTCTCAGTCTGATGAAATGTAATCAGTAGGGAGTAGATGAATCAATTACTTTCCTCTCATTTTCCTTTTGGCCTCCGACCAGAGGCAGAGCCGAACAGACCGGAGGCTCTCAGAGTGAGGAGAGTAGGCCATCTCTATCTTCTTAAAGCAGATTGAGTCCCTGAAGTTTCCCAGCACTGCGCTCCCCGGCCCCGTGGATACAATGCAATCTGCGCTGCCCCACATTAGATAAGTATCCTCCAGCTCTCATCCAGGTCACACTGCACCACAGAGAGCAGCAGGGCTTCCAAGACTCTGCTTCTGCTGCTGCTCAGGTGGAGGAAACACTGCGTACGTGACAAAGAGCCTGTTGGTAAAGTGGTTCAGGTCAGCTCAATTATAACGCTGCTCCAAAAAGATAGGAATCCATTGGTTTGCTACCAAAAGGTTGTCACAAATGTATATTTTATTACAAATGTTATACAAGCCTGGCATTATGTCCACTCCACCTTCCAGATTACTGCTTAGAGAGATTTCTAAAAACATTTTTCATTTATTTTCTTTTACAAAGCTGAAAACAGTTATAACAGTTATATTTATTTTATTTTACAAAGCTGAAAACAGTTATAACAATTATATTCTGAATGTTAGGGAATCATTTGCTTAGGTATTCAACCTTTGTTACAGTTCATAGTTTTCTCCTTTCACTGTCTCTTTTCCCATGGCATAGGTCTACGGCCTTGGGTATTGTTGCTATCTCTCTTTAGGAGGGGCAGCTAGGGTGCATTGTTGAGGCTATGACAGAGCACAAGCCGCCATGAGGTAGATTATTGTTCAGGAACGTAGGTTCCCTGGCGCACATTCTTTTCTATGGACGACAGCTCTAGTTAGATTCAGGGTCCATATTTGTTTAGTCTCGCTGATGAGGAATGTTGATTATTACACTCCAAACTAGTTAAAACCTGGAACTACAGAAGAGTTATTTAGAATTGGTTTGGCATCCACTGTGTCAACTCGTGGCACACGACATGTCTTGTGAATTCTCCGGCCGAAGCTCCAAATAAACCATCAGTGTTTGCCATCAAAGTTCCTGCTCTCCTCGTGTCTCTCTGAGTCCTGTCTCCATTGCTTCAGAAGTTTCCATCACACTGATATGGATTCATACTAAAATGTAATACAAGAGGTTGTGCAGCAAGTCCTTGTCAAGTCTCAAGTCACTTCCAAAGAAGCACTAATCCAAGTCTCAAAGTCTTCGAGGAATAGTCGTTACTAATGTCCAAATCAAGTCTAAAAACATATATCCAAATAAAGACTCAAGTATTTAGGTACAAGTTGCAAGTCATGTCCAAAATGAAACAAGTCTTTTGGGTTTGCGAATGTTGACAATAAACATTAGTGTTTGACAATTTAGCTTGTAAAACGTTGCTCATATTGCTTTATACATAGCAGAGACAAATTGCATTAAAAACAATTGTGCACTGTCCATAAAATGATGTTACCATACAATCAAACTGCACTCTAAATTACACTTGGATTAGGGATGCTGTTACGACCCGCCCTCTACTCAGTGGTAGTGGCTCGTGGGGAGACCCGCAACATAAAATAAAAACACACCAAACACGCAGCACTTAACGGCGATTATTTATTTTAAAGCACAGCCGTTACTCACATGGGCCAACCGGCAAATTAACAAGGTGTGGAGGACTGGCAAAACAAACAAAAGGAAGAAGGGGGCCTGGACCAGCCACACCACGGGCCGTAGGACCCAGAGCTTCCCTCCTCTACCCAGAGATCTAACAAAACCCTACGGGTAAAATAAAGCCGCGAAAACCTATACTACCAGATCCTCCAGAGTACACATATTGCCACATTAACACAAGGGATCTACAGATCCAAACAGCAGAGAGAGATTGTCCTCGGACGGAGTCTTCCGGCATAAGGATCGGGAGAGAGAGCTCTTCTCCTCCAGCTTCTCCTTTTAAGTCCCCAGCTGAATGGAATTAGGACACCTGGGGGAGGCGGAGCCAGGGGCGGGCCAGGTGTACCTGCGCAGCAGAGAGACAGAGAAGACAACAGAAAAGGGAGCACGTAACAGATGCTGACATGGCTATGGAAGGATTACATGGGGGGTAAATATAGCAAAACAACATGGTTATGTTAGGCAACAAGAGTAGTTGTTAATGTTTATAAGAAGATCATGGTTTTGCTTAAAATAAGTATGTTATGTTATTTATCTCACTGAAGGAAACTAAAATGACCGTCCTGTGTTTCACCCAACCATTCACCCCAACTACCTCCCTCAGTGGATTTGCACGGACTGATAAGAAATGCATTTGAGATATGCCAAAAGCAGATAATCTGGAAGAAATATGTTGTGTTAAATCTCATAAAACCCAAACTATTGAATGACGGGTAGAAATATAAATGATGCAACTAGACTTGAAAGATTTGATATTGCTGTTGAAGTGATACATAATGTTGTTGGCATAAATAGTGAAACACTTAATGCATCTCACATTATTGGGATTTATGTTATGCCACAAATTATCTGCAGTTTGTCCTCAAACACAGTTTTTATCGTTTTTTTCAGCTGTCACACAACACCATGTAGCCGGGTTAAACCTCAGCATGATATTCATTTATTTATAGAAGTCAGATTATAGTGATATTTAATTAGAACTCTTTGAGTATGTCCCTCAAATACGGAAAAACAGCCTTCTTTGTAACAAAGCGCTGTGGCTGCCTGCTGGCCTTAATCAATTAAACGTGTAAGCTTTTAAGCTCATTCCTCTTGATATCTGTGATATGCATAATAATGACCTCATTACTGGAGGCGGCAGCATTGTATTGGGGAGATTGGATGCAAAACGCACCTTTATCGGTTTGTAATTTATCCTTCAGAAGGGCTGAGGATGAAAACAAACAAATGGTAGAGCAGACTCGGAGGCAGCGGCAGAGAAACCAGACTCTGTGCAAATTGAAACCGGTCATGAAAACACATCCAACCATCTGCAGCATCTGTGCTATCTGCCCATGTGCTATCGGTCGATTGCAAGGTGACGATTCAAAGGCACGTTCTCCGTATAAAACATGTCATCTGCAGTGTTTGGACAAAGCCAGCTGCCAAAATGGAAAAGAAACGATGACCTTTGTTTGATAGAAATCAGGCCTTGGACGTTTTTTTTCTTTCAACCTCCGCCATTTCCTTACACTCAGACTTGAAGGATTTTGCTCTGTTGTCAAGGTTTCAGCGTGATGTTTAAAGGACAATTTTCCTGTTTTTATTTGATAATTGGATGGCCTGAGCAGAGCCTTGATCCAGCTCAGAGTGCTTGTCTTGTTTTTTAGTTCTTGCAAGAAACACATCCAGATTTAAGTACCACAAAAGAATGAATGGATTCACAAAAAATGAGCTCAGTTTGCCATAAAACTAATTACTTATGATATCTATAGAGGGTGCTTTGCATTTGGAGCCATTTTGCCAATAAGTAATTCATCCCTTTTGTTATTTTTCTCATGCCAACAGACTGTCTGAATGTCAAACAGGGGTGTGAAAAGCACTGAGAACAGAGTGGATAAGAAAGGAGAAAAAAAACTCTGCATTTAATCCAGTCTTCTGTTATCCTAAAGAGACAGTTTGTTCTAGTCCTAAAGTGCCCTTCAATCTATCGACAAATACATTTTCACACAAATGGAAAAGTCCTTGATTTATTATTGCGCTGAATTGTTTTGATTTCTTAAAGAAAGATTAGAGTTAATTTCAGTCTAATCTGTCAGTGGAGAAAAGTGGATTATTTGGACAGTTTAATTTAAGCGTAAAATACATTATAACACAAATGACAGAGACTTATGTCAGAAACAAAAGCAAATACCAAAAATGAACACATTTTTTGCTAGAGATTGGCAGTTTTGTATGATTTGTTTAAAAGGTTTGTGACATTAAGACGGGTGTATTAAACGTTAGACAAATGCTGAATATACCTGAACAATTATTTATGTTAATTATTTATTTTTATCTTGACACTATCTTCTAGTGATGGCAGTTTGACACTGAAGCTTTGAACGGAGCTTCAACCCTGGACTTCTTATTCCATAGAAGCATTGATTCGAAGCTTGCTTCAAATCACGTGACATGTGACGTCCGAACCAGCAACTGCTTCAAATCACGTGACATATGATGTCCGAAGCAGCAACTGCTTCATTTCCTGAATGAATCACTTGACTGGTTCGCGGTCCAATCACGCGATTCAATGCACTGCCTCGTCTCTATTCTGACAGGTGACAGGTTGAAACAGTTTCGAATTTGAGGCGCTTCAACACTTATAACCGCTCTAAACAATGCGCAATATGTGGGGTAGTTTGCGTTGTTGCTGTTGAGTTGTTGTTGGTATTGCATTTGAATTGGATCATTATAGAGCAAGCCAGGAAGAAAGATAGGTCGTTCTGGCTCGGGAAACACTTCGAAATGTGGAGAAGTTGTGAACAAAAAGACAATTAACACGAATATAAAAAACAGGTGTATAGCTTAAAGTATAGATAGCCCAGTGGTTAGAGCTGGCGGCCCGAAGTGGCAATGACCTCCGCGCAGCTGGTTCGAAGCCCGGAACTGATGAACGTTTAATCATTCCTTTTCAACTTTAATACTTTATTAACTGATAAAAGGCCCTCTCCGCCCAAAAAAAATGCCAGCACTCTCTAGTCTCTTCTCAATAACCCAATACACACAATTATCAATCTTTAATTGCAAATAGAACATGATATTCAGTCTTAGTGTGTGTGTGTGCATCGAATATTTTTCAAGGCAAAGATACGTTAAACCCACTGCAGCCTTGCACTTCGCCAGGAGAGGTCGCTGTAACTGAAGCTTCGAGAAATGAACCTATTTCCGACACAATTGTCCAAGTGGTTCGATGCTTCATTCAAAGCTTCATTTTGCCATCACTACTATCTTGTGAAAGGGGAGTCCAGATACTCAAGATGCCCTATTATCATATGTGAAAGATTGTGTAAAATGTATAATAATCAGAACTACCTTCCAATTTGAGATAAAATATTAAAGTAGGTCTCTGTTGCCAATTGTTCTATTAAGTTTTTCCTTTCATTGTCTTTGTTTTGTTTATTTTCCTCCTTTTTTCCTTCCCAGTGAGAGCTTAATGTGCTGCAGCCTGTAGGAGCCGTGTGCGGGTCCTCTCACTAACGAGGGCCAGCCCAGGTGTTTGAGATTAATCTCGTTTAGTTTAGTTCAGGACTCCTTTGTGAAGACAAGTGTATTTATACATCAAGAGCCGTCAGTCCCAGAGGGCTTTACCATCTGTACAACCTGTGACACTTCCTGTCCTAATTTTTTGTATTTTGTGTCTCTACTGTGACATGTTTACATGCTTTAATGTTCAAAAAGGGATTTGTTTTGTCTCATACAGCACCTCTTTTCACCCTCTGTCAGAAACCAGAGCCTAGTCTGCTCTCAGTGGTTAGCTGGCAAGCTCTGTTGTGATTGGATAACCACTTAAAGATGGCTTGACATATAAACATCATGTGGAACGGTAGCAAATTGAAGCACAAGTGTTACATAGTGATGTCACTATGTTAGGGAAGAAAACAAAGGAGTCCAATAGAGGCGTTTGGTGGAGTGTCTGGGAGAGAAACTCCCTCTGGATGGAACTTATTTACATGCATAAAAACCTACAAGACACCCTTCAGGAAAGAGAAAACCCCAAAAGCATAATAGGGCCTCTTTAAAATATTTGCCAGAGAGAAGTCAACAAGAAAAGTATTCCAAACTAACTTGCCTAAAAATGAAGCAAATCACACTCTGCTCGATCTTTCATGCCAACCAGCAGGAAGTGCAACAGGTCTCTGGACTGTTTGCACTTCAGAGAAGCTGAGGTCTGACCTGAGTGGCCCGAGGTCACAGAGGGGCAGCTTAACAGCGTCCATACGTTATTAGCCGCCTTTTAACTCATCAAGTTTTCCCACTGAGATCATTAGCAAGCTGCCACTCCACACAGCAGCACTTTTATTTAGAAACTGCATCATTACTGGGGGACAACACTATCAATCATAAAGCCAAGAGGTGAAACAAGTCTGACAGATTTGATGCTTTTTCCAATAACTTTTCATTATGTAGAAAGATGTCTAGCAGCACCTTGAGTCAGTCATATTATTCAATAACATACATTACATTGTTTAATATCTAAACTCTGATATTAGCTCTGATGTGTGCTGAAAATATGTTCTGTATGGTGCAAAATGTGAAAGTTTCACAACAAAGTCTGTAATAACAAATGGCCACTTTGTTTTATGCAGCATTTTTGTATGGACACCTTTGATGCCACTATCAAACATGTCATCAGTTGAGTTTTCTACAGCGCCTCAAGTTTAACGCACAATCAAAATACTTTACATTTTCTGTTAAGTTAAAATAAAGTACCACAACTTGCTTATGCAGACAAGTGTTGAAACGTTTCACCAGTATCAGGCTTACAACTGGGCGATAATGTAATATATATCTTCAAAAAGATTTCTTGTATATATTTTTCAGTTTTTATCCCAATATAGGCTAGACCTATATCCATTTATTTTATATCTATAATAATGTGCATTTGCACTTGTGTGGAGTATTAAAAACAGGCTTTACCATGTGATTATTTCATATAGACCTTTATTTTTGTATTAATTGACTCTCTGCAGAACGATTATACATGTTTTGTGTCTCCTGTAGCCACGAGAATAAGAGTTTCAAACACCAACTGCGTGTCTTTCAGGTTACACATTTTTCTTTCTTACTACGTCAAATGTTGTTGTGTAGACTTCTTTGCTTAAAATGACTTTGTGCTACTTAAAGGGGACCTATCATGCAAAATGCACTTCTGTACGTCTTTTATACATGAATATGTGTCCCCGGTGTTCCAGGGAACTCACCAAGTGTCAGAAAACACAACCCTCTCTATTTTCCTCCATACCCAAATCTCGAAAAAAAGGGGCTGCAACGGATCTGATAAAAACTGATCCAGATTTGAACACTGTCCTGACGTCAGGACGGTGGCGCTACGGCTATTGGGCCAACTCTCCACCTATCAGGGGAATGTGGCCATTGCTGCTCGAAAGCGCTGGAGACGCTGTAATACATATGCCAGGCCTGTAAGTGGCGCTGTAGTCTGCCACAAAAGCAGCGAATGGTTGCCATGGTTACCCTTCTGTTTATTCTCCGCTGTGGCTTTTTTTCTCCCTCCCCGAGGCAAGCGTTTGCTCCTGCTGCTGTAATTCAATGCAATCCCTCCCCGTCGAGGCAAGCACTGTAATTCTCTCCGGTTAGTCCACCAGCAGATGACAAACACCCACCTCTCCGCCTCTTCCAAGGAACGAGGGGACCGTGCGGCAGTGTTTCAGTTCGCCGGTCAAGTCTTCTTTGTTATTTATTGAGCTTTAAAACAAATGAATAACGACTCTATATAATAATATAATAAAACACGGAGGACGGAGATCTATTTTTCTCCCCCTCTTCTGACTTGATCAGAGCACTCTCCCCTCTCCTGCAGGGGGGCGTGGTCAGCTGCAGCTCACAGAATCAGCCCCCTGCAAAAACAGGGCTGGAGAACAGCAAATAGAGCGAAATGAGGCATGGCTAAAATGCATGATCTGTTTGGTATTTTGAAAACAGAAACGTATAAATATACCTTATATAGGTATGGCCCTACAATATATCATTTAAATATAGCATGATAGGTGTCCTTTAAATGAGGAGAAATGATGCATTGAACCAAGCTCTGTACTTGAATTTCCTTCATGTTAACCCTTTATATGAAACTGTGGGGACAATCTAGACACAGCTCCATACATAGACTCTATTCCTTGTAGCATTCATTATTTACCAAGATTTACCATTAGAAATAATGAGTGTTCATGCACATTTAATCAAACAGTATGGTGTTATAGTTACTGTTAAATCAGTTGTTGTATCATCCTAGGCTCTCTAATGTGCATTTGAAACTAATCTCACTAGATTTTAATGAGATGCAAAGTGATTTCACTCTTTGTGATCGAGGTATTTCTAATAACACATTCACAGAGGTTTCCTTAAGCCCCACGTCACACAAGAGTTTTACTGTTTGCAGCAGATGTGTTTTCGGGGAAATGCAATTAGCTAGTCAACAGGGATCTAAATGAAAAGTCACATTTATGATGAGTTCATTCGATTTCAGTGGAGGAACACTTTGGCAAACAACTGGTGTACACGCAGCTCAAAACAAAAGTGGCACCGAATGATTAAATTATATTTGAATAGGGATTAGAGAAGTTAACAGAGTCTCTGCTGGGTTTTACTGGATCAGCTAAACACTCATTTTGCGTTAGAGACTCACGTGTGTGCAAGAAAAATGTCCTCCACCTGCAGCTTTTAATTGTCTTTCATTCCTTTAAATCTTAGAAGACACAACACCTGCTGCTATAATATCTAGATTCATTCATATTTAGTGTAAAGATGACTTTGATGTTCTTGCGTTCATGATTAAAATGAGTTGTGACATGTGCTAACTGATTTTGCACTGGCAATATTTGTCCTCTGCAATTAAAATGTCACAGGAAGGGAAAAAAAGGCTTAATAACACAGACAGGCAGAGTGACGCTGAGTAGATCAGAGAGAGGGGAAGACAGGGAAATGAAATTAACTCAGAGAGGCAGCATATTTAACACTTGACCTCCTTGACATTATGCAGAGTGAGCACAGAGGTGTGTCCCTGCTTTGCTGGCCTTTGCACTGACGATGTTAATTTCAGAAAATGACATGATCTTTAGTTGGGATTCATGGCCTACTTTTAGCTCGGATAACCACACTGAATTTATAACTCAGATCCTTATTGTACGTGTACTCTCTGCTGTCTCCTGTATTAAATGTTTAATTTCCCAATATCTAATTCTTTTTCATCATTATTTCTAAATGTAGCCTCAACTTTCTGGTCTTGTTCAAAACTATTTCTAACTATTTCTAGCTTACCTGCCTCTTATTATATTCTTTAAAATAATAACATGGAAATCAATCAAAACTTATTTATTTAGCACCTTTCTAAGAAACCAAATTCACTTCAAAGTGCTTTACAAACAAAGATTTGGATGTTAAAATGTTGTGAAATGTGGAAAATAAAATGGAATAGAAAATTATGCTCATTTTCAAGTTTCATATTTGTATTTTGTGCCCCTACACAATGTTCAAAGTGCTTTAACAGAGCCTGACTCTGTTGTGATTGGTTGATCGCGTAGAGCACTGAGACTGCTCTTGTAAAGGTCTTCAATGACATCCACTTAAACACAGACAGTGGCAGAACTTCAGTGTTACTATTATTAGATCTTAGTGCTGCATTTGACACTGTTGACCACAACATATTACTAGACCGACTGGAAAACTGGGTGGGACTTTCATCAACAGTTCTAAATTGGTTTGAATCCTACTTAAAGGTAGGGTATGTAAGTTTGAGAAACCGGCTCGAGATACACTTTTTGTTATATTCCATGGAATGCTCTTAACATCCCGATAGCAATGAATATCTTAAGTGCTTTGACAAAAAATCCATAAAAAAATGTCATCTGTGGAAGCCATAGTACTGTAAAAAGCACGACCAATCATTTTAGCCGGCCCGGCTAAAATAACTGGATGGCCTACCTGCCTGTCAGCCTTCCATCTGTGCACAAACTTATCTCGTGCCCTCATTGGTCATGTGCGCGTTCGTGTGTGTTGGAGGAGGGGCTCTATAAGGAAGTGGCAGATTTTCTCCGGTCGTGTATTTTCAAATTCTAGCGATCTCGAGCCGGTTTCTCAAACGTACATACCCTACCTTTAAAGGACAGAAAAAACTTTGTTTCTATAGGTAAATACACATCTGAGTTGACAAATATGACATGTGGGGTTCCTCAAGGCTCCATCCTGGGGCCTCTTCTCTTTAACATCTACATGCTACCACTGGCTCAGATAATGAAAAACAACAAAATAAGTTACCATAGCTATGCGGATGACACACAAATTGACATAACCAATTCACCAGGAGACTATGCTCCAATTCAAACACTGAGTGCATTGAACAAATCAATGATTGGATGTGGACTTTCTCCAATTAAAGATAAAACTGAGGTAATGGTTTTTGGAGCCAAGGCAGAACGTATAAAAGTTAGCGCTGAGCTTCAGTCGGCAATGTTCAAAACAACAGATAATGCCAGAAATCTAGGTGTAGTCATGGACTCTGACCTGAGTTTCAACAGTCACATTAAAACAATTACTAAATCAGCCAACTATCACCTAAAGAATATATCGAGGATTAAAAGAATAATGTCACAGCAGGATTTGGAAAAACTTGTCCATGCTTTTATCTTCAGTAGACTCGACTACTGTAATGGTGTCTTTACAGGTCTCACTAAAACATCTATTCAGAACGCCGCTGCTCGAGTCCTCACTAACACTAAAAAGTGGATCACATCACAAAACGCAGTTCTGGAGTCTTTAAACTGGCTTCCTGTCTGTCAAATAATTGATTTCAAAAATACTGTTGCTGGTCTATAAAGCATTGAATGGTTTAGGCCCAAAATACATTTCTGATCTATTGCTAAATTATGAACCTTCCAGAACTCTCAGGTCTTCTGGTCTGCTTTCTGTCCCCAGAGTCAGAACTAAACATAGAGAAGCAGCTTTTAGTTATTATGCTCCAAATATCTGGAACAAAAATGCTTGCACAACATGATATGCATCAGTATGGGTAAACCCAAGGATTGAAGACCACATACAGTAATAATCAAACACAGCTCTACACTTCATGAGAAGAGTTGCCATGCTGGTCTGTATGTGGTAGCCATGGCAACATAGCTCTTGTACATCTTGTAGCCTGTGGTGCTAGGAGCTGGAGGGAGGTTAGATATGATGCTCGTACACAGTGTGAGTGTGGACATAAGCCTCGTTCGTCCTGCGCATGCTAATGCTCCGGACCCCGCTGCAGAAGCTGAGCGGCCCCCAGGCTTTCGCCCTCAGTCTGTTGACAAGCTTCCTGTCAGGAGTGGCTGTCACATTCTTATGAAGCCGAAGCATACAAGAGTGGGGATATACAAATTAAAAAAAAAAGGTTGGGAGGTTAGGACGGTTCCCTGAACACTGCAGGAGAAAATAAATGCTTTACGCTCAGATAGTTTCAGGTTGTTTGTGACTGGATTTACCCGGTCAGGGGGAAATAAATCAAAAGTTAGTGTGAATCACTGAGCAAGCTGTTGTCCTCTGAGTCTCAGAGTCCTGCTGGCTGAAAGGGTTTAGTATGTGAAAACATTCTCATTACCTCTGGGTTAAGGGGCATTACATGTTCTTGACTTGTGAAAACCAAGTAAAGTACACTCATAATGAATGAAAGCTGAGCTGATCCCAATCTGGGGGTTGAAGCTGGACCAAACCTGACGTGAGGGCTGCTTATTGGAGCTTTCTTTTTTAGACTCTATCTCGAAATAAGGAGCCTGATTGTATAGAAGTCTATGAAAAAATTACACCACTTCTCATTTTTGTTTTATTATCTCTAGTAAACATTTTCCTGATGACTTTTTGTCTCAATAGACAATAAAGCAGTGTTGGATTTAGGGCGTGGCTACTTTGTGATTGACAGGTCACTACCAGTATATTGTCCTGTCTGTTGTTCGTGTATTCACAATTTGTTTTAGTTCCTGAAAGATATTTGTAACATTTTCGACTCGTTTACTTTAGTTTGGTTGTACATAGCTCCACCGTCTTTTATTTCTGGTACCAAAAAACAAAGGTAGATGCAGCCAAAAACAGCTAAATCAAGACTCCATCAACAATTCAATGGATGAGACAATAGCCATTTCTCTTACACGGTCTATTAGGCTAGTCAACATCAAAGTGGTGCAATGTCAATAATTAAATTGCAATTTTGACTTCTGAGTTTCCAAAGAAATTGAAATGTAATTATTTTAAAAGGGTGCTGCATGAGTTCATACTTTTATCTGATTCAAACAGTGTTGGGTTTAAATACATATTTCAGTCTTAATATAATCATACAGCTTTCAGAGAAAAAGCAGGCTGATACTCAGTGAGTTAAGCTTTCATATAATTTGTATAGCAATCTCTTATGGGGAGATTAAATAAACACAAAAATGGTTTATTACACCAGCCTGTAAAACATGTTCTGCTGTATAGTTGGGCATTTTAACATGCTGGTCTATGGTGAAGGCTCCATCTGAGATGAATTTCAGTTTTCAAGACTAATATAGGTGCCCTTCCTTTCCTTTAGAGAACCGTCTTTGCAATGTAACCAAAGGCACCCACCTTATAGATTTAGGGTAATATTAAGTTAATTGAAGACACAATTCTATCATTTGTTTTTAGTTGGCTGAACACCTTTGGAAATGATTCAGTTACCGAATAAAAACAATTGCATTACTGATTAAGAATAATTGCATTTAAAGTCGCAATTATTTGAATTGATTCCATATTAAGCCCATTCACCAGAGTTATCCAGGACAAATAAAAGGAGCTGCCATTGTCTTTAATATTTGGGTGAGTCATGCCTTTGAAATATTAAACTAAACTCAAAAGTAAGAACTCAATCGGAGCACAATCATCTTTTTGTTGTGTTATTGCCTTAGTTGTTTGATTGTTGTTCTTCTTAAAGTATATTAATGCTTTAACAGCGGTCCAGCAATGGTGTTTCAGTGTTTAGTGCAGACCATTACCGGGGCGTATTAAAGCCACAGAGACCATCATGACTCACGTTAGATTACACCAGGCTTCTTTCATGTTCCCCAGAGCCACATTTATTTTGTGGCACCAAATATTGACTGTAATGGTGACAAATGTGGTCTGCATTGTACAACACTTTTGTATTGTGCTCTCTTTTATAAAGCCAGTTCATTACTGGAATTCATTATAAGGTGCAGGACAGACTGGTAATGCTGCGAGAATTGAAAGGCACCAATTTACTTTTAACAATATGCAGACTCCCCTAATCCCTCGCTATAGACCTCATCAGTGAAGCGGATGGCTGTGAATATGCAGCCCATGAATCTTTAACCAATGTCGCTCCATTGGGTTGTTTTAAAGCACCCTGGTTGAAGAAGTTTCTTCGCTGGCAGTGCTAAAATTTAAAGTAGAAGCTCCGCAGTTAATCCCCATGCAGTTATTGCAGTCGCCATGCAGCAGGTGAGATGATGACATTTCAATCCTAATCACTTGCAGGCCCTCACTTTGCCTTTTCAGTATCAGAGCCTCCAGTTAGTGTATCCTGCAGTGTGTCGCATGTTGCTTTATGTAACTTGTGTCCCGCCTGCATGAACAGGTTTGCCGTGCAGCGTGCGGCACCCCCGAGCCTCGTGTGCTGCCCTAGTTAAAGGCATATTTTAAGAGTTCCCACACGGGTCTATTTGCCCTCTTCTCTTTCTCAAGTTCAGGCTTTTTTCCTTTCTGAAGCATCTTTTAGTGTCAAATGGAGCCAGATGAAAAATATTTTGAGACAATTGGTACACCTTATCCTTGTTCTAGTGAATACATGACACAAATGTATTGGTATATTGTGATAACAACAAAGGCCTTTAAGCTCTAATGAGTTGTTTAATACCAGTTTCCTCCTGAAAAGAGCAACAAGATGTGCAATTTGACCAGATTGCATGGCAAGTCCTCCAACAGCGCCACCAGTGGCCAATTGTATATACTGCCATTACGTAGGGCTATTTCTATTCACATTTACATGAGTCATCAGAGGATAAGAGGACCTTAGTTCATTGAATTCACATTAAAACAGACTTCTAAAACCGCTTCAGAATAAAATATGAAATTAAAAGAACATTACATTAAAAATAGACTTCTGTCCACTTTTGACAGCCATTATCTTCAAAGCCCATCTGGTCTCTGTGTCACGATCACAGGTACAGATCAGAACCCAATAGCACGACACAGATACAACCAGTGTTCAGAATGTTCAGTTTAATCAGGTCAGGGACAGGCAGGGTCAAAACCAGGAAATTCAACAGTCAGGCAAACAAATCCGAGAAGGGGCAGGCAGAACAGGGCTCAGAACCAGGCGATCCGTCAGACAGGCAAACAAATCCAAACAGGGGGCAGGCAGGAAACTCGAGGTCCGATAACAGGCAGGCAGGGGTCAAAACCGAGCAGGACAGGTAAGCTAGAGATAATCAAACGCTGGAGAGCTTGGCAGAATAGACTAGACAATCTGGCAGAGGACAAGTGAGAGTAAGGTGGTATAAATACTGTGGAGTAATGAGGGAATGAGAAGCAGGTAAGGGGAAGGGCTGGGGAGACCAGGTGAGGGGAGTGAGCTGATTGCAAGAGCCTGGAGGAAGGCGGGATCTGAAATGACAGGAGAGTTAAGATGTGCCAAACCAAAAAACAACAATAATATGTGTCTAATTTGTGACAATCTGACTATTTTTACTGCCCCATATCCCACTGTGGGACCTGTGAGTGTACATGGACTAAACAACGGCTAGCCAATAAGGTCGCCAGCAGGAACCGTTCGAAAAAATAGCACAACAATTGACCTTTTAAGTTGTGCCCACTTAAGCATATTTCCTGAGGCCAGCATGAGCGCTCAGATGAACGAACATACAAGAATTTGGCTCTGTTAAACTTCAGCTTATGAACCAAGATGTATTATTTAGCTATATAGTCTGCCTAATTTCATTAATGCATAAACATGAAATAGGCCTGCAAAACTATGCCAATCCATGTGAAATACAGTTTTAGTTTTGTAGTGATGTATAGGGATATAGATTTATATTCTGGAAAACGTGTAACAATGTTTGAAATGTTAACTTTGAAAAATGTATGAATTGGCACCTATTCCCATAATAGCTTTTAGACCGTGCACTGTGTAAAGATGAATATATTCAGATCTATGGGGGTGAGCTGTGATTTAATGATGTGACCCAGCAGCGGCTCACAGCTACGTTAATTCTCTTATCGCCAGTTTTTATCTTTTGATGTGCTTCAGATGAATGACATTTCAGCAGCGCTCCACTCAAACGGCACTGGAGTCATTTGAATGGCTCTAGCCCAACTTTGGAAGAAATTTAATTATCAGGATATTATTTGGAATCGTCTCTCCCGCTGTTCTTTGTTTTATTTTGCTTTTTGTCTATGACCTGACGTAACGACTTCTGCTCCTCGCTTCTTTCAAATGACAACCTCCGTGTGGTTCCATTCATCATGCTGGAAATGAGTTATGAATTTGAAATGTTTGTGCTCGATTATTTTAATCTGCCAAGGTGATGATAGGTTTCTCACCGTGTCAGCAGTAAAGGAGAAGCACGCCCGTTCATAATAGAGCCTCATTACTTCACTAACTGCTGATCAGCATTTCTGGGAAGTTGGTGGAGACCTTTTGTGATTACATTTAAATCTCCTCCTCCTTCAATTACTTTAAGATCTTCGATCTTGATGATTTGTCTGCCAGATCATTTTGAAGTTAATCTATGACCCTCTATATAACCTCTACAATACTAATTACAACATGGCTGACTGAGCCAACTAATTATTTGACCAGTCTAGAAGACAAAAATAAGTGAATTGGACAGAAGAGCTCCAAAATAAGACATTTTCTCCCTAGTGCTAATATGTAATCTTATTATTTAATATCAGTTATCAAACCCAAAACTAAACTTGCAACCCACACACAAGTGTGTATACGTATAACAAACTATCTGCAATCTTGCAACAATCATTTGTGAAATGTGAACCTTTAGGTCTTGGTGCATTTAAATGGTCTCTAAAATCCCAAAGTTGCCTCCGGAGGGATGTCACAACAGAGACACAAAATAAAGATATAAACTTGAAAATGTGCATAATATGTCATCTTTAAAACTTAGACCATTTTACCCCTGTTACTAGCCTTCAACTGTCGTATTTGTAGTCACTGATTTGACAAAACAATTGTATTAAATATATGTGTATGCCCTTGGATAGATATTGTATCCTATGGCTGAAATAAAAGCACCGCACCACTCACTTACATCACTGAGCAGTTGAAAATGCAAGACGTTGGCAGGGAACCATTAGTATCAGAAACTTGTTTACAGACTATATATTAAGCTCTGTGGTGCAGCACATTTTGTCCAATTTAAAAGCATTAGCAAACCTATCTTCAGCAGCTCTATGCTATCCTCCAAAGCTCCTGTTTTGACACCATGTTTCCCTGTCAGGAGCAACAGCGGACACAGACAGCAGGCAGAATCGCTACATGGATCCCAGTCATGCAATGCCCACAAACATTTCATCTCCGAGCAGTCATAACTCTCACTAAACCCACAGACAGATGCAGCTGGCAGTCAAAATGAACACACACACAGCGAGAGGTGGAAAAACGACGCACTCTGAGGGCTTGTTAGTGCATCACTCTGTCTTGTGAGAAGTGTCTGGATGTTGTTTGTTCCAGCAGTCGCAGAGGTGTGTCTCTTAACTCCCCTGCGTCCTTATTCCCGCAGCATTTTCATCTCACTTTTGCCTAGGTTCAGTTTTTATTTAGTTTTCATCTATCAGGTCCTAGAATTCCAATTTCCTGTTTTTCTTTCTTCAATATATATAGCGCTGTCTGTGTGATCCTCACGCTGTACTAGCCACAGGCTCATATTTTCAGTAAACACTGTGAATTCTTGCCTCAGTTAACGCAATCTCTTTTCACATTGAATAATATGTTTTAAGTTTGGAGAAAAAAAGGGATGCAGACTCTTCCTGGGTCTAATTAAAAAGTGGGATGTTTGGTTAGAGGGGGAGAAGAGAGTGAGAGGCATGAAAGCAAAGATCAAAATGTGACTCACAGACAGCAGGAGTCTTCAGATGGAATACAAGAGGTAGCAGGAACTCCATTTACTCCACTGTGTGAGACACTTGGAGGCACAACGCATCTCTGAGCAAATCAATCTGGCAAATTGTTGTTTGATTTCTCCTCTTCATCTCCAACTGTAAATTAACGCCTAAAGTCTCCCAGTCAACATCCTCTACTAACAGAGGAATGCAAATCACAAGGTGCAGCTTTTGTTCAAATGTAAGGCTGTGCATGGAGCAACAGCAGGGGAGCGTTTTGAGGGGCTTTTAAAAAGCTGAAACGTTGCCATTGACTCCACACATCAGGTACTTAAATTAAATAAAGAAAGCTAAGGCGAGAAAAGTGGAGGTAGCAAGACTTAGTAATGGTGTTTACAAATGTCATCACAGCAGGATGGGAAATGTTGCCCAGGCAAAACAAGCCTTCACAGAGGGATTTAGTGTTTGATCTGTGGAACAATTTTAGAGCGACTTAAAATGGGAAAAGGTAACGAGAGAGGTTAAAGGGAGACAGGTTTTTTTCATGCATTTGTTTGTCAGGGAAGAAAAGCTACATTAAGATCATTATTGCTTGCATCTGAAGTACATTTGTCAATTTGTATGGGGTTATTTATCAAGAAAAAGATGCTAAACATGTATTATTCAGGCTGCTCAGCTTTTATTGTTTTCATCTTTTCTCTTTCTCATATAATTGTGAAATGAATATCCATGGGAGGCTGGTTGAATACGTTGATACATTCTCCTTGTGCTTACTGAAACAGGACATGTTCACTATTGTATAGCCCACAATTATCAGATTAATCAGTGGATAAAGGAATTAGCATGAGGATACATGTTTGATCATGAAAATAGTAGTTTGATAAAAGCATTCGTGGCTCAAGGGCCACTTACTAGCTTTTTTGGCAGCTTTCTTCATACTTCTCTACAACTATGAACTGATACAGACTGAAATGAGGTTTAAATATGCAGAACAGTTGACCTTAAGTTATAATTGTTCATGTCAAAATAAGTGTCCTTTATGGTAGAAGCTATTATTCGATTAGTGGATTGACAGCTGGAACATTTTTTATCGTTTCTGTCCAAAAATCGTTTTGGTATCGGACTGACGAATTGAGACCTTATACAACCTAAGAGTTAGACGAACTGCCATTCTATAGACCACACATGTAATTGATTATTTGAGAAAATTAGCACTGGATTAATCAATGATGAAAATAGTCGTTGATGCCCTACTCTAACTCAATCCCACAAAGACTGCCTGCAGCCCTATTACTCACTAGGGCATGACATGTGGATTAATACGCTAATGAACATAGGCCCCAACACATGCTCACTATTTACTAATTTACTCATAAAAGTACGTCATTTTTGTGCAACTGTTTTTTACATTTGAGTAACAATTACAGTAGTCACATGAATCTCAAATATTAGAAACAAACACTTTGGTGGCAACAAGAAAATGATAATTCTTATTTTTTAAAGAGGCCCTATTACGCTTTTTGAGGTGTTACCTTTCCTGTAGTGTGTAATATAGGTTTCTGTGCATGTAAATGGTCTGCAAAGGCTAGAATCATCCAAAGATAGCATAATAGGGCCCCTTTAATGCAAACCATTTAGACATTTCTCATTGTATATCCCTTACCAGACAGCAATGCCCTGCTATACCTTTTTGCTCAAATAAGACATGGGCTTTTTGAAAGATCTCTTACTTATTCATAAGCCAAGGTTTGTACTTCACTTTTTCTCGATTTTCATCATCACGTCTTTGATGTTGCTTGGGTCCTCCCTCTTCTCTCACCTGTGTTTCCAATTCTCTTTGTTTGTCAGTGTGGGATTTCTTCACCTGTATCCTACCCTTATCTGCTCAGTGACCTCTCCTTTTGTATAAACCAGACACCTCTTCAAAAGCTCGGATACAAAAGCCCAGCAATCATTTCACTGTTTCATACACATTCTCTTTCAGTCTTCTCTTTCATCTTCAGCCTCCCTTGCTCCTTATCTCCCCCAGTTTTCCCTTGAATCAGAAAAGGGTGCGATCAGATAGGATTCAGATTTTGGAAGGAAAGTCTTTTTTTACAGCAATGTCCCAAAAACATATTCTCACTTGTTTTGATCGAAATAAATCCTTCCACCTGTCGGGATAATCTGATCTCACCTGACTTCTTTGCCGGCAGGCTACATAAAAACAACACAGTATCAGATCATTTGTTTCATATCTTCAACACACACCTGCCTAAAGTCAATATCATATTTCAAGCAGAAAAATCATTTTCAAAGAGTAAGTTCTTCATGCTGAATCAAGCAAGTTGCATTTCCACAGTGCGCTCCCCCGCTGATGTATAATTAGTGGTCACTCCTGCAGTTAGGACAATGGGGGGGGGGGGGACTTTGAGCTCCAGGGAGACTTCCAAACTGTGGACACACATGGAGTACAAATAGACCCCCCTGAGAGACCAGTCAATTAGTTGGCTTTCTAAAAGGACTGCTGTGCAGTTTCTTGTCACCATGAATGATTGGTTGTTCATTTAATACATATGTTACCTTTAGTAGTGGGAAGTCACAAGGGGCTGGTGTGCAAATACTGAGCATACTGAGAAAAAGGCACGTGTACAACAGCATCGTAATTGTATTCATGCTTCTCACACAGTTCTACATTATTCAAATTTTGTGGAATTTACCCTATAAAATGTAGACCTGCGACATGACTTGGGGACATTTAAAGGGGTCCCTATTATGTTTTTTGGGGTTTCCTGTGTGTAATATAGGTATTTGTGCATGTAAATGGTCTGCCAAGGCTAAAATCCATGTTTTCCCTCCAGAGGGAGTTTCTCTCCCACACACCCTGCCTGAAACGCCTCCATTGGACATTGGACTTCCCTAACAGAGTGACTTCACTATGTAACACTCTCGTTTCTATTGGCTAGCGCTCCAACACATTGTAAGAGAAAGGATAACACAACTGTGAAATAAGACTAAGTCCAAATACAGTATCTTCCTATGTCACACGCCAGTCCACCCGTTAAATAACTGTAATAATAATAATTTAAACACATAACCTGGGATTTATGTGACAATTTATAGACCAATAATCGATAAAATAATGATTTTCTGCCCTAATGTAAACTATCACAGGATGTCTCAGCGACGTGGAGCAGACTTGTCTTTATTGGAACACAATAGGTATATATTGGTTTCACCAGTGCAGAGATGAAACTACTGTGGAAGGTAATTAGACTACAGGACAGCATACAAACACTGAAGACAGCATGGGGTAAAGGACTGACCTTTAGGGGACAGCAGGTGTCCACATCCTGTTAGAATTGCGTTACTGAAACCACTGTAGGGTGACAGCATACACAGTCCATCAGAAGTCAGGAGAAGGTCATTCATTCTTAAACTACAGCTTCTGTTCAGATGTTAAGCTCCAATAAATGTTGCTCAGAAAATCAAAGTTATGGCTTAAAATATGCAAAGTAAGCAGCCTCAGAAGGTTGTTCAATGGCGTCCTAAAACATGATCCAGAAAACCATTCGTTTAAAATGTCAAGAAGACAGTGTTGCACAGTGATGGGAGGCAGTTTGTCAAAGGTCACATTGGCACTTGAGTGAAAGAGTGAAAAAGTGTCAGGACTATTACCGTGTGCCAATAGAAAAGGTGGCTCAGTATGACCCGGGGTCAAATCTCCAACCAGCCACCTTTTGGATGAACTCTCTGTACCAACAGCCCATCAGCAAGCTTCAGGCGCTTTGCAGTTCAAAAGAACCCGGAGGCCTTTTGGGCTTGAAGCCAACGTTTTAATAAGCACACTGACTGTGGACCTGTTGAGGCGAAACCTGACCGAAGGGCATGTTTGACACAAGGCCACACAGGGTGAGCAAATGTTCCTAACAAATTCACCCTAGAGGCTTCAGGCAGGGCCGATCAAAAATTCAAACTTGACTGTATCTTAAAAGTATAAATACATAATCAAGACAAAGGTGCTAGTTGTTATGAAAAGGATTAGTGGCATCTATTCAAAAAGGTCCTCCCTGTTTGGAAGCCATGTGTGTTCGTCTTGACATTTCCAAAAGACCTGCTGCGCTTAAATTGTAACGAGTGCTGGCATTATCACTGGAGTGTTCATTTGAGATTCTTATGAGGGCGGTTGGATATTGAAGATGACAGCACCTAATCAATTAGACCCGCGGCCTCTCAGATATAGTGCCACGCTGCAGTCGCTCCATCTCTGCTACCGAGGAACAACACGCCTGACTCCGTCCCTTTTATGAGGGCGCATTAATCTTAACCCTCCTCATAAACACCATTAGACGAACACACGCGTCTCTCAACACGTACCGCCGCACATTGTTCAGCCAGCGTTAATTAGCGTCATCATACCCAATTGTTTACTTGTGGCGAATGATCATTTAATTAGGTGACTTCAGATGGAGGATGCAAATATTATGGATAGATGCAAACGGCTCCTGCAGCGGCTTAAGGAAGCTTAACACTGTAGGACAAGTATCAATCACATTTATATGTAAATAGATGTAATTATCTGTTCTAATCATCACACATTACTCATGAGGCAGGGAGGAGAAGGGCGCTTGTTGCTCTGCTTCTTTGAAAGCTGCACAAGTGTGAAGGAGACAAAGCCACTCAAAGACATGCAGCGCCGAGCCAAGAAATGTTTCACGGCTGTAAAATAACACCCACTTACTCAAAAGCCTCCTCATAAAAGATTCTGTGAGCAGTCACAAAACGGCGAGACACTGATGCTATTTTTTATTTATTTTGTATCAAGGAACACCAAGGTTAGGTTAGCCTAGTTTTAGAAATATCATGTTTCAAGAATTTCAAGTCACCAATATTCAAGCACTGCAAAGATACCATCTCAAAGAGTCATTTCATGCATAAAGTGAGGCATTTGGAAGGCGTTTTATCTGAAAACAAGTGGAAAATGAACACACCTACCAAAAACCAACATTAGGCAACATTTATTTAGTTTTCAAGCCTTCTCCAAACTGCCCAAAATGACGGCTTAGGAATACAGAATCCTTTGTTTAAATATCTTTCTACCTAAAAATGCTGAAATCACCTACAAAATGTGTAAACTGTAGGGTAAAAACTTCCTTAGGTCACTGAAATCCATAAATTATCAAATAAAAACTACCTTCCCCTGTGTTTTAGATTTTTCAATAACACACCCTTCACCTTCAGGCTGATGTATCTCTTCTCCATTGGCCTTCACACTCTGGAGAGAACAAGGGTTTATCTGCAAGAATGTTGGATGTCTGTGAAGAAATCACAAGGTCAGCCTGAGGGTGGAAAAACAAGCGGCTGTGCCTTCTCTTGACTGAAAAAGCATGTCATGAGTGCATGATGCGCCCAGGAGCTGTGACACACAATCCCTAATCGATAGAGGAGAAACAGAGATGTCGTCATGTGTAATGCCTAGCCGGTGGCCTCGGTCTCTGTTTTCTGTGGAGAGGAGGGAGGGCTGTCTGAAGAACACACGCGGATCTGTCAGAATTATAGATGGGGCTGAAAGACATGGTGAGAAACTCTAAGCAGCTCATTCTATGGAAAAAGCTGCATCGAGTAAATGGAAATGTACAGTACCCTAGTGCAGTGGTGAAAGGTTACTGCATTTTTCTCATACTGCCTGTGCTGCAGCACCTCTTTTCACCCTCTGTCTGAAACCAGAGCTAATTCTGCTCTGATTGGTTAGCTGGCTGGCTCTAGCAAGGTAACAAGGTATTTGTACACTGCAGTATTATTACTTTTACTTAAGTATAAGATCTGAGTACCACCTCTGCTAAAGTGCATATCAGTAGCTAAACAACAAGTATTCTTCAGTTGTTTGTTCAGGGTGACTTTCCTCTGGATTCTACATGCTGCATGACCGCACAGTCGTGTCTGATCAGTGTAAGCTCGTGTGAACTCAAAGAAGCGTCTCAACTGTAATGCTTTGCTTAATTTTTTGTGAAAGATGTAAACATTTAGATTTAGCATTATGTAGACGCTGATAAATGCCAGCAAGCAGCCGAGCTCGGCTCATAATTGCAAAGTCATTAAAAGATCTCAGATGTAATTTTCCAGTTTGCGGTGTCTTCACAAAGCCTGCCTTTTTCTCCTTCATTTAATCATTTCATCAGCCTGCTCATCAACAGTTGCTTTGTGCCAAACTATCAACGTAATTACGGGGAAAACATGGAGCGTAATTATGGAAAATGGATAATTCATTTTTGGAACACTCTGCTGCCTTTCCTGTACACCAAACCTGATAAGAAAGTCTGAAAATGCTCAGTGTGTCTTCTCTTAATTACTTTCGACACATATTGTCTTATGTTCGTGCCTTGAGTTTTATTAAATTCTGCTTTGACCCATTGAAGTTTCATCATGAAACTATTTCCAACAAAAAGCCCCATTCTATAGATGTTCTCTAAGAACAGATGCCAGTTAAAAACTCATTTCATTTTCTCTTTGCCACATGAGTTCAATGAATAGAAAAGGAGCTAAAACTTTTCTTTAATTACCTTAAGAATCACTGAAACAGTGTTTTCTTTGTTACGTGGTTTAAAGAGGTGGGACCTTTTGAATTATTTGGCGTTTTAAAATACAATTTATTACACTGTGGACAAAAGTATGTGGACCCTTACATTTTATAGCCGTTAATGATGCTTGAACACCCAAAACCAGAAACATTAATGTGCTATAACTCCTATTAATTCAGAATGGCATTAGTGAAGTCTAACACTGGTGAATAGGTTGTTTAGAATCACCAACATCAATATAGGACGATAAAATCAATAACTTAGCTTCACAATGCCATGTATTAAAAGAATATTGTTCTACAATACCTTTGGAAGGCAATGACTGAATGATTAGGTTGTGGCAAAAAACCACGGTTATGGCAAATAGACTTTTGTAAAATAATTAACACATCAGGACAAACAGACAACACAAAATGCTAAATACTCCCTTCTGAATAATATGTCTTGGGCTTTTTTTATGAAAGGTAAAAATGGAAATCTGCTATGCATGCCTTGTCAATGTTGAAAGGAGTACAGTTTGTTGTCTATGGAGCCTATGTTTTAAAATTCCTTATGAAGTTAAAAAATGACATTGTATTGTTTGACAGTTCAGAATTATATTTTAAAGTGTGATTAAATAAACCCATGAAAACTCCCGCTGTGTGTAAAGGCCATCAATGTTATGTGTTGAGCTGCATTCATTGGTTGCACGTTGAGAGGTAAGCGGTAAACAAGGTTAAACTGAAATAGCGTAAATGTGGGGCACAGTGCTCGGCAAGGATTTCAAGATCTGTACTACGCTGAGGATAGCGCTTTCACCTTGGTAGGCCTCACTGCTTCCTCCATCGTAACACAACAGCAACATCAGTGCAGACTCATTTTACCACGTTTCATGTGAATGCAGCTTTAGGGTTAGGCAACTAAAACACTTGGTTATATCTCACACAGGCTCTGCCCTCTACTGGACTCTATGGGTACTACTCTCATCCATGATATGCGAGCATTCACACACTGAAGTTGCATAAACGTAGCCGGCCAATCGGGGCGAGCCTACCTGAATGCGCGCGCAGGCCCACAGTATATAAGGCGGCTACGCCTCCTGACTGTCATCCTTTTCTCTTCAGCGAGCAGGACAACACCTGACAGAGAAAAGTAAAACGTTTGAAAGAAGAAGAAAGAAGTTATCATACCTTCATGGAGTCGCCACTTCTAGAGACCCGGGCCTGTCCTTCGTGCCCTTGCTTAATAGCGGGTGCCGATCCCCACCACCTCTGCTTCAAGTGTTTGGGGGACCAGGATATGGCCGAGGCGGTGCCATTCACTTTCGCCATTCCAGCGGGGCGGATGGCTCCGTTTGCCAGGGAGGAGGATGACGAGGACTTCTCGTTGTTGGGCACTTCCGGGTCCGGCGTCCATGGAAGTCCAACCCTCAGGGTGCAGGGCCGCACGGACACAGCGTGTCCCGGCGTGCCCCCCCCCCCTTGATGAGAGCCTGGCAGCCCATCTGCTCCCTCAGGCAGCAGGCTGGGCGGAGAACCTCTGCCCCGCTGCCGCGTGACAGGGCGGCTGCAAATAACACGGTGTGTTGGGCGTCTCGCTGATTGCTCTTCCGCAAGATGAGTGTGGGGGACACGGTACACTTACGTTCTCCCCATGCTCCTTAGGGACCTGGGAAACGTAGTGCGCAGTGTATAGTCACTGGCGCTGGCACCTGCAGGGTGGAGCTATGGGCCTATTCAGACCAATTATGCTCTACCCAGCCAAGTAAGCTACTGTGGGCCTGCGCGCGCATTCAGGTAGGCTCGCCCCGATTGGCCGGCTACGTTTATGCAACTTCAGTGTGTGAATGCTCGCATATCATGGATGAGAGTAGTACCCATAGAGTCCAGTAGAGGGCTCCGCCTGTGCTTATATAACTAGGGTTACAATACGCAACCCCCCGTTATGGTTAGCAATATAACATTTAGGCATAATCAGGGCCGGCCCGTAGCACTGGCGACATAGGCGGTCGCCTAGGGCGCCAGATCTGGGGGGTCGCTGCGCTGGTAAAAAAACCATTTTTGACTGTTTGGCTCATCCTAATGTTCAGCCTTGATGTAACAACATTCATAATTAAGTCAAGGTAACACCTTTTTCACCCCGGTTACACTTTTCATTTGCCCTTTACGATGGGCGCTGTAAGTGATGAAAGTGGGGGATGTTGGCATATCTGGCGCCCGCAGCTCACAGCCAAAGTGCGAGCGAGCCTCCGAGCGAGCAAGAGAGAGAGAGAGAGAGAGAGAGAGCGCGCATCGGTACCGCGGATTCACTTTAGTCTAAGTCATCTCAGTGGGTCTCAAACGGTTTGGTCACAATTTATGTAAACAAATATTTCCAAGGCACACCTTTATAATTATTAGGATAGATAAAAACAGGTTTGAAATCATTTCAATGCATACTATAGGACAGTAAACCAAAAATATCGTTCAAAACTGGAGTTATTCAAAAACATGCATAAATAAATAAATGTTAACTAAATAAAATACGTTACATTTATTTGTTATTGGCTATGGGTTATTGGTTATGTTCACTCTTATTTGGTTATTAAAATGTAAACCGATCTTTTTCATATGGGTGTTTAGAGTTGTACCCCCTAAATCTAGTCTCTAGTAATTCTGCTCAAAGTGCACCAGATTGAAGCATTTTACTTTAAAATGTTAAAACAAATCTTTCCGGACCCCCCTAGAGGATGTGACGTCCACCCACCAATTAAAACATGTTCATACAATAATGAATACATTTGAAACCTTCTTTATGTATATAACCAACATGTCAATACGTTTCAGTTTTTGTAGTGTATTGGTCTTTTGTAGAGATTTTTCATTTATTCTTTATATATTCTATTGTGTATTGCTTGTATCTCGCCTAGGGCACCAAAATGTCTAGGACCTGCCCTGGGCATAATGGGTTTGTTCTGATTGACATTAGCAGTGCGTGGTATAAAAACTGCCTTTTATTTTGATACATTTCTGGTTTCTGAAGCGTCACGCCAATACAGCCTCAGGACTTTAATGCATTGCTGTTTTTGGGATGAATTACAAGGGAAACCTGGCTCACGGTTGATGTTGCTCATCATCCAAATGTGTTAGGCTGTTGAGGTCAAAGCTCAGTAGAGACCAGTCAAGTTCCTACTTTGAAAAAACGTTCTTATGGACCTGGTTGGTTGCTTTGTGCATGTGGACAATATGTTTATCCATCTCCCGCTTTAAGATCTCACTAAATGCCTCGTCTCCATTCTTTTGGTCATATTATGTTTTAGAATCCACAGGTTTCTCTCTCAAGACCTCGACATCATCCCAGCCTCAGCTGTCAACGTTGATCACTGGCCTCTTTCTTCACCGAGTCCCATATACCACGGCAAGGATAACGGCAGCTTTGTATGATGTTACTTCTGACATATCGGAGAAGACATCAGATAAATCTGTGCTTATCCTTGTTAGTAAATCACAGACTCCCTGAGGCCCAGCTCATGACACAGTATAGGTGAGACCTTGGTGTTCGTGTGGACCGATGATTTCTGTTTTGCACATCTGAAAAAGTGCTAATGTAAGAAAAATGCTTTCTCTGCCATAACATATAAGCATGTTTACAGCTGCAGCTTGTGAGATGAAAATGAACATGGTCAGCAGAGGATGTTGCTTGAAGAAATATCTACATATGATTATGTCAAGAGGTTTCCATATAGACAGAATTTAAAATGTGTTCATGAACATACAGAAATATATGGAGCCCCCTAGGGGGGACATGTTGCGAGATATCGCCTTGTTGTTACAGTATAACACTTATTTTGAATAAATATGTTTTAAAATAATTGTGTAACCTGTTTTTTTCTTTGTTTGATTTGTTAGAAAATGTGGGCTTATTAACACGTATACATATATATTCAAGAAGTACAATTTGGCCCCCGGGCCATTTGGACAACCCTTATGTAGTATGAGCAGCAATGTACTATTGATGTGTGAAAGGGGTTTGGTTGCACTACATTGTAAAATGTCTAAGTAATTTAAAATAGTTTGAAATAAAAAAGCCTGAAAGATATTTAAAAGCATATTTATTCAAAATAAGTGTCATACTGTAACAACAACATAACCATTGATGTGTTAAGAGATTTTGGTAGCACTACATCTTAAAAAATGAAGTTATTGAATTTTCCTATGAGTATATGTTTTCGGTGTTGCAGTTTGCAGACTGCCCTAATATAAGCACTCCTCTCTCCTCCAGCTGCAGATTGTGACCAATTCTTGATGTTTAGCTCGGATGACGGCGCGTATCGAACTGTTCTGATAAAAACGACTCTGTAGGTCGTTGTCTACCTTGCTATGATTGTAAAGTCATGTTGTTTGTATTTTTACAACGTTATGTTCTGAGTTATTGATCCGCGAAATTTGAATCTGTCAATAACTCAGCTCAGAGTATGCTTTGCGACGTGCATTTCCCCTCGCTCTGAGTGTTCTCTTGAGGTGTCTTTCACTTATGTGAAACCCGTGCCTATTGCCAAGCACTGATGTTATATCTTTATATTTAAGGCAAAGCTCAAAGTAAAATCGATGAACCGCTGTTGTGGTTTCTGTGTTGCCGAACTGATCAGGAAGTACATTGAGCTAAATGAAAACATTTTTTTTTTCTTTTTTTTCAAATACATTTTTTTTCCTCTCCATGTCCCCTAGGGGGCTCCGTAGAAATAACTGAGTGAAGTGCACTGTGCAAGTATATATTTTTTAAATCCCCAGTATACTGAAATGTGCCGTTAAATTATCTTGGGTATTACATTGACGAAAAGATGACAGATGTGTTGTCAACAAGTTGGCGACATGTCATCAAAGATGAGTTACAGCCCATAGATTAAAGTGTCAGCTGCATGCATGGCATACATCCAGCTCTCTTTATTTTGCAGTGGGACTCTAACACTTGTCTAAAACACAACATCCACAACAAATGACATGATTTATTGTTGTTTGTATCAAATATTTGCCATTTAGATGGGAAGTTTAGTAAAATCAGTTCACAAACAAATAAAAGGCACTTAATTCCTTCAGGAGGACCTGACTTTAAAGGGAATATTTGTTTAAATAGCACAACTTTCCATTAAAGAGGACATCTTATGCTCATTTTCAGGTTCTTATTTGTATTTTGTGCGTCTTTTCAGGTTTTAACAACTGCACTGAATTACTACTACAATGTTATTCCTTCAGATCATGAGATTGTAAATTGTTTTGATCCCATTGTAACTTCAGATGTTGGTACTTCATGCCCATCACAGATCCATTAGAGGTTAAATCCTGGGTAGTTAGAAGGTTAAGACGCTTGAAATGAAAATCTTGAGGTCACTTTGCCTCTCCATCACACACAAGGGCAGTGCGAGGTGATCTGTCCCACCAGGTCCACATGGTGCACTCTGCCAGCATAATGACATTGCGTGGGCTCTCTCCTCTGCCAGCGTCTGTCCATCAGCTTCCCCAGAGCGAGCCGTTTAAAATGGATCTGGGTCACAGTGGGATCCTCTCTGTCCACCCGCTGGAACTTGGAAGCATTCGATTCATTTGTGACAGAGCTGCCAGCATTACTACAGCCAATCCTTGTGACACTCTTCACTGCCAGCGAGAGCTGCTGCATTATGTATTAACACTTAGCAGGTACTACATGTGCTCTCATATACAATGCACATAGTCCTAAACTGGATCCAGAGTGTCAGTGTGAATGGAAAAACTGAAATCTATTAGGAAAAGAAGAAATCTTCAGACCTTTGCTCCACATTCTCAGTCGTGGTAGGGCTGCTACTAATGCTCATTATTGCCGTTACACTTTCCTATTGAGATTATTTAATTATTGCTGTCAAAAAAGGTTTTTGCTAATAAATATTTAAAAATGTCTAAGGAAAACAAATGTCACTTTAACAGTATACTTTAGTTATCTATATATCCATCTTTTGCAAGGGTAAATATGCCATAAATATATAAAGTATTAACTTTAACTGTATTTATCACAAGATGCTGAAAAACGGATTAATGCCTTAATTTCAACTTTACTGCAACTGTAATGCAAAATGTAAACACACTACAATGTGAAAATAAATTAGATCATCCTGTGTAGTTTTTAAATACTGCATTTTTCATGGAGTGGTGCAAAAATTCATCCTGGAACCCGGAAATGAGTTAGCCTTAAACAACTTTCGGATCCATCTGTGTCTGTGGTTAACACGAGCTGAAGAGATTTCCGTGTTTTGTTCTACAACATAAAATATGTCAGAAAACACCGCACTCGTGAATGTCCAAAGCTTCTATGTTTCATGTTTTCCTGTTACACGTGTCATCTCCTGTATCTTCCTCTTTAAACACTGTCCTATTGTTTGAAACTATCAGAAAGTTGCTATCAGAATCAATGCCTGACGTGTTTTGGACGTAATATGGCCTTTGTTTACATTAGCAAGCATCGCTAACACTCAGAGCTAACCTGTACTGGAGAGAGTACATGTGTGAAGAAGCAGGATAAAAAAAGGAACTCACCTTGTGGTAAACCAGCAAGAGAGAAAGCCTTTGAGCTCCATAATGTTTCAGAAATAATCCTTGATGTGGTTTTGGCGTTTCATCACCGCAGCATTTATTTTAGACAGTATCTGCCGGGTCCCGCATGAGCAGGCATAAGCTCTGCCCCCTCTTTTTTAAAGCTTTATACCCCGAATCAGCACTTTAGTAACAGGAAGTGAAATAGAGGGATATGAGGCATGGCTAGAATGGGTGATCTGTTTGGTATTTTGAGCAAAACACTTCATAGACATGTTTTTTATACATTTTTATATATCTGAGACCTATGCTATTGCCTAAATATTGCATGATAGGTGACCTTTAAAATGTTATTAATGATGTAGCTCTTTTTGACATGTTAATGCTAGCATGTCATTTTGACAACAGTGTGTTTTTGTGGCAACACTTTGGTGAAGACTCTTTCAAGTCCCAACTTGAAAAAGTCTTGCAATGTCTTTCCCTCCTCTCACCTTTGCTCCTGTCTGCCGCTCTACTGTCAGCTATCCAATAAAAGGGAAAATGGCCCACAAATTCAGTGAAAAATAAGTGTTTGCCCACTTCAAAACATGACTGGTCTGCACCGAGCCCTGACCTCAACCCCTTCCAACAGCTCTGGGATGAAGTTGCTTGCCAACTGTGAGCCAGATCTTATCACTACCATGACCGTCAGTGTTGGCCCTCACTAATGCTCTCTGCGCTGAATGTGAACAAATCCCTGCAGCCAGGTTAAAAAATCTGTTGGGAAAAAATAACCAGAAGAGTGGAGGCTGTTGTAGCAGGACATGGGGTTGGAATGACACTTCCAATAATCACATATGGCTGTAAGGCTCCAGTGTCCACATACTTTTTTCTAGACTTTTCCACAAATTGCTCTGTCAGAGTTTATGCACATGTCAAGTCTGTGCATAAGGTGCAAATGGAGAGTGACAAACAATGGGAGAGACCCCATCCATTATTGCTGTTTCAGTTTATTGCAACAGCCGTGTACTCAATTTGATTGACTAACCTGTCATTTTTGATGGAAGAGAATGTCTAAACTAATCAGATCTGGTGCCTGTGACTGTTAGATGATGATCCTGTCTTTGTCTCTTGGTGTAATTTCCTGTCTTGCTAAGAATACCAGTTATAATCATTTCCTAACATTGACCTCCTTATACCAATAACTCGTTCAGATATTTTTTGTTGAAAACACTTACATTTTCAGGCATTTTCCTGCAGTTTTTCTCGATTGACCAAAGTAAACTAAAGCAGTCAACCATCCAGCCTTTATAAATGATAGCATCTAGTGTGAGTGCGTTCAAGCTATGTGCTTTGTGTTGAGTGATTTCCTACTTTGCCAGGGCTGATTCACACACATCTATCAAGTGCTGGGACTAGATTCCTTATAAACAAATTACATATTAGTTTTTAAATGTGAGCTTTGTTTTGTGGCCGAGTTGCTGCAAACTAGTAGCAATAACAGTCAAATACCTCACATAAAGGGGATAATTGGATCACACGCACCCTGAACTTTAGATTACTGCAAAGAAAAACCATCGTCACAGGGTGATAAACTCTTGAACCTCTGTTAAACACACATTTTAATGTGTGAAATGTATGTGGCGGTGGTGAAGAAAAAAAGGCTTTTTTTCTGCAATTACACAGATAGTAGAGGTTGTTATTTATTTGGCGCTTTCATTTTTAGGTTTATGGCAGGGTAATTTAAATGAGCTCTCAGTAGCCACTATAATTGGTCCCTTGATCAAACCTGTGATTGGGAAGCGCAGCTGCAAGGAGAAAAAATACTTGTTTTATAATTATGGTACACAGATACTTAAATCCATTTAAACCAGAGTGTTTTACATTCCAACTGAATATCAATTTCAGTTGAGATTAGCTAGCAATTCCAAAACCACATTTCAATATGTGAGACTCATCTTTATACTGGCTTAGATCTACAGATAAAAAACATTTGTCAGAAATGTCACATCCTCCCGCTGGGGGAAGCACTATCATTGAAATACAGGCACTGAACTTTAACAAAAGCAGAACACATCCCCCCTGTCTGTTCAAAGCTCTCTGAAGGGCTCATGTGTATTAGAGGCGGGTTTTTATTGTCTTTAGCACTCTTATAGGATGATAAATGAACATATTTAAATGCAAATAAGGTACAACTATCATATATCCATGTTTTGTTTGCTCTGCTGTTCAGAAACACAAAGCGTAATTGAATCAAGGCAATATATTTCTCTCAGCGAAATGATTTCCCATAGCTGCTGGTGATGGAGGTCTCGGATGATGTTGCTTTTTTCTTAACCCACTCAAACAACCCATAACAATATTAACGCAACATCAAATTGACTCACTTACAGCTAAGATGGATCACCATGAGCTGTGGCTGCGTCCATGTTCCCATGTAAAGAGGCCGTAATCAATCATTTTTGGCAAAGCAGCACTACACCGTGGGTTCTGTCAACTGGAAGAAACACTCACAGTCCCATAACTGAGCTGTGACAGTTCTCCACTCACTTGAGACGCACTGAACAAATCAAAGCTCTCATATCTGGGGAAACAGCAAACAGTGAGGAGACTGGGAGGGAGAGCCGGCTGATACTCACTCTTCAACACATTCTCACTCCCAACTCGGCCTATGTTGACGTTATGTCAGGGTCCCTGTCGTCACTTTCCAACGCAAGGGGGGCCCTTTAGCGTCAAATTTCAACTTTCGGGGATGTCCATAGACTTCTATAGAGCTCCCTGAACGTTGGTAGTAGACGAGTTGGGATCGCGGAGAAATTCTCTCCGCAGACCCATTCTCACAGCGTTTATCAACCTTTTTCTTACTCAATATCAAGCCACACTTATTGTTTTTACTTCTTTATTTTAGTTGAATAATGTAGGACTTTTGTTGCCGTCAGTTAGGGGGAGAGTAGGGGCTCAGAATACTGAAATCTGTATTGTTTCATCGTTTTTTCCTTCTAATTTTGTATTATTTTCTGAACCACACACTGTTATTTACTCAAAAATAAGACACAATTATCCTTGTGTTTATTTATTTGTTTGATTGTATAATGTCGGACTTTTGGAGTCCGTCAGGACCGAGGGTCGGAGCAGCTCATAGTAGCTGCTTTAGAGAATTTTACACCCGGAAGTAAGTATTCTCTCCGCTTTGCTTGACAAACCCCGTGATTAGTCCTCAAGCTCTGTGATTGGATGTTTGAGTGGCAGTGCGCCGAGGGTTACGCAGAGCGTCAAACAGCACGTTGAAATGGGATGGAACCACGGCAGACTATCCAAAACTGGATTCGAACGGCCTAATTAGTTTGTCTGTTTTGCACATCCTCCTATTAATATCTTTGGACGTCCGGCACTAAACTGTTTTATTGTAGAGATCACTACAGTATCTTCTTGGTATTTTCTATTCTATATTTCTATCATTGACCTTCTACTTTCCCCCTATGAAAGTATGTACTCTTAATATTTTTATGTTTTCATCAAATATAACATATCAACAAAGAAATTCAATAACGTGCTTTAACCACTAGGCGGGTTAAAAAACTGTCAAGTTTACAGTGTTAACACAATAAAATATACTGCTGTTTCCAGTTTAGCTTATGACAGATGTATTTTGTTATCCACACATATATTGTTTTTATATTTGTAACACCAAACCGACAAAAAAGATGGTCTTAACATGACCCAGTGGTCTAGTTAATAAAAAATATATTATCAAACATAATATTAAAATGAACTCTTATTTTGAAAATACAGCTTCCTGTGTTCGAATGAGCTGCTCCGACTGTCGGTCCTGACGGACTCCAAAAGTCCGACATTATACAATCAAACAAATAGATAAACACAAGGATAATTGTGTGTTATTGTTGAGTAAATAACAGTGTGTGGTTCAGAAAAGAATACAAAATTAGAAGGAAAAAACGATGAAACAATACAGATTTCAGTATTCTGAGCCCCTACTCTCCCCCTAACTGACGGCAACAAAAGTCCGACATTATACAATTAAAATAAAGAAGTAAAAACAATAAGTGTGGCTTGATATTGAGTTAGAAAAAGGTTGACGCTTTGAGAATGGATCTGCGGAGAGCATTTCTCCGCGATCCCAACTCGTCTATTACCAACGTTCAGGGAGCTCTATGCAAGTCAATGGGACTCCCTGATAGTTGAAACTCGAAGCTAAAGGGTCCCCCACTGCTTTTGATAGTGACGCCAAGGGATCCTGACATAACGTCAACATAGGCCGAGTTGGGAGTGAGAATGTGTTGCACTCTTACACCAGGATAACATTTGTTACATTGCTTGTTGTGCTTAACTTACAGGGGGAATCAAAAACTACACTTTTTTTCAACACAAGGTTATTTATACAGCGCATTACAGCACCTAAACATTTTTAATTCAAAGGGTTTGCATCATTTAGTTCTTCAACAAAGGGACCGTGACCCACATGGGGTCTTCAAAATTGCTACACAGGGGCCGGCAAAGTGTTTGATAAGTTATACTTTGTTTTTAAATAAAAGTTATGTCTGAAAATGCACATTAGGTTCATGAATCCAACATAAAACACACAACAACAAAAGAACCCATTTAATTTACACAACATTGACTCATTGTTGTAATGATTGTCCAACTGCTACCTATGCATTCCTGTGGAATCAGTAGCTTACCTGTGCCAAAGCACTGTACGGAACCTTTAAGGTGAAATATTGACTACAAATTATTATTTGAATAGCGTAGTAGTGTACGCATCATAAAAGGGAATGTGTATAGAATCTGGTACTGCCTTAAGGCCACCTTACAAATTATTGAACGCTCAATGGAGCCAAGTCTGCTATGATTGGTTAGCTGGCAGGCTCTTTTGTATTTGGCCAGCCACTTAGAGATGTCCCGCCCCTTAGCCTATCACGTACAATGTGTTGGAGTGCTAGCCAAAATAAACGTGAGTGTTACGTAGTGATGTCACTATGTTACGGAAGTAAACAAAGGAGTCCAATGGAGGCGATTAACATGCACATAACCTATATATCACACTACAGGAAATGGATATCTCAACAAGCATAAAAGGGCCCCTTTAAACATACGAAGAGTGCTCTTTAAGCTAAGGGGTCATGAAAAACATTGAAGACCCCTGCATTATGTCTTGAATTGGAGTTACAGAAGAGAGGAGGGAGATACCACAAAGGTTAAGAGGGAAACTATGTGTTTAAGTCATTTGATTACTCTCCCTTTAACATCAAGGGCAATGACTGACATTTCTGATGTTCTTCTTGTCACTTGAACCTAGCGTTTTCAAAATAATATTTGACTCTGTTTGTCCTACAATAGGAAACCATCACCATGACTATCAACACAGCCACCTGGATTTGACTGCGCTCACACCTAAACTGGGTAAGAAAACACATTAATGTCCTTAACTGGAGATGTGACATCACATGTGGTGCAAAAATCCCTATGTAGATCAGAAAAATGTACATTTGGAATGCGTGCCAGGAAAAGACACCCAAATTGATTTCTCATAATCGGACCCGACTTGACTTTCCCAAATGATATGGATCGTTATCTGTCTCTAAATGAAAGTCAGCCAAACAATTCTTGTGATAGATTATTTCCAATTTCAAGGACAATAGTATATCTTTGACGGGGAAATTAAAATCTGAAGGACTGACAAAGAAGTCTTCGGAGAAAATGAAAAGCCGAAAGTTTATGATAATCAATGTATCATCTGTGGATGTTGCTGCAGTTATTGGAAACTCAATTACTTTTATTGCCTCCCATCTATTTCTCTTAATGTGATTTTCTGTGAAAGGAGAGCAGCTTTTAGCGTGGAATTACCGAATGTTCCTGCATCCAAACGTCAATGAAATGAAACACTTTGTAATTGAAGAGGGAGTCTGGCCCTACTCGTGATAAAATATCTCCCTGACATTCTAAAAACTGCAGAGACCGACTTTGAGTCATTATACAAACTTTTCGTTAATGGAGCGCTGTGGTCCACATTCCACTTGTGCTTGTGTGCCTCTTAAACAGGACAGCCTTTTTGCTTGGGAAATGGCTTTGAAAAGTACCGTTAGTACCAAATAAAACTCTTCAAACAGTCCTTTTGAAGCCTATATAGCTCCTGATGAGGCAGGGTAGCTTTTAGGAATAATTCCAGAGATGCTGGGTTAGATTCTATGTGTTAACTCGGGGCAGCATTCTAGCAATATTAGCTTTAAACAAGGGCAACCCTTCAGTGTGGTCGTTTGGTTGAAGCATCTGTGCACTTTGATTCTTATTGATCCTTTCTTTCTCACTTGGATTTGGTAGCCCACAGACAAATGCGACACGGTAAGTAATACACATACACTTGGTGTTTATGTGTATTCTTTCTTCACCTTTTCTTACACGCATCATGTAGAGATCAAAACTCTTTACCTGCACACTGGGGGTCATTTTCTATTCTCCTTTTTCGTTCTTTTTTAAGCGCTTGTTTATATTTTGCTGTCACGCTGCATTACAGTCCATGACCTTTAGTCCAATCTGAGAGATTTCTTCTTCACACATTATTTTCACTCTTTCACTCCACCTAACTGGCTCTTCAAAACCCTCACACATGCCGGCACACTCTTTTTCCAACTCAGTGAATGTCTCTCCTCTACGCCATATGTTACTCGGTGTTGTGTGTCCTTGTCCTCCTTGCTGCAGTAGACACCCAGTCCTATTTTTAAATCCAGCAACAGCGTCCCTGCCCGTATCCCAGCCCCCCCCCACCCACCCACCCACTGCGCCACCTGACCCACGACTGGGCGTCCCAAATACTGAAACCTAAGGAGCTCTGTGCAGTGCAGGGAGCCTTCATGGTGCCACATCATATCACTGATAGCAAAACAGAAATGTTAACGGCATTTCACACCAGCCGTCACTTGAGCCGCCTGGACATAGTTCACACATTCAGTTTGCTCAGAATGTGTAAAGGCAACGAAGCACAGATTGGTACGTTGTATTGATGTTACAGGTCAACACGTAGCATATCATGCCCTTGAAATGCTTGAAGGGACAGTCACCAGACTACTTTTCCAAAATCCAAAAGTTTATTTGATGTACACAATATAGTCATTTGCACCCGGATGAAAATAGTCACATGGCAGTTTTTGTGCTATTTACACCTACCCGCCCCCAACCGACCATATTCAAGGTGGCATCTCACTTTGTAGCTGTTTGATGGGATACAAGGATAAAAGGCAGGATGTATGACACAAATTACTCTCTCTAAAACAACGCTGTTTTCTCACAATTAGTATAATACAAATAAAATGGTCCAATATGAAAACTTGGCTAGCTAAGCCAAGTTGAATGCTACTCATTGGTAAAGTAAAAACTGGTACATACACCCGAGCGTAAATAACTACAGTGCTGAAAAAAAGAAAAAAAAGTGCTTTTACGTACTTATACATGTACAAACAGAAGAGTAAAATGTACAAGCGCAATAGAAAAATTGACTTTAACCAATGTTATAACACGAAAACAAGTATCTAAATTAGCTATAGCACATAATGTACAAAGTTACTTTAATAAAAATGTGATTATTCATTAGCCAATGCAGATGGAATTAAGTGGCTCCCTGCCTGCGGCTGTAGGTTAAATGACCAAACATCGCACATGGGTCAAGCTAAATCAGTCCGTTGTACATCTCAAAATGCAAGCAGACCTTTTCAACTTGTTGTTTCCTACACGCTAAAGACCTCCAGCACAAGTCTTTCTCCCCCCACACTTCTCACAACCCTGGCCTCTTTATCTGCCTCCCTTTCTCTCCTCCAGTAAAGACTCCCAGTTGATTTCCCTTCTTTCTGACTGAGTTTACTCTGACTGCACCGCACCGCTTCCTTCCCTGTCCCCTGTAGAGAGACCACAGCGGATGAACAACATCCTGACCTCGGCCACCGAGCCCTACGACCTGTCCCTGTCCAGATCCTTCCAGAACCTCAGCCATCTGCCGCCCTCCTACGAGCTGGCCCTCAAGTCTGACTTAAGTAAATACTCCTCCTCTCTCCACAGATTAAGTAGGTGGTCCTTCATTTATCCTTCCTCGTCGTGTTTTTGCCTGATGCACTGAAAAGAGACAGGGAATGACGTCAACCTCATGCCCTGTGCATTAAAGGGCTCACTGTGATGAAACATTTGAATGTGCACAACAGAGACTTGCCTCATGATACGTATCTCCAGATGTTTGGTGGCTCATCATGCAGATAAACCTCTCACTGTTTCACCTTTGTATGGAAAAAAAACCTACTTAAAATGCATGACAATGCTCTATAGCCTCCATACTCATTCCCATCCACTTGCATCTAATTGGCGTGTAATTTGGCTCCATCTGCAGCCTACAGTATGTCATGTTGCCAATGTCTCTTAATGATATATTAAAAGCTTTTTTTTTTTTCAGCTGAATGGCTTCTATACGCTAACAAGATGGCGCTTCAATGTTGCGCTGTGACATTTTCAGCTGGATGATGACCAGTTAATTCCCAGTGCTCTCACATTGGTTGCATGTTTCCGGTTTTGATCTAGATTTTCTTTAACTGATCTGTATTGTATTAAACAAGGGAATAACATGTTCACTTTTACAAAGCTTACCTCGCCAAAAGTGTTTTTGAAACGTGACGGCCGCAAAACATTTAGAAATTTGTAAAATGCACAAAGCAAGTACAAACTCAGACAGTTCACTTAATGTTGAAAGCTCTAATCTTTAATCCTACCATCAACACGTTGCACAGTAAAATAGCTTGACTGCTGATTCTTCATAATCATGTTTTGAATGTAGCTTTGGAATGTCTCATACAAAGACAGATTCCAATTTAGTTTTATCTTGTGAAAGATTCCATACCTAGGGTGCTCGGTATTTAAAAACAGTTTTCAGAGCAGACTGAAGATAATAAGATAAGATACAATATTCTCTATTATCCCCCAGGCGATTTCTGCTTGGACACTACTGTAACCAACTTAATACAATATGTAGCCAACAGGACATTACAGTGGTACACCAAAGACATAATAAAAATGATTCAAATGAGGCGAGAAATCATACAAGGCATACCACAGTACATAATGTAACTTCTTGCATTATGAGAACCTTCTTACAATGGTTACATTGTTTTCTAGAGCAGTGTTGTAGTTGTTGGATGAAAGGAAAGATTAAAGCTTATTTTGTGCATTTCCTGGCTCTGTAAATTCTACCTGAAGGTAATAGTTTGCATTTGCAATGCAGAACGCGTGACAGGTCCTTCACAATTCTGTGTGCATATCTTGACAACAGTTACTTCATAGATAGCATGAAGGGGACGGGTGTGTACTTTCTTTTAGTGTTGTTCAAAAACATTATGGATACTTTTACACCAAACCTGTTTGGTGCAGTTCAGACGAACTTCGGGGCATTAAGCTGTTTGGTTTTGTTTGTTTGGGCTAATTTAAAAGCTGTCAAACTAACTTTGGGACAGAACAAACACCCAAGACTAATATCGCCATGAAGCATTTGAGAACTGAAAGCAAAAACAGTCCAACCACAGGATTTTACGATATTGCAATTTTAGAATGACCTTAAACTTATTTTGAACTGTGAAGAGAGCCTTCTGTATGTGCTTGATGCATATTTATGCATGATGCAATAATTGCATCATGGCAAGTTACCATTGGTACTATAAAATGAAATATTGTAATACATTTATAGAAAGGATTTATTCAGTCATGTTAAAAGCCTTCTTCTGATACAGAATGGGATTTAGAAAGCTCTTAATAACTTTTTGGTGGTATTCAAGGTTAGATTGAATTGGTGATATGATAACTGAAGTATGTTAAAGGGATTGGATATCAGTAGCAGATGCAGTGCGCCTGATGTTCTTCTATAAACAGATCTATTTTCTTAAAGCTGAATATTGAAATAACACCAAGGTTTATTAAAGCAGAATTCTGCATGCGCATCTCTCTTCTGTTTCAACCTGATGCAGAACGCTAGAGGATCTTGCAAAAGCGGTTTGAACAGAACATTCAAAGTGCAAGGAACAAACATATTTTATGGATTCATTTTTGTGAACTACTTACCCTCTATATCCTCCACTTGAGACTATCATACGTCAGTTCTTGAGATTTTGGAGATCAGCTAAGAATGCTATATTTGAGCGTTAAGATAATCGGGTGGACCAATGACTCATCTTGTCTAAAAATAAAAACTTGTTTAACTTATCTTTTTAGCAACACACTGTTTTAAAATACACCAAAGTAAACAGCTATTGAATATGAGCTGCTAAGTAAGCCATGACGCTGCCTGGTGTTCAGTCCATTCAGTGCATCCATTATGTATTTCCAAAAGCACAACCATTGGCAACATACATATAATGCACTCTCTAGAGTGCATTATATTGTGAATAACCACATTTAACCAATTTGTTGACAGTGGATCTTTTTTCTTTTCTTTTTAAAAAACATCCTCATCCTTTTGCCTCAAGAAGCTTCTCTGTGTTTAAAGGGATTTGTCAGTTAAAAACACACTGGAGCATTACTCTTGATGTGCTTTTACCCCTAACCTTATTTCCAGGAACAAATTCAGTGAAGAGCACATTTTCCAAGCACTTGTGAGTTGTAACAAACACACAATATGCACCATTCACTGTCCTTGAATTATAATAGACGTTACAGACTTGGAAAGCCATTTGAATGTGCCATTGGTCCTGTGATAGAACAACATGCGTTGGTACAATCTCCTTTCAGCGCATTTAAAATGTGTCTTTTATACGTTTTACTCCTCTCTCCCTTATCAACTCTGGGCTTTGCTCTTATCTCGCTGAAGCTTGTACACACACAGAAAATCACAGACATGAATCACCACAAAAAGGCTTGAATTTGGAGGAGCCCTGAAGAATTTGTCCAAAGAGCGAGCAAAGTCGTCCCTTAAACAAAACCCTTCCACTTGGAAATTAATTACGGGTTCTATCGCGGGTGAGGCTTTTTTTTTGGAAACAAGCCTAAAAGTAATATAATTAGTTGCTTTTTTAATTAAACCATCTGGAGGGATAATGATTATGACTAAATTAAATTAGCATGGTTTATTTGATATTTTAAATGATGTGTGTGAGCGCAGTGTGTGTTCTTCAGTGATGTCAATGAGGCAGGCTGCTGCTCTAAGGTAACCTGCTTGTTTGGCTCTGTTGTTCACCTTAATCACCCCAAAAGGGATTAAAACACATCAAAGAACAAACAAGCTACCTTTAATCCTCACCAAAGAAAAAAAGGAATGAAATTGCTTCCCTTCCCCCCTTTTCATTTCACATGCTCCTTCTCCAAACCTCTCTAAAGATCACTTTATAATTGATGTTCCACCAGTTTCACGAGTGTTAGCGCATTATATGATTACAGTTTTCTGTGATCAATAGCTGACACATAAATATACTGCTTGTATTGAATCTAATCTCGCAGAGTGGGAGCTGGGGTTTAATTAACCGTTGTTAGCTATTTCCTGTGTTTGCAGCTCCGCGCCACGTTTGGGACCCTTTAGCCTCTCGCAATCATCTTAATTGTAAAGTGCTACATTTTATTGGCGCTGCAGAAATTAGATGGAGCAGTTCGCATCGCCCCTCTTATATCATTCTAGTCACTTAAAGTGTAAATGGTGTAACATGTGTACGCTCATAAAAAGCAAGTCTTAAATCAAGTGTTAGAAGGAGAGGAATTCCATTTGTAGCTGGGCATTTTGAAGTTCCCCAGAAACCTTCTACTGAAATTAATATTATATTTCATTCTCAAACACTGGCCAAAGTCTTTATCCATCTTAACAACAGTGAGAGGCCTAATTACTTTTGATTCAATAAATATAGGTTATTATATTTTAGTGAGAAGCCTCCCTGATTAGATTTGCTGTTGATTCTTATTACTGAAAAATACTTCCCCCAATGTTAACATGTTGTTAAAGCAAATTCAGAATGTTTTTTATTTGCACAAGTTTTGTCAATCACTGTAATGTTACCATCGATAGATATGACCATTTTTTTGTGCAGACTTTTTACATTAAAGCGTTTGAGAGACTGAATGAGAAAGCCCCTCCCACATTCCTGATAAGCCTTTATTTAAAAAGAAATGGAAAGGACATCAAAATAATCATGATTAAAGTTCCTATCAATATGGTTTGACCAAGTGCCCAAAAGTGTGCAGACTGCCTAGGGTTAGGGTTATGTTTTCTTCTTGGGGTGGATGAGCACATAATTTACCATGTTGCAAATGTTTCAAATTCAATGCTTGGATAGTCAGAGTTTTATTGGCAGTAACTTTTTGGTGGCCAACTAAATATCAGAATATTGAAGCACCTGGAAAAGTTGGTCCTTATTGGTTGGTGTCACGCCTCTGTCTGTTATCGAAGACCCGCCCTTTATTTGAGAATTTATGTTAAATGTCTTTTCTTTTGATAGCAGGACATAATACACTCCTGCCACATTAACATTTTAGTTTATAATCACTACAAATCTGTGACGCTGGCTGCAGTTTGACCTATCAAAGGAGCTATGGGGCATAACTTCTCAATTGTCTTTATACTTGTAGCCTCTGGTTGAGTTTGGTTGACATTTTCTGCCATAATGTCACATCTAAACCAAGTCTTTAGGGAAAAAATGCTGGAGCACATTGCCATGGGCCAAAGTTGGCCCTCCTTCATTAAGAATGCACAGAGCAGTGGACATGAAACCCCTGATAGAGGGACAAAAGGTGACCTTCTGTATCCAGGCGTGACATCTATTCCAGAGAGCCGAGCATCCACATCCACAATTCCCATCATCCCTCTTTTCCACGACCCAGTGAAGCGTGACACGGTCCTAAAACGGCCATTCGACCTCAGGGTTCTGCAATAATTAACTGCTGAAGTGGTAACGACCCCTCAGCACCAATAGTTAATCAGAGAGCTTCTGTGGTAGCGTCCCAATGTGTGCCAGGAGTGACAAAACCAGGTAGATACACAGCTGAGAGCTAATTGCCTCCCATGTTTAATAGAGCCGACCATGACTGTAACATTAGGAGCACCCAGTGGACAGACCGACCTGCTTTCTGGTAGAGGCCTGTTCAGGCACAACCAGCTCATGAACTGTTGAGTATTGTTGCGTTGAGTATAAATGATGAGTCCTCTTCACACTAATGGAAAACTACATTGATAAGAGTCTACTGTTGTTCTGTTTTTTATGAAAAAAAAGGCCATGTTTGAAAGGACTCTCCAATTACTGTGTTGGTTACCATTATCACCTCATCCGTTCAACAGCAGCCAGAATGTGCGGGACATATATAATGGAGACTAATGTGTCGACACTTGTGGTCCTCGGGGCCGTTTCAAACGTGATTTGTGAGCACTGCTTATATGCAGATTTCATAGTGAAAGCATTACTTTTCTCAAATGATTGTAGCTTGCAAATTGCATATACATCTGCAAGTCCTAGAGGGCTGTTGCATGCTCCTGCATGGGTTGCCTGTTGTCTTGATGAATGAAATCTGTAAAAAATAAAAGGTTATTTGTTATTTGTTATTTATGGTCTTGCTGCCCCTGCCCTGGGAAAAAAACGTCCCCATATGTGTACTATAGAAAATATCCTGTAAATATAGGTTTGTTCTGAATAAACCAACGTTGAAAGGACTTCTAGGAAATGTGCTAACCACGAACTACAGTAGAATGCACCTTCGGCAAGACATTTGATTGAGCTAGAAATTGTAAAAAGATTAATCCTGGAACCCATTGGCTATGCTTCTGACATCAATAACCTTCTGGGGGCACGGGGCTATATTGCAAGAGGATTCCTATGTAGCCAGTGAATGTTCAAGCCAAAACGTCCTTTTCTGTTTGCTGTTCATTGTTTAAAGTCCAATTTGCAACTTGAGACAATGAATGGAGCTGGATTTGCTATTCAATGTCTATGACCAGGTGTTTTGAAGAAGTCAATTTAAAATAAAATAAAAAGCTAATAAAAGGCCGTATGATCGTCAGACGATATCCCATGGGTTCTGATATTTCGTTTTGGCAAATGGGTTCCAATGTTCTCTCTGTTCTTCTCCATACAACCAATGCCTGTTCAGAAGTGATTGATCAATACTCGGACTAGAAACTAATACCAACATTCAAAATATTATGCCATTGCCCACAGTTTTCTGCATTCATATCCAGACATCTGTTTAAAAAGATGATCAAATATGTAATTTTAGACTCCAAATTACTGTTCTGTAAAGTACTGGTATTGTGTAAAGCTGCCGTCACATTATCTGCGGTAAAACTGCAGAGCCCGAAACAGTGGTGGCACTGCCAGCTCGACCTTTCAAAGCATAACCAAGAGTAAAATCTATGTGAAGCCGCACAGGCAGACAAGGGAGTCAACCATAGAAGAAGAACTAATCAGCCGTTCTCTGTACCCTACTATGTGGTGAGCATAGAGCTAATTGCTTATCATGTGAAGGCAGCTTAAGGTTGTATTTGTTCAAAGCAAGGCCAGGAGTCTTGATGCTGTTATCTCTCTCTGATAATCTCCATATTCTTTCTCCTCAGGTGATAAGGATGTAGATGAGTACTACACGAGGAAGCATCATCATCCTGACTTTGGCGGCCGGGGACCAACCCACATGGTGAAGCTAAACTCAGAACCCCAGCAGCACCAACAGCACCAACAGCACCAACAGCACCAACAGCAGCAACAGCACCAACAGCAGCAACAGCGGCAGCGTCCCCGCCGAGTCCAGAGGGCCATGTCCCAGGATCACGTCCTGTCCCCTCCCAGGACGCCACGTCGTGGGGACTATGGCTTATCGTCCTACGGCGTCATGGCAGCTGCAGCATACAGCAGCAGCCGGCACCTCTCAGAGGAGCAGCTGCTGTCAGCAGACCGCCTCCAATCCCAGGATCCTTTACTGTCCCCCGCTATGAGGCGCGACAAGTTCCGGGAGAAGGCGATGGCGCGGGCGATGTCTCACGCCGACATGCTGATGCCCGTCACGCCCACCATGGACCGCCACAAGATGACCAAGATGCACTCTCAACCCACTGCCTCTACCGACTCCTACAACACGCTGACGGTCAACCACCAAGCCCCGACGTCTAAAAGGCAGGCGTTTGCCTCCCGACGAACACACACCGTGGACCACCTACAGTACATTCCCGGCCACCACCACACATACCGCACTGCCAGCAAGAACGAAGTAACTGTTTAACCACAGAGTGGAAGGATTCCTGAGACACAGACGTCAACAGAAATCTTCAAAATCAGCAAATCTCTTGTGCAGAGGTCTTCTGATTAAAACAACCTCCTACATTAAAAAAACTCTTCCTGCTTTTTAGCACAAGCTTCCTGTGTCATCAAGAATCAACCCCAGCAAAGACATCTCTCTCTTAGAGCATCATAAGGGCTTTGCGTGTTGACACAAAGAGGGATCCTTCATGTCAGACGTTTGACGGCCTGAAGAAAATATTTTTTAAACTGGACATGGGACTGGATAGGAATTGTATCAACTTTATAAATATATAAATATACTATATTTACTATTTGTATTTTCAGTCCTTGTTATAGCTTTAGAGATTCTCATTGACTGATGTAAGCACTTCAAGTGGTGCCTCTTGAACTTGTCCTATTTCAGTGAAGAAGTGGATTTATGGGTTAAAAAGCACAATTACTGAATTCCCTTTTTTGTTTGATTTAATTTACTCTTCTTCTTTGGTAAACGGCCAGGACATATCAGCTTAATAGTTAAAACAGAGGCTATTTCTGTTGCATACAATAGATGATTGTAAATAGGCTATATTAGCAGCATTAGAACAAGAAAAGCTGGCCCTTTGACTATATTGTTTGGTTTGGTTTTCTCCCACCTGGAATATTTCTTAGATTCCCAATTAATACTTTTAGTTTTAGATAAGGCAAAGATCCCAAATGAATATTATTTCCACAGATGTCTGCAAAATATGTGGATGTAATATGTATATGGGAAGTATTTTTTTTCTTTCTACTGTGCTTGTAGCATAGAATGATTGCGTATGAAATAACCTTTTACCACCGTCGGCTGGCAGCTTAAGTCTGCAGGTGGAAATGAAGCTTGATGGTTGTTTGACCTAGCTTAATTTCTGTTCACACGTCTTTTGTCATCCATGAAGATGACGCTCCACCGCCCTTTCTGCTCGGTTTGTGATTGGCCAGCTGCTTTCATCTCTACATATCAGGTACTCGTTGTGTCGGAGCGCATGGGTCAAGCCGTAGTTTTGCATCGATGTGTTGACTGAAACAATCAGTACTAATGAGGACATCATAATCAAGCATTACTTAAAACTATGACCTGTTTGTCCAGATGTTTTCATTAAAGCAATGCCTTATTGTATGGAATCCCATGTGCTCTTAATTGAACAATCATGCTTTTGTCAAATGTCACGTGTTTGTGCAATATTATTGATTATAGTTTACCAGCAGAACCAGCAGTAAAATTCCGTTCAGTGATAGATGATACAGTATACCTCACAAAACATTTAAATAAAAGAGTCCCAAACTTTAAAAGGAAAGCTATAAATATTATACTAGAGGGTATTTCTATTTAAAATCTGTCAAAGTATCTCTAAACTATTTTATCTTTATTGGAGGTCTGTTGGCTCATACAGTGCTTCTTTTTCCCGCTGTTTAGTCAGATGAATTAGAAATAAGAGGTCTTCATGGGTTCACTTAGGTCCTCGTGTTCAACACTAACTGGAACCACAGTTGGACTGGGTCTCTAATGTGATCTTAACCATACTTGTCATTAATTATATTGATTTCAGTTGGTTCTGGCCAAGGTGGTCTTTTGCATTTGTATCTATGCGCAGAAGGTTTGTGCACGGTAAACATTGTGGTGATATTGTGTTTGTAAACTACCTGATTCATTTGATTGGCTCTTTTGTACAAAAGAAGGGAACTGACCCTTCACTTGAGAACAGTTTTTTTACAGTCATTTTCAAAATGATCTGCCCGCCCTAGATATGCAGCTTATATCTTGTTTTCTAACAACGTGGATGATTTCAAATTAGAGTCAATTAGGGCCTGTTATTTCTCATGCAGATTCCTTGTGTTTGAGGGCATCAAGATCCAGAGGGAGTAAGACTTTGCATTGGTCCTGGAATTATACTCCATAAAATCGGGTCGGGGTAGGGTTTCGGTTATGAGTGGATCTCTTATTCAACAATGGTTCATAATCATTGAAGGCCCAACTATAAAATGAAGGAAACATACACAAATCATCACAGTTATTCCCCCCTGCAACGATGCTATGGGTGCGACTGTTTTGGCTTTTAGAAGGCCTACTTCTCTAGGTTCTTAATTACGATTTAAGTCCCAAAACCAAATGATAAAAATGCAAGTGCCATGTGAAGACATTGAAGACCCACCATTTTTTTGAAAAAAATACTTGATCTATTTTTGGAGGGTTTTCCTTATGTCCATTTCCAATAATGTCATTTTGGACTCATGAAGATCTCTACTGTAAAGTCCAATAGCCTTGACATTATGTATATTTCTTTTCAAACATTTTGATTGGTCCAAAACAGTCTGCTGTATGAAAAGCTATATATTTCCTGCTCTGTTCATTCCTAGAATTGCAAGAATTATGACATTTGTGAGTATGTCATAGAGATAACATTAATTAAAAATTGACCTTATTGTGAAATAGAACATCAGTATCATTGCTGTTTCTATGATCAGATATTTGAGTTGTACTTTACTGTATATAAAGACTTGAATACAATGTTATCTGTGATTGGAATTGTATTTTTCAATGGCAGAAAATCAACATCTCATTACACATAAATCCATTATTTTTGTTTAAATATGCTCATGTCTTGTTTCACATGTTTTTTAAATGGCTGTCTTTACGATGTTCTTTTTTTTAACATTGACCTTGTAGGGATGTAGAAAGTTGGCCAAATTAATTCCAAGAATGAATTTCCTTAAAAGTGGGGTAGGTAAGTTTGAGAAACCGGCTCGAGATACACTTTTTGTTATATTCCATGGAATGCTCTTAACATCCCGATAGCAATGAATATCTTAAGTGCTTTGACAAAAAATCCATAAAAAAATGTCATCTGTGGAAGCCGTAATACTGTAAAAAGCACGACCAATCATTTTAGCCGGCCCGGCTAAAATAACTGGATGGCGTACCTGCCTGTCAGCCTTCCATCTGTGCACAAACTTATCTCGTGACCTCATTGGTCATGTGCGCGTTCGTGTGTGTTGGAGGAGGGGCTCTGTAAGGAAATGGCAGATTTTTTCCGGCTGTGTATTTTCAAATTATAGCGCACTCGAGCTGGTTTCTCCAAAAATTACCTACCCTACCTTTAACTTATTTTAAATGTAATATGCTACTTTTCAATGTATGCCAATATGATGTCAATTAGAGATTGTCTTTTTTTTCAAAAGGTTTGTCTTTGTACATATTAAATGATTTTATTATTTCCTTTTTTCTGAGACTGCTTGCAGGTTATGAAGTATATTTGATAGATATGGGTGTGGGGGGAGAACAATTAATTGTTCTGTAGACAGCTTCAGACAGATATCTGTACACTTCCACCTCGCTCAACTAACCTTCACAAACTTCTGTTCACTTATTTAATAATGATGTCATCCCAAGAGCCTTTTTATCTATGTGCAATATTTCCTAATCATGCAGCATAACTCTATAGCCACTTTTACAATGTTGTGAGGTTCATTTGCTGCCATTAAAGGCTATGTGTCTTTTTCATTTAGGGCTGTTGTCTTTTCATAGTCAAAGAGGAGTTTTTTTATTATACAGCTCAATGTGGTATGAATGAAAATATATTTCTGTGTAATTGCACAAATAACTGGAGACTAATTTAAAGGCTTCAAAACAACAAAATATGACTGTTCTCGTGCATTCTTTTGTTTGTTTACAAACTATTAAAGCAAATAATGTGTTGTATACAGCAATTTAATCGCTTTTTATTCATGAAATATAGTAATGATATCACAAATGTATAACACATTTATTTGACAAACTTTGTGTGCTAAAACATCAGTTAAATCAACTAGCTTGCCAAGTTACTATTAGCCTGGCTATGCTATGCTAATCGTGCTACTTCCACATAGGAAAGCTGAGTTTGGATTAAACCAATTCAAGAGTTGTGAAAAATAACTGGAACAAGGACAAATATTACAGTGGTAACAGTAGAATGACATATTTCTCATAGTGACCCAGGAGAGATCCTGGTTATTTTTTGCAAAACACGCTGACTACAGACCTAGATTCATGAGGTAAGACCTCATTTTCTGAGCTGGCATGTACTCATTATCTTTGTTCCATTTTTTAATGATGTACTAAAATGACAATGTGATACAGTGGGAACATTTAGAAATGTCCAAGATATCCATCCTGCTGGGACCGCATTACCACTAGCTAGCTAGCTTTGCACTTACTTTCATCTCAGACTGAATAACACTTTGATTAGCGATGTAGAAATAATGCAGATACAACAAATGATATGACCCAGTTTGAGTTGTGAATTCTGATAGGTGTAGAGTTTTCTATTTGGTGTTGGAATATAATAAAGATCTGGATATCTATGGTGACCGACCCGTGCAAACGTGCTACGACGGTCCAAAACATTTCCATAAGAAGAAACGTGCTTCACTTAAAAAAATTATGCATATATAAAAAAGAAGAATCATCTTCACCAACTTGACGACACATGCACCAACTTTATGAAACATGTGCAGGGTTTACTTAAAGCTCTGCATAAAATAAACGCTGCAGGAAACTCAAATCACAACAGAAATTGGGACACTAAAAAGTGATACACAGCTGGGACTGGAGCGCTTGTTAACATTCAGGGATTATATCACTGTCGCAGAGTTAGCTTGTTTCATACTTGTAAGTGTTTTGTCAGTATGTTTGAAATACCTAGGTTAACTACGTTAGCTAGCTATCTTACAGCAGATTTGGAGAAATATCAGAAGAAATTATGCGCTCAACTAAAATAAGCTGGCAATGGTAACGCGATTGCACCTGGCGGCCACCGTATTATAGCAGCTAATCAACTTTCGTCAACAAGAAAAGAAATGCCACAAATTTGATATTAGGGAGTAAAGCAGTGTGGTTACATTTATTACTGTCAAAAGAACAATATTAAAGTGCAATGTAGATGAAATGGTGTCCTTTGCCATCATTAATCTTTACCTCTCCATCATGATCATAAAGACGTCTACATACGTAATATTTAGTGTGAATGCTGTGCCACAGCATTCCACTATAGTTCTTCGAATCTTTAATCTTCTTCTTATTTCAACCAATACTTTGGCTCTCAATAACTTCAGCCTACCTTCAGCTACAGAAACCATTCAAATATCAAAATATTCAGCCTTTTCAGCACATGATGGGAAACTTTCAACTTTTTCAAAATATGTTATACTTTTTGAAATATTCAGCTTTTTAAACTCTTTTTTTAACATGTAACTCAATGGGAGGAACCTTAAAATCATCTTTTACCTACACCGTGCGCCAAATGCTACTCCTTCCACATACTTTCAGCTAGAGACTTCATTCCAACTCTTAAAATGATCACAAGACCTTCAGCTATACAATCTGTTCTTCAAATCTTTGATATCTTTTACAGTTTTTGACTAATCAACGTTTAAGTTTTGGTACATTTTCAGGCCGTTTTCGATTTTATAATGGGTGTCTATGGGAGGGACTCTTCAGGGCTAGAGTGCGTGACATCATCGCTTAGAGCAGGGGTTCCCAAAGTGGGGGTCGCGAGACCCCGACTGGGGGTCGCAAGATGATTACAAAATACATTTTTCAGGGCTAGCCATCTGTATAATTTCCCCCCAACGAGGCTCCCCCTTTGGCAATCCACTAGCGCAGTGTTTCTCAAACTTTTTCATACCAAGGACCACTTAACCAATAAAAAAACACTCACGGACCACCTAACTCCACAAATATCCAAAAACAATAGGCCTGCTTACCACTCCAACAGTATATAACAAATTACAGTCTAATAATGACAGCTTAACCTTCTCTATATCGCCTCGTTCACACATTAAATCAACAATACAAATACAACTAGATTATATAAGCATTTAGTTCAAATGCGATTTAAAATGCTCTCAGGTTTTACACCTCTTATGAAATGTAGACTACATTTATTACGGAGTTTATGTCCAACAGACTCACAGATCGTTGGCTACTGAGAGATATGCAAACACACCGCATGTAGTGCGACACAAACCTCCGCTGTGGATTTTCAAAACAAAATACAGTAAAACTATGGTCGCAGGCAGAGCCGGCCTGACCCATTAAGCGACATAAGCAGCCGCTTAGGGCCCCGCAGCCACTAAGGGCCCCCTAGCAAAAACTGAAAAAAAAAAAAATCTCAGTACACCGTTTTTTTATCTCAGTACACCGTCGCCGTGATAAGTATGTTTAATTAATTTAGTTAATATGCCTAGATTGCCTACTCTCAAAGTCATGTATTATATTATTGAGTCAATCATATAATACATTAACCGTGCTTTACCTGAACCTCATCATGACACTAGAGAGGACGGCAGGATTGTAATTTCCCGTGTTCAGTGAATGCAACAGAGGCAAGGCACCAGACCAACCAGAGAGTTGAATGGAAATAAACATCTGTCTTATTGGCTGACAGGTACCTATCCTGTGAGCTGTGACAATGTTTAAAATAAACTGTCAGTCTCAGACTCAGAGTTTTTGAAGATGGACATAAGAACATTTGTTCTTAAAAAAGACGACAATTCTCAAGTGGTGGTTCACACAACAACCCCAGAGCCATTACTTGAGCCAGGAGAAATTACAGCTACGTTGACGTTACTTTGAATCGCGGGGGTAAGCTAAACCGTTAGCAAGTAGCTATAGCTAGCCAGATATGTTAAATAAACACTTTGTCATACAATCTAAATGTAATGTTTTTTAGCGTTACCTGTTGATTTCAAAGAAAGCTCTCTGGGAAATGACTTACTGTTCGACATGAAGCTAGAAGCTACCTTACAGTACACAGTTTATCCTGAGTCCTGTCAGTTAAAGTGTTTCATAGTTAGCTTAGCTAAGCGTCAACCTAGCACTGAAATATATGGATGTTATGTGACAGTATTTCTGAGAAAAAGTCAGCTGAAATGGTGGCATAGTTGTCACTGCTTTACGTGTCGACAGCATGTTTGAATGTATTTGCAGCAGTAAATGTGGCTGTTTGGCCATTGACGTTGCCATAACAACACCTGAATGTAAATGTGCAACCTCTTTTTGTGACGGATTTTTGCATGAAAAACGCGCTAGAGTGAGGGGGGCCCCCAAGCCAAAGCTTGCTTAGGGCCCCCAAAAGTCTAGGGCCGGCCCTGGTCGCAGGCCCATGTTTAACTCTCTGAGGCCTGCATGGTCTGCTTACAAAACAAAAATAAAAAACGTTTATGCAGCCCCAACAACAGCCTCTGATCATCAACAGACTTCATGCAATGCTTCATTGGATGCATATATTAGATAATTATCTCTATCTCACTCCTAACACATCTAAATCTAATTTCAGCATGGATAAATGTTCATAAAATACATCCATTGCTTGTTCTATATGCTTCTTGGAATCCAAAAAAACACATCGCTTCTCTAGAACAGATTACAAATGGCCTGAAAATGGTACAAACAAGTGGCAACATGTTTGACAAAGGTGTTGCGCTGGGCTATATCATGCAATCGAAACTTAAGCTCGCACCATTGCGGAGATATTCCCGCGAGAGTGCGGAAAACTTAAATTAATTCACACACCTATTTTTCCTACTCTTTCAGTTTAACATTTCACTTTCAAGTTTTCAACAAAGTCATTGCAATGCATTTGAGCTGTAACAATTTTGTTTCAAATCATTTCACTTTTCTGCATTTCTCCGCTAAGTTCAGAATCCGTGTATCTACCGTCCAATTGTTTTTCTTTATTAAACAAGTAAACGGAAGAGCGTCTGAGAGACGTTTTTGCTCTTTGCTTTTTACCTTACTAAATGGTCAAATGGTCATTGGAGCGAGGGGCGGGGCTAAACTCACGGAAGTGATTTCAAAACAAAAGCACTCGTGTGCTTGGAACGGTGATAATTTATAAACAAGGGGAAACTAGGTGAATTTAGCGATCACAACGAAAACGGCCAAGACACAAATGAATGTTATTAAGGGCTGTAAATATAATAAGTCTGTGTCTAAAATGGACAACTTTTACGGTGTACTTTGTGAATAATCCTCTGTCAGAGTCCCCTCCATAGTACATAATGCATGTTTTCTGCTATCTTTGATGAATGATAAAAAGACAATGTTACCATTAGTTCTTAATGATATTCATACTGTTTGACTGTGTATTAGTTAGCCTGCTACTAACAATACATTGAAGTACTTTTACTGTGTATTCTTTTAGTAATCCTCTGTCAGAGTCCCCTCCATAGTACATAATGCATGTTTTCTGCTATCTTTGATGAGTGATAAAAAGACAATTTTACCATTAGTTCTTAATGATATTAGGGGCGTTCATACCAAGTACTTTTCCCACAATAGTTCATGAGAACTTTAGTTCATGAGAGCTCTTTTAGTTCTGATGAACTAAAGCAGATCGCGTTCACACCAAAATGAGTTCCTGGGGGTGGATTAGGCAAATGAGCCGCTGACGTCACTTCTTCTTCTTCTGCTTTGGGTTTACTGGCAGGCCGCAAACAACTTCACGGCGAGTACAGTAGGTGGCGGTATGCACCTTAAAGTTGCAATTCGCCAAAAAAACGAGAGAAGAAGAAGAAAAAAAACTTCCGCTTCCGCTGTATGCTTCTGTTTACCTTCCGACCTCAGACACGGTATGGAGTTGACGTTTTGGTGGTCGTGTTATACAGCTTCGTAACTGAGTTATTTAAGCCAATAACTCAGCCACAAATACAAATACAGATCGACCATTCAAATGCAATAGAAATGCTGAGTCGGAGGCGAAGGCGGTTAAGAAGCCTTAACAAAAGGATTGGACGACGAACAAAGAACAGCAATGGTACGTTCATTAAATCACATTAATACTATCTAATGTATGATTTATGGAGTTATGTAGGGCTAATTTGTGTCTTTGTATGTGTTCCAGATATGCGAATACTACGGAACGCGTCGTGTCCCGCGTTCTCTCTGGGTGAACAATAGAACATCGGCCTGGTGGGAGAAGGTGGTGCCAACGTACACCAATGTGCAGTGGATCAAAGATTTCCGAATGTCCAAGGGCTCTTTTCAACTCCTCTGTATTCGCCTGGAAGCAACGTTGGGGAGACGCAACCTAAAAAAATCGCCGCGGGGCAAGCCCTTATGAGGCATCTGAACAGCATGGAAATTGTAAATTGACAATAAAGCTGATCTTTTGTACAGTGCATTTGGTTCTCTCTTTTATTTACCACAGTCAACAGACACAATTACAATAGTGCAGACACACCTTAGTGCAAAGATTAAATGTCAGTATCAAAACAGTACTCATACTGTATATTTGTATATTAATATGAGTATATTATTATGTTAAATGTGTGTTAAAGACAATGGGATGAGGTTGAAAGCTCTTTAAAAAGCTTTTGTATACCATCTTTACTGTGATAAATACATACATGTTAAGCATACACACCTGAAGAACTACGTTACACACACACAGGTTAGTCTGTGTACCGCTGCACTGCTGCTGGTTTAAACAAAGACAGTCATGATGCTAGTGCCGTGCATGTAGGTTCTCTTTTATTTATCAGCAGCAGATCAATAAGTGTCAGTAGTATCAAAACAATATAATAACAGTGGCAATATATATATATATATATATATAATAACAATAGGTAGGCTCAGCAGCAGACACACCTTAGTGCAAAGTTAGGTGTCAGTATTAATAACAGTGGCATATATATATAATCACAATAATACAAAATTAACTGTCCCAGGTGTAGGCAATTTGGGGTGAAGTGTCTTGCCCAGGGACACAACGACATCCTAACTGCAGTGGGGTTTGAACCTGTGCTCCCCTGATCCGAACACCAACGCACCAGACCACTGCACCACACGCCTCCCAACAAGTCATTGTACAGTTTATCAACGACGACAAGTTTTTCTTAATTTTTGTATTGAAGGCCTGTTGGATTTAATCAGCTCACTTAGCACTGCCAGGAGCCCAGCCTGAAAGGTATTTTGTTGCTCCACCTCGATTCCTGGGCCTTGTGTGAATGCAGCAGCCGTTCGTCGTGCATCTCCTTGGCACGCAGGTCCTCATTCTCCTTGCTGACCATGGCACGGCGGTCCATCGCCATGATGGTGTCAAGGAAGCTGTCATCGCGTGCCCACTTTCCTAAGGTGAAATATGCAAGATACAAGATCAGTTTAATCGCAACAACGAGACAACATTGTCCAACATTGGACATGGTGCAGGCAGGGACAGTGTACAAAATGCAGGTGTAAAGTAGAAGATAGGATCAAATAATATCAAATAAAAAATAAATATCAAAGTGCCCTTATTTATTGTTTTGTGCTTAATGTATGCTTGAACTTTGTTTTATAGGGATTAGTGGACATCAGTTAGATGTGTAACCTTCTTTCAAGGCCAGAGTAGTTACAGTGTAAGTGGATTGACATCTAACATAACATGGCTGAGTACAATTATAACAATCAATAAAAAAAAGGAAAAATAAATAGAATTTCAATTACATTTCTACTTAAATGTGCAAAAATATTAGAACATCAGTCTTTGTGGCATGCAGGTAATCAACTGTTTAAGCTTTTACCATTAACATGTAGAATGAATGTTGCAAATGACTTGAAATTGGCTTGAAATTATAGCAACTACAATGTATTGTTAGAGGTAGCATTATGTCCAGCTAGCATGCTAATTGCTAACGTTATATTATCATTTTATCCCGGAGGGGAAAACTAGTTTCTAATCCTGAGAGAAACACCTCGCCTGAAACACACGATTAGTGCCATGAGTTAGTGAAGCAAATTACAGAACATTGCACACTTATTCACAAGTCAAAACGTGTTCATAGCGGTTACGGCTGAGAATAGCTAGCTAGCTAGATGTTGTTAGCCAGCTTGGACCTATGATAGCAAGTTCTAGCATGGCTAGCTCGATCTACTGAGCAAATAAAAGTACATCTAAGACCAGTATTGTGCAGATTAAAACAGTGCAGTGCATGTATTTTATTTTACCTTCATAGTCGTCCCGACATGACTTTGCCAGGTCTGCTAACTTTGCTGAGCCACGGAAACTGCATTCAGTAGAAGCTTCTGAATGCGGCGCTTCGCGTCCTCCGAGTAAATCGCCAGAAGCGCCGACACATCCTCATCACTCCACCGCTCCGGTGATGTATTTAGTGTTGCTATAATAACTGCTTTCACAAAAGTAATCTCTTCGGGTGCGCTGGCCCGAAGCGAGCAAATAAAATGGCCGCTTACAAAAAAAAATTCAAAAATTCAGAGTCAAACGGGCGTGGTTTGCATTCCGCACAGCCAATCAGACGTACGAACTATTTTCTCCCACAACAGTCCCTGCTCTCTAGCAGGGACTGAAAAGCGGGTCAGACGAACTAATTTGAACTACTTTAGTTCCTGGGGCTTTTTGGTGTGAACGCAAATATATCGTAGTTCTGATGAACTATTGTGGGAAAAGTACTCCAAAGTACTCCGGTGTGAACGCGCCTATTGATACTGCTGGACTCAGTAGTCTTACACTTACTACCACAATACAATGAAGTACTTCTAGTGTGTTGTCTAAAAAATCCTCTGTCAATGTCCCCTCCTGAGAACAAAGTTTGATGAGGTAAAAAAAGATTGTTGCCATTAGTTCTTTGTGAGATTGACACTGTTGGACTCAGTACTAGTGGAACTACTCCCACAAGTACTATGAAGTACTTTTACTGTGTACTTTTTGAGTAATCCTCTGTCAATGTCCCCTCCTGAGTACAAGAATGCATGTTTCTCTGCTATTTTGAATCAGCGTTTTATTCATGAGACTTACATTGTTGGACAGAGTATTTTAAGAGGATATGACATGATATCAGCAATACTTCCAGTCAGTACTCCGGCAGCAGCATTTTTACACCTTGGAAAGTCTTTAGAGACTAGCCTTCAGCAAAGTGACAAACCCTTGCTGTCTTGCTGTCTTTTAAATAGGACTATTTCTCTACTCCTAGACTAGTTAATTCCTCGCAGATTCTTCCATCAGTCATTGCATGTCAGTCAATAGAGATTCAAAAAATGTGTCCAATTCAACTAAATGTTTTTTTGTGAGTGAAGGCCAGAGCTAAATTATAGATTGTTTGATTGTGTAATTACAAGGTGAGATAAAACAATTCCACATCCTCCTATGAAACGTATTTTATTTCCTTCTCCATGTTATACTTATACTTACTTGTAATAGAACATTTGCATGTTGAACTGCTGGATATCTTCCCCAGCCTCAAGGAAACACAATAAAATAAATGGATTCATAATTTTAAAAAAATGATAAAAATGTATAAATTAATAATGTTGTGCCAACATTTCAAATTTAAATATAAAATGAAAAAAAGTTAACTTTGAAATGATTTCTCACAAAAACCTTTCTAAATTATAGTAAATTGTAAATTGTAGTCAATATATACGTTTTTCTGCCTAAAATTGTTGAAACTCCACATAAACTATATCAAACACCACATGCATGGCAATTAACCCATTTTTGCCCACTATTTAAATTGACTTTGGTTGAAGTTAACAATATTGATATTATATAGATATATAGATATATAGCATATCATTGATGCAGTCTTTCTGAACACTTTTAAAATAAAATACTGCAAATGAAGAATATTTGTAATGTTCTGCACAGATAGTGCCTTAACTTGAATTTGAAAACACGTGGCAACTTTATTAATACAGCAGATGAAAAGATTTGTGGAAGGATAAATTCTTCATGGGCTTCAATGGCTCTCTAGATAAAGGGCGTTTTATGGTTGCTTGTATTATCCTCAGATAGTGGTTTGTTTAAAAAACTAGTGACATTTTAATAAATATTGAAAAAAGGGCTCCAAAAAAGGCACATATATCCTGGCCGGCTTAGCCAGTCTGTATTTCTTCAAGCACCAAGATTCATAGTTTATAAAGTACAATTCTGGGCCATTGATTGTGTTACTTATTTCTCCAAACACTTACAGTAAAAATGCCTGTTTTTGAAGCCTTAAAATGGTGCAGGAACAGGACTTTACATTGTATTATAGTTAAAGACAGGACTATTCAGTTAAGAGAAGAGAAAAAAGGAAAGAAAACTGTTATAATGGGTGATGTAACATTAATGACAGACATAATATGAGGTCCTTGGCAGTTGGCACTCAGACTTTAGAGGGGTCATTTTGTGACAGAGTGACAGAGTGTGTCACTTTGCTGAAGGATATTTGTGACCAGCTATCCAGGCCAGTCTCTAAAGACTTTCCAAGGTGTAAAAATGCTGCTGCCGGAGTACTGACTGGAAGTATTGCTGATAATATGTCCACAATATCCTCTTAAAATACTCTGTCCAATAATATCAGTCTCAGGAAGAAAGGTTTTTTAATGCTTATTAAAAATAGCAGAAAAACATGCATTCTTGTACTCAGGAGGGGACATTGACAGAGGATTACTGGAAAAGTACATAGTAAAAGTACTTCATAGTACTTGTGGGAGTAGTTTCACTAGTACTGAGTCCAACAGTGTCAAACTCACGAAGAACTAATGGCAAAAATCATTTTTTCCCTTATCAAACTTAGCAGAAGTGGCTTGATTTTGTTCTCAGAAGGGGACATTGACAGAGGATTTGTTTTTTAAACAACACACTAGAAGTATTTCATTGTATTGTGGTAGTAGGTGTAAGACTACTGAGTCAAGCAGTATCAATATCATTAAGAACTAATGGTAAAATTGTCTTTTTATCATTCATCAAAGATAGCAGAAAACATGCATTATGTAGCCTACTATGGAGGGGACTTTGACAGAGGATTATTCACAAAGTACACGGTAAAAGTACTTCATTTTATTTCTGGTAGCAGTCAAACTACAGAGTCCAACAGTGTCAGTTTTAGTAAGAACTTATGATAACAAATATTTGTATCGATCATCAAATATAGCAGGACAAAAAATGAAGAGCAGCTGAATTGAAAAAAGAGAGAGACGGCTGAGTTGGCCGCAGTGCAGAATCGCTGTATAGTTTAAATCTCCTAACAATGTTGTCCATTTTAGACACAGACTTATTATATTTACAGCCCTTAATAACATTCATTTTCTGGGCTCAATATGTGTCTTGGCCGTTTTCGTTGTGATCGCTAAATTCACCTAGTTTCCCCTTGTTTCTAATATTATCACCGTTCCAAGCACACGAGTGCTTTTGTTTTGAAATCCCTTCCGTGAGTTTCGCCCCGCCCCTCGCTCCAGAGGGCCTAGGTATAAAAGTCACGGCTCGCCACTGGTCAATTTGCTGAAGGCCAGTCTCTCAAGACTTTCCAAGGTGTAAAAATGCTGCTGCCGGAGTGCTGACTGGAAGTCAATTCAATTAAATTCAAAACCTTTATTTATCCAGGTGAAATCCCATTGAGATCATTGATCTCTTTTTCAAGGGAGACCTGCAGGAGTAGGTTCCACATGAAGACATAAAAACATAAACAACAGAACAACAAAAGGACATCATACAGCAAAAATTACAGGGATTACAATTTACATATCTATCCACATGTACAGGTACCAACAGCATCTGATTGTGTAGCATCCAACCGAGCTTTAAAAACATGTAGTGGTACCAGATTGGTAATTTTCCATTCTTTTTGCAGACTGTTCCAAGTTAGTGGAGCTGCACATCTAAAAGCTTTCTTCCCTAAGACAGTCCTAGCACTTGGCACATTTAATAAAACCACAGCATATCTCAGGCAATAACTACTTTCAATTTGCCGAGAGATCAGGGAGCAGATATAAGATGGTAGTTTATCCAACATGGCTTGGAGTATTGCTGATATCATGTCATATCCTCTTAAAATACTCTGTCCAACAATATAAGTCTCATGAAGAAAGGTGTTTTAACGCTGATTCAAAATAGCAGAGAAACATGCATTCTTGTACTCAGGAGGGGACATTGACAGAGGATTACTCAAAAAGTACACCATAAAAGTTGTCAATTTTAGACACAGGCTTATTATATTTACAGCACGTAATAACATTCATTTTCTGGGCTCAATATATGTCTTGGCCGTTTTCATTGTGATCGCTTAATTCACCTAGTTTCCCCTTGTTTATAATATTATCACCGTTCCAAGCACACGAGTGCTTTTGTTTTGAAATCACTTCCGTGAGTTTCGCCCCGCCCCTCGCTCCAATGACCATTAGACCATTTAGTAAGGTAAAAAGCAAAAAGTAAAAACGTCTCTCAGACGCTCTTCCATTTAGGTGTTTAATAAAGAAAAACAATTGGACGGTAGATACACGGATTGTTCAGCAACACACTTACTTGGTTTTTGTAGCTAAAAGCAGCTACAGAGATCATTCAACTAATAAAATATTCAGCTTTTTCTGCATTTTCAGCTAAATTCAGCCACAAATGTTCACAGTTTACAGCATTCAGACACATTTTCGGCAGAAAATGCATTTTCTAGTTCCCACTAGCTTCCGAAACTCATCAAAACCTCTCAGCATTCATTTTATCTAAGAGGTTTACTTAGGTTTTACTGTCCATTTGTCAGTAGTAGTCATCAAACAGTGGTATTCTTTATGAGGTTTTCCTACATATGAAACAAAACCCTGACATACTAGTTTTTCCTATATCATGCAGAGGTTTATCCAACAAAATGTTTCATTCTTCCTAATGCTTTGCCTCTTTCATCCAATTTATTTTTGCATTTCATTGAAGAGAGCACAGATGTTTGCAGTTCTGTTTTTCAGTTGTTCTACGCCTCTGGCTTTCTTATATACCACAGTTAATTCTTTACAATCGTGCCCAGCAACACAGAACAAATACAAAGCAACAGATGGAAAAGCCAAGTGACTACTGTTGGTTTCAGGTTCGTGCAACAATAAACGTGCAATTGAATGTGGCACTTGAAAAGTGGTGCTTTTCAGGTCTCACACTATCAATAGAATGGCAGAGTGAAAGCAATTCCAGAATGTGATTGAACAAGCATTTACTTTACTGCAATCTTTGTAAGGTTCACCTTTTAATCCCGTTTATCTTCTCGTAGGTTAAAAGATTTGGTCAAAAGGTGACTTCTATTCCCATTTGTTTATTGAGTGCAAAAAAGGCAAGTCAATAATTGTGACCTTGTGTGGAGAAAGTTTTTACCAAGTTTCCTTGGAGAGCAGCTGTTTGGAGAGAACTGCTTTCTTACAGTTTTTACACAGACTGTGTGCTTGGCATTGTGCTCAATCAATAAAAACAGAGCTCTTTAGTTTCCTAGATGGTCACCATAGAACTGTTCCCATAGGATGTGTTAGCCGTGTATTGAATACATACCTATCTTTACCTGTTATGTAACCTCATCCATCTCTCTGTCCTCTTGAGGGGAGAACAGGGTGTACTGTCACACTAACTAGATCTCGCTCCCTAGAATTCGCTGTTCTGTAGTAATGATATGGGCGACACAGAGGTGAGAGGACTTGTGTTTTTTAATGGTAAAATTAAAATGTTGCAGTTCTGTGTTTTCTCTCTAGGCTTACTTTTAAACAAAACGAATATAAAATCTAAATTAGTCATAGTTTTTTTATTTTCTTAGCTAGGCTACATCATGTGGTTGTTTGCTTAATCACAAGCAACAAAAAAACAGTGCTGGTCACATTCTCTAAGGGGTTTGTTGGGTGACAGTCATAAGAATGATGAATTCATTTTAAGAATTGCCTCCATTTTCTATTTCTCCCCATTAAAATAACATAGGGACAACCAACCAGGAAGTGTGTGCATAAGACGTAACTGACAGTGCATATATTTTGGTCAGAATACGCTTAATGAGATTATAACAACAGGCAGCTTGTACAAAAACAGTACCCGTTTCTTCAGTGCTATCTACCTTAGTTAGTGGATAATTAAACAGATCCTTTCTTTTTTACAAATACTTTTAAAAAACAGCAATAATAAAACCATCCAACCTGCCTTTCCCTCACAATTAAAACTTTTGTTGTACCCCTGCTCACTGACACATCAACATAAAGCATTGAGACTTCGACTAAACTGAGGCCACATGTATTAGTACCTACTGTCCATCACATTCTGAAACCCATCTGAAACCTCCTTGAAATTCATAGAAGATCAAGCAGCCAATGCATTTCTCACAATAGCAGAACACAACTTATGGTTACAACATTCCAGACACAACTGGTTATAGGTAGCTATAGTGGAAGTGGTTTCCACTTTCTTCAATGCCCATCCATTTGCATTTAGATGGAAAAAATGGGGCAAGGTTATCTCGACAACTATGGCTCAAATGGAGGGGCAATGGTCAAATGTTTGGCCATAAAACAATTTAAATCCTTTTCTCCGAGTGTCCTTATCGGGTGAATTAATTCAGTATCCTTCTTGAATGATTCTGATCTTGAGAAACGATCATTGTCATTTTTGTATCTGAAAAGGTGACATTGTAACATGCCTTATCAATGATTCAACCATGAGTTTGTCTGTGCCACGAGAAAATATACTGTGTCTATTCAAAACAAATGTCGGTGCCAACAATGTAAAATATCCCATAAATCTTCCTGTCCAGTCATTGTGTATCACTGATGTCTTGCTGTGATGGGTTGACCTTTCAGTTTTGTATAAAATAAAACAAATGCAGACCTCCGGGATGAAGTCTGAACTTTTCTTTTTTATTTATTTTTTATTTTATTATTCTTGAGATTCGTTAGGTGCGTAGACTGGCAGAGTGAAGGGTTTCAAAAGGGCTGCAGTTGACCTTTTATATCAACGCCAACTGATCCGATCAGAAACCACAACATGGCGAGGGACAAGTCCTGCTCCGAGTGATTGATGGGCCAAACAAAGGACTGCGGGACAGAGCTGTAACCAACGCAAACACAGTGTGAGCGGCTAAAGACTTGGCCAGATCCTTTATCCGCAATAATCAATGTTGTTAAGTTAAAAAAGGAGTCAATTGACCTTTTGCTAAGCCCCTCCTTCTTAAGTTGCTGCTGCTAGGCCTGTCAATCTAATGCAACCCGCATGTCAATATAGCATTTTCAACAAAATCATTGCAAGATACTCCAAAGGAAATACCTTAAAGATGTATGGAATAGCTCTGAAATCCCTGACAAACATTTACAGGAAAAACATTAATCTTGCACAGCTTGGTACATCAATATATGGTTTTCAGTAAACATTTAGGTATGACTCGTCAGAGCTCTAAATATTTAACATAATAATTTATTATCACCATTTTACTTTGAACGCTCCAGGATATCGCTTGAACATCATGGGCTTGGTCAATACCCTGGATTTCATTAATAGTTAATAATTCATAAATTAACAATAAACGTAAAGATACACTAAAAAAACATAGACGCCAAATATTTTTTTATTCTCAGGCTTTTAATCTATATTCTTGTTAATGACCCAGTATTCCCACGTTGTCTCGTAATATGTTTAATAATGTGTGGCTCATATTAAACATGTATATTTCAAATCCAAAATTGGCAGCTTCATTAATTTTGTCACTAGCCAATCCGTAGCAGAAACCCAATTGGTTCTGCACATGTGGCAGATGAGCTACTTCCTGTCATTTATCTTGATAAGTGACGCATATTCTCAGAAATACATATTGATAAAATATGTTTTGTGTGAAATGTACTTCCTGTCTTTTTGGTTTCCCACCTGTTTGATTGTAGGATTGTGTTCACCTGCTGCCCTTGTGTTTCTGCCTGCCCTCTCCAGCTGTGTCTTGTCTTTGTGATAAGTCTTGAGAGTACAAAGGCCTCTCTCCGCTTGTGTTCTTTTGTCGTCGTCATTCTGCATATCCTGATTTTTTTACCCTTTGACAATCAACATGCAAGTTTCTTCAACAATGCTTGGGGGTACAATGCAATGTTTTGTATGTTTAATCTAAAAAGATAATTGGTACCTATTGTTTGAAGATGAATGCATTGGACTGAAAAGAAAACAATTTCCTCATTAAAAAGGAAAATACTGAAATAATAAATGTGCTAGGTTTCTTCCCTCTGCTGAACCACCTGGGCTGAAACAGGGACCATTATCTGAGCTGCAATTACACCAACAGTATCCAACCTGAGCAGAAATTGGAGGATTCATGTTATTTATGGTCCACAGCTCGACCTCCACACCTCCAGGGAGAAACCAGTGTATGTGTGCATCATGTAAATGCAGCGAGTTAATAGAGCTACGAAGCCGTCTGTAAACACCACGGCATTCACCGGTGACCATGCCACCATGGGAGTCTGATGATGGATGCAGCTAATAGGCAGAGGAGGCTCTCATTGCACCACACACACACACACACACACACACACACACACACACACACACACACACACACACACACACACACACACACACACACACACACACACACACACACACACACACACACACACACACACATAGTTCTCATAGGCGTTATCGATCCCCTCCCAACACACTGCTTCACCACTGCTTAAATGAGAGCAGTCAATAGTAGAGCTGTCTGTGAGACGGCCCACAGTGTCTCTGCAGGGGAATGGATAGTTTCTGAATAAGGGTGAAAAGATTGTTTTCTTTTTAAAGAGGGGAAATTGTGTAACTACAGCCTAAAGAGGAAAATCCACAAAAATCGATTGTTTGTCTGTTCTTTTTCTTTTAGTAGAGATTTTTTTATTGTTGTATTTTTGAGTTCCTCAAGCTTTTATGAGTCTTACGAATGTAAAGAAATCAGTATTCTCGGGGATAATGAAAGACCTTCTATTTTTTCCACAATTCTTGATCATCATGATGGAGGGGTAAAGATGTATGACTGGCAAAGGAAACCATTTAATCTGGTTAAATCTGACATTGCAGTTTTAAAATTGTTCTTTTGACAGTGATCAATGTAACCACACTGCTTTACTCCCTGATATCAAATTTGTGGCATTTAATTTCTTGTTGTCTCTTTGAGCTGCTATCCTACGGTGGCCATCATGTGCAAACGCGTTACCATTGCTAGCTTAACTTAACAATGTGATCACTAGCTAACATAGCTAACTTAGGTATTTCAAACATACTGACAAAACACTTACTAGTATGAAACAAGCTAACTCACTGTGATATAATCCCCGAACATTAACAAGCGCTCCAGTCCCAGCTGTGTATCACTTTTTAGCACCCCATTTTCTGTTGTGATTTGAGCTTCTTGCAGCGTTTCTTTTATGTAGCACTTTAAGTAAACCCTGCACATGTTCCATGAAGTTGGTGAATGTTTCCTAAATACTGTGCATGTGTTGTCAAGTTGGTGAAGATGATTCTTCATTTGCATGTGTTATTGCACTGTGCATGTGTTGTCAAGTTGGTGAAGATGATTCTTCATTTGCATGTGTTATTGCACATTTGTGTTTTTATATTTGCATTATTTTTTAAAGTGGAGCACGTTTCTTCTTATGGAAACGTGTTGGAACGTTGTAGCATGTTAGCACGGGTCGGCCACCATATCCAGATATTTATTTTATTCCAACACCAAATCGTAAACTTTTTATCTCCAAAGGGTCTTTTTACCAGTGAGTTCCTTAACCAGATGCTGGGGGTTTGGAGAGCAATTACTGATTGGAATATTATTCAAGGTATAAAATTGCAGTCACACTAGTGAGCTCTCTCCTGTTTTCATAACACAGATCCTTTACAGATTAAGATGGTGATGAGTATAAAGTAACCACTTGCAGGCAGGTAATAATCCATAACCTGGGTATGATTTGAGTAATTTCTTAATGAGGCTTAGCAAAGCACCGCCGTATAACCCTCAATGTGCTCAGGCTTCATCACCTCAGTAATCACCCCAGTTAAAGTGAAGTTACTGGACTGTTGATGATGATTACCATCATCACCGTAATCACAACAATTATGGGGATCGTTATTCTATTCCTCTTCAGAAAGAAGGTGAAAAGAGGTGCTGCAGCACAGGCAGTATGAGAAAAATAAATAACTTTCTGAACATTGAAGCATGTAAACATCTCCCAGTAGAGGCACAAAATACAAATATGAACCTGAAAATGAGCATAATATGTCATAATAGGTCCCAGCTATTAGCCCTGTTTCCTTCCGAAAAAAGTCCTTCCTATTTCTATGTGCTCCACATCCCGAGAAAACAATCTTCAATTATAGTCAGAGCCTCCTGCCAGACTGATGAATAATATCCCGCCTGCTTCGTCTTATTGACAAACACCTTCATTAATCACAGAACATGCACACAATTCAGTCTCCATCTGCTACCAAGATAACAATGGCCCTGGTTTGCTAAATTCTCCACACACTGGCTTCCTACTGCTCTCTGTCATTCCTCCCTCTCTTCGCCTTGAGCTTTTCTTTATTTTTTTCATCTCTTATTCAAAGTCACTGAGGTTTTTTTTCCCCTCCCCAATCTGGACTTGAAGCCATGAAGCCGAGAAGAGATTCCAGACTTCAGACGGGTCCGGGCCACAGAGCGGATCAATGTGCAGCACACCCAAGATCAGGCTCTCTCCAGAGGCTGAGACTGACTCATATATAACTCATATGTCCATTTGATCAAACGCCAGCAGAATATATATAGATATATCAATATAAAGAGCAATCTGAAAGGAACACCTTTTACACCCTGTGACAGTATGAAATAGCTCAGGGGGTTTTATCAAACTGCTCAGAATTTGCTGTAAATACATCAGCTCCATGTTGAACAGACTTGTTGTCGCCTCTAAATGTAAACCAGTAAAGGACTGTCAACGTCTTGAACTCAAACTTTTCCGATGAGGGAATGCGGCACAACTTCTGCAGTGAAATACACTGCAGTAACTCAGCAAAAAGTGTCCACAAGTTATTATCAACAAATCAGCAACTTGGAAGGCCCTTTAAGCAAATTAGTTCAGCAAGCAAGCTCTGATAAACTGACTGTACACAACAAGCTGAGCAGCACACAGTGAGACAGAATATAGTACTGCCAGTGGTGGAAAAAGTATTCAGATGCTACTTGAGCAAAAGTACTAATACATTATTGTCAAAATACTTCATTACTAGTGAAAGTCCTGCATACTTAAGTAAAAGTACATTATGTTCAACCTGGTCTCACCAGAATACGTGACTCCACCACGACTCCTTAACACCGCAGTACGTGGTGGAGTCACGGACTCTGCTACATTTACGTGTCTGCACCACGGAAACAACCCCAATGTAAAGTGAATGAGGCTCCTTTGTCGTGGTGCACACACGCATTTCTACAACGTCCCGCAGTGAGCTTTTATTCTATAAAACGTTTTTAAAATCGACTTTATACTGTAGCTTGTAGTAACTCACGGGAGGCTTCTTTTATTTTATTTGTATTGATAATAATTATTATTTTTCGTCAGAATGTATTATGGTGCATTAGTTACGAATTTATGTTCTCAAAAAACAGTGCATTGTGTGTAATACAACTGTGATTTTTATTAACCTCTTAAGCCCTGAGCCTGTTTTTCAGGTCTCAGGCTCGAAAATGACATTCCCAGAACAAATGACCATATCTTCCCTTCTAAAAGGGTTAAATTAATAATCTTTTTTCTCAAAGTAATGATAAACCTGTGAGTTGGATGTAGAAAAGTCAGAATCAATATAGATGTTTTTTATTTTAAAGAAAATTCAGATTTTACATAGTAAAAAACTGTAAATTATAGTGTCCGTCCAAAGATTATTTTTTACTTATAGTGAAAACTACCCTTGGATGATGGGTTAGTAGACTAAAAGCTTTAGGAATACAAAGTACAACATATAATAAGTACCCTGTATCAAGATTGATGCAAAACAAGTGAAATTTGACCTTTTTAGAGAGATTTAGCCAAAAACCCCCACTTCTGGGGTCATTTGGGTGGATTTGACCTATCTCTGGCTCCCCTTGCTCGATTTTGATGAATGAAATCTCTTTATAACCGATAGAGCCAATGGAATCGAGGGAAAGTTATATACACACCAAAACGTTAACAAATAAGAAGTGAGAGTGACGCGTTACCAAAACCGGAAGCTGCATACACTCTGGTGGCTACCATTAGCAGCTAACTTTTCCGCTCCGATTTTTACATAAAAAATGGAATTATGGATTATAAATAATTTCTTCAAAGGCACAGGTACATTATCAACCTATGGATCAAAAGTTGTAGCATTTTTTTTTTCGTTTTAATGCCATTGAACACGTCTTTTGACCTAATTGACAGCTACGGTGAGACGATCTGCCGTAAAAGCTCCGTAAAGGTACGTGTTGTGATGTCTGTGTTTGCTTCCCCTGTCGCAAGTTTGGATCGCTCAGTGATGATACTATACCTAAATAATCAGTGGAGTCTCAGCTTTAATCGGCTATATTGTATGTGCAGCTACGATAAGTAATAAGGGTATTTTTATCTTGAATTGTGTGCCGCAGTGCGTTAGAATTTTTTCGCTCAGGGGTCATTTAGACGCTTCTTATGAGACTTGTGTTTTGTTTTGGTAAAAATGGTTCATATCTTCAGTTAGCTGAGATTCTTCCCGTTAATCTGGTGCTACACATTAATAGTTTCATAAATGTTAGAAGCCCTGAGACATTATCTCGAAAAAAAAACAGTGGGAGGGGTCCAATGGGGGGACCGCCGTGCTTAAGGCCCCGGCTCCACGAGGACGGAAACTGGTTGAATCCGCATATTTCTCATGCGTATAGCCCTCTAAGCTCCACGACGCCGTAAGGGAAACGTAGAAACAGACCCCGCAAACGACAACGGGTCCAAAGGTGGATAGATCTGGGAACTGAGCGCTCTGGGGGGTCCAACGGGGCCGTGGAGTCGCCTATACGGTCATTCGTTTTCATAGCCCCGCCTCTCCCTGCCTCTCCCCCGCGGGGTTGCTATCGTGCTCCAGTCGCTACTGACCATGCTACAGTTCTTTGTGCAACATCTACAGGAGCTCCTCCTTGAATTCAGATTATTTATCTTTATCTCGATATGGACATAAACGCGAGTGAAGTCTAATCTGACAGGACGGAGACACGCAGCTCCTGCCGCTGTGATGCAGCGGGAGCAAAACACACACTTCAAGTCAGATCATCACCCTTAGCTATTTTAATTACCTCTCAAACTACCTAAACTAGTTATACATATGTTCATTTTTACTGTCGGGTCACTCATTACAGGATCAGCTGCTGCATGAGACAGACACTGACGCTGTCAGAAGAGAGGAAAAAGAGATGTATTTGATGATTATATATCATTATATCGTCGTTATTCATTTGTTTTAAAGCTCAATAAATAACAATGAAGACCTTTGACCGGCACTTTTATAATTTTGTCCGGAAGATTTAAACTTTAACACACGCTGACCGGCGAAAAACTCTGCCCGGTTCTGTCGGCCCCCACCGCGGAGAATACACAGAAGTGCAGCCATGACAACCATTCTTCTTCGCTGCTTTTGTGGAGGAAGTTGCTGCTTTTGTGGAGGAAGTTACAGCGCCACGTACAGGTTCGGCATATGTACTGCAGCTTTTCCAGCGTTTGGATGTAAACGGAGCCGTCTCGTGGAGCTTGACACAATCCGGTGTATATTGCGTGGGGACGGAAGGTTTTTTGCGGTTGCATTTGCGTTACTCCGATGCGTTTTGCCGTATTTGTCCTCGTGGAGCCGGGGCCTAAGAGGTTAAATTAGTTAGTTTTTAAGGAAGGCCAGAGGCCAAACCCCGTGATTAGTCCTCAAGCTCTGTGATTGGTTGACCTCCAACTGCATTCCATATGAAAAAAAACGTTTCGTAAAAGATAAAATCATACTTTATTCAGCAGTGCTTGCGTTACTCTTTGAAAGTCATCACATGAATGCATTGTAATAAATGGTTTGGCTGCATTAAATATTACACATCTGTCGTAGTTAGGGATGGGTATCGTTTGAAATGTATCGATTCCGGTTCTGCTTATCGATTCCCCGTTTCGATTCCAAAATTGTAAAAGAAAGAGGTCAAACGTTTAGATAACAAAAATATCTTTATTCATTTAAGCTTTAACTGACATTTTTACAAATAAAAAATATACATGCAATACAAATGTATTGCACAATAGCTGTGCTTTATTTTAACTGAGCTATGCCTGTGGCAAGCTATTAATAGGCATTACACTGTGCCTTGTCTTTTTCTTTTTTAGTGTAGTGGAGCCTCACTTTAGAGCGTTTACCGCGATCCATCTTTGGTGTTATGAAGTGACTGAGCTCGTGAACTGTCTACGGGAGGGCGGGGGGAGCCCCGCTGCGGGGCAACTGTGGACCTCTGTCGCCTGTCAGCGCAACTTACATGATGCCGTTTAAAAAGATTAAGGGCGGTGCCGGCCCGCTGATGACCGGCCGTTCTGTGATTCTCCAGAACACACAGATGGCCAGTCCGCCGCTGAATTCCACCGGGTCTACCGCGTTTAGGAACCGTTAAGCAGAACCGAAATTGTGTATTTTGTATGGGTACCCGGTACCCGGCATTTTCTTATCGGTTCTCATCTGGAACCGAGTTTCGCCCAGGAGAGAAGCTTAGAATGAAGAGACTAATGGAGTCTCCGGAAAGGTTCAAATTGGTTGAGTTTAATTAAATGGCACGATGATACAACAAGCAGAGGGTAAGAGGAGAGACAGAGCAGCTGTTGCCTCGCCGGGGTGAAGGGGTGAAGTCTTGTGGTGAAGAAGAAGAAGTAGTGTCCAGAGCCCCCTCACCTCTCTCTATATCTCAGTGGTGACTCCTCCTCATCAATGGTGGGCGGTCACGTAGGGAGGGAACTTCCCTCCTCTTTCTCATTGTCTTAGTTTCTCTGATTAGGTCATCTCTCTGAGAGTGAATCTTAAATGTATGTGTGATCAACAGACGCGTTTAGGGGGTGAGGTTTTGCATACTGTGTCTGTGTATATCTCACTGTCTTGTAGGGTGAGATGGTTTTGCATACAGTGCCAGAGGGGGTACGAACATTGTGTTGCTGTACGTTTGTCACCTAACTGATTATTCTCTCTAGACCCCAGCTGATTTTAAAACTGCTACGACAAAGCTTACTGTGCGTTTAACCTAAATTACGTCATTGAATATTGATTTTAATTTCTAACAGTTCCCAACCCTAGTCGTAGTTCTTTATTAACTACAGAGATCGGGCCTCAGAATAGACCAGAAACTATTCTTTTACCGTTCTGTTTTCATTTCACAATAAAGTTAGTAGTAATAATTTGTTTTGATATTATTGTTTTTTATTAACTACTAGACCGCTGGGTCATGTTAAGACCATCTTTTCTGTGTTTCTGTGGGGTTTTTCCATCGCTTTTGTGTTACAAATATCAAAACAATAACAAAATATATCCGTCGTAAACTAAACCGGAAACAGCAGTATATTTTATTTTGTTAACACTGTAAACTTGACAGCTTTTTAACCCGCACCTCCTACTGGTTAAAGCACGTTATTACACGTTTAGAGTAATTGCAATGCAGGAAGATTGTGTTGCTTTTTAATGACTGTTTTAAAATGCCTTTTTCTTAATGTCTTTCATTTTTGAATGTGTTATATTTGATGAAAACATTTAAATATTAAGAGTACATACAAAATAGTGGGAAAGTAGAAGGTCAATGATAGAAATATAGAATAGAAAATATCAAGAAGATACTGTAAGTGATATCTAGAATAAAACAGTTTAGTGCCTGATAGGAGGATGTGCAAAACAGACAAACTAATAAGGCTTTATTTAAACATTAAAGAATACTTTAGGTTAAGGTCTTCTTTTAAATAAGAAAAAAGCTTTGGGAGTACCTACAGATAAATATTAAGCCTGACAAAGTACTTAACGTCTAATATATTGCATGGTTTGTTTTGGAACTTGACAATCAACTTTCCTGCAATGTTAACTATGTTGAAGCACTTATTTTAACCGATATTATACATATTTATTATACTCTTATAAGATGTATGTAGATAGAATAAGAAATGTGCAGAATACGACAGTTTAATGGTGGAAGTATACACACATATTGATAGATGTCTTGTTTTTCATTCATTGCATAACTACATAGTTGTGTATATGATATGTCAATAAACCTTAGAAAATCTTGAAATCTTGAAAGGGATGTGCAAAATAACCATTATATACAGTATTTAATGAACGATTAGAGAATAACGAGTAATGAATATGCTTTATAGGGATCTGCAGATAAATATTTAGTCTTCCCAAGCACCCACTACCAAATACTCGCCTGATTGTTGGCACTTGACAATCACCTTCACTGAATTTTACTCATCGTGACCAACATGGAGGGAGCCAACAAGGCAGAGTTCATGGTGGGAGTCTCGGGCGGACGGCCCGGGGGCAAGGCAGAGTTCGAAAAGTCAGGAGGCCGGGCTCGAGGGCGAAGACCACGGCTGGGGAACTCAGGAGGGCAAGAAGACGGCAACGGGATAGCTCCGGAGGACGTCGTACGCCGCAATGGGACCCCTCCAGTGTCAGCTGGATTGCCGGAGCACTGGGATCGAAAGCAGGAGCTGGTGGGACCCCTGGCGGGACAAGCGTAGACGGAACTCTGGACGGAACATGGGCTGGTGTCAGTGGGACCCCGGACGGAGCAAGAGCTGGTGTCGACGGGACCTCCAACATGACAGGACATGGTGTTGGCAGGAAACCCGGCAGAGCAGGTGTCGGTGGGACCCCCAACAGGACAGGATATGGTGTTGGCAGGAAACCCGGCAGAGCAGGTGTCGGCGGGACCCCCAACAGGACAGGATATGGTGTTGGCAGGAAACCCGGCAGAGCAGGTGTCGGCGGGACCCCCAACAGGACAGGATATGGTGTTGGCAGGAAACCCGGCGGAGCACGTGTCGGCGGGACCTCCAACGGCACAGGACATAGGGTTGGCAGGACCCCCGGCAGAAGAGTAGTCGGCGGGACCCCCAACGGGACAGGACATAGGGTTGGCAGGACCCCCGGCAGAACAGTAGTCGGCGGGACCTCCAACGGCACAGGACATAGGGTTGGCAGGACCCCCGGCAGAACAGTAGTCGGCGGGACCTCCAACGGCACAGGACATAGGGTTGGCAGGAGCCCCGGCAGAACAGTAGTCAGCGGGACCCCCAACGAAACAGGACATGGAGTTGGCAGGACCCCCAGCGGAACCTCCAACGGCACAGGACATTGGGTAGGGACTTGAGAGGGAACTCGAGAGTTCCTGCTGGGCACGGAACCGGAACACGGAACCATGGCTGTGTGGGATGGTACTGGAGCACGGTACCATGACTGTGTGGGCCGGCACTGGAGCACAGAACCATGGCTGGCCGGCACTGGAGTACGAGCTGGCTTCCTGACCTTGCGTTTTTTAGAGGTCTTTTGGAGGCTCCGTGAACCTCCAAACGCCAGGCGGGATCCCAAAAAAGGGTCAGAAAATGGAGACTGGCTCTCAGGGCAACGTGAAAAAACTCTGAGCCATTCAGGCAACGAGCTCCTCAACCATGGCATGTTAGACACCTCCATTTGTGCCTTTTTGAGGATAGCCTCTTTGTCCCTTCTTGACGAGGTTCCACTCCACTCGGCAAAATAACATTGAAGGGAAAAGTCTAGATCTAACAGATCTAACTCAAAATCATCAATATCCGCTAGGTCCATTCTGTTACGATGCGTGAAAAAGGTAGGACCCAAATGCAGACTACAAAAAGAGGTAACAGGTCTAGAAACAAAAACGAGCTTTATTTACAAAGCTGATGTGCAAAAAAGCATGGCATGGATAACATGGGTAGCACTAGGAATATGCATCACCAAAAAACGATCGTGACCAACATGGAGGGAGACAGGAAAAACCAACAATGAACCGACGAGGAAACAGGAAAAGACAAGACTGAAGTTAGCTACTGTAACTCCAGCTTCTATGAGTATTGGCGTAGCCCTCTAAGGCTATCGCTATTAGGTAATCCCCCTGCGCACACGCGCAGCACTGAAACACTTGTAGTCCACGCCCACCCGCAAGGTGGGCCCCACCCTCAGGCTCCCTTCTGGTATAAATAGGAAGGAGGCCCGACAATCTGCTCCCACACAAAACAACTTTTCTTCAGCTATTCGTGGAGCCAGTGGGGCCCAGAACTTAGAGGGCTACGCCAATACTCATAGAAGCTGGAGTTACAGTAGGTAACTTCAGTTATATTTTGTATATGGCTTCGCCCTCTAAGGCTATCGCTATTGTTTAAAATCAGCAGGCTTCTGCAGCGAATGAACCACCTCTGGAGTCTCCCCCTGTTGGAAGACACCCAGGGGGATCACCACGTGACCAGCTGACGTCAACGCCGAGCAGCTGCGTCACGGAGAGTGCTGTGCTGGTTGTGACACGCCGGAGGAGAGCTGTCAGTTTCTCCACTCGCTGCCGCGAGAGCCGCGCTCTCCTGCTGGCTGAGTTTAATTCCACTCCCAGATAAATGATTGTCTGGGAGGGAAGAGGACCCCGCCGGGAGACCCTGTCTCTGGGGTGGCGGGGGAGCGGAGACGTGGGACGGAGACGCAGCCGCCGAAGGGCGAGCCCGACGCCGAGGCGGTTGCTGTGGGCGTCTCTCCGCTTGCGGCCTCTGCTGCCGCTGTGGCCGGTGTGGACGCTGCGGCTGCTGCGGGCGTTGGTGCCACTGTGGGCGCCCAGCAGGCTGGAGCCAGCTGACATGCTGGCGAATGTCGTCCGCCTGTTCCGCGGCCGTCTTTATGGACTCCACCATGGCGTGGAACTGGGGTCCGAACAGCCCGTCCGGGCTGATTGGAGCGTCCAGCAGCACTGTTCTGGCCGTCTCCGTAACGGACGCCTGCTGCAGCCAGAGGTGGCGCTGGATCTTGCTGATCCCTTCTGCCTCGTCAGCGGCCAAGGTGGTGGACCGCTCTACCAGCGTCACCACCGAGTTGGAGAGCAGCGCGATGTTATTCGCCGCCGGCGACGCCTGAAAGGCACACTGGTGCACCCGGTCGGCCTGGCGGGCGACATACTGGTCTCTGGGGGCGGTCAACGTAGGGCGCCGTCCGGCGATCATGTTGGCCTGTCTTACCCCAAAAAACGCCGTCAGGCTCGGCTCCAGAGAAGGGGTGGCTGGGAAACCAGCATCTGTGAACCCCTCCACCTTGGTGAGGGGAACAAATGTGTCCACCGGAGCCTTTAGGGTCCTCGGGTTCGCCGCCGCCCCCTCCTGGTACCTCCTGACGGCCGGGAAGCGTGGCCAGATCGGGTCACTCCTGACCGTCTGCACCCGCGAAAAAACTCTGGCCATGTCGTCCGGAGCACACCTCTCCTGAGCTAGGGGAACGGGGAGATCTCTGCAGGCGGCCGCCTTGCGTATGATCTGGCAGTTCCCCTAGGATGCCATCTATCGCCGGTAGCGCTGTGGTGACGGAGAAGAGGACCGCATGTTCGGCCGCCAAGCTGGCACCCTGCTCCGACTCTGTCTCCCCCGTCCGGGGGAGAGGAGGGAGGGGAGAACCGAAGGAACCGTGGAGGGAGGCGGGGTAGGAGTCGTCCGACTCCTGCCCAGCACTCGGCTCCAGGGACATGAGGCCCCCGTCCGCGGGCTCGTAAGCCTGGACGGGCCAATCATCCTCCTCGGCCGCAGCAGCGAGAGCGTCCGCTCTTCGCTTCCTGTCGCCCGAGGGGAGACGGGCACAGTGGGTGCATGCTACCTGCTGGTTTAGAGCCGCGTACGCGTGCTCTGACCCCAGGCAGGATTTGCATACTGTGTGCTGGTCATAACTCATTATGAACCCAGAGCCACATGAGGGACAATCTCTCACACAATTGCTACTCATGATTACTCTGTAATTGAAGTGTCTCTTGTGCTTCAGTAACGGGGTGCTGAAGAAAAGAGGGAGCAGATTGTCGGGCCTCCTTCCTATTTATACCGGAAGGGAGCCCGAGGATGGAGCCCACCTTGCGGGTGGGCATGGACTAGTCACGTATTCTGGTGAAACCAGGTTGATTATGTTGTATCAGCAATATGTACTTAAAGTATAAAAGTAATCATAGTGCAGAATTTATAATTATATTTATATATGTGACATTTCTATTGTTGCATCAAGTAGCATTTTACAGTTGTAGACAAACACAGTTCTGATTGACTTTTTGTAAAATATTTAAATAATTTGATTGTGACTTAAATTCATTCATATTTTTTAAATAGCGAAAGCTGTTTAATAAATGTAGAGGAGTAAAACTAAACTATTTCCCATTTGTGAGTAGAAGTACAAGGTAGAATAAAATGGAAATACTCAAGTAAAGTAAAAGTACCTAGAAATGGTACTTAGTACTGGAGTAAAAGTACTTAGTTACTTCCCACCTCTGAGTACTGCTATTCATCATATCATAACAAACATGACTAATGGGTTGTTATGTTAACTATTACACAGAAATATGGTGATACTATGTCAGGGTTGTGTGTCTGTTAGTCTGTTGGGAGGTTCTGCTGACCCCAAGTGGACAAAAAATCAATACGAGCAGCTGTGCAATACAAGCTGCACACCTGTGCTTAACAGTCTAAGCAGGTCGTTTTTCTTACAATATCCATATGGGGCAACTAAAGCATGACCTTTGTGTGTTTATGTTTACTCAACTAAGGGCACTTTGTCACAATAAAAGGATCTTGGCTAACAATAAGCTGACTGTTGAAAATTAGGACAGGGAAAAACTGCTCTTTGTTATACATGTAGACCAACAATGATTTCAGAAACATAGCTAATCCGATTGTGGTCTTAAGGGGGGGGGGGTACATTTCCCCCTAGAATGTTAAGCCATAGCCCCCTCTTCGAACTTTGGCTAACTTTGTAGCCCTTTTTCTCAAAAACGTGTCATGTTATGCAGTTTTTTTGGACAACAGACACACTATATCATTGGAAAGATAAACAGCTCCTCTTCCCAACAGTGTTTACAACTCCAAATGTTTTTCTGGGTCGATGTGACTGATTTTGAGAGAGCACATCAAATATAGTGTACAGTATAATATTTAGTGGGAATGCTGATACAGCATTCCAAATACTTGTTCTTCTACGCACAAATTCTTTATTTTTATTATTCCGCCGGGTTTTTTTGCGCCCCTTCTGCTCCCACATTCCACATCGCAGAAACTCCATTCAAACATCAAAACGTTCAGCTCGATCGGGAATCAATGGCTATTACTTTTCACATTCATAACTTTAATAATTCCAGGGATATATCCCATAATTCATCAAATGTTTAACATGGAAGTCAATGGAGAAACTCTTCAGACTTGAAAAATCTTTGCGACTTCAACTGCTAACTGTTCCTTCATACTTTCACTCAGAAACCTCATTCCAAATCAAATCAAATCAAGTTTTATTTATATAGCACATTTAAAAGCAATTTTTGGTCGAGCCAAAGTGCTGTACATGTAATAAAAACACTTTACTACAATCACAATAAAAGACAATTATTAACACAGGGAATAGTCAGGTGTCATACTCCGCTCTGACTAGAAGGCCAGAGAGAAGAAGTGTGTCTTTAGTGATGATTTAAAAAACCCTAGTGTCTCGGCCAACCTCACATGGAGGGGCAGACTATTCCAGAGCCTATGGGCCAGCTGCTGCGAAGGCTCGGTGCCCTCGGGTTTTGAGCCTGGTCTTGGGCACTATCAGCAACAGCTGGTCAGCAGACCTTAAAGCTCTGGCTGGGGTGTAGCGATCGAGGAGTTCGGCTATATAGGCCAGATTCCAACTTTAAAATGCTACACATCTTTCTGACATTATTCGTGTTACACAACTTTTAAATCAGATTCATACTTTTAGAGATATTAAACATTGTTCAGACCTTGGTAAAGAGGCTTTCTTCAGATTTTAACATTAGTGTGTATTGCGCAGCTCATTAAGGCAGCTTGAAATTTGCCTTCATATTTTTTTTTTTAAACCTGCCATAATTCCCAAACTCCTGAGAAATACTTTTTCATAAAAAACGTAGGAAAACCTCTCCTAGGTTGGAAAATAAAAAAAGATTAAGCAAAATAATTAAACAAAATGCCTCTTGAGGGCATGAAGTGACAAAAACGTTCAACATGTCTCCATTAAGGTCCATTGTAAATTCAGCCTGATCTTTTCTCATAGCAGCAGCCGCACACCTTTAGTTAATCTGCCAAAAAGGCCACATTATTGACCCGAAAGTACACAAAAGCACACTTCAGACGCTCAGGGTCCTTGACATGCTCCACGCGTTGAAATTTCACCGATATCTGTTACGGTTCTTCAACAAAACGTTCACATGTAAGAGGTTTATCACTCATTCAGAACAATGGAAAGGCTCTCCTCTCACTGATTACGGCACATCACCATGGAAACCTTTGATCTCTCGGCTGAAGCACAGGTGTTTCATAACTTTTGTTAGCTCAAACATAAACACCTGTGTGTTGGAGATATGACATGATGATGTCATAACTCCAACTGACATGCTCAGAACGCCACCAAACATCACATGATGGTTAACACTGTGGCCCTGAACAGCTCTACATCAAATCTGATGTTACGTAATGTGGTGTTACTATGGCAATGCATCCCTCGCCATAAAACACGATGTCGCTGTAACTCCAATGGACACGGTCCGATCATCCCCCAATCTTCACTTGTATATCACCGGTCCATGCCTCAACAGCTCTACGCCAAATCTGAGATCTCACCATATGCCGTTTCCATGGAAACGCGTCCCTCGCCATAAAACACGATGTTGTCGTAACTCCTATGAAAATGGTCAAAACAGCACCAGACTTGACCAGATGATGGTTAATGGTCCAGCCCTCAACATGTCTATGTGCCATTAGTCAGTTTTCCTCAAAAGCTGTTGCTATAGCAACATATCCCTCGCCGTAAAACACGATATTGCTATAACTCCTATGAAAATGGTCAAAAAGTGGTCAAACTTCACATGTGTGCCAACAGTCCAGCCATGAAGACATCTACGTGACCGTTTTGAGATTTCTTCAAATGCTGTTGCCTTGGCAACATAACGCTCGCTATGAAACACGGTTTTCTCATAACTTCAGTGAAAATGCTCCAAACGGCCCAAAACTTCACAGGTTTGGTAACGATGCAGCCCTCAACACATATGAGCATATTATGGGGTGTCATAAAATACCGTTGCCATGGCGACAGATCATTCACCATCAAGTTAGTTCAAAAGTTTGCAGTTCAAATATTCTGCTGCTTTTCCAAGCCTTTTTACTTTCTTTTCTTCTCTTATCACACATTCAAGCCCCCAGTGTTCATGTATAATTTCAATCTAAATTCTTCACTTTCTTCTTACACGTTACATTTCAGCATAGCAGTTCAGCGTCAGCTTTTCAGCATAAAGTATTCCCACTAGCAATTTCTTCAGGAATTGCATTCTCTAGTTACCTTATATAATTCAAGTAATATCATACATTATACTGTATGTTATATGGGTACCACTTTACATTAAGACTACCCTTATAAAGGATTCATAAAGGGTTTATAATTAGGTTCTTAATTAGGTTGTAAACACTTTATTCTTCATTAAGAACCATTTATAAACCAGTTCTAACATAGTTTTCATACATCAACACAGGCTCACTATTTGGCAAGATGACTAAGCCTTATATTGGCTACCTAGCTTACTTCGTCTTCTTCATCAGCCAACATCCTTGGTATCTGTTGTTCACCGAGTTTATTCTCGCCCCATCCATCTTGATGTTTCTTGACATCTCTTTATGACCATTTATTTATGAGTTACTAACATTTATAACTGCCAAAAGGGAGCCTTGTAAAGTGTAAAACACATTCCCATTTTTTTAATGAGTTACAACAATTTCTAATTGGTAAAAGGGAGCCTTGTAAAGTGTAAAACAAATCACCATTTATTAATGAGTTACTACCATTTATAATTTGTCTAAGTTATATTAAGCCTTAACGTTTTGCATAAATTAGGGCGTGGTCACATTGAGTGACAGGTCATTCCAGTGACTGCTGTTGTTAGCTTTCTGTCCCTCTGCTAGCAGCTCCGTGATGCTACAGGGACTCTACCTGTTCAACTCATCCGGGGAACATCATTTGAACTCGGCCGTGTTTGTTGTGCTGGTGCCTTGTGGACTATTCTGCATGCTTATATCAGACTATTGTGTCTCGCTCTGTGGTTAAAACAGACGGTGCATGAATGCGGTTTTGTGGTAAGTGAAATTTGAGTACTTTATGTATGTGTCACTTATGTTTGTAGTTAGCTAACGTTAATGAATGTTAAGGCTTAGCATGTAAGCAAGTGGTAGCTACATCTGTGCTAATAATGCTAATCGTAGCCTCCAAGTTAAAACGTAATAGAGAAGTGTTAAGCATTAAGTGGGATAATACTGTAGAACAAATGGCTTCTGTTTGAGGTTGGTAAAATAAGGTCATCCTTGTAAGTTAGAGACATATTTTATTAGATAGGTAACTTTATGCATTGCTGAAGTTAATTTAAATTCGCTATGCTTGATTATGTAGACAAGCTAACGTCAAAGTAGTGTTGAAGAGCGGCGTAGTGTATGTGAAATTAACCTCACAATAAGATGTGTGTATATTACAAATAATAATGTCATATTTCAAGATGATTACTTAGATATTACAATATGGTTGGTTGAGCTGGAGTTCATTATTGAGGTTACACATTAACGTCACAGTCATATCTGAAGAACGAACCCAAACCTTGTTCTTTTTATTAATTGTATTACCAAATTGGTATCAAATAAATAGTAAGCATTGGTAATACCTATGCTGATAAAGTAAACTATTTTATTTTAGTATTTGTGTCTGGGAGAAGGTACTGTACCCAGTTCCTATGTTCGGCAGTTATATACTGGGCTTTCTTGTACAAGAGAATACAAAAAAAAATTTAAAAAACAATATGAACCATTACTGTATAATTATCCTTAAATTATGTTATACAATTGTTGTGCACCGACATAAATGTTAAAGTGGACCTATCATGCTATATTTGAATAATATAGTGTAGGACCATACCTATATAAGGCATATTTATACTTTTTTTTTTTCAAAATACCAAACAGATCATGCATTTTAGCCATGCCTAATTTTGCTCAATTTGACATTTTTTAGCTCTGTTTTTGCAAGGGCAGATTCTGTGAGAACAGCACCATCTACAGGCCTGGCATATGTACTACAGCGTCTCCAGCGCTTTCGAACGGCAGTGGCCGTGGCTGTCTCCTCCTGATTGGTGGAGTTGGCCCAATAGCCGTAGCGCCACTGTCCTGACGTCAGGACAGTGTTCAAATCTGGATCAGTTTTTATCAGATCCGTTGCAGCCCCTTTTTTAGAGATTTGGGTATGGAGGAAAATAGAGAGGGTTGTGTTTTCTGACACTTGGTGAGTTCCCTGGAACACCGGGGACACATATTCATGTATAAAAGACGTACAAAAGTGCATTTTGCATGATAGGTCCCCTTTAAGTCTAGTCATGTTTCATGTTTTGTTTAACCATTTTCTGTTTTGTCTCCCACTTCCTATCCTGGTGTGTGTCTTCCGCCCTCATCAGCGTCAGCCCCGCCCCTGATTGTTCCCACCTGTGTCTTGTTATCCTGTGTTTAAATTCCCCTGTCTCCCATGTGTTCTTTGTCAGTTCGTCTTGTCCTGTCCTCATGCCAGTACTCTGCCCGTCATCGATTGCTTCTTTATTCAAGCCTACTTTATGCTTCTGAAACTTATGGAAAGTTTAATTCCTCACGTTGTGAGCGATTTTTTGTTGTATCTTTTTGGACCCTTTTTTGTCACCTCGTAAGAGTGTTTTTCTTTTGTATATCTTTTGTGGAAGAAATAAAGTATATTTATTATACTTTACCTCTGGCTCCCGGGTCGTGCATTTGAGTCCTTACCTTTGAGTATCCAAGTTCGTGACAACAATGCACCTAATAAACAAGTATGGCATTTTGAAACATGATGTGCAACAATTTTTACTGTAATTTGTGTGCATTTTGTTGTTAAAGGGGACCTATCATGCAAAATGCACTTTTGTACATCTTTTATACATGAATATGTGTCCCCGGTGTTCCAGGGAACTCACCAAGTGTCAGAAAACACAACCCTCTCTATTTTCCTCCATACCCACATCTCTAAAAAAGGGGCTGCAAGGATCTCATAAAAACTGATCCAGATTTGAACACTGTCCTGACGTCAGGACAGTGGCGCTACGGCTATTGGGTCAACTCCACCAATCAGGAGGAGACAGCCACGGCCATTGCCGTTCGAAAGCGCTGGAGACGCTGTAGTACATATGCCAGGCCTGTAGGTGGTGCTGTTCTCACAGAATCAGCCCTTGCAAAAACAGGGGTAAAAAAGTGCAAATTGAGCTAAATGAGGCATGGCTAAAATGCATGATCTGTTTGGTATTTTGAAAAAAAAAAAGTATAAATATGCCTTATATAGGTATGGTCCTACACTATATTATTATAATATAGCATGATAGGTCCACTTTAACTAAGATGATGTTATGATTTATGTGTTGTTAGTATGCACGTGGACGCTTTGGACATACCTGGAGAAGGAAGAAATGGGTCTTCGGAATGATGGGAGTTAAAGACAAAAGGCGGCGACTAGTGTTGATACTAGTGGAGAAACGATCAAGATGCCCCCTTGTCCCTCTGATTAGACGGCATGTTAAGTCAGGAAGTAGCATTATTAGTGATGAGTGGAGGGCATACAGGAGAGTGCTGAGTAACATGGGGTACAACCACTACACCATAAACCACAGCAGGTGGTTTGTGAACCCCCAGACTGGCAGTCATACCCAACATATAGAAAGAGCTAGGTCGACCGTCAAAGGACATGTCCGTAGACTGAGAGGAAACCGTACAGAGAGTTTGTTGGAGGAACACCTCAAGGTTCTTGAATGGTCATCTTGGCTTGGCTCTGGTCACCCTGATGGACTGCTTGGACGCTTGTTCAAGGATATACACAAAGCCTTTCCAGTCTGAGAACCATTATTTCTTACCAAGTCTTTCATTTATGTCTGAGAAAAGCTTTTATGTTTAAATATGTGTATCAGTCATACTAAATAGTCATTATTTTGAGTCCTGATTTTCTTCATGTGTGAATAAAATGTTTTGCTTGGTTCTGTTGCATTTTACTTTGCATTTCATGTGAAAAATGTGCATTAGGTAAGCGTGAATGTTATAACTCATTCATAAATGGACATGTGTATTAGACTTAAAAACAACGCACCCTTTCAGGCCCTGGCCCCACGAGGACGTTTGCATTTACGCCGCGTATGCGTTTTCAAAAAAGTCTTCCGTTCACACGCATTCGATTCATTTAACGTGTCCGTTCACACGAGACTGCAGGAAACGCTGGAAACACTGTAGTACATATGCCAGGCCTGTAAGTGGCGCTGCTGCCGCCACAAAATACACCACAAGCAGCGAAGAAGACCCCGCCCCCGGAGCATTGTAGCCATGATTGCCCTTCTGTTTATTCTCTGCGGTGGACGGCGTGTGGAGTCCACCGGTGTTTTTCATCTGCTGGTGGACTAACCAGTCCACCAGCAGATGAAAAACACCCACCTCTCCGCCTCTTCCAAGGGACGAGGGGACCATGCGGCAGAGTTTCCGTTAACATTTTTTTTCGCAGGTCAACATGTCCGTTAAAGTTTAAATCTGAGCAGGAGACGTGGGGAGAGGGAGACGTGGGGAGAGGGAGGCGGGGCTATTTCATCGTTATCAGAAAATGATCGTATAGAGGCGATTACACGGAGCCGTTTGACCCCCCAGAGCGTTCCGTTTGCAGATCTATCCACCTTGGGACCCGTTATCATTTGCGGGGTCCGTTCCTATCGTTTTGTCACGGCCTCGTGTAAATGAAAGGGCTATACGCAAGATAAACTATGCAGATACAACCCGTTTCGTCCTCGTGGGGCCGGGGCCTCAGTAGTTATAAATGTTAGTGACTCATCAATAGATGGCGATGTGTTTCACACTTTATAATAAGGCTCCCTTTTACCAATTATAAATGGTAGTAACTCATTAATAGATGGTGATATGTGTCACACTTTACAATAATGGCGCATTTCCACTACAGCGCGGAGCGCGGTTTAAGCGTGCCGTGCCCGGCCCGTTTTTGGTTGCGTTTCCACTAGGCGTAGTTCCGGCTCGCGGGTACTTTTTCACCGTTTTCTGGCTCTCCAAAATCGAGGTTCTTTCCGGGCCAACAGTACGGGCTAAGTATGCTAAACTAGTGAGAGAATCACTGGCAACTACAACAAAATGAACATATATTACCGTGATTTAATTGTAATACAGGTTTCAAAATGATGCCGAAGTAACAACCGGTAAAAACCATGAATTAATGCTTTGACAAGTCTGCAGACAAGACGGCAGGCGAAAACCTTTTAAAATGCGTGTTTTCTGAATGGAGATCGGCTAAGCTAACGTTGTATATGCTCCGACCGTCCACACTCAGAACAACGGCCTATACAGACATAAATAAACCAGCGACTGTATTCTCCATGACACAGACAGTCTGTGGTTTGTAATTGTTTAACTTTTGTCTAGTTTCTGAACAGATATGAGGAGCTGTGAGCTCTGAGGGCTAACAGCTAACGGCTGATGTTGGTTTTGTGTTTCGCATTGAAGATGACGTCACGGCTCCGCCTACACTGCGTTACTATAGTTACTACCCCAGTTCCTAAACTGTAATGGAAACGCAGCATAAAGTGAGCCTGGCCTACCAAGGCCTAACTATACCGTACTAAGCCGTGCGTTGCCCTGCAGTGGAAATGCGCCATAAGACTCCCTTTTACCAATTATAAATGGTAGTAACTCGTTAATAAATGGTGATTTGTTTAACACTTTACAATAAGACTCCCTTTTACCAATTATAAATGTTTGTAACTCATTAATAAATGGGAATGTGTTTTACACTTTACAATAAGGCTCCCTTTTGGCAGTTATAAATGTTAGTAAATCATTCATAAATGGTCATAAGAGATGCCAAGAAAGATCAAGATGGATGGGGGGAGAATCAACTCTGTGAACAACAGATACCAAGGATGCTGGCTGATGAAGAAGACAAAGTAAGCTAATGGCGCATTTCCACTACAGCGCGGAGCTCGCTTTAAGCGTGCCGAGCCGTGCGGGGCCCGTTTTTGGTTGCGTTTCCACTTAGCCTAGTACTGGCTAGCGGGTACTATTTCACAGTTTTTCTGGCCCCATAAAATCGAGGTTCTTTCCGGGCCAACAACCAGGCTGAGTCGGGCTGAGTATGCTAAACTAGAGAGAGAATCGCTGGCAAGGGGGCTACAACTACAACAAAATGAACATATTTGACCGTGATTTAATTGTAATACACGTTTCAAAATGATGCCGAAGTAACAACATACTGATACCGGTTAGTCAAAACCATGAATTAATGCTTTGACAAGTCTGCAGACAGACGGCAGGCGAAAAACCTTTTAAAATGCGTGTTGTCTAAATGGAGATCGGCTAAGCTAACGCAGTATATGCTCCGACCGTCCACACTCACAACAACGGCCTATAGGCCTACAGACATAAATGAACTAGCGACTGTATTCGCCATGACACAGACAGTCTGTGGTTTGTACTTATTTAACTTTTGTCTAGTTTCTGAACAGATATGAGGAGCTGTGAGCTTGAGTGCTTGTGTGTGTGTGGATGGTAGAGCGAGAGTGAGCGAGCGTGTGTATGTTTCTGGAAGTGAAACGAGGCAGCAGAAAAACCGAGGTCTGTGATGTATTTTGTGAAACAGAAGAACAACTAAATAAATGCAACGGCCTCCCAAGAAGAGCTCGCCTCTCTCCAGTCATTTAAGCAAAAGTGGGTTATTGAACGTGAAGCTTGTTGCTTCTGCCCTGGGAGACGACAGAGAGTCATCCCCCCTGTTTCCTCGACTATACGGTCTGGGAGCCGACAGGAAAGTTCAACACACAGATGGCCAGTCCGCCCCTTTGTAGCATATTATTTCGATGAGAGATGAGCAGATCGCAAAAACTGCGGCATTTGTACAGCTCCTTATGGGTACTGCAAAGTGCTTTCCTCTGTAGTTAAACGATCAGCACTGCACCACGGAGGAAAGCGGCAGAAAGTCGCCTGGAGTTAAAGAGAGCGGGGCTGCGTTGCATGCATGGCTTCCTTCTGCAGGTAACGGGGAGACGCGCCCTGGCGGCGGTCTCGTTCAGGATCCGAAAATAACATTTAAATATTTTGCACACTTATTCCACTTATTCCTAGTGTGCCACTGGTTACGGTGCTGCGTGCCAATGGTGGCACACGTGCCAGGGGTTGCCGACCCCTGCTATAGATACTACCCAAGTTCCTAAACTGTAATGGAAATGCGCCATAAAGTGAGCCAGTCCTAACGAGGCCTAGCCATACCGAGCGAGGCCGAGCGAGGCCGTGTAGTGGAAATGCGCCATTAGTAGCCAATATAAGGCTTAGCAGTACAGATAAATGTGGGCTCACTATTTGGCAAGGAACCGGTCACAGTTGCCCTGTTTATCTCATGTCTTATAAAAGCTTATTAATGATTTATATAGTGTTCACAACCTAATTAATAAATGAATTACAAACTATTCGTAAACCCTTTATAAGGGTAGTTTATTGTAAAGTGGTACCGTTATATGTGTGTATTGACTGAATGTGACATACACAGGTCTCATCTGCTTTCTGGTGGCAACACAGGAACCTGATGTGGGACCTCCTGTTTCTTCTGTGTGAGGTGAGGTGTGAGGCCTCCTACTGTTTGAACATGATGAACTGAGGATGTTTGCAAGCCGTCAACAAGATGCTGCTGATCAGACTGCATCCTGCTGGGAACTATCTGACAGAGAGGGCCTCCAACAGAGACCAGTGCTTGTTTACAGAGGCTTTTGTGTGTTTTTCACACTACTATTAAGTATTGGATGTAAAGCTCTGTAAGTGAGGGGTTTAGAAACGTCTATACTGCCTGAACATTATTAAGAAGTGTTTGCAGCGAGGTCGACTTCCTTTTCTACTTCATGAAAAGTTGCATGGCAGCTCAGACCGACCACTTACAGGCAGAGATATTTAATCTGGGCAACTAGGCTGACGTCTCTCAGAGGGAATTACTGGAGGGCACAAAGTAAGCACACAAAGAAAAAGCAGTAAACTGCTCTGAGAGACCTCCAGCAGGTTGGCTGTTCACACCACAAATTCATCAGAGTGCGCAATGTGATGCCCAGGATACTTCAATTGTTTCTTGTTAGTTCAGATATGTGTACATTTGATTTGTTTCATGAGATAAACTTGTATGAAAGGTTACATACAGTTGTACAATGAACCTGCCCTGCTCTTCTGACATTTCTACTGGTAGTGCACATGGTGGTGCAGTTATGTAGCGGTTGCTCTGCCACCCTGGTAACACGAGGTGGATGAGCAGCTCGTCTCATGAGGAGAACTGTCCTAGATTTTAAAGACACTGTATGACCTTGATTTCTACAGGAGAGAAACCTACAGAGCGCTGATTTATTTCCTCACACCTAAAGGAAACGCTGCACCCTGTGTTTGAGCGGTGTGATCGGGTGCAGCCTACTTCAGCATGGAGGCTACAGAAGGAGGAGTGATTTTGTAGCACACATGTCGGATACTGAAAATGGAGTATTGCTGTCTCATCCAGTGAGGAAACTTAGGGTAAGAGTTGCGGAAGCTACTTTGGAAGCATATCTTTGCAATTACGGTACACATGAATAAGTTGAACTACAGCAAAGTATAAGGATTATTGTAATTTGGTTGCTAAAGTAATAGTATGTTGAAAAAATCTAATTGACATGGTACATATGATTCTAAAACAAATAAAAGGCAGAAATGCATGTTAACTCAGTCTATTTTATGTGTTCCCACTTGTTCACAGATCATACAGTACATCACAAACAAATACCCCACTTGCACCTCTATGACCTTTGACCTTGAGAAACGGTCTAAAAACAGTGTCTATCTTATCAATTTTTAACATATGACTTGTAAAACTTAAAGAAAATAGGACACATTTTCAAAACAACTTTTTAAACTGTTGGTACAACAACGGTTTGGATCAGCAGGTTGTGTTCTGAAGTATAGCTCAAAATAAGGAAGTATTTTATTTCTTGTACAGTTAACTTTGCAAATAGTATTGTGTTCTCCTGCAAACGCAAGCAACACAAGCAGTCATTAAGCCTATGCAGGCACTTGAACCATATATTAAAGTATGTCATAGTGGGGCACAACCAGACTGTATGAATTGCTAAATGAGAAGTGCCACATTTGAATCCTTGGATGTAAAAACCAGGCTAACTGGTAACCTGATTAACGGGGCTTCCCTCCTGTGTTTTGCCAAATCAGAGAGTTCTCATTTCACCCAGCACTGCATAAGCTACCTAAAGAAGAAGTCTGTCTTCACTTGTCCCGTTCAGCTGAGCACATAACCCTTTAAAAGATAAGTTAAGTGTGCCAATTCAGAGGTTCATTGACCTATAGGCAGTAGTTTTTGTATTCTGAGGTTACATTTTGACCAGGTAAACAGTGGTGGACGGAAACCCCTTAAGCTGGCTACACACCAACCCGATTTTGGGAGTCAGAGGCCGTCAGAGGCAGTCGGGCATTCGCGGCGCCCTACTCAGGTTGTGTGCCGCACCGTCGTCTCTTTACGGCACCTTTTCACACCTCCGATTCAACATGTTGCCGCGGGAGGTCAGAGAAAGTCGGCCCAAGCAATCACTCTGATTGGCTGTTCACACTACCGCTGCCTGCTGGTAAGGACAGTTATTGCCACTCGTCGACTGAAGTATTTGCGCTGTGTTCGTAGGCGGGCGGCGTAGCCGACGTAAAAGTCGGGACGCCTTCGGTACGCGTTCTTTGGTCTCAGATGGGTGTGTAGCGGCCTTAAGGCTAGAACGACAGCCTTACAATTGCTAAATTGACTCATTATCGCCTCTCGAGGAACATTTGGTGTTGCATGCTAATTTAACCGACATCTCTACTACACAATACATTGATGTTTTTGACATCAACACTGTGACACATTTGTTTGATTATGTAAATAAAAAATGTTTATTGTTTAAACTAAACTTCAGTCTCAATTTTACACATTAGGAATGTAAAGTATGCCACCAAGTTCATACAAACAAAGACTTTGTGACCCTCTTTGTTCTTTGTTTCTCAGGCTTAAATTCCTGTGCTTCACTCTTTAGTTCAGTGACCATCAACTAGCGGCCCGCGGGCCACATCCGGCCCGCCAGACATTCTCATCCCGCCCGCATGGCAGGGGTGACTGTGGCGTTGGCGGAGTGGTTAGTGCGTTCACCCCCCACTCTTGTCACCTTGAGTTACACGGGTTCGAGCCCCACGCTCGTCAAAAAAACGTTGTTGTGTCCTTGATCAAGACACTACATTCCCGAAGGTGCTTTATATATGATATATGATATATATATATATATAAAGATGATGATTTTTTTTAGAAAAATATGAGGAGAAGTTTATGTTTAATCCGTGTATGGTTCGTTCTTTGGTTAAAACCAAAACGGAAAAACAGAAAAAAGGACAACCAAAAAACCGACCTTATTCTGTTTTTAAACCAAAACGGGTTAAAAAGAAAGTTACCGGTTCGCCAAGGAGGAAGTGGAGCACACAGGACACAACCGTTTCATTGCAGACTGTTATGTTTATGTGGGGAAATGGCAGCGCATACATTATTTGAGATATGCAAGTCTGGCAAACAATTTTCTTATATCCTGCAACCGTTTCCCACCAATCAGGACATGGTATTAATAAAAAAGTTGATTCCTTTCCCTGCCAATCAGGACTGCTTACAGTTGTATTACCCCGGATACAGGCTTATTAAAAAAAAGATAATTTTTTCAATAAAGTGAACATATTAATCATGTAATTTATTATGATTTATATATATATATTTATAAATATATATAAATCTCTGGCCCCCGAAAGTGTCTCTTGGATTAATTTTGGCCCTTGGACAAATGTAGTTGGTGACCCCTGCTTTAGTTGCATTGTCAGCTGTTATATCAGCAGAAAAAGATCCCTGGAAGCCCCACCACTTAACTCCACAATCTTTTCTAATTCACTGTCTATGGACCTGCTCTGGTTTTTGTCTTCGGGAGCATCACTCACAGTCATATGTATCGATTTAAGTGTGAGAGAGCGCAGGAATAACATCAAGACATTTTTAAACGTGGATTTATGGCCGGTTCTCACTGAGCCTGATAAAAAAAAACAGTTGACCTTAACTGGTGTGTACTGAAGAAAGAAAGAAACAGTGAGATAATAAGCAGTTGTTTTTCTGTGACTTTTCTCAACTGTCCAGCCAACTTCTGCGAGTAATCTTCTGAAGAGAAAGTAAAGAAAGTCTTAAGTGTTTTGATCTCAAATGGCAAAAAGATTGCCCCTTTAAGGTCAAATCTCTTTGTTTTTCCACTATAAATCTGGGCAGGCAGCCGAATAATTAAAATGCGGTGTGACAGTTTGGAGCAAACAAAACCAGATCCAGGAGAAAAAAAGAGTATGCCCATGAATAATTCATAATGTTAGTCTTTAAGCAAACACCACTTTATAATGAACTATGAGTGTAAGAAAATAAAGCTGCCAAGAACGTGTGGATACTGACAATGTTTGAGTCAATTACAAAGTGTGAATGTGCAGAAATTAGACATACAGTTTAAGTAACTTTGCCCGATAAACATTTTCAGACAAGCAGGCCTTTCTGGGAGTTTGTTTTGAAATGTAATTATATTCTTGTTCCTCTTTTGAAGTGAAGCAAGCCAAGACACACCATCGGCTGTCTCAATAGAGAGAGAGAAATGAAGGAGGAGATAATCAATTGTCTCAAAATAATCTGAAGGAGTTAGTGTGCGCTGAATGAAATCTTTAGAGCTCAAACAGCAAAGAGGAAGTGAGGCTTTCATCATCAGAGAGGAACTTCATCAATAAATCGCATCATCAAAACATCGGACGCAGCGAATTAATCCAATGTTATGTTTTGAAAGGCACACAAATCCACCCCATGGCGTGGTTTTAAGCTATTTAAACATCAGAGGACTCAAATGTTTAAGTATGCTATTCTATATTTTTGTTTGTGTCAACTTATCCCATTGCAAGACCATCCCCAATAATGAGTTGATCCTTCTAACAACTTGTCTGATTTATATTATTTTTCCATGCCAAAGAGCTCCATTGTTGTCCGAAATGTATTAAAACCACATCACTGAGCCACACTGTTGCACTCGGTGACATGTTGCTTCTTTACCATCAACACACTAGTTTATTTTGACACACATACACCGTCCTGCTGCCCGAGATACTCAATAGAAAACCAAATGTGGATTCATTAGCCACTGAAAATAGTCCCTAACAAATGCAGTTTCTCATCCTGTTTGACCAAGTGTTAGGATATTATAGGATATCAATAATTTGTGATATTGGGTTGTATAAATAAACTTTGATTGATTGATTGATTGATTGATTGATTGATTGATTGATTGATTGATTGATTGACATAGAAGTGCCACAGACAATTGGGGATTAGGAAATGATGGAGCAATTTTGCTCTTTTAGTGAGACTTTTTACATTAAGTAATATCTTTTTTTGTTTTATTGTTTATCTATCATTTACAGTGCACAGTACATATTGTACCAAATAGTCAAAACCCTTTTTTCATCTTAAAATAATTGAATAGTTCGAGATTAGGATTCTGACCAAGCTAGTCAGAACATTAGACGTAGGATTATCAACCAACCACTTACTAGATTTATTTTATAGGTTACAGTCTGGGCGCTTTATTTTATTATAAAATGTTCACCTAAAAGCTATCGATAAAATAGTGTTATATAAGTAGGACTCAAACTGTTATATCGTAAAGCCAAGAATTACATTTCAGGTGCCGCCATGATATTATATCAATAAATTGTCCTGGACTGACATTTAATGCATTGCTCTTCTCACATAAATCTCATAAATGCCTCCCTTTATGAGTCCACAATAGGAATTATAATTATATTATGTTGTATAGCCTTTCTGGAGAAGAAATGGTTCAAACAAATCCAGAGTGCTTGTGATTATGATCAAGTGCGGTTCGGGACTCAAAGTGACTCACTGCATCTCTGCTTTGTCCTAATGTCACCGTGCATAGCAAGCAATGCAAAAATAACAACACAATCACCAAAAGTGCATAAAATCAATTCATACTTTCCTCAGACTGACATATAAATGGAGCGAGTTGAACAGGTGGTCTGACTTCATCTAACACTGTGTCATCTCCTCGCTGAGCAAAAATTAATGAAATCACAGCGTAGAGGCACAAGAGGCCGGAGCAGCTCGTCATGCTGAGTGTTTGTGAGAGCTGCTCCCTGGGGTCACACCAGCACATTGGGATGTATGTCAGGGCTTCAAAACTTAGGATACTGTGACATATGAGATGGACCCTGGTTCAAGAAATCATTACAAAATAAATACACAGACATGGTTGTTTGGACATGTGTTATAAAAGCTGTTTAAAGTTGAAAGGTGTTAAAAGGCTTTGACCTTAACCACTCGTTTATGTCTGAATACAATGTTACACACATTGTGAATGACATTGTAGTAGTATATTGCAGCTTTTCCCTGCTGTATATGTTTAAAGTTGCAATCCGTAGTTGTTTTAACCATCTAAATCACAGACGTATGAATGATTTGGGTTCCTCAGCTGATCATAGTTTTTAAATGCAAGGTTTGTTGTCAGCCACAAGCTGTCATAAAAAAGTACTTTTCATCCAGTTTTAAGTCAAATTTGTACGATACACTTTTAGATTTTGGTATTTTTTTACTATATATTTGACCAGATGGAATATTTTAGTGATCACATGTCTGGATCTCACGTTTTTAGAGAAAACAGCTAAGCTAACATTAGCCTTTAGCTCGTAGCCAGTAGGTATTAGTGTCCAGTGGGGAAACACTGATTAAGGTGGAACTGCTTTATTAAGTATTGTTAACCGTTTTTTATCACTGGGTCTGTTTGTTTCGAGAGGAAAAGACCCCTTTGGATAATTTTGCTCCTGAGTGATGGACAATGGAAGAATCTTAATCAGGAGAAGCCCACTGCAATGACAAAGGGCAAAGAAACGTACTTTACTTCTGTTGTTGAAAAAAATATAACATATGCACATGTTCACATTGTTATCTCCACCAAATATGTTATGTATTAGATTCAGTTTGTTGGTTTGCCTCTCCTGTCCTGACTTTCATGAAACATATTGGATAGGAATGGTGTGAAATGCACCAAGGTAGAACCCATTTAATTTGTGTGTGGCTCACAGGGCAGATACACGCAGATATTTTTCCCTTTTGTAAACATTGATAGGGCAATTGGCCTTAGCCGGGGTCACTCCCAGAGTGCCTTTCTGCTTACTTACTTATACATTTGTGAATAAGTAGTTTAATCGCTTCCAAATTTCTCTTTCAAGCGTCTAGACTTGTGGTGCTTTGAGCTGAAGCTGCAGAATAATAGTACAGTAGAAGGAAAGTTGCTAATTGCTGTTGCTGAACTGTTTCCTCTGAGTAATCTAAAAACTGCGCCCCACAGGGAGTTTTCTACAGGTAACTCAGTGGGACCACCGTATTGACTTGTGCAGCATGCAACAAAAAGCTCCCATTTATCTTGATTAGGCCCGCGCATCTGTACAGCCTCGGCCATCAAAGTGTCATTGAGCGTTAGTCTTTGTGAGTCTTCTCCGCATACACACAAAAAATATGGAGGTATGCAAGGAGGTGAAATACTTATCCATATGGCCGCAGGTTCTTCAGCTATCTGCTGATGGACATGCGGATCAATATCATTGATTGGTCCCCACTGCTCTGAGTGGAATTAGCATTTCAACAGGAACTCCAGCTACAACTGTGAAATGATATTGATCGGCGGGTTTCTCCATCAAAGGTGAGACAAGTCTAAGCCTTGACCTGAGATCCCGTAGCTTGGACAAAGACAGACTGTACCAAAAACTGTGGCTTTAAAAGCATGGTCGCCATGGAAACCGCTGCGTTATAGAAACCTGATTGTAAACCTCAGTCTTACACAGGCAGTGATGGTGGATAGTGCCGTTATCCCTTTGACCCCAGCTAGATTGCTCTTATTTCCCATGGTTCAGGAAGCCAGGCCCTCTTGATATCTGAAATGAGATGTCCGAGTCTCTCCAGTGAAGTAAAGTCATAACTCGCTGTATATTGCTCCACTTGGTTTGTAACCTCGGCCGAAAGCTCTCGACTCAGGGCTGACATCATTAGAGTTTTATTGCCTCTAAGAGGATCACACAGCACGGAATATGGCAGGCTGGAAGTTTTTTAGAAAACAAACTGTGGTCAATCATATCAGGACTCCACAGTTTTAGTTTAGAGAATAACGTTTCTTTCTCTGTCTCTATCTGAGTGGTGTACAAAGTACTCAGATATTTTCCTTCAGAAGATTATGAGTTGAAAAACTCTGCTGTGTGATGAATAAAAGTCCTGCTTAAAAGATGTTACCTAAATATATAAACACAAGGATAAGCAATACAAATCGATTTAAGTACAAAAACTAAAAGTACGCCCATTTTACAAAAAAGGAAAAATGCATTTAACATTTTAGTTTTGCACCTTTTTCCAAGTGTGTTACTTTACTGCAAGGCAGTTTATGAGTTTCTCCACTTGTAATCCATAACTGTCAGACCTGTGACATCATCGACCATAGATTTTATAATGACAACATTTGACCTGATGTTGGTGGTGCTTGTTCCTTTATCTTCTTTGGCCACTTTGTCTTGGTCAGCCTTCAAGCTATAGCTGTTCTTGATCTCATACCTACCTTCTACCTCACTCTAAGGATATTCCAATAACATTGAAACTAAAAACATATCATTTTCTGCTCGGTTAGAAACAGATGTGGCATAACAGAGACATTATGAGCCTTCTAGTGAAAAGACGCGTACCATACATATCATGAATTTACAGGGTATCATGGCTGCTTAATTACCTAAATCCCAATTTACTTTATAAAGACAAGAATAGAAAATAAACCGGATACAGGCTAGTGATGTTGGTGGGAACAAACTATTTTCAAAGTATTATTTACTTTAAGTTGATACATGTAAATGTTTTGAATCTTGCATGTTTTGATACCTTTTGCACTACAGTTTATGGCGTCAGTTTCTCCATGACACTATGCAAAGGTTTGCAAAAAGAGACCTTACTAGTGTGTTTGTTTTGTAGTTTGCTATTAAGAAGTGAACTGTATGAGAGCTAGGAACAAAGCAAACTCCTTTTACGTAACAACAACAAACGTCTTTCTTTTTACGATAATCTTTTCCCAAGTCGAACCCATTATTTTTGATGGGTAAGTTAACTTCAAAACTAATTTAACTTACGTTGGAAGTATATATTGAAAAAGATACTAGCATGTTACTGGGACAATGACACGTCCAAACTGATGCAACACAGAGGTAAAGTACTTAGAGAGTCAAAGCTTAAAGAGTCGCATTTTTGATGAGTTTGGAGCTGGATTGTGTCGTGTGCGAACAACAGACATATTATCATTATTATTATTTTAGTAGATATGGCAAACTAGTTACAAACACATCCATTTCAGAGCATTTACAAAGCAGCATGAATATCCATATGGAGTCGTGTTTCTCCAACCCTATTAAATGTAAGACTCATATTCTCTCTTTTCTCTCTTTTTCTGTTTTTGGTCTCTTTAGCTGCAAAATGATCCTGTATGTTCACCAGCTAGTCTCTATATGTGTCTGTCTGCTGTCAAAGCAGTCCTTTCACCGATTTTTTTGTTTAAAACGGCTGCCTGCTGAGGCCAGACGATAACACGGGAGAGGTGAAAGTAAACCAAAACAGTAAATCTGCCGGACTTGAACATTGTACTCCTGCAGCAAAGTAGTTTCTGAAGAAAAAATTATGGTTTTAATTGAAAAAGATCACATGTTGGTTTGTAGAAGTGTTGTCATGACTCGATGTCGAAAACATATTTTTTTCTAAGTGTTACCTTAATGCAGAAAATTGTCAGACTTGAACTTCGAGTAAGATTCTTATATATCTTGCTGTACGAAAGTAGAGAATTTATAGCACACTCATATTCTCTCTTGAACACTGTACAAGCTGTATAAATTAACAGAAGAGACACTTTCATATAGCCCCTAATAATGGCTAATGTACCTTAAGTACTCCATCTGCACATTATTTTGTATATATCTGCTACAGTAGGATTATACCTAAGTGCATATAACAAGAATGTCTCACTAGGCCTGCTGGTTTTCTATACATAAAAACACCTCTAATGGTCTTTGATGAAAGTTGTAGGGGTTCAATTATAAAGCCTGAATAGAAATGTGGAAGCTGCTATTTTTAGAAACTGAAACTAGGGTGTTTTCAACATCTAGCGACTACAGATTGTCAAATATGTAGAACTCAATCTGGTGGCCATCAAAAACAATAATACAAAAAGGTGTTATCTTCCCACCCAATGTATTAGTGCTTTTTATAAAAGGTCTGTTGTGTTTCTGTCAAAAAGGCTGCAGGTCCTCTCCTCAGTGCCTTTTTCTTATCCAAAATGGGCCATGACTCACCACAGACTCATTATTAGATAACATTTTAGAAAAATTGTCAAATTATTCATTTCGAGTGTGAACATCGCCCTTTGAGTGTATTCTTCCGGACAGTGTGGTTCACCCACTGAGACAGGCTCCGTCATCAAAGGCAGGTCCTGTTTATGCTGCCTGTTTTCTCTCCTGAAGCACTGTGTTCATGCAGACTGGCAGTGACTGTCACCCACCTCACTTATACCTTTAAAGGGCCTATTTGAAATGTCTGTTATTTGTCAAATCTGCTCTTGGGTGTTACAGAGATATTAATTAAAGCTGCCTTTTTTATGGTTTGCATTATGACAATGCAGTGGGTCAGATATGTAAGAAAATGTTAATATGCTACAATTGTACTTTCAAGCTGCATTGGGCATTGTTCCACCTACAAGGCCGCAGGTAATGAAGATTTAAATGTCAGGAGTTTTATTAACTCGAGAAAACATTTGTTTGCTTTCTTTCGGCGAGTTCTTTCATATGTTTTTGTTAAATAAAAACTGCTAGCCAGTTAGCTTAGATTAGCTTAGCAGAAACATGGGAGACATTTTGTGCAGGACACAAACACGAGGAAACAGTTAATCTGTCAAAAGGTAACAAAATGCACCTACCAGCACCCCTTAAACTCATTTATTATACGTTATCTGTACATACATAAAACAAAACCTAAAAGCAACATGTAGCCTAACTTCCCGCAGCTAACAGTGTTTACAAGAACCCAAGAAAGACTTGTGAATGTGGTCATTCTAACTATGCATTCCAACTTTGAACTTGCTACTGTCTGGAAATGTAGAAATATAACAGCTGTAATAGAAAAATGTTATACCCACTTACTTACTTTAATAATGTCATTGTGTGATTCGTATTTGCTAATGTTTATCTATATTTACTTCTCACACTTCTTAGCTAAGATAGGGACAATTCCTTATTAAGAAGATTTGTTGCAATTTTATTAGTTACACTCTATATGCACCAACAGTACCTCCCTACCTCCCTAAACTTCCAGAATGCTCCTTTGTTATCACCAAGCTTCACCCCTCCCTTTCTCCTCTCTCTGTGTTTAAATATGCAACCCAAACTCTATTCTTCGTCTTTCACACTGCAGACTGTACGCTCTCTGTATGACTGACTGAACTTTCTTGCAAGAAATAAAATACGACAAAGACACCACATTTGATAAATAAATTCCTGCCACACAGCGCAAAAACAAAGGCTACCAGGAAAGCTTTAAAATGCTTGCATTGGGTTCAATTGGTATACAGTGGCTATACACCAGGGAAGTTTAACAAGTGAAATTGCTAAATATTAAGTGGACTTTCATGAAGATGATTGTAATTCTGCTTTGATGGTTAACCATATGTATTACAATCATATAGTAGTACACAGATGACGAACCCTAACAATAGAGGTTGGAAAATGAAGAATTGAGATGAAAAGACCAGTCATAACCTAAATCTGTTTTACGGAGGTGTTGATTGCTAAGTTAGTTACACAAATGGTGTGAGTAGCTGCTCCTTTGAATTTGGTAAAACTATGTGCTTAGCCTGAGACATAATTTAGGATGATAAATGTGTATATTTATCTGGTTTATAAGTATGAGATATTTTCTTAGTATGTGGGTTCTGAGAATATAGAGGGCCCTCCAGCATTACCTCTGGTTGAACATGTATGCATCACATAACCAGTGACTAGACTTTATCAGAGAAGATTAAAAAATGACAGGAAAATAAAATCTTATCTGTGGGTCCGTTTCAATATATTAACACCCTCTAACACCCCCACATTGACAAACATACAGCACTGAGCCCAGACCATCCAGAGTTGTTGAACCATCATATCAACCGGAGTGTGGCACACTTGGTTATTTGACCAATTATTAGACCGGAACAACAACTCTGTCAGAAATGAGATGTGGCTGAGCTATTGATCTGTTTATAGGAGCCACATCCTTTAGCATCTGCATCTATTAGCACCGCCTGCCTCTCTGACTCTGACATGCCACAGCACTAAGCAGTGCCGGCCACTCACGTCACGAAAGCCCAAGGACCATCATTAGCGGATCATGCAGTCCGTTACCTACTTACGCTCCTTTCTTCTTCCAGGGAGCTGGAAAAACTCTAGGTGGCTATGTTTAGTAATACTTGTGGATGTTATAATCATCTAAACAGGGAAATGCCTGAGGTGGAAGCCTTTATTTTTTTATCAGAAAAACTAAAATACATATTCACAGAGCAGACAGATAGCAACAGGTCAAGGCACATGTACAAACAAAGCGTTGTAAAGTGCAGATTGTGTCAGTGTTGACAGAGCTGATTTTCCACTAACCATGTTTTTAAGTTAGATTTAAAGTGGACCTATCATGCTATATTTTAATAATATAGTGTAGGACCATACCTATATAAGGCATATTTATACTTTTTTTTTTTCAAAATACCAAACAGATCATGCATTTTAGCCATGCCTCATTTTGCTCAATTTGACAATTTCTAGCTCTGTTTTTGCAAGGGCTGATTCTGTGAGAACAGCACCATCTACTGGCCTGGCATATGTACTACAGCGTCTCCAGCGCTTTCGAACGGCAATCCCCGTGGCTGTCTCCTCCTGATTGGTGGAGTTGGCCCAATAGCCGTAGCGCCACTGTCCTGACGTCAGGACAGTGTTCAAATCTGGATCAGTTTTTATCAGATTCGTTGCAGCCCCTTTTTTAGAGATTTGGGTATGGAGGAAAATAGAGAGGGTTGTGTTTTCTGACACTTGGTGAGTTCCCTGGAACACCGGGGACACATATTCATGTATAAAAGACGTACAAAAGTGCATTTTGCATGATAGGTCCCCTTTAAATAAACGGCAGGTGTTTTGTTCTCTAATCTTTACTGGGATTGAGTTCCACTGTTGTGCAGCTTTAAAAGAAAAAGAAGATTGGCTGAATGAACTCTTCCTTAATGGAACAACGCAGTCTCCTCTTGTTGCAGCTCTTGTTGACCTAGTTACAGGTGTGCGTATGGTGATAAAATGTCTTAGCGGAGGTGAGGTAAGGCCGTGTATTATTTTGTACATGAGGCAAGCATTTGCATATCTCATTACATTTTCCCAGCTCAACAAGTTGTACTTTGTGAGTATTGGACAATGATGAGAATAAACTGATTTCTTATCTACTATTTTAAGTGTTTGTTTGTATAATGGTTCCAGGGTTTAAGAGTGGTTGTACAGACATGTGACCAGGTTGTTAAGCAGTATGTGATGTGAGATAGAACCATAGAGTGCATGTACATCAGAGCCGCCTCTGTTGACATGCAGTTGTGTTATTTGTGTCTTTGTCACTGCTTTAGTGTTGTGCCCTTGACATCTCTATGTGTGACAGTTTGGACTACCTCAGGGTGAAGTGGTGGTGGATATCTCTTCAACTGTACATACATTTATTTGTTGTTACGCGCTACCCCCTGGTGTTCTCTCTCTCTCCTTTCCTCTTTGCTCTCTTTGCTCCAGGTGCTCCTGTTGTTCATCCCAGTGTCCCTCCTCGACTACTCTCTCAACTCTGCGGTGGACGACAGGTGAAAATGCGTTATAACGGCCCAAAACATTTCCATCATGACTCAGAGAAACGCACTCCAGTTTCAAAAAGCAACACATGCAAATGAAAAGACATCTTCACCAACTTGACAACACATGTGCAGCTTTTAAAAAACATTCACCAACTTCACTTAACATGTGCAACATTTACTAAATGAGCTGCATTAACAAAACACTGCAAATGAAAAACACTGCAACAAGCTCAAAACACAACGGAAATGGGGACAATAAAAAGTGATGCACACAGTTGGGACCCGGGTGCTTGTTGACGTTTGAGTATTATAAAGTTGGCCAACTGTCACTTTTTAGTGCCCCGTTTACATTGAGTTCTGAGCTTCTTGCAGCATGTTATATTTGCAGAACTTTGTGCTGCATATGTGTTGCCAAGTGGGTAAAGGTGCTTTTTTCATTTGTATGTGTTTTGGCACATTTGTATTTGTATATATGCATCTTTTTTGTGCAGCACGTTTTTCCTAATGGAAGTGGTTTGAGCCATCAGACACATTGCTGATCACTTGACACAAAAATCAGTTGACACGAGGAGAGAGGAGGGAGAATCCTTCAGCATTGATAGATAATGCTAAAATGTTTAATTAGCTTGAATTTGAGGAAGATACCCAAGTGAGGAAATGGAGGAAGCCAAATAATGATTGGGGATGAACCTCCGGTCTCCTCCTGGCTCTACCTCGCTCAGGTGTCCCTGATCTGCACTAATCACCCATAGAAAAAGAAGGCTGGAGGCACTCTACTGTTTGCTGCCAGCCACCTCACCGATCCTTAGTTTAGGATTTTACTCTTTATTTTGCCTGTATTCTTTTTCGTTGCTTATTTTGGGGATGGAGGATCTGGTAGTGCAGTTTTTGCAGCTTTATTTCTCCGTTTTTTTTTCATTTGCATCACAAACTGAGCCACAAATGTGTTATGTTGTCTTGTGGCTGTAACACATGGTCTTTCTAAGGAATCTGATGCCCCTTGTTTAATGATCAGCAAATTGGGTGAAAACCTATTCAATCGCTCAATCTTGGTCAGTTAAGGTTGAAGTGGAAACGCCTACAAAATATACCAATCTTAAACACAAAAAAATTAGCTGATTAAAGTATTCATCTTTTCATTTTAAAGTAAGTTTGATGGCTTTAAGAGAACTATGAATATCACACATTTCCATGGGTGAAAGAACCTTTATGCCACGGTTGTTTTCAAGCCTTTCCCCCTGGGATTACTGAACAAAAAGCTGTAAATATGCAAAGCAGATTAATTAGTTTCCCAAGGTCACCTGTACAGAAAAGGTCTCCATGCGTAAATATGAGATTTTTCTGCAGACGAATGAATATCTGCAGATGAGTCGCTGCATGGATTTTATTGATATTTGCTTGGGAGTTAACGAAGCTCTGTGTGAGGCCTCATTTGGCCAAAAAGTATTTCTGTTTAATCCACAGCCTCTGTAAAAAAAAAAAAAAAACAGCAAGGGTTGGAGTTGTTAGAGCGTCTTAGTTCTGGTGGCTTTAACCGGAGGGTTTGCGCGCTGCACCTCAAAGTCCACAGCTCATTTGAATCCAGTCCTAAAGCCCTTCCAACCCAACAAACTCTGCGTGCTGACTCAAGACCAGGCTTATTAAGTCTAATCCCTGCAACCCTCTGTGTTTGTATTATCAAACAGGATTAGACTGATACCTGTGTGTCGCTATACCAATATATTGGCTCCACTTTTAACTTTATAACACCAACAAGGCTAATAATCCACCTGTGATACTCTTGACTATAAGAACATCTGAAAACATGCAAGTATATTGCCCGTAATTAATGTATACAAAACATTTTCATCACCATTGAGTGCATGTGCTCTCCACAAATATAAAAAATGATATTCGAAAAGTATTCCATGGTGTTTTTTTACGGCGAAAACTATAGTTTGTTGTCCACAGCTGACATTCAATTTACCAAACTTCTTTCTGCTGATTGATATGACTGCACATAGTCTCTTGATCCTCCTTAGCAACGGTCTGATCTCCTTAGCAACAATTAGGGAAAACTAACCTCTCGAAGGTCTTGTTATTAGGTCAGCAATACATTATTTTGCTGTATTATTTAAGACAAAGCTACTTTGAAAGATGCAAGTTACCATATGCGTCACAATGGAAGGACTGCAATAAATATACACTAGGGAGAATTGTAGTTTAGTAAATGAATGCTACTTGGGAAAAGCAAATCTAATTACTATGTAAAAAAAAAAAGGACAGAACAAAATATAAAAGGAATTGTGTTTTCAGCAGAGATTTTATTAACTCTGGGCTTAGTTTAGTAAAGAGGTCTATTTTAGTCTTGTGATACTTTTATTTTCCATGTGCACAGACCCCTTTTGCACATGCAGGCGTTACACAAAGGTGAAAGGTCAAGTGTGTTTGTGGCTGTCAGACACACATTGAAGGAATGCATTGCAGGGCTGCTCAAAGGGGTTCAAATGTAAGACGTAAGCACTGGAAAAACTACAAAACACAATAATCCTTTCCTTTTATGGAACAACATTTGATGTTTCAGTTATTTTTGTGAGTTACATGACTCGATCTCAGGTCAGACGCACACTAAAGAGTTTGGAACATAATGTCCCTTAGTATTGTATCCTAAATGTTTTCCTTGTTTCTCGTCTTGATATTTGACCTTGTTGATGTTCTTAATAGAGATGCTTATGATGCTATAAACATTTCAGACAATAAATCTGACAATAAAGTGTAATCCTATTGTCGTATCTTTTACCCCAGCACCAATGGCAGTGACAGTCTCCTTAAGCACAATGTTGTGTCATAAAAATGGTTTGTTTTGTGATAAAAACAGTCCCAAAAATAAAATAAATCTATTTGATAGAACATAAAAAAGTAATTGTCAATACTGCATTTGAGTGCCTATCAAGTGATATTTGGCTTTTCACATACATTTTTGTGCATCAAGTGACCATTTTTGGCAAATGGACTCCACATTTCTTTAAATCCTCATATCAAACAAACCTTCTACATGCATTACATGTTTCTAAAATGGGTTTCTAAATCTTTTACCACATATATCATGTCTAATCTTGGTCCGACACACAGTTCATCTCATCCTCCAGCAGGTTTACTCAGCAGTGTGAAATGCCCTCAGACGACTTTGATCAAGTGAATGGGATACAACCCACTTAAATGGACCATTAAAGAGAATTAGGCACATCATAATCGCAAGATACTGTAGCACATTACATGGAATGGTTGATTAATTTCTCATATGTGGAAGCAGAAAAAGACTTTGATGCATAATGTACATCAGAATATACTAGAGCAATATGGTAATTACTCAAATACTGAATTAACTGATTAATTAACTAATCCTGCCACGAAACATTCCAATAAAAGTTAATGAGTCAACTAATCGTTCTGCGTTCATGCCAAAACACATGCTGGTACTGCCCTCTGTTGGATTGAGCCTCTCATTGCATGTATTGACAGGATTCATCATATCAGTGTTGCACCACAGGATGGTACAGTAGTGCATTTCAAACGGCAGTAATGTAATGACTCAATGCAGGAACTTCAGTGTTTACCAGTACAAGTCGTGCAGGAGAGGCGTATTAGAGCCCAGCTGCTCTCTGTGGACTGTAATTGAGTTAAAGGCCAATATCATGTTCAGATCAGTGGCGACATACTGACACTTGTGTCTTCCCAAAAGACAACACAGACACAAATGTAATATCAGGGGCTGCTTAATGTAAGCAGGAGTCATGTTGCAGAAACATCCCTCTTGTTTTCAACCCTGTGTATCCGAGGCAGGACATTTTGGAAGATGAATTACAAGATGACACAAAGATCCTAAATTTGACCAAGATTCCCTGACTTCCTCCATTTTCTGAAGGTTAATTACGCTACACGGATACCATTGATCTGATGTTCAGCGGACAAAACTACAACTTGCAGATAATTGCTCGGGGGTACTTTGTGATCAATAATGCACCAACATAGGAGGCTGTATTGGAAAGTCTGTGTATGGGTGATTGCTTACATCAATCCTTCTACAGACAGTCATTTCCGAGCTGCTGCCCTGCCCTGCTCCTCTTTGGTGTGTACCAGCCTATTGAGGCAGATATTTTTTCTCTCATTGTCTGGTTCTTTTGAGGCTTTTTCAAACAAAAGACACCCAAGCTGAAGTTTTTGAAATCGTTTTGAAAGAATGGAGGCATCATCATGAGTGGTTGGAGGTATATGGATATCCTCTGGGGAGTGGAAGGCAAGCTCCTTGCCCTGCATGCAGCATCAGGAGTGACCGCCAGCGATGGTAGATGATGGTAAGGGGATGATGGCCACAGGATTCTCTTGAGGAGGTGGAGAAAGCATAAGAGGGGGGGAGGGGGGGTAGATGGTTGTTCAGTGGGAATCTGTAGCACTGCATTTTACTGGTTGCACGGTGGGCGGAAAATCTTTGTCTTCTTGAGATCTCTGGATGTTTTCCGATGGTTAAGAGATTTAAACTGATTGCTGATTCCTCAAAAATACAGACAAGGAAACTTGATCCAGATTTAAAGGTGGGTGTTGTTTACTTCTGTTCGTCCAGTGGAAATAGCAGGATTTTGATGGATGTTAAACTAAAATGTGCAACCCTGACTTAATTGGATAGGAAATGTGTTAGTCTATAACGCTGATGTGGATAAAGTCAACATTTTAACATTTAATGCTTATTTTGAAGTCATTTAACATCATTTTCAGTTCAAAAGTGGCTTCCTGATCTGCACTTTTTGTCACTGTTGATATAAAAAATTTTATTTACAGAAGAGATTTCACTGTATTAGTCATAACGTCATGCATTAGACCTCAGAGAGTTGCATCTCCCCTAAACAGATTGACTCTTTGCTTCCACAGAGTCTTCCAGGAGGCCATGCCAGGCAGCCCAGAGAACATCCCCCTGGGAGAGTGCACCCTCTCCCAGTCCAGGGACCAGCTGACTCCCCCGAGCCGCACAGAGAGCACCGTGTTCAGCCTGTCCCGCAGCGAGTCCATCTGGACCACAGAGACCCCCCGCAACAGCAAGTGTCAGGAGTTCTGGTTCTCCATCCACCTCATGTCGACGGGGGGCAGCTTCCTGGCGTGCGGCATCATCATCAGCAGCCTGTACTTCGCCGGTCACTGCAGGACTGTGACTAACTTCCTGGGTCCGGCCCTGCTCAGCATCGGGATGATGGTTTTTGTTGTGGGTGTGGTTCTGATCCCCATCACCAAGGAGAACAGGAAGCAGGCGACCATGAAGAAGCCCCTCAGTTACTACAGGCCTCCGGTTTATAACCTGTGATCAACAAAATCATGTTTGGGGATAATTAACATGAGGCACTTTAAGAGCACGCTGGATTAAAGTTCAGCATGGGAGCTTATTATAAAAAGACTATTTTTTATTTCTCCAGGATTGACGAGCACTTATCTCAAGTGTGCATGAAAACATTTGCATTAATAGCCATGGCTGTGGAAAATGAAGGTGAGAGCACAAGGACAACAATGTGCTGTAGAAAATGCATTCATTCGAGCACAATTTAGTGAGGAGGCAAACTGTCCTTATGCATTTTCATGAGGGAAAAGTGGACAAGGGGATTTCCTAATGCTGTGTGGTAGAGTTTATACCATCTCATGAATAATTAAAGGTTGTGAGAGCTTATAATTGTCAGTTCCCGGTTTCCTGTGTCTTGTTGCATGCACTGAAGTCCTTTTTGTGGAGCAGAGGCTTTGAATCTGCGCACATTCATCTTCAAATATATGTAAAGGACGAACATTTGACTGCTGTGACCTGAAAGCACATTTTCATAGGATTTAAATATTACGTGGCAGGACATTTGTATTAACCCCTTCAGACTTGGCCTCCATCAAAGTGGACATGAAATATTCAGTGCAATTGGAAATGCACTTAAATGTAGACTTTGGCCTTGCAATTAGGCAGATCGGTATTCAAAGTAGTAGTTTTAATCAATATGTAAGGGATCACAGGACTACTTTATGTTAAATTCAACTGAGCTTTATTGGCATGAATTGTACTACTGCTAAATAACATAGTATTGAATCATTACATTTTACAAAAAAAGATGTAATTTAACATTAGCAGTTAAATAGCCAGATCCTTTAGTACCACAACATAATTAAATGGAGAATTTATATTGTCTAACTTGTATCTAGTGGACACGAACATTATGTCACACAGATCAGGAAAAAGGAACCAACAACACTAATAATGTCATTTGTTTGTTGTTTGCGGATGCCCTGTCTGTTAGCTAGCATTAAATGCTAACATTAACATTTGGGTAAAATTGTCCCAAACCCCAAATGATTGATGTCAGGTTTGTTTTCTAGTGTGAAGTTAGTCTTCGATTTCATCCAGAGTGGCATTCATGTCTTAAAATTGTAAGAAAATGCACTTGCCTTAATCTGTAGAAGCCATGAATGTATTTCAGTGTTTACAGCTCTTGCCCAATGGCCTTAAATAAAGTTTTATACAGATATAACAAATACATTCATATGTGGCAAAATTTACACAAGAACAGACACCTTTTCACCTTTTTGATATCAACATGCTAAATCACGATATGGTAAATTTGCACTTTTTTTTTTGTGTGCTTATGACAACTATCTTTATAGAACTACTATTGTTTTCAATGGTTACTGTAACTTGTTTATTTTTAAAGAAATACTACTTCAGATTATGTTATATTCATATTCAAATTATGATGTTTATTATTTAATCAATATAATATTGTAAAGTGAATACCATATTATTTTACTTAATTTACATAAGTTTTGGTTATTGAAGTCCCTATTCAGTACACTGCAGTACATTTGAGTCCCCAAGCCTCTTAAACTATAAAATATGTGTGTTAAATGTAAACATGTTAGACATCAGACACACATGCGAACGTACTCTGGAGGTGTCAGAACCCCAGCAGAGATCATTTATTGGTTTGTTTTTTACATAAATAATAATGGAACTACTTTAATCAATGAATCCTTGGTCAGTAAAAATGATCTGATCGATGATACTCAAACAAGAACTCACTTTTCAGGATATTTCAAGATATCAAACTGAAGATCTTTGGACAGGAATAAAACCTTTGTATATGTAAACTTGCATTTTGAATTTTTTCTGACATTTCATGTTGAATAATCGAGAACAATAACGGTCAGACTTACCAAAAAAAGACAAATCTAATGACACAAATTCTTCAATAAAGCGTTTTTTCAAAATATAAAATAACCACATTTTCTGCATATATTTGTATGTAAAAGACAGCCTTTACTATTATGTCTGTCTCTGTTGAACACTCCATTCTATTGGAGGCACACAAAAATGTAATAAAGCTTCCTAGAAATGTTGATTTAGCTTTATTTGTACAAGAGAATATAGGAATATGTCTTAAATGGCAACATTGTATTTATTATATGGTCTATCATAGCCTAAAGGGCTTTACACAGTCCTCACAATTAGAAAAAGGCTGAGTCACGATACCTTCATTTGAATGTCAAACGATATGGTAAAGTTCCTGCATCTTTTGCATGATGTCACCTGGAGCATTATATTGTGGACTTTAACCTGCTGTGTTGTAATGAAAGACAAGGAAACCATAAGCCTGCCTCATGGAAAGTGTGTGTGTGTGTGTGTGTGTGTGTGTGTGTGTGTGTGTGTGTGTGTGTGTGTGTGCGTGTGTGTGTGTGTGTGTGTGTGTGTGTGTGTGTGTGTGTGTGTGTGTGTGTGTGTGTGTGTGTGTGTGTGTGTGTGTGTGTGTGTGTGTGTGTGTATTCAGGGGTGTGTGCTTCAGGGAATAAGCCTGGGAAAAGCCCGTGTTTATCTGCACTCTAAAGGTGGGGCGTTTCTCTACAGGTGCGCTGACTCAGCTCAGGTACAAACCCTGAAGCATCCTCCCGTTATGAAGCAGCTGTGATGTGTCCACCATGGAACGGATAATGAATGTTATAGGAGGATGCATTCCTGTATTCTTCATCGCCATATTATTCGATGTTTTGGGTCTGATTCTGCTTTTCGTCGGCATATTCGCCAACGTGCGCGTCAGCGGACGATTTTACGGCGACTTCTTGATCTACACCGGCTCTCTGATCACCTTCGTGAGCCTGGCCTTCTGGCTCATGTGGTACGTGGGGAACATCCGGGTGTCGGAGGACGACGGGTGGAAGAAGAGGAGCCGTATAGTGAAGCTGGCCAGGAAACTATCCGAGAGATTGAGCCAGACGCTGAAAGGGGAGCCACGCGTAAAATGTGTGGATGAGGAAGATGACTGCGGGAAGAGCTTACCTGCACACAAAGCCAGCCGGGTGACATGGGGCAGGTCCACAGCCTACCAAAATGAGGGCTATGAAGAGGGTCCAGACCCCCCTGCTGTGGAGAAGAAAGTGGAGATAGAACAACAAGAAGCAGAAGAAGACGCAAACATCTGAACATATGGGTACCTTCATATACAAATCTGCTGCAGGGACTATTTCACGTAAGATGCTAAAAATGCTATTATTTCCCAGCCCAAAACTGAAAGCATTGAGATAAAGTCATACCCAAGATTCATTAGAAATATGGAGATCCAAAGAAACTTCAATGTACTCCCTGAAACACTCCCTTTGTTATTGCACTTAAAAGGTATATTGTGGTTGCTTTTATTTTCAGTAACACTTTATGGTATATGTCTGTAAGTTTCATGGAAAGAATGCTACTGGGGAAGATGGGAAAAGTTTAGTTTTGCACTAAAAATAAAGCTACTGTATGTCAATATTTGTATATGTGCCAAGATGTGAAAATTGATCCACAGGCAAGCAAACAATTCAAAGTACATGAAGAACTAAGTTAACATGTATAGTCACTAAAAAGGAATCAACTTGGTTTTGAAATGGTTGAAACGGTTGAGAAAACTCATAGTTTCCCTTTAATTACAAATTGTCTTTCCAAGAAACTAATCATTGTTGACCTGAAAACATATTTGTGTTTTACTTGAAGGGTTCAATTGTATTATATGTCCACTTTATTCACAAACATTAAGGTCTCACCTATTTCAAACCTTTCTCTTGTTAGTTAGTATATATAGTATTTATACGGAAGCACATTATAAACTTTAACAATTAAGGTCTTAAGGGCATTAAACTTGTAGCCGTGTCATATTTTAAAGGGGTGTCAGGTTAAAATCTATTTCTTAAATCAATATTTTGTGTAGTCAGCCATTCTACATGAAACTAATAATCGATAGTTAGTTTTTTATTTCTTATTTTATGTCTAGAAGTAAATCCTAATAATATATATTGTAATTTATATTGAATCCAAAAATAGTGTGCCTCCTCAGAAAGGCTGTTGTGGTAGTCTAACAAGCTGACGTGTCATAGTTATTTTTAATACAAATTCTTTCCCACATGTTCCAAAACATTTCACCTATTTTAAACAAGTTGTTGCTGCTACGAGACAAAGAAAAGTCAAGTCATGTTTGCTCTTTGGTTTGCTGTCAAAGCAAAGTGCACTGGTCAGACTGGTTTTGTCTCAATGGTGTTGTGTTGTTTAAACAAACCTGAACATTCCGGACAGAGGATCATATGACCTGAGACCCTGAGGAACAAACTGTATCTACTAAAGCAAATTTGGCAATAAAAGAGACACAAATTGTAGTCCAAATGATAGCACACCTTATGCAAATATCCCGGCCGTGCCAGGGATTTGTTTATTTAACCTGAAGCAGCCTTTACCAAATACAGAGTTAGTTAGCATGACTGACAGCCTGACACACTTGAAACTTGTGATGTTACAGTAAATAAAACCCATCGGTGCTGTGTACACCAGCTATGGGCAGGAGGTTAAACCCGCATAGCAGAGAGAAAATTGTGGCAGCCTGTCATGTCAAACAAGCAGCTCAAAGAGAAGTTTCCATTACGTGCATTTCCTCATTGTGACAGTCACTTCACAATAGGTGTCATTATTGTAGTCATACACGAACCGTGGGTTATCAAATATTGAGGGAAGGCTTGAATGAAGTGCATCCACCCTGCAGAGCTGCTCCCAAGCTAAATATGAAGAGCAAGTTTGTTTCCACTCTCTGAACTCAGTAGGAGTAAAGTCAAGAGCGAGCTTTGAACCATCAGATAAAAGATGCAACACACTGATGCGGCTCCAAATCACTTTAGTGTCATTAGCTGAACAAAAAGGATCAGGGGGGCCTCAATTAATGATAGCAGGCTTATCGCTGTGCACACACAAGCTCAATGGCGGCTGATTGCGAAGTATATGTGCATAAATCTGCCATGCAGCTTACAGACAATGGTTGAGGTGTCACCTTAATGACATGGAAGTAGCAAAACAAGTCGGCCCTGTGCAGGAATGAAGGACCGAGAGTCTTTCATATTTATGAGCAGCTCAACCAGTTGTTGTGGTTGCATACCAGTCTTCCCAACAAGTCTTGTGCTCTGATAGAAATGTAAGGTGTGCTGAGGCTGAAACAGTATCATCTTGAAAGCTCTTTTGTGTAGAGACTTGCTCTCACTCCTGTCAGACGTTCAGACGACATCCACCTGTCCGTCTTTCAAGGCCCAACAATGAAGGAGGGGAAGTATACCATCATCTTCGTGTCGATTGCTGTGATTTTGGACGTCGCCGGACTTATCCTCTTCTTTGTTGGGATCTTTGCACCTTTGAGTTTCTGGGACTTTTTTGTGCTGTCCGGACCTTTGCTGATCTTCATGAGTACGTTTTTTTGGATATTCTGGTACATGGGGAACATCAAGGTGTCTGACGAGGAGCTCAACCTGCCCAAAAACGACATACTGTGAGACAGTATGTGTGAAGCAGGGCTGGCCGAGCCGGACTCCTTCAACCCAGCAGCACGATGATGAGGAAGGGACTGAAGGGACAGATTGAAGCAGAAGCTTCGTCAACAATCATGAATTTGTGAGCCTGGCACTCCTTGAAGTTTTGCCTCAAGTGAAGGATGTGTGATAAAACCAAATCCGGGCACGACCAGGAACACATTTGACTAATCCCAGGAGATAAAAAGAACTCTTTTCCACCCTTACGACTTCAGGGTAAAACAACTTGTCATGTTGTATGTGGACAGCATTGATTCCTGGACTTTGTTGGAGTGGAACATTTATTTCTCAGCACTTTCATTGGAAGGAAACTTTTAAAAATGTGTGAAACTGTATGCCTTATGTATGTTGTTATCATGTACATTATGATTTGATATTTATATTTCAACATATCTTTGCACATTCATGTTAGATGTATAAGCTTTTGGAATTAGGGACTAAACATGCTTTAAAATGACTTGTGTTGTGATCTTTGTTGTGTGTTGTTGGGCTGCACCTCTATAAGAACTGGCCAAACAGGCACTGTAGGTTTCTGCTCTGGGTTATTGGAGTCTTTAGTACAGAGTTTAACAGGAAGAATGAACATCTCTCTCACACAAGCAAAATCACTAAGGTATCCAGAAAGACAGGAATCATGATCATTCACAAAGCAAAGAGGCTCCAACTAGCAGAGATTTGAAACCATGGGTATTTGATTTCATTACAATAATATATCCACATATGTAAATATCAGCTGTAACACCTGTAGGCCTAATATTGCATTTATGTTTGTTAAAACCTGTTAGCAAGCAAGCACAGATGCTTTAGGTAGTTAAAATGCATCCATAAGGCGTAGATTTAATTAGCCAAAAGGATTGGAAAACAGTAAGCTAAAAGAAGGCTAATGGAAACAGATGAAAAAGTCTGCTAAAAATAATTGATAAACAGTTGAAATAGTTAGTTAAAATTATTGCATAAACTGTATAAATAGTTAGCTAAAATAAGACATAAACCGTGAAATGATAAGCTTATATAATGCATCAACTGTTGAAATAGTTAGCTTAAGTTAGCTACAAGTATTGGTATACAGTTGAAAAAATCTGTGAAGTAATGCTTAAACTGTTTAAAATGTTAGCTTAAAGTTATGGATAAACAATTGCAATAGTTAGCTAAAAGTCATGAATAAATAGTTGAAATATGTAACTCAAAGTTAGCTACAGTAATGGATGAACAGTTAAAAAGGTCTGCTAAAATTATTGGATAAATCGATGCAAGAATAGTGTAACATTGGGGTTTAAGGTGTGTATCTACTGTACTGGCGCGTTCTGTAATTTAGCAATAGGTTTTCCCTCAAAAGAAAACCAAAGCTCTGCGAACTGAGCTTCAGTTTGTTCACCACAACAGCCATTGAGAAGAATGAAACTAATACCTCCCTTCCACGCCCAATTCTTCCCAGGCTTAATCAGCACTCAAGGCACCATTAGCCCCCTCAGACATGGAGAGTGTTATTAATGTGTCCATTTGGTTCCTGCCCCTGAGAGAGGAAATGGAGGAGAGGCGTAATGGGGCTCTCTCACTGCAAAGAGATGGAAACCCTGCTGCTCAGCCCCTCCTCCCCCGCGGGGTGCCGCCTTCTCCGTTGTGCTGAAATTCCCAAGTTGTCTTGATGGTATACATCTCATTATAATCTTAATCACAACTGTACTTGTCAGTGCATAATAGCATCTCCAGTGATATACATGGCATTATGAGAGGCTCTACTTTACAAGAGCATGAGGCTCAGATACACTTCCTGGTTGGTTACAGCCTTAATCAAATAACACAGCATGATGAAGCATTTTGTCGGCAATGCTGAGAAAACATAGGTCATGACTCCTAATCCTGTGGTTTTAAAGAGCTTTAGCTAATAGTTTATTCCCATTAGCTGTGCTACAATTCCTACTCAAAAATGGGACTGACTGTCACCAGTGGAAAAACCACCAGTACACAGGAAGTATAATAAGAAACACTTATAAATGTTTTAAGTATTAATATTTTAGATGTGGCTTTATTTATTAATCTTGATACAAGAGATAAGAAGGGATGAGATCAGATAATAGTTTGAGAAAAAAAAGGATTTAAGGGGAAATGTACTTATTAAAGAAGCTCAAGTTTTGAAAAAAGCAGGGCTAAAAAGCAATAAATAAAAAAGATGCAAGATAAGACACAACAAATTACAAAGATATTTGCATAATACTCTTACACTTTTACAGATATGATCCATGAGGGATAATGGTACCCATAAATTGTATTCACACGATGTGTGACATTGTACTATGATAGGATAGAGATATTCTGTCATGTTAAAATGGTAGGTGAGACAATAGCAGGGTTATGATATGATATGCTATCATGTGTTAAAAGTTCTGCCATCGGTATATGAATGATTACCAGAGATTTGTAATACAAGAACTGCCATCAAAATACTTTCTTCAAGTAATAAATCTGAGGTGTGTGAATGTATAAGGATATGTCTCATTAGGGAACTTGTATTGATAGTATCCATACCTTTCAAATGCTTTTCACAATAAGCAGATAAATACTGGTACACGTGGCTGTGGGCAGATAAATCTGTCTTTAGGCATGTGATGAAGTGATGATGTTCATTATTCTGCTGGTGCACACTACCTCAGCTTAAAAGCTTAAAATGGCTGGTGATTTTGTGATGTCATCTTTGGAGGATTGTGGCGGTGCATGTCTCCCTCCAGTGGAGAAAAGTTAGAGGTGAATGATGCCCTTCAACCATACTATGATTAAGTAGATATAATCTTCTAAAAATAAAATACTTTACTTAATTAATGTAATTGATTTCATATGTAGGCCTAGTATTGAAATAATTGATGAGCATCATTGAAGTAGTATGTTTTCATATCTTTGCAGTTGTACAAAATAATTCTGTATTTTAACTTAATGCAATAATAAAATGTGGGGTAATAACAAAGAATATTTGTAACCAATCATTAATATGTAATTATTTTCCGCGATTGATTAGTTATTCTCTTAGTGTATGACATGTGAAAAAGTTGTGAGAATGCCAAAAGCTATTTCTTCAGATGCTTGTCTGAACAAACTTCATAAATATAATAATGATAACAATATTATTAATGAATTAACAATATCAAAAACAGGCAAAAGCAAGCCGTTTTTGATATTTTTAATAACTGATCATATAGCTTTATAATTGATGACAATTTAATGTATAACTATAAATGGACTCATATTTTTGTTTTAAGTGGCAAAGTATGTCACATAAATCTTGTGTATCAAATTGCTATATTAAAGGTGGGGTAGGTAATTTTGGAGAAACCAGCTCGAGTGTGCTAGAATTTGAAAATACACAGCCGGAAAAAATCTCCCACTTCCTTACAGAGCCCCTCCTCCTCCAACACACACGAACGCGCACATGACCAATGAGGGCACGAGATACATTTGTGCACAGATGGAAGGCTGACAGGCAGGTAGGCCATCCAGTTATTTTAGCCGGGCCGGCTAAAATGATTGGTCGTGCTTTTTACAGTACTACGGCTTCCACAGATTAAATGGATTTTTTGTCAAAGCACTTAAAATATTCATTGCTATCAGGATGTTAAGAGCATTCCATGGAATATAACAAAAAGTGTATCTCGAGCCGGTTTCTCAAACTTACCTACCCCACCTTTAATATATTAAATAAAAGCTTTTGACACACGGCTTTCCCCTTTCTTTTAGTTATATACGTTTTGCCTCAATAAGGATTCAGACCATGTTACTCTTGTAGTTCTCTATGTGGAAATGTTTTCTGACCTACAAACTAGAATGTACCATGAAATAAATGTATTATTTTGATGTTGACTAACCTTGGTTTTGCATTCATGCTGCATTCAATGAAACCAATCAGTTAGCGCGTGATCATTACTTTACTCTTTACTCGCCATGGCTGTTATCATCTGATGTCTGCTTGCACGCGCGCACACACCACTTCCGCACAGACAGTGTTTACAAACAAGTGGCCTACAGATGGCAGGGTCACTCACCCTTATGATAACAAGGCCTGCAGACAGGACAGCTCAGGATTATAAACCTGCAGCCCCGACAAGAGAATATAAAGCCTCAATCTTTCTGTCGGGAATAAAACATTTGTTTTTAATGAGGAATCTTTTAAATTAATTTCTGTATTCAGTTCAAAATGACAATATGCTGCAAAGGGGGCAACGTGCAAAACGTGTCATTGATTCTGTAGTGGAGGAGGAAGACCATCATGCAGTGTGGCTTTGCCCTGCTGCGACGTAGAGACTGAAGGGAGAATTGATCCTGCAAAATAATCTCATACATGCGGTAGTTTGTGAGTTTTAATACACGATTGGATGGTGATATCGATGCATTATTGTAGATTGTCGATAATTTCTCTCTGTAGTGATTATTGTGACAGATTGCACGTGTAAACCGGTTGATCCACTCCTTTCCTGCTTTGGTGAAAAAACCGTACACGCCACTTCTTGCTTCTCACCAAGCAGCATATGCGCTACTCCCCAACCGACCTTGAATCTGTCCTCAGATTAATACTCACGCGTGATTTGTTGCATTCGCAGGGCTGCACCGGCTTCCTGTATTCTGATTGGTGGAGCGCGCTGTCAGTAAAAGCATATCCGCCTCTTGCTCTGTTTGGTTGGAGCTCTCTGCTACCCTTTCTCTCGGCGGTGGGTCGGAGCCGCTGTCCCTGGCCTCGCATGTTCCCCTCTAAATTCCTGTTTTCAATTTGATGCCCCTATTGTACATTTGATCCATTTAGACCCTTCTGTTAGGCCACAGTCGGGCGTCCATACACCGTTTTTTATTTGCCCCAGTATTTGGCATTTTGAGACTTAAACACGAACATGGCCGTGGTGAGCGGATCGTCTGGGCCGGTTGCCCGGCTTGAGGGCCGTGAATTCGAATACATGATGAAAAAGCGCTCGGTGACCATCGGGCGGAACTCGTCTCAGGGCTCAGTGGACGTGAGTATGGGCCACTCCAGCTTCATCTCCCGGAGGCATCTGGAGATATTCACCGCCAGCGACGATGGCACCGGCAGCGGGGATTTTTACCTGAGGTGTCTCGGTAAAAACGGGGTGTTTGTAGACGGAGTGTTCCTGAGACGGGGCGCCCCTCCTCTGCAGTTACCACGAATGTAAGTTTCCCCTCTCAGCGAACATGTGGATGCTAGCGCTAGTAGCCGAGAAGCTAAAGTTAACAGTCAACAACATTGGGTTGATAGTGGCTAGCAGGGTTGAGAGCACCACGTGTTTTAGCATGTTAGCAAGAACTCCGCATCCTGTTCCCTATGCCATTTTCTTTGTTGACATTTTTGTTAGCAACAGTGTGAATTGCCGACTGCCTTCACCCCACATTCCCTCCTGTGGTTATCTTTGCGTTAGCCGCATTCCACTGTGTCTGTTTTGGTGGCTACATAGCCAAAATAACTAGGCTAGCACACAGCTTTGGCGACGCTATTGTTGATATTGACTAGTAGCAGCTTTTTCTGTCACGTGGACACCCGTAAGTCAGAAATGTATATCTCGTGATACTGTAAACATTCGCCATTGTTGTTATGCAAACACGTTAGCTAGCAGTTAGCTGCTAGTTCTCTGTAGTTGTGAATGGAGCTCCTCTCGACCCCTAAACGTAAACAAACCAGCCCGTCCCCGCCCTACCGGCTCACAACAGAGCCTGCGGGACCTTTGGCCTCTGTTCAAATTCGAATTCATGCTCGCTGGTGTATTTAACTAGTTAATTATGAACAGTATTGATAAACGAGAATTGACCCTCCTCATTAATTTCAAAGTTAAATGAGAAGTTTTTCCCATAGAGGTTGGTTTGCCTCTCCAAAAGAAAGTTCCAGAGCTATGTTGTGCAGGTTGTAGCCTGCACCGTGCCATTGTTTATCTTTTGAGGGTTGTTGATAATGTGCTGCTTTCTCAACACACTTTTATTACTCAAGAATTTATCGCCCTGATCTGTACTAACATTTAGCAATGGGATTTTAAATATATGCCGCCTGGTGTGGATGGACAGAGAGAAAGTTATATACAGGGGTGCCCATAACTTTTTTTTAGTGAGTTACTCAGATGAGTACCAGGAGACAGCGTTTGGTACTCAACCCACACGAAGCGTGGTCCTCCTCAGTGTCTCCTGAGTGTTGCCGTCCTCTATTTACACTTCTTGCATGCTAGATGATGAAGATGCACCTCCCTGTCTCTTTTTAAGCCTCCGATTTGTTTTCTCCAAAACTTGTGGCCAAAACTGTAAAGTCCTTGCATTTCCTGAGGCCAAGTTGAAGGATCAAATACTAAGAAATTATCACATGACTTGAAGTCATATCTGATTTCAGATGTGGGAAGTTACTAAGTACACTTATTCAAGTACTGTACTTGAGTACAATTTTGAGATATTTGTACTTTACTTGACTTCGATCTACTTTGTAAAATTAGCTGCACCTTTACCAGCTTTGATAACACTTTAATGATCAATCATTACAAAACATATCATATATATTATTCTGAAATGGACCAATCTGCACAATGACTACTTTTACTTTTGGTACTATTTGGTAACTATATTTTGATGATGATACTTTTCTAATTTTACTTGAGTAACATTTTGAATGCAGGACTTTTACTGTAACAGAGTATTCCTACACTCTGGTACTTCTACTTTTACTCAAGTACAAGATCTGAGTACTTCTTCCACCTCTGTCTGATTTCAAATTCTTCCACAACACCCTGAGTAAGTTTGCAACTGTGTGTTTCACTCCACTTTGGTGTAAATAAAACTGCAGCAGCTTGACCACAGAGCGTGAACGTTGTGATCAGCTGATTTTGCGCAGTTCTCCAGTGTGTGCACGGGGCACAGAATGTGCACAGGGGAGTCTCCCACTGCAGCCAGTTGGCGGAGTTTTGGCACAATTCTGTTGTTCATACTTACGTTAACCCTGTCTGTGCACACGGTGAACAACTCTGTCGTCCAGTGATCTAAGCCTCTGCCTCCTGTAAAGCTTCACAGGTCCGTCGGTTATGTCCTGCGCGGCTCGGCCAGCACCCAGGCCTATCAGCCATAGAAAGTCCGAAGTTTTTTCGCAGGGAGCGAAACGGCAACGTAGCTGCTTAATGTCTTTGGGTTTTTTGACATGTCTTGTAGTTTACTCCATTGAGTGTTGACAAGAAACATGTGTAGACGAAATATGTGTTTTGTTTTGAGGTACTCAAAGGCGTGTAGTGACACAAGTGACGTTACGCAATTCAGATTTTTGCCGCGCATGCCTACCTGCATACCAGTTATGTGCACCCCTGGTTATATATAAAGATAAGCAATAAAGTCATAATTATTCAGATTCTACAAGTTATGTGTGCTGGTAATGCTTAAATGAGAATTTCATTAACAGAAAATCTTTTATTATCAACAAATGTGTAATCAATTGTTAAAATCATACATTTGAAACGTGTTGGGTCCCAATTTCTCAAATGTCAGGATGTTTTTATGTACATTTAAACCAAAAGTATAAATGTGTAACGTGCATGTTCTAGTACCAAGTGACTTCCGGATTAATGGACAATGAAAACTACAAAACCAGAATAGGAACATCATCTCTGGTTGTAAACAAACTACCCTGTATACATTGTGTTGAGAGGGATTTATTTGGGATTTAAGCTCTCCAAAAAGTGGTTGCAATAATTTACCAAAGTTGGTTGTATAATAGAAAAAAACAGCCTCTGAATAGAATTGGGAGGGATGAAACCCTCTTTAATGGTCACACATGCAGAGCACACAGCGCACACACACAGTGAAATGTGTTCTCTGCATTTAACCCATCCTAGTACTAGGAGTCTAGTACTAGGAGCAGTGGGCAGCTATTGTACAGCACCCGGGGAGTGAGGGGTGAAGGGGGGTGTCCGGTGCCTTGCTCAAGGGCACCACGGCAGGGCAGGAGGTGAACTGGGACCTCTCCAAGTAGCAGTCCACACTCCATATTTTAGGTCTGGTCAGGGTCTTGAACCGGCGAACCTACAGCTCCCAGTCCAAGCCCCTACTGACTGAGCCACTGCCATTACAGGCCAGACTTTGCACACTGCTCTCGGCTATTGTGCCATCTTTCAATGTGAAACCACATTTTACTGCACAAACAATAAGCTTGTTTTGCCTTTTTTTAAACCTCAAACTGGACTTTTGCTCAAAAATATTGTCTGCAGCTGAACATGTTTGTGTTTTCATAACTAAATAGTAAATCAATGATTGCACTGCCACATCGTACATACACCCATGCATTTCATTAGTAGGCACCCAGAGGACCAAGGGAAGAAGAAGAAGAAGAAGCAGCGGCGGTTTCAGGTTCTCGTATTGATCAGGCCCACTGCCAATAAAGAGCTTTTAATCAGTGGCACTATTTACAACAAGCACTTCTATAAGTAAGACACCTAGCACAGGCTAACATGATTTACTGTAATCCGCAAGCTCACTCAGACGACCCTCAATGTACAGGATAAGACTGCTAAAGCACAGATTGACAGCATGAGAGAACTCGCACAGCTTTGGCCCAGAGGACAGGTCTGTTGTATTCCAGGGATTCCTATTTGGTGATGTAAACAGACTAAACAGAAAGGAACAGCCTTCCCTTCCCCTTTTTTTCCCTCCCCTCCATGTCCTCTCCCACACCCGAAAAACACTCCAAGTTCTTCCTGTCTCCTTTTGTTTACATTCTTATTTTGCATTTTGGGTGGGGGTGGGGGTGAAAATCAAGTGAAAGTTTTCAGTTGAACAAGCTTTGTTTGTTGCCGTCCTCACAGCTTAGCAGCATAGCAACTGTGCGTTAGTGTTCATGGAGTTTGGCCTCATTGTTCATACAGGAGAGAAATAGGGTCGATTTAAAGAGGCTTCAGTGAATGCATGCTTTCAGGGGGATACTCAACAATAAGGACACAGTTTCCCATGACATTGAACCACACCCAGACTATATAAAATGTCCAATTATTAATTAAAAATAATGTATTTTTAGTAGGGCTGAAAGGGTTTGGTAATCAGGGAATGAATTGCTGTTTGGTTTAGGTGAGGAACCTCTTGATATCATCAAATAAGTGGCGATAAATTAAAGTCTAATATCAGTTTGGCCATTAAGTCCTTGGTTAGATCCTCTTGCATATTAACTTAAATTAAGCTTTCCTGACGTAAATTTAACTCACTTTTCATAGCTCTTAAAATATCTGCGTTTAAAGATTGAGAAAATAGTGTGCATTAAATGTTTTGGGTCATTCAAATGCAACAATGTAAGGACATTGCTGGTCCAAGCTTTCAAATCTGATGTTTTATTTCAATGTAAATCCAATATCTTTGGGTTTTGGTCGGACATTTATAGACTCAACATGTATTGATTAATTGAAAACTGTGAACAGATAATGGTAATTTGCACCCCCAGTTGCATTATATGGATTAGTTCGCATTTATCATTAAAATAATATTCAACCCCTTTCTCAAAAACCCATAAACCAAACTCTTAGCCACCCCAGCCAACCTGTGTCCATAGATTTGAAAAACTGCCAAGTATAAAAGATCGATGTCCTATTTCCATAAAAAAATTCTCAATTTAGCCCACTTATTTCTTATTATATCTTGGATAATTTCTTATAAGGCATCTTGTTTTTCTACAATGTTAAATATTCATTCATTTGAGAAGATATGCTTATTGTAAGGGTCTAGTTTCAAATAAAGGACATCTCACATTATCCATCAAACCAAGGTTTTCCCTAAAGCGTCGTTCCTTGAGTATTTTTTTTATAGACTGACCACTTACCATTACCAAAGACAAAGGCCATTAATATGTAAAATATGAAAGGAAACCTTAACCTTGATTATATGCTAAGATTTTTCTAAATGAACTATGCTGCCAATGTTATCCTTATTATTTAATATTCGTTTATCAAAGCTGCACTAATGGTTAACATTCAGGCTTTGTCATGAGCCAAAATGTAATATTGGACATACAGCGGTTCGCATTTTCAGCAGCTTGTAATACAGACAAGAACACAAAAGAAGAGGATCGTTTTTGATATTTTATTAGTTCTTGATATATTTAGATATCACTGCCCTCACTCTGTCAGCTCTCCACAGCCGCTGGATATTGAGAAGTGCTCTGATGTTATTTAAAGGATCCTTCGTGACTTTGCCAGATCCTCAGTAAAATCTACCCTTACTTAGAGGGTGCTGAGAGGGAACATGCACAATGAAAAGTGTCTCCCCTCACCAGTCTGGCCCCAGGAAGTGTTTCAGTCTCCTGTGAGCAGCAAGATGTAGGTGTCAGGGATCCAGTTCTCTCAGCAGATGCCAGCTCTGTGAGGGCCTGGCGAAGAAACTGCTGTGCCTGGCACTCTGTGACTAGAAGAAAACAAATGTGTGTCTGCTCCGTCTCCCCGGTGTCAGACCGCCTGATCCTAACAGTGATTTAGAAAGGTTCCTTCTATTCACCACTATCTGTGAATGTTGAACATTTCCCGTCACCAGCAAGGAGTCTGTTATTATCTAAGACTAAATTATTTAATTGTAAGGAATCCACCCAAAAATATGCGAGTTTCTGTTGGCAATGTCTCTGCATTCCTGAGTTAGTTTTGTTGGTTGTTTCCGTTTTCTTTTTTTTTCTACTGCATACCAAATGGAGAAGCAATGAGTTACATTTTTCATCCATTTATAGGCGCCCTGTTATGCTCATTTTTAGGTTAATGTTTGTATTTTGTGCCTCTACTGTGGTGTGACGGTATATGTATTCGTACCGAAAATATTCGATATGGGCCCTTCGGATCGGTACACGAATATAACGTCAAATGTAAAAAATTGAGGAGGTGAAAAACTTTTTGGAAGTAATCTCAGGTGCTGCGTCGCAGCGTTCAGTGTAATTTGCTCACATTGGGTTCAGCGAGTCATAGAGCGACCAAGTCATTTCATTGGACGAGAGGCATTCTATGAGAGTGGTCACAGGGATGCGTTAACATTTAGTCAGTAGTTGGGGGAAATGGCGAACGCAGATAAAGTTGAGCTTGAAAATCCTCCAGCATCATTGAAGTCTGGGAACATTTTGGTTTCGCAGTTACGTACAAGGATGACTGACAAAGACAGGTGGACCGAACCAAAGCTGTTTGTCGGCATTGTTCAACTAAAATTGATTACGCGGCTGGCAATACTTCAAACTTGCACACTCATTTGAAAAGGCATCACCCGAACGTGAATATCACCGGTACCAAAAGAAAAATGACTGAAGTGCAAACCCAACTCCCAGTAGCATTTAAGCCTCCACCACTCGCAAAAAGTTCAGTGCCATGTTAGCAAAGCGCTACCTGGCTGTATCTGCTACCTCTGTCCCTAGTGAGAGGGTGTTCTCCACAGCAGGAGACATTGTTAGTGCCAGCAGATCTGCCCTTTCGGCAAGCAATGTGGACAAGTTAATTTTTCTTTAAAAAAACATGAAAATACAATGACAAGCAAGTCCTAGTGTCAAACTAGTACAGTACAGTTAAAGTACAGATTATTTCAGTTCATCGAAATGCTGCACCTTAATGTTTATTTCATTATATTTTGTATTTATTTGAGTGAATATTCACAGTTTAATAATAATTTAAAAAAAACAAAAAATAATGCGAGAGAAGCTCCCTGTTTAGGATTTTATCATTTGCATACCATTTACATGCACACAAATCTATATAACACACCACAGGAAAGGGAAACCCCAAAAATGCATAATAGGGCTTCTTTAAGACAAGTAATGTAGGTTACATATTCTCTTTTCAAATAAGAAGCAACATGTATGTGAATTCAAAGGCATCCCATGATGCTTAATCCTGTACATTATGCCGTTGAAACGATGTTGTTGGTTCATGTGTGGCCACTCTGCTACCTCACAGCTCATGTGTGATAGTCTAACTGATATGGGGCATTTTTAGCAACATACTTAGACTCAAAACTTGAGTTTTCACTGTTTTGTGTATAGTTATTTATCAACAGACTTTTACACCAATACTGTACATTTGTGATAAGCTCTTCTTGGCCCGACCCTGATTTACTGACGCTAGGTGCCTTGTGGTAATGTTTCTGTTAGGGGTTTTCATTTGTGAATGCCAATAACCCTCATTGTAGCATAACAAACATTTCCAAATTGGTTTCGGGTCTTAAATAACTATTAAATAAACATGGCATTAAAGCGTTTGTATATTTAAGCAATAGCTCACGACAGGCTGTGGTGTATATACTCATTATATCACAGCTGTGATATAATGAGCATATATCATGGCCTGAAGTGAGCTATTGCTTTTATAAAACGGTTACCAAGTGTGGCAATATAAAAGAAAAATACACACTAATTTAAATAGTTTTTATTAGTAAATAATAGTTCAAAATAAAATAGTCCCTCCGTTGCCTTCTGCACGAAACATAGTGCGAGGTGGTTGCTATGCAACAACACTAACAGCTAGCGAACATATTAGACGGAGAGCGTTGATCCATTATTTGGCTATTTATTTACATTAATGTGTATGTTGCCGTTTATTGTGCACCCACTGAAAAACTGTCCAGCATCAGTAGAATGGCTTACGTGGTTACTTGTATAGGTTGAGGCTAGGGCTGTGCGATTATGGCAAAAATCATAATCACGATTATTTTGGTCAATAATTGATATCACGATTATTAAATACGATTATTCATTGACTTTGAAAACATCCATTTATTGAACTTTAAAACAAATACAAATAATAATTTGAACAGTATCTTATAACTGTTGATTACCCTGAACGTATATTCAACTGAAAAACTTTAAATAAATAATATCAAAATAATAAATACCAATAAACAAGATCAACAAATATTTTGGAGCGCACTTCCAAAAGTTACTAATCATATATAAATATGATAAATACAAATAAATTAGACCAAAAATAAATTAGATCAAATATGTTGCAGTGCAGTCACAACCTAGCAAAGCAAAATAATTGTTTTATTCGATTATGTTGTTTTTGTAATTGTGGCAGGCCAAAATCGTAATTGCGATTAAAATACGATTAATTGCACAGCCCTAGTTGAGGTTGTTCTAGGCTGTTGCTTGGCGTGGCGAGAATATTGCTCCACTTTCTCCGGTCCCCGAGATTCGGCTTCCAGTAGCTCTGGAGAGAGCTTTCGCACCTGTGGCCACTAACGGTCATAATTTCTCTGCTTTGTTTCAAGACCCGCATCAGAAAGCTTTTGAATGGTGATACTTTTCCAGTTGGTCTACCTGCTCTTCACGTAGCTCTGCATGTCGTCGTTTAGGTGCTTTTTGTTCTGGAGATATAGGCACTGCTCAATCCACCCCTCCATAGTAAGACCCCCCCCCCCCCCCCCCCCCCCCCCCCCCCCCCCGAAGTTAATCTTAAATGTTTCGATCTTATGCTTTGTAAGTTTGTTTCGTAATGGAAGAAATGTAAATATATTTATAAAACGGACAAGTCAAATCAAGCAATCTGATTGGTCGATAGCGTTCTTGCGGACCTTTTTGATTACAGATTTGAAAACATCGTTGCTTGCTTTAAAAGTAGCACAATTCATCATGTCAAACCTTGGAAAGTATCTAGATATCCCTGCCCTAATGCCAAAGTAACTGCACACTGAATATGTTTTGCTGTTTGATGTCTATGTCTGGACCGCTGCGTAAAAAGGAGGGTTTCTGCCCCGTTACTTCTAGTGTGCTGTTAGCATGTCTTAATTTGTATCCCTCTGCTTATTTTTCGCCGGTACTCCAGTGAGTAATAGCTCTGTTTTTTGTCCTCTGCAGTGTAATAATGTGCAGTACTGTGATCATTTGCAGTTAGAAGCCGCACAAACAAAATATTTCCAGCAGTGTGGAGGTAGAAGGGAGCTTCATTAAGCCATTGCATCAGTATTCAAATGTAATTAACTTGCGCATTGTCTCTCGGCTAATTAGAGCCCGTCAGCTGAAGTTTACGTGTGGTTATTAAACGCTCACTGATTTGCCTTCCTAATGTTGATATGATTGACGGGTACCTCTTCCTTACTTGCCAGCTCTTTAAAACTTTGTCTTGTTTTGTTTTGCAGGTGCACTTTCAGGTTTCCCAGCACAAACATCAAGATCACGTTCACAGCGCTGTCCAGCGGGAAGAAGGTGAAGCGTGAAGCTCCAGAGTCTCCGGTGAAGCCCGTACAGCCCATGATCTCCCCGCTGACCATCAACATTCCAGACAACATCGCTCACCTCATGAGCCCCCTGCCATCGCCCACTGGCACCATTAGGTACGCACTTCTGCAAACTGTTATGTGTTCCCTAGCTAAAAGCAGGAAGAACTTTTCCTAACACCAACAACAATTTGTATCTAGAATGTATCCTCTGTAGATGAGTTGTTTACTTGCCAGGTCATTTAGCATTAATTTGCCTCCTGCTTTTTATTTTAAGATAATTTGTTGGCCTATTTGTCTTTTTTTCCTCGCAGAGAGTTGTTTTAAACCCGGCCACAGCTAAGGCTTCAGCCTTGGTACAAGGGCACCATTGGCCCCATGTTTTGGGCTGAAGAATATGAAACATTTGAGTCCTGGCCAAAATAATTGCCATTCACTATGTTATCCTGAGAATCTCTTAAAATGGCTCTATAGTGGACTCCCTTAACCTGAAATGTTAAACAAATATCAGCATTGCATCACATATTCACAGGACATCCTTTTTAGTGAACTCAACAATCTTAAATAAGGTAATGTTTAAAAGAAAATGCATAAATATAAGGTAAATAAATGTTGAGGCTCAGCTTTTTCTTTTATGATAATTACTGCAGGGTTTTCGATTGTTATTTAAAACTTTTTTAAGTTGCCATAGAGGATAATTATGAATACCCGGATGATGAAAATTCTCCCCTTTTTTTTTCTTCAGTTGTGTAAACGTACCATTTTCTGATTCTAACACCTGAGATCAGTGCTCGGTGGTCCCTCCCTCGCCTGTAGCCGACCTTGACATGGCCCTGCAGGGTGATCAGCTTAGGCTTAGTTCAGAGACTGCAGGGCTCAGAGAGGGAGGCGCCTCCATCTCAGACTCTCTTATCCTTTCAACCCCCTGATCTCAGCCAGATGGCTAAAAACCAACCAGGTTTCTTCTGTCATACAGGTCCCCTTTTCAAGGTTATATGATATAATGTGCTTTCTCTTTGTAAATGAACAGTCGGCATAAGATAAGCGGCACCAGGTGTAGCACAGTCCAGCGCTGCTGCTTCTTTGTGTTGTGTACTAACTTCTCCACAGTCCCCTGAGTCCTGAAATAAAAATATGTAAATGTGCCTTAATGTTAAGTCTCTTCCTCCTGGGTTATTCAAATAGATAATTGGACTTGGTTAAGATTGGTATGTGTTGTTGCTTAAGGCCTGATAGTGCCTTCTTAAATGACTGCAGTGTTTGAGAGGTGAGGCAATTTGCATAGATGTGGGACAAAAGCGTGCCTCTGCAGCACAGACTGCGCTTACTCTAACTGTGCCTCTTCTGGGATATAATAGCCTAGTTATATTTCCGATGGAAGCACCTAATAAACAACTAAATAAGACTATAACGAATTAAGTATTGACAATATTTAAAAAAATGTCTCTGCATCTCACGGTTGTTATTGTGTTTCCTACAGTGCTGCTAACTCGTGCCCCTCAAGCCCGCGGGGCGCAGGCTCCTCCAGCTACAGGATGGGGGGCCGCATGGTCAGCTCTGCAGAGCTGCAGCTCATGAATGACAACTCCCAGCCCGACAACGACAAAGACGCCTCTGGAGGGGACAGTCCCAAGGTGAGAGCGGGACCGCAGGACAGTCACTCTGTGAGGGGGGGGGGGGTTTGCATCAAAGCTGACCCTCAGTTTGTGACACTGGTCAAAGTTTCATCACAATACTATTTTATATAATTTGATGTTTCTTTAGATATTGGTAAATTATCAAAAACAAACAAAAAACAAAATGTCATCTTATCATTTTGCATCGTCAGAATATTAAAAACTATAGTCCAGCATAAATGGCAGATTATCAAATTAAAAAAGACAGAACTAATAAATATCAAATATTTAGAAAGATTTCTTTAAAAATGTAAATGATCAGAATGTTTGTTAATTGGTTTCTCTATAAATGAAATGATTCATTTCAGCTCCAAGCTATAACAACATATCACCATCTCTACCCACAAACTAATAAAGGCTATATTTTGTTCCAGCAACCTTTGTTATTTTTTGCAGAAACTGAATTGTATCTGACCAAAATCTTATATACTAGATGTTTTATACTATTATATGCCTAACATTTCATAGACAATATCCAGTTTGGCAGTGTTTTTAGACTCTAGCAATACAATAACCACAAGATTAAAAATGGGATTAAATTCCACATTTTTAAACTGAGAATTGAGAAAATTATATAATTTTTTTTTAATGTTTGCTTCATACTTAAATATGCATTTCTCCTCTGCTCCACAGGATGACTCCAAACCTCCGTACTCCTATGCACAGCTGATAGTCCAGGCCATCACACTGGCTCCAGACAAGCAGCTCACACTAAACGGAATCTACAATCACATCACAAAGAACTACCCCTACTACAGGACTGCAGACAAGGGCTGGCAGGTGAGTCCTCTGAAGGGTCTCTGCCCCAGAACCTGCTCAGAAGAATTACAAATGCATCATCAAAAATACTTTTTTTATTTTCACGGCAACACCCTCACACAATTTTTCCTCTGCTGCAGAACTCTATTCGACACAACCTGTCATTGAACCGTTATTTCATCAAAGTGGCGCGGTCGCAGGAGGAGCCGGGCAAAGGCTCCTTCTGGAGGATAGACCCGTCCTCAGAGGGCAAGCTCATCGAGCAGGCCTTCAGGAAACGAAGGCCCCGGGGCGTGCCCTGCTTCAGGACCCCACACGGACCCCTCTCCTCCAGGTCTGCTCTCATCCCACTGTCACACACTCAAGATTTGATTCATACACACCATCATTCAGTAACTGTAGTGTTCATTAGCACAATATATTTTTTTTTATTACTAATTGTAGTTTTATTTTGGTATTTTTTTTTTAACATTTCTTATAAATAATTTTTATTTTGTTCAGATAAAAACATGCTTGAGATACATTGCTTAAAATAAATGAGTTGCAAAGCATTAAATGATTACATTTCACTAAAGCCTTATATGGCAACATTTAAAAACATGTCCAGGGTCCATTTACATTTTTACTAAAAAAACAACCAGAAATTGCTCCCACTCACAAATATTCCTTCATTGTTGTCCATAAACTATAAAAATTGTTTGCTTTTGATGTCATTGATGTTCACTCATGGTGCACATGAAGGTCAGCTTCATACTGAACAAAATCTTAACCAGCTCTTTAATAACTGTAAAATATTGATATTGCTGTAAGATGGTTAACCCTCCTCTCTCTGACCCTCAGGAGTGCCCCAGTGTCTCCCAATCACTCGGGCGTCCTCTCCGCTCACTCCAGCGGCGTCCAGACTCCTGACAGCCTCTCACGAGAGGGCTCTCCGGTCCCCCTGGAGATGGAGACCACCTCGGCCCCTGCCCCGACCACCCCCACGGTGGTCCAGCCCAAACTGGCAGTCATCCAGGAAGCACGCTTTGCACAAAACACACCAGGTATAAAACCCTTTTTCACAATTGCATTTGTAGTTACAACTTGAGTGACTATAGAGACTTCAACACTGGATATTGTTGGTTTAGGTACTTTGAACATGTCTGAATTTTACTCTTAAAAAGCTGTTGGAAGCAATAATATAATGGCGCATTTCCACTACAGGGCCTCGCTCGGTATGGCTAGGCCTCGTTAGGCCTTGTTAGGACTGGCTCACTTTATGCTGCGTTTCCATTACAGTTTAGTAGCTGGGGCAGTAACTATAGTAACGCAGTGTAGGCGGAGCCGTGACGTCATCTTCAATGAGGACCCCAGAAAAACAACACAGCCGTTAGCTGTTAGCACTCAGAGCTCACAGCTCCTCATATATGTTCAGAAACTAGACAAAAGTTAAACAAGTACAAACCACAGACTGTCTGTGTCATGGCGAATACAGTCGCTGCTTTATTTATGTCTGTATAGGCTGTTGTTGTGAGTGTGGACGGTCGGAGCATATACAACGTTAGCTTAGCCAATCTCCATTTAGAAAACACGCATTTTAAAAGGTTTTTCGCCTGCCGTCTGTCTGCAGACTTGTCAAAGCATTAATTCATGGTTTTTACTAACCGGTATCAGTATGTTGTTACTTCGGCATCATTTTGAAACGTGTATTACAATTAAATCACGGTCAAATATGTTCATCTTGTTGTAGTTGTTGCCCCCTTGCCAGCGATTCTCTCTCTAGTTTAGCATACTCAGCCCGACTCAGGCTGGTTGTTGGCCCGGAAAGAACCTCGATTTTATGGGGCCAGAAAAACTGTGAAATAGTACCCGCTAGCCGGTACTACGCCAAGTGGAAACGCAACCAAAAACGGGCCGGGCACGGCACGCTTAAAGCGAGCTCCGCGCTGTAGTGGAAATGCGCCATTAGTTACCTCCATGATTTCAAATAAACAAAGGTGTATATTAAATATCCCTGTGTCCCTCTCTGTCTCTGCTCCAGGCACGCCTGTTAACAACCAGCCGGTACTCATAGCAGTCCAGCGCCAGTTACCTCAGAGCATCAAGCCAGTGACCTACACCATGGCCTCCCCGGTGAGCACCAGCAGCTCGCAGCCGGCCATGCAGACGGTGCACCTCCTGCAGCAGATCCCCGCCGGCTGCATCAGCTCCGCCGTACTCGCCCAGCCAGCCACCATCATCAAGGGCGAGCTGCAGGAGAACGGAGACCACACAGGGCTCAAAGGTGAGGCAGGGGCATGCTGGGTAATGTTGTTATCCACCACCATTTTGTAAATTGGCACACATCTGGAGTTCATCTTAATTGATTATTTCGCCTCCTCCTTTCCCTCACTCGCGTCCCTTCCTTGCGTCTTAGCTCCGCCTCCGTAAGACGCGAGCGAGAGACACGAGGAAGAGACGCGAGGACAGAGGAGTCCTCAGGTATTAATTGGGATGTCCTCGTTCACTCCAGCGTCACCATAAACAACGCCCTTTACTTCTGGTGCGTGCAGTTTTATCACCTGTCACTGGACTCACTCCACATAAATCCCTTCAAACCTGAGATTTAGTTTCTCATTGAAATGATTTCGTCCATCTCTTCCATTCATCTCTTTTATTATAGTTTTCTATGTATTATTTTCGGTCCTGTATTTGTTTTTCCAGGTATAACATTTCATTTAAGTTATAATCATAACAATAATAATACATTTAATTTCCAAGTGCTTTTTCAGGTGCTCAAAGACGCTTAACAGTGGTGATAAAACGAGATATAATAGAATAAAAAAGAATATTAAAACAGCAACACAACATAATTCAATAATTAAAAGCCAGTCTGAAGAGGTGTGTTTTGAAGGTGGGGGGGTCGGTGCAGTCTCTGATGTGTTGTGGAAGGGAGTTCCAAAGGGTGGGGGCAGCAATGGAGAAGGCTCTGTCAATAATAATTGATGGATTAATGTCATTATGGTATTTGAGCTTGTTTCAGATCAACTTTTGTATTGGATGTTGTTATTTAATTTGTCCTACAGAAGAGACACAACTCACTAAAATATTTATTAGTTATGCTACCCGTATTTTTATATATCCTAAATGTTTGACGTTCTGTGGGTTTACCACACATGCATCAAAACACCAAGTAAGAACTGGAAGTTATTATTTTATAATCAAAACATTATTATTGAAATTGTAAGTATATTTCACACACATGTTTTTATAGAGTATGTTCTCCTCATTCGTTTAAAAGATTTATATATTTTACTCATTAAAGCAACATTTAATGACTCTGATCCTCCTTTAACGGTAAGATCAGCTGCAGTGAGCAGAGGCTGTGCAGCTGGGGGCGGAGTTCTGATGCGCAAGTAGTGAAAACACTTCCGCGTAGTCTACACTTGTGTATCCTTGCTCTCGTCTCCTCTGGAAGCCTCCTCCCTCCCCCCTCCTCGACTCCTCCATGTGCATTTAAGAGATTGGGACGTCCTTCAACATGGTTTGTCTTGGTCGATTTCCGGGTCAAGTCCCGAGGAGTCGAGGAGGGACATTGAGATTAACCTCTTGGTTACTTGGGGTACTGAAAATGTTTTGGTATCAATACATTATTGGTACCATAATAAAAATATTTTAGTCGATACAAAGCCGTACTGGCATCAGTGGCTTTCACATGAACATTCATGTTCTTCGCTGGAACATTTTCCTGAGTCTAGTGTCCCTAGATAAAGACGACAAGGACAAAAAGTATTATTTCAAACATAATAACTGGTTATGTATCCGTCTTCAATGATAGCTAATACAGAAAACCTTAGCTTGTTATATGGGAAACAAATACTTTATTATTTAGAACCTTTATTCAATTTTAGTGAAGCATAAAAAGTGGCTCTAAAACTTCATTCATAGAAAAGTTTGGTCTCATGTCGAACTAGAGCTGAAGATTAATTCCACACCTGATTTTATGATCCTCTGAATTTAGACATGATAAAAGATATACATCCACATGTTTGTTAGCTTTAATGCTATTTTCACTAGCTTTTTTTGTTGGCTTTAACCATATCTTTACTGTAAGAGAGCCAGGAGGGATTATTGAGTGAGATATAGCTCTTTCCTAGTAAATTATTTATCTTCTTTAATTTACTAAATGAATCATTCTACTGCTGGTTTCCTAACTGTCAATTCCTCTTCTTACTGTAGGCATGAACAGTACACTGTTAAACTAGAATACCCTTTTTCCCTGAAGTCATTGTTGAAATGTCTGTGTCTCTCAGTTAAAGTGGAGACGGTTCCCACCATCACCTCTATAGGCGGCTCCAGTCGCATCATCCAGAGCTCCCAGTCCGGTGGCTCGCTGCAGACTGTGACCATCGTGCAGCAGGCACCCATGGGTCAACACCAGCTGCCCATAAAGGCCATCACACAGAACGGCACCCACAGCGCCACCACTGCCATCCACGGAGCCACCAGCTCAGGTGAGAAGCAACGCTACGACAAGCAGGAAGAGAACATGGAGGGTTTATATGTTGATTATTAAGTCTGAAGAAAGTATACATCATGTATACGCTGAATAGTTTACATTAAACCATAATGGACAAAATCTGGAACAATGAAGCAAGAATGTCCCGAATGTTACATAGTGATGTCAGTAAATTAACGGAAGTAAAAGGAGTCCAATGGTGGCGTTTCAGCAGGGAGGGGGGGAGTGTGTGGGAGAGAAACTCCCTCTGAATGGAACACAGGGATCTTAGCCTTCGCAGAGCATTTACATGCAAACAAACCTATATAGCACACTACAGGAAAGGGACAACCCCAAAAAGCCGAAAGGGGCCTCTCTAAAAAGTGTTCAGATTAAACCGATTGATTAATGAACTTCTGCTTTCCACTCTAGTTTTCATGACCTAATGTTAGTGGGATTGTTACTCACCCTAATATTTAAGGCAGTACTCTGACACGATTAAAACTTTCTCTGCCTCCACTGAATCACAGAAAGCCACAGCTCCCACAGGCTTCCTGCTTACAGATGTCGGTTAACCACACAATGACTTCCACGGCTAACCCCCCTCTTCCCATCTGTTTCCCCTCCAGCTGTGGCCAGCCCCCTCCACCTGCTGGCGGCCCACGCCTCCGCCTCGGCCTCCCTCCCCACCAAGCGTCAGAACGGGGAGCAGCAGGCCAGCGAACAGCCGGACGCCAAGCGCATCAAATCAGAGGACGAGGCGGCCTCGACCCCGGCGGACTCAGACTCGTCGGCAGCTAACGACCCCGGCCACAACTAGTCTGTACAACACACACCACACAACCCCCTCCCCCCACCACCACCACCACCTTCTCTCTCTCGTCCCAGTCGTTTTGTTTCGTTTCTCTTCCTTCAACCACTGACTCCTGAGGTGCCAAACTGAGAGGATTCTTTTCATTTTTCTGTTCTAGAGCAACATGAGGAAAAAAAGATAATGTCCACCCCTTTAAAGACTTGAATGTGGGTTGAGAACAAAAATAAAGAAAGATGAACTCAAAGGTGTCCCCCCTGTGAGCCACTGAAACAGGAGAGTGACTAAACCAAGACCGCAGGAAGCCTTAACAACAATTAACCCTTAAGAGCTGACCTTTGACCTGGAGCGGCCCCGCGCGGGGAGAGGCCCTAACGGAGCTCGGGGCCGAACACCACCTTTCTGTCGAAACTACCTCAGAGCAGAGAGGAGACCACACCTTCCCACCCCCCCTCCTGTCGGGGCAGCTCGGGACGAAGCAACCAAGCGACGAGTACGACGAGCATTCAAAGGTTTAAAGAAAATAAATGAAAAACGGTCAACGCATTCAGAAAGGGATCAACTCGGAGCCAATAATCCTGAAACTCTGGCAGCTAGCCTCTCACAATACTGACCTTCCTTAATCGCAGCTGTACGTAGATATGCAGTATTTTGTTGTTCAAATGTGGAGCATAGGATTTTTTTTTTTAATGTATTTTCACTTATCTAGATAAGTAATAATTTAATGAAAGGAAGCGTACAAAATAATGAGGTCGACGACATTTCGGTAACTAAGTTAGAAATCTCACTTTTTTTATGTGGACTTCCTTTTTCTGTTCGGTGAAACAGTGTAATTAGTTTTTTTTTCGTAATATTCGTTTCTTTTCCCCCCCTCGTTCTGACATATCCATATGAAATTTGCTTAGTTATACCTACATATTTTAATACTTGCACAGATAACCGATATAAGCATATGAAATCTCTCCATGTGTAGTTCCAGATGTTGACCTTTGCATGTATCCGACAACACGAGAGTTAACTGTTAACTGTAAATTGAACGGAGGAAAAAAGACCTGCTTTGTCCAAACCAGACCTGCACTTGATTAAATGTTTGTGTTTTCATTTCCCTTCTCCTCCTCCTTCTTTTTTGTTTTCCTCCTCCTCCTCCCAGCTGTGTTGACGTTGTGGTGTTGGCAGACCCCCCCTCCCCCCACCTTTGCTTGATTATTTTACTACTCTGTTCCGGCGACCTGGCGAGTCTGTTTTCTGATTGTACACGTTCCAAACAATAGTAAAAGAAAAAAAAATTGATGTTTGTTCTGCTTAAGTGGAGAAATGCTTTTTTTTTAAATAAATTAATTTAAAGCCCTTTTCTGTATCAGTACATTTTGCTTTATTGGTGTAATTGCTGCTCCACTCCACAAGGGGGCAGTGTAGCTCCTATACTGCCCCAGATAGAACCATAGATAACTTTCCCCATGAAATAATTTTCTATGATTTCTGATGTAACAGCATTGTTAAATTGGCGCACATTTTTATTCCTAAATTGATCCGTTATGCTTTAGTATGATCCATCTCACACACATCCAGGATTAAAAATCTACATTTACTTGAACAAGTCACTCTTTCTTCTTCACAACAGCATTGCCGGAATCATACTCTTTTAGCATCAACACCCTAAAATCGATTCAGTGGAAATTGAAGAGTTTCTTTACAGAGTCCCTGCTCTCTGAGTGTTTCTCAGCGTTGATGTTTTTTTTTGGATAAACACTCCCAGCGACATAAGAACAATTATTCAGTTTGCACCCCGCCACGGCCCAACGTTCCTCCTTTGTGTTGGACGGGCTAAATAAAGCTGCGGTGCCGAAGGTGCTTCCTCACATTAGAGGCTACAGGAGATTCAGATAAAGCTCTGAGCAGATGTGCAGCAACAGACCTATGACTGTTAGCCACTTATCACATAAATGATAAGAATATATAGAATTCATTTTTGAACACCCTGTTCTCAGGTAATCAGTATCTGTGTTTGCCCGCCAGCTAACCAAGCACACTGGGCTCTGGTTTCAGACAGAGGGTGAAAAGAGGAGCTGCAGTATGAGAACAATAAAGAGTTTTGAACATTAAAGCATGGAGACATGTCCCAGAAGAGACACACTATACTAATATGAACCTGAAAATGAGGATAATTTGTCCTCATTAAACAGGAGTTTGCAGACGTCCTCACATTAAAATCCAAAATATAACCAACAAAAAAAAGATAATGTATTATTAAAGGTTAATATAAACTTCATTGATACTTGGTGGAACTCATAAGCAACCTTGAAGTATAGATGGTGAAAAAAGCTCCTCTTTTAACAGCTGCAAAGGTGAAGTAGGTTTAATACAATGAACACTTTTTTGGATAGTTTTAAGGTCACATGACCTAGAAGCTAAATAAAAGCACAACATTTTATCAGTAAGATATTCATGTAAAATAAAAATAAGAAACGGCATAATTCGAATTACAATATGTGTATAAAATATAAGAACCTCTAAAATCCAATTTAAAAAGCTGTGTCATTCAATTATTTTATTCTGATTCATTTGATAACATGTCATGGAAGCTATTGAACAATCAGGAAAAAGCTGAATTTTGATAACCATATTTAAAATCCTAAAGATGTGTTCTATTTGTCTAGTGGATTATAACAATGCTGCATTGATTTAAAGTCACCAGGTCACATGATATGGAAACTATTTAAAAAATCTGAGCCTTTTCAATAAGAAACCTCAGTTAGTACTTGTGCAAAAACACACTGCCTCCGAGTCTCTCTCTGAATATTCCTCACACACTGACGCGTGCTTCCACTCTCTAACATTAGCTGTACGGCGTACTAACAGACAGCAGAGGAAGGTGACTAACAGTGGGAAGCAGCAGAATTTCAAACACAGGGAGGATGTGTGTGTGTCTCCACTGCTGGCTGTGTAGGTGGAGTCTCCATAGAAACCAGGAGCTTATCGCGGCTGCCTGCATCGAGCTGCTACACTGGAGGGACGAGCAAGAGTGTGCTGTTTATCCAAAATTCTCTTCTGCATGATTGCTCATCCAAATTGTTCTCAGAATTCTCCCTCCTTTTCAAGAATGGAGATCTAACAAATAACAAAACCTCTGGCCTCATGTCTGGTATTAGCTGCTCCTTAAGGTCATGAGGCTCTTTGTGCAGTGGGAAACTATTCCAGGTCTCTGATAATATCTGCAGCTTCTTAAATCTGCAGTTTTTTTTACACAAGTAGCCGGGATCAGCGCACTATGTGAGGAGCCATTAAAACTGGGTCTTATGACATGAAAACATGTCATTTAAAGATGTAGAGCGATGACGCACATTTCTCGTTATACTAAATATTCACGTGGATTTTCCTCTTGTGATGCTGCTATTTTAAGAGACCAAATCCAGTTATTTGGTCATTATTGCAATCCCTGTTTTGACATAGCAGCAAAAACAAAAGGCCTTTCATTCGTTCAGCCTCACAGGACTCAATGAGAGCTGCAACTGGAGCACAAACTGCCTGCATGCTGCAACTCTACTGTTTTTAGTGTTGACTAGTTCTTTTTCTTTTTCCTGATGCTCTTTCTAATATTATTTTCTCCAATATGTTATGTGTTGTCCTAGAGGCAGCATTTCATTTCAGAAAAGATTGTCCCTATCAAATAAAATATAAATTCTCTCCTAATTATTTACCTTATTTGTGTCCTGATTTTTTGGTTCTAATTGTACGGTGGCCGACCCATCATGCAAACGTGCTACAATTAGGAAAATCGTGCTGCACTTTCAAATAATATGTATATATACTGTAAATTGCATGTCAATCAGAGTTTGTCTGTTTCATAATTGTAATTGTTTTGTCAGTATTGAAATGACAAGGTTAGCTTCTTTAGCGAGCTAGCTTACAGCAGATCTTCAATAATATCAAAAGTAGTCATGCAATCACATTGTTAAAATAAGCAGATACAACTTTTTAGATAAGTTTCCAGTGACAGTTCAGTTGGCAATCTTTATAATCTCCATCTTCCGTGTTGTTTTGAGCTTCTTGCATAGTTTTTTTATTTGCAGTGTTTTGTTTATGCAGCACTTTTAGTAAACGCTGTGCATGTTTTGTCAAGTTGGTGAAGATGTTTCTTAATTTTCATGTGTTATGGCACATTTGTGTGCTATTGATATCATCTACATTTCCTCTTAAGGGAGATAACTTACCAAAGAGAGAAGTCAGTTCACAGTTTTTGTGAATGATTCTTGCAGTGTTAACGCATCTCTTTATGTGTCCTGGGGGACTTTCTGAATTAATGACCACAAAGTTCATGCACTCCAAAAGCTACCTGATGCAAGTACAACTAGAAAATCTGATAATCAGATAAAAACACAATTCATAAGAAAAATGCTGCAGATGAACAATCTCCTATGAGACTGCAGTACTCTCACTGACCCCACGGTGGCAGTGTAGAGCAAAGCACGCACACTTGCACGTCCACACACATGGAAGCTTTCTCATTTCTCTAATTCCCCTCCTCGACTCCTTTCCTCGTGTCTTAGTCCCGCCCACAGGAGATGCGAGCGGAGGGGAACCGAGGAGAGAGGAGGGGAAGCAGCAGGCGTTTAGAGAAATGAGAAATCCTCTCTGAGCAGTCATTTTAAAGAGACGTCCATTAATGATGACAGGAGGCACAGCAGCCCTCTGTCTGATGGACAGAACTGTGTTCATGACAACGTATATATTTACTTTTAATTCATTGACAGTGCGGTATAATGAGACAATAACAGGCTACAGATGCGGACATATACACACACACACATATATATTTATATATATATTCATAATTTCATATATACAATTTCAGAATCAAACAAGTATGAGAGCACTCTCATAATAACGTAACACTATCAGAGACTGGATATACCCCCCCCCCCCTCTCTCTGGTTGCTACAATGGGGGAACTGAAATTACGGGCCAAAAGTTTTATTTACAAGTATTTAAAGTAAGCATAGGACACCAAACCAACTGAGACCCGTCTGTCCGCCGCATCTACGCACACACACACACACACACACACACACACACACACACACACACACACACACCTACACACTGTACAACACACACCTACACACTGTACCACACGCACCTACACACTGTACAACACGCACCTACACACTGTACCACACGCACCTACACACTGTACAACACACCTACAGGCCCTGCGTGTGGTACAGTGTGTACAGTGTGTACAACACGCAGCTACACACTGTACCACACGCAGGGCCGTCCCTCCCTACAGGAAGATCACGCAGACTGCGTGGGGCCTCACCTCGCGGAGGGGGCCTCATCTTGCGGAGGGAGCCTCAACTGAGCCGCAAATGCGGCGCACCTATGCGTTTATACGGCGCAATTAGTGTGGCGCGGCACGGTGTCGCCGAGGCTCCACTAGCACTCCTCTAGGTAAAATAATAGTTTTATCATGCCAAAAAGCTGCTGTGTCGTTTATTGCACCTCAAACATTAAAACAAATCCAGAGTTACGTTTTTCTGTACTTCCTCTAAGAAAAAAGTACAGTAAAAGAAGAGCTCTGTGGCTTCAGCCTTGATCGCCATTCAAATGACAGTGTTGTTTCCCCCAAAAGTGGGCGGGGCTGTAATTTTCGCCCGGAAGTGACGTAGATGTTACTCTCATCTATGGACATCGATCGCCTACTGCTATATTTAACCATATATCGAGCCCGATCGTCGATTTCCAACGATTTAATGTAATTGTTTGCCTGTCTGGCCATTGTAATCGGGATCTTTGAAGATCCAAAAATCCACGGTTTTCTTACATTTCTGATCGGATTGGCAAAAACTTCTGAATTTGAATTGACCGCCATTCAAATGACAGCTTTGTTTTCCCCCAAAAGTGGGCGGAGCTGTCATTTTTGCCCGGAAGTGACGCATTTGTTACTCTCATCTATAGAGTGCCGAAGTCCCTCCCTTTCCGGGGGACCTCCATGGGACCTTATTTCGGAAAAAGTATGTATTGAAGTCAATGGCGATCCCGTTTGAATTGTGCCACGAATTACACATATGTTTGTCAATTTAAAAGATAATTTTGCAAGTCAATTTTTTTTAAATATGTCGTAAAACTGTCAAGTAACACTTTTTTTTGTGTGAAACCGCTCAATGAACTACATCTCCCATCTCGCACCACACACCAAGACGGCCGTCACGTTGGCACATTTCACTTCTTTCTTTCAGAATGAGGTGAAAAGTATTAAAAGAGGTGAAAATCACTACAAGTCTGGGCATGTTGAGAGCTGTACATACACACAAGGGGAGTTAGTCGGTTCGTAAGAGCCAGCATGCGGGACCGGGATTCTGGGATTTGTAGTCTTTCTAGTTGCGTATTTTTCATAGTGTTATATTTCAACAGTTTTACGACAAACTGTGACTTTTTTTACATGGAAATAATTTTTTAAGATTGACAAACATCATATGTGTAATTCGTGGCACAATTCAAACGGGATCGAAAGATACGTTTTCTCACTCCATTGACTTCAATGCATACTTTTTCCGAAATAAGGAAAGGGGAGGAACTTCGGCTCTCTATTGGGATCATTTGTATTAATGTGGACCGGAGGGAGAGGGTGACGAGCATAAGTTTCACTTTCCTTTTTTATTTCAATTCCAACTTTGGTCATGAAGAATATGTTCCTCTGTTGTCCACGTTCATAAAGCATAAAACAACACCATCAGAGCACGGTGCAGAGTCTCTAGATGAGTTTACAGTAGTCTGTTGTTCTTATTATACATCCATGTAGTCCGCTGTATAGAAAACTGTAGTTTCCATAGTTTCCCCACAGCAGCATGGCGCATCATAAACACGTCGGATAGTGAAAGTGCAGTCGGATTCTCAAAGCACCGCAGTCTCTTCTCCTAAGTCCTTTTGAATTTTCCTATCCACTATTCCTTAACCCCGTGACGTTTCACACAGAGGTCAAGGAATAGACGATAGGACGATAGGAGCTGATTTTTGGACTATTCGACCGCAACCGAGGAGTCGAGGAGGGGAAATTAGAAAGCTTCATGGCCCCCACATTCACATAAACACAAACACACACACAGACACAAAACAAAGTCACAAGTGCGGCACCAGATGATGCGTTCACAATACAATGAACAGCAAAAGTGCCACATACGTTGAATATAATGGATTATTTTTCAATCTCAGACTCTTAATGTCCTTGACATCTGATTGAAGCAGAGCGAATGTCAGCCATTTCCATAAGCAGCAGAGAGGGGCGTGAGGCCCGAGTGATGGAGACAGAGAGAGAAAGGCAGTAAAAAAGAGATGTGGGTGGCTGTGAGCAGAGAGGAAAGATGCTCTACTCTGGGCAACCCTCTGGGACGCTGTATGGACGTTTGTTTGGTAGAGAGGAGTAATGCAGCCTGGGGAAGCTGTAACCCCGGGTAACAGCTTCTCAAAAAACTGGCCCACACTGGATCCCAGAGTCGTGAAACATGCAGGACTCTTTCTAATCCGAGCGCTTTAAAAAACTCTCTGACAGCAGCAGCTGGATGCTAAGAGCACTTGAAGGCCTTTCACTGAGGCCTCGACGTGCACACAGACCGCGCTGCCGCTGATGTTTACATGCTAATGGGATGCTAAAAACACTTTAAATGTCAAGTAGGGGAGACCGGGGTTGGTTGGCACACAGCTATTTTCTGGTTCGGTAAAGGTCACAGAAACAAAAATGGAACATCAACATTTTTGTGTTGTTCACCTGCACTCATCTACTATTTTTAAACCTTAACAGAGTCACCAACTGTTTTAGTTGTTTGGTAAAAAAAAGTGGTCTTTGCACTGAACGTATTATACAACTTTGTTTGGTAGAGATATAATAAATAGATAGAAGAGTTAAATATGTTTTGACATAAGATTTGAAAGAGTGTGATGAGTATTGGCAGCAGAATAACACAATTTCCTTAAAAAGTTGGCTAAAATGTGAGCAGGGTTGGTTGGGTCATGTGCCCATTAATGTCCTTTTACACAGTTAATGTTGGGGCTTTTTTACCAATTAAAAAATATGACGGCAATCATGAATCACCAAATTTGAGAAAACCCCATATTAAAATGTTTTTAATTATAGCGTAGATATTTTGTTGACGGTTAGAATATTCTAAAATAAATGATTCTATAAGAAATTTGCAAAAGTGTGCAAACCAACCCTGATTCCCTGTATAAGGAACCTTCTTAACTTTGACCTCTTCTCTCTATCACATGTTTCATCTCTCTCTCTCTGTTGAATGAGTTTGGACATGTGGCCGGCTGCTGCTCGCTCTACATGTTGATACACCGGGTTATCAAGTGGTCTTAAAGGTCACCTATTATGCAAAATCTACTTTTTCATGTCTTTTATACATAAACATGTGTCCCCTCTGCATTAAGAGATTCTGAAAGTTTCATGAAAAAAATATTTTTTGTCCTGATCCATTTATATAAAAACATGTCTGAAAATGAGCTGATCAGATTTTGGCCACTTGATTTAATAAGGTTTTTTTGGGTTGTGTAACCATTAGCCAATAACCAACCAAGGTAATGCCCCCCCCCCCCCCCCCCCCCCCCCCTTATCACCTGAATCTCCTCCTAGAGCACCATTAGGCGCATTCACACCGCAGTACTTTTCCCACAAACTTAGTTCATGAGAACTCTTTAGTTCTCATGAACTAAGTACAGATCGCGTTCACACCGGAATAAGTTCCTGGGGAAGGATTAGGCAAATGAAGCCGCTGACGTCACTTCTTCTTCTTCTGCTTTGGGTTTACTGGCAGGCCGCAAACAAATTCACGGCATATACTGCCACCCGAAGTCCCCGGCCAGAAGTCCCCAGAGTTGAGGACTGGCTTCAGTAGAAGCTGCTGGGACTCCCAGCAGCTTCTACTGAAGCCTTCCGAGTAAATCGCCAGAAGCGCCGACACCTCCTCATCTCCACCGCTCCCATGTTTTCTTTTGTGTTGCCATAAGTTAGTCTCTCTGCGTTTGTGCGCTGGGCTAATGCTAATGCTAATAATGCTAATGCGAGGATAATAAAATGGCGGCTTCACAACACTTTTTGGGAGTTTTATGGGGCGTGGTTTGCATTCCGCCCAGCCAATCAGACATAGGAACCTTTTTCTCCCACGAAAGTCCCTGCTCTCTAGCATCCTGCCTAATCCTTCCCCAGGAACTTATTCCCCCTTATAAAAGGGGGTAAAAGAGGTTCTGATTAACTAATTTTCACCGTACTTTTCGCGTTTAGTTCCGTTAGTACCCCTTATGTCGCGTTCACACCAAAAAGAGTACTTAATCTCGGGAACTTTTACCCCCATTTTTAGTGCCTGCTGAGAGATCGTACTTTCCTGTGGGAAAAAAGTGCCCCAGTTCTGATTGGCTGGGCGAATTGCAAACCACGCCCCGTACAACTGTGAAAATGTTTTGTAGAGCCGCCATTGTTTTTGCTCGCTACAAAAACCCAGCGCACCGACGGAGAGTAGTTTGTTTTGAAAGCAGTTATGGCAAGCATCAAGAAATCATCGGAGCGATGGAGTGATGAGGAGGTGTCGGTGCTTCTGGAGATCTACGCTGAGGACGCGACCCAGGGAATGCTACTGAAGGCAGTACCCAACTCCAAGATGTTCGATCGTTGTTCGAAAAAGTTACTTGAGCTGGGAATCGTGCACAGCACCATGGCATGCCGGCTAAAAATAAAGAAACTCCGGCAGGACTACAAAAAAATTAAAGACTATAATAACAAGAGTGGTAACGACCGGAAGACCAGTAAATGGTACGAGCGCTTGGATGCTCTGCTAGGCCACAGACCTTCATTCTCCGGGACAGCATCGACCTTTGATTCGGGCACGATGGTGTGGGAGGCCGCTCAAACGGCGGATTCAGAGGCCGACGACCACGACAAAGGTAAAATCAACTACATGCACTGGGGTTTTAATCTGCACAATAATGTTCTCAGATGTACTTTTATTTGCTCATTAGATCGAGCTAGCCATGCTAGGCTGAACCGCCCCGAGCTGGCTAAGAACATCTAGCTAGCTAGATATTCTCGGCCGCTATGAAAACGTTTTGACTTGTGAATAACTGTGCAGTGTTTCTGTAATTTGCTTCACTAACTCATGGCACTAATCGTGTGTTTCAGGCGAGGATGGACAACTCTCGGGATTGGAAACAAGCAAGCTTTGCCTTCAAGATCACAGCGCTTGCTCGTCCCCCTTACCAGCAACCAAACGCAAAGGTACACACACTGTAACTTTGTCTTGAAAGAACGTTACGCATCGAACTGATGTTCACAATCATATTTCCTTCTTGGTACAATTATGAAACAGCGTGAAAACGTATTCGCCTAGACCGGCATTTACAAATGTTTGCGCCTTTTTACTCTCTCACAAACATTGTAAACATCCGGGCTAGAGGTCACATGACTTCCGGTAAGAAAACTTGCCTCAACAACATTAAACAAAGTTCAAGCATACATGAAGCACTCTTCAAAAATACAAAACAATAAAGAAGGGCGGCAGCTACACACACACACACACACACACTCAGTGTGTGTGTATATATATATATATATATTATGCTATTTGATCCTATATTATCTTCTACTATACACCTCCATTGTGTACACTCAGTGTGTGTGTATATATATATATATTTTATGCTATTTGATCCTATATTATCTTCTACTATACACCTCCATTGTGTACACTGTCTTGTCCCGGCCTGCACCCTGTCCAATGTTGACTAGTAAACACATTCCTAGTATGTTGTAAAACTACATGGCGACTAAACAGATCTTGTATCTTGCTTATTTTCCCCTCTTAGGAAAGCGGACACGGGATGCGAATTTCTTTGACACCGTCCAGGCGTTGGAGGACCAGCGTGCCGTGGTGAAAGAGTCGATGCACGGGGATCAGATGGTGCTGTTCACCAAGTTCACAAAATGGAGTCCACTATGGGCCAAAACTAACATGTATGTTTCCATAGTGTTTATGGCAGACGGATGCAGTGGGTCTCAGGAAGATATATATATAATTAAGGTGGGTTTGCTGCTGAGCCTATCCCTACACCTGGGACAGTTTATTTTGTATAGTTTTTATTAATACTGACACACGACACACAACTTTGCACTAAGGTGTGTATGCTGCTGAGACTATCCCTACACCTGGGACAGTTTCTTTTATATTGTTATTACTGTTATTATATAGTACAACTGACACTTTATTTTATATTGACAATGTTTACTGACATGTACAACCTCTATTTTATTTACATTTAAAATTGTTCTATTTACTGTTATGTCTTGAGAGTGCAATAAAGAGAACCTACATGGCGATTAAACAGATCCTGTATCTTGCTTATTTCTCCTGACACTTTATCTTTAATGACCTGTGTAGCATCCTATACATCACATATAAGTGATTATTCTGATACCATCATGTTTCATCGGTTATAAACTGGCGAAGCTTTATTTGTCATTTATTTATCATCAATGTTGCAACTTTGTGGGGGAATGGCAGGGGCACATACACAAATATGATAATTTATATCATTTTAAATATTATTTGACCTAAACTTTTAATTCCCCCCCCCCCATTTTACACAACACAAAATGGAGTCCACTATGGGCCAAAACTAACATGTATGTTTCCATAGTGTTTATGGCAGACGGATGCAGTGGGTCTCAGGAAGATATATAATAAATAATAAAGGTGGGTTTGCTGCTGAGCCTATTTACTGTGCATACAACACACCTGGCACAGTTTATTGTTATTATATTGCCACACTGTACATTATTGTAATGTTGCCTGTCTTGACTGGAAAATAAAAGAGAGAAACAAAAGCACTGTACAAAAGATCAGCTTTATTGTCAATGTTTACATTTATTGTTTACAATGTACAATTTACACGCTGTTCAGATGCCTCATAAGGGCTGTGCGCGTGTCTTGCCCCCCAGCCTCGGCAATGGCTGGCGATGGCCCACCAAGCTGGTCCACTGCACATCGGTGTACGTTGGCACCACCTTCTCCCACCAGGCCGATGTTCTATTGTTCACCCAGAGAGAGCGCGGGACACGACGCGTTCCGTAGTATTTGCATATCTGGAACACATACAAAGGCGCAAATTAGCTCTACATAACTCCACAAATCCTACATTAGATAGTATTAATAATTTACTGAACTTACCATTGCTGTTCTTAGGGCGTGAAAACGCTCATCGTCATCAGCCATCCTACGGTGAAACATGGCAATCATGCGTGCTTTCCGTCGTCCAATCCTTTTCTTAAGGCTTTTTAACTGCCTTTGATGCTGAAGCAGCTTTGCGATTATAGCATTCGACGTGTGGCGGCTCCGGATTTGTGTCGGAGGCCTAGTTGGCTCAGGCTCAGGCTCAGGCTCAGGCTCAGGCTCAGGCTCAGGCTCAGGCTCAGGCTCAGGCTCAGGCTCAGGCTCAGGCTCAGGCTCTGGCTCAGGCTGCATTAACTCAGTTACAAAGCTGTATAACATGAGCACAAACAGCACAACTTCAGTCGACTCCATCTCCATCATGTCTGAGGTCGGAAGGTAAACAACAGACGCCTAATGTAGCGAGTGGGTGGGCGTCGCAGTATACGCGGGAAGTTTTTCTTCTTCTTCTTCTCTTGTTTTTGTAGCGGATTGCAAACAACTTTAAGGTTGCCACCTACTGTACTCGCCATGAAGTGGTTTGTGGCCTGCCAGTAAAGCCAAAGCAGAAGAAGAAGAAGTGACGTCAGCGGCTCATTTGCGTAATCTTCCCTCAGGGAAAAGTACTCCGGTGTGAACGCGATCTGTACTAAGTGCCCTGGGGTAAAAAGCGCCGGGGCACTGAGTGCCGGAACTAAGTACTGTAAAGTACTTGGTGTGAACGCGCCTATTGTGTTCTTTTTAACCAAATATCTCAGGGAGGGGCGTTGGGAGTGGCTCCTTATTTTCATCTAAAGTAACAGACAGAGAATCAGCACTTTTGAAACAGGGCTGAAACAGAGGGGTTTATGGGATGCTACAATGCACGATCTGTTTGGTATTTCGAGCCAAACACTTCAGAGACATGTGTTGTATATAAGTGAGAGCTATAATATATTGATGAATAACCGTATAATAGGGGACCTTTAAACCAGACATGAGATCCTCCCTAACGCATTTCTAGCAGGCCCATTTTACTGCACAGCTACCAAACTGTGGAAAATAGTTCAGCTGTAACACTTGAGCAGGAGGATGCTTCCCTGACATGATATCATGAGCCTGACAATCTTCAAAATGGAATAATTGTTCTATTCTTATAGCGAGAAGTGCAATGTGAGGATCACTGCTTGTTTCAGTTTTCTAACTAGCACAGTTGCTTTCACAAAGGCCAAAAACCCAAATGGTTTTGGAAATCGAAAAATGAAAGTGGAAATGTTCGGTTATTAGTTGTACAGTTTCAATGTGCTCTCCTTTGCTGTGGCAAAAGTGTGTTGATGAATCAAATGTGTTACATTCTACTCAATTAGCGCCTGACTACCTAGCTAGCTATCCTGCTAACTCATGGAGCTCAGCGCAAGTTCAACCAGGAAGACCTTCTTTACTCATTCATTTACTATGCTACATTACTACTCTCTCTCCTCTCAATAACAGGGTTGCCAACTTTGGGTACCTGGCTGGAATGAGATTTTGATATCATGGGTTTAATTCGGTTTAATTCCACATATGCGCACGAAATGACTGCTATCGTGTCAGCAGCGGGACCTTAGCATATAGGATATATATACAATATATACAAATACACAATAATGGATACAGACTATAAAGGGCACACAGTTTCATTCACTAATGAAAGTCAAACATGTTTGTTTCCACTGTTTTATTGTGTGCCTGTCGCGATAAGCAATTAATTGACTTATCGTACGATAAATAAAAATGAACTCGATAACTTTTCTGACCTCGATAAATTGCCATTTACATGAGGATGTGACTAGCAGTTTGAAAGGATGTACTTGAATTATTATTATATATTATCATTATGTCAGTGGTCTAAAATGGTCATACAACGGTGCCGACAATATTATCGTTTATCGCAATAATTTCCGGGAAAATGTATCCAACAAAATTAATTATCGTGAGAGGCCTATACATGAAACACACACACACAAACAAATCTACAGACTTACTCCAAACTGCCAAATATATTAATTAACACACTCTCACTCTCATATACTCTTTGACTCTATTTTGGCCTAGTAGAACAATAAGCAGCAGACTTTTACTTTTTTATCATTTTTACTGGATCTTAGATCTGCGCATGCGCAATACGGGTCGGCAGTTGCGGCTCCAGAGTATTTTTGTTGGGTAATCTATGGTAGGGCTAACCCATACAGTGGTGGGGCTCAAGTCAGTATTTGCAATGTAATTACATACACGCTCCCCCCGACAGTGAAACGCCACGCGTGAGGTTTAGATTATTTCCCTGTCTCAATCCAAATTGAACTGTATGAAATAAAAAGGCACATTTGTCTTGTAGTAAATAAAAAGGGCGACCTGGAGCCAATCCTGCAATTTCCCCACAGGTGGAAGAGTTGACATGCTGAAAAACCAACCACTGCAGGGGGGTCTGGGGGATTCTCCCCCAGATTAAAATACACATTCTGGTACTCTCTTGAGAAGAAAAATAAATAAATCTATTACTACACGACATATTTAAAAAAATTAATGCCATTTTAGTTTTTTGTTACTTTGTTCTGAAAGCTGAACCTGCTGCTCCTCACAGAGAGAAGAGGGAAGAGGCTGTGTGAATTACTTTACATTGTGGATAAGGGTGGATAGCCCCCATTGTTCTGTGTGTCAAAATGAAAGACAGCCCACACACCTATCAATCATAAAACCGTGGGGTCTTATTTCATTACGTGTTGATTTCTATCAACACGTAATGTTGTATCGATGTATAGAGATGTACTACCGCAAAAGTATTCTCCGTCGGGACTTCCTGCAACAACACCACGCCGTTATCGTGATTCTGATTGGCCAGAAGCCATTATCAAAGATGTTCTATTGAGAAGACGATCACTACGTGACAAAGGTTTTCAAAACCGTTTCTAGTCTTCGGTATTCTTGTTTTTGGCGTGAGAATAGTTTGGGCAGCGTGAGAGCGTGAGATTGAGAGTGAAAGCGTGTGTCACACGCCAGATGCGTAAGAGTTGGCAACCCTGCAATAAGTGATTGGGGGCGTCACTCCCCAGCTTAACCAATCACTTCGCTCTATTCTCTCAAGCCTATCATAGCGCTCCGCTAACCCTTTTAGCGAGAAAACCAGAGCTTTAAGGTCTGCTGACCAGCTGCTGCTGGTAGTGCCCAAGACCAGGCTAAAAACCAGAGGGCACCGAGCCTTCGCAGCAGCTGGCCCCAGGCTCTGGAACACTTTTCCCCTCCATGTGAGGTCGGCCCAGACCGTAGGGGTTTTTAAATCCACATTAAAAACACACTTCTTCTCTCTGGCCTTCTAATTAGAGCGGAGCATGACTCCTGACTTTTCCGTGTGTTTTATTCTTATTTTGTTTTTTAAGTTATATCTGTTGTAATTTATTGTCGTTTATTGTGTTTTGTAGTAATGTGTTTTTTATTACATGTACAACACTTTGGCTCGACCAAAAATCGCTTTTAAAATGTGCTTTATAAATAAAACCTGATTTGATTTGATTTGATTTTAAATGTGCTCTCTGTCAGCTGTCATTTCAGGTGACTCAAGGCAACACACAGACGGCAATCGTCAAACTAACCTCTTAAATTCTCAAGATGTACGATTCAGAGTATTCAGACCACGACCAGCTTCCAGCAGGATTTTGATCCGGGCCCGACACGCTGCCCGAGATCGCATCGACTTCCTCAAGCTGCCGCTCGGTATCCCGCAGCAGCTCACCTACAGCAGTGGCAGATCTCCTCCTTTCCCACTGCAGCAGGAGGGCATTACTCCAGCTCCTTCAGCCTCTCGAGAGGGCATCACTGGCATCAGGGCCGCTCAAAATGCAGCCGCTTCCGGCCTTCACGCTGAACGGGCCCTTACATCCTCGCATGCAAAGCTTCACCTCATCTCCTGCGCCTCCTGCGCCTCACCTCTACGTAACAACAAGGCGTCAAGTGCAGCGCTGGCAAGAAGGCAGTTTGCAACAAATTCACGAGAATGTCCGACATATGTTATTGCTATCTTTAGTTCCAAGGTTCAGGGTAAAGGTAGATCTAGGTAAGGTATAGGTAGGTCCTCACTTCTCCCACATACGCTAACAAAAATAAAAAAAATAAAAATCTTGCAGACTGCCTGCACTGTCAGAAGTCTTGCTCCATGCAATAGTCAGTATCACAGAGAGCCGGGACCCTTTAATAAGCCCCAGCAGACTGCCTGCGCTGTCAGAAGTCTTGCAGACTGCCTGCGCTGTCAGAAGTCTCGCTCCATGCAATAGTCAGTATCACAGGGGGCTGGGAGACGAGACCCTATAATAAGCCCCAGCAGACTGCCTGCGCTGTCAGAAGACTTGCAGAGTGCCTGTGCTGTCAGAAGTCTTGCTCCATGCAATAGTCAGTATCACAGAGAGCCGGGACCCTTTAATAAGCCCCAGCAGACTGCCTGCGCTGTCAGAAGTCTTGCAGACTGCCTGCGCTGTCAGAAGTCTCGCTCCATGCAATAGTCAGTATCACAGGGGGCTGGGAGACGAGACCCTATAATAAGCCCCAGCAGACTGCCTGCGCTGTCAGAAGTCTTGCAGACTGCCTGCGCTGTCAGAAGTCTTGCTCCATGCAATAGTCAGTATCACAGGGGGCGGCAGCTCACCCTATCCTATTTTCCTTCTCTCTCCCTGCTCATTCCTGTCTAACCCTTGCTTGTTTCCCAGTTTAGAATCGTCGCATCATGTAAGGTAAATACATGCCCACATTCAGCGCAGCGCTACTATCATATCACTCACGGATATTATAAAAAAAACTCTTAAGGACGTACACTGCACATTCTTTGTTTTGGGGGGAATCTCGCAGGGTAAGCGAGTCGCAGTCCCGGGCCCACTCACTTACAGTAGCTTCTTCCCTGCACGAGATCATCCGCCATAGTGGCACGCTCAGATATCCACTATTGCTTACAAATTCATTATCATACTCGTTGGATCTAACACTAGCTTCCCTCCATCGTTCTCATTTCAGATGATAGAAAAACAGTCTTAATCCCTCAATCAAGTAATTAAGCATATCAGCATCTACTCAATAACTCATCTTGGCGTAACTAAACTGCTAATTAAGCTAGACCTATATCATGGGTCATGTTTCAGTATTTACCTAAGCGTATGTCATTTTATGCCGTGCATCTTGCACTTCATTCATAGTCTTGGTTTCATGCTCACATGGCTTGCTGATAAGCCAGGTTATGATATCCATGCATCACTGTACTCAAGCTAACAGCTCACGTGCATTACGCTGCCTACATCTCCCTCATGCGCCCGGACATCGGCTCGTGCTGGCAATCCAAAGATCTCTCAAGCTTAACTATGGTAAATATGCATATAACTGGTGGTGGTGTCTTAATAGCATATCAGCACGTATATCACTTATCATGATCTATATGAATCCTATTGTATCACTCAATCTAAGATCACGGGCACGTTTACTCTTGCACGTCATGTTCGTGTTGGCTGTTTTTATTTCAAGTCTCAGGTCCCATGTCACACATCTTCATTTCACGTTTTGACTGGAAGGGTCTCAGGCTCGTGAGAGCCAGGTTGTGATCATCCACGCATTTCCATTTCATGTTTGACCGGAAGGGTCGCAGGCTCGTGTGAGCTCGCATTTTTATTTCACGTTTGACCGGAAGGGTCTCAGGCTCGTGTGAGCCGATTCAACATGTTGAATCGGCAAAGGCAAAGGCAAAAGGCAAAAGGCAAAATAAATCACTCTGATTCGCTGTTCAGCTAGCGAATCAGTGCATGAGAAGCGAAACGGAAGTGAGGGACCCAAACAAACTATTAAGAAGGCAAATCTGAGATTTCATTTAACTCCAGCTCTCGACACAGGTTCGGGAAAGCCCCATGAGCTTCTCGTTGTAGAGTGAAAATGGAACGCACACGCTATTTGTTTTTTGTTTATATCATGCAGTCTGTTCTTCTTCTCTCGGTTATCACGCAGTCTGTCTTCCGGTTGTTGCCTCTTTTGAATGACGAATACACACTACCGCCGCCTGCTGGTAAGGAGAGTTATTGCCACTCACGCATGCGCAGTTCGTACGTGCTTCTTGGCCGTCGGCTGAAGTCTTTGCGGTGTGTTCCAGTGCGACACATGGCCAAAACGCAGAGACGCGAGGCGACGCAACAGTCGGGGTCCGTCTGTGTCAGTTATTTGGTGTCAGCTTAGTGTGTCCGGGCCTTAAGAGCAACTCCACTCTTTAATTCTATGCTATTCAATTACATGTCTTCTCCATCCCTGTATAATTCTCTCATTATATTGATAGATCAACGCAGCCAGCTCATAAGGTAAGAAACCCAGTACATCTCATTTCATTATACTTCTTCTCTTTTGGGGGTTTCATCGGATCGGAGTTTTCCCCTCCCGAATGATATTCCTGCACTACGGGGCCTAATCGCCAAAACACCATTACATTAATTTGTGTATTCCTGGCAATAAATATGTATTCTTACAAGGGCTGTCAAGTTAACGCGTTAATGCAAAAAATGTTTAACGCCACTAATTATGTTAACGTGCGATTAACGCATGTGTATTTGTCCTCGGCCCGCCCCGTAGTTTCAGAGCCCAAAGGCTTGACGTTGTTGTTGTTGTTGTTAGTTGGATGGTGGGAGATTCTAGCGAGAGATATGGATACAAAAATAGGTGTTTTAAACAGCAAGCCAAGCACACAGCTGATGCTGACAGCCCCGCTCCTGCCGCTCGCTTGCGGCAGACCACGCTTGAAAGTTTGCCGGGGAGACGCCTGGACACTTCTACGAGCAGCAAGCTTTCAACAGCGATAGCTAAATGGGTGGCTACAGCTTAACATTGTGGAGGACAAGGGGCTGCGTTAGATAATTCGGATCGCATCCAACGTGTCGACTGCACATCACAGCGCATTATTTTGACCCACAGTGGGAACTTCAGTCTCATGCTTTGACTGTTATGAAGACAGAGGAGCGGCATTTCGCCGACAACTGTAAACAGGCTTGTCTGTTTGAGCAACTGGCTCAGTGCAAAGAAGTAGACAGGGTTGGGAGAGAGTGTAAGAGAGAGAGAGAGGTTCCAGTTTGTTGTATTGAAAATATTCAGAAGAATATTTGTCATTGTTCCAATGATAATAAACAAACATTTGCATAAAGCATATTTGTCCACTCATATGTTGATAAGAGTATTAAAAACTAATATTCCTCTAAGGTACATTTAGAACAGATACAAAATGTGCGATTAATTAGCGATTAATCGCGATTAACTATGGACTTCATGCGATTAATCGTGATTAAATATTTTAATCGACTGACAGCCCTAATTCTTACATCAAAACCGTCTCTCCTGATTGAAATGCCAAACATGCTTTTATTTTAAACTAGTAAAAGAAAACGAGACAAACAGCAGGCTACAAGACTACAGAGACACTGCTGGGTTTGCTAGCTAGCTAATTATTATCTCTCTTGTAGTCTTTCAATATGTAAATTCCTCAAATTCAGTGGCAGATGCCTAAATTGGCTACTTGTTCACCATTCACCAATGCTAAACCAATAGGGAACTTTATTTTATTTTTAATGTTTTCTAATTCTGTATTGGCTAAAAAATGTGCTCCCTTTTTCTTGACTGCACCCTCAAATGTTCTACCAATTATTTAAACATTCTTGAAGTGTGCTGTCTCATAGTAGGTTATGTTTTCCGTGTCTGAATTATCAATTCTTATGGCAAATATGATCACATTTAAATACAAGTGTGTCAAATTTGTTCCACATTTTCCTGTCATGATCTGTGTTGATAAAGGCTCAGTGAGTGTGAAACGCTGCCAGCCTCTGTCTCATTACATTTGCACGGGCTATAATGACAGCCTCAATCATATTACAACTACTCTTATGTCATAAAATGTGACAAGGGGAATTTGTGTTGATTCACGACTTATTTTATTTGTGGTGAGAGGCCTACAGAAGCCCTAAAAAGCAAGCAAAAAGAAAAAGATATGGTGATTCATTTGAAAGTAAAACAGAAAATGGTTTTCAGGCACATTTTTGTTTGTTGTTGTAATATATATGTCGGCCACTAGGGAGCACCACTCCCTCATGGCCTTAATTCTAATAAAACAGTTCATGTTTTGTTCCGCAGAGGTTGCGCTAGACTTTTTCGCTGCCCGTCATTATGACGGACAGGATTGTAACATTTCCCTTGTACGGCAAAGTACGGTTTGGAAACTATATCATTTCCTTTTTGGCGGGCATTCATAACACCGGAGCCTCGCTGCGGGGCAACTTTGGCGCCGTTCTGAGTTTGTTCTAATCTGTCAAAATGACGGACTGCTTTCAGGTTTTTCCGTCATTGTTAAAAAAAATCCGTCATAGACGTAAAATATTCGGTTAACGCGACCTTCCAGGTGAATTTTTATTTCACCATGCACTTTGAGAACAAGGTATATACATATATAATAATTTAATTTTTCTAGTCTGCGCATATGACAGGCCTTTGTGTTTGATGTTTACAAAGTATGGTGATAGCAGCTTTAAATTACTTTAAATGTATGAGATTTACAGTGAATGTATTTGATTTGGCTTCTATTTTCGATGTCAATGTTGTAATTGCCATCGAAAATGAATTGTTGTGTTTTACTTCAGTCAAATACAAAAATCATGGTGGAGCTGATAAAGGGAGGCAGACATTTATTTCATGACATTCAGCTGAGCGGAAGACAAGATCTCATGTCCACTTGGTCCGTTTACAAGAATCCATGAAACCAGAACACTGTGTTACACATACTTGCCAACCCTCCCGATTTTCGCGGGAGACTCCCGATTTCACTGCCCTCTCCCGGTTTCCTCCCGGGGTCATATTTCTCCCGCATTTCTCCCGATTTCTGACAAAATCAGATTTACTCACGACTGTTTCCACTAAGGACTTTAATACAGCTACACCATTGTTTGGTTTCCATGGTAGCGCATCTCTTTAGTAGCGCGCGCAACTGAAAGTCTGAGAGGGTGTTCAGCATGGTGAGGAAGATAGTCACAGAACAAGAATGGACAACTCTACCCTCTGCTCACTCCTTTCCTGGTCCTCATCAAGGATGGTGCTACAGGCAGCAAGGCATTGCACTTACAACTACAAGCATGTGTAGATGTTCTTTTCATCTTTAAAAGTCAGTTTCCCCGCTGCGAGGCTCCGGTGCTAACAGTTCTAACAGCTCCGGCGATCCACTAGCATGATATTGATGCTCCCCAGAGGTTGAATAATTACAAGTTTGGTGGCTCCGTGATTAATAAAATCTTGGCGTACATTTTATCCAAATGTGTCATTAAAAACTCCATTTACAAAAATAGACTCAAATGCCACTCCAGAAATGCACTAAGAAAAAAAAACAGTCAATTCAAAGATCTCCTATCATGCTAATTTTAGGCATATATTATTGGTATCAGATATATACAAATATATAAAAAACATATCTATGATGTGTTCTTCTCAACATACCAAACAGATCATGCATTTTAGACATCCCTCATATCCTTCTATTTCAGCCCTGTTAGAGAATGGCTGATTCTCTGCTGGCCCCGCCCCCTTTTGAACAGCAGGCACACTGTCTCAGATGCAGCTAAATGCTGTCGTGATTTAACGCCATATCATGTTCCAAACCACTTCAAGGATTATTTCTGAAACAGCATGGAGCTCAAATGCTTATTTTCTTGCTTTTTTACACATACTCTCTCCAGTACAGGTTAGCTCTGAGTGTTAGTGATGCTTGCTAATGTAAACAAAGATCATATTACTTCCAAATCACGTCGCGCATTGTTTCTGTTAGAGACGTTTCTGATAGGGCCGTGGGTGTAAAGCCAGCCCACATTTCAGATATTACATCATATCGGACGCAAATCTGGATCAGCTCCGTTGTATCCCCGTTTTTAGAGATGTGGGTTCGGAGGAAAAGAGAGAGGGTTCTATTTTCTGACACTTTGTGACTCTCCTGACACACCAGGGACACATATTTATGTATAATAGACAGCAAAAAGTGCATTTTGCATGATAGGACACCTTTAAAGAACATTTCAAGTGGCAACCACCGGGTCTACAAAGCCTTGAATGTGAATTGACTCCAATATCCAGCAGAGGGCGACTCTTCTGGTCGCAAAAAGTCCCATTGTATAGAAGTCAATGAGAAAATGACCCTACTTCTCACTTGATTCATTCCTTAAACACTTTTAATTTAGGCGCTCTATCACTAATTTAAAGTATTCTTTAACACAGAATAATTACAATTTTGTAGAGTACCGCACCATTAAAGGTGGGGTATGTAATGTAAGTTTGAGAAACCGGCTCGAGAAACATTTGTTGTTATATTCCATGGAATGCTCTTAACATCCTGATAGCAATGAATATCTTAAGTGCTTTGACAAAAAATCCATAAAAAAAATGTCATCTGTGGAAGCCGTAATACTGTAAAAAGCACGACCAATCATTTTAGCCGGCCCGGCTAAAATAACTGGATGGCCTACCTGCCTGTCAGCCTTCCATCTGTGCACAAACTTATCTCGTGCCCTCATTGGTCTTGTGCGCGTTCGTGTGTGTTGGAGGAGGGGCTCTGTAAGGAAGTGGCAGATTTTTTCCGGCTGAGTATTTTCAAATTCTAGCGCACTCGAGCTGGTTTCTCCAAAATTACCTACCCCACCTTTAAGAGTAAAATGCATGAATGCAAATTAGTCGCTTTTCGGCCCTCCCACTTTTTTAACGCTGATTTGGGTGACTTGTGTAATTCGTGGAGAACAGAAGAGTTTTCTTTTGGTGGGGTTGGGGGGGTCCGACTCACGAACTGACGGACAACTTCTCACGTCAAAAAATGTTTAAGACATCTAGACCGCAAAATAATTAAACAAGCGAGTACCTGTTTTTCCTGGCCAAGGACAGGTTCCTTGAACACAACACGATGTTGTAAAAATTGAAATGGCCCTTGAGAGGAAAAAGGTTCCCCACCACTGGTGTAAATAATAATAAAAACCCTTGATTTATAACTTAACATCTCTGTCTCCTATTGATCTGAGTATATTATAAAGAATAGCCAGTTAATTGAAGCATTATAACACAGTCCTTTGTCAGATGGTATATTACGCAGTTTTTTTTTTGCTTCGAATAGTTCTCTCTTTTTTCACCATACGTGTGTTTGCATCCCTGAAAATGGACAAACCAGCTGCGCCTAATTAGAGCATGGCCACCTTTGATCGTCAGGTTGCTACTATGGTGTTGTCCTGGGTACCTTGTTTTTGTCTTCGAAAATTAACCCATTTACAATCTTTTCACTTTATGATGGTGGTAACATTTTTGTAATGAAAACATTTCTTGTTTCGTTTAAATAAGCTCCACCCTCTTGTGTCACTTCTAGAAAAAACAACATAGCGAGCGGCCAAAATGCTAAACCTAAAGGCTCTAAAGAGAAAGTTCACCATCCAACTAAATTCCCTTTTCATACAGCCTTCGATATTGGAAGATGTTCAAGGAAATCTAATGAAGTTAGAGCAAAAAATGCAATGCCAAAACATTCAATAATTTCTGTTCTTGTTTTTTAAATTGCATTCTTCACTGAGGTGACTGGAAAGCAGTATAATGAGGATAATTTAACAAGGCCATGTGAGAGAAACAGCAGCCTCTTGTCGGTGGTCAGTCTCTCTCAGCCCTCAGCTCGGAGATGGAGAGCCTTCTCTCTGTATCCAAGGAAACAACAGCCAATTTCACACTGCAGCAGTTTTTTTTTTTTTTTTTACTCTTGCCAGTTTAGCATTCTTTGCCATCACTAATTCTCTTTTCTACTGAGCTGAATGTACTGTGGCTTAATCAAAACCATCATCGTCTATACATAGGACTTCCTTCTTGCCGTGTTTTCATTTAGTAACGCTTGCTTCACAACCTGATATAAGTGCTCCATTTGCAGTGGCGTTTTTATATGTACAAAAGTGGTGGGGCACAAAAAACGTAGATGTCTATAAGCTTCTGCAGTGACGTGCAGTGATGTGCAGTGAGGTTCATGGCTGGTGAGGCACTGGCACTGACTCTTCAGGTTTACAAATATTATATTTTGACCTAAACCAAAATATAATATTATTTTCAAAAGCTTTTTTTGTCTGATGCTTCGATTAATTTTAAACAGACAGTTCAACAAAAGGATACCCAAAAAATGTCATTTTATCATTTAAATATTGAATTGTTCTCTCTTAGTAAGATCCCATTTTCAATAAAATGGCGGTCTTACCTTGACTTGAAGATGAAGTCCATTTGCCTATCCTTCTGGACAAACATTTCTATTACTTTTTTGTAAAAGTCCTCCTTATGTTCTTGTAGTTTCAAAAGTCTATCATAAATCTAATCCATAGATTTATGATAAAAAAATTATATAAGTAGGGTAGATATGTGGATGTTATCCGGCTGAACAAAACGTGCATTTATCTAACAGGTACGTTTCCCACAGATCTTATTTCGAGCTATTTTCTAAAATCCTCTGGAGAAATCTCATTGTTTTTTTGTGCTTACTTCCTGGTTTTAGGACGCGTCACTGCAGCTCTCTCGTCTCCTCTTCACACAGCACACTTTTCGCGGCACACGTACTTACAGCCAATCAGCTTTGAATGATTTGAGATGACGTATGGTGGGGATGGTAGCTCCATGCCCCTCTGGTCATTATTTTTTTGCCACACACATTTCATTACAAAATACTCTGAGCATGCGCAGTGAAGTTTTTACAGTCACCGTTGACTTCACAGCGAGAGGAAGGGGCATAATCAGGTTTTGTCCCACATGGCTCTAAACAGCTCAATAGGCACACACTGTGACTGTAGACACACTAATTAGAAGAACACAGACTAAAACAGCAATGTACAGACGAATCAGATGATTAAACATGATCTTAAAATATATTTTATATATTTTTTTATTTATTTTTTTGCATTTTTGTAATCATTATTTGTAATACTTTCTGCTGACACTAGGTGGGGCTGTGCCCCACCTGCCCCTAATGACCAGTCGCCACTGTCCATTTGACCGGTTGCATCATGTCTCCAAGACTACCGATTTTCTGATAGCACAGCCTTTCATAACAGATGAGATATGAGTCCTGCTCTTGTTTATTTTAAAGGGAAAACTCACCTGTGGCTGGCTGTAAACAGTGTGTATGCACTCTGATGCTAATCCGGGAGTAGTTTATTAATTTGTACATCTTCATAACACATCAGTCCTGCTTCTGAATGATGCTCTTGGCGTAATGTGATTTATTTTTCAGTCAACAACTCCAATGGAAAAACCAAAACTAACCATAAATTGATCGTCCTAACAAATTTTGTTTGCATGCGAGAGCTGCATTGTTGAAATTAAAAACAGATCAATAAGCCACACTGTTGCACAGGACAACATGTTCCACACGCTGTAGTGTATTGTTACTTAATCCCACATACACTGTCCTGCTGCCCCAAATAATGACTAGAACACCAAATATGGATTTATCTGCCACTGGAACTAGTCCCAAATAAATGCGCTATACACTTGTTAAAAACTAGTGACCTTACTTTATATCAAAAGTAATTGTAGATTTCTGACTCATTTCTTTGAGGTTTTGAAGGGCTTGGGGCTGAGAGCAGCGGAAAGGGACATTGATTTTGATGTTTTCGTGAAGTGTGCTTTTATTTTGTTCCTGTTCTTACGCTCCCATCTCTTTAAAAAACATCAAATTCTTACAACCTTTCATTTTAAAATATGTCTTTAAGGTGTTTTTTGTTTGTCTCCAGCTTTCATCTCTGTCTTTATGAACATAATACATAAACTTTCACACTGCGACAAAACCTTCCACATATTTTTAAAGGCTATAATATATTTCAGTTAATTGTCTTATCTGCAAAATATGCAACTTTAAGACCACTAAAGAAACACTCTTAAGACTAAAACAATGACTTACCTTAGGAGTTTACATATTTTATTGTCTCACAACATTGAATAAAAGCAGATTTGATCAGGCTTTTTTAACAGAATAATGAACAGGAAAAATCCCTTTAATGTTAAACCGAAAACTATTCTTTTCATATGCATCTAAAAGTATTAAAAATGTAAAATCCATGTTAAAAACGTGTATAAAAAAGTATTCACCCGTTTTTAATTGGACACAAAAAATAGACAATCAAACCAAACTGAAAACACAACCTCCTTGTTGAAGGAAAGTAATCATTGACCATGCAAGGGAGTCAATCATTAAAGCGAGAGAATGACACAGCAAATTCAGTGTGGGAGAGAAACTCCCTCTGGAGGGAACTTTGGGATTGTTTTGCCTAAAGGCCACATAGATTTAAAATGACAGACAAAAATCAAGAAAATGTATATCTGAATGAAAAGCAATACTACCAAAACATTGAAAGAAGTAAAAGAAGCCCATATTTCTGACTTAATTGTCAGTACAACTCATCAAAAAGAAGCAACTCAATGCTACTCAGTTTCAGCGTAATTGCATAATGACAGAAAACGGCTTTGTCATAAATGAAGTGATGGATTCAAAACCTTTGAAATGTTTTTGGATACAAGGTTGTAAGGTAAATAACAGTTTGATTGTGCTCAGTGCACTTATTTTTACAACAATTTAAGCTAAATAGTCGTTCTTAAAAATCAGTGGACATTCAAGTCTTTGCTGCTGATTATGATAATACCTAATGCTGAGCTCTTGCGTGTGTTATGTGCGATGAATCTCTGAGTGTCTGCGGACATCTGCATGAGACTAACCAGCTTCTTCACTTGTGGCTAAGGTCGGAGGTCAAGCCATCTCCTTAATCTCTCTTGGGATCCAAGATAGGAGAGTAGTAATTCAGATAATCTGTGAAGGAAGAACTCTGACCATTCAATAAATGACATCTGCTCGGTCGTTTTGTTAGGGTGAAGGTGGAAAATCCCCGGAAACAACATTTATTCCATCCATGACACAAAATTGCTCCTACACAAAATACCTTTCTTTGTCTTCACAGCTCTGAGCACCAAAATCCGCTTTATGATAAATTGAGGATTTATTTTTTGAAATAATTAACCAACCTAAACATCAATCTTGAAATGTAGCCACTCAAGTGCATAAGATTGACATCATATTGCTATATTAATCACCGCTGTCAACTGCCAATACTGTACAATTAAAATGTTTTGAGAGAGTAAAAAGAAAAACCATGGTCACTACAAGTTTTGTTCCTAATGTGGTGCAGTAATGAGTCCTAAATCCAGGAAAACAGTTAGCGTTTTACCACTTCCCATTTCAATGTGTCTGTGGTCAGAAGCCTGAAATAAGATCTTTGGCTAACACAAGCTCACCAGATTTTTGATGTTTTTTTCTAAAGCATAAAATACGTCGGTAAATACCCCACTCGTGAATATCCGAAGCGATATAATGACATCCAATGGAGAAATTCCATTGCTTTTTGTCCAGAGAGACTTTGCAATGCTAACTTCTGGTTCGGCCTACAAAAATATGTCATCACTGCACCACTCTATTGTAAGGAAGGTGCTGATCAATAAGTCGTTTTTCTGAACATGTTAAGGTTTCCCCTAGTTTTGATCAAGTTAAAAACACGTCAACCTTTTTCTTAGTTCTGAGTTCATTTGGCTTATTTCTTAATTTTTAGGAAAATTGCCACCATAGCTGTGTGTTTCATTGCTTAAGATCACGCTGGTTTGTGTTTGCACATAGAAATATCAAGTTGACCCGTAGACAATCAATTCAAGTGTTAAAAAGCAACTGCAAGTTAAACTTAGTCGTCAAGACAACAGTCTAATTGAATGACTTATTAATTGCCTGTTGACAGCAGGCAGGTGACAAACTGGGAGCTCAGTTACCCTCCCGGCCACGTGAACTTCAGCCCACTTTATGTGTGTGTACACTAATCTATTTTTACCATGTTCGAGGCCCACATAGAGTATGAATACATACATACTGCTGCCGTGTCCCACATTTACCTCTGAACTACACCTCTGGGGGCTGTGAATGAGAGACTGGCTTTCAATTCGCTATGCCAGTATGTCAGGGCTGACGAGAAGGATTTATGTCTTAATGACAAATCAATCCACACATATTTATGACCTATTTATTGTATGACCTATATGTATGATGGTTTAAACAAGGTTAGAACATAAACAATCCACTGCAAGCCAATAACACACATAGGTGCCAGATGTTGACAAGAAAGATATGTGTATATGACAACAGATGCTTTTCATTAAGCTAAAGGCTTGTTCATTGTTGTTTTTTACTCTACAATTGAGCGTCCGTGTAGATTTTAGCATTGGCATTAACCCACAAGTTACAATGGTCGCCAGGTTTAAGACGCCATTTGTCTTGGTACTCCTTTAGGACGGACTATATATTCATGTTGGTAATGGCACAAATGGTGCATCTTCTCACTACAACTCTCTACAAAACAATCATTTCGATTTTTTTTCCCAGCAAACAGGAGCATGCGCAGTTGGCGTACCAAGATTACAGACCACACAGTCATCAATGTTGGGCTCCAGGCCCACGTTACTCACAATTTGCATCATGAGGACCAATATACCCTTGCAGTCATTGAAAGCATGACTTGGTTTTGCTGTGCCTTATCGCTTACCTCAATTGCCTCCTTTCCTTGCCTCCTAATCCCAACATCGGGAAAAAAGAAGACGGTGAAGGTGAATGACAAAGTCTTTGTTGCGATAGCGCCAGTCTGGGAACGATTACTGGGTCACATGACAAGTTTACATAAAGAGAACCATCCAATGTCTTTCTAAAGTATCATAAAAGGAGCAATGCTTTATTGGGATTGCTTGCTTGAGTACTTTTTTTTTTAAATATTAAAGACAAACATCGACAATATCAGCAATACGCCTGGATATTCAAATGAATTATCTGTAAATCAACTTTACAAAATGAATCTTAGTTCTTTCTTAATTAGGCTTAGGGTTATAGTCAGGTATTGTATGTGTTAGATTGTTCTATGTATGTCATGTATGTCAAAATCAAGCTTGTTTTTGTGTCTGTTACCTGGGTGCAAGAAGAATGGCCCTCCAGGACAAAGAGGTGAATTTAGTTGAATCATCGGCGCCACGTCCATGTTTGTTTACAGTATGTGGTTGGGCAACTTTTGCTGCACGTTTGGACTGTGAATATCAGGAGTAGTCTGGCAATGTTGAACTTTAGTACCACTGTTTTTGACTACAGTAAACAGCAGAAGGGTTCATGTTTACAGACTCAGACTGCCGGCGAAGAGCAAGGAAATGAGAACTCAGATGAACTTTTGTCCCATGAGGCATGTGAGGCCAACCTACAACACGTTAGACATTTTTGTCTTTTAGCAAACAGGATAGATTTGCAGCATTAATCACTTTTGTTTCAGCCTCTGTACTCTGTTACTAAAGGAGCCGTTTTTACCTTAAATGCTTGCCATGTGCACCTTTAAACAGAAACTAAATAATTTTCTACAGACATTAGGAAACTGTCTATTGGTTCGAGACAACATTTATGTTTTCAGCCTAATAAAGATGCCTAAAAAGTCATTAGATCTCAGCATACTCATCAATTACTTTCATCACAAAACATAACTAGCCCTGATCAACCTGTAATTAACCCCAAAATTACTACATGAGTCATTTTAAATGTCTGTTTCAATACAATAAGAAAACATGATAATTATGCAGGCTTTTTAGACAGAGGGTAAAACAAAACTTTTATTTAGGCTATGTGTTTGTTTCAACCTGGTCTCACCAGAATGCGTGACTCCACCACGACTCCTTAACACCGCATTGCGTGGTGGAGTCACGAACTTTGCTACATTTACGTGTCTGCACCACGCAAACAACCCCAATGTAAAGTGAATGAGGCTCCTTTGTCGTGGTGCACACACGCATTTCTACAACGTCCAGCAGTGAGCTTTTATTCTATAAAACGTTTTTAAAATCTACTTTATAGCTTGTAGTAACTCACAGGAGGCTTCTTTTATTTTATTTGTATTCATAATAATTTTTATTTTTCGTCAGAATGTATTATGGTGCATTATTCACCAATGTTTGTTCTCAAAAAACAATGCATTGTGTGTAATACAACTGTGATTTTTATTAAATTAGTTCGTTTTTAAGGAAGGCCAGAGCTTCAGCTGTGTCAAAGAGATTGTTCCCTTTAGTTAACGTTATTTAAAAGATAATTATATTCCTATTTGATTAAGTACCCTTTATTGTATTACGGACCCAAAGAGCTGAGCGTCCATTCCCATTGGATAACGGAGCATTTTACACCCGGAAGTAAGTATTCTCCTTACTGTCCATTGATTTTATTTACAGTGATATCTGCACTACTCATCAACTCAAAAACACCAGATTATCCTTGTTAATTACACAACATTGATTGGTCTAAATTGTGTACAATGCTTTTGTATTTTCCCCTTTCGATTCGGAGAAACAAATATTTGTTCTAGTGTGTGGATGGCAGAAGGCACTACACTACCCAGAATCCTCAGCTATGGGACTACACCATGTGCTTAGAACGTGTCCTACCCCCCCCCCCCTTAGGTCACAGGCTCCTCCAACAGTGCAACACAATAAAACAGATAGGCTACACAGAACAAATAGTGCAAGTAAATACAAAAAGAAAAATAGTAAAATAGTAAAAAGTGAAATAGTGCAATACGAGTCTATATACAAGTGATTGGAATATGATATATTAGATAAATAATTTCTAAGTAGCAGCCAGATGAATGTTATGGATGTTGTTTCAAAGTTCAGGTGTTTAATAGTCTTATGGCCTGTGGGATGAAACTGTCCCTGAGTCTGGTGGTTTTAGTCCGGATGCTGCGGTACCGCCTGCCAGACGGCAGCAGACAGAACAGTTTGTGGGGTGATGGGGGTCTTTTATAATCCTGAGGGCTTTATTTAAGGTTAACCTGGTATTTTTACTCCACTACATTTATTTTAGTTACTTTACAGATTTGGATTAATGATGTGAAATATAAACAACCCTTAAATCAGACTTTAGTTACACCTGAGTAAAATTCAGTGAATTCAGCCAACAATCAGGCGAGATATTTGGTAGTGGGTGCTTGAGAAGACTAAATATTTATCTGCAGATCCCTATAAAGCATATTCATTACTCGTTATTCTCTGCTAATAGTTAATTAAAAACTGTATATAATGGCTATTTTGCACATCCCTTTCAAGATTTCAAGATTTTCTAAGGTTTATTGACATATCATATACACAACTACGGTGTAGTTATGCAATGAATGAAACACTTGGGTCACAGGTTCATCAACAGTGCATCACAAGACATCTATCGATATCTGTGTACCTCCACCATTAAACATATTCTGCACATTTCTTATACTATCTACATACATCTTATAAGAGTATAATTAATATGTATAATATCAGTTAAAATAAGTGCTTCAACATAGTTAACATTGAAGGAAAGTTGATTGTCAAGTTCCAAAACAAACCATGCAATATATTAGACGTTAAGTACTTTGTCAGGCTTAATATCTGTAGATACCCCCAAAGCTTTTTTCTTATTTAAAAGAAGACCTTAACCTAAAGTATTCTTTAATGTTTAAATAAAGCCTTATTAGTTTGTCTGTTTTGCACATCCTCCTATCAGGCACTAAACTGTTTTATTGTAGAGATCACTTTACAGTATCTTCTTGATATTTTCTATTCTATATTATTTATATCATTGACCTTCCACTTTCCCACTATATTAAGAGTATGTACTCTTAATATTGAAATGTTTTCATCAAATATAACACATTCAAAAGTGCTTTACAAAAATGAAAGACATTAAGAAAAAGGCATTTTAAAACAGTCATTAAAAAGCAACACAATCTACCTGCATTGCATTACTCTAAACGTGTAATAACGTGCTTTAACCAGCAGGAGGTGCGGGTTAAAAAGCTGTCAAGTTTACAGTGTTAACAAAATAAAATATACTGCTGTTTCTGGTTTAGTTTACGACGGATATATTCTGTTATTGTTTTGATATTTGTAACACAAAAGCGATGTAAAAAACCCACAGCAACACAGAAAAGATGGTCTTAACATATATATATATAAAACAATAATATCAAAACAAATTATTACTACTAACTTTATTGTGAAATTAAAATAGAACGGTAAAAGAATAGTTTCCGGTCCATTCTGAGGCCCGATCTCTGTAGATAAATAAAGAACTACGACAGATGTGTAATGTTTAATGCAGCCAAACCATTCATTACAATGCATTCATGTGATGACTTTCAAAGAGTAAAGCAAGCACTGCTGAATAAAGTATGATTTGATCTTTTACGAAACGTTTTTTTCATTGGAATGCAGTTGGAGGTCAACCAATCACAGAGCTTGAGGCAAAGCGGAACAATAGCTGAGGATTCTGGGTAGTGTAGTGTCTTCTACCATCCACACACTCCGAAAACATATTTGTTTCTCCGAATCGAAAGGGGAAAATACAAAAGCATTGCACACAATTTAAACCAATCAATGTTGTGTAATTAACAAGGATAATCTGGTGTTTTTGAGTTGATGAGTAGTGCAGATATCACTGTAAATAAAATCAATGGACAGTAAGGAGAATACTTACTTCCGGGTGTAAAATGCTCCGTTATCCAATGGGAATGGACGCTCAGCTCTTTGGGTCCGTAATACAATAATAAAGGGTACTTGATCAAATAGGAATATAATTATCTTTTAAATAACGTTAACTAAAGGGAACAATCTCTTTGACACAGCTGAAGCTCTGGCCTTCCTTAAAAACGAACTAATTTAATAAAAATCACAGTTGTATTACACACAATGCATTGTTTTTTGAGAACAAACATTGGTGAATAATGCCCCATAATACATTCTGACGAAAAATAAAAATTATTATGAATACAAATAAAATAAAAGAAGCCTCCTGTGAGTTACTACAAGCTATAAAGTAGATTTTAAAAACGTTTTATAGAATAAAAGCTCACTGCTGGACGTTGTAGAAATGCGTGTGTGCACCACGACAAAGGAGCCTCATTCACTTTACATTGGGGTTGTTTGCGTGATGCAGACACGTAAATGTAGCAAAGTTCGTGACTCCACCACGCAATGCGGTGTTAAGGAGTCGTGGTGGAGTCACGCATTCTGGTGAGATCAGGTTGGTTTGTTTTGGTTTCCTGTGTGTCAGTTCTCCACCTACACGATGACGGAGCAGCAGAAAGTGCCCTAGCAACAAGTGCAACAGACCAGCATAGCTTCAGTCTCTCAGGCGAGAGGATATAAAAAATAGGTAGAAGATAGCTGGAATGTAGAAGAGCAGGTACAGGGTCAGAAAGTGTGCATTGTCCAGATTGATGGTGTGACACATGTGTGAGGCCCTGCTCCTGTGAACTGCATTCCTCGTGCAGGGAGGCCTCCAGGATAGGGGCTTGCTGCAGTATTCTTGTGCCTGCCTGTTTAATCACATCTACAGGAGGCCACAAGCGGCGGACGGGCACTTCTGGCCCGTGTGGACCGGACTCAGGAGCTCACATGGCACACCATACACACTCGCTCCCCTCTGGGACACACAGTGCACGCCTCTCTGCTCCTAACTCCTAACACGAGCCAATACCTTAACCTGTCAGTCAGTGGTAGCCCCGCCTTTCAATCTGTCTCCGCTCCTCCCTCAGTCCGCCTCCATGCAGGACTCCACTCCTCGTCTTCTCTCCAGCTTGTTCCCTCCTTCGAAAGTAGGTCACTGTTTGCTTTGTATTATTCAGCAACTGGAATGATTGTGCGGTGAGGGTTCTTGACTGTGATCTGGGTGACATGCCAGTGATGAGCAAAGCAAAATAGAGAGATAGACAACACACCTCGGTCGATGGTCGATAAAGGTAATGTTTAGCACCTGAAAGCAAAGGGAAAGTCTGCAGTCTCAAGGCTTTAACTGCAGCCTCCATGAGTGACCCCTGGCCCCTGCCCACATGTACATTAAATGTCACAGAGATATGGATCCTCCATGAGCAGAGGAGCATGCTTAATAAACAGTACGTGAAGAAACAAAAGAGGTCAATGCAACAGGGGGTCATGATTTGTTTTAACCTGAAGAAAACCAATGAGGCTCCTGCAGACAAACAGATCTGAATGTACACAGAGTTCACCTCGTTTCACCGCAGCCTCCAGCGCATTGATATAATCTGGCAGGAGCTTGGCCTGCGTGCGTGCGTGCAGGTACATACAGCATATTTTTGCCCACTTGATATGAAATATTTTCAGTTTTCTTTTTTTTTTCTATTAAGTGAATCTGAATTTAGTCCACAGGGGCATTAGTCCAGGCTGGGATCCTACCTGGAATGCAGAGTTGTTACGCAAGGCGGAGGACTTTGGATGATCTGTGATTGATGCACTTTGTGGCATTTTTTTAATTTGTTTTTTTAACCAGCTTCATCTGAAAATTCAGCAGGGACACACACACTATTAAATGATTGGATGCAGTGCTTAGCTGTGCGTACAAATCTGTGAATAAATGAATTACCATCAGTTGAATAACAGTTCTGAGAATCTGTCAACTGTCAGCCTCATAGTTAGGGATTGTATGCAAGTTGTTGTTTATACTGAAGAGGGAAAGGTTACATTTTAAGATTTATTTTTCTAGTCTTCAGGCCTTTATGCTTGTTTGTTTTTTATTAGATTCATCCAACTTACATTGTGTTTTTTCTCAAGTTTTTTAACTAAAGTGGGCATTTTAAACTAATGTGTTTTTAGTCTGTGAAAACTGTTTGTCATCAGATTATAACATTTTAGTCAAACTATTCCAGCCAAAATACCACCTGACATCTTCAATATTGTGATTGTTGGGGTATGCCCTGTCCTGTAGTGTTTAATATAGGTTTATGTAAATGGTCTGCAAAGGCTAAAATCCCAAATATTCTCACCCACACACCAACAGTTCGCTTAGGGCCCTAATTTGGCCAGCTGGTAAACATAATGTAGCATTTAGCAGCTAAAGAGCTAAAACAGATTGAACCAAAGGGATCAGCTGCCCTCCCCATCCAAATCATTTTCATACAGTCCCTTAGTTCCTCTCGTCCATTCCCTCTTGATTCAATGTATTTATTTATTACGGAGTAAATAACATGGCATTGAATGCCTCCAAACACAAAGCCTGCAGGATTCAAACTTATACACTGGCCAGACAAAAGATGGTGCTCATTTCCTGCTGCAGTCCCTTCCCCATTAACAGATGGAGATGGAGATTACAGATGTCCCCTTTTTTTTAAGTCTGTCATGCTTTTCATCTCAGCGTGATAAAAAGCCATCAAACAGGCCGTCTGATTTACCTGCCTCGCTGTTTGCAGCTCTCTCTCAAACTCATTTTTAGTCATTAAATTGGATTGATAGTATGAGTCTTAAGGCACGGACACACCAGGCCGATTATCGGCGTCGGTGGGCGTCAGGCCGACGATGAGCGTCGACACGCCCTACTCAGATTGGTGTGTCCCGCACCGTCGGGTCTTTTCAGCCGTACTGACGCCATTTCGGGCGAAAACCCGCCGATTCAACATGTTGATTGGCGGGCAGTCGGCCAAAGGCAGTCGGCAAAATAAATCACTCTGATTGGCTGTTCAGCTAGCAAATCAGTGCATGAGAAGCAAAACGGAAGTGAGGGACCCAAACAAACTATTAAGAAGGCAAATCTGAGATTTCATTTAACTCCAGCTCTCGACACAGGTTCGGGAAAGCCCCATGAGCTTCTCGCTGTAGAGTGAAAATGGAACGCACACGCTATTTGTTGTTTGTTTATATCACGCAGTCTGTTCTTCTGCTCTCGGTTATCACGCAGTCTGTCTTCTGGTTGTTGCCTCTTTTGAATGACGAATACACACTACCGCTGCCTGCTGGTAAGGAGAGTTATTGCCACTCACGCATGCACAGTCCGTACGTGCTTCTTGGCCGTCGGCTGAAGTATTTGCGGTGTGTTCCAGTGCGACACATGGCCAAAACGCAGAGACGCGAGGCGACGCAACAGTCGGGGTCCGTCTGTGTCAGTTCTTTGTTGTCAGATTGGTGTGTCCGGGCCTTTAGGTTCTGTCCTCCTGAAGAAAAAAAAAGTCTGGCAGCTGATATTCATTCTGTGTGCGTGCAACATACAGCAGGGTATAGGTTGTCAATCATAGGTGTCGGGCGTGTTAATAAATACTCAACGTGACAGGCTTTAATAACCTGCTCTACAGGCCCTGACACACCAGGCAGTCACCAGAGAACTCGCCGACATCCGACACCGACAGATCCATCGACGAGTTCTCCTGCGTATTGGCCATGTGTCGCACTGAAATACACCGCTTTACTACAGCCGAGCACGTACGAACTGCGCATGCGTGAGTGGCAATAACTCTCCTTACCAGCAGGCGGCGGTAGTGTGTATTCGTCATTCAAAATAGGCAACAACCGGAAGACAGAGAAGAAGAACAGACTGATATACAAACAAATAGCGGGTGCCGTTCCATTTTCACTCTCGTCCATCGAAAACATGTTTTAGAATATAAAAATACATGAATGATGAAATGAGCACATAAAGTGCAGACATACTATAAAATCACAGTTAATAGACCTGCATCTGATGATCGCAGTGTTCTGGCGGCTGTGTAGTTTATTGAGTCAGCAATGTAATAATGGCCACTTCTTGCTAAATTTACGATGAGATGAAAAACCGGACTTGACCAAACAAATCACGGAGCTCTCAGCAGAGGACAGCCGGGGACGCTCCCGCCGATATCAGAGATGTCCCTGCTATGTGTGGGAGGTAAGAGAGGACATTTAAGGGCTATGTTTGATGTCTTTAAGTATCACCTGCTGGTGTTTAGCTGCTGTCTTGTGCTTTAAATCGTTTGTTTACGTCCCTCACTTCCGTTTCGCTTCTCATTTGCTAGCTGAACAGCTGATCAGAGTGGTTTCTTGGCCCGATAGCTTGTGTCAGACACCCGGCCGATTCAACATGTTGAATCGGCCGGGTGTCGATCGTGAAAGGCCAAATAAGGCGTGTCACGGCCGAGGGTTCGGGACACACCAAATTGACTTTGGGCGACAAGGAACCCGTTTTCGCCCAACAACGCAAGACGGCCGATATCGGCCTGGTGTGTAGGGGCCTTACAACGTGAGAACGCAAATCCAAGTGTCAAGGAGGGCAGGAAAAGGGTTATTTTCTCTGAGTTTAAACAGCATCACAACCTAGACTCACATTAGCACGAGTGTAACTTAATGAACATCAATCTAAACTAGGTAAACAGCATTACTGCAAAACAAAGTTGATTGAATTGTCCATACTTAACCAGACTGTAACTATAGAGAGGAAATATTAGAAAATGGAGCTTGAACCTGCCAATCAATCTGCCCAACCCAGTCTCACGGCATTTCGTGTTATAGTCACAACATTTAATCTATTGATTCGTGTTCACCAACACGATTTTCCCCTTTTTTTCGTGTCACACAGAACGATTTTAAAAGCAATGTATTTCTATTGGTAGTATGTTTCGTGCCTCTCATAAAAACATGTTCTTACTCAATATCAAGCCACGATTATTGTTTTTATTTTAAATCGTATAATGTCAGACTTCTTTTGCCTCAGAATACTGAAATCTGTATTTTTTTTCTTTTATTTTCTTCTAATTTGTTATTCTTTTCTAAATAACACACTGTTATTTACTCAACAATAACACACAATTATCCTTGTTTTTATTTATTTGTTTGATTCTATAATCTCAGGCTTTTTTGCCGTTCCTCAGGAACTGAATTTCAAATGCCGTGAGACTGGGTTGATCTGCCACAGTCAAAAGCTCAACTGAATGCTATCACTCACCTTCTTCAATTTCTACCTATATGGATGAAACAGTTGTGTTTGTTTCTAAATAAATATGATGTTGGTGCCCATTTTACAAAAATACAATCCTCCTGCATTTAAGCATTGAATCCTTTACCAGGAACAAGGAGGGTGAACCATCTTGCTTCAGTGGGAGCATGCAGCCCACACAGCTGCCTGCCTGTCTCTGTGTGTCTTTGTTGCCTGGCTCAGTAGTGGGTACTGTTCTCTGCCTCGTCCTCCACAGGGAACAACAGAAAATCCTCCAACATGTCCTGCAGAGCTGGAGATGGAGGACGGTGGTTGCTTAAAATAAGCTCTGTACAGAGGTGAACAAATATATGGATTTAAAGCTCTAATGGCTGCTTCTATGAAAAACATAGATTTTTTCGTTTAGTGGTCATCTTTTTTAAATGTTGGCAACTGAATCTGTGTGAAGTTCACAGGTTCCGAAAAAAATAATTATAAAAGTTTGCCTGTCTCTATTTGGACAAATGTGAGCTGGTTCTGGCCGATATATTACAGAATGATTGGGCAGATTTTTGTTATGTAACCTTAGCTCCAGTTAGCAGCAGTGATTCAAACGTTGGCGCATCCTGTATTGGAGCAATGCAAGACTCGAGTCCAGGATGCTGTGCTGCTTTTGAGCCAAGGAGCTTTGGATGCCTGGATCTAATTGATGCTGCAGGGGGGGGAACTAAACCTATAAGAATAAAAACAAGTTAGAGTGGCAGGTTAATTTTTTTTATATATCATCTTTTACATTACTTTATTTTTACCTATGTATCTATTTATGTATTTATTTATTTACTTTACTAGCTAGGACCGGGAGGGGAGGGGGGGAAAGAGAAAAATATTGACTGTATAAATGTAAACTCATGCCTGACTCAATAAAAAAAAAAAAATAATATAGAAAAGACGCAGTGCTGAGATTGATCGTAAATCTAAACAAATGTTGTCTGTCAGTACTGGATTTTAGTTTTAAATATATTGTAGTTATTCTTTGATTCCTTTTAACCTGTTGACATGTCTTGCACATTTGTGGTTTGCCTCTTCGTATGAACTCTTCCAGCATTTGACCTGGCTTCACAGGAAGCTATAGACATGTTGAAGAAACGCCAACTAATAGATATTGATCAAAGTAAAAATGGCAAATCAGGTGTGAGTTATTAGTATTTGTAATTGTCTTCTGTAAATCCTCTGACCAATAAATAAACAAATAAATAAATTAAATAAATTATAAAATAAAAAAAAGAGTGGCAGGTGTCATAAAATGTTTTTGTGTAAAATGTTATTTTACTCTCATAGCTCATATTGTTTTGCTTTTAATGCTACAGTATCTAGCCTACTTAGCTACAGTATAGCATAGCAGCTAGCATAGTAGCAAGACATGGCTAACACAAGCAATTGGTGTTTCTTAAAGCCAAGAAAATACATTTAACAGTTGAAATGAGAGAATGTGACATCTTGAATTCTCCTGTCCCTTGATTCTAGAAAAAAAGGAAATTATTCTAAAGATCTTTCTTTTTTGAAGGTTTTACTTCAGCAGTTAGCCAAAACCTGTTCCTGAAAAAGTTATTTAGGTGTGATATAAGCAATCGGGTTGCTGCAGGTTACCTAAAAATCCATCTACAAGGCCCAATTTCTAACGTGTGATCCAACTTGTCACCTCTTGTTTAATTGCTTACTAGTATCATGGTTTACTCTTGTGAGAATGTAATACTAACGGATGCAGATGCTTTACAGTACTGTTCACAGCTGCTGTGTCACTGGCTCTGACATAGTTGTCGGAAATCTCCTTAAACGCAACCCTCACTATTACTCTATTATGCAAAATTCAATTTCCTTATTTGGTAATTGAAATGTTAAATATGAAATACAAAGACAGCTGAGTTGTGAAATCTGCACAACATAGTAGTATACTTATCTTGTGTGATAACATCAGTCATGTGATCAATAATGGATGGAGTCACTCATGCATCATATTTCTCTGCAGGATCATGTGTGCTGCATGCAGACACTGCCTATAGAGTCGAGTCATCGCCAGCTGCCATCTGCTCTGTTAATGCTCCCTGAGCTCTGGCTTGAAAAAGGACATAGAGCAGAACTGAGCCTTACCCCTTGCAACCCCTGAGTGCTGCTTTTAAGCACGCTTACTCCTACTGACATGCTCTCTAACCAGTCTTCTGCCTCCGGAGTGAGGCGGATAGATATGAAGAGATCATCGCGGCACAATTGCAAATTCAGAGAATTCCCTTAGACTCCCTATCCATTAGTCTTATTCAGATTAGTAGTATCATCTGAATAATGAAAGTACTGCAGTTAATTGAAAGGTGTGCAAAGGTTTGAGGATTTTAATAGTTTTTAAGGAAAAAATCTGAGGTATTTTTTCAAGATTTTGGTGCTATGATAATTGCTCATTATTATCAGCTAGATTAGTTTCACTGTAAATCACTTGGTTGATAAATTGCACATTTGCAACCTCATACATTTTTACCTCTAAAACACTAAGATCAACTAAGGTTGCTTCCGTATTATGAGCTTATATTATAGCTGTCTAAGAAAGTGAAACACATGTTGTTTTTATAATTGTTATCCATATCGAGCTCACAATGTTCAAGGACTCAAGGATCATTTATTGTCATTCTGCAAAAGAGATGCAACTGTAGACCAGTCCCTTTAGGTGACAACAGGGGACACATGCACAGATGCTGTGGGTTCAGTTGGGTCCAACAAATAAACTGCACATACAGCCCAGCCCTGAGACTACGTGCATACATGCACGTAGTCTGTGACACACCCATGTGTTTTTGAAGAGACATATAGGTCCCCCCTCTTTGCAGTGACACTATAGTCTAACTCCAGAAATGGGCATTGAGGGTAGAATTGAAGTGAGCCTGGGGTTGCTCAGCAGAGCACACGGCAACCAGCTAGCAACTTGAGACAGCCCTCAACTATCACTTGAAGCAGCCACGCCCCAAAAAACGTGTAACCTTATCAGAAATCAGAATCAGAAAGCCTTTATTCGTCCCACAGCGGGGACATTTACAACGTCACAGCAGCAAGTTGCAGATAAAAGACAAACAGACTAGACATACATATTCAATTAAAAGTTAGGCACACGTTAGTAAGAACACACACAAATAAGTAAAATCAAGTACACAATGGTAAGTAGCTTATTCTAAAAAGTGAACATTTAAAAGTATTGAAGAAGATAGTAACTTTAACAAACTGCAAACAGAAGTAAAACAACATGTATAGTTTGTAAATTCAACATATTGTGTATATTGTAAGCCTCATTACAACAAAAATGTGTAAGTTAAATAAGAGTGTATCCCTGCTACAATTCATAACACCTTATGATTAAGGATATTAGCTAAAGAGAGACTAACCACTATTTTATACAAGGCTGTAGACATGTTTTTTTTCTGCTGTAAGGCTTTTCCATAGAGGTCTAGCTTTATAAGAACTGCAGTTTTTGGCACTTCCTCATGGGATCCACTGCTCTGCCCCAGAGGTTGCTACTTTGTCAATTAGAAAAATGTTGCCCTATAGTGCCAATAACCAGTTAGCCAGACCTTGATTATTGCTGTGGTATTTCTGGAACACGCAACTATTTTGTCACTGTATTTTGATTTAATTGTAATGCTTTTAAAAAAGATCTCTTTTCTTTACTTTGCGTTTCAGGCATACCTTTTTCAGCTATTAGTTTCCCTGTATGGGATCATTAAAGTTACTCTTCCATCTTTGCTTTTGAGGTCACTTTATCTGCTCAGCCAATATGGGCGGTTCTCTCTCTAAAAGCCTCAGGGCTGGGCTAAGCACCTTCCCAGGCTCCCTGTCTGTGAACAGATTTAGTCATCACAATAGCGTTGCAAGTGTGTGCAAGTAACAATCATAAAATCGTACAGATGTGTTATTGACATCAAGTTCACACATGGGTGAGGTTTTAGCAAAAGTAGACAAGGGGCCATTATAAGCCCCCCCCCCCCCTCCTTATAGAGTGGTGCTGGAATGAGACCTAAAACCATGTTATGAGTTAGCGTTTTACCACTTCCGGTTGTATTGTCTCAAAGTACAAGTTTTTTGAATGGGTTAGATGTCTGACTTAAGATCAGTAGTTAACACAGGCCTAAACATTTCTTGCAGTTTTGTTTTATGCTTTCAAATACATCAGAAACTACCCCACTCGTGGACGTCCGAGCTTTTATGTTTACTAAAAACAGCAGTTGCCAAATGAATAAACTGGACTACTTAACGTCAACACTTCGAACATTAGCTGCCTTTAGCTTAGCAGCGGTGATGTGAAGTCATATGCCAAATTCATTTACGCTAATAAATTGGAGTTAGTATGTGAAAATTATTCAACTGCACAAAACATGTAAGTATCATCACCCTATGTTGGCCTAAGATTTAGGATTTAAGATTTTTGTACTATTTTTCGAAATTCCATTGGAAAAATACAATTGCTTTATGTCGACGGAGCCTTTGTGATGCTGACATCACAAAACTTTGCAGGAGTGTAGTTCAGTTAATAATAAAGGCTCCAGTTGAACATGGGTGTTATCCCAAAGAAAGTGCCGTAAGTACAGGGGTAGAGAGTGGGAACGAGGTCATTGGCTGAACGACTATACACCCCTGTGCCCTGTACTACGAAGCCAGTTCAACCTACCCTGGATATGTTTGAGTTATCTGGCTTAACTAACCCTAACAAACTAGATTTCGCTAAGCGGTGCTACGACGCTGGTTATCAACTCGGTAAATCAACTCGGTAAATCAACTCGGTAAATCAACTCAGTAAATCAACCCAGGGTTTCTCTGTCCGGCTGAGAGCGCGTTCACATTAAAGGGGCGGGGTTAGCAACATTTGACCAATCACAAACAGGGACAAGCGTACTGACAGCGCAGCGTGAATGAAAAGTAAACTATCACGTTAGACAAATATGAAGAAGTTAAACTTTAAACATCCATGACTTAAACCAGGATAAAAGCAACATAGTTGCAGCTGCAAGGTGAATACAGAACAGCTTGTAAAAATAAAAATAAACCTACCGAGTACATTAACAGTTTATGATATCACTGCCTAAGACATGAGTGGATCTGACTTTAATTGCATTTGAGTGTTTCTTCAACTTCACGTGTTGCTTAAAATAATACTTTGGCATACAGTATGTGACAATGTAAGTGTTGCACGGCCTGATACGGTTCGAAAAGCTGACTCAGATAAGGAAATATATGATATATTATGATATTATGTGATCGATGATGTGATATGAATGATAAGTGCGACACCTCGGCATCTTCCCTGCATACGGCAGTTTAAACTGTAGTTCCTTTATCCTGTAATATGACTTGATAGCTTTAAACTCCCCACACTGCGCTCTGATTGGTCAGCAATCGGTGCTTTCACTGAGTTGATCTCTTATCTGGAACCGGAGCAGGTTTGGTGTTCAGCATAAGTTACCATGGAGATCTACCCCGGTAAGAAGTGAACCAGCGTCGTAGGACCGGAAAACCAGAGTTAAACCTGAAGTTACCTCGCTAACCGAAAATCCTGCTTCGTAGTACAGGGCACTGGCCTAGCCTGGTGTTATCCTATCATAAGATGGTCTTAACTCTGAATTATTGCCTATACGTAATCAAAAAGAAGAAGGAAATAACAAAGAAAATCTTGCATTATCCTGCGTTGTTGTATGTAGTCAATTAAAATGCTCAATGCAAAGTGCTGAGAACACCTGAGAAAAATACTTTTCTATTTTTTTTTTTTTTATGTATATAATATTTTTGAGAAAAGAAGATGGGAGCTGGAGGTGGACTGCTGCAGGCAGAGGATGCAGAAGCTGTTCATCAACGTTAGAGAAAGCTCTTAGGTAAGCCATCATCTAATTAAGTGGTGATTGGCTCAGAGGCCGGTGTATATAACAGAAACTAGGTCTTGTTAGCCAGAATACGTAAGAGCAGCAAGACAGCATGAACTCTCTGCTGATCCTCTGAACCACAGGCCAGGGAGACCGTGTTGCCTAGTAACAGAGAAAATGCTTATTCTTCAGTTCTCTGAGCCGTCTTTACAACGTCACCTTCACACTGATTCTAATAAAATACACTCTGTAGTTCCTCTCAGAAAACCCATTAACATCATATTATTTCTATATTTACAGTTTACGAGTCTATCATTTGTTTGGTTTGTGTCACATGTTTCTGCCTCGTTGTCCTCTCAATGAGGAGAACGACATAAGTGTGGGTTAAGAGGACAAGGACTCATCGTTTTTTCTTGAAGCAGGTTTAGAAGCTGTGTTGTTTGAAATCACATGTTGTAAAAGCTTTCACGTCCTACAGCAAAAAGTGCATTTTCTCCTAACAATTTATTCACGTCATCCCTTTTTCACCTCTGGTTCTGTGTAACGGTAATGACCGAGAGTGGCCCGCATTTAGGTGGCTTGTTAAGATTTCCAGGACACCAGAGGATTTACTTAGTAATCCTCTCTTCAGCTGGTCAAAGCTAGCAGTCGACTGTTTTTTCCCGTGTGATACTAAACTGAGCTATTTCTACAGTACTATTCCTGTGTTTTTAACCGTGACTGACCACCACTGCAGGATCACTGTGCAGGCTATCATTTATTATCATATTATTTATTATAATAAAAATATATAATGATAAAACTAATATGGGGACTGCAAGACTGTTAACTGAACTACATTTAAGTGTCTTAAATGAAATGTAAAATTACATTATGGAAAACATTATTATATATGTTATATATTATTATTATTATTATTATTATTATTATTATTATTATTATTATTATTATTATTATTATTATTATTTGTATTAATTGATGAATACTAACTATCCCTGCAAAAATTATTGTATTCAATAATGAATTGAAAAACCACAAAATTAATCGTCAACAGTTATAATAAGAGAAAGTGATAAATAAATAATAAATCACTCGTAAAATAAAGAAATGTGATCATTTGCTAATTTTCCTCAATATTATATCATGCATTAAATACATTTTATCCAATTATCCTTGGAAACTTTCATAAACCTTACACTTTAAAGATAGGTATAAAGGTTTGAACAAAGTGTTGATGCACAGCACGGGTAATAACCAATCGCAGTTTAGTGTTAAGAGGTTAAAATATCACAATATAATTTCCTTTATACACATTGTTTATATCTTCTTTACCTTCCTGTAGATGCATGCATTCATTATTGTTGTTGCTATTGTTTACATTCATTGTGATGCAAATAATGCAATAAAGGTTGCAATGTTTTTGTTTCGTTTGGTTACTCACATCTGTATGATGTAGCATAATGGACCGAGCCACAGTTCATTTTAGTTGTGGCTTGGTCTGTGTTCCAAAGCAAAATGTTCTTTTATTCGAATTCTCTGTCTATCTGTTGACAGGGGAGTGCCTAATAAAACATAATACAAATATATATATTGTATAAGCTCCAGTCTCAATCTATTAGCATTGGTATCTGGTTCATAATACCCTGTTCTTAGAACTTCCTGTCCCTCACTGTGTGTATCACTGAGCAGCTCCAACTCCATGGCAACTAAGTGCTTCTTAGTCGTTAGCGACATGACATTAGCGCCTGTCTGAATCACTTGGCCTGCAGGCTGGATGGCTAGCCTCCAAGGGGCTTCCGTGACAACAGCACCACCCCCCGAAAACACTCAGTTAACAATCACACACACACATCTTCCCGATCCTCCTTTACTCCAAAAGTCTCTGCTGGCTTTGCAGACGCTGGCCTGGTTCTGCTCCGAGCGCCTGGAGGCAGGAGCACGGTCCTGCCGGGCAGCAGCTGCTGTTTGCGTACCAACACCGGAAACAACAGACGGGCCGGCAGGCCTGAAGGACGGAGCGTGCCTCGTGCCTTCAGCTGGACAAACAGTGCATCCGTCTCTATATTTACTTTGAATTCACTTCTTAACTGTCACAACTAAACAAACCTTGTCCAAAGTACATAAGTGTGAACATTATTTGATTGTAAACCCAGTTTTTTTTTTTAATTGGAGGGATGAAACCCTCTTTAAAGGTCACCTATTATGCAAAATCCACTTTTTCATGTCTTTTATACAAACATGTGTATAAAAGAACAAATATTCGCTCACTTTTTGTCATGATCCATTTATATAAAAACCTGTCTGAAAATGAGCTGATCAGATTTTGGCCACTTTATTTTTTGGCTTGTGTAACCATTAGCCAATAACCCCCCCCCACCTTATCACCTGAATCTCCTCCTAGAGCACCATTTGTGTTCTTTTTAACCAAATATCTCGCAGAGGGGCGTTGGGAGTGGCACCTTATTTTCATCTAAAGTAACAGACAGAGAATCAGCACTTTCGGAACAGGGCTGAAACAGAGGGGATTATGGGATGCTATGATGCATGATCTGTTTGGTATTTCGAGCCAATGTCCGGTGCCTTGCTCAAGGGCACCACGACAGGGCCCAGGAGGTGAACTGGGACCTCTCCAAGTAGCAGTCCACACTCCATATTTTAGGTCTGTTCTGGGACTTGAACTTGCGACCCTACGGCTCACAGTCCAAGCCCCTACTGTCATGATCTGTTTATTTTCAGTTATTTTTGAAAAGTCACAGTTCCTGTTTTACTTTGAAAGGTGTTCACCCCCTCGCCGTGTCTCAATTCAGGGGCTACACCCTTCGGAGTACGCAGCCTACGCGGTCCACGGAGGACCCAGCCCACGTAGACCGGGTAGGCTGGACCGAGCAGCCTACGAAATGAGACGGTCTAGCCTACGGAGCGCTTGGTATTTACGTCACGTGATACGCGCTGTTCGGTTGCGCTGCTACAGCAGCCTGCTAGCAAATTAGCTTGCAAGCTAACTCTTTAACTTTACTTTTAGACTTTAACAATTTTTTGGAGATCACCGACGGCGATGAAATAAAGAGGACCATGGCCAGGTAATTAAGATTAAGCTGTTCCTTTAGCCCCTGTTACATTAGTAAGTTAACAAGTACATTATATATAGCTGATGTAATTTAATCCTATTATTTCGTATTTAAAATAAGTCTTAATTTTTCTGTACTAATAAAACAATATGTTTTCTTAAATGAACAAAAGCATGTTGTATAGATTGATTCTTAACAATATTAGTGTTCTAATCTTAATAGCTGTGATTATAACAGTTTATATTCTCCTTCTTCCCCTAAACCAGCCCAGATGATGTCCCACTGACACCAGGTCGGCACCTCCAGGTCCAGCAGCACCGTGACCCCCCGCTCTGCTGAAATACACAATTAAACATTTTCTATGACCTATTTTTTGTATTAATAAAATTAAACTGAAGACAGTTTAATGACCTAGAGATATCCTATTATTCCACTGCTTATGTACACAGGGTGTCGTATTGTCATACTGATACTCCGTACAAACTGTGAAGTTGTAACGACTGAATGAACACAAGTAGAGGACTCAATAGCACGACTCAGAGACAGAGGCTTAGGATGCAAAAAAGGTCTTTATAGCCAAGGTACGATACACGGGAGATCGGTCACAAGGAAAACACTGCTGGAACGCTAGGAAATAACTTAGACGAACTGGCACTGAAGGGAATGTGGATGCAGACTAAGTAGACAGAGGGAGAGATGATAATGAGGCACAGGTGAGGCTAATTAGGGATGGGAAGCAGGTGGAGTTCAATCAGGGGCAGGAAAGCTGAAACTGAAATGAGAGAAACCAAAATGAAAACAGGAACAATAACAAAACATCAACATGCTAGCTAGGGCTTTAGCCCTCTGTAGTCGACACATGGACGAAGAGTCTTATCCTTCTTGTCGACGAAGAAGAAGCCTGCTCCAGCCGGAGAGGAGGAAGGCCGAATTATCCCGGCAGCAAGGGAGGAGTCAATGTATCTCTTCATAGTCTCCCTCTCGGGGCCTAACAGGGAGTAGAGATGTCCCTTAGAGGGAGAGGTCCCGGGGAACAAGTCAATGGAGCAGTCATAGGGTCGATGGGGAGGCAGGGTGGAAGCACGAGTCTTATTGAAAACCTCTTTCAGGTCCCGGTAACAGGTGGGCACCCTGCTAAGATCCGGGAAATCAGAGTCCGCTGCAGCTTGGAGAGGGGTAGAGACAGCAGTAGTCAGGGCAACAGTCACATGGGTGGAGGGCAGAGGTCTCTCTGGAGCAGGGGCAGAAGGAAAACATGTGGCCAAGCAATCCCTATGCCAATCCAAAACTCTCCCGGTAGACCAGTCCATGTGGGGATTGTGTTTTACCAGCCATGGGTAGCCCAAAATAAGAGGGTGTGAAGGAGAGTTAAAAAGATGAAAACTCAGGGATTCAGTGTGGCCATTAGCAATGATTAGTTGAAGGAGCTGAGTACGGTGGGTGACTCGACACAATAAACGTCCATCCAGAGCCCTTGCTACAAGAGGCCTCAACAGGGGAACAAAATTAAGTCCAAGTCTCTTGGCTAATCTCCAATCAATGAAACTCTCATCTGCTCCGGAGTCAATTAGAGCAGCATGAGACAAAGTCTGAGTAGGAGTAATTAGCTGAGCAGAGGTGAGAGTACGAGAAGGACAAAAATAAACAGTTCGGCTCACCAGAACCCTCCTACTTACTGATGAGCCTGGTCTTTTACTGGGCAACTGGCTACAAAGTGACCCTTCTGTGAGCAGTAAATGCACCTCCCCTCCCGTAGGCGGCGCTGGCGCTCCTCAGGAGTCAGCTTTGCTCTACCCAACTGCATGGGTTCCTCCTGGGCAGTAGGCGGCGCTGGAGAGTCGGTTGTCTGGAAACGCTGCTTGGGGAAAAAGGGACTGGCCTGAGACTGCCCTCTCTGACCGGGCGGAGAAAACACAGCTCTCGACTTCTCCCTCTCTCTCTCTACGAGGCGAGTGTCAATTCTTATTGCCATAGCAATGAAACTATCCAGGTCAGAGGGAAGCTCTAGAGGAGCCAACTGGTCCTTGATGGGGCCAGACAGCCCATGGCGAAAAGCGTAGAAGAGGAATGAATCATTCCAGCCGCTGTCTGCAGCCAAAGTGCGGAACTCCACGGCGTAGTCGGAAACACGCCTCCCTCTCTGGTGTAAATCCATTAGAGCTCTCGCTGCCTCCCTGCCCGGAGTTGTGTGATCAAATATTTTACTTAAAGTCTCTGTAAAACCTCTCAGGGAATTACAGACTGGCGAATCTCGAGCCCACTCCGCCGTAGCCCACGCCTCCGCTCTGCCGGTGAGGTGGGAAATGATGTAGGCTACCTTAGCCCGTTCCGACTGGAAGGAAGATGCTTGCAGCTCGAAGTGCAACCCACACTGGACCAGGAACGCACGACAGTTATCCGAGTCTCCGGAAAAACGCTCTGGTCTGGAGAGGTGAGGAAACGAAGGCAGCGGTGTCGGCACGGTGGCAGGAACAGGACCGGGAGCTGTAGCCGGATCCGACGCAGGAAGCGGAGGAGCAGAGCGTGGTGGATCGAGATGTGCCACCAGCTGCTGGATCTGATTAGCCAGCTGGCAAACCTGATTGCCGATGGAGGACTGGAAACCCTCATGACGCTCACACAATTCTCTTACTCCCTGGCAGACAGCGGTAAGTTGTTCATCTTGCTGGTTAAGACGAGCCCCCTGGGATCGAATAGCGGTCCGCAAAGTCTCAGAGTCGGCTGAGTCCATGGTTCTGGCCAGTTCGTACTGTAACGACTGAATGAACACAAGTAGAGGACTCAATAGCACGACTCAGAGACAGAGGCTTAGGATGCAAAAAAGGTCTTTATAGCCAAGGTACGATACACTGGAGATCGGTCACAAGGAAAACACTGCTGGAACGCTAGGAAATAACTTAGACGAACTGGCACTGAAGGGAATGTGGATGCAGACTAAGTAGACAGAGGGAGAGATGATAATGAGGCACAGGTGAGGCTAATTAGGGATGGGAAGCAGGTGGAGTTCAATCAGGGGCAGGAAAGCTGAAACTGAAATGAGAGAAACCAAAATGAAAACAGGAACAATAACAAAACATCAACATGCTAGCTAGGGCTTTACAGAAGTCCACTGAGACAAATGTAACATTTGTGATATTGGGCTATATAAATAAACATTGATTGATTGATTGATTGTAAATAATGGTTAAAATCTCAGTAAATGAAATAAACAATGTGTTCAATTTTGTATTTTCATCTAATCACAAAGTAGAAGTAAGAATATATCCATCCTCTCTCTGCAGCTTCATGTCTTCTATTATTATAACTTTCCTCATTGAGACAGAGGAAATCAATCATGTTATTTAACATCACCACCAGTAAAACAAATATCAGCAAAAGTGTGTTTATGGAGTTGTTTATTTGTATTATATGTGCAGCAAGTATATAGAAGCAGCTGTTTGGGGAATCAGACAGACTCAAGCTATAATCGTTAAATATCTATTAAAAGAAAGGACACATACAAAATCTAATTCTGAAACTAAGACACAAGTCTGTAGGACGGCAGTCCAGGTGGATGGCAGCTCTGTCCTGATGATCCACTGCGGTTAGGGGTCCTTCTCCAGCACCTCGGGGGTCCAGGTGGATGGCAGCTCTGTCCTGATGATCCGCTGTGCACTTTTCAGATTAGGGGTCCTTCTCCAGCAGATCCATTTCTCCAGAATTGTCCTAATTACAGAGAAAAACAAGAGAAAAAGAAAAAAGTGAATTAATCATATTAAACACAGGGTTGCAAAAATATTATTGCAAAATGTAACTCTAAGCATTTCAGACAAACAATCCTTAAAGGATCATTTAAAATGATGTACTGTTTTGGTTTTCAAAAAACTAAAGAGATGAAATGACAGTCACACGTGCATCCCTTTGACAGCACTGCAAAAACAAAAATCAAGCAAAAGGCTGCTGTCTATTTTTGATTGTCTTATTATTATGGGATTAGGATAAATTAAATAAACTTTAACCTAAATAAAAGATGTCGAATCTGGTGGAAATATTTAAAATAGGCTTTTTTTTTTTGCCCTACCTCAAAGCAGCATGAGCTGTATAAAAAGGTTGTAATGTTGTCCCCAAGTTTAATAAACAGTAAAACATTGCAAAATGTCAGAGAAATAAATAAAGCAAACAGCAGCTACACGTCAGGGTAGCATTTTATAAATCCCACCGTACTGTAGGCTATACCGGTCTAAATGTTTTCACTTTGGTCTATTTATGTAATATAAAGTATAACTTATCTATAACACAGCCAAGATCTCTGTATGACTTTAGTAAACTTCTGAATTGAATAAAAAAATAAGTGCAGTACGTCCAGCTAGCTAGTTAGCTTCATGTATTTATCCGTATTATTTAACGAAAATTTACGTTTTAATGCCCCTTGGGTTTGACGTGTGTGACATTAGTTACTTTAAAGGGGACCTATCATGCAAAATGCACTTTTGTACGTCTTTTATACATGAATATGTGTCCCCGGTGTTCCAGGGAACTCACCAAGTGTCAGAAAACACAGCCCTCTCTATTTTCCTCCAAACCCAAATCTCTAAAAAAGGGGCTGCAACGGATCTGATAAAAACTGATCCAGATTTGAACACTTCAATGACGTCACAGAAGTGGCGCTACGGCTATTGGGCCAACTCTCCACCCATCAGGGGAATGTGGGGTTGGGCCACAGCCGGCCATTGCCGCTCGAAAGCGCTGGAGACGCTGTAGTACATATGCCAGGCCTGTAAGTGGCGCTGTAGTCTGCCACAAAAGCAGCGAAGAAGACTTCCCCCCCATGTAACGGGAAGAAACTCATCTAACTGATCTTTTTTTTTTTTTTTTCAAAAGAAAACCCACAATGCTAACACTGAGCCTCTGAATTAGCAACGAGCGAAAAATGCTAACACCTTACTGCACCGAAAATCACTCACAAAACCTTATTATTTATCTTTTCACCACATCCAACACATCGTTTCACATCGTTTCACATTGTGAGGTGACACAGAATCGATTGACACCGACATTATCACTGAATTATACGTATTTGTGACGTTATAAGCAAAAACGGACATCAAAACAGGTGACGTAGCTAAAAATGCTAACATTTTTACCTTGGCTCTGTAGTCTCTCCAAAGTGGTCTTCAATGGCATTAAAACGATAAATACGTTGCTGAAGTTAATCCATAGGTTAATCCAATGTGTCTGTGTCCCTTTGAAATGATTTCTGATAATCCATAAGCATTAAAACTGCTTTTCCCTTTCCAGATGTCAAAGCTAGAGATAGGTTCACTCTGATGGAAAATTACATGCGCAAAGCCCCGACCTTTTCTCTTCACAATGAGTGTGTGTGGGGGACTCCGCCTTCGATTCTATTGGCTCTAACGGTCAGAAAGAGGTGTCAACCATCAAAATCGAGCAAGGGAAGCCAGAGATATGGAAAATCCACCCAAATGACCCCAGAAGTGGTTTCTTTTTGCTCTTTTTGCTCGTTTTTTGTTTTTGAATATCCATTTGTGAAAAGAAAATCAAATGACCAAAACATACACTGACCGGTTAGCAACATTTGACCAATCACAAACAGGGACAAGCGTACTGACAGCGCAGCGTCATACTTCATGATTGAATAGTAAACTATCATGTTAGACACATATGAAGAAGTTAAACTTTAAACATCCATGACTTAAACACTTAATCCTGGATAAAAGCAACATAGTTGCACATGCAAGGTGAACACAGAACAGCTGGTTAAAAAAAAAAAAAAACGTAAGAGTGTTTGAATGCGTACATTAACAGTTTTATGATATCACTGCCCCATTTAAGACATCTGTGGATCTGACTTTAATTACATTTGATTCAAGTGTTTCGTCAACTTAATGTGTTGCTTAAAATAACACTTCGGTATACAGTAGGCTATGTGACACTGTAAGTGTTGCACGGCCAGATACGGCTCGCGAAGTTATAAGGAAATATATGATGTTATATGATTTGATTGATGATGTGATATGAATGATAAGTGCACTCTGCACTCACAGTGTCCCGGACTGTACGCAATACTCGTAATGTTACTTTGCTCCGGTTAATTATGTTGTGGCAGATATTTAAGTAAGCTTGCTTGCTGCAAATATAATAACAGTGAAATTGCTATTAATTTTCATGATCACACAGTCGTTGATTTTTACCGGCCGTTTTTCCTGCATACGGCAGTTTAAACTGTATTTCCTTTATCCTGTAATATGACTTGATAGCTTTAAACTCCGCACACTGAGCTCTGATTGGTCAGCAGGCGGTGCTTTCACTGAGTTGATCTCTTACGCAGCGTCCAGACGGCGGCGTGTGTTGAAGCTTGCCGGTGGACGTGTCTGTATCTCCCGCCCCGGACACACAAGGACGCGGTTTGATTGGCTAGAGCTTGTACTGGCATATGATTTGATTGGCTGGCGCTTCCGTTGAAGCTTCAAAAGTAGAACATTGCTCTACTTTTGAAGCGAGCAACGCGAGCAACGCGAGCAACGCGAGCAAAGCGAAGCGACGGAACCACAATGCAGTTCGGCAAAGCGTGACGTCACCCCATTCAAAGTGAATGGGCAGAAGCATTAAAGCTTCAACACACGCCGCCGTGTGGACGGGCCGTTATGTGGAACATAACCTGCTCCGGAGCAGAGGCCTGTACTACGAAGACGGATTTTCGCTTAGAGAGCTAACTTCAGGGAAAACTCTGGGTTTCCGTTCCTACGACGCTGGTTCTCTTCTTACCGGGCTAGATCTCCATGGTAACTTATGCTGAACGGCTAGCCTGGTCCGGAGCAGGTTAGGTTCCAGGATAAGAGATCAACTCAGTGAAAGCACCGCCTGCTGACCAATCAGAGCTCCGTTTGCGGAGTTTAAATCGATCAAGTCATATTACAGGATAAAGGAAATACAGAAGAACTGCCGTTGCAGGAAAGACGGCCGGCAAAAATCAACTGACTGTGTGAACGTGAAAATTAATAGAATATCACCTCCCATGTTCAGAGCAATCTGACTAATATAACATTAGCGTTAAGAAAGCTTACTTAAATATCTGCCACAACATAAGTAACCGGATCAAAGTAACATTACGTACAGTCCGTGGCACTGTGAGTGCAGACGTCGATGTGTCCCATTATCATTCATATCACATCATATCACATCATAATGTATCATATATTTCCTTATCTGAGTCAGCTTCTTGAGCCGTATCTGGCCGTGCAACACTTACAGTGTCACATACTGTATGCAGAAGTATTATTTTAAGCAACACATTAAGTTGACGAAACACTCGAGTCAGATCCACTCGTGTCTTAGACGGGGCAGTGATATCATAAAACTGTTAATGTATGAATTCAAACACTTTTTTTTTTACCAGCTGTATTCACCTTGCAGGTGCAACTATGTGGCTTTTATCCTGGATAAAGTGTTTAAGTCATGGATGTTTAAAGTTTAACTTCTTCATATGTCTAATATTATACTTTACTTTTCATTCAGAAAGTATGACACTGCGCTGTCAGTACGCTTCTGCATGTTTGTGATTGGTCAAATGTTGCTAGCCCCGCCCCTTTCATGTGAACGCGCACTCAGCCGGACAGAGAAACCCTGGCTTGAGTTAGCAAGTTTATAACCAGCGTCGTTGGACCGTTTAGCGAGAGCGCGTTTGTTTTGGATTAGGTAAGCCAGCTAACTCAAACATATCCAGGGTATGTTGAACTGGATTCGTAGTACAGGCCTCAGGTTAGGTGTTCAGCATAAGTTACCATAGAGATCTACCCCGGTAAGAAGTGAACCAGCGTAGTAGGACCGGAAACCCAGAGTTAACCCTGAAGTTACCTCGCTAACCGAAAATCCTGCTTCGTAGTACAGGGCACTTGTCTGCCCTCCTTTGTTCCCGGTTTGTTTGTTTGTTACTTTCCCTTTTGTTCCCCCTTGCCTTCTCCTGTCGTTTTTTGTATTGAAACAGCTTTTTATTTAATTAAAAGCTCGCCTTCATTTACATCCCCATACCTGCCTCCTTGTTCATACTGCTTTTGGGTCCGCAATCTTGCCAAACCTTGACACCTACTGTCAAGTAGTCCCATATTAAGCCGGTTCCTGCAGCAGGGAAACTCATTTACCTTTGGTTCAGCCCAAGTAGGACTTGGAGTTCTGCCAATAGGAGGATTAACACATCCATGCAAACATGAATGTAATTAAGACTCCTCTAAACACGTGTTGATAGGCTTGTTGGTGCCAAGGCTAGTTTAGAGACTATTTGTTGTGTGGGAAGGTGATATTATCAGTCCAATCAGAACCACAAGAAGGACATGCAGTAGCACATGTTCTGAGGAATTATAATGCAAAAAATATTCAGCATTTGGTGCCAAACTGAGGGCGTGTTAAGGCTGTTAACCATTTTATGATATGTACATGAGCCCAGCCTTCTAACATGCACCATGACGCATTGGTAGCCTAAAATTAAATATCGCTCTTGTAAAATACACAATAATCTGTATTAATTTCATATTACAGTTTTATGAAAACTGCTTTTCATTTTCACTCCAATGACCGCGGTTGGACCAGGGTCATCTGAACCGAGATAAACTCTTCTTATGTGAATTAAAACCAATTCAGTGAACATGGGTTATTCATGTTGGTCATGACAATTCACATACAGTACAACCTGGGTCTTTTTCCTTTTACAGAGGATTACAGAAACTCATGGAGAATGATATTCATGTTTCAGCTCAGTATGCGTACAAGTATTTGTAAAGGTTTTATTTTCCTCTTCTAGAAATTGATGCTAAGTGAGTTGGAATTAGGGTGATTAAAAGATAACAGAATCAAAGTCAAGTTGCAATTCTCTTTGAAGGCGGTCGTCTAGGGCGCCAGATCTGGGGGGGCGCTGCGCTGGTAGTTCTGGGAGGGAAAAATACATTTTTGATTGTTTGGCTCATCCTAATTTTCAGCCTTGATGTAACAACATTCATAATTAAGTCAAGGTAACACCTTTTTCACCCCGGTTACACTTTTCATTTGCCCTGTATGATGGGCGCTGTAAGTGATGAAAGTGGGGGATGTTGACTTATCAGGCGCCCGCAGCTCACAGCCAAAGTGCGAGCGAGCCTCCGAGCGAGCAAGAGAGAGAGAGAGAGGGCGTGCATCGGTACCGCGGATTGTTGTTGGATTGAGGCTGATAACTACAGCTCAGTGAGGTAAAGGACTCTGAGTGTTTAGATAGTTCACTTTAGTCTAAGTTATCTCAGTGGGTCTCAAACGGTTTGGTCACAATTTATGTAAACAAATATTTCCAAGGCACACCTTTATAATTATTAGGATAAATAACAACAGGTTTGAAATCATTCCAATGTATACTATAGGACAGTAAACCAAAAATATCGTTTAAAACTGGAGATATAAAAAAAAATGCATGAATAAATAAATGTTAATTAGGTAAAATAAGATATAAATGAACAACAAAAATAAAATATGTTACATTTATTTGTTATTGGCTATGGGTTATTGGTTATGTTCACTCTTATTTGGTTATTCAAATGTAAACCGATCTTTTTCATATGGGTGTTTAGAGTTGTACCCCCTAGATCTAGTCTCTAGTAATTCTGCTCAAAGTGCACCAGATTGAAGCATTTTACTTTAAAATGTTAAAACAAATCTTTCCGGACCCCCCTAGAGCAGTGGTTCCCAAACTTTTTGTGCCCAAGGCACACCAAAGGACAAGTAAAAATCTCAAGGCACACCGATTGTGCAAAATAGCCCTTATAACACGTGTTATCACCCATATCATGTAAAATATCTGTAAATGTGCATAATTATTTACTAATGCCAAATAAAATGTGACAAAGACAACTATATTACTCATGAAATATTTATTAACGAAATATGGGGGGGTGCTAGTGAGTTATCCGAGCGGCCCACCTCGGTGCCGCAAGTAAATACCGCGAGGAAATTGTCGACGGGGACGGGGGGGGGGACGGGGGTGCTAGTGACCGGCCCACTTCAGTACCGGCCCATCGGGATTTGTCCCGAACGTCCCGATGGCCAGTCCGCCCCTGATTGGTGGTTTGCTCCGCACAAGAAAGCGCTCCATTTTCCCTCTTGCGTGTTTCTCTGTTTTAATTTTGTCCTTCAGCCTTCGATGTGTCACGGTCTTATAATTCCCACCTGCAACTGCGTTAACAGCGAAATATGGGGTTCTGTGAGGATTTTTTTTTTAAATAATTGTTTTTAGGTATAGAGTTTGCCTCTGTATTATGAAATGAGTGCATACAAAGTACTGATATAGTAAATTAAAAAATAATTATTTTTGTGTAGTTGTATATTGCAATAATAACGTATGGTTGTCACAAAATCCCACGGCACACCCGGACTTGCCTCACGGCACACCAGTGTGCCGCGGCACACCGTTTGGGAACCACTGCCCTAGAGGATGTGACGTCCACCCCTCAATTAAAACATGTTCATACAATAATGAATACATTTGAAACCTTCTTTATGTATATAACCAACATGTCAATACGTTTCAGTTTTTGTAGTGTATTGGTCTTTTGTAGAGATTTTTCATTTATTCTTTATATATTCTATTGTGTATTGCTCAGAGGGGGGGGCGGCACCAAATCATAATCTCGCCTAGGGCACCAAAATGTCTAGGACCGGCCCTGACCACAGCTATCATCCATGTGCAGGAATCCTCTAACACTCTTAAGTTGATTTTATTGGCATTGGTAATAACTGCAGCATTAGAGAAACCAATCAAAGCCAACTCAAGTTAATGATGTTTGATAATCACGTATTCTCTGGTTGCAGCAGTCATTCCCACTGAAGGAAGCCTGGGCTCAACACCAATAACTTCAATCAACTGAGCACCGCAATGGGAGCAGACAGCAGTCGTTTAATGAGGCGCTCTGCTGGGTCCAAATTGTTTATGCTCCGTGTCATGGAAAAATGAGCGAGCTAAATTAAAATGTCCTGCTGCGCCGTGCGGACATTCTCTACCTGTTTTCTGCTTTCTGACTCACAGTGCTCTCCTGCAAGGGGCATACACATGGAAATACACTGGTACACAAACATCAACTCAACAGGGTTTTTTTGTTTATGAGATAGAAATAGGGGATTGGGAAAGAGATGAGGAATGGAAAAATGGAGTCAGAAGATGAAAAAAAACAAGAAGAGAAGCAGGGCTGCCAACCCTCGCATTGAGCGTGAGAGTCACGCAATTAACACACATCTCAAGCACACACATGCCTTTCCTCGCATTACGTTTTCGTCCAAAATAAATGTATATAAAAATAAAGTGAAGGAACAGCAAACCGAGCGGTCTACGAAATGAGACGGTCTGGTTTACGGAGGACTTCCTGTTTTGCGTCACGACCTGACACCCGCTGAGCTCCCATTAAAGTTATTTACGTTAACGTGGTAAATCGGCTAAAATAAAAACATGTTTTCCAAAAGAAGTACGCATCGTATTCTCTCTTGAATGACAATATGCCTGCACTCAGGGATGTAGTGCTGCCGCCGGAGAGCACCGGAACGCCGCTCCGAGCGAGAAAGAGAGAGAGAGAGAGAGAGGGCGCATGGTACCTGGCATTGTTGTTGTTATCTCAGTGGGTCTCAAACGGTTTGGTCACCATTTATGTAAACAATTATTTCCGAGGCACACCTTCATATGATCATTATAGTTATAAAACAATAAGAGAATAAATTAAAAACAGTTAGGAAATAGCCTACTATATGACAGCAAAACAAGAATACAGTTTAAAAGGGGAGTGATTTGTAAAATATCCATAAAGAAAAAGAAATCTGTTTACAGTTCTGTTTCATATGGGTGTTGAGAGATGTATCCATAGATCTCTTCATGTTGCTCTCAAAGTGCACCAGATTGATGCATCTAACTTCAATATTTAAAAAAAATCTTCCCAGGGGAGCATGCCCCCGGACCCCCCTACAGGATGTTAGGTCCACCCCCCATTTATAAAAAATAGCACTTTACCCCTGCTTACACCTATGTGAGCTGATTATCGAGCCTTCATTGTAAGAGACGCGGGTACACTGTGTACTGTATGTGCGTATTCCACTGTAGCGCCCGGTACATTAATGGGAAACCCTAAATGTTTGAGCACCCTCTATGAAAGGTCAAGCTACCCCACAGCACCCCCAAAACAAAATATCTGGCGTCGCCACTAGTTTATGGAAGCGACCTCTAATTTATTAGAGTTAATCCCTGTCAGGTTATGTTTGTCAATTTTTTATGTAAATAGTTTGTACATGTTCAATACATTTGTAACACTGGACACATGAACATTTCTTTATTTTGTTCACCCCCCCCCAAAGAAAAAATCTCACTCCAAGCTGAACTCAAAGGTTGGCAGCCCTGAGAGAAGAGATCGAGAGAGACATGTGCTTAGAAACGTGACAGTCGAATTTGAGAGCAGAGCAGCTGTGTGTGTGTTTTCGTCAATCTTTTTTTTTTTACGTATGTACCTTCATTTTGCAGAATCACGCAGACTGTGAAAGAAGTCATGTCTGAGGGAACTTTAGGGGATATTAAACCAACTTGAGAGGATTGTTTAATCCTCGCAGGCACTGTTGTTTTGTTTTTACGTATTGGCTTCCCTTTTTGATGTCACCTCTCGCCCCTCCCCCACACTGGAGGACAGATTGTGTGCCATGTGAACATTGACCAGGTGAGTAGGTGACAAAGACAGGAAGCATGCATCAACAAAGGAGACGATGCACATTCAATGACAGCTCAGCACGAAAGAAAATAATAAATTAAAGTATACAGCTTCTTTTGCAGTGAAGACACGTTTACTAATGGAGACCAAATGTGCAAATGAATGAAGGATAGGAACAAAATACATTAAAAAGGTTAACAAAGAAAACTACTGAAAATGTAAAATATCTATTTATTCTGACATTTATGTATAGGGAAACATTTGATGTATTCTGAATTCATTGCAAACATTTATTAATTTATTTCACATGTCTCACTCTTTTCTCTTTTGTGTGGGAGAGAAACTGCCTTTGGAGGGAACTTTGGGATTTTAGCCTTTGCAGACCATTTGCATGCATAAAAACCAATACAACACACTTTAGGGAAGGGAAACCCCTAAAAAACATAATAGGGCTTTTATATGTTAATATTTCTACATGTATATTACTCAATACATACATAAAAAAGGCAAAAAATAAACTGAAACTGTGGCAAATGTTTCCAGCTTTCTTTGTAGAGAGGATTCTTGGTAAAGATTGGTATCATATGATTCACATTACTTTCATCAAAGCATTCAATGGTTATAAATGCATTTGAATTTATGATGTCTCCATACTCATTTTTCCAGGTTCTTCTATAATTTCTCACACGTCTATAAGTAAATAATTATACCATCATATCTCAAGGTGTTTGTGAGAAGAGGGCCAATTTCTTTTAGCCAAAGCTTAAATATCTTATGTAAAAGTAATAGATATGTGAATCCTGCAACAAATGAACCATGAACAAACACAGTCTCGTATATAATGGAAACTGCAATCAAAAGCTTTCATTTCTGCAATTTCATCAGACTATTTGTCCTCCACATCACCCACAGTAAATGGTGGTTATGTTGGAGTTCTCTAATATAGACTGTGAGATTAGCAAGCGCCACAACAGAGGCTAATGGAGATCCAAACTAGCTAAAAGTGCCTCTTTGGTAATTAATTCTGAGTGCAAAAAGAAGTCCCACTTCCACAGTACTTTATGAAATGAAATTTCAAAAACACTGCTCTCATCAGAGCTGCCAAATCACTCATTCAAGTGTCCCTCTGCTCTAACAAAAATGACAGCGTTGTCGAGAATAATCACTTTAATGGATGAAAATTCTGTTCACATCATTTTGTCCAAGGGGGTGCTGGGTTCATACAATCTGAGCTTGTTTTTAGCAGTTCTGTGCTTTTAAAATTAACAGATTCTGAGAGAAATGCACTGAAAAGGAAATATTCCTTCAATAGAACACCTTTTATCTTATTTGAATGTATATTTCCTTCTTTTTTGTCTACTTTTTGACTTATTCGTCCATCTGCATGTTAAACAAGTCCCAACAGTAAAGAAAGCCAGCAGAGCATCCATCCATGCATGACGTTTCCCTCCTACCTCTATTATTGGACTCTGCACATTACAGGCTCCAAAAATATAATGTTTCTGTCAGCCACTTGTTTCACCTGCAGCCCTCTCGATGTGTGTGGGCACCTGAGTGTATGGCGGCGAGCGCAGGGATGCGAGTGTTTAATGCAATGTGTGGGATGTGGAGATGAACAACCCTTAACCTCGGCATCTCTCACCTGCTGGCAAGAGGATATGATGAGCAGGTAGGTGGAGAGTCATCCGGAAATTTCAAAGGCGGGAGAATGTGGCTTGATGTACTGTAATGATGCTGCATCTGTTACTCTGTGGGGGAAAAGGGAATCTGTTCCCAAGAAAAGAGCTAATCTAACAACAATTGTAATAATTAAGTCTTAATTAAGAGGCAACTTATTCATTAAACACATGCTGATCACGTTTCAAGATTTATTTTTACCTTGACTCTGGGGGTAACCATAAAAAAACAACTTGACACTCAGCTTTCGTCATGATTTGCCTCCTTCTAAATTAAAGTGTCTCAATAGAACAAGCCTGCAGTCAGTTCGCTAAACCTCAACATTTTCTTTAAATTGTTTATTCATGTCGATGGCAGTCTTTTTAGGCCTACTATCTATGGTGTTAAAGAGCACTTCTCCATCCATTTTTGAGTGTTATTAGCCCATTGGATGGCAGTTAACTAGCAAGGACCACGTCACAACAATAGGTCAGTTGTATAATTATTCATAGCTGTTATTGAATGTAGGGGGGAAAGGAGGACAAACTGAAGTCCAGGCAGAGGGTTGCATCAGATTAGATATACATATATAATGGGAGACAGGAAGAGGGGATGAAGGCATGTAGGGGAGGAGGGCTGAAGGGATAAAGAGCTTTAGGGAGGGATGAGGGTTGAAGGGATGTAGAGAGGAAGGGATGAATAGATAATGAGTCATAGGTAGAGAGGGATGAGGGTTGAAGGGATGTAGAGAGGAAGGGATGAATAGATAATGAGTCATAGGTAGAGAGGGATGAGGGTTGAAGGGAGGAAGGGATGAATGGGAGGAAGGGATGTAGGGAGGAAGGGATGTAGGGAGGAAGGGATGAGGGTTGAAGGGAGGAATGGATAATGGGACGTAGGGACGGAGGGATGAGCGTTAAAGGGATGTAGAGATGAAGGGATGTAGAGATGAAGGGATGTAGGGAGGAAGGGATGAAGGGATGATGGAAGGTAGGAATGGTCAAGGAAGGGAGGGATGAGGGTTGAAGGGATGTAGGGAGAGAGGCTTGAATGGATAATGGGATGTAGGGATGAAGGAAGGGAGGAATGGTCGAGGGAGCGAGGCATGAAGGAATATAAGGAGGCAGAAATGAGTGGATGAAGGAATGGAAATGGATGAGTGGAAAGAGAAAGGGAGGGTGGGTCATGATATCAAGACAAACAAGGCTGGATGTGTTTACGGGGTATGATGGGGCTTAGCAGGTGTGGCCCCCGCTTTCAAAACCTAAATTGAAAATGTACTTAATTTATTAGTTAATATGACTTCTAATCTATTGGTTCAGATGGGCCAAAATTGGCAAATTGCACATATTCAGACGTTGTACCTTGATGGACACAGTTTCAAACATAGGGTTTAACAAAAAGATCATCGTTTTGGTTGTATGTCTCTGCCAATCAGTCAATTTGCAGTTTATATCCATCCATCTCGTTGCAAGTGTTTTAGATTAGATTAGAATTTGTGTGCAATTGTCGTAACTATCTTGATAATTCTTGAGTTATGGCCCAAAACGTGTTTGGTGAGGTCACAGTAATCTTGAACCATCTTGATGTGATGAAATTGCTTCAAGGCATTCCTGAGATATGGTGAGGTCAAAGTGAGAGCATAGTAAACTTGGCCTTTGACCAGCAAACTCTTATCAGTTCATCATTGAGTCCAAGAAAAAGCTTGAGCCACATTCAAAGATATTCCTTTGATAAGTATCCTAAGATATTGCACAAGTGCACTAATGCACATTCTATGGACAAACTTGCACTAATGTACATTCTCAAAATATTGAAGTGACTGTTATTTTGTATATATTGATTGTTGTGTTTTTATTTAGGTCTTAATGTGTGCACATTATGCATGTAAAAATTATGCATGAAAATGTGTCTTTGACTTATATATATATATATATATATATATACATATTTGCACACATATTTCTATATACATTTGTTTTTATATTCGGGATTGTGGGAAACGGTATTTCGATTTCTCTGTACACACAAACTGGAAGATTGACAATAAAGTTGACTTTGACTTTGACTGACTTTGAGTGTGACTAACAAAAGCACAGATGGAACGAAGGACGTACGAATGTTCTGAAAAACATTATGGTTTTGGTCTCACACATAAATAAAACACTGGTGTCCTTAGTTAAATCTGGTCTTTATCCATCCAGACTTCCTCCTTAAGCACACTTGATTGTCTTTAAACTACGACAAACTGACTTTATTATTTGCTCCTTACACAAATAGTATTTGTAGCCATGAATACAGAGCAGGTCCCTTCTACCCAAATCTATAAGCCTGAAAACCATTGACCTTCTTGGTGGGAAAATTCCTCAAAGTGGGAAATTCTCTCTGTCCAATGATAGCACAGCATCTCATATATAATAAATATAGTGCAACCACTGGCTGACCACTCTCTGCTGGGATGGTTTTGTAGTTTCTGACTCTGCTGTTAGGAGCCAGGGAAACAGCAAAGCAATTACACAGATTCAGGCTAAGTGTTACGTAACAGGAATGGTTTTGTTGCATATACGGGATCATTTCAGTAGCAGCAGGCTGAAAGCCTCGGTGCTGCAGGATTATTCCAGTATATTTCATCAAGCTTATTTGTTTCCCCTCCTCCTTCTGTTATCCAATTTGATATGAATGGAAAACTTTGCGCCTGAAATCACTTGCCTTGACCTATTTTTTTCATCAGGTCAGGGTTCTGTTTTGCGTGTTAAGCTAAATTCAGACCAAAGATTTGCAACAAGACATGTTGATACCTGCCAGTGCAATTACACCAATGCAATTGACAAGTCGGTCTATCATCCTCATATTTGGTACTTTCTTTATTTTAACATCTGACTTTTCATGTCTGAACATGAATGAGGAACTTATACAGTTGCATTTCTAGAGGAGCATACAAAAAAGTCCCTGTAGGACTGGATTATTCTTCCATCAAAATATAGGGCATTTCATATCTTGATGATATTGTATAACAATAAAGCATGTTTTTTCTAGACCACTAGAAAACATTATATATTTTTTCCGTAGACTTGATATATAAAATATAGAGAAAAATAAATATATATTTCCATTCATACATTTGGTGTTAATGGCATTTCACTGAGTAACACAGGATGTAAAACAGCCTCTTCTTGCATTAGAAGAGTATACAGTTTAGAAACCACAAAGATAATAGAACATTGACTAATTATAAGGAAGAAGAAAAGCCTATGATTGTCAAAAAAAAGCCTTTTAAGTACATGTGATTGATTAAGTACACATGATACAGACTAAGGCCTGCATGACCACATCACCCCTGTCCTGCAGAACCTCCAGTGGCTCCCCGTCCCACAATGCATCCATTTCAAAATCCTTCTCCCCAACTTTTAATTATGTTTTTATTCATTTCTACTCAGTAAAGTGTCTTTGAGTTTCGATAAAAAAACGCTCTATAAATAAAATGCATTAATGTCCATAAAAGGGGTTGTCAGTTTACTCAATAGAAAAGGGTTTAGGTTTGAAATAACTATTACAGAGGTGAAGTGGTCTCTGTCCAATCAGCAGAAACTATCGAGACAGCATTGACGTCACTGAAGAGAGGCAGATGATTACTTTGCGCTTCATGGCGTCAGGTGAGCTAAAGCCCATGGATACTGAGAAAAAATCCCTATATAACATAATTTGTGTAATATATCCCCTAACACAGGGGTGGGAAGATTAAGCCTTGTATTTTCCTACTTACGTTAATGTTACATGAATGAGAGTTTTACAATGGAAAAGAGGTCAGATGTTATCAGTCACTGTCACACCAAATCACAACAGCACAGGTACGGTTACTCAATCATACTGAAACATTTTCCACTGTGCTTACAGATCAAACTCTAATTAAGGCTCAGAGCGGAAATTGATTGTCAATACGTTTATCAAGATGGTTCGGTTTGGGGTTAGATTTACTGATCATTATGGTTTGCTTCATTGTGTTTACTGTTGACTGTAGTTATTAAGTATTGTTCATGTTATTTCAGAAGAAACGAAACGAGAACTGTAATGACACAATATTAAACTAAAATTGGGCAAACTTGAAAGTACAAGATATAAGACTAAATAAAACCACTGTAATTCCAATCATTTACTACTAAAAATGTTTTCAACAAACAAAACGAGAATTAGCATGCCCTTCCTGCAAAAACCTAGCAGATATGCGATATGCACATTTTGTCACATGGCATGTTTGGTTGGTTGAACTTGTTTAAAATAATTTTTTAGGGCTTGTGTCAGGCAATCCTTGTTTTCCTCTGTCCAAAACTCAATTTCACCCAGGTCACAGATGTAGGCTACTATAACTTACCTGATCCGCTACATTTGCTACGAGCTGATTGGCTGTTGACCGGATTTAAACCAGTGGCACCTTGATGAGATGGCTGGATTCGGGGCTGAGACAGACTTGTAACTCAAGTACTTTTGTCCAAGTTTCAAGCAAGTCCTAAGTCACAGGTTACCTGCAACTACCAAGATAATATTGTTTTTTTATGTAAACTGTTCAAAAATAATTTATTATCTATTAGCAATATTGATATATGGTGGAACAGCCTTGTAAAAGCTTAATTGTTTCCTAATTTATTCTTATTTTTTTTTAAATTGCCTTCCAGTCACTTTAATGAACATAATGACGGACAGACTTATATGTAGTCGAACATTAAAACTAAATAATTTAACTCTTGTATATCTTAATTCTATTCAAACCAAACCAACACAGTCTCACTCCCTGATAGTCCAATAGCGACGCTTGGTCAGGGTCCTTTGGCGTGCAGTTGTGACGCGCCGAGTCTCCTTCAGCTTCATAAACGGACGCAAAGAGCTTTCAACTGATTGCAATGTATTCCCATCGGCGGCAGTATTTGACGCTCAGGGAAGCACCGCATAAAGGCAATGTGAGCGTCCATTCCCATTGGATAACGGAGAACTGTACACCCGGAAATAAGTATTCTCCTTACTGTCAATTGATTTTACAGTGATATCTGCACTACTCATCAACTCAAAAACACCAGATTATCCTTGTTAATTACACAACATTGATTGGTTTAAATTGTGTACAATGCTTTTGTGTGTTTCCGCTTCGATTCGGAGAAACAAATATTTTTTCGGAGTTTAGGATAGCAGAAGACACTACACTCAGGGGCGCCGTAAAGGGGTGAAAAGTTAGGACGATTCTAAGGGCCCGTGACTGACAGGGGCCCAAACAATTTTAGAACATTAAGAAAAAAATGTTTAAGTAACCAATGTGATATCTTTTCATGGGGCCCAAAATCCCTGGCGGCGCCCCTGACTACACTACCCATGATCCTCAGCTATCGTTTAGGACTACACCATGCGCTTTGCTTGACAAACCCCGTGATTAGTCCTCAAGCTCTGTGATTGGATGTGAGTGGCAGTGCGCAAAGTTTACGCCGAGCGTCAAACAGCACTTTGAAATGGAATTAAACCCATCGACGGCACACTATCCAAAACAGGAATCGAACATGTCCACCAATGGGTTAGGGTTATTTTGCACATCCCTTTCAAGATTTCAAGATTTCCAAAGGTTTATTGACATATATGACTACGGTGTAGTTATGCAATCAACAGTGCATTACAAGACATCTATCAATATGTGTGTACCTCCACCATTAAACTGTCGTATTCTGCACATTTCTTATTCTATCTACATACATCTTATAAGAGTATAATAAATATGTATAATATCGGTTAAAACAAGTGCTTCAACATAGATATCATTTACAGAATCTTCTTGATATTTTCTATTCTATATTTCTATCATTCTACTTTCCCCCTATGTATGTATGTACTCTTAATATTTAAATGTTTTCATCAAATATAACACATTCAACAAAACATGCAGCAGACCTTAGGCAAAGCAAGGCAAAGCAAGGCAAGGCAAGGCAAGGCAAGGCAAGGCAAGGCAAGGCAAGGCAAGGCAAGGCAAGGCAAGGCAAGGCAAGGCAAGGCAAGGCAAGTTTATTTATATAGCACCATTCAACACAAGGCAATTCAAAGTGCTTTACAAAAATGAAAGACATTAAGAAAAAGGCTTTTTAAAACAGTCATTGAAAAGCAACACAATCTACCTGCATTGCAATTACTCTAAATGTGTAATAACGTGCTTTAACCACTAGATGGTTTGGGTTAAAAAGCTGTCAAGTTTACAGTGTCAACACAATAAAATATACTGCTGTTTCTGGTTTAGTTTACGACGGATATATTTTGTGTCCACACATTTATTGTTTTGATATTTGTAACACAAAAGCGATGGAAAAACCCCACAGCAGCACAGAAAAGATGGTCTTAACATGACCCAGCAGTCTAGTTAATAAAAAACAATAAAATCAAAACAAAATATTACTACTAACTTTATTGTGAAATTAAAACAGAACGGTAAAAGAATAGTTTCCGGTCTATTCTGAGGCCCAATCTCTGTAGATAAATAAAGAACTACGACAGATGTGTAATATTTAATGCAGCCAAACCATTTATTACAACGCATTCATGTGATGACTTCCAAAGAGTAAAGCAAGCACTGCTGAATAAAGTATGATTTTATCTTTTACTTAACGTTTTCTTCATATGGAACTTCTCTTATTTTTCATTTCCTCGCTCCTCGGTCTCGGTCTCACCGGAAGTTGATTTGTCTGCGCCATCTTGAGTACCGTCCCAGAGGCCTTATTTTTGCCGGAGGACTGAGGATCGAGGATCAAGGAGTGACAACGGAGGAGCGATAATCGAGGAACTACCAGACCATCCTCCGGTGAAATTTCTCCCCCGGGGGCATCCGGGCTTAAACGGTGTATTATAGAATGATCACACAGGTGTGACAGTACTCTTCAAAGGGTTCACGAAATATGACTACTACTCTTACTGTTTAACATTTTGGGTTACTTAATGTTACTTCATGTTAAGGCTAATACAAATGACAAGGCTGTAATGCTAACTAACGTGCTTGCTACTAGCTAGGTAGTTAACTTGATCCAGCCACTCCTGGTCCTTTCATCAGACGGGAAGCGAAAGAACGAGCAAGACCCATTGCTGGTATGATTACAACCTGGTACTAAGCACACAGGCATCTTGTTAAAGTTATCTTATCTTAGATATCTCTTATATTTAGTGGAGGAAAACAATTATGACATTAGTTATGACATCACTTACGCGACTCTGGGATTTGTAGTCTTTCTAGTTGCGTATTTTTCATAGTCTTATATTTCAACAGTTTTACGACAAACTGTGACTTTTTTGACATGGAAATGATTTTTTAAGATTGACAAACATCATATGTGTAATTCATGGCACAATTCAAACGGGATCGAAAGATACGTTTTCTCTCCCCATTGACTTCAATACATAATTTTTCCGAAATAAGGTCCCATGGGTCGGAAGTAGATGGGCGGGACTTCGCCACTCTATTATACATCGCGTCACAACTGCATGCCAAAGGACCCTGACCAAGCGTCGCTATTGGACTATCAGGGAGTGAGACTGTGTTGACCAAACACATATTAGTCATGCAGAGATGGCAATATAAAATAATGTTGAACGAGCACATTTTCAGTGTATTGTGCACCATAAAATCTTGTTTAACTTTGTTTTTTTTATGCATTTAGGCCAAAGTTAGCAAAATAATTTATTCTTAAAAGAGATAGCCATACAAACTCACTGGTAATATTCCCTAAATCTCTTGTACTGTTGATGCGGAAGCATTTCTTTTGCAATGATCACAAAACATGTTCATGTATTTTCAGAAAAACTCCTGCAGAACACAAAATATAAAAGTAAAGCTATAAAGAAGTAATCCTCTCCTAACCTTACCTAAACATTCTTATTCATGGAATATAAACATGAACAAATGTCAATCATCATGCAAGGACATTCTCTTTTAAAAGTGCTAATTTATTTTACTTTGAAAGGACTTCGAAAAAAATATGTTGTTTATCTTTACAGGAAACCTTATAGCAAAACAAAAATATGACTGTGCGTCCCTGACACTGAGGAGAAGCTAGCCTCAGTTTAGCTAATCCCCATTGCTTCCACACACAAGTCTTTGTAGTGCACTGTCACAGCCTTAAATCACATTTTCACAGTTTCTTTTTATGTGCCCTTGACTAACTCTTATTCAGTGATTCGAGGGCATGCTGCTCCATTCAGCTGACCGCTTGCATACAACACACGTTTTGTTCGGCTTTTACGTCACTAATGTCTTCTACACAAGTTTCTCACAGTTAAAAACCCATTCCTGCACACACCGCATGACATAACTTGCTCAATCTATCAGCTCCCTACCTGCAGGTGACTGCCCATGTGAGTCATCTAAACCCCGACCTTTGACATTTGGCCTGCAGCTATCAATCACTTATCTGAAAAGCATTTCAGTTGTTGATGGATGCACAACAATCACCGCTTTGCCTTTATCGAACATGCATGACAGCTCTGTGTGCATACCATAAGTGAATCTTCCTCAAACACCATACGGTTGGTTACATCACTTTCACTTTTTGTTGCCATATATTAAGAAATTATCTCTTAATAAGACCCTTTTTTTTACTATTTGGAGTATCTGTATTGTTTAGGAGCAGCTGACGTAATATGGATTTCTATACTCATAAAGAGTAAAAAAACAGCTTAAAACCAAACAAATAAGCATTATTTTTGCACTGCTGCAAGGCCTTAGAGGTTCTTCTACCTGTTAATAAGTGCAACACGGTTCATATTTGGAGCTGCATGCAATTTTTTCCTTAATAACCCCAAGCCCCCAATGCCACGTTTTGCTCAAAATTCCTGTTCCTTAGTCATAACTCGAAAAAAAGGAAGGAGTTATTGCCTGGGATTTATCACACTGTCCAGTGATAGTTGTCTGTACATTCATGGGTACATTAAAAACACTTCAATTCAATGTTGCGAATTTGCTACAATGTTAACAAATATGTGGTAATAAATGGGGCTAACTCATTTGAATCTACTGCAACACTTTTCTGTTCCAAATAATTGGTTCTCAACCTGGGGGTTGAGACCCCCAAGAGGGTCGCACATCATTTCTGGTGGTCGCCAGATGAAAATGTAATTCCTTAATTTAAAATAAATAAAGAATCTATACCTGGGAGTGGCTATTATATTACATTGCCTGTAGCAGTGATAACATTTGCGTAAAACATATATCATTGTGTTTGTGAGAGACAAAGTGTGCATGCACATGAGTTTCTAACTGCCCAAAAGCATCATGGAAACTGTTGTTCTAAAACTTAAGAGCATGATTTAAAACAATAAAAAGCCCACCACTGATGTCTTCAAGAACAGAAAAGTGGAAATGGAAACCGTTGGTGCTGCTGGAGTGTATATTCATGTCTGTGAATGCTGCCAGTATTGGAAACATTTTAATATTTGCTGCTTTTATTATTCATTTTATTCAGTGGATTTTATTTTCCATCTTATGTTATGTATTATTTCCTCTTGGTTTTTGATGGTTATCAAGGTTTTTTAATCTATTAACTTGGCATTGTATCCTTTTTTTATGTTCATGTTCTTATGTTGTTTTCTATTCCTTTGTGCTGCATTAATTGTATGAAATGTGCAAAAGAAAATGTTTTATAATTATTATTTGGTACAAAAATTGAAATTAATTTAAGATTCTGCACATAAAACTTTGTTATTTGAAAGTATGAAGATGTGTATGACAATATTTTGGTGCTTTTTTATAGTTGTTAGATGCAGATGTCATCTTGATTTTCATTTAGAGAGTTCCTGTGGGAAGGATCAGTCCTAAACACATTTTTGTATAATACCAAGTCACCAACTGACCTGGAGAAGACATTTCCATCCAGCAGTGCTTTGACCTTAAACTTCCTGTGATGCAAAGACTTGCTTTGATGTCATAAAAAATGTGATCTTTAGTTTGCTATGCCGTGCCATTTTTACAGGAATGAGGACAGTTTCAGATAAAGGCATTTGTCTCAGTCTGGTAAGCACAATCAGATCCTTTCATAGGGCTTTTGTCATATTTTTCTTCGTGTAATTACTTTTCTCTTCAGCTTGTCATTCTTCCCATCTCTGGATTGTTTGTGTAAAACAATAAGACATTAAAAACAAAAAGTGGGCAGAGGAAAACTTATGCTTTCTAGGGTAGTATAGTTGCTGAGTCATATAGTTCCAATGTGCAACGACATGCCGGATAGAGTTGCAGTCTGAAAACACCCATTGGCTCAAAGTAGGTCAAGTTTACATTCACGTCATTCTTTGCTGGTGGTAGATTGAGCCCTCCTTTTTTTCCCTTTGTTTGTTCACCTAAATGTAGCACCCCTGAGAAGCTTATTGTGTCATGAGTGTGACAAAAACATCTTGACATGTGTGATATCTCGGTTAAGTTGGACAGTTTGTGCTCATTAAGGAACATCTGAGAAGAGAAACTGTACCAGTCAGGAATCTAAATCTGTGTCACTGGCTCAAATGAAGTGGCTTTATTCATAAGAATTTGGATACACATATTAATTTGATAACATTTTTTGTATCCAAAGGAATTGTAAATGATACAAGTATTTAAAAAATGTGCAATTACGCCTATTAAAATATAATAAATAACTGATTGTGTTGTTTATGTGCTTTTTTTCCAGTTTTGCTCCTGTCATTTCCAGTTAATGTCAAGACCCGTTTTGAGCCATGAAAATTCTTAAAAGCTGAATAAATAACCTTTTAATATATGTACATGTAAATTGGAATAACACACATTTTTCGTTGTTTGTTGGATGAGAAATTATTTGTGTTGCTAGAGAAAATCCCCCATATATAGTTAGGAAAACAGATGTTGGTGGGGTTAAAAGAAAGAAGAAATCCAGACGACGTAAAACTGAAGAGTGACAGTCTGGTAATGGGCCTGTCACTCATGATTATAAATGCTTGGCATACCTGCCTTAAAGTGCTGCAATTGCAAACAATTACATGAGAGCAATTGAAACTTGATTATATGATTGATGTGAAGGGAATGCGACCATAAACTGTCAGTTTGATAATCGAAATATGCCATAAATCCACAAAATTAGGGAAACTATGGCCCTGATTTGATTTATAATATTTACACAAGTATTCTGAAGTAAACAACTAATGTCATGTGTTACATTTATGGGGAAGAACTGTTGAGTTTAGTGAACCCTCAGCAGTAGCCTGCACCATGGCCGTAGTACCTGGCCCCAGGACAAAAAAGAAATGTGGAACCCTTGTGACTATCATCTACTCCCCCATCCAAAGGTTTGGTGTGTTGATTTAAATTTGTAGTCATTTTATTTGTATCTATTTTTTAACAGCATTATGTTTTTATTTTAGGCAATGAAAGAACATTTTCCAAAAAGGTGCATCTGTATTATAATGTGATAAATGATAAATGCAACAGAGTATTAAAACAAGGAGCATTAAGTAACAACATTATAATTGCATTAAGTGGTGCATTATACTGCAAGTAGAACAAAGGAGAACATTATGATTAATACAATAAAAATTCATTCTAGTATCCATTTTTTCACTTTTTATTTTATTTTGATTGCTCACAAACCATTTAGTGGAGGGGTCAAGAAGTAACAGACAATGCGTCAAAAATAATAATGAAATATATGGGGAAAAAACTAAATAGGAAAATAAACTTACTATTTTTAACGATAAAGAAATGTAAAAAGACAACAAAAATAGAAATATTATTTAAAAAAAATTGCAACAAAGTCGAAGAAAGATATATATTTTTTTAATTTATTTGGTTTGCCTCAGACATTAAATATCCCACTGTCTGTGAAGGGAGGGTTCTTTGACGTCAGCAGCGTCGCTCCGCTCCGCACATGGATGAAGTGTAGAGGCTCCGTCAGAGCCCGCCCTCCTCCTCCAGCTATTTGCCATCCAGCTCCGTCGACAGGCAGCCAGCCGCTCACCGTCCTGCTGCTGCGCGGAGTCCCGTGTTTTCGCTCTGAGCCCCGGCGTCGTTTTCACCGCGTCTGCGAGGATCTCCGAGGGACCGGCTTCCTAGTTCGGTCGTGTCTCTTATTTAGGGGGGGACATTTGGCTTTGACTTTGCGAGATTTTGTTCTCCAATTGCCCTTCAAGACATATGGAGAAAATGGCCAGACCTCTTCCTATAAACGCAACTTTCCTGCCGCCGACTCACGGCGTGCTGAAATCCCTGCTGGAAAACCCGCTAAAGCTGCCTTTCCATCACGATGAAGGTATGTTTTTGTTTTTAAAGTAGTTAACTTGCACGTACACTAACTCGCCTTTCGTCTCCCCTTCTGTCATGTTTATCCGCTGGTTGTTTTTATTCTGTAGACAGTAGACACCCATGGGTTTTGACGGTTTTGACAGATACAGCGCAGTTAAGACACAGATCAACTTAAATCATGCAGAGTGATATCTCATAATATTAACACGATCTTTGTCGAAAAATAAAGTTATCGTATTGGTTTTGCAGGCAGCAGAGATACGTACAATAGAATGATGATTGTTTTGGCTGTTTTTTTGTTGACTGACAGATTGACACGAACTTCAGCTCAAGTTAACAAGCTAGTTTGGCTTTTGCTTACGATCTAAATTAAATTATTATGAACTAATTTGATCGTGTTGTGACTGACAGCGCTGTTTTGAGCTCGCAGGTGCGTTCATAACCTTTAAACCTTCAATGGGATTTATATTAGTGATATCGCAGTGTGTCCACAGAGGGCGTCTTTTCTTTTATGCAGCTTTTGTGTATGTTTTCATAACAAACTGATTGTATTGTTAAATGTGTTTTCTGTAACTAGCCTACATTGTCATTTTTAATCTTTAAGGGAACACATTTCCCCAATTAATCATGCACATGGATTTGGTTTATTTGGATAGATTTCAATTCAATAGACCAGTGTCAGAAATGTTGGGTGGCATAGAGCAAAAAAAATCATAATGCTTGAGATTGAGAAAAATGTATATATTTACTTACCAGTTAAGGCTACTATCCATATACTTTATCAAGCAAACATTTTATTTTAATTTAATTTTAATTTCAATCTCTTAAACACACAGTGATGTTGTTCACACTACACAGCTGTTATAACAAAACATAACTAATCCTGCAGTGTACTAACCAATGATGCAGTCTTTTTAGTCGAGTCTATAATTGTTTTCATCTATGCTACACACATCAACACAGCATGGCTACATTTGGCAATGCAATTAAACATGCAACAATCTTTAACTGCAGTTTTTTTATATCTATAAACCAATGATATTATACATATACAAAGGCTATTAAGAACAACTTAAAAGCCTTAATAATAATGAAGTTGATTTCCCCGAAGCATACTCTCTATTTATACCCATGCACTGACCCGTGATCCTCCTGTGCTGTGACAATGAAATGACTTTGTGCAAATATTCACAGGATTTGGGAAGGACCAGGAGAAAGAGAAGAAGCTGGACGATGAGAGCAGCACAGCCAACCACCCGCAGTCGGCCTTCCTCGGCCCGACCCTGTGGGACAAGACGCTGCCGTACGATGGGGACAACTTCCAGCTGGAGTACATGGACCTGGAGGAGTTCCTGTCGGAGAACGGCATCCCCGCCAACACAGCCCAGGGCGAGCAGGCCCTGCAGGCAGCACGGAACGCTCGGGCATCTCCGCCTGCACCCCCCGCCACACTTTCACCCAGCGTGGTGGACCTCAGCAGCCGTGCCACCACCTCGGTTCACACCACCATGGCACCTCAGACCTGCCTCCACAGCCCCGGCTCAGCAGGTAGGAACCACGGCACCCGAAACTGAGGCCTGTCACAATAACTACTTTGGTTCCCGGTACGGAAGACGATTAAGGCCACACTTTTTTTGTTTTGTTCTGAGATTAGAGTATGAGTTCTGAGATTTAAGTCAGAATTCTGAGAACTAGAAAAAACAAACACTGATCGGCAGATGCACAAAAATTGCACGTGTCCATATAATCCTCTTCCGTATCCCAGAAATAATTACAATGAATCATATTATTGTCATTTGAAGACTATTTAAGGACAATAATAGTATAATATTGCAAATACATTTACAAAAATCCATGAATTTTGAATTCTAAAACAGATTTACAAAAAATGAATGTATCAAGATATCCCAAATAAAAATATGAAATGAAAACAAACAGCCATCACTTTGAATAAAACGGCTTTAATAAAAAATTATTAAGTCTAATATTAGTATGGAAACCCTGCTGTTAAATGTTGATAATGATAACATGTTGGTGGCATTCTTATATAAGCAAACAAACAGGCATGTAAACACAACAGGGATCATCAAGGTCAGCAGAACGTTATCCAGGTGGTTTCCACATATTGTACCATAAGTTAAAGGTGGGATATGTAATTTATTTCAGAAACACTTTTTGCTATATTCCATGGAATGCTCTTAACATCCCGATAGCAATGAATATATTAAATGCTTTGACAATAAATACATACAAATATTTCATCTGTGGAAGCCGTGGTACTGTAAAAAGTACGACCAATCATTTTAGCCGGCCCGGCTAAAATAACTGGATGGCCTGCCTGCCTGTCAGCCTTCCATCTGTGCACAAACTTATCTCGTGCCCTCATTGGTCATGTGCGCGTTCGTGTGTGTTGGAGGAGGGGCTCTGTAAGGAAGTGGCAGATCTTTTCCGGCTGTGTATTTTCAAATTCTAGCGCACTCGAGCTGGTTTCTCCAAGATTACCTACCCCACCTTTAATATCGTATAAATGATCGAGGTCAAGCTCACAAAATTGCACCTTAGTTAATAGGGTTACTTATTGAAGTCCATATAATGTACTATAAATCAATTCGTAATCATTGTGACAGGCCTACTTTAACTTTCACACACTTGTTCACACCTCCACTGCCTCAGGGGATGCTGTAAAAGGCTTGTGATGCTGTTTGCTCACCTGCCACACACACCTGCCACCCACACTTATCCTCTACCATTAGACAAACTGCCTGCCCTGAGAAATAAAGAGAACATTTTGTATTTAAAATGTTGCTCCCCACATAATCTCTCTTCAAAACAAGCAATCGGTTGTGTTTTTTTTCTTCTTCTTCTTGGCAAACCAGCCAAAGGTGCATACTTCACCAACTGGACTGGAGTTTGGAACCAAACCGGAGTGAGCGCTTTCTGAGCTCAGAGTTTGCACAGTCACACATGTGGGGATATAGGCGAACTCAGGGGATGATGAGTCATAAGGACCTCAGCACCCCCTCAATAACACACGGATGCAAAAAGTATAATTTGGCCTTAAGCCTCTCAAGTCTAAGATGAGTGATAAATGAAGGCGACCTGTACGGTACACTCTGTCTGTGTGCATTCTGGATGTGTGTGTTCTGTTTTGGTCTGCATCTTCACATTTACCTCCCACATGAACATGTCTGGGGTCTCCTGCGGAGCGCTGGGCCATGTGACAGACACATGCAGGCTTCTCACAGAAGCTTGTCACGGCACAAACCTTCCTTCCTCTCGCTCTCCCCTCTCCCCTTGCCTTTAACACTCTCCACTTCCCGTCCGGTCCTCCTCTCCCTCCCTCTCTCGGGCTCAGCTCCGACTCTGGCCCGGACTCGGAGCCAAAGCACAGGCACAGGCTGTTCCCTGCAGAGATCACATGGAGTCTGCTGTGCTTTGGTCACGTGTGCCCGAATACTGTTCCAGCTCGCCAAGCCTCGTCTCGTTTAACCAGCCCCCCCCACAACAAACCTCCATCCCTCTGTGCTTGCAAGCAGCGCAGCAGGCGGCTGATAACATTGTTATCACAACCAACGCACAAGCGAGTGGGCGTTTCGCTGTTTTTCTCAGTCTGAGCAGCCTGCAGACTTTAAGGGTCTGTGCCGGGGCCAGGTTCAGGACATGGACCCCTGCGCGCTGTTGGCAGGGGCTAAAGGGGAATTCGGATGAAGGGGGGTCAGAGGGTGTGTTGTGGTGCATTCCTGCGTGTTAGTCAAGGAAAGTTGGCTCATCTAAACATATCCATCAGCACATTTTAGGAACTAGATGTAGAGTACTTGTATTTATCATCGTGGAGGAATAATGTGTCAGAGTACAATCACTCAATACTGAGTACACATGTTTTTCTTTCTCAGTGTCAGAGCCAGTTTCCTCTGGCCTAGTTTCTTTCAAAGTAATGTCTTGTCATGCGGTGAAGGGACCTACATGTCCTGCCTAAGTGACATGGAGGAATTATGATAATGACGATCAAGTGCATGTCTTTATTTATGTTGTTAAATCTTTTTTTTTAAAAAGGTCCAAAACCAAAAATGAGTCAGTCTGTCTCTCAATACATATAATACTATCTGTTGAAGACATAAAAAGGACTCAAAAACATTTTTTAAAGACTTCCTAATTCCTAAAACACTGTATTTTTATCAAAGGTTACTCAAACTGGAGGAAACGGCATCTGTTTTGGACTATTTTCAGCTGTGGATTGAAACACAATCTGTCTTACATCTAGTGTGTATTTAAAGCTGCAGGACAGTGTATTTGGGATTGAGTCAAAGTAATACACACTGTCAGGAATGCAGGAGCTGTTTTTAATAGCTTTTTGGATCACAATCAAGCTCTATGGAAGAATAAGTATCCGTGGACACACACAATAGGTGTTAGTAGAAAGAAAACAATCTTATTTCTGGTCTTTATTTTTTTCAGGATAAAAATATTGTAGAACATCACTGTGTGGTCACGTAAACCAAAGCCAATTAGGGGCTAAAGGGCAAAGCACTCTCTCAGTGTGTGGCTGCTGTAGGTCCCACCCAGGTCAGAGTGCTGCAATCCAACCTGCAACACAGCTTATCACTGGCTGTAGTACTATCACCACACAGCACCGTGATAACACTCTGATACCATCATGTAGCGTGACAGCAACCTGCAGCCGGCGTTTTGTGTAAACACATAAATACTGCCACGTCAAAATGAAACCAGTTCAGCAAGGTATGCATGAGTTCAGCTTTCACACGGCTCACAGCCACCTTTCCTGGCCTAATTTTAGATTTCCTGTGCAAGGAGGGGGACTATTTTATTGTTTAATCATCGACTTCCTCTCCACTGGAATGTGTGGAAGGGCACTCCAGGTTAACGAGCGGGCATGTACTTTTAGCCCGTGTTTTAACTCCGCTAATAAGGCGATCCAAATGAGCGGTAAAGGTGATTAAGGCGACACTGCTGGCTATTTGCAGGCCGGACAGATTGTCTCACAGCGGCTGGTTTTAGTGGGTAAGGAGCTTGCCGCCTGGGAGCTGTGGGTCTTACCTTTAAGGATGGGTTACCTCCACCAAGTCAGGTGATTGATGGCTGGAGGTCAGATCTTCTGAAGGCAGAAGGATCAATAGGTTTGAACTCTCTGAACCCTGAGCAGTTTCTTTAGTTGTTTTGGAAACAGCACGACCATAGCTAGAAGTAAAGAGGATGCAAGAATGTCTTCTTGAACATTTCTTATAATCTTAAAATACATTAAATGCAAAGGGAAAAAACCCAGGTTTAATTTGAACAAGTAGGAAACATTTAGTTTTTCCCATAATGGCCACAAGTGTTGCCATTATGGGAAAAACATGGATAAGTTGATTTACAGAAAATAAATGTTTGAATGACAACAGTACATTTGGGATCTGGGAAACTGGATGCACATTTTTACATTTTTTCAGAGACATTTCATGAATTTATAAAGAATCATTTTCAACAATTTCCAGAAACACATGTTCACAAAAAGATAGTTTGATAAACGCACGACCTCTTTTAAAATCAATATACAGGGTGCGTACAGGTGCTGGAAATCCTTGAAAATGCTTGAAATTGTACGAGGTGTTTTCAAGGTTTGAAAAGTGCTTGAATTTTGGGAATGATGCTTGAATTTGGGATAAAGTGCTTGAAATTGTAAATGCTTTACTTCGCTTTTTAGATTAAAAGAAAATAAAGAAGTCGGAGCGCGCTTAATTGCTTCGCTTTTACATAAAACAGCTCCGCTCCGGCCTTCCCGCGCTATGCGCGTGACCGGCAAGTGTTTTTGTTACGTGTGTGACCTGGGCATTCTGATGAGAGTGATAGATGACAGTATGCCAGGAGGTTGCCGTTTCAACGAGCGTTGGCTAGCAGAAGACAAATACAAGCCATGGCTAAGACGAGGGTCAAGCGAAGCCCAAGAGTAGCCTCCTGCAAAGTGTGCAACAATAACGATGCGAGAGTCTGCGCTGACGAGCCACACACCACACGAAAGGTACGCCATCGTAGAGCATTTTAGATTAGGCTATCGTTGCATGTAAAATACATGACAGTTTTCTCTGTGCGCGGCAAAACAAGCTCGCCAAAATGGCTTCACTAGTCTGGCAGTATTTTAAGTGTCCGAAAATGACAATAAAATAGCGGTATGCAACGTCTGTGTGAAGCAGAAATCCTGCAGCTCCACCCGCTGTGACGGACCGGTGAGCGGAGCAGAACACACATTAAGAGTTAGACCTAACACACTTAGCTATTTTATCTACCTCTGGAACAAGCTAAACTAGTTATAAATATATTTATTCTTCACTGTCGGGTCGCTCATTACTGGATCAGTGAGCTGCAGGAGATACTGACGGGCTGTCAGGAGAGAGAGAGAGAGGGGGGGAGAGAGGAAAAGAGAGCGATATCGGTATCGGCCGATACTGATTCCGGCGATCGGCTCCAAAATTGGCGATCGGAGCATCCCTAATAATTGTATATGATATGTTTTATAATGATTGATCATGAAAGTGTTATCAAAGCTGGTAAAGTTACAGCTAGTTTGAATGACTTTGTATACTACAGAGTAGCTTGTGAATTTACTCCAGGTGGAACTAAAGTCTGATTTAACACTTGATTATATTTCACATCATTCATCCACATCTGTAAAGTAACTAAAGGTATTAAATACATGTAGTGGAGTAAAAGTACACCATTTACCTCTGACTTGTGTTTACTGCCAACCTAAAAGTACCTCAAAAATAGTAATCAATAATATATTGAAAAGTTATTTGGCTGATTGTTTTATATTGGCTCAACCAGGTTATATGGGATGCCCAGTCTACGTACAGATGGGTCACACATTTTGAAATATTAAACTTAGTTTTCTTTTCTAACATTTTAAATGTTTCATCCTCATGTAGATTGCTATTATGAAACACACATTTGGTTGTTTATAGCATAAAGAACATCTGATTTAATGTGAGGTAGGGAAATAATCATTTGAGTATAAGTATGTGTATATAAATATGTAATTTACAACAGCTGTAAGATGCTTGAAAAGCTTGAAAATGCACCTTGAAAATGCTTGAAAAGTGCTTGAATTTGACTTTGGAAAAGGTGTAAGAACCCTGAATATATATTTTGGACATTTCAGATGTCATCTTAAACCTCCCAACCTTTAACTGTCATGGTTTAACATAACTTTAAATTATTGATCTATCTTATAATTCTTATTGTTTTAATTGGGATGGCGTTGTTAATGGTTACATGATATCATAATAATAAAGGTTAAATGAATGCATCAAATAGAAAATCTCCATCTTTACCCAGCATACCTTGTGTTAAATGAGCTGCAACATAAACACCTCCTCAAATATCTGATTGTTATGTTTTCATCGGGGAATCTTTCCACATTTTCTCAGCATTACAGCTCAGTTTAACAAGCTGATAATTATCAGTTTCAACAGTCCTGCATAGTCTTTCACACGTTTGTTGTGGCATGCATGTGTCTGTGACGGAGCCAATCACTTCCTCTGATGTACAGCAAACACTTGCTGTTTGATTCTCATATATTCTCATCTGTGGGCCCCTCCTCAAATGTCCAAAGCATTCTGACCACGTACACACACTCTGACTGAAGGTCAGCTGCATTGACTGGCTGTCATGGCGAGCTCACACAGAAATGTAGGTCATGATGTACTAACTGCAGCAGCATAACAGCAGCTAATGAAAATGTCGCTGCTGCTGCAGTCATATCCCCGATGGTTGTCATGCTCATCAAGCTTCTACTATCGAGCGGGGGGAACGCAGGTCTGGTCCGTGCGACGAAAACAAATGAGCCCTAATGTAATGGATCACAGAGAAATTGATCTGGATCTGCGGCTCATCCAGTTCAGCTCATTGGCCCAGCCCAAAAGGAACAATTAGAGAAGCTTGGCACAGAAGGAAGACGGACGTGGAGGCATGCAGATCTCCTTCAGAAGATTACAGCTGCTCTGAGACCAGCTGAGCTGCTGATAGCTGCACCGTTTAAGATAAAACTATAAGACACATTATTTCTCCACCTGTGAATTTCAAAGCTGGTGTTAGAGCCCCACCTGCTGCCCAGATGGGGAATATACTCCTCTGGACAGGTTTTCTGTTGGGTTTTTTCTAGAAATGTACCAACAGTTGTCGAATGTTGAATGTTTACAAAACAAGCTTGTGCTAAGAAATGCATTTAAAGTTTCTCGTCTTCTATAAACATTTGTAATATTGTTATCATTTAAAAAAAAAAAGAAACAGTATTTTCTGAATAATTTGTTTTACAAAACTGGAAAAAAAGTATGAGCTTTTCCAAATGGCCACATGTGTTACCATTATTAGGAAAACAATTGGGTAGGTTGACACACTGCAAATGAATATTAATAACTTATTTAACGTCTTTTGGCTTTTGAAAACATGCACAATTTCCCCAAATGTTTCAGATCAAGAAAATAAAAATTGGCAATTTGTAGATGTTGATATGAAAAGAGTCATGGTTTGGTAAATACAGAACCTCCTCCTCACATTTTCTTTAGGACATTTCAATTTGAAAAAGCAAAACATATTTTTCTTCAATTCCTCGTTAACTTCAAATGTCAGAAAAGGCTGTTTTCGAGCCTCTCAAATATGAAATACCATGCCTTTATTTGTTTTATATGATATTAAAGTGGGTTTTGGACAGAAAAATTACACTTTAAAACATTACTTTGCACTTTTAGAGTAGTTCCTCACATTTGATAGACTAAAATCAAGCAATTAGTCTTCAGTTGCAGCCTAAAATCATAGTTAAAAAACAAGGAAAGGTAGCAGTGAGCCCCCCCTGTGAGCCTCCCTGTGAGCCCCCCTGTGAGCCCCCCTGTGAGCCCCCCTGCTCCGTATGAGTTCTCCTTACATAGCTGCTCCTCCCGCCAGCTTTAAGGGCTTCACTAAGAAGAGCTGCTGGTGAGGACGTTGCATAACCAATTACCGCAAAATGAAGCCCTTGAAATGTTGCAATTACAGTCAGAATGAGAGGTGCTTGGAGTTTTCCTCCTGCTGGCTTCTCCAATTTCTAAATAATGAGCTGTTTTCACACCCACAAAATGGGATGAATCTGTGCACTATGCTAATGTCTGGTATTTTTCTCTCAGCCCGGGACACCTCCAGCCCCATCGACCCAGACTCCATCCAGGTGCCCATCTCCTACGAGCCGGACCCCCAGGACCTGGCTCTGTCCAGCGTGCCCGGACAGGAGATGTTCGACCCCAGGAAACGCAAATTCTCCGCTGAGGAGCTGAAGCCGCAGCCCATGATCAAAAAAGCCCGTAAGGTGTTCATCCCAGAAGACCTGAAGGTGAGCTGCTGCTCTGTCGGGGGGGGGAGGGGGTGACGTGAGGTCAGATGTTTGGCCTGCTGTTATGTAAGCAGCTCAGAATAACCCTTAGGGGTGGAAGACAAGCTGCAAACTAAATGATACAAGGCTGAGCAACATGATGGTTTGAAAAAGGCTTTCTATGAAAAACTTGATTGTCGTAAGCTGCTGTCATATACCTCCAATATTCTTTCATTTCTTAAATTGCTTATTTATTGTAAACTATCAGAATATTATCTTGGAATTTAAGTTTCTTGATCTCCATTTTATGATGAAATAAATACAAATATTAGTGGCATTTATTTTTGAATATTTGCATTAGCACAAGTAAGAATTTGCACTAAAAATATCAAATTAAAAGCATATATTTATATGAACATAAGAAGTTAAAGTAAAATACAAACAAAATCAAATCAAAACCTAATAAATGTGCAGTTTATTTAGAACATTTAACAGTAATCAGTATGAATACAAATATGGTGCTTGATATTCAATATGTAAGGTACTACTGCCAAGTTTTTGTGTGTTTTTATTGAAAGAATACTTTATTTGATACTTCATATTAAATCCAGCCAAATATGCCAACGTTTAGACTAAAAATGGAAATATCTCTGATTTAAATCAATAAGTATGTGATCACAACATAATCGATAATCTAACCTTAAAGCAGGAGTTCTGTTTTTAATGTTCTTTATATGACAGAAAGAGATTTAATTTGCTGAGTGATTGAAAAGGTACTGCAGCTTTGGTAAGAAAACATTGTTATTTAATACATGTTGCACTATATTTAGCAGCCATTGTTGCTTTCTTCAGGTTCAGATGACTCACGCAGCCTTAGACAAAAGGAAAAAGCTTCACTCTGACGTACGGCAGCCCAGAAACAACATCATTACCTTTGTATTTTATGAACTAAAGACATTAAGCTCCAAGGTTTTCAGCAGTCTGTGGATTAAAGTTTTAACTGTGAGACAGTAAAGGTATTTGCTGGTGGGAATAACTCAAACTGACAGCGTTGGGTCAGCAGAGCTTCCTGAGTTGACCTTGTGACCCTGCCAGGAGCAACAGGCCTTCATCATGGGACTAATCACTCCTCAAGACCAAGCACCAGACTCTGGGGCTGAGGGGAACAGAGAAAGGATATGACAGTATACAGTATATACTATGCAAGGGTAGATGTTAAAAATAAAGATTCTGAAAAAACGTTTTTACCATGGTCGCTATTATCTGATTATCATGTGATCAGAAAGACCTCTTACTGTATGACTACCAGCCTTTTTCCCAGTTTCTCTCAGATTTTTGAAATGGATAATGAGAAAACCTGAAGGAAAATTCAATTTTTCTTTCAATTGCCCTAAATAAATGTTCTCAGGAACTTTAAAGCTTCAGTTTTGAATTTTCGTGCTGCAGCACCTCTTTTCACCCTCTGTCTGAAACCAGAGCCCAGTCTGCTCTGATTGGTTAGCTGGCCAGCTCTGTTGTGATTGGTCAACCGCTTAGAAATGTCCCTCCCCTTAGCCTTTACGCACAATGTGTTGGAGCACTATTTAAAAGAAGTGCAAGTGTTACATAGTGATGTCACTGCAAAAGAATATTGGGGAAAAGTGGATCAACAAAAGCAAAAGAGAAATTGAACAAAAGGCCCCAGGAAAAGTGGAGCGCTAAGAAACCTGCTGATGTAGTGACCATAGTGCAGCGAGGAAAGAGAAATCCAGTAAGTCTCTTACATGTCCCCGTAGAGGTGAGAGGAATGCAGTGTAAAGCTGTTTTTGACACTGCATGTACATATTCCCTCATGCGGCACAGCCAATGGCTGGATGTAGTCCAGAAAGGAGAGCAACTGAAGCCCAGTGAGAACCAAAGCTTTGCTCTAGCTGACGGGAAGACATGCCATGGAGCCTTAGGAAAGGTACAGCTACTCTACAGCTGGCATGAAATGATGTGGTCGCTAGAAACATACATCATCGATGATAACAACCTGGCATTCCCCATCATTCTAGGCTTGGATTTCCTTACCAAGACCTCAACCATTATCAACCTGGGAGACAGAACATATGGAGTAAAGGGGCCAAGGGATTACACGTTCTATTCATTCCTTTCTCAACCTACTGAGATCCCTGGCGCTCACCCCAGTGTTAGTCTCATAATGGCACTTCCGCTATCCAAGTCATTTCCTGTTCAAGAAGAGACTGCCCCAGATTTTTCAGCTCATCCACCAGAGGTTAGAGACATATTGAAGGCTTGGCCAAAGGTGTGTTCAGGCAGTTTAGGAAAAACTAAGGTAGAAGAGCACAAGATATTTACTACTAACGAGGTTCCAGTGCGCTGCAAAGCATACAGGGTATCACCCCACAAGCGTCAGATCATAATAGACCAGGTAGAGCAGATGCTTAGGGATGGCATTATTGAACCGTCACAGTCAGCCTGGGCGTCCCCAGTGGTCTTGGTTCCAAAACCAGACATGTCCCCAAGATTTTGTGTGGACTTTCGACCTCTAAATGCTAAGACTCTGCAAGATGCCTATCCTATGCCACTTATTCATGAGTTGTTGGAGTCATTGCATGGAGCCTCATTCTTCAGTACCCTTGACCTAAAATCAGGCTACTGGCAAGTGGCAATGTCAGAGGAGAGCAAAGCCAAGACAGCAGTAATCACACCGATAGGCCTCTACCAGTTCAAGTGCATGCCATTTGGGCTGAAGAACGCCGGTGCATCTTTCCAGCGATTGATGGAGAAGGTCCTGGGGGAGCTGAGGGGAAAAATCTGCTTTGTGTATATCGATGATGTAATCATCTTTTCACCCTCACAAGAACAGCACCTCAACGATTTAAACGCTGTGATGAAGAGACTTCATGAGGCCAATTTAACACTCAATCTGAAGAAATGCCATTTCTTCCAGCAAGAGTTAAAGTTCCTTGGCCATATAGTGTCTGAGAAAGGGGTCCAGGTGGATCCAGAGAAAACACTGGCAGTAAAAGAATATCTTACTCCTACCAATGTCAAGTCACTGCAACGATTTCTGGGACTCGTGGGATGGTACCACAAATTCATTTCCCACTTTGCAGATATGGCGGCCCCCTTGCATCGCCTGACAAGGAAAGAGGTGGAGTGGATATGGAGCGAAGAATGCCAGCAAAGCTTTGAACACTTGAAACAGGCTATGGTCAGTGCTCCCATCCTAACACAACCTGACCACTCAATTCCTTTTGAGGTGCACACAGACGCTAGTGATGCCGGTTTGGGTGCAGTCTTAGTCCAAGCTACCGATGAAGGGGAACAGGTGATAGCTTATGCTTCACGGGGATTGAGAGGGGCCGAGTGTAACTACTCCACATCAGAAAAAGAATGTCTAGCTGTTGTATGGGCTGTTGAAAAGTGGCGACATTTTCTTGAGGGAAAAGAATTCACGGTATACACCGACCACGCTGCTTTGACTTGGGCTTTCAACTGTCCGAAGACCTCTTCCCGGCTGACTAGGTGGATCTTACGACTCCAGCAATTTCAATTTAGGGTCCAATACAGAAAAGGCCTGCACAACATAGTGCCTGATGCCCTGTCCAGAGCGGTTGCACCTCTGTCCGCAACTGCGTATGTTGCATCAAACACCTCTCACTGTACTTCTGACTTGCCAACCACCCTATCAGACATACAAGAGGCCCAGGAAAGGGACCCTGAAATTAGTGACATGGCAAAACAGTCTGCTGCCACCTGTAAGCCAGATAGGATAGGGTACACTCTGTTACAGGGTATTCTGTATCGGCGGTCACCGGTGAGACTGGGGGGAGACAAATATCAGCTAGTGGTTCCCAAGAGTCTAGTCATGTCTTTTCTGGAATACTTCCACAACCATCCCCTGAGTGGACATCTGGGCAGGTTTAAGACTCTCCTTAAGATCCTTGAGGTTGCCTGGTGGCAGTCTGTCAGGAAGGATGTGTGGGCCCATGTAAAGTGTTGCAACATCTGCCAGGCCTACAAAGCGGATAATCAAAAACCAGCAGGGTTCATGCAGCCTACCCCTGTGGAGGAGCCCTGGGAAAAGCTGGGGATTGATCTCATGGGACCTTTTCCCCGCAGTAAAAAAGGCAATTGCTATCTCCTTGTGGTTGTGGATTATTTCACAAAGTGGATTGAGATGTTTCCCCTAAAAGACAGCAAGACTCACAAGATTGTCGCCATCTTGAAAGATGAGATCTTCACCCGTTTCGGTGTCCCACGTGAATTGGTTTCTGATCGGGGAGCGCAGTTCACTGGCCATGAAATGGCCAACCTATGTAAATCCTGGGGAGTAACACAAAAGTTCACCACCAGCTATCATCCTCAAGCCAATCTCACAGAACGGTCCAACCGGACCATCAAGACGATGATTGCTTCTTATGTGGGGACACAACATAAGAACTGGGATCAGTGGATCAGGGAATTTCGCTTTGCCGTAAATGCTGCCTATCAGGAAACAACGGGGCAAACACCTGCAGTTTTGGCACTCGGAAGATCTCTGAAAGGCCCGCTGGAGAGGTTGATCAGTACTCCACCCCCACCTCATCAACCTCCATATACACTACTGGAAAGACAGCAAAAAATGGTGGAACAAGTAAAAAAGAGAGTCGGGGTATGCCAGGCCAGACAAGCCAAGTATTATAATACCCACAGGAGAGGTGCGCAACTCCTGCTGGGAGACCTGGTCTGGGTCCGCACTCACCCACTCTCTAAAGCATCAGAGAGCTTCTCATCAAAGCTTGCGCCTAAATGGTCGGGTCCAGCTACAGTGGTGAGAAAATTAGGCCCTATCAATTACCAGATCAAGTGGAACGGCCAAAACAAAAAAATTGACACTATCAATGTGGTCAACCTAAAGCCCTACTTCGGGATGCAGCCCCTCATACCTCCGGTGGGGGGGGGGGGATCTGTGACAGTTGCAGATTGATCAAAGTGTTTCTTATAAACTGTAGTGGCAGGGAAAAAGGTTAAGGCATGTGGTTTATGTTGAAATGAAAAGAAAACTGATACATGTGTATTATCCTCGCAACTACAGTTGTTAAATGTCCACTTTTATGTATGGTTTGGGGGTGTGGGTCATTAAGCCTCATTTACATATTCACCTGTCGCAGCACGCACGGAGCCTTTATAGTGGGTGCGTCACCGGGATGTCAGGGGTTGGTTCTCACGGGAGGAGGAAGCGTGTGTGAGGCGAATGCGGGTATGCAGCGGGATATTTAAGTTTTCCTCAGTATGTATACATATCTTAAAATGCTACGGGGAAGTAAAGGAAAGTAACTGCATTGTGGATATTGCATCGACCGACCTGGAAGCACGTCTCCTTGGAGAGGACGCGCACAGATCGAGAGAGATTCTCTCAAACAGGGTGAGATCGCGCCTTTGGGCCACGCCGATCATCCTATTTTTTCTTTCTGTGGATTATAGCCTCAATAGGCCTACAAACATTTCCAGTTTTTTTCTGCCGACGGGCGCAGGAGTAACAGCTTTTTTTTGTCAATGAACTATGGCCTGGGTTAGGCAGTAAAGACAATCTCGGTTTATCACCGAGCGGACTGTTTGTTGAGTTTTGTTTGTTTTGTTTGGCTCAAAAGCGGTGAATACACGTGAATAACGTATAAAACCTGTCTTTGTTTATTTTGTGAATGTGTGCATATACTGTAGTAAATACATTTCCGTGGGGACTATTTTGTGGAAAGAGCAGATTATCCGTTTATCAGTTCTGTTTACCTTTAATATATTATTTCATATCAAGAACCCCTTGTGCGTTTATTTAACACAGCTATTCATAATAGCTGATCGTTACAATGTTACAGACGTAAACAAAGGATTCCAATGGAGGTGTTTCAGGCAGAGGGGGAGTGTGTGGGAGATAAACTCCCTCTGGAGGGAACACAGGGAATGTAGCCTTTGCAGACCATTTACATGCACACAAACCTATAGAACACACTACAGGAAAGGGACAACCCCAAAAAGCACTAGAGCCTCTTTAATATTTGCTTTTAGAATATGTCGGTGTCAGAGTTGTCCAGCCTCAATTTGCTATTATGATAGTTTGATTCATATTATAATTAATGATATATACAGTCTGTGAATAAACCCCTCTGTTCAGTGTTGACACCTCCTCTCCGCTCTCAGGACGACAGGTACTGGATGCGGCGCAGAAAGAACAACGTGGCCGCCAAGAGGTCCCGGGACGCGCGGCGGCTGAAGGAGAACCAGATCGCCATCCGGGCCAGCTTCCTGGAGAAGGAGAACGGTGCGCTGCGCTGCGAGGTGGCTGAGGTCAGGAAGGAGCTGGGCCGCTGCAAGAACATTGTGGCGAAATACGAGGCCCGACACGGGCCCCTGTGAGGCCCCCAAAAAAAACCTAAACACCCATCCCACACCCACTCATCTCCCACGACCTGCCTTCCCTCAAGTTTAAAGGACAATGTGTCTCTTTTGGTGGCACTGCCCCCCCCCCCCCCCCCCCCTCCTCCTCCTCCCACAAACCTCCCCCATTTCCCATCACACACCTGTATGATTCTGGTATTATAACTGACTTCTATCATAAGCTTTGATCCTTCTTTTAGTTTCCGTACACATTGTTCCACTTAATATATAGAAACATATATTTACACACACATACTTCCTGTTTTATGTACTGAGCTATGAGCCAACCCACCAGCTGAGTCCCCCTGCTACCTTTTTGAGAGTCGATGCCATGCTGTTTGTCGTTCACTTTCATACCAATTTTATACGTGAGGTAGAGACTGAAAACTGTTCTCTCTCCCTTCTGCTTCTTCTTCTGTGGTATAACATGTGGCGTGTCCGAGAGCCTGCTCAGACCCCACAAAATCTTGAGTTTTTTATTATATTTTCTTCCCATCATCTTATACTGTTTTCATGCTGATCATGTCGTTGTTCAGTTGTCCCTCGCAGCTTCTCTAACAGCTCGATATTATTAACGTTCAGAAAGCACTTCCCAAAAAGATTCCCTGTGCATTCGTGGCGTAGATTTTCTTTTCTTCTTTATCCTGACACTGAGCAATAATTCCTCTCCAGAAGTAAACTGACATGACTACCTAACATGCTCCTCACCCTCCCCCCCTGTACACTAATACGTGTCTCACAATCTGATCCGGTTATCTCAAAATAAATTCCTCCACTTCATATTTATCAGCATTATTTTTTCTCAGATGGAAGATTGTTTTCGGTTATATATATTTGCATTCTGTTTATATAATTGTTAGTATTAATACTACTATTGACATTGTCGTTTAGCTCCTCCTTGTTTTCAGATTACAGCATGATTTTTCTTTCACAGAACGATAAGCTTTTTATTTGTTTTGGCAAAGTTGTAAAAGAAAAATCCCGCTTCTGCCTAACTTAGCATGATTTAATATGAGTTTTATTTTATTTTTTAGAAATCAATACAGATGTCTCTCATTGTAGCTCTATGTTTGCCCTCTTTAAGGATGGCTGTATGAATGTAAAAGATGTTGACAAAAAAAAGTTGGATGGTGTTGTCCAATACCGTGGTTAACCCGATCGATTTGTTTACTGCAGACCAAAAGATTCACAACAGAGACGATATATTGGTTACAAGAGATAATATGTTTATATGAACCTATTCTATAAGTTGTTCTTTTTGTACAGTATTTTTCCTATACATTACTGAACTATGTATTTTAAAGGCACAACAGATCCAGAATATTGTTATAGAATACAAATATATAGCTAAAAAAACATATAGTGGTATTTTGATATTCTATATTAGCTTAATATGTGATAGTTTTACAGAGATTTGTGGATATTCAGCAGCACCCAAACCTCCTGGGCATTATTCTTATCATCATCACTACAAATATTATTATGACAACACTCCTTTTAGGCTCTTAGGTCATAACTAGGGATGCTCCGATCGATCGGCCGCCGAGCGATATCGGCCGATACTCACTCTCTGCCGATCGATCGGTGCTCTCTAAAAATGCCGATCGCAAGAGCCGATGTAAAATGATGACGTAAAATACATGACACTTTTCTCTGTGCGCGGCAAAACAAGCTCGCCAAAATGGCTTCACCGGTCTGGCAGTATTTTAAGGTGTCCGAAAATTACATTAAAATAGCGGTATGCAACGTGTGTGAAGCAGAAATCCTGCAGCTCCACCCGCTGTGACGGACCGGTGAGCGGAGCAGAACACACACTAAGAGTTAGACCTAACACACTTAGCTATTTTATCTACCTCTGGAACTAGCTAAACTAGTTATAAATATGTTTATTCTTCACTGTCGGGTCACTCATTACTGGATCAGTGAGCTGCATGAGATACTGACGGGCTGTCAGGAGAGGGAGAGAGGAAAAGAGAGCGCTTCCGTTCATTTCTCCCGTGTTATTATCCAAAGTTAATGTAAACTTGAATAATGTACTATATTTGAATGTAATAATTATGTTGGATGTTGTTTGTGGAAGCACCAGTGAATGAGCCCCATTAACTGAGTTGTAAACATCACTTTAAATGGAAGATCCCCATAGGCCCCGCCCACTCGATCGGATCGGCGATCGGTATCGGCCGATACTGATTCCGGCGATCGGCCCCAAAATTGGCGATCGGAGCATCCCTAGTCATAACAAATCCCATTAAACTCTGAGGAAGCAGATGCAGTCCAGAAGAGAGAATGTACAGCAAGGCACTTTTAAAAAATCGACACAAATCAGACGCGTTTGTTCATTATGTTTGGTGTTGTGACATGCCCCCGACTCTTAAGGACTTTTCGTCTTTACAATGCTGAATATTCTTAAGGCTTTTCTTGTTTAGTTTTTTTTAACCGCGCAGCTTGTGAGTCATTTCTTTGTGATTTCATTTGACGGGTTGAAGTTACAATGAAGGAAGGGAAGCTGGTTTATATCTCTGCTTTGTGTGGGATTTGGCCGATGCAGTTGTAGCGTGTCCCTGAACCTGAGTGATGGATACTGGGAAGCTTTCCTTATTTTTCTTAAATGAAGGCTTACAGTAGAGTTTCCCTCAAGGTCTGTTGTGTTGTAGTGTAGAGCTGCATGCTGCTTTTCGCCAATCAGTCCAAGACTGGGATGGATTTGTGTTTTTCACGGCTGATATTGACATTTCTGATAGAAAGTATGGAAGTCCATTGCTACCAATATTACAGTAGGACAAAATCATCCAAATTATGATATTATTTTATTTTTCGCTGAAAGATAAAATAATTATTACCAAAATGTATTTGTTTGCATTGAATATGAATTCAGTTTGCGGCAGATTAGTTTAGTTTAGCACACACTTTTAAAACCGAGGGGAACAGCTCCGCGTGTTTTCTAAAAATAAAGATTTGTTTTGTTTTTTATAAAACACAAAATAGCTTAAGACAGGACATTTCAAATGAAAAAAACATTTGTTATTTAATCTTCAATTTAAGTTTTTCTGCCAATTTAAAACAATGTTTTTCATGTTGATTTATAGATAAATAATAATAAATTTTTTTATTGATTTGGTTTGTTATTGAATTTGTAGCAGCTATTCAGTTTCAAACATAAGATTATTTGTTTACATATATGTTTATACACATTAAGCACACAAATGGCACATTTATTTATTTAGTTTTTAGTTGTTGCAGCTCTGGGCTTCCGTATTTTTGTTGAGATATCTTTACATTTTAAAGCATCAATAATTTATCTACTTCAGGGTGAAAACTGGATTTTAAAACAAAATCTTTGAAAAACAAGAGTCAATATTGGCCCAATGAAAACAGATTGAATCTCAGTCCAGACTCGATTTAACTTTATTGATCCAATCCAAAGGTGTGTGTGTGACGTAAAATGGTTATTTTTCTAACCACAAACTATCGTCTTAGTATTTTTGCGCTTTAGAGGGGGATTCCCTTCCTGCATCTTATCTGCACAGACGAGTGTGAACAGGGTTCGTAGAGAGAAAGAGTGAAGACTGGAACAATGCCTCCTGAATCTGTGGGGCATCTTTTTATGAAATTATATATATATATATATATATATATATATAGGAAAAAGCCAATAATTAATCCATGTGTATCCCAAAAGTACCTCACTGTCGAGTGATTTCACTACCTCACCCGGAAACGTTAACCATAATTCTGAGTCTATTCCAGTGCCTTGAATACACTGACTGTTTCCCAGTCTCTCAGCAATGTAAAGTTCTCATCACCAATCGGATAGGTTCACATCTGCACTGAAGGGCTTCTTAGTGCATCAAAAAGAAATTCTATATATATTCTATACACTGACAACTCTGTTCATTTCTTATTTTGGACATTGCACCAGACTTGTAACCATTGTATTCATGGCAACACCAACGGACTGTTACAGAGTGTATAAAAACACAGACTAAAGGTGTTTTGGTTTTGATTGTCATGGAATGGATGCATAACTTTTATTTGTGCTGTTCAGCCTCTCTGTAATTTGTAGTGTCTAATAAAATCCCAATTCTTATCCGCTGTGTCTAATTTCTCCGTTCATCCATACATGTTTTTCTCAAAATGACCAATTCTTAATTACATCTGCAACCTTGCCACAATCATTTTAATAATTTCTGCTTGATGACTTGCCTTGTTAAAGGTTAAATATACAGTATACAGTTATAAAATAAGTATAATTATCAAAGGAGCTTGGCCAGACTGGTCTGTAGCATTGAGTATTGAAATGTATATTTTAAGTATTCAAAATTGGCACTAGTCTAGTATAGTTATTATTTAGATAATCTGAATAAAGACATTTTACACATTTGTACATTCTTTGTGCATTTGATTAGGTTTTGATCTTTAGTGTAATTATGGTGTGGAACCATAACCAGTTGTACTGGGAAGTGTGAATATCTAAGTTCCTAGTCGGAAATTCAACTGGACCGCCCCTTAAGGTCGGACTTTCTACTTGGAAACTCAGAGATACCTCGCCATCGATCATCCGTGATCATCATTCAAAATGGAGTCTCTGCATATGAACATTAAGAGAACACTTTGATAATATAAAATGTTTAGCTCTTCTGTATTATTTGTCTCATGAAATCAACTTTACATATGGTCCTGCTCATCTTCTATCAGTGGATATTTTATACAATGTTTGTATTTATAAAATACAAAATAAAGCAGTTATCAACCGTATTGCTAACAATGGCTAACTCGAGGTGACTGCTAAAGCTTTAAAGGTCACCTATTATGTAAAATCCACTTTTTCATGTCTTTTATACATAAACATGTGTCCCCTCTGTGTAAAGAGATTCTGAAAGTTTCAGGAAAAAAGATTTGCTCACTTTTTGTCCTGATCCATTTATATAAAAACCTGTCTGAAAATGAGCTGATCAGGCTAAGCAATCTATAAAGGTAGCCAGATCACATGTGGCCAATCCTTTTCCCTGATCAAAGAAGCTGGCTGGCTTTATGTGGAATCCTCACAATACAATTGTTTGTCTGCATGAATGATCTCTTATGAGAGGGATGTTTCCTTTTTTCCTCTGACACATTTTGTACGGAGTGTCTTGTCAGAGTGAGTGATGTCAGGGATCCAGCTGTGCGCTCTCCTGCCTGTCTACACGCAGAGAGCTGCCCTTGTTCCCCCCTTTTGTTTATCGCTGGACAAAGTGGGACCTTATGGCGCATTTCCACTACACGGCCTCGCTCTGCCTCGCTCGGTATGGCTAGGCCTCGTTAGGACTGGCTCACTTTATGGCGCATTTCCATTACAGTTTAGGAACTGGGGTAGTATCTATATAGTAACGCAGTGTAGGCGGAGCCGTGACGTCATCTTCAATGAGAACCCCAGAAAAACAACACAGCCGTTAGCTGTTAGCACTCAGAGCTCACAGCTCCTCATATATGTTCAGAAACTAGACAAAAGTTAAACAAGTACAAACCACAGACTGCCTGTGTCATGGCGAATACAGTCGCTGCTTTATTTATGTCTGTATAGGCCGTTGTTGTGAGTGTGGACGGTCGGAGCATATACTGCGTTAGCTTAGCCAATCTCCATTTAGAAAACACGCATTTTAAAAGGTTTTTCGCCTGCCGTCTGTCTGCAGACTTGTCAAAGCATTAATTCATGGTTTTTACTAACCGGTATCAGTATGTTGTTACTTCGGCATCATTTTGAAACGTGTATTACAATTAAATCACGGTCAAATATGTCCATCTTGTTGTAGTTGTAGCCCCCTTGCCCGCGATTCTCTCTCTAGTTTAGCATACTCAGCCCGACTCAGCCTCGTTGTGTCTGGCCCTAGACCCACGATTTTATGAGGCCAGAAAAACTGTGAATTAGGACCCGCCGGCCGGTACTAGGCCAAGTGGAAACGCAACCAAAAACGGGCCGCTGACGTCACAGCCCTCTTAAACCGTGCTCCGCGCTGTAGTGGAAACGCGCCATTAGTCTCTACTTTTTCACAGCGGCAGGTTTGTATTGTTCCCAGCCTTCGTCCCCTCATGGAAAATATTCATGTTATGCTATATTCCAGGGACTGTGATGCGCCATTCGCATGGCGCAATAGGCATGGGTTGTTATCTGAGCAGGTGTGTCTGTGCTTCTAGTACCGGGCGGACCCAGTGGGGCGCAGACTACATCTTGCTTCGCCCTTAACCCAATAGCGATAGCCTTAGAGGGCGAAGCCATATACGAAATAGAACTGAAGTTACCTACTGTAACTCCAGCTTCTATGAGTATTGGCGTAGCCCTCTAAATTCTGGGCCCCACTGGCTCCACGAATAGCTGAAGAAAAGTTGTTTTGTGTGGGAGCAGATTGTCGGGCCTCCTTCCTATTTATACCAGAAGGGAGCCCGAGGGTGGGGCCCACCTTGCGGGTGGGCATGGACTACAAGTGTTTCAGTGCTGCGCGGGTACGCAGGGGATTACCCAATAGCGATAGCCTTAGAGGGCTACGCCAATACTCATAGAAGCTGGAGTTACAGTAGGTAACTTCAGTTTCATTCCATTTCAAAGTGCTGTTTGACGCGGTGTAAACTTCGCGCACTGCCACTCCAACATCCAATCACAGAGCTTGAGAACTAATCACGGGGTTTGTCAAACAAAGCACATGGTGTAGTCCCAAACGATAGCTGAGGATTCTGGGTAGTGTAGAGACACTAGTGTAGTGTCTGCCATCCTAAACTCCGAAAATATATTTGTTTCTCTGAATCGAAAGGGAAAAACACAAAAGCATTGCACACAATTTAAACCAATCAATGTTGTGCAATTAACAAGGATAATCTGGTGTTTTTGAGTTGATGAGTAGTGCAGATATCACTGTAAAATCAATCGACAGTAAGGAGAATAGTTACTTCCAGGTGGAAAATCCTCCGTTATAAATAGAATGAAATAAATGAAAACATTTAGACCGGTATAGCCTACAGTCCGGTGGGATTTATAAAATGCTACCCTGACGTGTAGCTGCTGTTTGCTTTATTTATTTCTCTGACATTTTGCAATGTTTTACTGTTTATTAAACTTGGGGACAACATTACAACCTTTTTATACAGCTCATGCTGCTTTGAGGTAGGGCAAAAAAAAAAGCCTATTTTAAATATTTCCACCAGATTCGATCATCTTTTAATTAGGTTAACGTTTATTGAATTTATCCTAATCCCATAATAATAAGACAATCAAAAATAGACAGCAGCCTTTTGCTTGATTTTTGTTTTTGCAGTGCTGTCAAAGGGATGCACGTGTGACTGTCATTTCATCTCTTTAGTTTTTTGAAAACCAAAACAGTACATCATTTTAAATGATCCTTTAAGGATTGTTTGTCTGAAATGCTTAGAGTTACATTTTGCAATAATACTTTTGCAACCCTGTGTTTAATATGATTAATTCACTTTTTTATTTTTCTCTTGTTTTTCTCTGTAATTAGGACAATTCTGGAGAAATGGATCTGCTGGAGAAGGACCCCTAATCTGAAAAGTGCACAGCGGATCATCAGGACAGAGCTGCCATCCACCTGGACCCCCGTGGTGCTGAAGAAAGCAAAACGGCGATCAGGAACATCCTCCACCCAGACCTCTGCTTACTGCCGTCCTACAGACTTGTGTCTTAGTTTCAGAATTAGATTTTGTATGTGTCCTTTCTTTTAATAGATATTTAACGATTATAGCTTGAGTCTGTCTGATTCCCCAAACAGCTGCTTCTATATACTTGCTGCACATATAATACAAATAAACAACTCCATAAACACACTTTTGCTGATATTTGTTTTACTGCTGGTGATGTTAAATAACATGATTGATTTCCTCTGTCTCAATGAGGAAAGTTATAATAATAGAAGACATGAAGCTGCAGAGAGAGGATGGATATATTCTTACCTCTACTTTGTGATAAAATGAAAATACAAAATTAAATTAAAATAGTAATTGTTAAATACATTGTTTATTTCATTTACTGAGATTTTAACCATTATTTACAACATGTGTACATACGCAGTGGAATAATAGGATATCTCTAGGTCATTAAACTGTCTTCAGTTTAATTGTATTAATACAAAAAATAGATCATAGAAAATGTTTAATTGTGTATTTCAGCAGAGCGGGGGGTCACGGTGCTGCTGGACCTGGAGGTGCCGACCTGGGGTCAGTGGGACATCATCTGGGCTGGTTTAGGGGAAGAAGGATAATATAAACTGTTATAATCACAGCTATTAAGATTAGAACACTAATATTGTTAAGAATCAATCTATACAACATGCTTTTGTTCATTTAAGAAAACATATTGTTTTATTAGTACAGAAAAATTAAGACTTATTTTAAATATGAAATAATATGATTAAATTACATCAGCTATACATGGGCGTAATTTCCACTGGGGACAGGGGGGACATGTCCCCCCCACTTTTCAAAATCCCGTTTGTGTCCCCCCCACTTTTCAAATGTGTTTATTTTTTACGCAAACGGTCCTCGTCACGGAGGAGCGTCTGTGTGTGTGGCACGAGCGCATTTTGTGAGAGAGAGATAGAAAGAGAGAGCGACATAGAGAGTTACGGGGGTTGTTGTTAGCATTTGGTGCTAGCTCGGAGCTAACGGAGATTAGTAGCTGTTTCAACAATAAGGAGAGAGAGAGCTCTTTCTTGTCGGACTTTGAGAGACTGAGAGAGAGAGAGAGAAATAGAGAGAGAGAGAGACAGAGGGACAGAGAGAGAGACTGAGAGAGTTACGTGGGTTGTTGTTAGCATCTGGTGCTAGCTCGGAGCTAACGGAGATTAGTAGCTTGTTTCAACAGTAAGGAGAGGGAGAGCTCTCTCCTGGGGGACTGAGAGAGATCACGTCCGCTCAGTGAGCTAAAGGACTCTCTGAGGGATTAGATTGTAAACTGTAGTCTAAGTTATCTCAGTGGGTCTCAAACGGTTTGGTCATCTATGTCAACAAATATTTCCATCTATGTAATATTAGTTGTATATAAAATAAGTTAAGAAATCCTTCCAATGTGTACTATAGGTCAGTACAAAAATAAAAAACACAGTTTGAAAGGGGAGTGATTAGTCAAATATGCATAAATAAAAAGAAAGAATGCAGACTAGGTAATAGCGCGTTTCCACTACACGGCCTCGCTCGGCCCCGCTCGATATGGCTGGGCCTCGTTAGGACTGGCTCACTTTATGGCGCATTTCCATTACAGTTTAGGAACTGGGGCAGTATCTATAGTAACGCAGTGTAGGCGGAGCCGTGACGTGATCTTCAGAGGACCCCAGAAAAACAACACAGCCGTTAGCTGTTAGCACTCAGAGCTCACAGCTCCTCATATATGTTCAGAAACTAGACAAAAGTTAAACAAGTACAAACCACAGACTGCCAGTGTCATGGTGAATACAGTCGCTGCTTCATTTATGTCTGTATAGGCCGTTGTTGTGAGTGTGGACGGTCGGAGCATATACTGCGTTAGCTTAGCCAATCTCCATTTAGAAAACAAGCATTTTAAAAGGTTTTTCCCCTGCCGTCTGTCTGCAGACTTGACAAAGCATTAATTCATGGTTTTTACTAACCGGTATCAGTATGTTGTTACTTCGGCATCATTTTGAAACGTGTATTACAATTAAATCACGGTCAAATATGTCCATCTTGTTGTAGTTGTTGCCCCCTTGCCAGCGACGCTCTCTCTAGTTTAGCATACTCAGCCCGACTCAGCCTCGTTGTCTCTGGCCCTGGACCCACGATTTTATGAGGCCAGAAAAACTGTGAATTAGGACCCGCCGGCCGGTACTAGGCCAAGTGGAAACGCAACCAAAGACGGGCCGCTGACGTCACAGCCCTCTTATGGCGCGTTTCCACTACAGCCCGCAGCCCGGTTTAAGAGGGCTGTGACGTCAGCGGCCCGTCTTTGGTTGCGTTTCCACTTGGCCTAGTACCGGCCGGCGGGTCCTAATTCACAGTTTTTCTGGCCTCATAAAATCGTGGGTCCAGGGCCAGAGACAACGAGGCTGAGTCGGGCTGAGTATGCTAAACTAGAGAGAGCGTCGCTGGCAAGGGGGCAACAACTACAACAAGATGGACATATTTGACCGTGATTTAATTGTAATACACGTTTCAAAATGATGCCGAAGTAACAACATACTGATACCGGTTAGTAAAAACCATGAATTAATGCTTTGTCAAGTCTGCAGACAGACGGCAGGGGAAAAACCTTTTAAAATGCTTGTTTTCTAAATGGAGATTGGCTAAGCTAACGCAGTATATGCTCCGACCGTCCACACTCACAACGGCCTATACAGACATAAATAAAGCAGTGACTGTATTCACCATGACACAGGCAGTCTGTGGTTTGTACTTGTTTCACTTTTGTCTAGTTTCTGAACATATATGAGGAGCTGTGAGCTCTGAGTGCTAACAGCTAACGGCTGTGTTGTTTTTCTGGGGTCCTCTGAAGATCACGTCACGGCTCCGCCTACACTGCGTTACTATAGATACTGCCCCAGTTCCTAAACTGTAATGGAAATGCGCCATAAAGTGAGCCAGTCCTAACGAGGCCCAGCCATACCGAGCGGGACCGAGCGAGGCCGTGTAGTGGAAACGCACCATTAAACCGGGCTGCGGGCTGTAGTGGAAACGCGCCATAAGATAAAGATATAGAGAGGAGTTTATCAATGATGTGTTATTGCTTGTGAGCATATTCTAATGGTTTTTTGATTATTGAAATATATACAGTTCTGTTTCATTTGAGTGTTGAGAGCTGTATCCATACATCTCTTAATGTTGCCCTCAAAGTGCACCAGATTGATGCATTCAACTTCAATTTAAAGACAAAAATCTTCCCAGGGGTGCATGCCCCCGGACCCCCCAACAGGAGGTAAGGTCATCTCAAATAAAACAGGTTCACATGGATAGGATACTAGATAAGTGTGCACACTCATTATATACACTACACATTTTTCTTGGATTTGTTAACACTATAGTCCCTAATATATTTGTAGAAAGGCAGGAAATGGAATTAAATTGAGAAAATGTTTCATTGCGGAGGACCCCCTGTTTTGTGTCCCCCCCACTTCTCAAACCAAAGTTACACCCTTGGCTATATATAATGTATTTGTTAACTTACTAATGTAACATTACTGGGGGCTAAAGGAACAGCTTAATCTTAATTACCTGGCCATGGTCCTCTTTATTTCATCGCCATCGGTGATCTCCAAAAAATGGTTCAAGTAAAAAAGTAAAAGTAAAGTTTCTGGATCCTTTTCAGCTGAGTTAGCTTGTACTCTAATTTGTTAGCAGGCTGCTGGAGCAGCGCAACCGAACAGCACGTATCACGTGCTTTACAGTCTATGATCACGTGACGTAAATACCAAGCGCTCCGTAGTCTAGACCAGTGGTTCTCAACTGGTCAGGCCTCGGGACCCACTTTTTACTTGGTCAATACATCGCGACCCAACATTTTGAAGCACTCAAATCTATTCAACAAAAAATCGTGCTGTAATATATACGCTTTTGAGCATACAATATTAATAAAAGTGAAGTACAGTGCATATATCCCTTATATCCCTTCACAGAACTATAGTATGCTTTTAAAAAAGGTTTAATGAGATGATGGAATCAAAGCTGAACTATATAAATAGGCACACATGCTGAAACCCAACCCAGCAGGGGGGTCTGGGGGATTCTCCCCCAGGAGATTTTTAGAAATACTAACAAACTACGCATTCTGGTACACTCTGAGAAGAAAATCGGGCCTTCAAAATAAAAGTTTGAGTTTTTCCCCCCAAAAAAAAAAAAAAAAAAAAATTCAATTTTTTTTTTTTCAACTTTTTTTTCTTCACTCACACATCCGCGACCCACTCGAAACGGGTCCGCGACCCACTTTTGGGTCGCGACCCACCAGTTGAGAACCACTGGTCTAGACCGTAGCAGAGCCATATAATAGAATTCTATCTATATGGCGCTGGACCGTAGGCTTGTTTGAGACGAGCGAGACCGACGCAGACCCCCTCTTTGCAGTGACACTGTAGTCTAACTCCAGAAATGGGCATTGAGGGTAGAATTGAAGTGAGCAACTTGAGACAGCCCTCAACTATCACTTGAAGCAGCCACGCCCCAAAAAACGTGTAACCTTATCAGAAATCAGAATCAGAAAGCCTTTATTCGTCCCACAGCGGGGACATTTACAACGTCACAGCAGCAAGTTGCAGATAAAAGACAAAAAGACTAGACATACATATTCAATTAAAAGTTAGGCACACGTTAGTAAGAACACAAACAAATAAGTAAAATCAAGTACACAATGGTAAGTAGCTTATTCTAAAAAGTGAACATTTAAAAGTATTGAAGAAGATAGTAACTTTAACCAACTGCAAACAGAAGTAAAACAACATGTATAGTGTGTAAATTCAACATATTGTGTATATTGTAAGCCTCATTACAACAAAAATGTGTAAGTTAAATAAAAGTGCATCCCTGCTACAATTCATAACACCTTATGATTAAGGATATTAGCTAAAGAGAGACTAACCACTATTTTATACCAGGCTGTAGACATGTTTTTTCAGAGGTCTATAAAGCTAGCTTTATAAGAACTGCAGTTTTTGGCACTTCCTCATGGGATCCACTGCTCTGCCCCGGAGGTTGCTACTTTGTCAATTAGAAAATGTTTGCCCTAGTGCCAATAACCAGTTAGCCAGACCTTGATTATTGCTGTGGTATTTCTGGAACACGCAACTATTTTGTCACTGTATTTTGATTTAATTGTAATGCTTTTTTTTTTAAATCTCTTTTCTTTACTTTGCGTTTCAGGCATACCTTTTTCAGCTCTTAGTTTCCCTGTATGGGATCATTAAAGTTAATCTTCCATCTTTGCTTTTGAGGTCACTTTATTGATCCCATGACAGGATATGAGAGCGTCTTACGTGTTTGTGGTTTCCCACCTGTCTATTAAAGGTGTTTCCATGTTTTATTTGTCTGCTCAGCCAATATGGCTCTCTCTAATGAACCCAGTTCCTCTGGTTATTCAACAGTGTCTTATCCTCCAAAACATGAGAGTTTATTTCCTGGAAAGAGCATGTAGATTCATGGACATCAATTAGTTACCAACACCTACCAGAGCAGCAAAAACGAAATTCTTGCCGTTTTAAAAAGCCTCAGGGCTGGGCTAAGCACCTTCCCAGGCTCCCTGTCTGTGAACAGATTTAGTCATCACAATAGCGTTGCAAGTGTGTGCAAGTAACAATCATGAAATCGTACAGATGTGTTATTGACATCAAGTTCACACATGGGCGTGGTTTTAGCAAATGTAGACAAGGGGCCATTATAAGCCCCCCCCCCCTCCTTATAGAGTGGGGGGGGAAAAATGTTTCCAATAAATGAATAAAATGATTTTTGACCACTTTGTTGTTCAGATATATCACATATTTGTAACTGAATGATGCATTAATTGAAACAAAACACAGTATAAACTGAGGAGTGACTCTCGTGAGTTTCATGTATTTTCTTCACTCCGCTGGGAAACTTCTCTCATGTCAAGAAGCAACAGATCAGTGCATGCGCTGCATCGTCCAATCAGTGAGCGATACACAGTAAGGGGGCGGGGAGAGTATCTGAGGATTTCATCGGAGGATGGTCTGGTGGTTCCTCCATTATCGCTCCTCCATTATCGCTCCTCGATCCTCGGTCCTCCGGCAGAAATAAGCGTCATGGGACGCTACACAAGATGGCGCAGACAAATCAACTTCTGGTGACACCGAGGACCGACAAGCGTGGAAATGAAAATAACCGACCTGAGATGCAGCCCCTGAGAAACACCCACGGCCGAAGAAGTGACGTCAGCGGCTTCATTTGCCTAATCCTCCCTCAGGGACTTATTCCGGTGTGAACGCGGAACTAAAGAGTTCCGATTAACTACTGGGAACTAAGTACGGCAAAGTACTTGGTGTGAAAGTGCCTTTTGATCTCTTATCCTTGAACCAATTATCTTTACACAGATAAATATTTGTTTTGGTCCTTTGAGCCGGAGCAGATCAAGATTCAACGGACAGAGGACCACCAAAGAGATGGCTCACTCATTCCCAAAAACCACCCAGCTATCTGGCCGATTACCAGACGTCCTTCCCAGGCTGCCAGCCCAGATGCTAACCCTGATAATTGTCAGCTTTTAGCCCCTTATGTTAGCTATCAAACCACAGATCCCCCTGATAAAGCTAAGGTAATTCAAAGAGTCCAAAGGAAAAAGGTTGAGCCCCAAGAGGAGCATAACCAATTATCCTTACCCAGATAAATATTCCTCATAGGCATATTTAAAAAGTATAGTTTGAAATTTGAATCTAAATCTGGGTAATAATCTTGGCTGAATGTAAAGATTTTAGAGCATGTATCAACTGAAATGTGCCATTATTAAGTATCAAACATTGCCTACTGAATATTGGCATAAAAGGCTTTGTCATTCAATTTTGAATGTTTCAATATTTAAATAGTTAAAGGGGACCTATCATGCAAAATGCACTTTTGTACGTCTTTTATACATGAATATGTGTCCCCGGTGTGTCCACCAAGTGTCAGAAAACACAACCCTCTCTATTTTCCTCCATACCCAAATCTCTAAAAAAGGGGCTGCAACGGATCTGATAAAAACTGATCCAGATTTGAACACTGTCCTGACGTCAGGACAGTGGCGCTACAGCTATTGGGCCAACTCCACCAATCAGGAGGAGACAGCCATTGCCGTTCGAAAGCGCTGGAGACGCTGTAGTACATATGCCAGGCCTGTAAGTGGCGCTGTAGTCTGCCACAAAAGCAGCGAAGAAGACTTCCCGCCCATAGTTACCATGGTTACCCTTCTGTTTATTCTCCGCTGTGGCTTTTTTTCTCCCTCCCCGAGGCAAGCGTTTGCTCCCGCTGCAATGCAATCCCTCCCCGTCGAGGCAAGCACTGTAATTCTCTCCGGTTAGTCCACCAGCAGATGACAAACACCCACCTCTCTGCCTCTTCCAAGGAACGAGGGGACCGTGCGGCAGAGTTTCAGTTTCAGTTTGTTTCGCCGGTCAAGATGTCCGCTAAAGTTTAAATCTTCCGGACAAAATTAGAAAAGTGCCGGTCAAAGGTCTTCTTTGTTATTTATTGAGCTTTAAAACAAATGAATAACGACTCTATATAATAAAACACGGAGGACGGAGATCTCTTTTTCTCCCCCTCTTCTGACAGCCCAGCAGCTGATCAGAGCACGTCTCCCCTCTCCTGCAGGGGGGCGTGGTCAGCAGAATCAGACCCTTAGACAGCAAACAGCACATAGAGCGAAATGAGGCATGGCTAAAATGCATGATCTGTTTGGTATTTTGAAAACAGAAACGTATAAATATACCTTATATAGGTATGGCCCTACAATATATCATTTAAATATAGCATGATAGGTCCACTTTAAGATATGTTCTGATTTATTTTAGACAGTTACTAAAGTTATTTTATATGAATATGGGTTTTTGAAGAGAAATGGAATTAAAAGGGGACCTACAGTATTATGCTCATTTTCTGGGTCACATTGTATTTTGGGCCTCTACTGTGACATGTTTAAATGCTTTAATTTATTTTTGCATAGCACCTCTTTTCACCCTCTGTCTGAAACAAGAGCCCAGTCTGCTCTGATTGGTTAGCTGGCCGGCTCTGTTGTGATTGGTCAACTGCTTAAAGATGTCCCAGCCCTTAGCCCATCATGTACAATGTGTTTGAGCGCTAGCCAATAGAAGCTCGAGGTGGGAGTGGAGCCCAATGGAGGCGGTTCAGTCATTTCTTTCCCACACACTTTGGGATTGTAGCCTTTGCAGACCATTGACATGCACAAAAACCTATATAACACAGTAAAGGAAAGGGAATACACAAAAAAAACTAATAGCGCCCCTTTAATATTCCAAGTTAGATTAAAAAAAGTGCTTTACTGAGCTCTTACTGTATACTCATCAGCCCTTGGACAAAAGCCTCTTTATGTCACACATATAGGTTGCTTTTAAGATTCTGTAACAAGAGGAATGTTCTTGTTCCTTTTTTGACCCTGCAGGAAATGAACGTGGTCAGATCCTGTAAACAACACAGTTAATGCAAGCTACATTTCAAAGAAAGCCATTATGAAGATCTTTACCCTGGGGCATTATCATTTTTATTGTCACATTAGAGGTGATATTCAGGACAGAGGAGGATCACTCGTGGATATGCAGCACCATTAACAGCCAATGGAACAGACAAGCAGCTTTTTCCCCCCTGTCGAAGGCCAGGATCATATAATCAACGGAAAAAATAAAAACAGAATATACAAACATTACAAAACAAGAGTGGTTAAGGAAATATTTTCAACATGAGAAATCATTTTGCTGACTAAGAGGAAAGGTAATCTTAGGAGTCGGGAGCCAACATTTACAAAACCAACAGCATGAGTAAAATAAACATGAGGTTTCTCTACTTATCAAACCCGCTTCAGAATACAGACAGGAAACACTGTTCGTACTAGTGGTGCAAAATCAAAACACTGAGAGAGAGAATCAGTGGAAATGTAATACTGGACTACAGTACAAAGGGCGTGCATGCACACTCTACCGCACACTGTTCACATTAATAAGAAAGTGGAAAAATTCTCATCATATTACCTGAACTGATTTTCTCTCATCATTTGGCTCATTTAACAAAGTCCCACCTCCCCTGTGTGCCTTACTTTACACACCCTGTAACGCTGTTCATCACCAGCAGGGGTGCTAAACACTTACAAACTGTGAATCCCTGAAAACTGCATTAGGATACTGGTCAGAAAAAAAGAAACACATTGGTCACAGAAGTTGGTCATGTGGATAACGGTAAAAAGAAAATATAGAAAATGGATAAAACAATCCTGTCAAGAGTTGTTTCTTCCTGTGTTAACTAATAACAAGGGCTGGGTAACACCTCAATACATTTGTTGGTAGAGTATGAAAGGTTGGCATCATGTGTGGTCAGATTTATGCCCTTTTGTACCGAGAGTTCCTTGTTTTAAACTAATCTTGCCCAAAAACTATTTCCCTGGGGCAAATGTATAATACAGTTGCGTGTTTTGATCATATTTGCGATCTTTGGATTCTTTTTTTTATTGAAAAAAAAGAGAACCGCATTATACCCCTCAAAAACAAAGTATGAAAAAAAGGAATCCATGTGATATTAGTTCTCCCAGCCCTGCCTAATTTTTAGCACCTCACTGGATACTCCTATTGTTCAAATAATCCGCTGAAATTATGATAAATCTCCCAGTTATGACATCACAAATGACCCCAATGTGGAATGTGACTCAAGCGATACAAAAGTCTGCTATCAAATCAAACACTCATTGTAAAAAGTCAAAATTCACCCCTGGCTGCCCTGTTTTCCGTTGAAGTTTTACAAAAAAGCTTTGAATGTAGCTTTTTCTTTGTCAGAAATCTGTTCTCCACGTTAGAAAACAGTAAACAATTCATGGTCATTTTTTCGTAAACTTCAGGGCTGTGGTGGCAGCTTCAGTGGGCAGTAGAGGAGTGTGCAGGCGCTTTCTTCAGAAGCAAAAGGTGGAGAAGCGGCGTCCAGCCCCGGCTGTGGTCACGACTGGAGGTGGGGGTCCGCGCCGGGGGTCTTGTAGAGGTATTTCCAGATGGCGTAGTAGTGTACGGCCGCAGCCAGCGCCACGAACACGTGCCAGATGGCGTGGGCGAAGGGGATGACGCCGTCGCTCTTGAAGAAGAACACGCCGAGGACATAGATGAGGCCGCCGCACGCCAGCTCCTGCATGCCCTCCGTGTTGCTCTGCAGGAGGCAAGGACACGGGGAGATACAGGAGAAATATTAGGCAACAACAACAACTATCCAGCTGTGTTCACAATCAGCTGATTCCGACTGGGGATATAGAGTGTGTTGTTTTTTTTACTTTTTTTTTGTGTTGACTCGAAAAGTGTACCTTCCAACAAAGAAAACAAATTCTGACAAGAAAAACGAAATGAAAGAAAAGTAAAAAGTAAGAAATCTATTCCTAAAAGTTTTCTGTTTTTTTTAAAATTTAGTATAATTTAAATATCTTATTTCTCACATGCAACACAACACAGCATGTGATGTTTGAATGTTGTATTACCCCTGGTTTTGTTATCTGTATACATCCTTTTTTGTTGACTGATGTAATCTCACCATTAGTGAACATGTGGAATGTTTTATTTCCAAGAAGTAAATAAAGATTAAATTACATAATGTGTGTTAACATTGGAACAATAGTAGTATTAGTGCTATTTCAGGCTGCTATATCCATGGAAACCACAGGAGGGCAGCAGTAAAGAGTTGATATGTTGACAAATGTTATCATGCATTACAAATCCTGCAAAAACCCCATAGAACCAATATTACAAATGTTTTGTTCCTACACATTTATTGCCACAATGTGCTGCAAAAGAAAGCTTATGCATGCTTACATCACTATCTGATATGGATAACAATGTGTTTATTCACCATACTAATGAAATAAAAAACCGTGTTGAAGTGGTATAGAACGATTCAGCACATGGAAATGAACGGAATGGGACTGTACATGTATTTATGAATAGTGATATTACCATCGATGTCACAACTGATGCAGGGAAGAAACCCATCATCAAGTAGAAGGCCAGCTCAACAACTTTATACCTGTGGAGACGAACAACATTTCACTGACTCGGTGGATGGGGCAAGACAAATAGACCGCAACAAATCTTCGTACAAGCCTCAAACATATCTGCTGCTAACGGCTTAGCCAGAGCCAGGTATAATGTCGGATTGGCTGCTAAATCTTTGTTTTGACAGCTTCCTGCATGGGGCTACGCTCAGGGCATGAAACACGTTAACACTACATTTTGTGACCAAGATGAGACATTTTGAAGCACTGAGGTGAACTGCCCAACCTGTCGTAAGAAAATATATAGTAAAAAAGCCTTTGTTGGATTGTCTGATGGGAAATGTAACACCTAGTCTGCATATGAGTTACAAGGTCGTCTAGGGGGGTTCGTTTAGCATGAAACACTTGAAATAACTAAAGGATAAGTTAAAAAAGAAAGTAGAAAGAAAGTGAGGTCATAGAAAACTATTTCTGCTAAAAAGTTAGCAATGATTGAGAGTCGGACCTAAACATTTCAGATGTGTGTATCTCACACTGCACTGTCACTTTAAAAGTGGGGTAGGTAAGTTTGAGAAACCGGCTCGAGATACACTTTTTGTTATATTCCATGGAATGCTCTTAACATCCCGATAGCAATGAATATCTTAAGTGCTTTGACAAAAAATCCATAAAAAAATGTCATCTGTGGAAGCTGTAATACTGTAAAAAAGCACGACCAATCATTTTAGCCGGCCCGGCTAAAATAACTGGATGGCCTGCCTGCCTGTCAGCCTTCCATCTGTGCACAAACTTATCTCGTGCCCTCATTGGTCATGTGCGCGTTCGTGTGTGTTGGAGGAGGGGCTCTGTAAGGAAGTGGCAGATTTTTTCCGGCTGTGTATTTTCAAATTCTAGCGATCTCGAGCCGGTTTCTCCAAAATTACCTACCCTACCTTTAATTCATGTACCTTTGTTATTCATGTTTTATTATCTTTGCTTTTAAATTTGTGTTTTTAAATGCCATTTTATAATATGTTTCTTAATGCTCTTAATGTCTTTCATTTTTGTAAAGCACTTTGAATTGCCTTGTGTTGAAAGGTGCTATATAAATAAACTTGCCTTGCCTATGTTCAGTGGTAGTTCCGACTTTTAAATTCACATCATCACATCAAACTCACTTTTCATGGTAGTTGAAGACGTATATGGTTCCAGCAGCAGCCATGAGCCACACAAACCATCGCATGTGTGCTGCGAGAGGGCCCAATTCACGAAGGTTCAACCTGAGGAGAGAGGAGAAATAAGATCTATAACAGGCCTTCATCTTCATGCAGGCCCTCCGATACCCCTTTCACACCAAGGCTTTTCCCCTTCTAGCTCCGTGCTAGAGCTTTTCTGGTTCAGAACCGGTTCTTCGGTTTAGCGCCAGCTCTTTTCACACCGCTCAGAGCCCGACTGGTGCTGCCGCTGCTGCGTCATGACGTCACAGTTTACGTCGCTGAGTTTCTCCCCAACGGAGCTCACCTCACAACAACAACGGGGGGGGGGGACTGCGTCGGGTCGATGATCGTGTTGCTTTTAATCATACGAAGCCAGATTAAATTAAATAACGACTTCTCCAACCGTATACTTTTCTCCAGAGTGCCGTGGTTCATTGTTTATTAATGTGTTTCAGCGGCATTTACCGACCGCTGCAGTGCTGGCTGCTCTTCCACGGGAGTTTATTCTCCCGTTAGCTCCGGGTTAGCTCACACGGCTCTAAAGTATTCACTGTCTGACTGTCACACAAGCAGTTGATACATATCCCCAGTTCCCCTTAAGTGAATGTGTGTCAGTCTGAATTGACGCTGTTTGGTGTCAGTCTGAATTGACGCTGTTTGGTGTCAGTCTGAATTGACGCTGTTTGGCATCACAACGCTGTTATGAAAGTTTCTCTGGTATAACATGGGTGATGTTAGCATAGCAACCGAAGCTAAACTGACTACTTGCTAAGCCGTTTTCTACAGGCACTTTTTACCGGCGTATTTTTCATTATGATTCTATTTGTGATAGTCGGACATGACAACCTGTGCAGCCCATGTATTGATTCCATCCGATAGCTGCTATAATAACAAACAAAACGTCTGCCTGCTCTCCACAATGATCAATAACAGCGAACGGATGGTCAAAGTAAGGTACAAATAAACAGAATCACACGAAGCCTGGTTAGTGTTGCCTGACTTTATAAAGCGTGTTTTTTTTTTTACAAGTGTGTGGTTGCGTTCTAGTCACTTTGCTCAGCACTACTGCTTGTTACAACTTTTATTTGCCGTACTCGCCTTAACTGTTAGCTCAGGTTAATCTCGCCCCCCTCCGACGTAAGCGTGACGTATGCGGTTCTTGCTTCTAGACGGACAACTTTTTGGTGCTCGAAACGAACCGGATTCCGGAGCTTAGAGGCGGCTCCGCTGCGGTGTGAACAGGAAAACCCGGTGCTTTTCAAGCTCCAGCTCCGAACCGGCCCTGAAACACCGTTGGTGTGAATGGGGTATCAGTGTAACTGTCCTCTGTGTGACACTCACCAGGGTGTGTAGGAGGCAGCGATGAACAGATAGATGACCACTCTGTCACACATGTGGAAACACTGTTCCATTGACCTGAAACAAACAATAAACAGGTGATTTGTTTATTTCAAGGTCACAGATATGCTAAGCAGACATATCGTTTGCATGCTCTAAGAGGGAAAACTCTTGTCACAGGAAGTGATATCATGTTTCCATCCAAAGGGAAATCTAAATTAAGACTTGTAAGAAAAGCACAGGTGTTGTTGAGTCCGGCTGGGCAATCATTATTAACACTGTTGGCACTTTTCTTTGAACAAATAGTTCCTAATGGAAACAAAACATTACCAATTTTCAAAATAGTTTCATTGAATGTGTGTCTCTGCTTGGGTTTGGACTCCATTTGGCAACATTGCTCTTTTCTTGTGCAAATAAAAAAAGGGATTTATAGAAAACCATGTTTGAATCTCTTCAGGGAAGGTGCTGAAAAGTACTGTTATGTTACTGGTATTGGTAATAACGTGTCTGTGGTCTAACACTTCTGAAACTACAGTAAAAAATAAACATATAACCAGTGGAAATAGATTAAATAATTTCTTGAACAGAAACTAACCCCCAGGGTTTCTGTAGCACATAAGATCAAAATAAGGAAACAAAAGTATGACTTGAACGCAGTGTGCAAAAGGTTGCAAATGAAACTTGACACCAACATGCCAGCACTGGAAAAACCCCAGCATGGTGACAAGGAACGTAAAGAGATAAGGAAAGAACTGACTGTGTCCCTCGCTCTTTTTTCTTTGTCCTCTTGCATTTTGTGACGTGTCTTTTACGACAGTGTGTTCTGCTACGTGTCTTGGTTCTTTGCCATTATGGTGGGTTGTCATCATGCTCCTTCTCACCTCATGTGGCTCTTCTTCCAGGTGATGATGTGAAACACAGTGGAGACCAGGAAGAGGGCGCACAGGCCCATGCCGTACACCCAGGCAGTGACCTTCTCCCAGCCGTTGTCCGACAGACGGTGCAGAAATGCCATGCCCACGAAGGCCGGCACGATGAGGAGCTACGGAGACGAAATGAAATTTCAATAATATACATACATAAAAACACAATACCAGACTCAGGGACAGTTTCATCCCACAGGCCATAAGACTGTTAAACACCTGAACTGTTGAAACAACATCCATAACATTCATCTGTTCGCAACTTACTAATTATTTATCTAATATCTAATATTCCAATTACTTGTATATCAATTATTCTTGCACTATTTCTATTCTATTTTATTTGTATTTAGTTGCACTATTTGATCCATTTGAGGAGCCTGTGACCTAAGAGTTGTAGCTATGTACAAATGAGAATAAAAGCCTTGAATCCTTGAATGGAAACTACATTAAAAGAAGCACTAGAATAATGAGGATGAATCAAGGTAAATAAATAGGTATAAAATACAATGTTTGCATGGCATCAAAAGTTGCTGTCCTTACTGATTGAGATATTTGATGGCAATAGGGACAAACTATGTTTTTCTTTGCACATGGGATTTGAAGGCTACTGTGATATTTTTAGAGCGATCATTTTTATTTGAGATGAAGTCATTATCATCCTCTTCCCTAGAAAATAAAAGATTAGTCCCATCCACTCACTGCATGGGTGTAGCAGTTTGCAGCATGCTCATAGCAGGTGGGCTGGTAGCGGCAGTTAGCAGAGGCCCGTCTGTTCATGAACCTGAAACACACAAATAAACACAACAACAAATAAACAACAGTGGTAGTTTTATCAAGCATCAAATGGGAGGATACCTTTAAAACAGTGCTCAGTAGTATAAAGGAAAATGCTGGGTTGACTTATTAGGCGTAAGCGCAGTCACATTCTTCACAAAAATGAGAAACACGAGCTCTCAAGAAGGGAGATAGGAATGAAAATAAATAAAATGGCTGTAATATTAATATAGAAACCATACACGGATAGTTATATGTTGTACCTTTTCTAAGTGACTGACCATGACATCCTTATTGTCGGATTTTAACCTGCTTGAGATGTAATGACTTAACTAATAATATATGTATAACTATGGCTAAGACTACTCTTGTGTTGACGACTTTATTAAATGTATGGCCATTTCACAAAATACTGATTATTGTGCAATTTAATAACAATACATAACAATTGCCATTCACATTTAAATGTTTATTAAAGTGTACTGTCTGTACTGATCCAACACCAAAATATACCCAATGTCAGTGATTAACACAGAAATCAAAATGAGTTGAAAGTGAATCATTATTAAAATTGCATTCATTTTAAATGACATTGTCCCCATTATGACACAGCTATACAGGAACTTTAACCACCATGTTAACCTGAAAGGAAAGCATGTTTAGACTGCTAACGGTCAGGATGAATGAGGCAACGTTAACCAACCACACCTGGCATTATTAAAGGCAAATATTATTAGTAATCCTAGCTTGACAGCCCAAAACATTATTTTAACAGTGAGATATTTTGATTTACAAACCTCTGAAAGCTGTTCACTCTCTTCATTTCAATGCCTTATTCACCAGAGGAAGCAAATAAACAAAATCAGCAAACAAAAGACCTACAAAGCCCCGCTCCAAAAAGGGAAGAATAAAACAATAAACTGTCTTGACAAGCCAAAGGAAACGGAAGGCCTAGCATTAGCTTGTGGCTAACGTTATGCTACTCATTAGCTAACTTTCTCTACAGCTACAAGGCATCGGCAGCATCAATACTACGACTACAAAGGCACCGTTTTAGTCTTTTCCTTAATACCATTCTGTTAAAAATACTGGCTTACTGCCTCGTCTTTAAGCTAGAAATATCCATAAGCACCAGCAGAAGCCAGAACAAACCGAAAAGACCCCTGCAAGCAAGCAGCTCCGCCGGTCAATGACAGGCTACTCCCCGCTGTGCCGCTCAACAAAAAACATGATTTCTTTTTGTGCCTCGCCGCCCAAACAGTGGTGAGACATTTAGTGGCAGTGGTTTAAGCCAATGAGCAGCGATACCACCGGCAAAGTGGCCAATCAGGTCTTAGGTAGGCGGGGTCCAGAATAGGAACATCACAGACACATTCACATTCAGAGAAATATGCAAATATAAAAATGCACAATGTTTATGTGAAATGGTAAATAAGAAATATAGAAATACTGCAAGATGTTGATCTATTTGTCGTGTCTGTGTGTTGCTTTAAGTGACTTAATATGTGTTGTGATGATAAGTGACCAATTTGTGATTGTATTTAAATGTTTGAAGACTTTTCACCCCCCCCCCCTTTACAAATGGGTTGTACATTTGTAATTAATGATGTCATACATCCTTTACTTCATAGATTAGATATAAATACTTCAATTAAAGTAGTCCTGTCTATACATGTACAACTGCAGAGTTGAAGGATTACTGTAAAAAACACTTAATAATTACTTACTTTATATTTTTAAATTGCTGAATTAATAGCTTTTTCGAGAGCTAGAAACCAACTATGACTCCATTTTATTATTTTAGAAAAATGTAATGGCAATTGACTTTGACTTTATACAAGGTTTGTAAAGGAGGAGGAACACTTGTTGACCTAAAAAGTTGACTTAATAGGAGGTGGTACAGTACTAGACAGCATTGCATAAAAAGCTCCACAATGTCAGCTTGCAAAGTTTATTTGGAAATAAAAAAAATAAAATAGAAACCTGTCACATGATAACATAAATTATATTGTAGAGAGGCCATTAATAGCCTGGTTAGCAACGCTGAGCGTGTGGTTAAACAGAATTACATTTTGTTTGAGTATAGGAATGCAATAGTGAAACAAGTTGTGTTACAAAGTACTTTCATATAAACTGACAATCTCTCGCATTTTTAGATAAAACAATTGTGTTTAGATGTTTGTCAACTCAACTTTTCACAATCTGAATCTGACAATCCTGGCATTTTTCGTAAAATGTGTACAGATACCAAAAATGCTCTTGTCAAGCAAGTTCCTCTCTGTTGGAGGATTCAATGCATGCATACCACACTGATTGCGTTAACATCCACCGTAGTTTAAGCCTTAACAACTTACAGTAACTATTTGACATATTTTTTACAGAAAGATACCAAAGTCAGAAGTCTCTTCAGCATGAGTTATTGCAGCAGCAGCCCAATGTTGCAGCAAGTGACAGAACCAGACAGTGAACTGTACACACACAGGCTGTAACAGCAGCACAGTTACATAACAGCACAGTAACTTGATCAGTGACTCTTAGATATAACAGAGGCTTTATGTAAGACCAAAGTGCAATCCTCGGGCTTAATGAAGTTCATGCAGTACACTCTGCTATTGAATGCTGCTACACACAACAAGAAAGACACCAAATGAAGCCTTAGTATAGTTTGTCTTACAAATGTTATCCTATGGGCACTTTAAGAGTGCTTTTCTGTCAGCAGATACAGATAGCCACTTTCTCTTGAAATGTAACTGACAAAGATACGTCTAAAACAAGTTCATAGCAGAATGGTGATTTAGCTTTTTAAATAATCTGGGCCTTTGTGGTACACATAGTCTGTACCAGTGAAAACAAACAATGGGATTGATCCAGGCAAAGAGAAAAAGCTCATTGTGTAGTTTTAAAAAGGACATTAGCACTGACAACAGGGGCATGTGAGAGGCCATATGTCAGGGGACAGAGTCTCCTTGTTTCTCGCTACAGTCTGCTTTATCCGCACGCTGCTTCGCTAACACCTCTAATGTGATACAGACCTGAGAGCTGCAGGCTGGCAGCGTGTCAGCGGCTCAGAGACCTTCCTGTGCTGGCCGTAAACAATCCCCATCCAACTCACTGTGATTGGAGGTTTCCTGTCTCTTTAGAGAACAATTGTATGCCGTTCTGAGCCATTATTTGATTTAATTAAGAATTGAGCTAGCATCAAAACTTTATAAAAAAATGTTTAACATTGTGAGATAAGATTTTGGCCTTGGTGGTGTTCTGTGCTCTCCTATTTCCTTCTTGGGTTTTGGTCATTGTTAGAATGGAACTCTAAAAGACCTGCACTTCCATTACACTGTTCTTCTCAAGACTTGTAGCATGTTCAGGTTAAGCCTAATAGGTAATGCACCGATTTAGCAATGCCCTCCTACTGTATGACATAGTCAGTGTACACCGACTATGTCATAGGAGGGCATTGCTAAATCAGCTGACATTTTTTACAAAATCGTTACAGCAGAACCAAAGATATCTTCTTTTTCATTTCATGCATTCTTTATCAAAACATGGTTACTAAATCAGTCACAATGCCTCTCAACCACCGACAGTTGGTGGGGGGATTTGGGTGTTATGCTATAGTGGCGGCTAATGTAGCCTCAAGCAACATATTTCAAGCTGAGGAAAGAAGCAAGCCACAGAGGTCTAAAGTCTTTAGCCTAACCAACACTGACTCAATTGACATCAATTGAGGAAATGTAGGGGAGAGTGGGGCAAGATGAGACCATTTCTACTTATGTTGTCCTCTTGGCAAGGAACAATTAGATAGAAGTCAAATGACAACAACAACCTTTATTTCAGGATGTATTCTGTCAATCAAAATGATGCATCTATCACAAAGGGCCATGAAAATATGACTTCTTAAATTAAAGTGGTCTTGTCGCTTAACTTGCCCCATACAGTATAAGGGGTAAATTGAGCCATCTAGGGGTTTATTCAATAATTGACTCTTTCAAGTTCAAACCTGAGTTGGTTGCTACAGGAATGTTGTTTCTGTCTGCTAATTCAAAAGCCAGTTCACAGCATTTCTTCCGAGTAAGGCCATGGAACTGGTCAGACAGTTTTTTGATCTGCAAGTTCCTTCTCTCTCCTGCGTGAAGATCCTCTTTGCCTCTGCTGTTCAACTGTACCCTACTTTTTTCACTTCCTTTTCCATGTTCCTTTTATGTATCTACACAGGGTTGACCTGTCCATATGTCTGTCCTTTGCCACTGCTCTGATGGATTTTCCACCCTTGCCATCAGTGGCTGCTCTCTCCATTGTATCATACGTTTAACCCTCAATACATTTGCGTTGCATTGAACATTTACTTTGTGCTTCCCTTCATCACAGCCAAATAGAACAACACAGTTCCCTAGATAAATGGGGTGGGTCCGCTTACCTACTGGCTCATCTTACCCCAATCTCCCCTATCAGAATTCCAACTAGACATGTGACCATAATATATTAGGGCTGTCAAGTTAACGCGTTAATAACGCGTTAAAGCAAAAATTAACGATTAACGCATGTGTATTTTTTGTCCTCGGCCGCCCTGTAGTTTCAGAGCGCATCGAGTTTAAAATACCATCTACAAGCTGATGCTGACAGCCCCGCTCCTGCCGCCCGCTTGTGGCAGACCACACTTCCACGCAGGCCCGGACTGGCCATCGGGAGGACCGGGAGGGTGTGTGTATGTGTGGCGCGAGCGAAGCACACCTTACGTGTTGTTGTTAGCATCTGGTGCGAGCTAGCTGCGCTAACGGATATAAGGAGCTGTTTCAATGAAAACAGAGGAGCGACATTTCGCTGACAACTGCGCCGAGCACTTGACTTTATGCAGGTAGCCAGACAGTGGGACATTGTACGAAAAGTCAGCACACTCCGCACGGATAGTGCGCGCAACACAGCTCATACACACAGGCATATATGCCTTGAGCTGCACAGAGCTCCAACGATCCATCACAGTGTCTCCACATTCTCACACACACACACACACACACACACACACACACACACACACACACACACACACACACACACACACACACACACACACACACACACACACACACACACACACACACACACACACACAGTATTGTATTATTGTATGAGAGAGGTTCCAGGTTGAATTGAGGCGAATATTTGTAATGTTCAGAGGTTGTTGTGTTTAATATTCCTGAGAATATTTGTCATTGTTCAAATGATAATAAACAAACATATAAAGCATAGTTGTCCACTCATATGTTGATAAGAGTATTAAAAACTTGAAAAATATCCCTCTAAGGTACATTTAGAACAGATAAAAAATGTGCGATTAATTTGCGATTAATCGCGATTAACTATGGACAATCATGCGATTAATCGCGATTAAATATTTTAATTGACTGACAGCCCTAATATATATATTTGTGATGCCCCTGTGGGTTCATCAGTAGAGAGGGTGTGGCTGTTCTGTCTGTGCTGCATTGGCTCCAGTGATTGCATTGATTGCAGTAACTCAGGGCACCTGGGTCTGGTGTCCTGCAGCTACTTAAAGCCTCTCTGCTCCTCTCTGTTCTCTCTCTGTTTTCTCCTGCAGGCACCCGGCTCTGATGAGTATACACATTACTTAATTTGAATTGTTTGTACAAATAAACACCTTTTTCTACCCGTTGACATGTTGTGTCTCCTTTTTGTTGTGGCCTTTTGAGCCAGGTCGCAACAAATGGGGGCTCGTCCTACGGGTTATTTCTAGAAAGTTTGTGTAGAGCTCAGAGCACATGGCGTCATTGAGCAGCTGAGTAGTTGATGTGGTCCAGCTGTGTGCTGGCTTGGCGCTGCTATTTGGGGGACACATCATGTCTTTTGTGTTTCAGGAAGCTTTAGTGTTTGACATGGCGTCAGGTTTTGTGTGCCAATCAGAAGGTAAGATGTTGCTGCTTGTTATGCTTTTGTAAAGAGTTTTCCCCGCTAGGCTTAAGTGGCGTTTCCCCTTGGGTTGCGTCTGTTTGTTTTTTTCATAGTGTTGTGGCGACGTGGTTAGTGTCAGCTGTTTTCGGACAGCTGTCTCGGGGGCACATCCGCGTGAGTTCTTGGTGTTACCTGCGTGCAGGTCGCTCCATAACTCCGCCGGGTTCCAGTGCGTAATTACCCGCCGCAAGCCACATGAAGACTAGGTGAGATTAGTAAGATTTTGGTTAGGCAGTGAGGGGGAAAATTCTCTGTTGGGTTTTGTCTTTTGCCCATGCGTGTTGGCAGTTTAACAATTTGCTTTCTGATTGGGTATAGGTAATATATTATGGCTTCTTTGTCGGTGTTTGTGGATGCGCCCTTAGTATCTTTCTTAGAAGATTGCCAGAAGGCGCAGTTGGTCGAAATAGCAGAGCATTACAAAATTGCTGTTGTAGGGAGCAAGCGGAAACATGAGATTAAGGCTGTCATCTTTGTTTGAGCAGGGGGTGTTGCAGAAGAGTGCGGCAGGGGTCGTGCCGGTAGTGGTTCAGACAGCTGGTATAACGTTCAAGCAGCAAAAGGAGCTTTTGGCCATGCAGTTTAATCAGGAGAGGTTGCAGTTGGAGTTGAGGGGTCAGCAGGTGCTGGAGGTGGAGATGATGAAATGTGAGGTGGAACATGCTAGATTACGGCTGATGGGAGAGGGCAAGCTTTCTCCGGTGGAGGATGGTTCTGATAGGTCGGCATCAGGTAGTGGCGATATTATTTCTTTGGACTATGCTAGAATAAAATCAGCGGTGTTAAAATCATACGAACTGGTTCCTGAAGCGTATCGTCAAAAGTTCCGAAGTTGGGTCAAGGGGGATAAGCAGACGCATGTGGAGTTTGTCCGTGATTTGACTTCTCATTTTCAGCGGTGGTGCGCGGCAGCAAAGGTTGCCAGTTTTGACGGTCTTTGTGAACTCATTGTATTGGAACAATTTAAAGATGTTATCCCTCAGCGTGTGGCCACTTATGTAAATGAGCAGAAACCTTCCACCGCGCTTAGAGCTGCTGAATTAGCGGATGATTTTGTGTTGACGCATAAGGGCAGTTTTACTGAGAAGTGTTCTAGGGGTGATTGGAGACGTGGAGAAGATGGTGGCTATTCCCGCGGTGGTGCAAAGTTTTCACCAGGCTCCTCCCGTAGATTTGCAGGTCCGGGGCGATCCGAGGGCGCCTGAGTGGGCCAATGTCATTATTGCCGAGAAGAGGGTCATTGGAAGGAGCAGTGTCCGTTGCTGGAACCTGAGGGGAAGCCTAGTTTTTCAACACATGCTCCAGCCATGTGTTTTGGTTAAAAAGCCGCAGGGTGTAGGATCGGGCATGGTGCCTGACAAGAAGCTGGTTTGTGCCGACTTGGATGTGGGTTCTGTTTTTGAGCCGTTCATAACGGAAGCCGTTGTATCAGTAGTTGGTAGTGACAAGTATGTTCCGATTAAGGTGTTGCGTGACTCAGCAGCTAGATACTCATTTATTGTTGAGTCAGTATTGCCTTTTTTTCGTCAGACAGAGACTGGGGATTTTGTGCTGATGAGGGGCATGGAGATGGGCTTGATTCCTGTGCGACGTCATGCAATATTGCTGGTACGGGGAGTTGTGTCTGTCGGCGTGCGTTCCGCATTGCCACTTGATGGGGTACTAGGGATGGGTATCGTTTGAAATTGATCGATTCCGGTTCTGCTTATCGATTCCGGTTGTTATCGATTCCCCGTTTCGATTGCAAAATTGTAAAAGAAAGAGGTCAAACGTTTAGATAACAAAAATATATTTATTAATTTATGCTTTAACTGACATTTTTACAAATAAAAAATATACATGCAATACAAATGTATTGCACAATAGCTGTGCTTTATTTTAACTGAGCTATCCCTGTGGCAAGCTATTAACAGCTACTTAAAGCCTCTCTGCTCCTCTCTGTTCTCGCTCTGTTTTCTCCTGCAGGCACCCGGCTCTGAATGAATATGTGTCCCCGGTGTTCCAGGGAACTCACCAAGTGTCAGAAAACACAACCCTCTTTTTTCCTCCATACCCAAATCTCTAAAAAAGGAGCTGCAACGGATCTGATTAAAACTGATCCAGATTTGAACACTGTCCTGACGTCAGGACAGTGGCGCTACGGCTATTGGGCCAACTCCACCAATCAGGAGGAGACACCCACGGCCATTGCCGTTCGAAAGCGCTGGAGACGCTGTAGTACATATGCCAGGCCTGTAGATGGTGCTGTTCTCACAGAATCTGCCCTTGCAAAAACAGAGCTAAAAAATGTCAAATTGAGCAAAATGAGGCATGGCTAAAATGCATGATCTGTTTGGTATTTTGAAAAAAAAAAAGTATAAATATGCCTTATATAGGTATGGACCTACACTATATTATTCAAATATAGCATGATAGGTCCACTTTAATTTGAATTGTTTGCAAATAAACACCTTTTTTCTACCGTTTGTTGTGGCCTTTTGAGCCAGATCGCAACAATATTGAATCCTATTTTGGCCCAATCCCTAAGTCAATCTTCTCTCTATATTCAACAGTGTGCGAAAAAGCACACGTCCCACCGTCCGGGACGTGTTATTTACAATATCGGACAAGTAGATCTTTCAATTGACTTGTCCGGTGGACAAGTGACGTTTTTCGCCCTCATTTATTGACAAATTATAGATAAATTCAGTTTTCAGAAGGCAGAACTCATTCGCAAATTGTCCGTGTCTGCCATTGTTCGTTTAGAAATGTTAGTTTCGGTTCTGCTTGTCGCTTCCCAAGGAAATGCATCTCGCCGCTTTCTGTACTGTTAGACGGGGGCGGGGCGGGACGTGTAGCACAATGGCAGGGTTGGGAAGCAAAACTCGGTTCCGAGTAGAAACAAATAACAATTGTCCGGTACCGTGATTAATAAGAGTTGTGAGGACAGGAGGCGAGGCCGAGCCCCACGGACCGCAGCTCTCTCTATGCTCCGGATCATCTGATCGCTGCAGATCAGTCTCTCTCTCTCACGTAATGAAGGTTATTAAGCGTTTTAGCTCCTACGTTGTTAATATTGACCGCCATTTCCTTTATGAAGTAAAGCAGCCTCCCTGTCTGTGTCCTCGCGCTGTCCTCACATCCCCCGACCCCCAGACTCGGAGGAGCACAGGGATGTCAGTATTGTTTATGAAGCAGGGTATAGAAAGTACATTATTGAAATGAAAATACTATTTATTTACTTTTACAAACAGTGAGCAGCTGCAGCATGTGTATTGCAGGACATGTGTAAGCGTGCAAGCGTCTTTGAGTTGTAGAAAAGCGCTAGGCCTATAGGCTATAAATATAATGTATTATTAGGCCTATGTGTTGGACATGTGTGGTTGGACTCTGATGTTACACTGCAACCTGCCTGTGAGACAGAGGAGACTGGGCCAATTGTACATTCTCAAACTGCACCACAATGCAGAGATTATTTTTATATAATTTTATTCAATAATCGTAAGAAATTAAACGGTATGAAGTGATTTGTAAATAGGAATACAGATTTGACTTAATGTTTTCATAAATATATTTTTCTCCCAGTTTGTCATGGGACTTATTTTTACCCTCTCAAAGAACCGGAATCGAAAAGCAGAACCGGAATCATTCAAATCCAAACTATACCCAACCCTATGTGTGATGCAGTAAAATCTTACCGCTCACTTACGTTAGCGGTGTCGTAAAAACCGTGGGAAAATGTAAAATACTATGGCGAAGAAGATTCCAGTGGCCCCAATTTTTGTCCATTCTGGACAAGTAAAAAATGTATTCGGACAAGTAAATTGCCAAACTCACTTGTCCATGGACAAGTACTCTCTAAAAACTTTTTCTCACACTGTTCAATGGTAACCGGGAACAAGTCTTGCCAGTTTTGTGGGGCTTGTTAGAACATGGCAAATTACAACTTTATCCTTCTGAACGTCACCTCGCCCTATTCAGTTACGTTAAAACCAGTATAAAGGGCAAGTTTAAGCTTTAATTCCAGTGCAATCTCATACTACTTCACTGTTTACCTGCAGAACAAATGTCCCCTTTCCGTTCAACAGTCGATATAAAAACTGATGCACTGTGTTTGGAATTGGAGTTATTCTTGCAATGTGCCATCACCCTGTCTGGTACAGTAGAGTAGACTACACTAACGTACTGCAGCACTGCCCTCACAGACTGTTTACAGTTTGGTTAAGGGGCTGTGGCTTTGTTATTACGTTAACTTTTGTAATTTACTGCCTAGATTCACCAAACTCACTTTTCTTTACTCTGACTACCTGGCACAATCCAATATTTTCTTTCGTTGCATTTAGGGTTAGGGTTGGTATCACATATCACCTATAACCTACTTGTTTGCAACTGCCTTTTTAAGACACTTAAAATCGTAACACTTATTTACTAAGATATTTACTTACGTATTCGATGGCGTAAAACCAAAATATCTTTGAAATATCTTCTGCTAAACCACCAACCATATCTCAGGCTTCTTTAAATTGCCATGCTATACCCTTCCACCACATTTCATTAAAATCTGGCAGGTAGTTCATCCATAAACATTCTGATCAACAGACATACAAACAAAAAACCTAACCTCCTTGTCAGAAGTAATAGAGTGGTGCAGGGATGACATGTTTTTGTAGGCTAACCCAGAAGTTAGCATAGCAAGGGCTCCCTCGGAAAAACGTCTATGGGATTCTTCCGACCGCTAAATTAAAAATGATTGTTCAGCGTGAAGAGTAGTTTATTTAGTCACTTGTTAGCAACTGACGTTTTAAAACACATGAGCTTTAGACTTTCTCCAGTTGTGGACGTGTTTTATATCGAAAGAAACATTTATGAAAATCTCTTCAGCTTCCGTTAACCACAGATCATCTCTCAAGCGTCTAAACTAGGGCTGTCAGTCGATTAAAATATTTAATCGCATGATTGTCCATAGTTAATAGCACATTTTTTATCTGTTCTAAATGTACCTTTTAGAGGGATATTTTTCAAGTTTTTAATACTCTTATCAACATGAGTGGACAAATATGCTTTTGTTTATTATCATTTGAACAATGACAAATATTCTCATGAATATTAAACACAACAACCTCTGAACATTACAAATATTCGCCTCAATTCAACCTGGAACCTCTCATACAATAATACAATACAAAGTGTGTGTGTGTGGACACTGTGATGGATCGTTGGAGCTATGTGCAGCTCAAGGCATAATATGCTCGAACGGGAGCTTCCTGGACGCTGCAATCATGTTGCGCGCACTATCCGTGCGGAGTGTGCTGACTTTTCGTACAATGTCCCACTGTCTGGCAACCTGCATAAAGTCAAGTGCTTGGCGCAGTTGTCGGCGAAATGTCGCTCCTCTGTTTTCATTGAAACAGCTCCTTATATCCGTTAGCGCAGCTAGCTCGCACCAGATGCTAACAACAACACGTAAGGTGTGCTTCGCTCGCGCCACACATACACACACCCTCCCGGTCCTCCCGATGGCCAGTCCGGGCCTGCGTGGAAGTGTGGTCTGCCACAAGCGGGCGGCAGGAGCGGGGCTGTCAGCATCAGCTTGTAGATGGTATTTTAAACTCGATGCGCTCTGAAACTACGGGGCGGGGCGGCCGAGGACAAAAAATACACATGCGTTAATCGCGTTCATTTTTTTTGCGTTATTAACGCGTTAACGAATTCAAGACGAGGAAACACGGAAGTGCTGAAATACAAACTACATTTCGGGTTTTAGGACTTATTTCTGCAACACTTTCATAATGAAAAATATAATTTTTCCCCAATAAACATTTGGAAGTTGTAAAGGTAATCTTTCTGATCCTAACTTTATTTTAAACATCAGGCCTTCAGTAGTCTTCTTCTTCTATTGTTTTATGGCAGTTGCAAACAACTTTCAGGTGCATTTATCGCCACCTTCTGGAATGGAGTGTGGATCAGCACAGTGTTAAACTCAATTCTTAATATAATTCCCGTCCTATTTTTAAAAACCTAAATACTGCCCTGTATGCTACATCCCCTGAACTCCTTCTCAAAATCTCTATATTTAATTCTGTTTGATTTCTGTTCAGTGCTTCCTTTAGTATTATACGTTCTTGATGGTATTTGGGACCTTGCAAAAAAATGTGCTCCACTGTTTCATGATGACAACAATATTCACATTTGCCTGTTGCATGTTTTTTCATAATGAATGTGTTATTTAGCCCTTTGTGACCAAATCTCATTCTTGAAATGATGTCCTCCTCTTTTTTACTTCTGTTGACTTCGTCCTGCCATTTCTTTTTAACTTGGGATTTGATGTTGCTTTTGATCTCAAGGCCTTCTTTAATCATCCCAGAACTTCCTCCACCTGCTCCTCCCTGCACACCTGTGCCCCATCAAGCCTCAGCACATAACCATCAGCCACCTGCCTGACCACAGATGGCATGCTGGCCTCAAAGACTGGTCCAGCTTTTTTCCCTGCTACTATTTTCTGTTTACTTGCCCAATCCAACCTGTTTAGGCTGAATCCAAGCCAGTCATTGATCATTGTTTCAAGTAAAGTTCCTTTATTTCAACCTTATATTGGTTATTATTTGAAATGCCTAGACATTTTATATTTCAGGATATAAATCCTTTTTTCCCCACATTTTTTAAAAAGGTAACTGAAGGAGCCTCCACTACATCCACTAGTTTGTGAATTTGGAAGCGAACTGCAGTACATAGACAAATTGTGATGATGCGTCCAATATAGTTGAAAGAAAATCATGAAAATAAATATGGAAAACATGCCAAGAACATATCAAAACTGGAACTGTTTGTGATTCATGCCAAAGTTAAAATTGACACAATGATGGCAAAAGTTCAATATGTTCTTCGATGAAGTATAGGCAGTTTTGTATTCCTACCAAGAAAAACAAAAAATAATCCTCGGAAAAAATAAAGCAGTTTAAAAATAAAGGAAAATAATTCAACTAAACCAAGAGCAAATGGTGGAGAAAAAGTATGAACATTTAAATAATTATAAGGATAAAAATGAGGTTAGCTTAAAAAAAATGGTGTTAAAAAGAACAGGACAAGTTCAACGCTAGTTCTTAAATAAAAGTAATTATTTTGATTTCCTTCAGGGTATTTTGTATTGTTGGTTGTAGTGAGAAGTTGGGGTGCCGGTACTGCATTTGGTAACTCCACAGCAACAATTTAGAAAACTAATATTATATAATTAGCCTTAAGCATTCTATCCTCACCTGACCTGCTCCCAGTGCCATAAATATAAAGCCCTCAGCTGCTCAAATATCACATATTATTTCATACCAAGAACACAAACTGGAAAAAGATCAAACTCCTTTAGAGGTAAACACTGCAGAGTGGGCACCTGACTGCAGCAAATATGTGTTAATATTGTATCTTCCAAAGGGCTTGTGAGGACAGGCATATAGGTGGGAGACACCTTAGAATAGAAGAGGCTTTGTGTACGTCACACAGGGTTAAACGGCTTTATAATTGGTTTACTGATTCATCTTCAGATGCATGACCCATAGTTGACCTCAAGTGTTGGATCTAAGGAAATGCATGTGGAGATATCTGTTCTCCCATCAAGTTTATGCAAGTCTAGACAATAAACACTCTGCTTCTAAATATATTTAAATTTCCTTTAAAAGACAGTGCCATATACTGAGAGCATTTTAAAATAGCCTTTTCTTACTATTACAAAAAAATATATTCAAGCTGACTGAACGTCAAAAAATAAAACCCTTTCCACAATTATATATCAACTGTAAGTTAAATTTAAGATCGGATAAGTTTAACTTTTTACACAATTTAAACATCTTCATGTCTACCCCAAATTGAAAATCTAAGGCTGCAGTCGAATAGTCCAAAAATCAGCCCCTATCGTCTGTTCCTTGACCTCTGTGTGAAACGTCACGGGGTTAAGGAATAGTGGATAGGAGAATTCAAAAGGATTTAGGAGAAGAGACTGCGGTGCTTTGAGAATCCGACTGCACTTTCATTATCCATTTATGATGCGCCAGCGGACGTCATTAATGTGCGTCTGCTTTGGGGAAACTACAATTTTCTATACAGTGGAGTGAGCGGACTACATGGATGTTTAATAAGAACGGCGAACATATATAGACTTTGCACCACGCTCTTATGGTGTTGTTTTATGCTTTATGAACGTGTATTTATTGTTGTACTGCTATTTATTGTTGTACTGCTGTTGTCTGTATTCTATTTAATTATGTTTTTATTTCTCTAGTCTTGTTGTGGTTATTTAACATCTTGCCAAGGACAACAGTTGAAAATTAGCCTGCTGGCTAATACTGGCTCATTTACAGCAATGTGGATTAATGTGCACTGTCCTTTAAATAAATAAATAAACAAGTAAACGTGGACAACAGAGAAACATAAATTCTTCATGAACGAGGTTACAATTGAAATAAAAAAGTAAAGTGAAACGTATGCTCGTCACCCTCACCCTCCGGTCCACATTAATACAAATGATCCCAATACGTATGATTGTATCAAAAGATCATAACATAAATACAAATGTATTTCTTATAAACGTTAGTCCTTAACATCTATCACTGTGTATATCACCATTCAAACATCTTTTAAAAGTTTTACAAATCCCACACAGCTCAGTAAAGACTGAAATGTTTACTTTATTTGATCATTTCAGTAAAAATTAACGTTCCTATTTCTCTTTTTGATTATAATACTGATGAACGTTCAAAATAAAGCACTTTGGCAACTTACCATATACGTTTTAAAATACCGTAACTTTCATGATATAATTTCTCGGTCATAATCGGTTGTTTCCGAGAATGGACGAATGTTGTGTGACGGCAAATGTTGCAGCCGCAAGGTATTGTGGGGCCCACAATACCGATTTTTATTTTGATTATAAAGTTGTGTATATTTACGGACTGTTGCAAAAACTAAGAAGCTTATCAACATCAGGTATAAAACTAAAAGAGCTTTACAAAAAAGTAACACAATTAAAGATGTTTGGAGTTTTATTTTAGTTATTAATTTACATTTTTTGTCAAAGAAATGCTGATTTGAAACCGTTGTTACATGCAGTTATGGCATTTCCTGTTTCTGGCGGAGAGAGGGGAGTTTGTCCCAAAGCTTGCCGTTGTATTTAGACTTGAGCTTCCGGTTTCGCTATGAGTGGTCGCATTTTCGAGAGCTCCCGCTTTGGAGGTTATTCCTCACGATTTTTTACATATTTCATCCTCCTGACAATATGGATTATGGACTCCTACCTCAACTCATCAATGAGGCAACATCACTTAGAGAAGGAGAGTAGTGAAAGCAGGGATAAAATGAACCACAATGACTTTTACCTTCTCAACGGCTGGGAAAGGAAACACCTCGCTTTTGGAAGTGCAAGCATTCATGCATTATTAACTGCAAACCCGACGCGAAAGTACTTACCCCCGTCAGGCAAACTAGACCGAAAAAGTATGATCGTCTTGGTCTTATTGTTAGCGGGAGACATCCATCTGAATCCGGGCCCGGTGCAGACAAGAAGCCATTCCTGCAGGCTCGAGGAGCTAGCATCACAACTAGCATCACAACTAGCATCTCTTCCGCTACAGCAACAACTACGCGACGACAACAGAGACCATGGAGACAGCGGAGACCGAGGAATCAACGGAGACTTCGACATTCCCCCGGGGACGCCTCGGCAGACAGACACGCATGAGGCAGTGACGAGAGGAAGAGAACCGAGATCCGAGGGAACAAATATCCACCATGTTGTTAGCCACCCTGCTAGCATATCGACGGCTAAAGCTACAACGGAGCCTCCCTCCCCCCACCACCCCACCGCTCCAAGCACCACGGCAGGCCGCAAGCCGTTTGCTGTAACGGACAAAGACAAATATCTTCAAGCTGACGACATTATGCATTTAAACAACAAAAATGGACTACATATTTTTCATCTGAACACTAACAGCCTGAGACACAAACTGGCTGAACTCAGGCAACTGTTCATGAACGGTAAGGCAAGCATATTATGCTTTTCTGAGACCAAATTGGACAATTCCATTACAGATTCAGAGATTGAAATTGAAGATTATCTTGTAGTGAGAAGGGACAGGAACGTGAATGGAGGTGGTGTCTGCATGTACATACATAAAGACACCAATTTCAAAAACCGTACTGACCTGCATCATGAAAATATTGAATCTGTGTGGGTTGAAATTCTTTTTGACAATGCTAAATCTGTAATAGTCGGGACAATCTATAGACCACCGGAACAGAGTGACTTTTATGATACATTAGATGGGTGTTTGGCTGATGTGGGGGATGTAGAGACAATTATTATTGGAGACTGGAACACGGATATGCAACGTAAAGACACGTCCGTCTTCAAGTCCTTCAGTAGGATTTGTGATCTGCACGGCTTCAGCCAGCTAATCACCCAACCCACCCGGGTATGTGAAACAACACAAACTACCATTGATCTCATTCTGACCTCTGACAGGTCCAGGATCTCCAGTAAAGGGGTTATAGCATGCGGTTTAAGTGATCATTATATGATATTCTGTACCCGCAAAAAGCTAAAACAAAAGGCCGGCTGTCACAAAACAGTCATATCTAGAGACCTCAAAAACTACTCTAGCGAGGCCTTTAACCTAGAACTGGAGAGCCTGGACTGGTCAGATGAGCTCAGTGGTACACAAGTTGAAGAAACATGGCTTGGTTTCAAAAACAAATTCTCTGCAATACTCAATGATTTGGCCCCCCATAAGAACAACCAGGGTAAAAAATCGCGCTGAGCCGTGGATGCACTCCGGCATACTGACCGCCATGAAAACCAGAGACAAAAAATGCTCTGAGTTTCATAAAAGTCAGTCAATGCTTTCCAAAAGCACGAGCAGTGAACTCCAGGCCCACGTGACTGAACTAAAAATTGAAAGAAACAGACTAAGAAATGACGTAAGCTCCATGATCAAAACTGCCAAAAGAATTTCATCAATGACAAAACTGAGGAAAACAAAAATAAACCCCGTGAACTTTGGAAATTACTCAATAACCAGCTTGGCTGCAGTAAAAAACTCAAAACGAGATTTTCAAACGTAAACATAAAGACAGATAACAGGCTCATCACAGACAAACTGGATGTGGCCAAGTACTTGAACATTTTTTTCACAAACATAGCCACAACTCTTGTAAATAAATTACCCTCCCACTCAGGGCTTTTTGGAGTAGATCACATCATGACCTACTACAAAAACCTAGGGGTACGCAAAGATGATTTCAGTCTAGCAAGGGTAACAACAGCAGAGGTACTCATTAAACTGAGCGCCCTCAAACCTAACAAGGCCACTGGCCACGACAATATCCCCTCCAAATTCCTCAGAGACACAGCAACCGCCATCTCACCAGTCATAGCTCACATAATTAACCTCTCCATAAAACAGGGAAAAGTACCCAAAGACTTCAAAATTGCAAGAGTAACCCCCCTGCACAAAAAGGGCAGCAAATTGGACCCAGGCAACTACCGCCCTGTTTCTATACTTACCTCCATCTCGAAAGTCATGGAAAAAATAGTATATGAACAGGTCGAAAAGTACCTCGCAGAAAAGAAACTAATCTATGAATTTCAATCTGGCTTTAGAACATCCCACTCCACTGACACATGCCTTCTTTATTTGAACGACCACATCAAACAAGAGGTGGACGAGGGTAAATACTGCGGCATGGTGATGCTGGACCTACAAAAGGCTTTCGACACTGTCAATCACCCCATTCTGATTGACAAGCTAAAAGCAATTGGTTTTGATAAACTATCGGTGAGCTGGATGCAATCCTACCTGGAGGGGAGAGAACAGATGGTGGAGGTAAACGGTACTCTGTCCCCCCCCCTCCCAGTGAGCTGTGGTGTTCCACAAGGAAGCATATTAGGTCCGTTACTGTTCCTAATTTATGCAAATGACATGTCATCAGCATGTGACTGCAACTTGTTCCTGTTCGCGGACGACTCAGCCCTGCTGGTCTCTGACAGGAGCAGATTGCAGGTTGAAAAAACCCTCAGCTCCGAGCTCGGCAGAATCTGCACCTGGCTCGCCGATAATAAATTATCATTACACCTGGGTAAAACAGAGTCCATTCTCTTCGGTTCGAAACATAATCTCAGCAAATCCGACGACTTCTCAGTTGCAGTGGGTGACATTATTGTCACAAGTAAGAAGGAAATTACATACCTAGGATCTATTCTTGAGGCAAACCTCTCCTGTGACAAAATGGCATCCAATGTAATAAAAAAAGTCAATCAAAGAACTAGATTCCTATACCGGATCTCCTCTCTGGTAAACAAAAACACCCTGAAAACTCTGGCAGGAGCACTCATTCAAGGGTACTATGACTATGCTTGCACGTCATGGTACCATAGCACCTCCAAGGCGCTAAAAATAAAACTTCAAACATCGCAAAATAAACTGGTCAGACTACTGCTTGACCTTTCATCTAGAACCCACCTCACCTCTGCCCACTTTGACAACCTAGGATGGCTTAGAGTAGACGACAGAGTACAGCTACTTGCAATGGGCCTGGTCTACAAGATCCACTACACCTCTATGGTACCCATGTACATGTCAAAATTCTTCCCAAAGGTCAAGGAATACCATGATCATAACACCAGAGGGAGCTCCACAAATCATGTAAAACCCAGATTTGGCACAAAAAAAGGGGAATACACGTTTCGCAATTATGCCACATCAAGGTGGAACGCTCTTCCCACAACTGTAAAGGAAAGTAAAACTATACTTACCTTCAAAACCTCTCTTAAAGAGCACCTTCGGGGGAAAGCATTGCAAAACTGGCCCCGGTAATGGTACAAATCTCAACCTGTCGTACAATGGACAGCTTCCCCCCCCCATCTATGTATATACTCGCATTTTAGACTCTGTTACTAACTGTATATCTGTAGACTTGGTATGTCTTAAATGTCCGGTTAGGATGTATTAGAACGAAATCTAAAATGAAAATTGTAAATAAGCCATCTGTATGTAAAAAACCACCTGTATGTAAATTGTAAATAAGCCATCTGTATGTCAAATATGTCTTATATGTCTTAAATGATATGATGAATTGGAAATGGGGGACCCTGATGTAAACAAGACGAAAGTCTTTCTCTGGTCTGCATCCCCTTAACAATTGTATGTTTTGAGCTGTACTGTACTGTACCCAATATACAAGCTGTTAATAAACTTTTCAATCAATCAATCAATCCCAATCCCAAACCACGCCCTACACCCTACCCCTACACAATACCCCTCCGTGACGGAGTGAACTCCGTGGAGTGACACCATGGATGTATAATAGGAACTGGATACAGCGTGGGAGGCGGGGCCTCATTCATTCCTATGAGAGTTGCTCATTCGCGCATGATGATAAAATGGCCCAACTTTTGAGAAGGGTCTAGCTGCGGCCGCGGCCAGTACACGACACTACACGACACGCCCACTACACGACACGCCCACCTGACACGACACGCCCACCTGACACGACACTACGGTGGCTGAGAGACATTACCGTACATGGCAGATTAAAAGCGAATTGACGACACTGACGCAAGGATATTTAAGGAGACATGAGGTTTACAGAGAACAGACAAACAATATGGCGCACCGAGTACAGGTAATTAACGTATTGTGGTTTTAGATATAATTACATACTATTTAGGTTCTCGTTTGTTTGTCGATGTGGCTGTTTAGCGCAGTGTAATTGTGTTTATTTTGCTAATTTGTATTTTAAATATTAAATGTAAAGGAATGGAATACATATATATATATATATATATATATTTTAGCTCTTAGCTTGACATGCTCGACGTTCAGTTAGCATATATGCTAACTGAACATGCTCGTTCAGTTAGCATGTCAAACTAAGAGCTAAGATATATGTATATATTTTAGCTTGACAGATGGAACAATGCATGTACTTGCATTTTTACAAGAATCTGATTTTGTGTAAGTTTTAAATATTCATTGAAGGTGTCTTTCACATTTGAATGTTTTAAAAAAAAAAAAAAAACATGTATTAGCTGCTATACTGACATGCACATATGTATAATTATATTATTATTTTAAGTGTGGTTTAAAGTTAAATGATATATAGTTATTGGGTAGAGCCAAGTAACCCAGGTGGATGCAATCAGGCCTCTGTTTTTAGATGGGGTTTGTGGCCATGCTGTAGGCCTGACATTTAATCCATAGACTGTATATATAAAGAATTAAACTAGTTGAAGGGCTTTCTGTTCGAACCACAGTGACATCTAGAGGTTGTTTTGTGCATAACATGTCAACCAGAAGGGTAGAGCTGGCTGAATCAGATCGAGTTAAACTTTTTTTTTTTTCAACAAGATATCAAGACACAAAATGTGCTCTACCAAATGGTGGCGCTAGCAGTTAAAGGGTTACCTTCTGAAAGTGAGGAAGTATGACCAGTTTTGTCCCATAGGATTATACAGGCCAGTCCATTGCTGCTTGTTTAAGGAGTTAACTATTTCCAATATTAAAGTCACTGAAATTGTATTCTATTTTATTCACCTATAGACAAACAACACAACACTCCGTGATGGAGCACGCCCAGAGCTCAACAAATTGGACTCGGACACCTTCCGTCCGGACACAGACGGAGAGAAGGTTCACAGATGAGGTGGCATTCGTCATGGATGTGCTTCTGCCAGAGGTTAGATTTCACTGACTTTTTATTTGTCAACTACACATTATATAAAATTACATATGTTGCACTTAAACTCATGGTCAATGTCCAGTAGAATATTGATGCCAATTGGTCTGGCATAATTGTCACCTGCAGAATGGCACAACCTTTATTGGATGTCTACATTTTACTCTAACTGTTAAACGTGTGGCTTTAATCCCTTCATGACACAGGCGACAGTCTACGCCC